>NC_073304.1:186383175-187583175 GCF_027595985.1 Sorex araneus
ATTTTTGTACATGGTGTCAGGTTGAGGTCTAAGCCCATTCTTTTGCATGTGGTTGTCCAGTTATGCCAGCACTATTTGTTAAAGAGGCTTTCCTTGCTCCACTTCACATTTGTTGCTCTCTTATCAAAGATTACATGATCATATATTTGAGGTTGTGTGTAGGGATATTCCACCCTGTTCCACTGATCTGCAGCTCTGCCTTTGTTCCAGTACCATGCTGTCTTAATTGTTCCCTCCGGAGAAGCAAAAAAGTATAGTCAAAATGACATCTGCACTTATATGTTCATCGCAGCACTGCTTACAATAGCAAGAATCTGGAAAAAACCCGAGTGCCTGAGAACAGATGACTGGTTAAGGAAACTTTGGCACATCTTTACAATGAAATACTATGCAGCTGTTAAAAAAGATGAAGTCATGAACTTTGCATATAAGTGGATCAACATGGAAAGTATCATGCTAAGTGAAATGAGTCAGAAAGAGAGGGACAGACATAGAAAGGTTGCACTCATCTGTGAAATATAAAATAACAGAGTAGGAGATTAACACCCAAAGATAGTAGTATATAATACCAGGAGGTTGGCTCCATGGCTTGGAAGCTGGCCTCACATGCTGGGGGAAAAGCAGCCTGGATAGAGAAGGGAACACCAAGTAAAATGTGGTTGGAGATCCTGCGCGGGAAAGGAGATGTGTGCTGAAAGTAGACTAGCGACTGAACACGATGGCCACTCAATATCCATATAGCAAACCACAATACCCAAAAGGAGAGAGAGAAAAAAATGAAATACCCTGCCACAGAGATGGGGTGGGGTGGGGGAGGACAAGATTGGAGGGTGGGAAGGATACTGGGTTCATTGGTGGTGGAGAATGGACACTGGTGAAGGGATGGGTTCTCGAACATTGTATGAGGGAAACACAAGGACGAAAATGGGTAAATTTGTAACTGCACCTTCACAGTGACTCACTAATTAAAAAAACAAATAAATTAAAATTTTAAAAAAAGAAGAAATAAAGAGTCCAAACACTACAGTAGCAAGTCTCTGCAACAGAGGATTGAAGCTGAAAATCTAATCAGTGACATAAAAAATAAGGTACACTATTCCATTCACAAAGAAGAGGAATATAAAAGAGAGAAAAATGAAAAGAATATAATAGTTATTTTTTACATCGGTAAGAACAACCCAGAATCATAGAAATACCACAAGAAAAGGGGCACGAGTGGCTAGTTGAAGAAACAATAACAAAATTTCCTCACAACTTGAAGAGGGAGATTGGTATACAGAATCAGAAGACCCAACAAATATCATTCAAAATAAACCCAAACATCTGACTCCTGAACAGCCATAATCCAGGGGCACCAAACCAGCAGCTTTTGGCAGAAATGCATCTGGACTGTGCATTAAACTACTGCACCGTACCATCCAGTGTGGGGAAAGGAGTTTGTCTCTTCTGCCTTCCGGCCCTGCCCCCTCATCCCCCCTCCCCCGTCAATGCAGTGGCCGCCTATTGGACAACCAGATATGAGACTGCAGTGATGAGACACTCGAGGCCTCATGCAATGGGTGGTGGAACTGGCGCTTCTCCACACCCCGACGAGGCCCCAATTGCTGCTCATGAATGGCTCCAAAATATCAGAAATCCAAAATCGCGTGGCTGCTATTGCAGCCACACGACATCATATGTTCTTCATAATCAACAATAGAAAACAAATTATCTGATGATGCCTTTTCAGCAGGTCTGATTGTTGGGTAAATTTTCAAATAATAATGGTGGGTCTCTTGTAGAAATATTTTTTTTTTGCTTTTTGGGTCACACCTGGCGATGCACAGGGGTTATTCCTGGCTCTGCACTCAGGAATTACTCCTGGCGGTGCTCAGGGGACCATATGGGACGCTGGGAATCGAACCCGGGTCGGCTGCATGCAAGGCAAACGCCCTACCCGCTGTGCTATTGCTCCAGCCCCCCTCTTGTAGAAATATTGAGTGTAATCAAAGTAGAGAGAGAGTAAAGTGGAAATCATCTTCCACACAGGCAGGGGGATGGGTGGGATGGGGGTATACTGGGGTTCTTGGTGGTGGAAATTGTGCACTGGTGAAGGGATGGGTGTTTGATCATTGTATGACCGAGACTTAGACTTGAAAGCTTTGTAACTGTTTTCACAGTGATTCAATAAATAAAAAATTAAAAAATAATAAAAATTTTAAAAAAACAAACAGAACAAAACCATTAAAAAAAACGACAAGAGCCAAAGACAGAGACAGCTTCCTTAAAGCTGTAAGAGAGAAACAAAGACTCATATACAGGAGGTAAATATAAGATTTGCTCCTGATTTTTCAAGTGGAATTCTACAAGCAAGAAGAGACTAGAATGATAATATGCAAAGTATTGAGTTAAAAGGGTTGCCAATCAAGAATTCCTTAGCACACAGGTTATTATAATTCTAGTGATGGAAAAACATTCTCAGAGCAGTCTAGCAGCCCTCACCTCCACACCCATTGTTTTGCCACTTCTGCAGGCTCCCAGTCACACCCCAAACAAGTGGCCACACCTTTTCAGGTTCAGCCTTCCCACCCTGCTTGCACCTCCCGATGGAACCCAGAAGGTATCATTCTGAATCCAGCCTTCTCCCACAAATTCTGCCATTTAAACAAGCTCTCCCCTCACCAGTCTTGCTGAAAAATCCCCAAAAGGCAGTAGTGGTGACCAGAAATCAAGCCTACCAGAGTAGCCTAGCAGTGAACAACCTATTAGATCACGGTTCATACAAAATCTCAGAAATAATAAAACAAACTAAAGAGTTAAGCAAGCTTAGCAGATGGAGACAGAAGTCTAGGTAAGGTCCCACTTTTATCAACTCTCAGTGCTGCCCAAAGATGATCTCAAAACAAAAATCTCTTGTTGAATTGACCGAAAAAAAAAATACAATCTCCTCAGTCTTAACTGAAATGAAGAAAACATTGGATGAGAGAGTCATCCAACTCAAAGAAAAAATTGGAGAAAAATATATTCAAGTGGAATTGAAGGATCAAAGGAACACAGTAGCAAGTATCAGCAGCAGACCGATGGAAACTGAAAATGAACCAGTGTGATTGAAGACAAAACAGAAACCATCACAAAAAAGAGGAGTCAATAAAGTAAGATGTTAAAGATTGAACAAAATATAAGATACTTAGTGAAAATAAGAGGAATAGTTTCAAAATCATAGGAATACTACAAGGAGAGAGAGAGAGAGAGAGAGAGAGAGAGAGAAATGAAAAAAAAGGAGAAAGAAGAATGTCTGGAGGAGGAGATAACAGGTGAGAACTTGCCCAGTCTGAGGAGGGATACCTGTGTATGCTTTTATATTTCTATAGGCCCATTTAATTTTTTTTAATTTAAAATTTCTCTTCACTCTTACTAAATTTTATATTTGTTGGATTTATCTATTCATGTACATTTTTTAAATGTATTTGCACAGGATAATATTAATGTTTAAGGTTTATATACCCCCTGGGGGTATGGTGCTATCAGCAGGAGAACCTGTACCTGCGGGGCAAGTGCATCAGCAGCCTCAGGGTGCCATCAGACTTCCTGATACCCCCAAATTGCCGCTGTGCCTTTGGCTGGATCTCAACAACTTGGGGTCAAGTTTACCAAGAAATTAAATGGCCAAAAGTTAGGTATGTGGGAACCACATCCCCGAACCACCTCTGGCTCAACTATGCGAGCTCATTTATTGGCCTTATTTTAGAGACCCATAAATGCTGATAGGATTCAAAATCCGCAGTTAGGGCCGGCAGAGCGGTGCATTGCAGGTGAGCTGGAATGCCCTGCAGGGCATAAGCCAATAGTTTATTTCTTTGAAAAAGATGGAAACAAGGGTCATGATCCAGAGACACACAAAAGAATCTCCGAACCGAGCAGCTCGCTGCAGAGATGCTTCTGGACTTTAAGCCAGGCCAGGTCAAAATCACCGGGGTGCCTCAGACTGGATCAGGAGTTATCCCTCCACCTGCCCCTTAGAAGTCCCGGCAGCCGCCAACTTTCAGAACCCAATGAGAAGTGCAGGTACTCGGGTTCAGTGATGGCAAACTCCAGGTATCAAGGGATAGGGGACGAGCTGGTCCCTCTCATCCTCTCCTCCCCATGGGACCCTGGAGGTCAACACCCACAAACTGTCTCCAGCTGCTACTTGAGCTTCTTAATAGTCGTGATCCAGAGACACACAAAGAAATCTCCGAACTGAGCAGCTCGCTGCAGAGATTTCTCTAGACCCTAAACATTTAAAATTTCAGAATTCCAGGAGAGCGCGGCTACAACATCTTATGCTATTCAGAATAAGCAATACAAAAGAGAGTATGGGGGAGATTGTTTGCCATAGAGGCAGAGGGAGAGGTGGGATGGGGGGGATACTGGGGATCTTGGTGGTGGGAGATGGGCACTGGTGGAGGGTTGGGTGATCGATCATTGAATGACTGAAACTCAAACAGGGAAGCTTTATAACTGTATCTCACAGGGATGAAAATATAATAATAAATTAATAAAATAAAATTAAGATTCTGAGTTTAAAAAAGTAATGTGGAGTTCATGCCCAATTCAATCAAGTTAATCAATGACAAATAAATAGCAGTACTCCTACATTATATAAAAAAAAGTTTACATACCTCCTAAAAAAGAGATCTCTCCTATAGATGGGGTAAAAAAAGAAATAATAAGAGAGCAAAAAATGATCAAAGTGGTCAGAAATGAATATTTTATCTACAGGAATGAGTTTACGGGGGCTGGAGTGATAGCACAGTGGGTAGGGCATTCGCTTTGCATGCAGCTGACCAGGATTTAATTCCCAGAATCCCATATGGTCCCCTGAGCATTGTCAAGAGTAATTTCCTGAGTGCATGAGCCAGGAGTAACCCCTATGCATTGTCAGGTGTGACCCAAAAAGAAAAAAAAAGAAATAAGTTTACATGATAGGGTGTTGGGAGTTGTCCTTTGGACCATGGTGAAGGAAACTGGGTTCTTTGGTGTGGTATTGGAATAATGAAGGGTAAATCCTGATACCACAATTAAAAACGAGGGTTTTTTATTTTAAAGTTGCTAAACTTATCTCTAATGTGTCTATTGCCTTCTGTTTTTGTTTTTTCCATATTGCCTGGACTCTCATTTTGGGAATAATGCACAAGCCTGCTTTAGTCCTCATTTTGTTTTCTTCTTTCCTTTTCTAAAAATGCTGATTGATGGAGTACAATGATATGTATCCTGGAATTGTCCTAGATCAAATGATTATTGTTTCTCATCATACTTAAAACTTAACACACAATCTGTACCTGTATTCTACCAATGGTTTATTATGTTTTTCTTTCTTTCTAATTTTTTTTCTGCTTTTCAAACTGTGGCCTATTATCTATAAAATGATTTCTCAAATAAAAAATTAAAATATTCTTAAAGGAAAGCCATCCCAGCATGGCTCTGCCCCGTTCTGGTCCCAGGAAACTGAGTCACAGTGCAGCAGCAGCGTCAGGGGCCTGGCTTATTGCTCAGGATTGTCATCTTCCTCCCCAGGTCAGGATTACCTCTGCCTGCAAAGTGCACGGCCACTACACAGCCTCACAATTCTTCATCTGTCCATAACTCACTATGAGCATACAAAGACATCTTTTTTTTTAAGGCTTGATAACAAGGATATACAATGCACTGGTTGAACTCCACAAGAAGAAAACTGCCAACCTGATCAAAAAATGGGGTGATGAAATGAACAGAAAATTTCCCAAAGAAGAAATCCGAATCACTGAGAGGCACATGAGAAAATGTTCAACATCACTAATCATCAGGGAGATGCAGATCAAAACAACAATGAGATATCATCTCACACCCCAAAAAAACAAAAGCAACCAGTGTTGGTGTGGATGTGGGGAGAAAGGGACTCTCCTTCACTGCTGGTGGGAATGCCGACTGGTTCAGCCTTTTTGGAAAACAAAATGGACGATTCTCAAAAAGATAGAAATTGAGCTCCCATTTGACCCAGCAACACCACTCCTGGGAATACATCCCGGAGAGGCAAAAAGGTATAGTAAAGATGACATCTGCATTTCTATGTTCATTGCAGCACTGTTTACAATAGCCACAATCTGGAAAAAACCAAAGTGCCCAAAAACACATGACTGGCTAAAGAAACTCTGGTATAACTACACAATGGAATACTACATAGCTGTCAGAAAACATGAAGTCATGAAATTTGCATATAAGTGGATCAACATGGAAAGTATCATGCTAAGTGAAATGAGTCAGAAAGAAAGAGATAGACATAGAAAGATTGTACTCATATGTGGAATATAAAGTAGCTGAGAGGTACAAGCTTACAATGTTGCAATTTCTGGCAGATATTTTTCTGGACTTAGTTACTAAAACACAAAAATACAGAAATCCAAAACCGTTTGGCTGTTAGTGTGGCTTCTCGACCTCATATCTCTTCATTTTCAGCAATGGAAAACAAATTATCAAATGCTTCCTTTTCAGCAGGTCGACTTTAGGGGGGAGAAACTCCAGATCAATAATAGTGAGTTTTGTGTTGAAATATTGAATGTAATCAAAGTAAAGTGAAATTTTCGTTACACATGTGGGGTGGGGGGCTGGGGAGGTGGGGGGAGGGAGGAGGGGGGAGGTTTGGTGATTCTTGGTGGTGGAATATGTGCACTGGTGAAGGGATGGGTGTTTGAGCATTGTATAACTGAGACTTAAACCTGAAAGCTTTGTAACTTTCCACATGGTGATTCAATAAAAGAATAAAATAAAACAATTATAAAAAAAGAATTTTATTTTATTGAATCACCATGTGGAAAATTATAATGCTTTCAGGCTTAAGTCTCAGTTATACAATGCTGAAACAACCATCCCTTCACCAGTGCCCATATCCCACCACCAAAAAAAAAAAACCACAGTACACCTCCCATCCCGCCCCCCCCCCCGCACCCCCCACCTTGTAACTGATAAATTTCACTTTACTTTCTATTTACTTATACAAAGACATCTTAACTGTACTCACCTAACCACACAAAAACACACAGGAAACAACACCAGACCGCAAAAGTCACAATGGGAAAGCAACCGAGCCCCATCACAGTGAGTGAAGACAGTAGTGCAGATGACTCTTAGCTATATAACCTCTCTGTTGAGGAATTTAGAGAGGAATTGCCCTCTCAGCTCTGGGATACTATCATCAATAATGTCTTTGACAGTTTCTTTGTCATCAGGGTTCCCTTCCTGGCCCTCTGGGACCTCGATGAATCTTATGTTGTTGCTCTTGAACTAATCCCAAAGTTCTCTTGTCAGCTGATCACTTATCTTGAAGCCTTTTCCCAACTTCTTCTGTTGTTTGGAGGCTTCTTGAACCTTATCTTGGAGGTAAGGTTCAATGTTCTGTCCTCAGCAACTGTTGTTACTCTGCTGCTGAGCCCCTCCAGTGAGTTTTTAATTTTCCTAAGTTTTTAAGTTCTATCATTTCTTTTTGTAGTTACCTCATTTCTACTATCATGTCTTATTTTTTTTCCAACAACAGTAACAAAACTCACAATAGAGACGCTACTGGTGCCCACTTGAGCAAATTGATGAGCAAGGGGATGACAGTGACAGTGATTTTTATAAAGTTGTTCACAATAATTCATTACGTTTAATATTCAAACACCAATCCCACCACCATTGTACCTTCCCACTACCAGATTTCAAACGCTTCCATCCCAAATCCAAAAGTGTGCCTCCCAAAGCAGAACGGAAACAATTAATTTTGTATTGCTTGTTATGAATAATCCGCTAAAAATGGTCCAATAACGTTTCCTTAGAGGAAAGTGTGTGAAGATTGTTCTATTTCATCCTGGAGCCATTAAGCCTTTGTATAAGAGATTACTGACATGTTTGTTAAACCCAGTCACATGTGTGCTACTCTTGGTACATCAGTGGCTTAGAGTATAAGAGGTCCAGGAATTCTAAAACTTAGAATATAGAAGATTAACTCATGGAAGAGGCCTATATTGCTCCCTTCCGGGAACTTTATTTCTGAGTCTCTGGATTTGGGCCATTGATGAGATTATATGGGGCCAAGGGCAGTGTGTGGGTGTGACTGTCAACCTACTGGTAAACTTAGGAGAGAGATGTGGGGAGCGAGCTTGGAGAGTTCAGCCAGGGGTCCACATATCTGGGTTTCTCTGCAGATTCACTCGTGGGTGAGGCTCATCTGAGCCTTTGGAGAGATTCCCAGTTGTGAACATGGCGGCAACTGGGTTCTGTAGGTTTTCAGCTGCTGGGGCTCTGTTCTCATATCCTCTTGTGCTTAATTGGCAGTCTGTTTCTTTGAGCTTCTTACACATTCTCAACAATTCTGCTCTAAATCATGAAGTCATGAAATTTGCTCATGTAAGTTTGATCTCCATACTCAGTGAAATGAGTCAGAGGGAGAGGGATAGACATAGAATGATTGCACTCATTTGTGGGAGATAAGAAAACATGCTATGAGAATAATACTCAAAGACAATAGAAACAGGACCAGAAGACTAATACACAGTAGGAAGCTTGCACAAGGAGGGAGGAGAATGCAGTTAGGGCAGAGAAGGACCACTGTGACAATGACAGTTGGAAATGATCACTCTGGAGAAGAACTAGATGCCAAAAAGAGGTAAAGTGATGTGCATGATACCCTTTTAATAACAGTATTGCAAACCACAGTGCCTAAAAAGGAAAAGGGGAGAGAAGAGGAAAGAGAGAGCGCAGAGAGAGAGAGAGAAGAAAAGTGTTTGCCCCAGAGGTAGGCTGGAAATTGGAGGTGATTGTGAGAGGGAATTGGGGACATTGGAATATTGTATTACTGAAACTCAGTCATGAACAACTTTGTAACTGTGTATCTCATCATGATTCAATAAAATTAAATGAATACTCTTTTTTATTTTATTTTATTTTATTTTATTGAATCACCATGTGGAAAGTTACAAAGTTTTCAGGTTTAAGTCTCAGTTATACAATGCTCAACACCCATCCCTTATTCCACATATTCCACCACCAAGAATCGCAGTACAGCTCCACCTCGTACCCCGACCACATCCCCAGCCCCCCACCCCGCCTGTGAAACTGATAAATTTCACTTTACTTTCACTTTACTTCGATTACATTCAATATTTCAACACAAAACTCACTATTATTGTTTGGAGTTTCTCCCCCCTAAAGTCGGGCCTGCTGAAAAGGAAGCATTTGATAATTTGTTTTCCAATTCTGAGAATGAAGAGATATGAGGTTGAGTGGCCGCACTAGCGGCCTCACAGTTTTGGATTTCTGTATTTTAGTATTTTAGTAACTAAGTCCAAAGAAATACCTACCAGAAATTGCATCATTGCAAACTTGTACTTCTCAGCTATCTTATATTCAACATATGAGTGCAATTTTTCTATGTCTGTCTCTCTCTTTCTGACTCATTTCACTCAAAATGATAGTTTCCATATTGATCCACTTATATGCAAATTTCATGACTTCATGTTTTCTGACAGCTACATAATATTCCATTGTGTAGATGTACCAGAGTTTCTTTAACCAGTCATCTGTTTTTGGGCACTCTGGTTTTTTCCAGATTTTGGTAGTGCTGCAATGAACATAGAAATGCAGATGTCATCTCTACTATACCTTTTTGCCTCTCTGGGATATATTTCCAGGAGTGGTATTGCTGGGTCAAATGGGAGCTCAATTTCTAACTTTTTGAGAATCGTCCATATTGTTTTCCAAAAGGGCTGCACCAGTCGGCATTCCCACCAGCAGTGAGGTAGAGTCCCTTCTCCCCACATCCACGCCAACACCGGTTGCTTTTGTTTTTTGGGATGTGGGCCAGTCTCTCTGGTGTGAGATGATATCTCATTGTTGTTTTGATCTGCATCTCCCTGATGATTAGTGATGTTGAACATTTTCTCATGTGCCTCTCAGTGATTCGGATTTCTTCTTTGGGAAATTTTCTGTTCATTTCATCACCCCATTTTTTGATCAGGTTGGCAGTTTTCTTCTTGTGAAGTTCAACCAGTGCATTGTATATCCTTGATATCAACCCTTTACCGGATGGGTACTGCGTAAATATCCTTCCCCATTCTGTAGATTGTCTTTGTTTTGGTCACATTTCTTTTGAGGTGCAGAAGCTTCTTAGTTTGAGATAGTCCCATTTATTTATCTCTGTTGTCACTTGCTTGGCCAGTGGCGTGTCAGCTTTGAAGATACCATTGGCTTCAATGTCGTGGAGGGTTTTGCCAACCTTGTCTTCATTGTACCTTAGGGATTCTGGTCTGATGTTGAGGTCTTTAATCCATTTTGATCTGACTTTTGTACATTGTGATAGGTGGAGATCTGAGCCCATTTTTTTGCATGCAGCTGTCCAATTTTGCCAGCACAATTTGTTAAACATGCTTTCCTTGCTTCACTTCACATGTCTTGCTCCCTTATCAAAGATTAGATGATCATGTATTTGGGGGAATGTGTCAGAGTATTCAACCCTGTTCCATTGGTCTGCAGTTCTACCTTTGTTCCAGTACCATGTTGTTTTAATGACTACCGCTTTGTAGTAGAGTTGGAAGTTGGTGCGGTTGATTCCTCCCATTTTCTTTTTCCCAAGAATTGCTTTAGCTATTCGTGGGAGCTTATTGTTCCATATGAATTTCAGGAGCACTTGCTCCATTAAATGAATACTTACTCTTTTTTTTTTTTTGCTTTTTGGGTCACACCTGGCAATGCACAGGGGTTATTCCTGGCTTTGCACACAGGAATTACCCCTGGTCATGCTCAGGGGACCATATGGGATGCTGGGATTTGAACCCGGGTCGGCCGCGTGCAAGGCAAACGCCCTACCCGCTGTGCTATCTCTCCATCCCTGAATACTTACTCTTAAAGGGAAAAAGATATCAAGAAAAAATACAAAGTGTTAGTCAAACCAAGAGAGCTTTTTTTTTTCCTTTTTGAGTCACACCCTGCGATGCTCAGGGGTTACTCCTGGCTTTGCACTCAGGAATTACTCCTGGTGGTGCTCAGGGGACCATATGGGATGCTGGGATTCGAACCCGGGTTGGCCGCATGCAAGACAAATGCACTACCTGCTATGCTATCAATCCAGCCCCCAAGAGCTTTTTTTTTTTAAGAATATACAATATTGATAAAACCCTAGCTAGAATAACAAAATAAAAATAAAGAAAACTCAAATCAGATGATGGGCAAAAGGGATAAACAGTAGACACCTCAGAAATGCTTTTTGGGGATGGAGGGACACACACACACACACACACACACACACACATAATCTCAGTTCTTCTAGTTCCACATTTAGGGATGGTGTATCTTTGCTGATATTCTGTCTGATTTATCTGTCTAGTGGTGAAAGAGGAGTGTTGATGTCTCCATACTATTGTATTTCCGTCCTTTTTTTAGGTTTGTGAGCAGAAGCTTTGTGAACTTTGTTGACATTTTATTTGGTGCATAAATGTTGATAAGGGTTAGTATTTCTTGGTCTATTGTTTTCTTAACCAACGAATAATGTCAATCTCTGTCTCTAACTACTTTTTTTTAGGTTGAATACTATTTGGTCTGATTTAAGTATAGCTTCCCCAGCTATTTTGTCTACCATTAGCTTATATGATTGTTTTCCACACTTCATTCTAAGCCCTTGTGTGTCCTTTGAGTTTAGGTGCATTTCATAAAAGTGCAGAAATTAGACATATTTTCTTTCCTGATCTGTCCAACTACTCTTTGCCTTTTGATAGATGAGTTTAGTTCATTGACATTCAGAGGCATTATAGATATAAAGGACTGTGTTGACATTTGGGGATGGGGTGCAGGAGAATTTTAGTTATTTTTGTCAATGGCCTTTTGCTTTTTAAAATACCACCTTTCAGTAATTCTTGCAAGATTGATTTAGTTGTTGCAAATGTTATCAACTTTTGTTTGTCTGAAAAGGTTTTTATCCCCTTATCCCTCAAATCTAAATGGTAGCTTTGCAGGGTAGTGTTCTCTAGATGTAAAGTTCTTTTTTTAATTCAGTATTTTCAATACATTATTCCACTATTTTCTTGCTTGCCTGGTGTCAAATGAGAGATATGTTGTGACTCTTATGTTATTACCCTTGTACTTGAGATTTTCTTTTCTCTTGCTGCTTTAAATAGTCTTACTTTGTCTTTTGGGTTTTAGCATTTTAATTACTATGTGTCTTGATATTGTTTTGTTTGAGTCTATTTTGGTTAGTCTTCTTTGGGCTTCTTGAATCTATGCTTATTTCCTCCCTCCATCACTGTACCACTATCATCCCATTGTTGGTCGATTTACTTGAGCGGGAACCAGTAACGTCTCTATTACACTCAGCCCTGAGATTTTAGCAGCCTCTCCTTACTCGTCTTTCCCAACGACTGGAGGCTCTTTCAGGGTCAGGGGAATGTGATCTATCGCTATTGATTTTGGCATATTAAATATGCCATGGGTAGCTTGCCAGGCTCTGCCGTGCGGGTGTGATACTCTCGGTAGCTTGCCGGGCTCTCTGAGAGGTATGTATATATCTTTTGCTATATTTGAGATATGAATACACCATGGGGAGCTTGCAAGGCTCTCCCTTGCAGGCACCTCTCTCCATAGGCTTGGGAAGTTTTATATTATTTATTCCACAGTCATTCTTCCCTTCTTTCTTCTTGCTCTCCTTCTGATATTTCTACCATTTGGAGATTATTCTTTTTGCTATTGTCTATCAATAATCTTACATTTTATTCTATTTGTTTACTTCTCTTTTTTGACTCTTCATCTATGTTGATGACTAGTATTTTTTCTTCAATGCTACTGATATTGATTCTGTTGACATGACTTGCTATTGTATTCCTTAATTCCTTCAGTTTGTATGAACTCTTTGGTACTCTGAATTAATTCTTCCTTGAACTATTGAATTTGTCTTCCAGTGATTGCTTAATTTCCATTGCCATTTCATGGAGTGTGATTGAAGTTCCTCCTTAATGAGGCTCAGGAGTTTTGTTAAGCTCAAGGATTTTGCCTGGACTTTTGTCCCTGTTTGCCAGAGCAGATTAATTCCTTTGTTTCCACACTGACTTTAGAGGTATCCAAGAGCTTAGAGTTGAGCTTTAGGTTCCAAATTATCTAGATACTGATCTGATTTATTATTTTATACTACCGTACTACTGCTTATGGTCTGTTATTCTATTTCCGTGATCTGATGGCATTGCAGTGGACAGGACAGTGTAGGTCTAGTTATTCCCATTTAGCTACCAGAATAATTATGGAAGTGTTCTGAGACAGAATTTCGGGCCTACAGTTACCCACCAGCCTGTGAGTTAGTAGAGTTGGAGTAGAGTTGAGATTTGGGGTATAGGTGTGGCCACTGTGACTACTTGGGACCTATGTAGATGCAGAGACAGCAGGGCCAATCCAAGTGGATAGTCTCTGTTTGGCATGAGGCAGACAGAAGAGATCCCTGGGTTTCAGATGCAGTTGGGAGCAAGACTGGCTCAGCACAAAGGGATGAATCCAGGAAACAGAAGGGTACTCCCTCATGGTGCACCTGGGGCTGAATCCTCCTGGCCCCTTTCAGGGTCAAAATTCCCAGAGCATCTGTGTTTTTTTTAAATAATTGTTTATTTATCAAATTTGCCTACCTGTTTCTTGGGAACTCCAGTGATTCTTATATAGTTCCTTTTTATGGTATGCTGTTCATTTGCTTTCAGATTATTTCCCACCTTTTTGTTTCCCAAAGATTTCTTTCATCTCACCTTGGAGCATCTTGATTTTTTTCTTCAGCTGTTGTTAATCTTCTGCTCAGAGCTTCTACTGATTATTTTTAAAAATATCACCTACCATATGCTTCATTTCTGCTTGTAGTTTTCTCATGCAGTTTTCATAATTTCTTGTGCTTTGCTGATTACCTGTGCCATTGTTTCTTCACACTCAATAAACATCCTCATCATGATGTCACTAAAGTAATTTTCTGAGGATTTACAGAGCTGTTTGGTATTGATTAAGCCTTCTGTTTTTTTTCACTTATTGAACTAGATGGGTTTTTACATGTCTTCCCCATTGGGTCTCCTGCAGTTCTGCTGTGCTGAGGATAAATCTTTGTAGTTAGGCCCCACTGGAACTCTCTAAGGAATTAGGGTGGGAATTTCTCTTTCTCTCTTCTGTTTGTTTTTACCCAGTGATAGGATGCTTAACTGTAAGCAGTGTGAAACTTGATGAGAGGCTGTCATGTGGCTTCATATGTGGTCATGAGATTCAAGAACTGTGGAGAATAGTTCACTGAAATGGTGAAAGTTGGGTGTGGAGGCTGCCCAGCCTACTCAAAAGGGAGTGATATCCTCCCCTTTCCACCTGAGCAACGCCATCTGGGGAATCCCTGAGAACAAAGCCACCCCTGTTCTGGAAAGTTCTCTCAGTAATCAGCTGGGAGAATCAATCTCCCGAGCAGGGTGTGGCAGTAAGCAGAGGTTTAGGAGCTTGGACCATTGAAATGGCAGAGTTCATGGTATGTCAAAGGTCAATACTGATGATCTCTCCAGATTCTCACAAGACTAGTTCTAGAGGTGTAGAGGGGGCCAGAGAGATGGTACAGTGGGGAGCAAAGGAGTCCTGAGGAGTCAAAGGAGATGGGATAGGGAGATGAGGCGAGTTTCCACTCTAGTACTATGGCCAAGGGACTTAGACTGATGGTCTATATCCTCTGATTGCTGTAGAAGACCTGGAATGGTGAAATCACAGAGCTCCTGGAACATTCAGCTTTAGGGTCAAGAAAAAGTAATGGAGGGGAAACGATGTCTGACTATATGCTTCTGAAAGTGTTTTATATATATATGTGTGTGTATATATATGTATATATATATATATATATATATATATACTTTTGGGGAGGCCACACATGATATTGCTTAGAGCTTACTCCTGGATCTGTACTCAGAGATCACACCTAGCAGAGGTGATCTCTGGGAATGGGGTGCTAGTGAACTAACCTGGGTCAGCCACAGGAAAGGCAAGTTCTTCATCCACTGTGCTGTATTGCTAGTTCCAGATTTTATTTATTTATTAAAAATTTTTATTTTATCACCATGTGGAAAGTTACAAAGTTCTCAGGTTTATGTCTCAGTTATACCGTATTAAAACACCATCCCTTCACCAGTGCCCATATTCCACCACCAAAATCCCTGATATACCCCCCGCCCCCCACCCCAACTGTATAACTGATGAATTTCACTTCATTTTCTCTTCACCTTGATTACATTCCATATTTCAACACAAAACTAACTATTGTTGTGGGAGTTATACCCGAAACAAGATAACCCTATTAAGGAGCATTTGATAATTAGTTTTCCATTAAAAGATTGTATGTTTTCAGGTTTTAGAAAAGGTCGAGCGGCCGCGTTAGCGGCCGAGCGGCTCGGATGTGTCCCAGTCCCAAATCCCGGAGCCGTGTTAGTTGCTGCTCAGTGTCACCAGGGCTCCATCTGGAGAAGGTGTCAGTTCCAGATTTTAAAATGTGGAACAATAAATCATTTAAAGTTTATGAAAGAGCTTTGTAACTCCAATGTAAAGATTAAGAGTAGTTCAACAGGCTGAGCACATGCTTTGAATACAGGAGTTCCAGATTCAATCCCCATCAACATGGTCCCCTGAGCACGCTAGAGAATAGCCATTAAGCACTGCCAGGTGTGGTCCAAATACTGAAGGGGGTAGTAAAAAAGAATAAGATTCAGTTCCGGGTAAGAATCTGCTTACACTTACATGAGTGATGACAATGAGGACCACATGACTGTCCTACCTGTCTGCAGGCATCAGGGGTAGAGACTGTTGATCCATGATGCAGAACACTGGTTACCATCTGATAGCACACCAACCCATCAAATTGAAAAAATGATAATGTAGTTGAAGTGAGACATACTTAGTGAATGAAATCTTTTAAACATGAGGTAACCTTCATTCCTTAATTTGATGGAAAGAAGCCTTAAGCTTTAGTGATTTTTCTCCTTGGACTTGATTTGTGGAAGATCTGACTCACTAATCTAAGAGGGGATATTAAAAAAAAGAAGCAGTTCCTGGGATAACTCGACTTAGCGATTTCATACTGAAGAAGATTACAGGATACAGTAAAGGTCATTTCTTATTGATTAAGGGATCTATATCAGGAAGAACTTACACTCCTAAATGTATATGCACTTAATGAGGGACCAGAAAAATACTTAAAACTACTACTCATAGGAGCTGGAGCAATAGCACAGCGGGTAGGGTGTTTGCCTTGCATGCGGCCAACCTGGGTTCGATTCCCAGCATCCCATATGGTCCCCTGAGTACCGCCAGGAGTGATTCCTGAGTGCAGAACCAGGAGTAACCCCTGTGCATCGCCAGGTGTGACCCAAAAAGCAAAAAAAAAAAAAAAACAAACTACTACTCATAGACTTGAAGAAAGACATTGAAGCAACACAATACTAGTGGGAGATTTCAACATTGCTTTATCACCTCTTGATAGATCAACCAGACTAAACTTAGCAAGGACATACTTTATCTGAGGGAAGGAATGGAAGAAAGGGACTTAGTAGATATATACAGGACACTTCATCCTCAAAAAGCTGAATACACATTCTTCTCAAGTGCACATTGTACATTCTCCAAGACAGACCACACTCTAGGCCACAAAATGTACTTCCATAAAATTAAGAAGACAGAGATTGTATCAATGATCTTCTCAGACCAGGATGTGCTGAAAATAGAAGTGAATCGCACACACAAGCAGAAAATAAAATCAAGCACTTGGAAACAAACAGCTCATTACTGAACAACAAATGGCTTAGAAAGGAAATCAAAGAAGCAAATAAATAAAATATTCTTGGAAACAAATGAGAATAAAGACAAGAGTTACCAGAACTTATGGGACATGGCAAACTCTGTATTAAGAGAAAAGTTTATAGCTCCACAAGCATTCCTCAGGAAGGAAGAGCAAGTCCACATAAGTAACCTAACCTCACAGCTTAAGATCTTGGAGACCAACAAAAGGAGCCCAACCCAGGCAGGAGGAAGGAAATAATAAAACTCAGAGTAGAAATTAATGAGATGGAAGCCCAAAAAATAATCCAAAAGATCAATGAAACCAAGAGCTAGTTCTTTGAGAAAACAAGATCAATAAACCTCTAGCAAGACTCTCAAAGAAAGGGAGAGAGAAACATTAATAAACAGAATCAGAAATAAAAAAGGGACATCTAACAGAAACTACAGAAATTCAAAGGATCATCAGAGATTACTGTGAGAATCTTTATGCCATGAAACATGAAAATATCTAGAAAATGGATAAATTCCTGGATTCCTACAGCCTATTGAGACTAAACCAAGAAGACTTGGAGTACCTGAAAGGACCAATCACCATTGAGGAAATTGAAATGGTAATAAAAAGTCTCCTCAAAAACAAAAGTCCAGGTCCAGATGAATTCACTAGTGAATTCTTCCAAATCTTTAAAGAGGACTTACTCCCAATCCTTCTCAAGCTTTTCCAGGAAACTGAAGAATCAGAAACACTTCCAAACAGTTTCTATGAAGCAAGTATCACCCTGATACCAAAAGCAGATAGAGATACCACAAAAAAAAGATGATTACAGGCTGATATCCATGATGTTGAATATCAACCCTAAGTGTTTTAGACTTCGTCAGTGAATTGCCCCCTTCCCCCTCCCAGTGAAGCTTACAATGCTGTTGTGTGAACATCCCTAGTCCCCTAAATTTACCTTAAACCTTTCCTTTGTGTTTTATATCTCATTGTCACAGTTCCCCAAGTCAGTCTTGATTACTTGTAAACCAAAACTTTCTGGTGATTCTGAACTTTGTATTTGTGTACTGCTTTGCATTTGAAGTGCTGTGTATTTGTACCTGCTTTTCTATTTTCCCCATGGCCTTTTATATTTTACTATAGAACAATGTTCTTTGGTTAAACACAGAAAGACCTTAATGCTATGACCCTAATATTTGGGGGTTGATTGATTCTGAAATATATCTACTACTGGCATATTACTTAGTCATAATTACTTAACTCATGCCTCAGTTGCTATAGTTCCTGGGGTAGACCCAGGGCAAGTGGCAAAGCTACTCCAGCATCAAAATGGGTTCTAGAAAGCATAAATGCATGATCTTGATGCATACTGTTATAACTTAAGAGATAGGACCCCCATGGGGAAGGACAAGCTGAACTGGCCTGAGGATTTAGTCTGAGATTTATGATAAAAGCCTCACTTGCTCTTAGAGCCCAGAGAACTAAGTTTTGGTATCCTTATCTTCTGTTGTGTTTATCCGAATGAATGCAAGTATTAGTCACTTGTCACGTGTCACTTGTCATCCCGTTGCTCATTGATTTGCTTGAGCGGGCACCAGTAATGTCTCAACTCGACCCTGTCTCATGCTAGTGTAGTCTAATGGCATCTGCTCATTCCAGGAACATGAAGAGCCTCAAACCATTCATTCAGGGTCTTGATGAAGAAGTCTGACCACCTCGTAGGTGGGTGGCCAGGCGTTCTTTTGACGTCCCGTGGATCCAGTCAGTAACAGCTCTAGTACAGAGTTCATCAAACTGTACTACAAAGCAGTAGTAATTAAAACATCATGGTATTGGGCTAGAAACAGACCCGGAACAGAGTTGAATATTTGGTTGCAGATTCTCAAATATATGACCATTTAATCTTTGATAAAAGAGGATGAAATGTGAAGTGGAACAAGAAAATCCTCTTCAACAAGTGGTACTGGGAAAACTGGACAGCTAACTGAAAAAAAAATGAACTCTGACCTCTAACACCAGGCAAAAAAATCAGATCAAAGTGGACTAATGACCTCAATAACAGACTTGAGTCCATAAGGTACATGGAGGAAAATGTAGGCAGAATTCTCCATGACATTGAAGCTAAAAGCATCTTTAAGAATGAAACACCACTGACCAAGCAAGTGGAAACAAACATGAACAAATGGGACTAGATTAAACTAAGAAGCTTCTGCACCTCAAAGGAAACAGTGACCAAAATACAGAAAGAGTCCATGGATTGGGAAAGAATATTTACCCAATACTCATCTGAGAAGGGGTTAATATCCAGGCTATACAAGTCACTGGTAGAACTTCATAACAAAAAAACCTCCTCAAAAAATGAGGAGAAGAATGAACAGAATATTCCTCAAAAAAGAAATACAAATGGCTAAAAGGCACATGGAAAAGTGCTCTATATTAATCATCAGAGAGATGCAAATCAAAACAACAATGAGATATCATCTCACCAAAGAGACCGGCACACATCAAAAAGAACAAGAACAACTAGTGCTGGCACAGATGTGGGAAGAAAGGGACTCTCTTTAATTGTTGGTGGGAATGCCAACTGGTTCGTCCTTTTTGGAAAACAATATGGGTATTCCTTCAAAAACTGAAAATTGAGCTTCCATATGACCCCGCATATGTCCTCTGACCCTGAAAGAGCAGCCAATGCAGCATCGTTGGGAAGAATGAGTAGAGAGAGGCTTCTAAAATCTCAGGGCTAGGACGAATGGAGACGTTACTGAGACCGCTCAAGAAATTCTTCGATCAACGGGATGATGATGATGATGATGATGATGATGATGATGATGATGATGATGACCCTGCAATACCACTTCTGGAAATACATCCCAATGGTACAAAAAATCACAGTAGAAATGACATCTGCACTTGTATGTTCATTGCAGCACTGTTCACAATATCTAGAGTCTGGAAACAATTCGAGTGCCCAAGAATATGACTGGTTAAAGAAACTTTGGTACATCTACACAATGGAATACTATGCAGCTGCTAGGAAAGATGAAGTCATGAAGTTTGCTTTTAAGTGGATGGTCATGGAGAGTATGACCATCCTAAGTGAAATGAGTCAGAAAGAGAGGGGCAGACATAGAAGGATTGCACTCATTTGTGGAATATAAAATAACATACTATGAGACTAACACCCAAGGAAAGTAGAGACAGGGCCAGGAATATTACTCCATGGTTGGAAGTCTGCCTCATAAACTTGGGGAGAGGGCATCTGGAATAGAGAAGGGATCACTAAGTCAATGATGGAGGGATCATTCGGGAAGGGAGATGTGTTCTAAAAGTAGATAAAAGATCAAATGTGATAGCTTCTTGGTATCTGTATTGTAAACCATAATGCCCAAAGGTAGAGAAAATATGGGGAAATTATCTGCCATAGAGGCAGGAGGAGGGGTGGGATGGGGGGAATACTGGGGGCATTGGTGTTGGAAAATGTGCACTGGTAGAGGGATGGGTGTTCGATCATTGTATGACTGAAACACAAACATGAAAGCTTTGTATCTCTGTAAACTGTATCTCATGGTGATTCAATAAAAAATTAAATAGTATTGCATCTATTTTTCTCTTGATGTTTATGCCACACCCAGAAGTGCCCAGAACTTACTCCTTGACCTGTGCTCAGGGATCACTTCTGGTAAGTGATCACGGGATCATATGTGGTTTTGGAGGTTAAACTAGGGTTAGATGTTTACAAGGGAAGTGCCATAATCTCTGTGCTATCTCTCAGGCCCCAACAGCACCACTTTTGCAGGTATGAGGCCTGAAGTTCAATCCCTAGCACCACCTCACATGTCAAGTGCAATCCCTGCAGCACTACCATTTGTAACCCCTAGCCCCACAACAAAGTATGTCATATTTGGGACTGCATGCAAATGTGTCTGTGGATGTCCCACAGTCCCTTCATTGCAATGATAACAACAAATGGAAGAGAACGAGAAAAAAATAGAAGTGATTGAATAAGCTGAAGACTCCAAGCCTAGAGCAAAGCAGAAAATTGCCTGGATGAGCATAAATAGGTGGACACTGAAAATACAAGGATGCTTATTGAAAAGGTTCTTCCAAGCTTAACAACCTTTTGTTTCCAAGCAAAGTTTTCTAGGAAATTCTGTGAGGTTTAGATATCATATGGTGCCATGAATTCAAACTTGGACTCCTGCATTAAAACAGGCACTGCGGCCTATTGAGTTATTTTTTACTCCCTTCAAGAGCAGGTTACCTTCTAATTTCAAATTCTTAGCCTGAGTTCAGAATGAGATGCGATGTTAGCACTGATCATTCCAAGTTCTCCCAGGAAGGGTCAGATTGGAGAGCAGAAGAGAGATGTTGGGGAGATAGAGGATATTCCAGAATGAACCCATTTTTGCTTTTTTTTCTTTACCCAGGAAAAAGTCAAGATGTGCTAATGGAGTTTTTGGTTTGGGTAAGGTGTTGTCTCAATCAAAGCTTGTGAAATTTCTCTTGTATAATGCTGATGTTTAAAATTTTTTGGTTTGGGGCCATACCCAGCGACTCTCAGGGCTTTCTCTAGGTTCATCACTCAGGGATCGTTCCTGGTGATACTGAGGGGACCAATTGGGATACCGGTATAAAACCCAGGTTGGCCAAGTGCAGGATAAGCACCCTATCCACTGTACTATTGCTCCAGCCACCCTTGTGACGTTTCTATTTTTTAGATTTCATTTGAGGCTAATACAGAAAACAAATAATGTCAAGATTCAAGTGATAATCAATTATTTCAATTGCCTACCCTTTTACAATCCTCCTGCCTAATAGAGAGCTCAGATTTGCTGCCAAATAAGTTACTGCTGTGCTAAAAGGCCTTTTCAACTAGGAGCCACTATTTAACCTCGGTTTCTCAATCAACATTAGTGTTTAATTTCCTCCCATAAGCAGTGACATTTCAATGTCATTTGGCTGGTGTTCATCCCACAGGCATCAACTGGAAGAGTTTTGGTAAGCAGGCATTGGGACATTTATATAGAGAGTTGCAAAACCAGGGTTTTGCTGGCAAAAGGCGATAGCAATATCTCTTCAAGGTATCAAATTCCCTCTGCCCCAGTTTCATTCAGGCAAAAGATCAGTACTATGTCCAAAGCCCAAACTGTGAGATTTACTCACCCTCAACACATTATGACACTGTATTTGTAAGGAAGATTTTTGAGAATACTGGATATTAGGGATTTTTTAAAATAAAAAAGTCACAAAATGCCATACACTTCTGCATGGGAGAAGTTAGCCTCTCCTTGCTTGTCCTTCCCAATGCTGCTGTATTGGGGGCTCTTTCATGGTCAGGGGAATGATGCCCATTATTGTTACTGTTTTTTTGGGGGGTCACACGTGTCAATACACAGGGGTTACTCCTGGCTCTGTGCTCAGGAATTACTCCTGGCGGTGCTCGGGCGACCATATGGGATGCTGGGAATCAAGACCCCTTGTCGGCCTACTGCAAAGGCAAACACCCTACCCGCTGTGCTATTGCTCCAGCCCCCTATTGTTACTATTGTTGGCATATCAAATACACCTATTGTTGGCATATCAAATACACCACAGGTACCTTGCCAGGCTCTGCCGGGAGAGCAGGATACCTTCGGTAGTTTGCTAGGATCTCCGATAGAGATGAGAGAGATGAGGCTTTTAGGGCGGCCTCTAATCGGCCTTACAGGTGCTCCCAGTCTACCAGTCTGCCAAATGCAAGCTTTTGGTCAACTGGATGTCTGCACGCTGACAAACACGCACCTGTTGGTTCACTCTTCACTGGTTGGCACCGCTGCCACCCCCCCTCCACACAGACACGATGGGGCAGTGAACCATCGAGGGGAATAAATTTCCTTAAGTGCTATCCAGTTTTGGTCCTCTTTCCCACTTCTCCAAAGAGAAGTTTCCTTTTTTTCCTGCTTTTTGGGTCACACCCAGTGATGAACAGGGGTTACTCCAGGCTCTGCACTCAGGAATCACTCCTGGAGGTGCTCGGGAGGCCATATGGGGTGCTGGGAATCGAACTCAGGTCGGGTGTGTGCAATGCAAACGCCCTACCTGCTGTGCTATCGCTCCAGCCCCTCTGAGCCACATCATTTTTGTATAACTGACATAATCCTGAGAACTATGTAACCCTCCACATCGTGATTCAATAACATTTAAATTAAAAAAAAATAAATGGCACAAAAAAATTAAGTTTTGTTTTAGTTGCACGTGATTTGAACGAAGTCTTCTACCAGTCTGACGATAGTAGCTGGGAATGTTCATAATACGGACAAGAACTGAGTCTTAAAAGTAGGTAAAGGGATATTCTTGATAACCTTTCAGTATCAATATTGCAAATCACAATGCCCAAAAGGAGAAAGAGAGAGAGGGAGAGACAGAGACAGACAGACACAGAGACAGACAGACACAGACTCAGAGACACAGAGAGAAGAAAAGTGCCTGCCATAGAGGCAGGCTGGAGGGTAGGGGATGGGGGGATATGGGAGAGAACCTGGGACACTGGTGCTGGGAAATGTACACTGGTGGAGGGATGGGAGTTTGAACACTGTATGATTGAAACCTAATCATGATATCTTTGTAAGGGTCTATAACTGATTTTTTAAAAAAAGTCTTTTATAAAACACTAGAAATATAATGCTGGTGTTTATTAATAAAATCATAATAGTGTCCACATTTTATAATCACAAGTTTACGAGTACCACTTCCTCACATAACCCAATTTTATTCAGTTCATAAGCATCTTTATAAACTGAAGTGAGGAAAGAAATAAAAAGAAATAAAAAGAATACAGCTTGTCCATTTCTCTTTCCATGGCACAGGATTGCTCTTCCACTTAATGGCCAGTAGGTGGTGCCCCAAGCTCAAAGTAGACAGGATTTTCTATTTTCTGAAACTGGAGTTACTGCCCTCCATGCTTGCCTTTCCTGCACTTCCTTTCTTTTCTTTTCTTTTTTATAAATTTTATTGAATCACCGTGAGATAGTTACAAGCTTTCATGTTTGGGTTACAATCACACAATAATCAAACACCCATCCCTCCACCAGTGCACATTCCCCACCACCAATATCCCCGGTATACACCCCCCCTTTTCCCACCCTCTCCCTGCCTCCATGGCAGACAATATTCCCCATACTCTCTCTCTACTTTTGGGCATTATGGCTTGCAACACAGACACTGAGAGGTCATCATGTTTGGTCCATTATCTACTTTAGGCACAAATCTCCCATCCTGACTGATTCCTCCAGCCATCATTTTCTTAGTGATCCCTTCTCTATTCCATCTGCTTTCAACCCTCCACTCATGAAGCAGGCTTTCAGCTATGGGGCAATCCTCCCGGCCCTTGTATCTACTGTCCTTGGGTGTCAGCCTCATGTGATGTTATTCTATGCTCCACAAATGAGTCTGCACTCCCTTTCTCCATCATCAGGTACAGAGTCAGTCCACAAAAAAATTTTCACCCCAGGTCTTGGGGTGAAAATATCTCTCTCTTTTCTCTCTCTCTCTGTTTCTGGGGTAGCGGGGATGCTAATGGGGTTCCAGGTGTTCAGCTTTCCTGGCAGCAGTGTGTAAGCAAGTAGATATGCCTGTTTTGGGGCCCTCTAGTGGTCTGGTCTTGAATGCTAACACCTCCCTAGAGTATAAAATTCTGACCCATAATCCAGCTTCAGCTCATCTTTAGGGGCCGCATGGACCCTCATTTTTCTAATTCTTGTTTGTAACACGTATCAAATATTGCTGCATCTCTGAAGTATACTTGAAAATGAAACTATCCTCACCTTGTGGAAGGTATCATAACTACAGACCAAACCTTAGCTCTAACCCCTGAACAGGACAATTAGAAACCAGGTGGACTACACTTTTCCAGCAAGACGACCTGCTTCCTTACACTAAAAGTTCTACTGTAAAGCTGTGCTCTCTTAAATCTAAAGTGGTTTTATTCCCAAAGAAGGCTTGCACTTATAAAGCTCAGTCCTGGTCTCCCTGGGCCTCTCCTTTGAGCAAGCAATGGCCCCCACTTTGCTCTCAAAGTGCAAAGAAATGCATGATTCAGGCTCCAGCTTCTCTTGTGTGATGTGTAATAGTGCTTTTAGCTTCTTACATTGGTGCTTTTCACTCACTCCTCTTTTGTTTTGTTGGTGGAGGGGATGGTCACGCCTGGCAGTGGTCAAGACTTACTCCTGACTCTGTGCTCAGGAATCACTTTTTTTAGTGCTCAGGGGAACATAAGGGGTACTAGCGATTGAACCCAAGTTGGTCACATGCAAGGATAACACCATACCCATCTCTGGCCCATCACTTAATGATCTTTATGCTTCTTATGTCCCATTCAACTATTTTAATATTCCTTTGTTTCTTTTAGCTCCTGAACTGCAAGAAATTCTCTATATTCGTAGATTTTTTTTTTAGCAGAATCTCTTTATTTATTTTATTTTTTTTTTAAATTTTATTGAATCACCATGTGGAGGGTTACATCGTTCTCAGGATTATGTCGGTTATACAGTTCTCAAACACCCTTCACTTCACCAGTGCCCATCTTCCATCACCAACCCCCCCAGTATACCTGCCGCCCCCTCCCACCTCCCCAGTCCCAACCCTTGCACATGATATGTTTCACTTCGTTTACGCCTTATTTCGATTACATTCCATGTTTCAACACACAACTCACTACCGTTGTTGGGGTTTCCCCCAAAAAAGAAAAGCAGTCCTATTGCCAAGGAGGCATTTGATAGTTCTCCATTGCTAAGAATATAGAGATATTAAGTCCCGCTGTTTGTTACATAGTTTTTCTTTTTCCCCCTTGCCCCGCGCCACCGAGTTCACGCCTGTTTTAGTAATCTCCACGCTGCCTGACAAAGGAAAAAAGAACCGAAAAGGATGGTTATTTCCCGTCATCAGCAGGCGTGGGGCTCTGGCTTAGTTGATAGACTTGTAGAGTATCTGCAAGCAGTCTCTGGAACCGAAGGTCTTGCGCTGGTATCGGCTCCGGCTCGAGATTCCACCAGCGTCCCGCTGTTCCTTGTACATAATTTTTCCCCTTATATCCCATTCCCACGCCACCAGGTCTGTTTGCTTAATGGACATCACACTGTAGTTGATGACACACCGCGTTTCTTCCCGAGAAAGAAGAAAATTTCTTCTCAGCCGGCGTGGGGATATAGCTTAGTTCAGTCTAGTGAGATGGCTACCACTTTGATTGCCTTCAATATTTCAGCAACAGACTTACTATTAGGATCTCCCACAAAAGTCCGCCCCATTAGAAAGGAACCATTACATATTGCTCATACTAAGATGAAATTAAGTCGTGCGGCCGCGGCAGCGGCCGCGCGGTTTTGGGTTTCTGTATAAAGTCCAGGGAAAGTACAACCAGAAATAACATCACTACAAACTTTTACCCTTTTATGGTGCTCATAAGATGGAGAAACCTAGAGAGAGGCTCGGCGTCTCCGTTTTGCGCTCAGGAAAACCGCGGCCCCTGCGCTGTGCTCAGGAGGGAGGAGTTGAGAGAGAGACAGGTTAAAAGAATTGGGGGATGCCCGGGTCCCACAGCTTCAGCACGCCGTGGGGTCTCTGGTCCCATGCCGGAATTAGTTCAGTGGGCTGCTTGGGGTCCGAGGGCGCTCCCTCGGGCCCCTCCATCATGCTCCTTCCACAGCCGGGTCCAAAAGGAAGCACACGTGGGGGAGGTGGGTTTAAGTATCTAACTGCGGTGGGCGGGGGTCGCCGCCCCCGCCCCTTGGGGACTCCCGCAAGCGCGCTCACGTCCTGTTTTGGCTGGATCGGCGTCTCCGTTTTGCGCTCAGGAAAACCGCGGCCCCTGCGCTGTGCTCAGGAGGGAGGAGTTGAGAGAGAGACAGGTTAAAAGAATTGGGGGATGCCCGGGTCCCACAGCTTCAGCACGCCGTGGGGTCTCTGGTCCCATGCCGGAATTAGTTCAGTGGGCTGCTTGGGGTCCGAGGGCGCTCCCTCGGGCCCCTCCATCATGCTCCTTCCACAGCCGGGTCCAAAAGGAACTATATTCGTAGATTTTTAACCTTCAAGGAACAAAGAACTTTTTGAGAATTTGCTGAAACATACATCCTACAGAAGCACATAAATATATGGTCCTATAAAAGTGTCTGTAGAGGACAAAGAATATCTCTAGAATGTGAGAGGCCCTGAGTCCCTTCTCCAGCACCTAAGCACTGCCAGCTCAAGCATCAGCATTTCAGAATGGCCACGGATTCCCAAATACCTGAAGTGGCTCCTAGGGAAAAAAAAAACATCTCTGGGATGAGCATTGGCAGGAATGGCCATGAGTTCCAGATTTTTGAAATGGTTCCTAGATAATTCCTAAGGGACCATGGGCCCCAGATTCAGAATGTGGACACAACATCCAGTCATTCCACACAGCCTATCTCCACTTTGTTATAACACACAGAGACACACACACACATACACACACACACAGAGTGGGAGCTCTGTTGAGACCCTGGCAGCATTTGCAGATCCAGGTAAGAGCTTCACTATCTTAAAGCAAGAGGATTTCTAAAGATGATGGGAGAAGCACTGCTAGGATCTGTCAGCCAGATAGTTAGTAGGTAGAAGTGGCAATGAGAGGCCAAAAGAAATCAGTCTGCAGGGAGGATGTAACCTCAGATCGACTCTACAGTGTGTTCCACTAGTGTGGAGAGTCACTGTCCACTCTCATTCTCCTGCTCTTTTACTGTTGGTCACTTCCTGAAACTAAATTTTAGAAGCTGTTGCACAAGGACAAAAAAAGGCATTTAAAAAAATTCTGCTCCGCCGCCGAGATGTGATCCCAGGGGCCACACTCATGTGCGCCCTCTCCGAAGCTGCACGAGTGTGAATCCAGACCCAGCAAAACCTCTTTCGGCATGGGCAAGTCCTCGCAGAATGTCTCCAGCCTGAGAACTAAGCCGCGGTCCCGTGCCCGCCCAGGAGGGGAAAGGTATTTCTCTCTCTCTCTCTCTCTCTCTCTCTCTCTCTCTCTCTCTCTCTCTCTCTCTCTCTCTCTCTCTCTCTCTCTCTCTCTCTCTCGCCTCTTTCTCTCCGGGGATGAAGGGCGTGGTGTCCGCCATATTATGATAACCACAGATGGGGTTTTCAAGCTTGCAATGATCCAATATCTGGAAGAAATCTCCCTGGACTTAGTTGTTAAAGTACAGAAATCCAAAACCATTTTTCTTCACAATAGGTCTGACTCTAGTGGGGTACTCCTAACAATAATTGTGAGGTTTGTGTTGAAATATTGAATGTAACCAAAGTAAACAGAAAGTAAAGTGAAACTTATCAGTTACAAGGCGGGGGGTGGGGGGCGGGATGGGTGGTGTACTGTGTGGGGTTTTTTTTTGTTGGTGGTGGTATATGGGGATTCATTCTTGGTGGTGCTTAGAGGATCATGCTGTACTGAGGTTATGTCCAGGTCTTCTACATGCAAAGCATGTACTCCAGTCCTTTGAACTATCTCCTGGACTAGATTTGAACTTTTTATTTATTTATTAGTTGTTTTTAATGTATTTAAGATTGTATTTTAATGTATTTTTATTGCCATTTGTTCAACCATTGATTAAGCTGACTGAAACTGGCATGAACTCCACATTACTTTTTAAAAATTTTTTTCATTAAATATCCGTGAGTTAGACCATTCCATTGCAAAGCTATTCGTGATTGGGTTTCAGTGATACAATTACCCATCCCTCCACCAGTGTACATTTCCCTCTATCAACGTCCCCTATTTTCCTCCCAACACCCCCGACCCCCATCCTGTCTCTATGGCAGGCATTCCTTCTCTCCCCCTCCCTCGCATTATAGCTTGCAAGGCAGGTACTTAAAGGTCATCATGTTTATTCAGGGTGTTCAGTATTTTTATTGGGAAGGTAAGGCTGGAGTGGCTTTTTTAACTGAGTGGCAACTTTGGGGTGTGGAGTTTTCGAAGACAGGAGTCTGTTTGTGGCTTTCTCACTCTCCGAATTCTTCACACAGACATGGAGGTGCTGAACCGATTGATATTATTCCTCAGCGATGTTGTCAAGGACGGCATCTTCCCATGTTGCTGCAATAGTGCCAAAGAGCTCCCAATTGGTGATCATTCTGGGAGTTGTCTTCTTAGACTTAAATTTTGCAGACTTTTCTCCCCGATCTGTGAAGTAGAATTTCGCACGAAGGAGATGGTGGTCTGATCCCGTTTGGAATTTTGGGACAACAGCGACATTGGTCAGGCAAAATCTTTGATTGAATATGATGTGGTCAGTTTCATTGTGGAACTGTCCACCAGGAGACTCCCATGTCCATTGTTTAGATTCGGCCTTCTGGAATTGTGAGTTACCATGGATGGTCTTGGTCGACATGATGAATTCAGACAGTCTCTCACCCTGATTGTTCCATTCTAGACCATGTGTCCCAATGTGGAGTTCTTTGGGCGGCCTATTCAGCACGATAGACCATATCCAACAATGACCAAACTCATTGAAGTTTCACGAGAGTTCAAGATGCCGCTCTGTCTAACGTTCATCGACTTAAAGAAGGCCTTCTATTCTGTTGAGACTGAGGTGGTAATCGAAGCCCTGGCCAAACAGGGCGTTCAAACTCAGTATATCAAAATCCTCCTCGAGCTGTATTGTGGATTCACCACCAGGATCTCACCATTCTACAAGGAAGTTATCACTGATGTAAAGAGAGGGGTGCGGCAGGGTGATACCATTTCGCCAAAACTCTTCAGTGCCACCCTCGAGAACATCATGCGACGACTAGAATAAGAAGGAATGGGAGTGAAGATAGATGGTCGGCAATTACACCACCTCTGCTTCGCTGATGACATCGTTCTCATAACACCAAACATTAGCCAAGTGGCACAAATGCTGGCCGACTTCAACCGGGAGTGTGGAAAGGTCGGATTGCAGCTGAATCTCACCAAGATGATGTTCATGAAAAACGAACTGGTCCCTGAAGCTCCATTTGCTCTCAATGGAACGAACATCTCTGAATGCTGCAGCTATGTGTATCTGGGTCAAGAAATCAACATGAGGAACGACTTGGTGCCAGAACTGCCCAGGAGGAAGAGAGCAGCATGGAATGCATTCAAGAGCGTCGAAGAAGTGGTTAAGAGAATGAAGAACCTCCGACTCCGGGCACATCTTTTTGATTCCCCTGTTCTTCCTGCACTAACATATGCCTCAGAGACCTGGGCCCTATGCAAACAGGATGAGAACGCTATTTGGGTATCCCAAAGACGAATCGAAAGAGCTATGCTAGGAATATGTCTCACTCAAGTGAGAGAAGGAATCCAGAGTTCTGACTTCCGTCGACAGTCAAAAATCAGGGATGCTGTCTTGTTTGCCAAGGCATCAAAAATCAGATGGGCCGGTCACATACATAATGCGATTCAGAGATGACCGCTGGACTAGAGCTATTACCGACTGGATTCCACGGGACGTCAGAAGACCTCATGGCCGCCCACCAACTAGAGGGTCAGATTTCTTCGTCAAATCCCTGAATGAATGATTTGAGGCTCTTCCTGTTCCTGGAGCAAGCAGATATCACCGGGCTACACTAGCACACGATAGGGACAAATGGAGACGTGACTGGTGCCTGCTCGAGCAAATTGACCATCAATGGGACTACAAGTGATACAAAAGATACTAATAGACCTGAATAAATATATCAACGCCAACACAATAGAAGTTGGAGATTTCAACACTACTTTATTTCCTATAGATACATCAACTAGAATAAAGAAAACACTGATTTTTTTTATTGAGTCACCATGTGGAAAGTTACAAAATTTTCAGGTTTAAATCTCAGTTATACAATGCTCGAATACCGATCCCTTCACCAGTGCACATATTCCACCACCAAGAATCCCAGTATAGCTCCACCCCGCACCCCCACACCCCTAACCCCCCACGCCCCTAGCCCCCCACCCTTGGCCCCCCGCCTGTGTAACTAATAAATTTCACTTTACTTTCACTTTGATTGCATTCAATATTTCAACAAAACTCACTATTATTGTTTGGAGAGTCTCTCCCCTAAAGTCAGACCTGCTGAAAAGGAAGCATTAGATAATTTGTTTTCCATTGTTGAGGATGAAGAGGTATGAGGTCGAGTGACCACACTTAGTGGCCTCTCGGTTTTGGGTTTCTGTATTTTAGTAACTAAGTCCAGAGAGATATCTGCCAGAAGTTGCATCATTGCCAACTTGTACTTCTCAGTTACATTATATTCCACATATGAGTGCAATCTTTCTATGTATGTCTCTTTCTTTCTGACTCATTTCACTCAACATGATACTTTCCATGTTGATCCATTTATATGCAAATTTCATGACTTCATGTTTTCTGACGGCTACATAGTATTCCATTGTGTAGATGTACCAGAGTTTCTTTAACCAGTCATCTGTTTTGGGGCACTGTGGTTTTTTCCAGATTCTGGCTATTGTAAACAGTGCTGCAATGAACATAGAAATATATATGCCTTCTTTACTATACCTTTTTGCCTCTCCGGGTTATATTCCCAGGAGTGGTATTGCTGGGTTAAATGTAAGCTCAATTTCTAATTTTTTGAGAATTGTCCATATTGTTTTCCAAAAGGGCTGAACCAGTCGGCATTCCCACCAGCAGTGAAGAAGAGTCCCTTTCTCCCCGCATCCATGCCAACACTGGTTGTTTTTGTTTTTTGGGATGTGGGCCAGTCTCTGTGGTGTGAGATGATATCTCATGGTTGTTTTGATCTGCATTTCCCTGATGATTAGTGATGTTGAACATTTTCTCATGTGCCTCTGAGCCATTCGGATTTCTTCTTTGGGAAAGTTTCTGTTCATTTCATCACCCCATTTTTTGATCGGGTTGGCAGTTTTCTTCTTGTGGAGTTCAACCAGTGCATTGTATATCCTTGTTATCAACCCTTTATCGATGGGTACTGCGTAAATATCCTTTCCCATTCTGTAGATTGTCTTGTACTTTGGTCACTGTTTCTCTTGAGGTGCAGAAGCTTCTTAGTTTGAGATAGTCCCATTTAGTTATCTCTGTTTTCACTTGCTTGGCCAGTGGCGGAAACACTGATTTTTAAAGGAAAAAATAGGAGAGACAAGATAAGCAGATAAATTATTTGTTTAATCCAAAAAAGTTCAATGTACATTCTTCTCCAGTTCACGTGGGTTATTTTCCAAGATAGACTACAGTCTATATATAGTTCACAAAACATGGCTCCATAAAATCAAGAGGATAGAAATGGCATCGTGAGACCTTGATGTGATGAAAAAAAAGTTAATCGCAAGTAGAAATAAGGAGATACTCTCTAATACTTGGAAATTGAACAATTCATTGCTTAACAGCCCATGGGGCTGGAGTGATAGTACAGCAGTAGAATGTTTGTCTTGCACTCAGTCCGACCCAGGTTCGATTCCTCCACCCCTCTCTGAGAGCCCGGCAAGTTACCTAAAGTCTAGCAACCCGTGGTGTATTCAATATGCCAAAAACAGTAACAAGTCTCACAATGGAGACATTACTGGTGCCCACTCGAAAAAATCAATGACAGTGATGACAGTGATGAAAAGCCCGTGAGTCAAAGAGGAAACCAGTGATAAATCCTAACAAGAATGAAGATGCACATTATAAAGACATATGGGACACAACAAAAGCAGTGTTAAGCAAAAAGTTCATTGTAATTCCAGTATTTGTTAGAAAGCAAAAAAGGGCCCACATAAATTACCTAACTGAACCATCAATAAACTAGAAGAAAAAAGGAACACAAAGAAAACAGAAGGCAGAAAATAATAAAACTTAAAAGAGCAGAAAATAAGGAAATTGAATTTAAAAACACTTCAAAAGATCAACTTAACCAAAAGATAATTTTAAAAATAGTAAACAAGGTCCACAAATGAAGTCGTACTCTCACTATTTGTGGCCAGCATGTTGTTATACCTAGAAAACCATAAAGACTCTACAAAAAATTGCTACAAAGAATATACTTGTAGGGGCCAGAGCAATAGTACAGCAGGGAGAGCATTTGACTTGCATGCAACCAACCTGGGTTCAATCTCCAGCATCCCCGTATGGTCCCCCAAGCACTGCCAGGAGTAATTACTGAGTGCAGAGGCAGGAGTAGCTCCTGAGCATTGCTGGGTGTGACCCAAAAACAAAACAAAACACAAAAACCCAATAGTCTTGTAAGAGGCAGGCTACAAAATCAATATGCAGAAATACATAGATTTTCTATATGCAAATAATGAAATCAAAGAGAGAGAAATTGAAAGCATAACAATCCCATTCACAATTGAGTCTCAGAAAATCAAGTACCTAGGAATCAGCTTAACAAATGACGTGAAAGACATATACAAAGAAAACTGTAAACAATAACTGAAAGACATAAAAGGAAATGAAGACACATCCCCTGTTCATGGATTGGAAAAACTAACATTGTCAAAGTGCCAATCTTACCCAAAGTAACTTACACATTCAATGCAGTCCGTATAAAAGTATCCATGAGATTTTTGTCATATTTTTTGTTTGTTTTTCGGCCATACTGGGTGATGCTTAGGGCTTACACTTGGCTCTGTGCTCGGGGACCACTCATGACAGACTCCGGGAACATTTGAGGTGCGAAATATGAAACATAGGTCAGCTTTACACAAGGTAAATGATCTACCCACTGAACTATCACTCCAGCAGCCCCGCATGAAATTTTAAAAAGACGTATCAAATGCTGCTAAAATTTATACGTCATAATACCATATACTCGCAATGGCTAAAGCAACCCTTGGGGGGAATAGGAGGACTTCTCTTTCCCCAACTTTAAACTGTATTATAATATTATAGTAATCAAAAACTGTTTAAAGAAATAAAGACAGAGTCTAAGATCAATGGAATAGAAATGAGAGTTTAGAAATGGATCCTCAATATTTATAGTTAATAATTTATAAGTTAATAATTATATGGTCAGTTAATCTTTACTAACCTAACAAAATGCCTAAAATGGATCAACGGCCCATTGGCTTCTTAAAGACTATGATCCGGGAGGTCTACTAACCCATTTTGGCACCCAGCAGCTTCTTGTAGAAATGCATCTAGACTGTGAACTGAGCTAAGATATCAGAAATCCAAAACCTCATATAATCTTCATTCTCAGTAATGGAAAACAAATTATCAAATGATGCCTTTTCAGCAGGTTTGATTGTCGGGGGGAAATTCCAGATAATAATAGTGAGTTCTCTGTTGTAATATTGAACGTATTCAAAGTATAGAGAGAATAAAGTGAAGATCATTAGCCACTCAGGTGGGGGTGGGTGTATATTTGGGGTTCTTGGTGGTGGAACATGTGCACTGGTGAAGGGATGGGGGTTTGATCATTATATGACTGATACTTAAACCTGAAAGCTTTTTTTGCGGTGATTCAATAAAATAAAAATTAAAAAATAATAATAAAAAATAAAATGGATCAAGGAAAGTCTCTTCAACAAATGGTGTTGGGAAAACTCATCAGTAACATGCAAGAAAATGAACTCAGACTTCTTTCTTACACCATGCACAAAAGCCAAATCAAAATAGATTAAAGACCTTGATATCATACCTGAATTGATAAGCTATGTTAAGAAAAGCACACATAGAATACTCCATAACATTGAAACTAGAGACATCTTTAATGCCATTGTCCATTGTCTTTCTCCCTAGGATTGCTTTGACTATGCTGAATTTTTTAAAAATTTTCTATTAGTGAATCACTATGAGATAAAGTTACAGACTTACAAACTTTCATGTCTGCGTTTCAGTCATACAATGATTGAGTACCCATCCCTCCACCAGTGCCATTATGCACAAAAGGAAAAGGAGAGAGAGAGAGAGCAAGAAGGAAAGTGCCTTTCATAGATAGAGACTGGGGATGGGGGTGGGGTGTTGGAGGATGGTGGGAGGGAAACAGGAGACATTGGTGGTGGGAAATGTACACTGGTGGAGGGATGGATGCTTAATCATTGTGTGACTGAAACCCAATTATGAATAGCTTTGTAATAATCTATCATGAAGAGCCAATTTAAAAACTTGTTTTTAAAAAGAGAGAGCCCCTGGACTTTTGGATATTGATTTTGTAACTGGCCATTTTACTATCCAAATCTTTTGTTCCTAGGAGCCTCTTGGTAGAAGCTTTAGGATTCTCTAAATATAGTATCTTGTCATCTGCAAACAGTGAGAAGTTAACTTCTTCCTTTCCTATCTTAATGCCCTTAATATCTTTTTCATCCCTAACTGCTATGGCAAGAATTTCCAGTAGCATATTAAATAGAAGTGGCAGAGTGGCATCCTTGTCCCTGATATTAGGCTTTTGGGTTTTTCCCCATTGAGAATAGTTCTTGCTGTAGGCTTGTGGTAGATGGCTTTGACTATATTGAGGAAAATTCCTTCAATTCCCATTTTGCTGAGAGTCTTCATCATAAATGGGTGCTGGATCTTGTCAAATGTTTTCTCTGTATCTATTGATATGATCAGATACTTTCTCAGTATATGATCAGATACTTTCTCTGTACCTATTGATATGATTTTTTTTGCTTTTTGGGTCACACCCAGCGATGCTCAGGGGTTACTCCTGGCTCTGCACTCAGGAATTACTCCTGGCGGTGCTTGGGGGACCATATGGGATGCCGGGGATCGAACCCGGGTCGGCCGCGTGCAAGGCAAACGCCCTACCCGCTGTGCTATCGCTCCGGCCCCCGATTTTTTTCTTTTTGGGTCACACCCGGTGATGCTCAGGGGTTACTCCTGGCTCATGCATTCAGGAATTACTCCTGGCGGTGCTTGGGGGACCTTATGGGATGCTGGGAATCTAACCCGGGTCAGCCACGTACAAGGCAAATGCCCTATCCGCTGTGCTATGGCTCCAGCCCCAATTTCTTTTATTGATATGGGAAGATATCATTTTAATTGCTAAGGACTTTTCATACCATTTTCCATGGATAGCCCAGTTTACATTTTCACCACAGCAGAATTCCTCCAGAGTGATTTTTTCCCAACTCCTCACCAATACTTACTACTAGTTTTTAAAATATTGACCATTTTCATAGGTGTGAGGTGATATATCACTTGTTTGATTTTCCTGAAAAGTGATGTCAGTAGGTCATTTGTATGTTTTTATTGGAGAAGTTCATGTTTTTTGCCCATTTTAAAATTGTGCTACTTGCTTTTTTTGTTGTGAAGTTGTCTGATATCTTTGTATTTTTGGATACCAATCTCTTGTCAGAAATAAGATGAACAAATATTCTTCTTTTTTCTTTTTGGGTTACACCCGGCGATGCACAGTGGTTACTCCTGGCTCTGCACTCAGTAATTACTCCTGGCAGTGCTGGGGGAGCCATATGTAATGCTAGAAATCGAACCTGGGTCGGCCGCGTGCAAGGGAAATGCCCTACCCGCTGTGTTATCACTCCAGCCCCAAGATGAACAAATATTCCTGTCCCAATTGCTAGACTTTCTCTTTGTTTTCGCAGTACTTTATTTCACTTGTAAATGCTTTTTAATTTCATATTATCCCTTTATTTCTTCTCACTATAGTTTCCCTTGATGAAGCTGAGTTTCCAAAAGCACACATTTTACTCCAAAAGGCCCTTACAACTGAATATCAATGATAATATTATTTTCTTGAAAATTCATTAGATCCAGGGCTTTTCTTACCCAATTCTCCTTTTCTTCTTCTGTCGGTCACAAATCTGCATCAAGACTCTCCCTACTGACTCCTGACCCCATTCTCTTTATTCTTCAGTGGAACTCCCTTATCAAGTTTTTTTGAATGCTTAATATGTCTCAGTAGTATAGTAATTTTTTGCACATATGAGACCTTGAGTTTGATCCCCATAACTGGGGATATGTGCGCATGCTTGTGCACATATGCCACATGTACGTGTACACATGCGTGCATGCACGTACATATATACACACACAATGTGAACCATGGAAGAAATTTAAAAATTGAGGTAAGCATTTTATGAATCTATAAAAACTTATTTTTCATAAGGGAATAAATAAATATTCAGAAAGCAAAACTCAGTCCTGAGTTTCAACTAGATTTATTCTCAAAGTTGATGTCAGTCTCCTACTACTGGGAACTGTTTTAGGTCAGTGGTTTTCCTTCATGGGAATTCAGAAGTCCACCCAGCATCAACTTACTCTTAAAAGCTGCAGTTCTCTTATAAGGGAAAAGGTCTATTTGTCTCAACTCACAGACAAATTTAATCTGTGTTTCATAAATCCACCCCACTAACACTTTGCAAAAATCTCTGACATAACCAACTGCAAAAAAATAAAAAACGGAAAACAAAAATAATTTTCTTACTTTGCAGTATGTGGCAGAAAGTACCATCATTGTACAGCTGTTCTAAACTTCTTCCATATTTCCCAAATTATAGGGTGACCCACGGCTAACTGGAGGCACAGCACTTCTCCAACCTATTTATTAGATGTGGCCATACATCCAGATCCTTAGAATGCCGGTAGAAGTGGAGTTTGTTCACGTCATCTGGACATCTTAAAACTAGAATATCATTTCTACTTCCTAAGGACCCTAGCTCATCTTCAACCACAAGATAAAATTTCCCGTGGGAACAAAATAGCATAACAAAATTTGATACCTTGAGTCTTGGAGTAATGTTTCCAGAACAATTATTACCTGGAACACTTACTCTGTACTGTTTCTTTAGACAAAAAATAAGTTCTATCTAAATTTTGGATCTTTGTATTGTCCAGCTTAACCTACCCAAATAAATAATGGTTGTGTGGGTGTCTTCGGCATGATCACTCTTTAGCAGCACTATACTGAGTTGGTTAGAGACAGTTGGCAAATATAGGCACACTTTTAACCAACACTTCATCAGAAGCCATCTTAGACCATTTTGGTTGGTATAATAAATATACCATAGAAGCGGTGACTTAACAAATATTTATTTCTCACAGTTCTGAAGGCTGTGAACTCCAGGCTCAAGATGCTGGTAAAGACAATGTTTGGAAAGGACTGGCTTTTGGCTTTTTTTTCTATAAAATAAATTTATTTAAATGTGGCTTATATAAGTAGTGTAACTCAGATATATTATCAAATTTGAATAGGACTTTTTTAAAAATAAATTTATTTATTTTTAATTAATGAATCACCATGAGGGTACAGTTACGGATTTATACACATCTGTGCTTATGCTTCCCCCATACAAAGTTCGGGAACCCATCCCTTCACCAGTGCCCATACTCCACCACCAGTAAACCCAGCATCCCTCCCATCCTCCCCAATCCCATCTCCCCCCACCCCACCCTGTCACTGTGGCAGGGCATTCCCTTCTGTTCTCTCCCTCTAATTAGCTATTGTGGTTTGCAATAAAGGTGTTGAGTGGCCACTGTGCTCAGTCTCTAGCCCTCATTCAGCCCGCAACTCCCTTCTCCCACATGGCCTTCGATTACATTATAGTTGGTGCATTCTCACGCCTCATCCTCTTCTTTCTCCCTTTGTTTTTGGGCCACAACCAGTAGTGCTCAGGTCTTAGTGCTCAGGTCTTATTCTTAGTTCTATACTCAGGGATCATTCAGGGTGGTATTCAGGGAACCATGTGGTGTGTAGGAATCAAACACCCGTTAGTCACATGCAGTGCAAACACCCTGCCTACTCTACTACCTCTCCAGTCTCTCTTATGCTTCGTATTATAAAGACACTAATCCTATGATGATGAATCAAACTTTCATGTCCTAATTACTCCCTCAAGTCCTCACCTCTAAATCTCATCACATTGGAGGTTATAGTTTCAACTCAAGAGTTTTGGGGTGGGACAAAACATATAATCTAATTTTCATTTCATTGTTTCATATTTAGCCACAACATGGATTTATAATCTTCAAGGTAACACTTTTGCTAACTCTATTATCTATGCTATTCTTTCCTGTGTGCACAATTTTGTAAATGCTTTGTATTTTAAGACGTAAACTCAGGGAAATATCCCAACCTTGGAATTTTTGTTCAGGAAATAAACAAAACCACATTAACGAGCACCAACTGGCACAGTAAGTTCTCAATTACTTTAGTTACATCACTGTGCAGTGTTTAATAAACTCAAAGAAACTATGGCACAGATAATAAGCAAGGCCAGGAAAGCACAAGAAAGTATCACTGTCACTGTTACTGTCATCCCGTTGTTCATTGATTTGCTCGAGCGGGCACCAGTAATGTCTCTATTCATCCTATCCCTGAGATTTTAGTATCCTCTCTTTACTCATCTTTCCCAATGGTGCCACATTGGAGGCTCTTTCAGGGTCATTGGAATGAGACCCATCATTGTTATTGTTATTGGAATATGCAGAGAGTCTCTTGCCCGCACACCTGACTGTTTTCCCCAGGGCCCCTCGGAGAGGATGGGTTCCAGCTTCCCTCCCCGCCCCGAGCAGAGCTTCCAGCGGCCGAAGACCACTGGAACCTAGCCACAGCAATGCTTGAGGCCCCTCTCCACATGTTCGGACAGACCTCATGAATGAAGGTACCGGCAGAGGAACCCAGGTGTGTGTAATTTCATCAATGGCCAAAATCCAGAGACTTAAAAGCAAGCTCCCAGAAGCTTGTATCTTATAATCTACTTTTCCTTCTGGGAGAAACTAGCAAGCTACTGAGAGCTTCCTGCCCACATGGGACAGCCTCCAAAGCTTCCCATGGTGTATCCATATGCCAAAGCCAGTAACCAGCTGAATCTCATTCCCCTGACCCTGACTTTCAGGGTCAGGGTCAAGAGCCTGGAGCTTCAAGAGCCTCCAATGCGGCATCGTTGGGAAGGCCAAGAAGAGAGAGACTTCTAAAATCTCAGGGATAGGACGAATGGAGAGGTTAATGAGTACTGAGACCAGTTGAGCAACTCAATGATCAACGGGATTTCGTGATTCATGATTCGTGAATAAATTATTGTGAACAACCTTATAAAAAGTAAAAAAAAATTAAAAAGATACTTATGAGAAAAGCTGACAGAAGCTTTCTGGCAAGATATGAGCTATTTCTTGGTATCTTAAGGGTGGGCCCTCCACAATCATAGAAGGGATGTAGACGCACAGAAAGGGTGCAGTATTCAAGAAGATGGCGTCCAATGAGAAGCTTTTGTGGGTGTTTCACTCTCAGAACCCTGTACTAACGTAAAACTCCTTTGCACACTGGGGGACAGGAGTGAAACTGAGAACATTAGTGCAGGGAAGTTAACACTGGTGAAGGGATTGCTGTTAGATACAATTGCTGATACATTGCATCCCTGATAATTATGAAGAATTTTATACTTCACAGTGATTCAATACATTAATGTTTAAAACTCTTTCATAACTGCTGATTAAAGGTCAAGTTTAATTTTCTGGAATGAAACATGTTCTTCCTGAGATAGCACTCTCTCCTAGTGCTACACATCACTCACCAAATTGCATTAGTGCATAACTGCTGTGAAGACTGCTCCCTCTCACTTTTGTGTGTTCTCTTCATTCTACTATCAAACTTAACGCCCACCTCTCAACTGTATCTTTCTTATTCTTCCTTCAAGATTTAGACCAAGCACAACCCACACATCTGCCAAATTAGAGTCAGGGTCAAGAAGCAATTTCTTTCATTATCTAAAAGAAATAAATTGAGGGCAGGGAAGTGATATCCAGCAGTACTCAGTTTACTCCTGGCTCTGTACTCAGAGATCATACCTGGTAGGGTTCGGGGGGCCATATGGTGTACTGGAGATTGAACCCAGGTTGGACTAGTGCAAGGCAAGTACCCTACCTGCTGTACTATCTTCTGACCTGAAAACAAATAATTTGTGTTTGACAGGAAAGATAGTAAAGCAAGTAGGATGCTTGTTTTGCATGTAGCCAATCTGGGTTTGACCCCTGTCATCCCATATGGTCCTGGAGCCCCCTCAAGAGTGATCCTGGGCTGGAACGATAGCACAGCAGGTAGGGCGTTTGCCTTGCACGCGGCTGACCTGGATTTGATTCCCAGCATCCCATATGGTCCTCCGAGCACCGCCAGGAGTGATTCCTGAGTGCAGAGCCAGGAGTCAGCCCTGAGCATTGCTGGGTGTGACCCAAAAAGCCAAAAAAAAAAAGCGTGATCTCAAAGTGCAGAGCCAGGAGTATCCCCCCAAAATAAAAATTTTGTTTTATATATGTATACACATATACATATTTAATGTTGTAAAATATTTACAGATAATTATATTAAGGAATAAAACTTCCATAAAATTTCAAGCACATAAATTGATTTTATTTGCTGTTACTTATTAAAGTAATGTTTTTATATATTTTCCAGTTAATTATTATAATTTAGACATTCTCAACCATAGATGGATTATAGATACGGATCCTAAGACAAAATCTCATGGCCAACCACCCCCACCTGGGAGCAGCTGCCTCTCCCTCATCAATTTCCTTCCATTTATCATTTTTCTTGAAAATCTTGTGAAACAAAAAATCTTGAGAGTTGCTGTGTACTGTAAGTTGTGTCTGACTTCAGGAATGTGGACAAATCTCATCTAGTTAAAAAGATGTGCCTTTTTTTCTGCCCATGTTTTACTTAGAATAGTTGTATCTAAGTTTTGTCTTGCATTAATCTGTTTCTGGATTTGTTTGTTTTGCAGTGCCAGAGATTAAACTCAGGATTTCACACATGCAAAGCAAGTGCTCTACCTCAGAACTACAGTCCCAGCCCTATTTCATTAATCTACAATATCTTTTTGCAGTCTTTCTGCTTGCTGCTCCACCAACCCAGCTGAGACTTGCCTACAGTTGACATCACTAGATCTATTCCAGCATAAGAGGCGGTGAAATCTACTCAACAAATTACACATTCGTAAGGAATGTTTTTCCTGAGACAACACTCTCTCCTAGTACCACACATCACTCACCAGATTGCATTACTGCAAAAATGGTGTGAAGACTGCTTCCTCTAACCTTTGTGTATTCTCTTCATTCTATTATCATAGCTGCTTACAGTTATGCTGCCTGTTATTCTGTGAGAACAGGCAGAAAAGATAGAGAGCAACCTCCATCCTAATCCTTCAGCATCTACCAGGGGGCATAACTGTAAATATTACCCCATCACAGCAAGAATAACTAGAGAACCAATGGAGGAAGCGTGTAGAAGCCCACCAAGCTCAATGAGTGAAAACAATATCAGCGAAGACATAAACAACACCAGTAAATCCTCAATACTAGTAAATCTTCAGACAGTGTCTTTAGAGACACTATGATGAGAATGTTCAGTAAGTTCAAAGACATGATAGCACAAGTAGTCATCAAAAGACAAGAAAGTATGAGTTAATGTGGAAAAAAGACCACTACAGACAAAAATGACAGAAATGAAGAATATGATAGGTGATATAGCAATATAACAAGCTGAGCAATAAAATAAAGAGGGAGGAGAGTAAGAAGAAATGGAAAAAAGAAAGGAATTACGGGTAAAGTTTGTGCATTCTGAGCACAGTCAATAAAATTTAGGGAGGGCAGAAGTTAGAACGAGAGCCAGGTTGTGGGTGAAGCCAGGATTGAAAGTTCTAATGGGTGGGGTTTAGGCTTGGATGCAAAAGGGCTACAACAGCCAAAGGTTGGGATGCTCAGATGGCCACACTGTTTTCCACAAGGCTGGGTCGCAGGTACTCATAAGGCATATCCAGATTTGCATTCCTCATCTCAATTTCTTTATCCAAAGCAGCCAGTTCTTCCTGGAACTTCTTCAGCAACATCTTGGGCTCAGGGCCTGAAAAATACTGCTCCTCATGCTGACCTATAGCCACCTGGGTGGAGAGAAAAAGGTAACTCAGAACCTTAAGACCCTTCATTTGGTGCACCTCACCCCCTATAGAGTCCAGGCACCAGACTCTCACCATAATGGGCTGGCGTCTGCCTAGTTGCCAAGTGATGGACATCTGAAGAGATGCCTGATGAAAGTTGGGCAGTGTTTCCATCACTGTCTTCAATGTCACATCCTTGGTGGTTGGTGGGGGCAGACGCATCGTGCAGGGTGTGTTAGGAACCCATGTGAACCAGTCCAGCTAAGAAGAGGCAGATATAGAGTCTGTGTCTGCAAAGCATAATCTAGAACACCTGCACAAAGTTGCATACTGATTCCAAGCCCAAACACCCAGCTGCCCTTCGTGGGAAGTACCTGGCCCAGATGGATAGAGGAATGCTGGCCAGTGCAGGTGAAGATGCACATGGTGACAAAGCGACAAGCCTCATCCAGAGACTGTAAAGATACAGGAAACCCTACAAGGGGAAAGGGGTGTGAGATGCTGAGATAACAAGAATAGAAAAATCTCACAGAGATGAGACAAAGAATATGAAGAAATAATATTTCCTATAGCTGAGGATCAAGAAAGAAGATAGAGAGATAAAAGGGACCAAGAACTCTCAGTAACTATTGTGGGAACTGTCATGAGTCAGTTGGAGTGGAGGAAATGAAGTAACTCTGCAGCTCCAGCCCCATTCAGTGGGATATTGATATGCTTTATATAGACTCACAAGATTCAATCAGGTTAGCTTTTCAGGTACTTAGTAACTGATTGATATTACATTGGTAGCTCCAATGGGAATCATTATACCAAGAAAGTAGACAAATGCTAAAAATCAAGGGTTTTGTTCCCTGTGAACTGGCAGCTAAACATTCATAAGTATCCACTCACTCCTCTGCATTTGGGACCTAGGAACTTTTTAGTGCACACAATTGCACCAACTCTAGATGAGAGGGAAAAGATTTGGGGAAAACCTTGGGGTCTTTTTCTAGAGGTTTTTAGATAGTAATCATGGAGATTCCAGGGGAGGTTCCATCTCATATTTCATCTTACCTCGGTCCTGGGCCCCTAGCAGACCAATTTCAGTGATCTCTTTACACCAGGTCTGCAGTTCAGTATCCTCTTTCACAGCTTCATCCGTCTTATAGTAAAGTTTCACAATTCCCTCCACATAGCTGCCAGGTGGAGGTAAGAAAGCTGAAATTGACAGGCAGCCCCCATGCCCTCTTTCTTCTTGCCTCCCTGGCCCGGTCAGGAATTCTAGCCCCTCAAACAAGGCACAGATTTCCTGCTCTCCAAGCTTTCTCCTCTAAACCCAGCCCATCAACCCCATCATCCACCTTGCCTCACCGTAACAATATTTCCCAAAGCCTAAGTGCATCTTGGGCATAATAGGAAGACTTCACTCCCAGGAGTCCCCGGTCAGCCAGGTCATCAGGGGGACAGAATGAGCGGTAGGTTAGAAAGGCTCCAGCTTTTTTGAGCAGCTCCACGTGGCCTCCCCCACCTGTGCTCACTACCTGAAAAGCAAGGACAGGCAGAGTAAGACACATCAAACCTATCCTGAGACCAGAGACAAAATCAAACTTCAAACAACCCTTTCTCTTCTTATACCTGGTCAAAAACTCCATTTTCAGAGACCAATCCAGTCCTTGCCCGAACATTAATTTCCATGGTATATCGCAGGTGAGGAATAATAAGCTGTAGGAAAAAAGAGCAGTGACAGGTCATTGAAGGAAATTAAGGTTAGATGTAGAAAACACTATCAGGTTTTCATGAAGTACAGAGGCCCTTAAGCATAATGAGTGTGAGGCTCATCTGTGATTCATTCCACAAGCTGTTGGTCTATGAGAACTGAAAGAAATCATTCTTTTCTTCTAATTATATAAAACAATTCAGTAACTAACACAAATGTTTCTCTTTTTTCTATATCACTATTCTAAGAGTCTTAGATTTTTCCTACTATCAACTCCCCCATCAACTTTTAATGCTACAGATGTCATATACTTGTTATGCACCGTGTGTATATGAGTTTTATGAAAAACATGTTTGCTGATCATACACAGAGCCACTTTTACCCCAGAGAGAGGCATAATTATCCTCATTGTGAATGCATTGTCTATCCCAGTGGTTTTAATCTTTCACTAATAAAAATAGCAAAACAAAGCCAGAGATAGTTCAAAGAGTTGAAGCACATACATGAAGCCCTGGTTTGGTCTCCAACACCACATGGCTTCCCAGGCACTACAGCCCTACTTGCCCCCACAACTGCTGAGAAGTCCCCCTCAACACATACATACACCTAAGAAATAAGAAAATAGCAAAATTATGTGTGTATATATAATTATATACATATACACACTCATCTTCTTGGACAATACTATCCTATTCCACTCCACTACATGCTCCAGGAATATGAATTGACAAGCAGTAATAATTCTTTTTGTAGATTGGCAGAAAACTCTGCAGGCTGGCACTGGTCCACAAAGTAGTAGTTGGAAACCACTAATATAACATTTGGAACTCTCTCTCTCTCTCCTAACCTTGCTCCTTTGTCTACTACACTCATTTCTTTATGTTTTTCATTTCATCAGACATCTAGACACATCTGCCTAGAGCAATGTGTCCTCTCCATCACCTCATGATTGACTCCTCATAGTCTCATTCTTAATGTTAACTCCAAAGTTAGTCTTTCCTCTCTATATCCAATCCAAACTCCTCATCACATAGCCCTGAATTGATCCTCTGCATTGTACTGATCAAAGCTGAGAAGCTACAATACAGTCAGTCTTCATTGTCTCATAGCTATTAATGAGGTGAAAATCCAAAGGTCAGGACCTTGCCTGTCTTGCTTAGCACAGGCATCTAGAATGTTTCTGCCCCTGGGAAGCACCCAATAAGACCAAATGCTAATTTATTTTTCCTTGGAGTGATGGTCTCTAATTTCTGTAATAAATCAGGCTATTGTTGTTGGCCAAGTTCCTCCAATTCTCCTATAGGCCCTTGTGTTATTGTTTAAGAATTCTTCCAAAATGCTGAGAAATTTTTTTATTAATTTGTGGTCCTCACTTATTGTATGTAATCCTCAGTCAATTATGGTACTATTTATATACTATATGCAAAAAATCTGTGATTTATACATCAAATAGCATCAGGATCCATGGCCACCACAAATTAATCACCTTCATTATCCCTCTTGAAGAAGCAATTCCACTACAGTGAAAATGCATCCCAAGCCAAAATTTTACTTAGGAGTTAAGAAAATATGCTTACCTTAAAAATGGGATGTATTGGTGGAAGGCACCTCATAGTGGCTACAGCAAAGACCTCAGCCATCAAATGTCCCCTTAAAAGATGAGATTGAAGCTCATGAAGCTGAAAATCAGCGCTACGGACCCAGCATTTGGCCAGAAGCCAGGCCATTGGGGGATCCGTTGGTAGAAATAGCACTGGAGGGTCAGTTCCCACTTTAGGCAGTTGAAGCTGGAACAGAGACAAGAATAAGGGTAGAGAGGTGATAAGTGCCACACACACCAGCAGACTCCCTCGTCCTCCAACATATCAACCTCTTTCTTCTCCAAATTTGCTTAGCTTTCTCCATCTTACTATTGCTACTCCTGTGTAGTTATGGTTCCTTCCTCTCCTTTTCTTGCCATTAATGTTGTACAAGATGCTTGCCCTTACTCTTCCGCAACTTCTTACTGAAAGTCTTCACACCTTCCCATGTTCAACCTTGGCTTCCACAGCTCACTGCAGCCTGGTCCACCATCTTACATTATTTCCCCAATATATAATCCCACTGTCCACTGAGAATCTCCCCTGCTCCTACACACTCAGCCACATCTTGGCTTCTCTGCCCAGATCATCATCCCCGTGGGGTAAGTTCCTAACCTCCAGTCTGCTTGAAGATCTAAGTTCTTCTATTACCCTCCTCCAAAGTTTATGACTACCTCAATTCTATTGGGGCGGGTCTTCCCAGACTATCTTCACCCTCGGGGACTTCTGAGTATTGATGTTTATTTGCACTTGCCCTGTCTATTTCTCTAGCTAGACTGCAACATTCTTCTTTTGGCCGTTTTCCTCCTTTAATGCCTCTCTCAGTACCTCAGCATCTGCGTGCAATGAACTCAGATTAATTTATTGGGTCAACTGGGTCAACCACTGGGAAAGACAGATACTGGGTTCTCTCACCTGGATGACCATGGGCAAGAGTGTCCCATTGGGCTGCAATTTCAGCATGACCAGAGGGGCAGCCAGGTACTGCTGACAACCCAAGAAGTTGTTGGCCTTGATTCCATCCAGCAGAGTGAAGTCAGCTTCAAATAGTGTGCCTTCCTGGATTCAGCAAAGACTGCTGTCAACATAAGACATCTTCCCACCCTGATTCCCCAAAAGAAGAGTGAAGAGAGAACTAACTTGTCTCTATCACCTACTTTGTAACAAGGTAATAGATCACATACTTATTAATCCATACAATTCTTTCTTGTTTTTTTTTAGCTATACCTCACATTGTTCAGGGCTCACTCTGTGCTCAGGGGACCATATATGATGTCAGGGCTCAAACCTGTGTTGGCCACATGCAAGTCAAGGACCTTATCCACTGTTCCCTCATAAAATGTTTATCTCTGGTTCCCTCATAAAATTCTTTTTGTTTTGGGGTCACACCTAACTGTGCTTAGAGATCATATGTGGTAGTGCTCTGAGGACCATATACAGTGCCAGGAATCAAACCAGGGTCATGACCAAAGCAGTCACATACAAGGCAAGTGCCTTACCTTCCTGCTATTTCTCCTGCTCTCCTCATATAATTATTTTGTGATATATAAGTTTTATAGAAGATAAAACAGATTACAGAGGACAGGTATCTTGCCTAAAGTCACACAGCTTATAAAAAAACAGGGCCAGGATCTTAGACCAACCCTTTCTTATCCTATAACCCCATAAGTTTTTACTCAAACCTCACCCCAATGATGATTCTGTTATTATACACCTCCCTGGAATCCCTAGCACTGAAGTTCAGCTATAGTTTTCCATTTTGATTGTTTCCAACAACCATTACATAACCTTCCTATAGTATATGCCATTATCCTTTGGAGCTATATGGCTGTTCTCCTTTCAGAACTACTCAAAATTTCTTCTGTAGAATTCATTCGTGTCATTTGGCAGTAAGCTAGGTTTGCAGGGTTGTTTCAGCAATAATCCCAATGATCCCTCCACCCTCACATCATTATGTGACCCCCCCCCCCCCATGGAATCATGCCCATACACGAAGCTCCTTCTCCAGATTAGTCTTCAGTTCCTCCATCCCTGGTGGGAACACTAAGCGGTCAGGAAAGGCAGTGGAACGCCTCAACAACATGGGGTTTGCACCATTGAGAAATTGGTACCCAAAAATGGCATCTTCCTTCCAGGTGTCCTTCACCTTAACTGAAAATAAAATTGTACAGCAGACTATAAGATCTGAGTTTCTAGAGATCAGGATATTACAATCCACACCAAGTCATCCCCCATTTGACCCCAGCCTCCCAATGTTCTCCAACTCTGTTGGGGTGATTGGGAGGGATATAGGGTTAATGGTCTTGGAAGAAGTATTGTGTTGGGGTACTGACCAGCGAGCTTGCTTTGGCCACACCAGAAGATCCGGTTAAAGTCATCTAGATCATTCCAGCAAGCAAGAGCATTTAAAGAGTCTTTGACAGCCAGGTCCGCAAGCCTTCAGGGAAGAAAGAGGCAATTTATGAATGATTCTCAGATTCAAAAGTTCCAATCATGGGGGCTGGAGCGATAGTACAGCGGGTAGGGCATTTGCCTTGCATGCAGCCGACCCAGGTTCAATTCCCAGCATCCCATATGGTCCCCTGAACATCGCCAGGAGTGATTCCTGAGTGCATGAGCCAGGAGTAGCTCCTGTGCATTGCCAGGTGTGACCCAAAATGAAAAAAGAAAAGAAGAATAAAGAAATAAAAGTTCCAATCATGGGAACTTAACCTGTGAAGTTAACCCAGTGACCTCCAGAAAACCATGACACCTCCCTCTCACCCAATCTTTTTGTTCTCACCCCTTGACCAGGGATGCCTCAAAGTCAATTTTCTTATCCTCCAGAAATCTCTCATCTGTTGGGAGGTCTTCTTTCTTGGCACCAGTCATGTTCAGAATTAACCCAGCCTTCCAGTTCCCCCACCTGAGGCATAGAAATTAAATCAGGTATTGGCACGGGGGAAGGGTCAAGCACTCATTAAGGGATCAGGAAGATACAGGGGCATTGGGTAGTAGAGCTAACCGGTAAATCTTCCTTCTTGCTTGCAGCTCCTCTTCTCTGTATTTTTTGAAGAAGCCTTGAATGTCATCTACCACTGTGCTGCCTGCAAGTGGAAGTTAGGGTATAGTATGTAGGGTCACTAAGACTTCCCCTGAGATCCTCTCCACTGGACCTGCAAAGGATGCATTCTCAGACCTCTCTGGATCCTCTGATATTCAGTATCATGGTCTGCCAGGGACCTACCCTGCCTTTCTGTGCCAGCTCATGAATCTAGCTTCTGAACTAGAAAATTTATCCTTTAGGTTTCCACCTTCACTGGTAGACTCCTCTCTTCCCAAGGCCCCTTTCCAATTTCTCTTGTACCCAGGAAACCTCCTTATATTCCTGCCCACATTGACTCCCTGCTGCTCACCAGTGCCCTCTGGCAGGGTCAAAATAGCCTTGGTCTCCACCCATCGGTAACACGGAAAATAGAACTCATCCCCATCGGGTCCAGGACCCTGCACGGAGATCCAGTTGCAGAACCAAGCGTCGTCCTGAAGGATGTGTTTTTTGCACACTTTAACGAACAGCAGCCGCCCGAGGTACTCAGGCACGTCCACTTTTAATTCCACCTCCTGTAGAGGGACAGAAGAGACTGGGCATCCACGGGGTTCAAAGACTGACCCCTGCTTCCCCTTGATGCCATTTCATTGGGGTCTCTGGGAAAAGTGCCAAGTCAGAAAGAGGAAGCCAGAATGGACCTGATTCTGAGTAGTCTAGTTTTTCATCCAGGAAAGGTGGGAGAGAGAAGGTGGAGATATGCACACTTCTTCCTTCACTTTTTCCTTCCTGTAATCATTGTGACATGTGCAGGGCACAATGGCTGAGCACTGAAGCTCCCCTGACACCAGGTTCTGTTGAGCAGGCACTGAGAGCCACGGGGCACTCAGTGGAGATCAGGAGGTGGAGCTAAGAGGGAAAAAAAATAGGCAAACAAGGGGAGAGGAAGGGAGATGCAGCGTAAGGGGGGTCTCAAAGACTAAGCCAGAGTTCAGGGAACAAGGAGACCTGATAGAATTTTCTCGGGGTTTTTGTTTGTTTAAATGGGACATTAACACCCTCCAGGGAACCATTATATACGGATAGACAGTGGGTTGGGGGTGAGGATGGGGAATAGGGGCTTCCTACATGCTAGAGAGGAAGGAAGGATGTTTTCCATGCACAAAACAACATAGAAGGGCAGAAACGAGAAGGAAGAGGTAAATTTAATAGGTCTTTCAAAGTGGAAGGCTGGACATCAAGGTACAATGTGATAATGTACAGGAGATGAAATTGACAGTTCTGAATTCTGATTCCAGTGAGACAAGAAGAGGGGCAAGGAGGACGGGCGCATGACACCTGAGAAGAAAGAAAAAGACTCCAGGAGGAAGAAGAAGGGAGACCTCACTTGGGCTTGTTTCTTTGAAACATCTTTTCAGGAACAGAGCGGGATCTGGGAGTCTAGAAAAGAGTAGGACAGGCGGTGGCAAATTGGGGGCGAGCAAAGGCAAAATAGTAACAGAAGCCAGGGGTGAATAGGGAGCTGTGATAGAAGCCAAAAAAGCGGGTCTAGAAACACAGCGTGTTCTCATCTGCCTTCTTCCTTCCTCTACTTTCCCCGTTCCCTCGCCTACCCCACCGGTGACAAAGACCCCAAAGTTGGGAGATCTACCGACAGCAGATAAGGTTTGCAATTCCTGCTTTAAAAAAAAAAAAAGAGCGAAAGGAAACCTGCTGGGACTCCGGGAATAGCTGAAAGTCGCCGTGCATCGCGGGCATTCCTTGATTCCAAGGAGTTCTGGCGGCAGGAGCACTTACACCCTGCTTTGTATGCGGCGCCAATTCCTAAAGCACTCCGCCGGCATCCTGGGAGCGCTCCTTACGGGGGAATATCCTTCCGGAGAGTCAGGCAGCTAACGGCCCTGGGCGCTGCCCACCCCGCCAGGGTCTCTTTTCTCACCTTGCCCCGCGCCGGTCGCAGGCACGTCCCAAGCGAGGCTTCCCCGTGCTGACCCACCAGCCAGAGCTGCACCTGGTTCTTGGAGCCCGCGTAGAACGAGCACCCAGTGGACACACGGATGCGGTAGACACCCATCTTACCCAGCGTCGCTTTGCGCCTTCTGAGTGAGAAAAGTACCCGCCGACGCGGCAATTAACTAGCCCGAGACCCCGCCCCCGCTTTGGTAAGGGGTGGAGGGGCAGGGTGTAGCCCGGGTGGTTGGCATTTCTCCAACCCACATGTCGTTGGGGGTGCCCGCTCCTTCCACCCCAGGGTTCAGCTCAAGCCCTTAGAGGTGGAACTATGTCAAGGGCAAGGTATCTGGATGCTTATCTTGGTGAGAGGAGAGTGAAAGAGGGCAGATAAGGATTTTGGCTGATAACAAAGAAGAAAAAGGAATAGATGTAGACCCAGCAGGCGAGGAAGCACGCGTTCAAGCACACACACACACACACAGACACACACACACTGACCTCACAACTTGCTACACCCTTCAGGGTTGGGTGAAGGAAACAATAAAATGTGATCAGTAGCAGTGCTTAAGAAAAATTCCTCCAATTCATCTGATCACTGGAGCTTGCTTTCCCTGGGCTAGGCCCTACAATAACAACCCCTGGCCGTAGGAGCCTAGGAGTAACTCAGAGGTTGAAGCCCTGCTTTACACTCACAAATTCCATTTCCTGCCCCCTGGCCTCACTTTGGTGGCTCTCAAACACTGGGAGACAATTAAAAGATCTTTTTTTCTAAGACGCTTCATCTCTATTTCCTACAGAATAAAATCCATACTCTGGTATCTGGCATTCAGCCTTTGCTTTATAAGCAATGTTACCTCAATAATACAAAAGAACTGTATGGATATATGTATGTGGGAGGGGGTGGCAGGAATGAGGGGAAGGGGGAAGAGAGAGGGAGAGACAGAGACTTGGACTGTGATGGACACATATGTGTGGGGGGGTGTATATATGTATTCCATATATATCTATATATACATATATACACACACACAGAGTATGTATTTAGCAGGGGAGGGAGAGTCTACTAGAGAGTAAACTCAGGGTATCATTTATGCAAGGCAAGATTTCTCCTGCTGTGCTATATCACCAGTCCTCTGCACATATTTCAGGAGTAAAAGTTCACAGTTCTTTAAATGTATATTATCAATCACACCCACTGTGAAAGTATATTGGTGCCCAATATCATTTCTCCCATCCTCCCTCCCACCTCCTTGGTAACCAGAGGTAATCAGTTTTGCCACATAATCTATCAAAAATCATAATCTAATGGATTTTTTAAATTGAGGTAAAATTGCTTTACAACACTGCATATGATTTATGAGTACAGGTTCTCACATCTTTATTTAAACATACATCACCTCTGCAGATCAAAACAACAATGAGATATCATCACACACCACTGGCCCACATCCAAAAGAACAAAAGCAATCGGTGTTGGCATGGATGTGGGGAGAAAGAGAATCTCCTTCACTGCTGGTGGTAATGCCCTTTTGGAAGACAGTATGGATGATTCTCAAAAAATTAGAAATTGAGCTCCCATTTGACCCAGCAATACCACTCCTGGGAATATATTCTGGAGAGGCAAAAAACAGCATAGTAAAAATGACATCTGCACTGCATTGCTACACTATTTACAATAGCCAAAATCTGGAAAAAAAACAGAGTGCCCATAAAACAGATGACTGGTTAAAGAAACTTTGGTATATCTACACAATGGAATACTATGCAGCTGTTAAAAAAAATGAAGCCATGAAATTTGCATATAAGTGCATCAACATGGAGCGTATCATGTTAAGTGAAATGAGTCAGAGAGGGACAGACATAGAAAGATTGCACTCATCTGAGGAATATAAAGTAACAGAATAGAAGAATAACAAGAATAACCAAGAACGGGTGTTTATACATGTAATCAAATCTTTCTTACCCAATCATCCATCATTGAGGTCTTTCTTAGGTTATTTTGATATTTTTGTATTATAAATAAATCTAAAGAAGTCATAAGCACATGTAATTATCAAATTAGAGGTTACATTTCATTAGGAATATAATAGTGAAAATGCTAGATCACATTTTTAGTATTTTGATGTATTTTCATATTTTTAAGTCTGTACTATATAGTACTGTTTACCATCAAAGGTCTACAAATTTATATTCCTTCAGTATCTGTTGATTTGATATTGTAGCCTTTCTTGATATAAATTATTCTCACCAGTATAAGATGATAACTCATGGTTGTTTTGCTTTTCATTTCCCATTCCTTTACAAGTGAGGATGAGTCCTTTTATTTTATTTTATTGGCAATGGACAATTTATTAAATCTCTGATTTCTAGCCAAAGATTTTTACCATTGGTACATGGTTTGAACTGCAATACCTTCTGCAGGCTGCACAGGGAGGAGGTCAGGATCCAGAAGTCACTAGGAGAAATACAGGCAGGTCAAAGAGTCACAGGAAATAATAACTTTCATGGAGAAAATCCTAATAGCTTAACATAAGAGGTACTGAATTCAGTTACCACGTTAAAAAGCCAAATCAGAGCTTTCCCAACATTGAGAAAGTCTCTCTTACTAATTAGAGTAAAACAAGTTACAAACAAAATCTATTTTAGTTGTTACATGTTTCTTTGGTGAGCACCTGAATATATGAACTTTATCAAATTATTTTATACAAATGTCAAAAATGCTTTCAACAAATATGATTCTCCTAGTTACATGCCATTTGTAAGGTTCACTTTAAAAATAAACAATCATCATCATCATCATTATCATCATCATCATCTCATTGATTGTTGAATTTCTCAAGTGGTCCCAGTAACATCTCCATTCATCTCCAAAAGTGAAAATAATAACTTTATTATTAATTTTAATTTTCTATTTATTTGTTTTAATTAATTAATAATTTTAATTTAATAATTAATAATTATTAATTTTGCCTTCAAACTCTAGAAACTGAAATGAGACAAAAACAAAAATCAATGTAGTTGTGAATCCTTTTTTCTGTTACCACCTCTGATTGTTGATTCATAAGAAGACAATTTCAAAGCATGCGGCTTCTTCAATAAACTTGAATTCAAATCATGAATTAGATATGATTGTCACACAGAAATGATTATTCACAAAATTGCTAAAAAATAATTTTGAGGGTTTCCTTATCAGTGGAAGTCAGATTACAGGTCAACATGCACAAAATTTATTAGCGTTTTAATAAAGCAAGCAAGAGGAAAATTAAACCAGGACAAGGACAGGGGTTGCTAGATATGCGTTTTTGAACTTCAACAAGAACATTTAATGTGAACTTTTAGCACAGAGGCAATCAATATTACATCTTAGAAGAGAAATAGGAGGGATTGACAAATGCTATAAAAAATTTTACTTAAAATTATTTTATCTTCTAAATTTCACACCTTAAATTCTTAAATAATGTTAAATTAGAATTTGACACACAAGAAAATATGGAGTATTTTTGTTTTGTTTTGTTTTGCTTTTGGGGTCACACCTGGCGATGCATAGGGGTTACTCCTGTCTTTGCACTCAGGAATTACTTTGTCATAGGTCGGCAGGGTGTACTTGAGGGGATGGTAGACATAAGTGGAATTTAGAGACAGGAAATACTGCAGAGTATAAAGATGATGTGCCACAGGCTCCTGCAATGAATTAACTGGGAGTTATCTGTGCTTTCTGAAGCAGTTCAATTGTAAGAGGAAGCCAAGGAGAAGGAATGAGTTTCTCTGTTTCCAAACTAACCATAGCCAAAGCAAACATAGAGCCCTTGAATTAAAGGAATTAGTTGCAGGCCATGCAGTGTAATAGTTGCTTGTAAGGATTACCAAATGCTGAGACAGTCTCAGTTTGGGAAAATTTAAAAGTAACTGAGGCCTGGTTTTTACTGCAATGGCATAGAAAAGGTGAAGAAAATCCAATGGTGTGGCTGTATGAAGACACCAGTCCAACTTATGCAGAATAATTCTCTCCCATCCTCAGAATTTCAGATGAAGAACACCCTGAAGGTGTTGGCAAGAAACTGTCTCTTGCCAACACCTTCAGTACTGGAATCCTCTCATCCTCCTCAATGGTCATGACAGCCAAGAAAAACCAGCTAATTGCAATACAACTCTAGTATTTTGGGTGGGAATTTACAATAGTTAAAAACCTGTCCAAAAGACTGCAGGCCAGAGCAAATGTTTCAAGGTAAAGGTTGAGTTGGTACTTGGGTTTGGCCAACCACTGAATTACTTCATATCTCTGGGGTGGTGAAACATTCTGATTTATAAGCATTTCAGGCACATTGACCTTCCATATCTGGACTTCCCTGGAGATTGCTTTCTCCAGTAGGGAAGAAAATCTCTGGTTTTTAAAAGGCCCTCCTCCACCACTACCACTACATCCTCCTCCTCCTCATCCTCCTGCCTTCCTCCTCCAGGGCAGAATTGTAGGCGACGCTAGGAGAGGAGGAGGGCAGGCTGAGGGAGTGCTTTACCATCTCATTTTGCTCAGCGTGTGATGGCAGGGCTCGGGGGACATAATAGGGAGGGCCGCCCAGGAGTGGGAGCTGGAACTTGGATGGGCCTGGAAGCACTGGCTGTGACCCGAGGGGTAGGTCAGTGAACTAGTTCCCTGGGATGCCTCCGGTCATCCCCAAGAGTGCCCAGGTGGGAAGGGGGCTCCCAATCACCTTAGGGGCGCGGGGTCCACTGGGGAATACCGACTCTGGCCTTGTCTGGGGAGGGGGGGGGAATGGTGAGGGTGGCACACATCCAAAAAAACAAAAGCAACCACTGTTGGAGAGGATGTGGAGAGAAAGGGACCCTTCTACACTGCTGGTGGGAATGCCAACTGGTCCAGCCCCTTTGGAAAACAATATGGACAATTCTCAAAAAATTAGAAATTGAGCTTCCATTTGATCCAGCAATACAACTTCTGGGAATATATCCTGGAGAAACTAAAAAGTATAGTCGAAATGACATCTGCACTTATATGTTCATCGAGGCACTGTTTACAATAGCCAGAATCTGGAAAAAACCCAAGTGCCCGAGAACAGATGACTGGTTAAAGAAATTTTGGTACATCTATACAATGGAATACTATGCAGCTGTTAGAAAAGATGAAGTAATGAACTTTGCATATAAGTGGATCAACATGGAAAGTATCATGCTAAGTGAAATGAGCCAGAAAGAGAGGGACAGACATAGAAAGATTGCACTCATCTGTGGAATATAAAATAACAGAGTAGGAAACTTACACCCAAGAATAGTAGTATATAATGCCAGGAGGTTGGCTCCATAGCTTGGAAGCTGGCCTCACATGTTGGTGGAAAGTCATCCCAGATAGAGAAGGGAACACCAAGTAAAATGTGATTGGAGATCCCGAGTGGGGAGGGATATGCACTCTGAAAGTAGACTAGAGACTGAACACGATGGTCACTCAATACCCCTGTTGCAAACCACAACACCCAAAAGGAGAGAGAGAACAAATTGGAATGCCCTGCCACAGAGGTGGGGTGGGGTGGGGGGGATGGGATCGAGGGGTGGGAGGGATACTGGGTTCATTGGTGGTGGAGAATGGACACTGGTGGAGGGATGGGCTCTCGAACATTGCATGAGGGAAAAACAAGCACGAAAAGGTGTGAATCTGTAACTGTACCCTCACTGTGACTCACTAAAAAAAATTTTTTTAAAAAGAGGGGGAAAATAAAAATCAAGACCAACCCTCCCGAGTCTGCTCGAGAGAAGGGTGGGAGGCGAGGGGGGAGCGCTTTTAATGTAATGATACTTTTTAACGAAAAGTATCTTTTGCCTATTTTTAATAAGGTCGTTTGTTTTGTTCTTATTGTATAAGGTATTTAGTTTGTTTTGTACATTACCCAGTACTAAACCCAAGTCTTATGCATACAAGGCATGCTCTTAACTGCTGAGCCCTATCTTTTCATTTTAATTAAAGGTTATTTTGCTGCAGAAAGTGTTTCAGTCTGGGGGCCTGAGCCATAGTACAACAGGTAGGGTGCTTGCCTTGCACGTGGCCAGCCCAAGTTCAACCCCTGGCACCCCATATGGTCCCCCAAGCCCACCAGGAGTGATCCCAGAGTGCAGAACCAGAAGTAAGCCCTGAAAGAAAAAAAGTGTTTAGTTCTGCCCAGGAGTGCATTATAATAAACTTCTCCTATTTCCTTCACTTTGTCTCTGCCCCTCTGTCTGCACCAACAGGGTTCTCAAATCTATCGTTTCCCCTGCCATTTGAATCAAGACCCCAAAGACATTAGTGAAGGCAGTATTATGAAGTGTATTACCTAGATATTCTATATATTGTATATTTCAGGCCTTACATCCAAGTATTTAGTCCAATTTGAATTAATTTTTACTTAAAGAATGGCGTTTAGCACACCACAGGGACAAATGAAGACATTACTGGCGCCCGCTCAATGAACAACGGCATGACCGTGATACAGTGAATAAGATGTTTTGGTTAGTAGAGATCTCTTGTAGTTCCATACAAATTTAAGTAATATTGATTTTATTTCTCTTTAAGAATGACAGGAATTTTGATAGGGGTTGCATTAATTCTGTATAGTGTTTTAGATAAGATGATCCTTTAGCAACATTAGTTGTTCCAAAATTCAGCATGGAATGTCTTTCCATTTATCTTGGTAGTTTTATTTTTCAGGGGGGTTGGTTTTGGTTTTTGGGTTTGTGTGTATGTGTGTGTGAGAGAGAGAAAGATAGAGGCAGAGAGAGATTTATTTTTAATACATATTTTTAGTCACAGTGAAATTACAAAGTTATTCATGATTGTGTCTCAGGTATACAATGTTTCAACACCCATCCCTTCCTTCACCGGCGTCCACTTCCCTCCACCAATGGCCTCACTCCCATTTGTTTCCCACCCTGGTTTTACTAGAGGCACTTTTTTCTCTTTTTTGCTCTTTTACTGAATCATATAGCACAGCGGGTAGGGCGTTTGCCTTGCACGCGGCGGCCAACCCAGGTTCGATTCCTCCGCCCCTCTCGCAGAGCTCGGCAAGCTACCGAGAGTATCTCCCATGCACAGCAGAGTCTGGCGAGCTACCCATGGCATATTCGATATGCCAAAAACAGTAACAACAAGTCTCACAATGGAGACGTTACTGGTGCCCGCTCAAGCAAATCGATGAGCAACAGGGATGACAGTGACAGTGATACAGTGATACTGAATTATCATGAGTTACAAAGTTGCAAAGATACTTATGATGCAATTTCAGTCATATACTGTTCCAACATCAATCCCTTCACCAGTGCCCACTATCCTCCACCAGTGTTCCCAGCTTCCCTCCCACTTTTCCCCTCCCTCATTTCTTAGTGTTCCCTTCCCTAATTTACCCTGCTTATCCCTACCCCAGTGCCAAGCTTCCTACTGAAAACCAATCCCCTGATCTTAGTTTCTGTTGCCTTTGGATATTTGATATTCACCTACAAGGTTTCTTTATATCCCACATATAAGAGAGATCATTCTGAGTCTGTTCCTCTCCCTCTGGCATTTTATTGAACGTGATGCTCTCCAGATCCATCTACATTGCAACAAATTGCATGACTTTCTCTTTCCTTAAGGCTGTGTAGTATTCCATTTTGTAGATGTACCATAGTTTCTTTATTCAGTCATCTGTTTAGAGGCACTTGGATTGTTTTCAGATATTGGCTATTGTATATATTACTTCAGTGAACATAGGAGCTAGGAGTCAGATGTCTTCTCTGATTTATACTTTTGGGCCTTTAGGGTATATTTCCAGGAGTGGAATTGGTGGGTGATATGGAAACTAAATTCCTAGTTTTTTGAGCAATGTCCATATTGTCTTCCGAAAAGACTGGGCCAGTCAACAACCCACCAGCAGTGAATGAGTCCCTTTTTACCCCCACATCCTTGCCAACACTTGTTGTTGTTCTTTTTGATGAGTACTGGTCTCTGTGGTATGAGGGGATATCTCATTTTGATTTGTGCTTTCCTGATGATTAATGATATAGAGTAATTTTTCATGTACTTTTTTGTTCTTTCTTCTTTGAAGAAGTTACTATTCATCTTTTCTCCTCATTTTTTGATAGGGTTGGGTGTTTTTTCTTTTAGAGTTCTGCCAGTGCGTTATGTATCTTGGCTATTAGCCCTTTGTCACATGAGTGTTCACTTCCCCCCACCAATGCTCCTCTCCCATTTGCTTCCCACACTGCTATTACAAGAGGCTGATTTTTGAAAAATATACATTTTACAATGTGATCTACAGAACTGATAGGGTTTTATACACAACACTTGACCACTTTTCAGCACCACCTTTCAGATGACCAATTTCTGCTTGGACCAAAGCTGCTTTGGTCTCAGGAAATCCTTTTCTGAGAAAGATTGCCCAAGGACATAACTCAGTGGCAGAGTATATGTTAACAAAGGAGGAAAGGGGAATTTGTGCAACTCTATTGAAATCAGTTGTATAGCCTTCAGAGAACAGATGCACAATGCAATCTCAAATTATATTTTAACACTGTGTTAAGTATATATTATTATGTAAACTTAATTAGTCTAAGGAATTGTTTGGTGAAATAACTGGTGCATATCTTAGTATCTTGTGTTTATTATCCTTTATAAACAAACTCCATTTCTCAAAAGTTCTCTTTCAGGAAGCAGTAATTATGAGTTTAAGATTGTTTAATATTCACTACATTCCTTCTGCTGAGACAAGATTCATAGATGCTGACTCTACTGGATGAGATATGCGTTGAAACTCTAGCTAAAACCACCTGCTACCTAGGAATATAGACTTTCTCAGGGAGTATGTGTCTGAGACTGAACAATGCAACCTGACATTCTGCTCAGAAGTCTTGAACATAGGCATGAGTGAAAGAAGGTAAGAGGTTAATGGAAATTTTACAGAGTTGATGTTAAAAGTAACTTTTTTAAAAGATAAAAGTTGTCAATACATCCAGTTCTTCAGTTACCCAATAATTCTCAAATGATGACTCCATAGGGTGGACATCAGATTTCATATAAACATAGGAAGAAGAAAAGACTACGTTGCCCATGAGTGTTTAAGTTGGAGGAGTCTTAAAATTAACCAAACCCCCAGAAGCTATGAAATGCAGTTTGAGAAGCCAGAAAAATAGTATACAGAAGTCAGGGTACTTGATTTGTACATCCCTGACTTGTGTTAGATTCCCCACACCCCATATAATCCCTGACCCCACCTGGAATGATCTCTGAGCACAGAGCCAAGAGAAAGCCCCGAGAACCACCAATTATAGGTTCAAAACCAAAAGAGAAGAGAGGAGAGGAGGGGAGAAGGTAGAAAGGAGGGGAGAAGGGAAGGGAAAAGAGAAGCGAGGAGAAGAGAGGGGAGGGGTGGAAGACGATGTGAGAGGAGGGGATGGGTGGGCAGAGGAGATGAGAGAGAGGAGACAAGGGGAGAGTAGAGGAGGGAAGAGGAGAGGAGGGGAGAAAGAAATGCATTTTAGAAAATTAGGGTCAGTTAGTGCTAGCCAGAAATACATAGAGAAACTTAACTGGGAAATATCTGAGTTCAAAAGAGCCTAAAGACTTTCTAGAATTTGCATTAGAGAGGGAAAGAATATCTATTACCTCGAAAAATAGAATAAAACATAAGAACGAGCCCTAGAGAAGCTTCTAAAGATTTTGGAGTTGACAGTATAGTTCTAACTCAACATCTTAGAGCAAAATCTCAAGAGTAAAGATACCTTTTTCCTTCCCTTCCTCTGTTGCTGCTGTTGTTGCAAGGACTAAAGTCATACACACTTGGCTGTAGTACTCCCCAGGGATTGTACACTCTTAGTGGTGCTTGCATACACCTGACTGTGCCCCCAAAGAGTACACACTCTGTTGCAGCATCAGGGGTCCCAGACGCTGTAGCTCGTCCCACACAGTGCAAATACGAAGCTTCAGGTATCAAATTCAAGGCCTCTTGCTGCAAGGCAGGAATTTTTAGTTATTTGAGGGGAGCCATCATTTGCTCCCCTCAAATAATTAACATCTCAAATAATCAGATTTGATGGTATGTAACATAGAAGACCATATCAACTAACAAAACATTAACAGAAAAACTTGACTAGTAGCATCTGAGTAACTCCTTAATACAGGGACTTAATGTCTCCGTCATGAGACACAACAGTTTACACAAATTTTCTTCTAACAAGCAATAAAATAAATTATTGTCGGCCTGTTATGGGGGCAGTCTTGAGGGGTGATTGAGAACATTTGAGACAGTGGTTGCAGGAAGGTGATAGTGGTGGTGATATTGGTATTGGAATATTCAATGCCTGAAACAAACAATAATGAAAAACTTTGTAAACTGCAGTTTATATAAAATATAGATGGAAAAAATTTTACATATGTAGGCCTTACCTATTTCGTGTGAATTCCAAAATATATTAGCACAAAATTATTTTTAGCACAGAATTTTTTAAAGCTTGATAGGTAAGAGATTATGATTACCATAATGAGATCCAAGTGTAAAGTGAAATTTAATGCAGTATTTTTAAAAAAATGAAGATGTAAAGATTTTGGGTCACTTACTATTTGTAGAAGATTCCCAAGAACAGGAAGCTAAATGCTTCCAGTTAGCACCAATAGTTTTACAACTTAATAGTCTCATGAAACCACCACAAAATTCAAGATACAAAACAATTTACCCATCCCAAAACAAACTTTCAAGTTCCTTCTCTCACACAGACTAATGTATTTGAGATTCTTTGCATTGCCTTTTGTATCAATAGTACCTGTGTAGACTTTAGTCCTATACTAAATTCCTCCTTTTCTGGGGAGTTTCGCTTCCTTTGTCTTTTACTTTGCAATAAACCTTTCTTTCTATTTCCAAAATTTAAAAAGGTAACCAATTTTAATAAACCACATGTAGTTTGTTTGTATACTATTTAGTTAAATATGTGGGATTATTTCTGGGTTTTTATAAATAATTATGAATAATGGTGCTAGTAACAGTTGCTGTGTTAACTGGAGCATTCACTTCTCTTAGATAAATACCTAAGGGCAGCATTTGAGTCACATAGTGAGTGTGAATTTTCGTTTTGTTTTGGGAAAGAGGAGCTCCCAATAATTCTCAGGAAACCCAGGAGCTCCTCCTGGAGATCCTCAGCTAACCTGACAAGAGGTTCAATGTAAGTGCTTAATAACACAGTGCTTTGAGGAGTGTGGGGTGTCAGAGATTACCTGAGTTATCCCAGTGGTGCTTTAGAGCCACCAGAGTCACACCCAGCAGTGTTTGGTTGTCTCCAGGTCCATATTGAGTCATGCTTGGGGGATCATGTAGTTCCTGGGATTGAACCAGATTCAGTCACATGCAAAGTATATATCATAACCCCTGTACCCTCTCTGATTCTGTAACTGTATATTTAATTTTATAAGAAGCTTCCAAACAATTTTAAGAAGCTGATAGTTTTCCATAATGGTTGTACCATATTTGATTCTCATCAGTGTGAAAATAAAGGATCATCCAAATAAGAACAAGTATATGCTATTTATTCAGAGCTTGTTTATCACAAAGGATTCAGTCACCCAGTGGGACTGTCTTCTCTTTTTTGGGGGGAAACCCTAGCAACAATAGTGAGTTATGTGTTGAAGCATGGACTGTAACCAAGATAAAGCGTAAACGAAGTGAAACTTATCACTTACAAGGGCGGGGACTGGGGGGGGCGGAAGGGGGCTGGAGGTATAATGGGGTGGTTGGTGATGGAATATGGGCACGGGTGAAGGGAAGGGTGTTTGAGTATTGTATAACTGACATAATCCTGAGAACTATGTAACCCTCCACATGGTGATTCAATAAAATTTAAATTATAAAAAAAAAGGATTCAGTCACCATCATGTGTTTAGCAGAATTCAAAGAGAAGTAGAGTAGCTGAAAACTTTTTAGTGAGAAATAAAAATAAAAATTTAATATTTAATAAATAAAATAATAAATAAAATTAAATAATAAATAATACATGAAATAAAATTAAAATTTAGTGGGAAATAAAAGAATTCATTGTGGGGCCTGGAGCGATAGCACAGCAGTTAGGGCGTTTGCTTTGCACACGGCCAACTCGGGTTTGATTTCCAGCATCCCATATGGTCCCCTGAACACCACCAGGAGTTAATTCCTGAGTGCATGAGCCAGAAGCAACTCCGTGCATCGCCGGGTGTGACCCAAAAACAAAAAACAAAAAAAGAAAATTAATTAGAAAGGATATATGCACACCTACATTCATCACCACACTTAGTACAATAGCCAAGATATGGAAACAACCCAAATGTCCAACAATGAGTGAATGGGTCAAGAAGTTGGTATGGTACACATACCATACATACCATACCCATTGATATGGTACACATACCAATGGGATACTATGAAAATCTAAGAAAGAACATAAGCATGAAATCTGCAGCAACATGGAGTGATACAGGATGATATAAGGTCTTATGCTGATTGATGTTAGTCAGAAGGAAAGGGAAAGACACAGAATGATCTCTCTCTTATTTGGACCTTAAAGATACACAGCAAAGTAGCAACAAAGGTTCAAATACAACACACTGGGATAACTGATCCATACAATGGAGTTGGTGGAAGAAGAGTTGAAATAGAGCAGTGTTTGGATTCTCTGGGGAAAGGAGATGTTTACACTGATGATGGGTGTGGTGTTGAATTATTCAGATTGGAAACCATCATTAGTAGTATTGTTAATCACAGAGACTTGATCAATAAAAGAAAGTTAAATTTTTTGCTGCCGTCCAATATATAACTAACCAGAGAAAGAGACCCCTTAACCAAAATAAAATACACCCCTTAGCCAATCATTGGTTGCTTCTAATTGCAACCTACAGCTTTTCCACGCCAATATCATCCAATACTCAATACCACCCAATACTCAATGACTTCTTTTTTTATGTTTGGGGGATAGCTTCCAATAAATGCTACCACTGGGTCATATGGAAGTTCTATTCCTATTTTCGAGGAAGATCTCTATATTGCTTTCCATAGAAGCTGAACCAGATGACATTCCTTCCAACAGTGGATAAGGGTTCCTTTCTCACAACAACTCCACCAACAATTCTATTGGTTGCTTTCCAGACTTCTGGATATGTGCCGTTCTCACTAATTCTTACAATGTTAAGTTCTCACAATGAATTTGTAGTTCTCACAAGGTGTTCACATAGTTTTTGTTGTATTCATAGTTCTCATGGTTCACAATGCATTCATAATTCCCACAAAGCATTCATGGTCCTCACAATACGCCATTCTCACTAGTTCTCATAATATTCACTAGTTCTCATAAAACAGCATTCTAACATGCTATTTTGATTTTCATTTCCCTAATCATGATCACTTTTCACATGCCTGTTGTCATCCGTATGTCTTCTTTGGGAAAGCATCTGTTTATCATTTCACCTTATTTGTGGAAGGGGGGTCATTGAAATTTTTGTTCTTGAGTTTTGTGAGTGCTTTATAGATCTAGGATATCAGCCCTTTATCTGATGTATTGTGTGCAAATATCTTCTCCTATTGAGTAGAGTGTCCTTTTATTAGAGGTTGGGTTGGTTTTTTTTTCTGTCCAGAAAACTTTTAATTTGTTGTAGTCCCCTTTATTTATTTTGGGCTTTTCTGTCTTTGCCACTATGGTCATCTCTGTTGAAGACACCTCTGTGATCAATTTCCTAGAAAGTTCTTCGATGTTGAACTTCAATACTTCAATGTATTTTATGGATTCTGGTCTAATCTTGAGATATTTAATCCACCTTGAGTTTACTTTTGAGAATGATGTGAGGTATGGTTCTAATTTCATTTTTACACATTTTTACATCCAGTTTTCCCAACACCATTTATTGAAGAGATTTTCTTTGCCACACTTCATATATTTAGGTCTTTTGTCATATATTACTTATCCATAAAATCAGGAGGTTTAACTCAGGACTCCCAATTCTGTTCCATTGGTCTACAGGTCTATTGTTTTTGTTTGTTTGGGGGCCACATCCAGTGGTTCTCAGGGCTTTCACCTGTCTCTGTATTCAGGGATCACTTATGGAGAACTTGGGGGACCATATTTTGAACCATGGATTGAACCCAGGTCGGATATCTGCAAGACAAGTACCCTAGCAACTCCACTATTACTCCTGACACCACTGTACTTATTTATCCCAGTACCGTGTAGTTTTGATTATTGTAATTTTGTAGTATAGTTCAAGTTGGAGAATACAATGCCTTCCATCTTCTCTTTTATTCCCCTTAGGATTTTTTTGGTACTTGTGGGGGAAAAGAGATAGCAATTCCACACAAATTTTAGTAGAGTTAGTTCCATGTCCTTTAAAAACGTCACTGAGCACTGGTGAAGAGATGGGTGTTCAAGCATTGTATAACTGAGACTTAAACCTGAAAGTTTTGTAACTTTCCACATGGTAATTCAATAAAAAATAAATTTAAAAAATAAATAAAAACGTCACTGGGATTTTAATGGGTACTGCATTCAATTTGTATTGTACTGTGGGTAGGAAAGTTATTTTGACAATATTGATTCTTCCAATCCAGTGGAATATATTTCCATTTCCTGGTATCTTTTACTATTTCCCTTAGCAGTGATTTATAGCTTTCACTATATAATGTTTTTCACTTCCCTTGTGATAACTAGGCATTTTATGTTTGTGGGTACTATTTTGAAAGGGATAGTCTTTTCAATTTCTTTTTCTTCAAACTATTTGTGCATAGTAATGCCACATATATTTTGTATTAATTTTGCAACCTGCTGCATTATCGCATTGTTTTATTATTTCTCAGAGATTTTTTTTACATAATTTATTTATTTTTAATTAGAGAATCACCGTGAGGGTACAGTTACAGATTTATACACTTTTGTGCTTATACTTCCCTCATACAAAGTTCGGGAACCCATTCCTTCACCAGTGCCCATTCTCCACCACCCGTAAACCCAGCGTCCCTCCCACCCTCCCCAATCCCATCTCCCCCCCAACCCACCCTGCCACTGTGGCAGGGCATTCCCTTCTGTTCTCTCTCTCTAATTAGCTGTTGTGGTTTGCAATAAAGGTGTTGAGTGGCCGCTGTGCTCAGTCTCTCGCCCTCATTCAGCCCGCAACTCCCTTCCCCCACATGGCCTTCGACTACAATGTAGTTGGTGATCGCTTCTATTTCTCAGAGATTTTTGGTGTAGGCCAAACAGTTTTCAATGTACAGTATTACGTCATCCGCAAAAAGTGATAATTTGGCATTTTTGTTTCCAATTTGAATCACTTTGATATCTTTGATATATTGGGAGATTATAGGAATCCAGGAATATATCTATTTCTTCTAGGTTCTCTTGTTTGGTAGCATACAGATTTTCAAAGTAGTCTCTGATGATCTTTTGAATTTTTTTGGTTTCTGTTGTGATGTCCCCCTTTTCATTTATGATTCGGCTTTTAAGGGTTCTCTCTCTCTCTTTATTTGTGAGGTTTGCTAGTGGTTTATCAATCTTGTTTATTTTCTCAAAGAACCAGCTCTTGATTTCATTTATCTTTCAATGCCTTTTTGGGTTTCCATGTCGTTGATTTCTGCTCTAAGTTTTATTATCTCTTTCCATCTGCCTAGTTTGGGATCCTCTTTTTGGTCATTTTCTAAAAACTTAAGCTGTGAAGTTAAGTTATTTATGTGGGCCCTTTCTTCCTTTCTGAGAAATGCTTGCAGAGCTATAAATTTTCCCCTTATAACGGCTTTAGCTGCATCCCACAGGATCTGGTAGCTCGTGTCTTCTTTCTCATTTGTTTCCAGGTACCTTTTGATTTCTTCTTTGATTTCCTTCCTGACCCACTCATTGTTCAACATTGAGTTGTTAAATTTCCAGGTGTTTGATTTGGTCTTCTGCGTCTTTACATGATTAACTTCTCTCTTCAGTGCATCGTGGTCTGAAAAGATAGCTGATACAATGTCTATCTTCCTGATTCTATTGAGGTATGTTGTGTGGCCCAGCACACGGTCTAATCTGGAAAATGTTCCATGTGTACTAGAAAAGAATGTGTATTCTTTTTTGGGGGGATATAACGCCCTGTATAAATCTATTAGCCCTCTCTCTTCTATTTCTTCTTTCAAAGCCAGTATTTCCTTGGTGAGTTTTAACCTTCTTGATCTATCCAGAGTTGATAGGGCGGTGTTAAAGTCTCCAACTACTATTGTGTTGCTCACAATGTCCCTCACAATGTTCTTCTTAAGGTCTGTTAGCAGTTGTTGTAGGTATTTAGCTGGTCCCTCATTGGGTGCATACACGTTTAGGAGTGTGATTTCTTCCTGCTGTACATATCCCTTGATTAATAAAAAATGGCCTTCACTATCCCTTCTAATCTTTTTCAACCTGAAATCTATATTGTCCAATATTAGTAATGCTAACCCAGCTTTTTTGAAGGAGTGGTTTGCTTGAAGGATTGTTTTCCATCCTTTGACTTTGAGTCTGTGTTTGTTCTGGCTATTCAGATGTGTTTCTTGCAGGCAGCAGAATGTTGGGTTCAGTCTCTGAATCCATTTTGCCACTCTGTGTCTCTTAATTGGTGAATTTAGACCATTGACATTGAGAGAGATTATTGTTATGGGATTTTGCACCATCTTTCTGTAAGGGTTTGTTGTGCTTGTAGGGGGTTTTCTTGTCTTACAATAGCTCCTTTAGTCCTTCTTTTAGGTTTGCTTTTGAGTCTATGAAGTTCCTGAGCTGCTGTTTATCCACAAAATAGTGTATAGCTCCTTCGAGTTTGAATGAGAGTTTGGCCAGATAAAGTATTCTTGGTGAAGTATTCATTTCATTGAGTTTTTTCACTATATCCCACCACTGCCTTCAAGCTTGGAGGGTTTCCTCTGATAGGTCTGCTGTAAATCTAAGGGGTGCTCCTTTGTATGTGATTTCCTGCTTTGACCTTGCTGCTTGCAGTATTGTGTCTCTATCCATGACGTCCATCATTCTAACTATGATATTCTTGGAGTTTTTCTGTTAGGGTCTCTTTTATCTGGCATCCTTCTGGCTCCTTGAATCTGGATGCCTGCATTCTCCAGCTCTGGGAACTTTTCAGCAATAATTTCTTTGACTGTGGCTTTTTCATTGGGGTTGCTTCCCTGTCCTTCTGGTACTCCAATGATTCTAATGTTGTTCCTCTTGAGATCATCCCCTAGGACTCTGATTCATCCTAGAGCTATTTTGAGGTCTCTTCCCATTGTTTGTTGTTTCCTGTAGGCTTAATGCAGCTTATCTTCAAGCTCACTGATTCTGTCTTCCACTGTACTCATTCTATTGTTGAGGGCACCCACTGAGTTTTTTATTTCATCTACCAAATCCTTCATTCGTGACATTTCTTTTTGTAGCTTTTTTATTTCTACTCTCATTTCTTCCCGTATTTTCTCGGCTGTCTGTTATATTGTTTCTGCCAGGTCCTCCTTTAATTTAATGGATACCTTTTCAATCTTTATGTTGAGTTCATTGGACATCTTCAGCATTTCAACTCTGAATTCTTTATCGGAGAGCTCAAGTTTGTAGGAAACGCCTATTGAGCCTTCTGGACTCCTTTTATCTTTGTGGTGGGGATTTGCACTGTTTCTTCATGTTGTTGTGATGGTATGGAAGAGGAACCTTCAAGTTCACTATCCCTGTTCCCTCTTGTTGCAAAAAGTAATCTGGATGGTTTCGGTCAATGGTAGTTACCTTTTTATTTTCCCCTTCTAGAACATGTCGTTCCTCTCAGATGTTCCTCTAATCCTTAGGTGAGGCCTAAGTTGATGCTTTCGAAGAATGTGCTCTTTTACATTGGGGTTTGCACAGGTACTTGTATTCATTGGCTTTTGGATGAAATTAGAATAGACTACTGGCTTATTATCCTACTGTTTTTTGGATAGCTAGGATATTACTCATGCACATAGGTAATGAAGGCTAAGATGTAACAACAGATTGCTTGGTATTGAGAAAATAATTGCAACTGGGCACCAAAAGAGGCCATGCCCAGGCATCTTTTGCCTAGGCCACGCCCCCTAAAGATTGGGCCACACCCCTTACCCCACAATAGCTGGGTCTGAGAGCAGGCTGGGATGCAGGAAGGGTGGGTCGAGGGATGTCACATACTTGGGCTGGTCTCTTTGAGGTCTTCCTTTATCGCTTCTCTGCCCAGCTTTGCGAAAGACAAACAAAATAAAATGTGCTTCCTTCTCTCTCATGAAAACAAACAAACAAAAAAGAATTCACTAGTAAATACACTGGACATGAGCTTTCGTTCTTGAGAGATATTTTTAATCACTGTTTCAATTTTATTTACTCAAGATTGGTTTATTGATATTTTCTGTTTCCTCTTGGTTCAATTTTTAGAGTTTGTATGATTCTAAGAACTTGTTTTTCAGCTTGATGGCAAAAAGTTATTCATAATAACCACTTTTGAATTTTTTTTATTACTGGGGTGTCTGTTGTGATTTATCCCCTTGACATCTCAGATTTATTTATTTTGTTTTTTTTCTCCTTTTTCATAGTAAGTATAATGAGGGTTTGTTAATCTTGTTTACTCTTTCGAAGGAATAGGGGGCAAAAATTAAGGAAGCTGACAATTATTGAAAAATTACTGACTGTTTTGGGTTTATTGATGCAGAAATTGTGGTTTGACTTTCTGTATTGGTTGCTGCAGACTTGCGGTTTGGCTGGTTGCCCCAGCTTTTGTATATCAGGGTTTTGCTGGGTTTTTTTTAATATTCTTTTGTAAAGTCAATTTCTCATTAGCAATTTATGAGAGTTTCAGTTGTACTGAATCCTTGCCACACTTGATTTCATCTGCTTGGAAAAGAGAGGTGGTTTGCTGGGGTTTTGGTTTTTCTGGGACCTTTTGGTTTTTCTAATAGATTTATAATGCTATACAATTGTGACTTCAATTTAACTTTTAGCAATAACTCATTGTAATGATAATCTCTGCATGTCCTTGACATTTGTATATCTTTTTTTTAAGTGTTTGTTCAACCTGTTATTCTTTTTATGACAAGGGTAGGGAGGTAATTCCCTGAAGTTCTTTGAGGAGCATGCAAGTAAGTGGATCAAATCTGGGCCTCATGCATGCAAAGTATGAGCTCTGCACATTATCTATCATTCCCACCCTTTTGTCCATTTTTGTTATTTATTCATTGTCAAGTTTTGAGGTTATTTTATATTCTCTCTATGTCCCTTATAAAGAAATATTGAGGGGGCAGATATGGTACAGAGGATAAAGCATTTGCTTTGCATGTGGCTGACCTGGGTTCAATCCCCAGCACCCCATAGAATTTATGTGTCCCATACACAAAGTCAGAAGCAACCCTTACCACCACCAGGTGGGCCCAACCCCCCCAAAAATGTGATTTGAAAACATTTTCTCTCCACAAACCAGGTAACAGAAGCCAAAAGATCTTTCTTCTTTTTTTTTCTCTTTATTTTAGGGAAAATGCTCCAGGGATACATAGGGCTTACTCCTGCTCTGCAATCAGGAACTACTTCTGGTGGGCTCATGGGATCAGATGGGGCACCAGTGAATGAACCCCGGTCTGTCACATGCAAGGCAAGCACTATCCCCCACTCCCTGCATTGTCTCTCAGGCCCCAGGTATTTCTTCCCTTAGTAGTGTTTTTTGGGGGGCCAGAGACATAGTAAAGAGATTGAGACATTTGTCTTTATTCATCCAGACTCTTGCAGTGAATATTTATTTTTTTACTTGCCAATTAGTGGTTCCCCCCCACCCCACCAACTTTATTTAAACACCATGGTTTACAAAGTTGTTCGTGATGATTTGTTATAGGCATTCCAATACCAGTCCCACTACCACTGTCACCTTCCCTCCACCATTTTCTCCATTTTCCCAACCACCCTTCAAACCTGCCCCCATAGTAGACCCACAATAATCTATTTTATATTGCTTGTTACCCATAAACAACTAACAGAATGATCAAAAGATATTTCTTTAGAAGAAAATTAGTGAAAATTGTTGTATATCATCATGTGAATATTAAGTCCTCATCTGAGAGGTTACTAAGATGCTGTTACAAGTTAAGCTTCTGTGTTAATTCTTTTGTTAGTCTAGATTGGTTGTCTTCTGCGTTACATCCCATCCAACCTGGTAGAGTTTGGAGATGTTACGTGGACAGAAAATCCAGTGTTTGACCAACAGGACTCAAATTTTTTTACTGCTGAGTTTACATAGTGGCTCATGTGGCTCAGGAGCATAACTGTTAGGACTTTCAGAAGTACAAAGAAGTGGAAAAAGGTAGCCCATCCTGATTCCATGAAGGCACAGAGCTTTAAGTCACAGGGACCATGAGCCTGAGATTTCCTCAGGGTTAAGTTCACCGTGAAGCTCAGTAATCCTGCAGCAATGGAGGCAAGGCAGCCACTTTGGGGTCTGAAGTGAATCTTAAACCTGTTGGCTTGGGAGACACACATATATCTACATGCACACAGAGGAGAGAGAGAGAGAGAGAGAGAGAGAGAGAGAGAGAGAGAAACGGTGTTCCAGTATAATTTCTTGAAAATATATCTTTCCATCATTCAGTTGCCTTTGCATAATTGCCAAAAAAAAAGCTAAGGATATTTTTGCCTATTTTTTAAACTACCTGCTTGTTTTATGATCTATAGTTTTATCATTAAGTAATAACACACTGATTCGATTCTGTAGATTGATAGTAGATCTTCAAATTAAGGAGTGATTCTTAAATTTGAGTTCAGAGGCTGGAGAGCATTTGCAAGTAGAGCACAGCCAGCAAAGCAAGTAGAGTGCCTTGAAAGTGGCTGGCCTCAGTCTGATCCCGGCACCTCAGATGGTCTCTTGAGCTCTGCCAGGAGTGATTCCTGAGCACAAAGCCAGGAGTAATCCCTGAGTACCTCTGGGTGTAACCCCAAAATCAACCAAACAAAAAAATCTGGATTCATTGTCTCCAGAACTGTTACAAGTATTTATGTTGCCTTTTCTATAAGTTTTAGAAAGAGTTTGTTAATAAAAATTATTAACATCAGCTCACATCTCCAAAAGAACATGATGCGGCCAAATCACACCAGGCAGACTGGTCTAGACTGAGAACTCTGGGGCCCTCTCAAAATGGGAGCAGGAAGATTCCTCTTTCTACCTGAAAGCACAGCAGTCCACAACCATACCCAACAACCTCTGACTTGGAAACGGCCCAACTGCACATCTAATCTCAGAAAAGAATGATGCAGTTTAATCGAAGATTTTCCCAGGTGGGACCAGCCTACAGGCTGAAAACTCAAGTGTTTTCAGAATGGGGTCAGGCTGAATTCACCCCCCCACACACACACACACATACATACACAAACCACTGGAAAAACCCAGTATCCCCACATACACCTGCCACCTTCCAGCAAAGAAACAGCCCAGCTCATTTCTTCAAAAGAACATGATACCCCTGAATTTTCCCAAGTAGACTGGTTTGGGTTGAGAACTCTGGGGCCTTCTTGGAATGGGGGGCAGCCAGATTCCTCTTTCTGCCTAAAGGCACAGCAGTCTTCATTCTGAAGCCACACCCAACACTCTCCCACACCCAAAACCCTCTGACAAAGAAATGGTCCAGCACCACAACTGAAACTCATCAAGCTGCCAAGCCACCATAATTATTCCAAATCTATAGCTCCTGGACCACTTTGCCACATACACAACCTCATGACACCTCAAAATTTCATAGTACTGTCAGCCCACTAGGATCACAGCAAACCTAATTGGAAAGTTGCATAGCAGACCACAAGCTCAATGAGCCTAAACAATAACACAGAAGGCTCAACTAGCACTAACCAGCATAGTAGTCGATCCTCAGAGAATGACTTTAGTTAACATCATTGTGAGATATAGCTATTATCACAAACTGGCTCTTGTTGATCTAAGTTTTGATAGTTCCATTTTCCTTTGTGCTGTAACAAACAATATGAAGTAAATTTATTTGTGCCTGCAAGGGGGCATGCTGGGGTGGTGGGTGAGGAACAGGGAACATTAGTGGAGGGAATAGTATACTGGTTGTGGGATTGGTGGTAGGTTTGTTGATTCAAATGCCTGAAACAACTGGTAAATGAAGAGATTGGTAAATTACAGTGTTATAATTAAAAATTTAAAGAAAACAGTATTAGTAAAACTTGTTGCTGTTTTGCCTCACCCATGAGTGAATCTATTCCTGTACCATGTGGCCATATTCACGACCACATGAATGTGTAAAGAATCTCATACTTTACACCACTGATTACAAGAGTAGCACAACACATTTAATAGGATTTAAAATAGAAGGCAACCAATCTTAGGGGGAAATATATTTATACAGATATATAATTATATACATATATATGTAATCACACAAGACTGAACCTTTAACAACATGTTACTAATCTTTTACACAAGGCTTAATGTCTCCTGGGTGAAATACAGCAGTCTTCAGACACTTTCCATTAAGAAACCTTTTTTGGATCATTTTTTACAGATTATTCGTAACTAGCAAGCCACTGTAAGCCACTGTCATCCCCTTGCTCATTGATTTGCTCAAGCGGGCACCAGTAATGTCTCCATTTGTCCCTGTCACATGCTATTATAGCCCAGTGGTGTCTGCTTGCTCCAGGAACACGAAGAGCATCAAGCCATTCATTCAGAGTCTTGACAAAGAAGTCCAACCATCTTGTAGGTGGGCGGTCAGGCATTTTTTTGATGTCCCATGGTCTCGTTTCAGTCAGTCCAATGACATCGTGCTTGATCTTCTGCACTTGCACCATCAGGTCCTCAATGGATGCTTCTGATGCTAGCATACGTGCTTTGAAAGCACAGTCATTTTAGTCCTTCTTTGTTTTGGCAGCCTAGTTTGGCTCTGAGCTTTTAGCAGCCTCTCCTTAGTCATCCTTTCCAATACTGCAATATTGGGGGCTCTTTCAGGGTTAGGGGAATCAGTCCCATTATTGTTACTGTTTTGGGCATATTAAATACGTCACAGGCAGCTTGTCAGGCTCCCTGTGAGGGCAGGATACCCTCTGTAACTTGCCGGGCTCTCCAAGAGGGACAGAGGCTTTGGGGGCGGCCTCTAATCACCCTTACAGGTGCTCCCAGTCTACCGAATGCAAGCTTTGGAAGAACCCCTACTATTGGGGTGGTGGTGGTGGGAGGGCTCCTGGGATCATTGGTGGTGGAGAATGGGCACTGGTGGAGGGATGGGTACTCGATCAATGTATGACTGAAACATAAGCACGAAGGTTTGTGATTCTGAAACTGTACCTCACGGCGATTCATTTAAAAATTAAAAAATAATAATTAAAAAAAGAACCCAGGGGCTGGAGCAATAGCACAGTGGGTAGGGCAATTGCCTTGCACATAGCAGACCCAGGTTTGATTCCCAGCATCCCATATGGTCCCCTGAGAACCTCCAGGGGTGATTTCTGAGCACAAAGCCAGGAGTAGCCCCTGTGCATTGCCAGGTGTGACCCAAAAAGCAAATAAACGAAAAAAAAAGAATCCCTATTATAAAACCAACTTTGTGTAGGCATGCAGGGAGCATTTTTCAGCCTAAAAATGCCCTGGTATTGAAATATGAGATATATTTTCTTGGTTTTCCTCCCTCTAGAGAAGCCCCTGTTCTTTTTAGAACATATGTGTTTGGGCTGAAGTGATAGCACAGCGGGTAGGGCGTTTGCCTTGCACGTGGCTAACCCAGGTTCGATTCACAGCATCCCATATGGTCCCCTGAGCACCGCCAGGAGTAATTCTTGAGTGCAAAGCCAGGAGTAGCCCCTGTGCATCGCCAGGTGTGACCCAAAAAGAAAAAAAAAGAATAGAACATATGTGTTTATCTCCCTCTCTCCTCTCATATTTCTCTAAGAAACTTCTTTAAGTAAATCTATATTATTTCATAATAATAGCAGAGCTCCCAATGGCCAAAGACCTCCGGAGCCTAGCCACAGCCATGTTCAAGGCCCCTCTCCACACGTTTGGATGAGCCTCACGCATGAAAGTACCGGCAGAGGCACCCAGGTGTGTGGGACCCGGGTCTGAGACCTTCAAGCCTGCTTGGATTGGGACTGGGCCTCTTCCGCCCAGATTTCCCATTTTCCAGTAGCTAGGCAGTCACACCCAGGGACTGCCCCCGGCACCCTGTAATCCCGTCAACGGCCAACATCCAGAGACTTAAAAGCAAGCTCCTGGAAGCCTTATATCTTATGCCCTACTTCTCCCTCTGGGAGAAACTGGCAAGCTACCAAGAGTTTCCTGCCCACATGGGAGAGGCTTGTAAACTCCCCATGGTGTATTTATATGTCAAAACCAGTAACAAGCTGAGTCTCATTCCCCTGACCCTGAAAGAGCCTCCAATGTGGCATCATTGGGAAGGACAAGTAGAGAGAAGCTTCTAAAATCTCAGGACTAGGACAAATGGAGACGTTACTGAGACCACTCGAGAAATTCTTCAATCAACGGGATGATGATATTATTTCATTATTTTGCCTCCTTCTTAAATTATTTTCTGCATGGGAAGGGGCGTTCCTGGAAAACCTTGGCTGAAATTTGAACTAACTGCTTTTCCTGCAAAGAGCATTTTCTTCAGAGATGCCTCCAGACCCCGCCCCAGATTGAATATGGGTACCCCGGAGAGAGGCTGGTGAGTTCTCCACCCACCCAAGCAGAGCCCTAGCAGATGAAAACCTCCATAACCCAATTGCCACCATACTCACAGCTGACCTCCACAGGCTCAGACGAGACCGTTCCATCAAAGAATCTCCTGGAAAAACTCAGGTATGCAGGTTTATGACCAAAATCTCCAGGCTCTAATGAGTCAGGGATGGGTGACCTTCTGGAAGTCTGGCAGTTATGCCCACAAGAACTGCCTCTGGCGTCATAAAAGCTCAATAATCGGCCATGATCCAGACACTTACAAATAAATCTCAGAAGAGATCAACAAACTGCAGACCCCAAAGTCACCATCCAGTTAAAACTTTAACTCCAGCTGTATCACTCCATTCAAAATTTTAGAATTCCTGGAGTATGAAGCCATATGCATAACATCTCATACACTATATCACTGATGTACCATGAGTAGCACACCACATTAGATGTGATGTAAAGTATAAGGTATTTGATCTCGATTGAAAAAAATTAGCACACAGGCTCAACCAGTAATAATATGTTAATAATCATTTATAAAAGGGTAATGGCTTCAAGGTGAGATACAACACGCTTCTTCACACACTTTCTTCTTTTTTTTTTTTTTGCTTTTTGGGTCACACCTGGCGATGCACAGGGGTTCCTCCTGGCTCTGCACTCAGGAATTACTCCTGGCGGTGCTCGGGGGACCATATGGGATGTTGAGAATAGAACCCGGGTCGACCACGTGCAAGGCAAACTCCCTACCTGCTGTGCTGTTGCTCCAGCCCCCACACACTTTCTTCTAAGGAAACTTTTTTTGATCATTTTTAGCAAATTAAGCAATATAAAATAAATTATTTAGGGCCTGCTATTGGGGCATGCATGCTTGGGTAGTGGCTGGGAAAATTGGAAATAATGGTGGTGGAATATTGAATGTGATAAATTATTATGAAAAAAATAAAAATAATCTTTAAAATGAATTATTTTTATAAAAGAACATTTTTCGTGCATGGTATTAGGTCGAGATCTAAGCCCATTCTTTTGCATGTGGCTGAACAGTTATGCCAGCACCATTTGTTAAAGAGGCTTTCCTTGCTCCACTTCACATTTCTTGCTCCCTTATCAAAGATTAGATGATCATGCATTTGGGGTGGTGTGTAGGGATATTCCACCCTGTTCAATTGGTCTGTGGATCTGCCTTTGTTTCAGTACCATGCTGTTTTAATTGTTACCACTTTGTAGTAGAGTTTAAGGTTGGGGAGGCTGATGCCTCCCATCAGATCAAAATGGATTAAAGACCTCAACATCAGTAAAACCCTCCATGATATCGAAGCTAAAGGTATCTTCAAAGATGAGATGCAACTAAGCAATCTAGTAGAAACAGAGATAAACAAGCGGGACTATATTAAACTAAAAAGCTTCTGCCCCTTTGGATCCGGCTACGGAGCGAGCATGATGGAAGAGCCCAAGGGAGCGCCCTTGGACTCCAGGCAGCCCACTGAACTAATTCCGGCATGGGACCAGAGACCCCACGGTGCGCTGAAACAGTGGGACCCGGGCATCCCCCAATTCTCTTAACCTGTCTCTCTCTCTCAACTCCTCCCTCCTGAGCACAGCGCAGGACTTCCCCATCTTATGAGCACCATAAAAGGGTAAAAGTTTGTAGTGATGTTATTTCTGGTTGTACTTTCCCTGGACTTTATACAGAAACCCAAAACCGCGTGGCCGCTGCCGCGGCCGCGCGACCTAATGTCATCTTAGCATCAGCAATATGTAATGGTTCGCTTTTAATGGGTCGGACTTTTGTGGGAGATCCTAACAAGAATAGTAAGTCTGTTGCTGAAATATTGAAGGCAATCAAAACGGTAGCCATCTCTCTAGACTAAACTAAGCTATATCCCCACGCCAGCTGAGAAGAAATTTTCTTCTTTCTCGGGAAGAAATGCGGCGTATCGTCAACTACAGTGTGATGTCCATTAAGCAAACAGACCTGGTGGCGTGGGAATGGGATATAAGGGGGAAAATTATGTACATGGAACAGTGGGACGCTGGTGGAATCTCGAGCCGGAGCCGATACCAGCGCAAGACCTTCGGTTCCAGAAACTGCTTCCAGACACTCTACTAGTCTATCAACTAAGTCAGAGCCCCACGTCTGCTGATGACGGGAAATAACCATCCTTTTCGTTTTTTTTTTCCCTTGTCAGGCAGCGTGGCGATTACTAAACAGGCGTGAACTCGGTGGCGCGGGGCAAGGGGGAAAAAGAAAAGTTATGTAACAAACAGCGGGACTTAATATCTCTATATTCTTAGCAGTGGAGAACTATCAAATGCCTCCTTGGCAATAGGACTGCTTTTCTTTTTGGGGGGAAACCCCAACAACGGTAGTGAGTTGTGTGTTGAAACATGGAATGTAATCGAGATAAGGCATAAACGAAGTGAAACTTATCAAGTACAAGGGTGGGGACTGGGGAGGTGGGAGGGGGCGGCAGGTATACTGGGGGGGTTGGTGATGGAGGATGGGCACTGGTGAAGGGAAGGGTGTTTGGGAATTGTATAACCGACATAATCCTGAGAACTATGTAACCCTCCACATGGTGATTCAATAAAATTTAAAAAAAATAAAAAAAATAAAAAAATAAAAAGCTTCTGCACCGCAAAAGACACAGTGACCAGAATACAAAGGCAATCTACAGAATGGGAAAGGATATTCACCCAATACCCATCCAATAACGGGTTGATATCAAGGGTATATAAGGCACTGGTTGAACTCTACAAGAAGAAAACATCCAACCCTATCAGAAAATGGGGCAAAGAAATAAACAGAAACTTTTTCAGGGAAGAAATACAAATGGCCAAAAGGCACATGAAAAAATGCTCTTCATCACTAATCATCAGGAAGATGCAGATCAAAACAACTATGAGATACCACCTAACACCACAGAGACTGGCACACATCCCAAAAGAATAAAAGCAACCGTTGTTGGTGTGGATGTGGGGAGAAAGGGACCCTCCTAGACTGCTGGTGGGAATGCCGACTGGTTCAGCCCTTTTGGAAAACAATAGTTCGCTCCTCAAAAAGTTAGAAATTGAGCTCCTATTTGACCCAGCAATACCACTTCTGGGAATATATCCTGGAGAGGCAAAAAGATATAGTCTAAATGACATCTGCACTTATATGTTCATCGAAGCACTGTTTACAATAGCCAGAATCTGGAAAAAGCCCAAGAGCCCGAGAACAGATGACTGGTTAAAGAAACTTTGGTGCATCTACACAATGGAATACTATGCAGCTGTCAGAAAAGATGAAGTCATGAACTTTGCATATATAAGTGGATCAACATGGAAAGTATCATGCTAAGTGAAATGAGTCAGAAAAAAGAGACAGACACAGAAGAATTGCACTCATCTGCAGAATATAAAACAACAGAATGGGAGACTAACACCCAACAATAGTAAAAATAAGTACCAGGTTTGCTCCATGGCTTGGAAGCTGGCCTCACATGATGGGGGAAAGTGTAGCTCAGATAGAGAAGGGAACACCAAGTAAAGTGGTGGAAGGACCTGCTCAGGATGGGAGAGGTGTGCTGAAAGCAGACTATAGATTGAACACGATGGCCACCCAATACCTCAATTGCAAACCACAACACCCAAAAGGAAAAAAGAGAACAAAAGGGAATGCCCTGCCACAGAGGCGGGGTGGGGTGGGGGGGATGCTGGGATCACCAGTGGAGAGCAGATACTGGTGGAGGGATGGTACTCAAGCACTCAAGAAACACAAGTATGAAAATATGTAAATCTGTATCTGTACCCTCATGGTGATTCATTAATAAAAAAGTAAAAAAAAAGAGTTAACATTCTACAATAAGCACATTGTGATAATGGGAATTTTACTTTTTGCAAAGAGTTTTTACCTATAATAAAAGAAAACATGTTTTTTCCTATTGAAAAAAATAAGAATATTTTTCTCTCTACATTCTGAGTCCCTGACTTCCTGAGAACTCAGGTGGTGGGGGCCCATTTCCACCAATGATCAAATGAATTCCAGGGGCAGATTAACAGCTACCTCACTTCACACAAGCTATTGCAACACTTGGAGTTATGTGACCTGCAACAATATTTTCAAGTTACCCAGGAAACCCATTTTTATTGGTCCCTACTCGGCACAGCATGAGTGCTTGCTTTCCATTCATTAACCGTCAGATTGCACATCTCCCATGTATAACATAATTGGAGAGCCAACTGGAAGAAAAACAAAGAAATTACAGGAGAAAAATCCATAGGACGAGGGAGGTAACCCCATGAAAATCTGCTGTGCAGTATGCTTTCCTCGGGAATGTCTCTTATAGCTTAGTTAGAATGTAAATTTTTAGTTAATGGAAATGTTTCTTACAGTATAGGAGAGTTCCTGGTGTCCTCCCCCCACCCCAACTCTTTCCTTTGGCTCAGGAAAAGGGCTTTGGGACCTCTGGGTAAGAATTGGAACTAGACACAGAAACTTAGCTGTAAACAAAATTAATTCTAGCTGCAAAATATAGCAAGAAGAGCAAGCAAAATCCTAAAACAACAAGTGAGAACTAAAATAGTTCTCCCGCACCCAGCAATAAGGTCTTCTAAATTTTTAGGAAATTCTTCACCAGGACATGGAGTAGCATTCTCTTCTCCAACTTTTAGGGGTTCCCTGTCAGAGTTTAGGATGTCATCCACTCCTGCAACAAAATTAAGTTCAGACAACCTGAAGTTTTTATTCCTCTTTTCTGAATGTTAAAATTGTACTGCTTAATTTTAACTGCACAAAATAAAGCCTTACTCATCCTGAGTGTGAGCAATTTAACTGGCCATGAAGTCTAATTAGAGACTAAAAGAAAAAAAAGGGAAAATAATCTTTTTTAGAGGCCAAACACAAAGTTCATTGTGACAGAGTACATGCAGGAGGCCCACTTTCAACCCCCAATACCGTGTGGTCTCCCAAGCACTGCCAGGATAACCCCCCAACCAAAGCCCTTGAATACACCAAGTGTGGTCCAAAACCAAAATCAATCAGTCAATCATAATAATAAATTACAAACTGCTAGAAAATCTCCATTGAATTTTAATGTTCATTAAGAATTAAAGCTTTTTAAGAATGAAGGAAAATACATTTGGAAAATGTAAGAGGGGTATAGGAAAAAATAATGTTTTTCTCAATAAAGAAAGATAATAGTGAGTTTTTTTGTTTGTATGTAATCAAAGTAAAGAGAAAGTAAAGTGAAATTTATCAGCTACACAGGCGGGGTGGGGGGCTGGGGAGCAGGGGGGAGCAGAGGTTTACCGTGGTTCTTGGTGGTGAAATATATGCACTGGTGAAGGGATGGGTGTTCGAGCATTATGTAACTGAGACTTAAGCCTGAAAGCTTTGTAACTTTCCACATAGTGATTCAATAAAATAATAATAATAATAATAATAATAATAATAAAATTTTAAAAAGTATCCACCTATCACCATGTACAAAAGTCAGATCAAAATGGATTAAAGACCTCAACATCAGACCAGAATCCCTAAGGTACATTGAAGACAAGGTCAGCAAAACCCTCCACAACATTGAAGCCAATGGTATCTTCAAAGCTGACATGCCACTAGGCAAGCAAGTGAAAACAGAGATAAATAAATGGGACTATCTCAAACTAAGAAACTTCTACACCTCAATAGAAACAGTGACCAAAGTACAAAGACAATCTACTTAATGGGAAAGGATATTTACGCAGTACCCATCTGATAAAGGGTTGATATCAAGAATATACAATGCACTGGTTTAACTCCACAAGAAGAAAACTGCCCACCCAATCAAAAAATGGGATGATGAAATGAACATAAACTTTCCCAAAGAAGAAATCCGAATGGCTAAGAGGCACATGAGAAAATGTTCAACATCACTAATCATCAGGGAGATACAGATCAAAGCAACAACGAGATATCATCTCACACCACAGAGACTGGCCCACATCCCAAAAAACAAAAGCAACCAGTGTTGGCGTGGATGTGAGGAGAAAGGGACTCTCCTTCACTGCTGGTGGGAATGCTGACTGGTTCAGCCCTTTTGGAAAACAATATGGACGATTCTCAAAAAATTAGAAATTGAGCTTCCATTTGACCCAGCAATACCACTCCTGGGAATATATCCCGGAGAGGCAAAAAGGTATAGTAGAAATGACATCTGCATTTCCATGTTCATTGCAGCGCTGTTTACAATAGCCAGAATCTGGAAAAAACCAGAGTGCCCCAAAACATGACTGGTTAAAGAAACTTTGGTACATCTACACAATGGAATACTATGTAGCTGTCAGAAAACATGAAGTCATGAAATTTGCATATAAATGGATCAACATGGAAAGTATCATGTTGAGTGAAATGAGTCAGAAAGAAAGAGACAGACATAGAAAAATTGCACTCATATGTGGAATATAATGTAACTGAGAAGTACAAGTTGGCAATGATGCAACTTCTGGCAGATATCTCTCTGGACTTAGTTACTAAAATACTAAATTACAGAAACCCAAAACTGAGAGGCCGCTAAGTGTGGTCACTCGACCTCATACCTCTTCATCCTCAGCAATGGAAAACAAATTATCTAATGCTTCTTTTTCAGCAGGTCTGACTTTAGGGGAGAGACTCTCCAAACAATAATAGTGAGTTTTGTTGAAATATTGTATGCAATCAAAGTGAAAGTAAAGTGAAATTTATTAGTTACACAGGCGGGGGGGGCAAGGGTGGGGGGGCTAGGGGCGTGGGGGTGTTAGGGGTGTGGGGGGGCGGGGTGGAGCTATACTGGGATTCTTGGTGGTGGAATATGAGCACTGGTGAAGGGATGGGTATTCGAGCATTGTATAACTGAGATTTAAACCTAAAAACTTTGTAACTTTCCACATGGTGACTCAATAAAAAAATTAAAAATAAATAAATAAAATAAAATACTAAAATGCAGAAATCTAAAACCGTGAGGCCACTAGTGCGGCCACTCGACCTCATATCTCTTCATTCTCAGCAATGGAAAACAAATTATCAAATGCTTCCTTTTCAACAGGTCCGACTTTAGTGGGGAGAAACTCCAAACAATAATAGTGAGTTTTGTGTTGAAATATTGAATGTAATCAAAGTAAAGTGAAAGTAAAGTGAAATTTATCAGTTACACAGGCGGGGTGGAGGGCTGGGGATGTGTGGGGGCAGGGTGGAGCTATACTGTGATTCTTGGTGGTGGAATATGTGCACTGGTGAAGGGATGGGTATTCGAGCATTGTGTAACTGAGATTTAAACCTGAAACTTTGTAACTTTGCACATGGTGATTCAATAAAAGAAAAAAAAATAAAGTATTTTAAAGTAAAATATATATATAAAAAAATAAAGAAAAAGCCCACCTAAAAACTAAAAAAAAAAAAAAACGAAGGACTCATCTGCTGGGCTTTTCCCCCAGGGCCACTAAAGGGTCACGGGCTAAGGGGGAAATTGTTGGTTCTGGAGGTGAATGAAGCTAGCCTCTCCTCCAGCTTTGTGGGTTAGAGGCCGTCGGGAAGGGAGGTATCTCTCAGCCTACTTACTCACCTATTGTTGGGGTCTCAGCAGCCAGCCTGAGACCCTGGCCAAATCCCCTGCCCTTAGAATCAGAAACAGGCTCTCTTCAAACAGGGCCCTGAGGCCCTGTGTCAGCACTCCACCCTGAAAGGCTCCCTGGTTGAGGAGATGATGGGATGAAACTTGAAAGTCACCACTTGTCTGAGCTAAGCATACCGGGCCTTGAAAGGAGGGAGCATAAATCAATAATTAATATCTGTAAAGGGCCCAGCAAAATGTTTACTCCAGAGCTGATAACCAGGTGTCCATAATGCTCACTCCTCCCTAAAATTTCTTCTTTATTTTTTAAAAATTTATTTTTTAATTAGTGAGTCACAGTGAGGGTACAGTTACAGATTCACACATTTGTGCTTGTTTTTCCTCATGCAATGTTTAAGAGCCCATCCCCCCACCAGTGTCCATTCTCCACCACCCATGAAGCCAGTATCCTTCCCACCCTCCCCCAGGCTAATCCCCCCCACCCCACCCCACCTCTGTAGCAGGGCATTCCAATTTGATATCTCTCTTTCCTTTTGGGTGTTGTGGTTCCAAATAGGGGTATTGAGTGGTCATCCTGTTCAGTCTCTAGTCTACTTTCAGCACGCATCTCCCTTCCCTCACAGGATCTCCAATCACGTATTACTTGGTGTTCCCCTCTCTATCTGGGATGACGTTTCCCCCAGCGGGTGAGGCCAGCTTCCAAGCTATGGAGCCAATCTCCTGGTATTATATACTACTATTATTGGGTATTAGTCTCCTACTCTGTTGTTCTATATTCCACAGATGAGTGCAATCTTTCTATGTCTGTCCCTCTCTTTCTGGCTCATTTCACTTAGCATGATACTTTCCATGTTGATCCACTTATATGCAAAGTTCATGACTTCATCCTTTCTAACTAAAATTTCCTCTTTAAATATTAGTGTGTGAGCTTAATAAAGATGAGAGTTGCTTGACCTCAAAAATAAATAAATAAATAAATAAATTAAAAAAGAAGGATAAAAAGACAAAGGAAGATATAATTTTGAAATAATTTTCCAAAGTAGAACAAAATTAAAGAATCTTGATAAGTCAAAGAAGGTGCATGTATGTGGCAGGAATTTTATTAGAGACCTATCAAAAAAGAACTTCAGGACCAGGGGGGATAGCCCAAAGGTCAGAAGCTGCAGAAGGTCCTGTTCAGTCTCAGGCACTTCATGATCCTGTTGCCGGTTACTTATACCAAGTGGGGAGAAAAGAAGTAATAGCATCAAAAGGGGAGTCTACAGCTTTCTTCTCTACCACCTTACTCACCTGGTGAAGTGACTGGTCTGGGTGGGTCAGGACTGAAAAAAGTCTGCTACAAGCATCAGCACCTCGTGAGTGCTTGCTTTCCACTCAGTAATCGTCAGATTGCACCTAAATCACACTTGATCTGCACAGCAGGGGAATTAATCCCTGTCACTCGGTTCTTCTGGGGAGTGAAGAAAGGAATTGCTCTTTGCAGAAAAAGGAAGATCAGTCTTCACTCCTGCCTAGGTTCTTTGCAGCTCATCATTTTCCCTCACAGAAGGGAATTTCAGGAGGAGTCAAATAGTGAAGAAAATACAGTGTTGTTTAGAGATTATGAGGAAGGCAAGAGAGAATAATGTGTTCAAGAGAAAGTGTTATGGGGCTGGAGCGATAGCACAGCGGTTAGGGTGTTTGCCTTGCACTCGGCCGACCCAGGTTCGATTTCCAGAATCCCTTATAGTCCCCCCAAGCACCTCCAGGAGTAATTCCTGAGTACGGAGACAGGAGTAACCTCTGTGCTTCGCCAGGTGTGACCCCCCCCAAAAAAAAAGCAAGAGAGAGTGTGATCTCCAGAGGGAAGACATCCAAGGGTAACCCATAAAGCAAAAGAACTGAATTTTACACCGTAAGTTGAGATATGGGTGACCCTGGCACAGGGAAACGCACTGTGAGACCATACAGGCTCTCTCCCAGATTGCACTTAGGTGCCGTGTAGATAATAATCTTTTGCTAGGTTTGTTGTCAAAGCAAAAATCTTTGAAGTTTTGTTGGTCCAGTCATATTCTATTTACAGGCCTCTGTTCCTGATGGAACTTTTCCTCTCTGGACAGGGTCCCGTCTTCTCCAGGTTCAGTGCTGGTGACAGTTAGAGTCTTATCAGTTTCAGTTCCTATGTCCACAAAGTGAGTATGGCCTGTGTGCTTTATACTTACTTTAGGGCTAGTGACAGAGTAACTTCTTTGAGTCACATCTTGTTTATATATTTTCTGATAACTCATTGCCAATACCCATCCCCTATGTATTTTCCTGTTTTAGTCCCCTGAGCACTGCTGGGAGCAACCTGAACATTGAATAGAAGTAGCTTCAAATACCATCTGGTATGATCCCAAACATTTTTTATGATCAATAAACATAGTTATAATCATAAAAAGAAACTGTATGGTTAAACTAACTTTTATCTGAGGTCTTGAAAGTTTTATATTATTTTTTGAAACATGTGATTGACTAACCAATAATTAAATACTAATTGTAATCTGTATAGGAGGAGTTTTAGCGTTTTAAATATCTAAGACACAATTCACTGAAAAAATAAAAGTTTCAAGAGGAAAAAGTTAAGTTAATTAACTGAAAGAAATATGGAATAATTTCTAAAGCAATCTACAATTATTCTTTGCCCCTTATGGAAGAAAAATATGTATGAATCAATATGAATTAGAATAATAAAATTTCTGACCAAAGGAGAATTCCCCCAAAACTCAGAGGAACTCTCTGTGGTTAAGGAAAGCAAACAGAATTACTGAGGCCTACAGTTTGAGAAGTGTGACAATCTCTCCCTGAGAGAACCTCCTTCTTCTGATTAGTTTGTTAAGTGTTACTATATTCTTTTGAGTTCCTGAAAAGCAAATTTAAATAATTTATATGGTTCTCTCTGTTCTTGCTTATGCAAAATAACTTGTCAGGTTTATTAAAATTAAAACTGATCTGAAAATATTATCTTTACTATATTTATTTGATAGAATTTAAATAAATGTGGAGAGAAAATACATTTCCATCACATCCTTTTGTAGATGATTAATAATTTTTAAAGCTTTTGAAGTGGAATGAATTGTAAATTGTTTTAAGAGCTGATTATGACTTCCTCAAATAATACTTCCATTTTTCTAGTTCACTTGCATTGATTAAAACTTCAAGATGGGTCCAGAGAGGTAATACAACAGCTAGGGTGATTGCTTTGCATGCAACAAAGCCAGGTATGATCCCTGGCACCACCTATGATTCCCCAAGCACTGCCAGAAATGAACACAGATCCAGGAGTAAGCCCAAACACTACCAGATGCTCCCCACCCCCGCCCCCCAAAAAAAGACTTTTTGGAGGGACTGGAGAGACAGTGCAGAAAGCAAGGCACTTGCCTCACACACTACCAACTCCAGTTCAAACACCACCAGGAATTAATCATTCCTGAGCACAGAGCCAGAAGTAAGCCCTGAGCACTACAAGGTATGACCCAAAATCTTCCCACCACCATCACCACCACCACCACCACCACCTAAAATGAGTAAATAAAAATAATTGCTTTTTAAAAAATGAACTGCAAGGACCAGAGAGATAGTGCAGGGCTTAAGGTGCAAGCAGTCAACCTTACAAGCAGTCTACTTCAGATCAATCCCTGGCATCACCAGGAGTGATATTTGGGCCCAGAACATTGAGTGAACTCAAAGCACTATTGGGTATGCCCCTCCCCCAAGGAAACCCCCAAAGGCACAAGAACTGATAGCTGTCATCATGTTAAGCAAAATAAACTTCTTATGATAAAACATTTTTTACTTTAATAGGCCTACTGACCTACTCAGACTTTCCCTTTAAAAGTTTCTTAATTCTCCAAACAATAATAGTGAGTTTTGTTGAAATATTGAATGCAATCAAAGTGAAAGTAAAGCGAAATTTATCAGTTACACAGGCGGGGGGGTGGGGCTAGGGGTGTGGGGGGACGGGGCAGAGCTATACTGTGATTCTTGGTGGTGGAATATGTGCACTGGTGAAGGGATGGGTGTTCAAGCATTGTATAACTGAGACTTAAACCTGAAAACTTTGTAACTTTCCACATCGTGACTCAAAAAAATTTTAAAAAACAAAAAATAAAATATAATAAAAAATAATAAAAAATTAAAGCCTGAGTTGGAGCGAGATTTTCACCCTTTTCTGGTGTGGGCATAGAAGTCCTTTTGTCTTTGATGGTGGAAAATGCACACCGAAGGACAGCTATTGGAACATTGTATGACTGAAGCCCAATCATGAACAACTTTGTAACACTGTCTCTCACTGTGATTCAATAAAAATAAGTAACTAAACAAACATATAACATAAAAAAGGGGGGCTGGAATGATAGCACAGCGGGTAGGGCATTTGCCTTGCACGCGACAGATCCAGGTTCAATTCCCAGCATCCCATATGGTCCCCTGAGCACCGCCAGAGATAATTCCTGAGTGCAGAGCTGGGAGTGACCCCTGTGCGTCGCTGGGTGTGATCCAAAAAGAAAAAAAAGTTTCTTAATTCAGGGCCGGAGCAATAGTACAGAGGGTAGGATGTTTGCCTTGCACACGGCCAACCCGGGTTCAATCCCTGGCATCCCATATGGTCCCCCAAGCACTGCTGGGAGTAATTCCTGAGGGCAGAGTCAGGAGTAACCCCTGAACATTGCTGGGTGTGACCCAAGAAGTAAAATTTTCTTAATTCTCTTTAACTGTTTCTGAATTTTACATTTTTAGGACTCACCTATTTTATTTAAACTCTAAAATATATTAGCACAAAATTTTTTAAAGTTTTATTAATTAGAGGGAAAACATGATAATTACCACAATGAGATCTAAGTACAAAATAAAATTTAATACAACATATTTTAGATGACTATGAAAATAGGAAAAGGCACATTGTATTAAATGGTTTTGAATTTATTTACATAGGTTAAAATTATATGGCAATCAAACATCAAAAATTGATTTTTAAGCAGGAGTGATAGTACAGGGTAGGAAATTTGCCTTGCAGGCAGCCAATCTTAAGTTTGATCGCCAACAACCCATATAGTGAGCTTGCCAGGTAACTGACAAGTTACCATATTATGTCTAAACCCATTTTTTTGCATGTGGCTGTCCAGTTATGCCAGCACCATTTGTTGAAGAGGCTTTCCTTGTTCCATTTCACATTTCTTGCCCCCTTATCAAGGATCAGGTGATCATATATTTGGGGTTGCATGTAGGGATATTCCACCCTGTTCCATTGATCAGCGGCTCTGCCTTTGTTCCAGTACCATGCTGTTTTAATTGTTACTGCTTTGTAGTACAGTTTGAAGTTGGGGAGGGTGATGCTTCCCGTCGTCTTTTTCCCAATAATTGCTTTAGCTATTCGTGGGCGTTTATTGTTCCATATGAATTTCAGGAGTGTTTGATCAATTTCTTTGAAGAATTTCATGGGTATCCTTAAAGCACTGGTTGACCTCTACAAAAAGAAAACATCCAACCCCATCAGAAAATGGGGCGAAGAAACACTATTTCCTTAGCACAGAGCCAATAGTACACCCTGAGCACCACTGGGTATGGCTCCAAACCCCAAATTGTTCTTACTTTTATTGATTTATTGTCTGATAATTCTACTTCCCATTCATTCCTTTAAATTTTGTTGGAGCAAATAATATAAAATAAATTTGTCATGTACCTGTCAAAGAGGCATGCTTGCAGGAGTGGGTGGGAAGGAACCTGGAAACTTTGATGGAAGGAAGGCCACATTAGTGGTGGGATTGGTGTTGGAACACTGTATGCCTGAAAAAAATATCTCTTTTATAAACAACTTTTTTAATCACAGTGTCTTAATAAAAATTAATTTAAAAAACAACAATAATGTGTCATTGGTCCAAACACTGTATCCATAAGTAGCCTGGTGGTTCTAACCACTATTAGCCCCTAATATGCAACCATTGACTTATAATCCTGATTATAAGTTATGGCAAATTACATGGCCACTTTGAATAAAACCAAACATGTTTTCACCCTCCTTTCAGAGGGTCTAACACAAGCTAAAGTAGTGGTCTTTGTAACCACATGATAATGGATTTGCTGATCACCATGCAGGGCACATGTGTACCATGATGCACACAGGATGCTGAATAATATGCCCATGCTTACTCCCATGTTACCCAACATTAAAAAGCTTAAGCATGTACATCAAAACTCTGACTGATTAACTTATAAATGGACCCCTCTCCCTCAGGCTTCTCCTGGGTATGACAGTATTATAGAAAGACTACTATTAATAATAATGTTCCATTGCTGTGTTTATGGGATATGGATGCAATATGTAACATGATTCACCACTCCAGGAACTTCATGAAAAATTGTATGATCTTCCACAGGATGTAAGGCCTGTAGTGTCAATTTAGGTGTGGAATGTGGAGAAACAAGCAAGGGACACTGACCCATTCTCCCCAGACTCTAGGCAGGAAGCCAAGGCCAATTCTGGGAATGTCCCAGTCAGACAATTCCCAGGTGATAACAAAAACGTATCCAGAGGTAATATCCCAAATGTTCTTACATATTCTCCCTTCCTGCTCTTTCTCAAGGCTGTGTTGTACACCTGCTGTGCACAAGCTGCCCTTTGTTTTGCCTTTGCACTGGACAGGATTTTAAACTCCCATCAATCACATCAATCACATCACACCATTTTCGACACTGGAGAAGAATTGTTCCTCGAAACATGCGACAACAGAGGCGTTGGTGGCCTTGTCAACACGAACTTGGCCATGAGCATCTATTCATTCGAATGCCTAACAACCCAAATTGGACGATTACACTTGAATAGATGTGGCTCACTGCCTGCAGTTTCTATCTTCATCGTCTACATACCAACTTCCAACTACGATGAAGAAGAAATTGAGAAGTTCTACATGGAACTGGAGAAGTTCTATAAAGAAGATCACACCTTCTACAAGATCATTGTTGGTGATTTTAATGCCAAGATAGGTCCGAGAAGGTCGCCCGAAGAACTCCACATTGGGACACATGGCCTAGATGGAACGATCAGGGTGAAAGACTGTCTGAATTCATCATGTAGACCAAGACCATCCATGGTAACTCACAATTCCAGAAGGCCGAGTCGAAAAAATAGACATGGGAGTCTCCCGGTGGACAGTTCCACAATGAAACTGACCACATCATATTCAATCAAAGATTTTGCCTGACCGATGTCGCTGTTGTCCCAAAATTCCAAACGGGATCAGACCACCGTCTCCTTCGTGCGAAATTCTACTTCACAGAGCGGGGAGAAAATTCTGCAAAATTTAAGTCTAAGAAGACAACTCCCAGAATGACCACCAATTGGGAGCTCTTTGGCACTATTGCAGCAACATGGGAAGTTGCCGTCCTTGACAACATTGACAAGGAATATGATCGACTGGTTCAGCACCTCCATGTCTGTGCAAAGAATGCCGAGAGTGAGAAAGCGACAAACAGACACCTGTCTTCGGAAACTCTTTTTTTTTATTTTTTTTTTTATTGAATCACCATGTTGAAAGTTACAAAGCTTTCAGGCTTAAGTCTCAGTTACATAATGCTCGAACACCCATCCCTTCACCAGTGCATGTATTCCACCACCAAGAACCACAGTAAAACTCCCACCAACCCACCCCCACCCCCCAGTCCCCCACCCCACCTGTGTAGTTGGTAAATTTCACTTTACTATCTCTTTACTTTGTTTGATTACATACAAACAAAAAAACTCACTATGATTGTTTGGGGTTTCCCCCCCAGAGTCGGACCTGCTGGAAAAGAAGCATTTGATAATTTGTTTTCCATTGCTGCGAATGAGGAGATATGAGGTCGTGTGGCCACAGTAGCGGCCATGAGGTTCTAGATTTCTGTATTTTAGTATTTTAGTGACTGAGTCCAGAGGGCTTTCTGCCAGAGGTTGCATCATTGCTAGTTCGTACCTCTCTGCTACTTTATATTCCACGTATGAGTGCAATCTTTCTGTGTCTGTCTTTCTTTCTGACTCATTTCACTCAACATGATACTTTCCATGTTGATCCACTTATATGCAAATTTCATGACTTCATGCTTTCTAACAGCTGCATAGTATTCCATTGTGTAGATGTACCAAAGTTTTTTTAGCCAGTCATCTGTTCTCGGGCATTCGGTTTTTCTCCAGATTCTGGCTATTGTAAACCATGATGCGATGAACATACAGGTGCAGATGTCATTTTGACTATACTTTTCTGCTTCTCCGGAGTATAGTCCCAGGAGTGGTATTGCTGGGTCAAATGGGAGCTCAATTTCTAATTTTTTGAGGAGCGAACTATTGTTTTCCAAAAGGGCTGAACCAGTCGGCATTCCCCCCAGCAGTCTAGGAGGGTCCCTTTCTCCCCACATCTACACCAACAACGGTTGCTTTTATTCTTTTGGGATGTGTGCCAGTCTCTGTGGCGTTAGGTGGTATCTCATAGTTGTTTTGATCTGCATCTCCCTGATGATTAGTGATGAAGAGAATTTTTTCATGTGCCTTTTAGTCATTCGTATTTATTCCTTGAGAAAGTTTCTGTTCATTTCTTCGCCCCATTTTCTGATGGGGTTGGATGTTTTCTTTTTGTAGAGGTCAACCAGTGCTTTAAGGATACCCATGAAATTCTTCAAAGAAATTGAACAAACACTCCTGAAATTCATATGGAACAATAAATGCCCACGAATAGCTAAAGCAATTATTGGGAAAAAGACGACGGGAAGCATCACCCTCCCCAACTTCAAACTGTACTACAAAGCGGTAACAATTAAAACAGCATGGTAGTGGAACAAAGGCAGAGCTGCTGATCAATGGAACAGGGTGGAATATCCCTACATGCAACCCAAAATATATGATCACCTGATCCTTGATAAGGGGGCAAGAAATGTGAAATGGAACAAGGAAAGCCATCAAAATGGATTAAAGACCTCAACATCAGACCACAATCCATAAGGTACATCGAAGACAAGGTCGGCAAAACCCTTCACGATATTGAAACTAAAGGTATCTTTAAAGATGGCATGGAACAAAGTAATCAAGTAGAAACAGAGATAAACAAATGGGACTATATTAAACTAAAATGCTTCTGCACCGCAAAAGACATAGTGACCAGAATTCAAAAGCAATCTACAGAATGGGAAAGGATATTCACCCAATACCCATCCGATAAAGGATTGATAACAAGGGTATATAAAGCACTGGTTGTCTTCAGAAACTCTTGAGCTCATTCGTCAACGTGGTTTGGCGCGATTCTCAGGCAACCACGAGCTAACGTCCGAGCTCACAAAGCTGTGCAGAGATGTAATAAAGGAAGACCTCAAAGAGAGAAGAGCAGCAGTGTTGACCAGTGCAGCAGCAGCCAGGAAAAGTATTCGCAATGCTTGCCTGTCCTTCGCCAACTACAAGACCAAGATGACTGCCCTCCGATGTCCCGATGGATCTATCACATCCTCCAGAAAAGCAATGAAGAAAATTATTCACGACTTCTACTCAGATCTCTTTGATAGCCATGTCCACCTGCCCACATACCAAATTCCGAAAGATGGATATGTCGTTCCCAATGTTCTCTCTTCTAAAATCCGACACGCCATTTCGCTGGTAAAGATGCGAACAGCACCTGGTCCGGACAAGGTCAGACCCTAACACCTGAAGAATCTGCCGCCAGTACTCATCAATACACTGGCCCAATTCTTCACACGCTACCTGTCTGAATGCAAGGTTCCGTCTCAATGGAAAACCAGTAGGACCGATCTGTTGTACAAGAAGGGAGACATCCACAACATCGGCAACTATCGCCCAATCTGCCTGCTCTCTGGCCTCTACAAGTTGTTCACTCATGTCATCCTGAGTAGAATAGGCAGAACACTAGATGAAGGACAACCATGCGAGCAAGCCGGGTTCCAAAGGGGATTCAGCCTGATAGACCATATCCACACAGTGACCAAACTCATTGAAGTTTCTCGAGAGTTCAAGATGCCGCTCTGTCTAACGTTCATTGACTTAAAGAAGGCCTTCGATTCTGTTGAGACTGAGGCGGTTATTGAAGCCCTGGCCAAACAGGGCGTTCAAACTCAGTATATCAAAATCCTCCTCAAGCTGTATTGTGGATTCACCACCAGGATCTCACCATTCTACAAGGAAGTAATCATTGATGTAAAGAGAGGGGTGCGGCAGGGTGATACCATTTCACCGAAACTCTTCAGTGCCGCCCTTGAGAACATCATGCGACGACTAGAATAGGAAGGAATGGGAGTGCAGATAGACGGTCGGCAATTACACCACCTCCGCTTCGCTGATGACATTGTTCTCATGTTGGCCGACTTCGACCACAAGTGTGGGAAGGTCGGATTGCAGCTGAATCTCAACAAGATGACGTTCATGAAAAACGAACTAGTTCCTGAAGCTCCATTTGCTCTCAACGGAACAAACATCTCCAAATGCAGCAGCTATGTGTATCTGGGTCAAGAAATCAACATGAGGAACGACTTAGTGCCAGAACTGCGCAGGAGGAAGAGAGCAGCATGGAATGCTTTCAAGAACGTCGAAGAGGTGGTTAAGAGAACGAAGAACCTCCGACTCCGGGCACATCTTTTCGATTCCACTATTCTTCCTGCACTAACATATGCCTCAGAGACCTGGGCCCTATTCAAACAGGATGAGAATGGTCTTAGGGTATCCCAAAGAGGATATTCCCACATGATATGCTGGGAATATCATGTCTCACTCAAGTGAGAGAAGGAATCAGGAGTTCTGACCTCCATCGACAGTCAAAAATCAGGGATGCTGTCTCGTTTGCCAAGGCATCAAAAATCAGATGGGCCAGTCATGTAATGCGATTCAGAGACGACTGTTGGACTAGAGCTGTTACCAACTGGATTCCATGGGACCTCAGAAGCCTCGTGGCCGCCCACCAACTAGATGGTCAGATTTCTTTGTTAAATCCCTGAATGAATGATTTGAGGCTCTTCGTGTTCCTAGAGCGAGCAGATATCATTGGGCTGCACTAGCTCGCAACAGGGACAAATGGAGACGTTACTGGTGCCCACTTGAGCAAAGATCAAGGGGACTACAAGTGATACAAGTGATACCCTTACAGCCTGAGGTGTAGTTAATCTGGGTCCAGACAAATTACACTAGTCCTGCCCACTTCCATGAATAAATAGCAAATTAATTTCTCCGCTGAGTAAATTTCTTTGGAATCCATCATCATTACGCGAGAACACAGTAATCTAAGCTTGAAGCATTACAGTTTTAATCACAGTGTTTGTACACACATGGCTTTACAGAAATCCCACACTCTGTTACGGTGCTGGAGACACTGGGTAGCAGGGTCAGCAACACCATGCTCCTTATTTACGTAGGGGCTTGCCACACATCATAGTCATGGCCTCATGCTTCTCAGGCAGGAATTCTTACCCACTGAACCATATCCTGTTATCCTAACTCTTCTTTTACAGAGTATTTTTATTGTGTTCCAGATATTTTATTTTAAATAGAATATTTAGATATCTTTAAATAGGCAGTATCTAGATTCTTTCTATTTAGATTCTATTCCTCTACATCAGGGGTCATGTGGGAGGGAGAATTAGTTACTGTTTATTTCATTTTCAATTCATAAAGAATTGGACCCTTATTGCCAAGTCTGTTTTTAGGGTAGCAGCTCAAATTTATTTCGGTTTTATCCTTCCTTAGGATGATATGAATCTGACCTGTGCACGTGAAAATTAGGAGTCAGTCAAATCATCGAGCATCATTTACATACAAGATGTATAAAAACTTTGCTCATAGCTCTCTAGTTACTGAAGTACTATATTAAATCTTCTGTTGTTCTAGTTGTCTCAAGGTCTTATGATTTTAAGAGGACAAAATGTGTATGTTCTATGCATCCTCCCCTCAGATTAGAAACAATGCAATGAAAAGCCAGCCCCATACAATGGTCTTCTCTAAGTCTTGACAGCCTCCAAAATCTGCCTGTATTTTCGTGCAATTTATTGATTTCATACAACTATAGTTTTTGGATTTGTTTATATTTTGCATAGTTCATGTATGCAAGGGTGCTAATACAATATGAACTTACTTTCTATAGAAGTGGCACTCAATTAAAATGAAAATCCCATAAGTAATATATAAAGACTATTAAATTTTATCTTTCTCCCATATCACATCTTGCTCTACTCTCTATTAATTGTTTCTCGACTCATTATTCAACACAAACATTGGTCTTTTAATTCCCTTTAGGATTTTTAAAAATTATTGAATCACTGTGAGACACACAGTTACAGAGCTCTTCATGGTTGGGTTTCAGTTATATAGTGTTCCAACACCCATCCCTTCACCACTGTACATTTCCCACCACCAGTGTCCCAGTTTCCCTCCCACCACCACCCCATACCCTTTTCTTCTTGTTTTCTTCTGTCTCTCTCTTTCTCTCTTCTTTTGGGCATTATGGTTTGCAATGTGGACTCTGAAAGAATATCATGTTTGGTCCTGTACCTATTTTCAGCATGCACTTCTTATCCAGAGTGATCATTTTCAACTATGTTTGCTATAGTGGTCCCTTATCTATCCCAAATGCCCTCCCCCAAGAGCACTTGTAGCAATCACCTAACTATAGTCCAGTCTTTCTGGTCCTTCTTTCTATTGTCCTTGAATATTAGTCCCAGACTATGTTTATTTTTTTTACATCCCACAAATGAGGGTAATTATCCTATGTGCCCCTCTCTTTCTTATTCATTTCACTCATTATGATACTCTCCATATTCATCCATTTATAAGTGAATTTCCTAACTTTATTTTTTCCTAACAGCTGCATACTATTCCATTGTGTAAATGTACCATAGTTTCTTTAGCCAGTCATTTGTTCTCAGGCACTCGGGTTGTTTCAGATTCTAGCTGTTGTGAATATTGCTGCAAATAACATAGAAGTGCAGATGGCATTTCTGCTGTTATTTTCACCCCCAAACCTTGGCGTATATTCCGAAAAGTGGCATTTCTGGGTTGTATGGAAGCTCAATTTCTTTTTTTTTTTTTTTGGAAGCTCAATTTCTAGCTTTTTTGAGGAATACCCATATTGTTTTCAAAAAAAGCGGGACCAGTCGGTATTCCCACCGACAACGGAGAAGGGTCTCTTTTCCCTCATATCCACACCAGCACTGGTTGCTCTTGTTCTGTTTTTGTGGGTCTTTATGTTTGTTTTATATGTGCCAGTCTCTGTGGCATGAGAAATATCTCATTGTTTTGATTTGCATCTCCCTGATGTTATTCTATGTAGAGCATTTTTTCATATGTCTTTTGGGCATTTATATTTCTTCTTTGAGGAAGTTTCTGTTCATTTCTTCTCCCCATTTTTTGATGGGGTTTGATGCTCCTTTCTTGTAAAGTTCTACCAGTGACTTATATGTCTTGGATATTAACCCCTTATCAGGTGGGTAATGGTGAATTAAATTTTTTTTCCCAATCTGTGAGCTGTCTTTGTATCTTGGTCACTGGTGTTTTTTTTTAGGGCAGAATCGTTTAGTTTAATGTAGTCCCATTTGTTTGTCTTTGCTTTCACTTGCTTGGTCAGTGGTGTTTAATTCTTAAAGATGCCTTTAGCTTCAATGTCATGGAAGGCTCTGCCCACATTTTCCTCCATGTATTTTATGGATTCAGGTATGATGTTGAGATCTTTAATCCATTTGATCTGATTTTTTTGCGTGGCATTAGAAAGAGATCTGAATTCACTTTTTTGCATGTAGCTGCCTGGTTTCCCCAGCACCACTTGTTGAAGCTATCCTTGCTCATTTCATATTTCTTGCTCCTTTATCAAAGATTAGGTGATCATATATTTTAGGGCCTGTGTTAGGATATTCAACTCTGTTTTCATTGATCTATGGGCCTGTCTTTATTCTAATGCCATGCTGTTTTTGTTACTTCAGTTTGAAGTTGGGGAATGTGATACCTCCCACCTTCTTTTTCCTAAGGATTGCTTTAGCTATTCTTGGGGGGTTATTGTTCCATATGAATTTCAAAAGTGTTTGATCTATTTCTTTGAAAAATGCCATGGGTATCCTTATAGGGACTGCATTGAATCTGTATAATGCTTTGAGGAGTATTGCCATTTTAACAATATTAAACCTCCCAATCCATGAACAGGGGGTTGTATTTCCATTTATTCTTGTCCTCTTTTACTTTTTGAAGTAGTGTTTTGTAGCTCTCTTTTGTATAGGTCCTTCACTTCTTTAGTTACACTGGTTCTGAGATACTTGACTTTCTGAGGCACAATTGTGAATGGGATTGTTTTCCTAATATCTCTCTTTTTTCTTTCATTGTTTGTATATAGGAAAGCCATGTACTTTTGGGTATTGATTTAATAATCTGCTACTTTACTAAATAAATCTATTATTTCTAGGAGCTTTTATAGATTCTTTTAAATTTTCTAAGTATAGTATCATGTCATCTGCAAATAGTGAATGCTTGACTTCTTCTTTTCCTATCTGGATGCTCCTGATATCTTTCTCTTGCCTAACTGCTATGGCAAGTACTTCCAGTACTATGTTGGATAGGAGTGGCAAGAGTGGGCATCCTTGTCTTGTACCTAATCTTAGGGAGAAAGCCTTTAATTTTTCGTCATTCAGAGTAATGCTTGCTGAGGGCTTGTGATAGATGGCTTTGACTATATTGAGGAAAGTTGCTTCAACTCCAATTGTGTTGAGAGTTTTTATCATAAATGGGTGCTGAATTTTGTCAAATGCTTTCTGTGTATCTATTGATATGATCATGTGATTTTCATCTTTTCTTTTATTTATATGATGTATTATATTGATTGAGTTATAGGATTTTTTTCCTCCCAATTTTTTGGTACTAACTCTTCACTGCTTGTTCTCATGAAATTGTCATTTTATGTAGCAAGAAATAAAAATAAAAGAGTAAAAATATTTCATTATAGATTTTCCACATATGCATATGAAGAATGTGATTGACATCCTTTTCTTTCTTTTCTCTTTTTATTTTTTCTGAGTTTCCCACCCCTACCCCCATTTTCTTTTTGTAAGGTCTTTACCTGGCAGTGATAATGAGTAAGGCTGATCTCATAATATCAATTGTGAAGAATTCATTCCTCTTTAATTTTCCAAAAGACATTATATACAATCGGTGTTATTCCTCCCCCTAAATATTTGGCAAAATCATCTTCCAGTTAGCAGGGAATCTAGTTAGCAGAAAACTTCTTAGAAGGCTCTCCTGGACATTCTTCGGAAAACCGCACCCCACCACGCAAAAAAGAAAAGGACAGGCTTCAAAGAGCTTCCTGGTGGAGTGGGGATCTAGAGTAGAGCTCTTGTCTTGCATGTTTGATACCCTTGATTCATTTCTCAGTACCATCCTCAGAGCACGACCCACATTGGGAATGAACCTACTGCAAAGAACAGAGAATAGCCCTAAGCACTCTGAGTATAGCAGCAACAACAAAAAGTTTCTGGAGTGGTGAACTCATGGAGGTTAGAGAAACAGACACATTCTGAGAGAGTATAAAGTTTCTTCACATTTTCCCATACCTTGTCACGTACCTCACTTCTATCTCGCACTTCCTGCATTGTATTTTTTTTTATAATAAAACAGTGATCTAGTAAGTAAAATGTTAAAATACTCCATGAAATGTAGGATGACATTACTTTGTCCTCTCCCCCCTTGCCATGAGTAGCTTGTCCCGGTTTTTCCCGGAGTTTAGGCTTACCCCAGTCTCACCCATCAAGGTGTTCCCGAATCTCTCCCATCCCTTTGTTTAGCTATAATCACTTCTCTATGCTCTCTTCCCCAAAACAGTTAATCCGAGGCTTTCCCTTAATCTGACTCTGCTAATTTGTAAGGTCAGACCTTCCTAGGATACTGAATTTATATTATATAAGTTAATATTGCCTTTCTCCTCTTCTTGTGCCTTTTGAATAATTTACTTTAAAGCAATGTCCTTTTTGTATGGACACGAGAAGACAATATTATGCTTTTTTAACTTGGGATTTAATTGGCCTCGAATATTATTCCCTCCCGGGCATCTGCTTTCTCCACTTAAGCCTCAGTTGCCCTCAGTTCCTAGCACCCTAAAAGCAGGGTCCCGACGAGGGACAGGAAGGATCCAGGGCAAGCGGTGAGTTGTGTGCTACCCTGGCATCGAGATGGGCCTGGCCAAAGTGCCTAATTCTTAACTATAAGTTAAGAGCTTGATCATAGACAAGTGCTGTCATGATCCAAAAGTAATGATGAGACTAGGACCCTGCTAGGGATAGGAAAGACTGATCTGGCCTGAGCACTGTAGTCTGAGATTGAGATGGCCCCAGGAGAGCAATTCTATAAGCTTTAATGCATCTCTTATTGTGTCCATACAAAATAATTAATATTATGAATTCTTATATGTTTGCTGGCTGAGGAGAAGAGAAACACACTCATGGGACTCCGCCCTTGGGTGGATCCTCCTGCTGAAAGAGAATTAAGTCCTAAGAGAAGCATCCCCTAAGGGAAAGGAACCTTACCCTATTGATTGTGACCACACCTAGGTGTACACCTCAACCTCCTCATGCTGGGGATATTTAACTAGGCTGTAAGAGTGGGTTGGGGGGCCAGATCCAGAGATCCAGAGAGAGATCCAGAGACCCAGAGGGAGAGATCCAGAGCCTTGAGAGAAGCAGAGAGAGAGAATGAAATAAACTGATCGAGCAACCAATTTGGCCTTCTTCCTTCTGTCGCCTGCCCTTGACCGACAGCACACACAGCGGTTCCAGGGCACCGAACTCGGGCGGTGAGACAGAGCTGCCCAGAGAGCCCGCGAGTGCACACGCCCCTCAGCGAGCCTTAGTTTTTTACAATGAAATGTTTTATGGAGGGAATTATGTGAGCCTCTCACCCATAGCTGGTGGATGACATACAGAGGTGACAATGTGAACTTGTAGCTGGTAACTGAAGTATGAGACGCTAGTGAAGAAGCAATCTGGTTGAGATTAAAGTCATAAGCCATGATGCTATCTCTGGATAGATAGCGTTAGAGTTGGAATGAATGTGGGATATCCAATTTGTATTGTAGAATTGCTAGAAAAGAAACATCCTCCCACTACCCACATTTGAAGTGGGTGTACAATATGGATTTATTCAAGTGATCTTTTCTTTGTTTATGATGTTGCTATGCCTGGGATCAGATACCTGGCCGTGATGCTCATTTGGTTGTGGTGCTCACTGAGGGCACACTTCAGGTATCAGGGCTCACGAGGCTGCACTCCTTTTGTATGATACCTGCATATGTGCTCAATAGGAGTTACCCTCTCCTGTTGTCGTGCTTGAACACAATATGGTTTTAGTGCTCACTGAGAGTCACAGTGGAGTTTGCTCATGCTTGCCAGTGTGGAGCTTGCTCATGCTCACCTTATCTTGGGTGGTGCCGGCACATATTTTAGTTGCAGTGCTTAGATATGGTGCTTACACTCATCTGGCTGTAATAAAGATGGTAATCAGAGCTTTCAGGATGGTGTTCAATGCAACTGATCTCAAGGCACTAAAATGACATAACACTGGGGATTGAACTCATGCTTGTAAACTTATGCTTACAAGGTAGTCTAAGTCACTTAGCTATTTTTCAGGTCCTATATTTATTCTTGAGTGAATCTTGGTAATTTATCTTTCAAGTAACTAGTCAATTTTACTTGAGTTTTCAAGTAGCATACACTTTTTTTATAATATTATTTATTTGAGGCCAGAGAAATAGTATAACAGTTGAGTCATTTTTCTTAGGCACAGCTAACTCAGGTTCATCCCCAGCACCACATACAGTCCCTCAAGCACCCCCATGAATAATATCTGGAGTAAGCCTGGAGTAAGACCTGAGTACTACTAGATATGGTCCCCAAACCAAATCAAGACAAAACAAAAATTTGGGCGAATGCTCAGGGGACCATATGCAGTGCTAGGGATTGAACCAGAGTCGGTGATATTCAAGACAGCACTTTTACCTTGCAGAGCTCAATGTATCCATGGTGATATCCTCACTTTCCTTTCTGTTTTTGTTTTTTGAACCACACTCAGCTGTGTTCAGAGTTTATTTCTGGCTCTGCCGCTCAGGAATCCCTTCTGTCAGTGCTTGGAGGACCATATGGGATGCTGGGGATCAAATCCAGGTTTACCGCATGCAAAGCAAATGCCCAATGTACTATCACTCTGGCCCCTCGTTTTCATTTCTGATGTAGGAAATTTTCTGTTTCTTTTTTCTTGGTAATGACTGAAAATGCATTTATCTTATTTATTTCAAGTAACAAGCTTTTGATTTTATTTTTTTCTCAGGACTTTTTTCTATTTTCAAGTTCTCTGGATTTTTCTTTTTTCTGCCTTTTTATTTTTATTTTTTAAATATTTTTGTATTGAATCACCATGTGGAAAGTTACAAAGCTTTCAGGCTTAAGTCTCAGTTATACAATGCTTGAACACCCATCCCTTCACCAGTGCATATATTCCACCACCAAGAACCACGGTAAACCTCTCTCCCCTGCCCCCCTGCCCCCCAGCCCCCAACCCGCCTGTGTAGCTGATAAATTTCACTTTACTTTCTCTTTACTTTGATTACATACAAACAAAAAAAACTCATTATTACTGTTTGGAGTCCCCCCCGCCCAGAGTCGGACCTGCTGGAAAGGAAGCGTTTGATAATTTGTTTTCCATTGCTGAGAATGAAGAGATATGAGGTCATGTGGCCACAGTAGCGGCCATGAGGTTCTAGATTTCTGTATTTTAGTATTTTAGTGACTGAGTCCAGAGGGCTTTCTGCCAGAGGTTGCATCATTGCTAGTTCGTACCTCTCTGCTACTTTATATTCCACATATGAGTGCAATCTTTCTGTGTCTGTCTCTTTATTTCTGACTCATTTTACTCAACATGATACTTTCCATGTTGATCCACTTATATGCAAATTTCATGACTTCATGCTTTCTAATAGCTGCATAGTATTCCATTGTGTAGATGTACCAAAGTTTTTTTAGCCAGTCATCTGTTCTCGGGCATTCGGTTTTTCTCCAGATTCTGGCTATTGTAAACTGTGCTGCGATGAACATACAGGTTCAGATGTCATTTTGACTATACTTTTTTGCTTCTCTGAGGTATAGTCCCAGGAGTGGTATTTCTGGGTCAAATGGGAGCTCAATTTCTAATTTTGTTTTTTTTTTGCTTTTTGGGTCACACCCAGCAATGCACAGGGGTCACTCCTGGCTCATGCACTCAGGAATCACCCCTGGCGGCGCTCAGGGGACCATATGGGATGCTGGGATTCGAACCCGGATCGGCCACGTGCAAGGCAAACGCCCTACCCGCTGTGCTATCTCTCCAGCCCCACAATTTCTAATTTTTTGAGAATCATCCATATTGTTTTCCAAAAAGGCTGAACCAGTCGAAATTCCTACCAGCAATCTAGGAGGGTCCCTTTCTCCCCACATCCACGCCAATAGCGGTTGTTTTTGTTCTTTTGGATGTGAGCCAGTCTCTGAGGTGTGAGGTGGTATCTCATAGTTGTTTTGATCTGCATCTCCCTGATGATTAGTGATGTAGAGCACTTTTTCATGTGCCTTTTAGTCATTCGTATTTCTTCCTTGAGAAAGTTTCTGTTCATTTCTTCACCCCATTTTTTGATAGGGTTGGATGTTTTCTTTTTGTAGAGGTCAACCAGTGCCTTGTATACCCTTGATATCAACCCCTTATCAGATGGGTATTGGGTGAATATCCTTTCCCATTCTGTAGATTGTCTTTGTATTCTGGTCACTGTATCTTTTGCGGTGCAGAAGCTTCTTAGTTTAATGTAGTCCCATTTGTTTATCTCTGTTTCCACTTGGTTGGTCAGTTGCATGTCATCTTTGAAGATACCTTTAGCTTCAATATCGTGGAGGGTTTTGCCGACCTTGTCTTCAATGTACCTTATGGTTTGTGGTCTGTTGTTGAGGTCTTTAATCCATTTTGATCTGACTTTTGTGCATGGTGTTAGGTCGAGGTCTAAGGCCATTTTTTTGCATTTGGCTGAACAGTTATGCCAGCACTATTTGTTAAAGAGGCTTCCCTTGTTCCACTTCACATTTCTTGCCCCCTTATCAAGGATCAGATGATCATATATTTGGGGTTGCATGTAGGGATATTCCACCCTGTTCCATTGATCAGCGGCTCTGCCTTTGTTCCAGTACCATGCTGTTTTAATTGTTACCGCTTTGTAGTACAGTTTGAAGTTGGGGAAGGTGATGCTTCCCGTCGTCTTTTTCCCAATAATTGCTTTAGCTATTCGTGGGCGTTTATTGTTCCATATGAATTTCAGGAGTGTTTGATCAATTTCTTTGAAGAATTTCATAGGTATCCTTATAAGGATCGCATTGAATCTGTATAGTGCTTTGGGGAGTATTGCCATTTTGACAATGTTAAGTCTTCCTATCCATGAGCAGGGTATATGTTTCCATTTCCTCGTGTCCTCTTTTATTTCGTCGAGTAGAGTTTTGTAGTTTTCTTTGTAGAGATCCTTTACTTCCTTAGTTAGGCTGATGCCTAGGTACTTGATCTTCTGGGGCACAATTGTGAATGGGATTTGTTTTAATGTCACTTTCCTCTGACTCGCTATTTGCATATAGGAAGGCCATGGATTTTTGGGTATTGATTTTATAGCCTGCAACTTTGCTGTACAAGTCTATTGTTTCTAGGAGTTTCTTAGTGGAGGTCTTAGGATTCTCTAGGTATAGAATCATGTCATCTGCAAATAGTGAGAGCTTGATTTCTTCCTTTCCTATCTGTATACACTTAATGTCTTTTTCTTGCCTAATTGCTATTGCAAGTACTTCCAGTATTATGTTGAACAGAAGTGGTGAGAGTGGGCATCCTTGTCTTGTCCCTGATCTTAGAGGGAAGGGCCTTAGTGTTTCTCCACTGAGGATAATGCTTGCCATGATTTTGTGGTAGATGGCTTCGACTATATTGAAGAAAGTTCCTTTTAAGCCTATTTTGGTGAGAATTTTCATCAAAAATGGGTGTTTGATCTTGTCAAATGCCTTCTCTGCATCTATTGAAATGATCATATGGTTTTTATTTTTACTTTTGTTGATATGATGGATTATTTTGATTGATTTCCGAATGTTAAACCATCCTTGCATCCCGAGTATGAATCCTACTTGATCATGATGTATGATTTTTTTTATGAGTTGTTGGATTCTATTTGCTAGTATTTTGTTGAGAATTTTTGCATCCGTGTTCATCAGGAATATTGGCCTCTAGTTTTCTTTGTCAGTGGTATCTTTGTTTGCTTTTGGTATTAAGGAGATATGAGCTTCATAGAAACTGTTTGGTAGCGTCCCTGTTTCTTCAATTTCCTTGAATAACTTGAAGAGAACTGGCAACAGGTCCTCTTTAAATATTTGGAAGAATTCGCTAGTGAATCCATCCGGGCCTGGGCTTTTGTGTTTGGGAAGACATTTTTTTTTTTTTTTTGCTTTTTTGGGTCACACCCTGCAATGCACAGGGCTCACTCCTGGCTCATGCACTCAGGAATCACCCCTAACGGTGCTCAGGGGACATATATGGGATGCTGGGATTTGAACCCGGGTCGGCCGTGTGCAAGGCAAACGCCCTACCCGCCGTGCTATCGCTCCAGCCCCTGTTTGGGAAGACATTTGATAAAAGTTTCAATTTCCGAAGCACAGAGCCATGTGGGGACGCTCCTTTGCGGCCCCGCGCGAGATCGACCCCGGAGGCAACTGAACCACTTTGGACACGAGCGGCGCCCCCAAAATGCCTCCAAACTGTGTGCTGGGAGCTTCTGGCCCAGGCGCTGCTGGCAGGAAACTGCTTGCAGACATTCTACCAGACTATCAACTAAGCCAGAGCCCCACGCCGGCTGATGACGAGAAATAACCATCTCTTTTGGTTTGTTTTCCCTTTGTCAGGCAGCGTGGTGATTACTAAACAGGCGTGATCTCGGTGGCGCGGAACGAGGGGGCAAAAAAATAGAAAAGTTATGTAACAAACAGCGGGACTTAATATCTCTACATTCTCAGCAATGGAGAGCCATCAAATGCTTCCTTGACAGTGGGACTGTCTTCTCTTTTTTGGGGGGAAACCCTAGCAACAATAGTGAGTTATGTGTTGAAACATGGACTGTAACCAAGATAAGGCGCAAACGAAGTGAAACTTATCACTTACAAGGGTGGGGACTGGGGGGGCGGGAGGGGGCGGGAGGTATAATGGGGTGGTTGGTGATGGAATATGGGCACGGGTGAAGGGAAGGGTGCTTGAGTATTGTATAACTGACATAATCCTGAGAACTTTGTAACCCTCCACATGGTGATTCAATAAAATTTAAATTTTAAAAAAAAGTTTCAATTTCCTTGATATTAATGGGTCTATTCAGGTATTCTAAGTCATCTAGATTTAGTTTGGGGAGATTGTAGGAATCAAGGAATTTTTCCATTTCTTTTAGGTTCTCTTGTTTCATGGCATAGAGATTTTCAATGTAGTCTTTGATGATCTTTTGAATTTCATTAGTTTCTGTTGTGATATCCCCCTTTTCATTTCTGATTCGGTTTATTAGGGTTCTCTCTCTTTCTTTCTTTGTGAGTCTTGCTAGTGGTTTATCAATCTTATTTATTTTCTCAAAGAACCAGCTCTTTGTTTTATTGATCTTTCGGATTGTCTTTTGGGTTTCCCTATCGTTAATTTCTGCTCTAAGTTTTTTTCTTTCTTTCCTTTGGTCTGGCGTGGGTTCCTTTCGCTGGTCCTTTTCTAAGATCTTGAGCTGTGAGGTCAAGCTCTCTATGTAGTCCCTTTCCTCCCTCCTGAGGAATGCTTGCAGGGCTATAAATTTTCCCTTAACACAGCTTTAGCCGCATCCCATAGGTTCTGGTAACTCGTGTCTTCATTCTCATTTGTTTCAAGGCATCTTTTGATCTCTTCCTTGATTTCCTTTTTGATCCACTCGTTGTTCAACAGGGAGTTGTTTAATTTACTCTCTGTATTTTTCTTTCCATTATTTTCTTTCTTTTGTTTGATTTGAGTTTAACTAGTGATTTTTCATTTCCTTGAGGTGACATTTATATTTTTATTTGAAAGCTTTAATCTTTTCTAATACAAACAGTTAATGCTACAATTTCCCATTAGACATTAAAGTTCTGGATCCACATTGTAGCAATTCATGAGAATCAATTATTTGCATCTCTTCTGAACTTTGAATTTAGTATGTCATTTTAGTGCTTTGAGATCAGTTGTGATTAGTACTGAGACCACAGAAATTAGAAAATACTGCAAATTAGAGTTATTCCCTTCGCTGCCCCAGCTGTTGTCAAGCAACTTATTAAGGACCAGTGTCTCTAAGTATTGATTTAAATGACTCCCACAAATATTTAATGTGCTGTATTTTCACACAGTTTAAGTTATTTTCTAATTTTTATTAAGATATTTTTCTCAAGAGATGTCCCCTCACCCCACACCATGCTGCCTTAACTGGGAAGCCTCGGAGGGGGACAGGTGTGTTCCTCTGCCTGCCCCAAAAGAACCTCGGCAGCCACAAAACTCCAGAACCCTGTCACTGCCATGCTCAAGACCAAACTTCACAGACTTGTCCCAAGCAGCCCCACCCCCACATGAGAATGAATCCTCTGATAAACCCAGGTATGCGGTACTTGTGACTGAAATCTCCAAGCTCACACAGAGTCAGGAATAGGCCCCCTTCTTCCATCTTCTTGTGCTTCCAGGTCCCTGTCAGGTCTCTGTCAGTCATGCCCACAAAATGCCTCTGGGTGCCACATAAGCACATTAATGGCCATGATCTAGAAACTCACTAATGAATCTCGGAAGAAAGCATCACACTGTAGAGATGCCTCTGGTCCCCAAGATCATCATCCAGTTAAAAATTTAACTCCAGCTTTAGCACCCTGATTATGCCACTGATATACCAAGAGTAACACACCACCTTTGCTGGGTTGTAAGGTAGAAGGCAACCGATCTTGATCAAAATATTCATAACAAGCAATACAAAATAAATGATTTAGCATCTGACTTTGGGGAAGTTTGGGTGGTGGTGGGAAATTTTGAAATAACGGTGGTGGAATTGGTGTTGAAATATTGAATGTAATAAATTATTGTGAACAATTTTATGAAAATTTAAAAAGTAACTTTAAAGATATTTTTCTCTGATTGTTAATTATTTAGAAATGTCATGCTTAATTTCCAAATGTTTGAGGAAATTTGAGTGGGGGGTGGTGGTCTTCTGCTACTGATTTCTAGTTTTAGTCTTTTCTCGTCATAGAAATACTGTGCATAATTTTCAATTCTTTTTAATTTGTTAAAGTTTCTTTTATGAATACATATATATGTATAGTGGGGAATCTTCCATATATGCTTGAAAAGCATGATTCTAATGCATTTTAGTGAAGTGTTCTATAAGTGTGGATAACTCAAGCTGATTCATGCAGTCGTTCAAGGTGTCAGGGAGATAGTTCAACTGGCTGTAGTACGTGCTTTGCACGCAGGAGGCTCAGGTTCAGTTCCCAGCATCACCCTGGTGCCCCAGTACCACCACGAGAAACCCCCCGGGAACTGAATTGGAAGTAAGCCCTGAGGAATGCTGGGTGTATCTCAAAAAAAAAACCCAATTAATTAAAAAAATCCAAATCACGACCAGAAACAGTATAAGGGTTAAAAGCATAGCATAGGGCCATCTTGCATCTTGCCAACCTTTTAATTCCTGGCACCTGTTCATCTCCTGGCATGGTCCTCATAATACAACCAGATATAACTCTGGAGTTTCCAAGAATTAGTACTGTGGTGGCCTGGATAATTTCTGCCAAAGCCCAACCCATGCAGCACCCTCAGGTGCTCACATGGATTTGCCCTCAGGTTGAATCACTAGCCTGGATGGTCAAGAATAACTAAGAGGGGCCACTGGTGCAAGGACTGCATGGGAGAATCCTCTCCACCATTATACATGATCTAACCCCCATAAAAAAGTAACACATAGTGTTATTCAGTCCTTTGCTGATTTTTCTGTTTGTTCTATTTATTGCTAAGATTGAAGTTTTGACATTTCCATGTACATTTGTGAATTTATCTGTTTCTCTTTTAGTTTTACTAGGTTTTCCTTCAGATGTTTTGAATTGCTCATAGGTACAAATACAATTAGGTTTAATATAAATTCATTGGGAAAACTTTCATTCCATACTTCTCTTTGATTCTAGTGTCATTACTTGATATGAAGTTCAGTTTGTCTAATTTGTTTTTCATATCACCACCCTATGTTTTTACTTTATCAAAAAAAATTTACACTTTTTCTACTATTGTTTCCAATGTTTTTCTTTTTCAACCCTTTTATTTAAGCCTATTTATATAAATTATATACTTAATATGTTTAAAGAGAATTCTATATACTGATTACTCTTAAACCTTTTCATCCAATCTGATTATCTCTAATTTAATATGTATATTTAATTCATTAACATTTCAAATAATTATTAATATATTTTGGATTCACCATTTTATCATTTGTTTTCTGTTTATTCTGTTTTAATATTCTTCTGTTCCCCCTTTTTCTTTTTATTATTTGAATGTTTTTTAGTATTGATATGAGACTGTGTCATTTTTATATTGTGATTTAGGTTTTTCAGGGATTATGAAATATATACAAAACATTTCACAGCCTAGAATTAATATTCTTATGACTTAAAGTAAAACTTATATGGCCATACAAGCATATAAGTTTCTTCATCTTCTTTTGTTATAAATATCATATGTATTGCCTTTATATACAAGAAAAAAAACCTACCACAATGAATTTTTTATCTAGGCAGTCAGAACATTTGAACTTAAGAGAAAAATATCTAAATCACGTATCTAGATATTTATCACTTCTGTTGCTTTTTATTCACACCTGAAGTTATAACTTTTCTTCTGGTATCATTTTCCTTCAACCTAAATAAAGTTCCTTTTCAATTTCTGACACCAAGTTTAATAGATGCAGTTCTCTAAGAACATCTTCCTTTTGTTATTATTCCTGAAGAATTTTTCACCGGAAATAAAATTCAGGGTTGACCATTCTTTACTCTGTACATTTTAAAGATGTCACTCAGCAGTTTTTCAGGAGTAAGTCCTGAGCACTTCTGGGTGTGACACACACCCCCAATAAATAAATAAATAAATTTAAAACATAGAAGAGAACACAAGGAAATGGAAGTATATTCCATGGTCACGGATTGGAAGAATTAACACTATCAAAATGACAATTCTATCAAAATCATTATACAGATTCAGTGCCATTTCCATCAAAGTTTCAATGACATTTTTAAGGAACTTAGAACAACCACTACTAAAATTTGTGTGTAATCATAAAGCTTGTAAAATCGTAAAACTATAAAAGGAACTCTCCACCAGACTGTTTTCACTTGGGGCTCCCCAGATGGGGGCGGGTGAGAACCCTCTCTGCCCCAAGGGACCCAGCCCTGGCAGCTGACCTCCACTACCCAACCGCCGCCGCCATGCTCCAGGCTGCTTTCCAGACCACGCAGCAGCAAAGCAGCTGCGCGACACATTATAAGACACTTCCAATCCATTTTCCATAATTACCATAACATATTTGATAGATTTCAGACAGTATATATATATATATATATATATATATATATATCAGAGAGCCCGGCAAACTACCAAGAATATCCCACCTACATGGGCAGAGCCTGGCAAGCTACCTGTGCAATATTCTATATGACAAAAACAGTAATGATAGGTCTCATTCCCCTGACACTGAAAGAGCCTCCAATCGTTGGGAAAGACGAGTAAGGAGAGGCGGCTAAAATCTTAGGTCTAGGAGGAATAGATATGTTATTGGTGCCTGCTTGAGTAAATCGACGAACAACAGGATGACAGTGATACAGTGAGATACGGTGAAAATCATAAAAATCAAAGCAATTCTGGAAAAAGCATCTTGCCTTGCAACCAGAAGATCCAGGTTCAATGCCCAGCAACCTGTCTGGTTCCCTGAACTCACCATGAGTGATCCCTGAGTACAAAGCCAGGAGTAATCCCTGACCACTGATTGGTGTGGCCACAAAAGACAAAAATATTGTTTTAATTATTATAATGTTTACAATAGTGTTAACATTCATTGTATTGACGTATATAGTTACCACACCTGACCACAATCAAAGTGACCTTTCACCACTATCCTTTTGTTACTTCTAGTCTAACTTCTCTTTTCCCTAGCCCCAACAGAAAATAAACTTTTTGCCACTAAGTATGATGTAACTGTGTAGTTACATCATACTTTTTTGCATGTAGCCTTTATTACCTTGACATACAGATTCTTGTATCCCCATTATGTTGAGAGTTTTGAATACCAAAAGCTTTCTCTGCATATATTATTTTTGTTTTGTTTTGTTTTTGTTTTTAAGCATCTCTAAATGTCCTCCGTGGCTACTCCAAATCTTGAGGTTAGGGGTTGCTCCTATAAGTGTTTAGGGGTACCATGGGGTACCAGGATTGAAACCAGGCCTCTGGCAAGCAAGATATGCACCAGGCATTTGTGCTATCTCACCAGTCCCTGATCATATGATTTTTATATTTCTATTTGTTGGTATGGTGTATTAATAGATTTACATATATTGAATCATGCTTGCACCCTTGAATTCCACTCAATCACAGTGTATGATCTTTGGATCCCAGACCCCAAGGTAGGAGAAGCCAAAGCCACATAGAAGGATCACATATGCATGCTTTAGCTGACAACAAGAACTAGTCATCAAATGTGTAAATAAAGAAACCTTCAAGATGACTCTAATCATTTCCAGTTACCACCTCACTGTAATCACAGGAACGATTCCAAGAACCACTTAGCATAGATAACTCCCAGAATCGTTAGTAGTATTAATAAAACTGTTGTATCTTAAGCCCCCAAGTTTTGGAGTGATGTGTTTTTAGTAGCAGGTACTCAATATAATTTATACCAGGAGGCATTGTAATATCCATTGTGTATATATACTATATTTTCTTTATGGGAAAGGGAGAAAGAGAGAAAGAAAGAGAGAAAGAAAGAAAGAAAGAAAGAAAGAAAGAAAGAAAGAAAGAAAGAAAGAAAGAAAGAAAGAAAGAAAGAAAGAAAGAAAGAAAGAAAGAAAGAAAGAAAGAAAGGAAGGAAGGAAGGAAGGAAGGAAGGAAGGAAGGAAGGAAGGAAGGAAGGAAAGAAAGGATTATTCCTACCTGTTTATTCCAGCTTATTAAGGGATTTTTGTACTTTTTTAATAATGAATTAATGTTTCTTCTATATTGAACATTCTATGTCTATTCAGGTGTTTTTTTCACATCTATGTAGATTTTTATTACAATCTCTTAACTAGAATGCGGATATTTAAGCATTATCCCTTTTTGTTTTCTTGGTGGAGCACACCTGGCAGTGCTCAGGTGCTTACACCTGGCTCAATATTCAGGGATCACTCCTGGTGGGCTTAGGGAACCACATGGGGTCTCAGGGATGGCTCAGCTCATACAAGGTAACCCACCTACACACTGCACTATTGCTCCAGACCCTTGAGCTTATTTTTAATATAATATTTCTAACATAAAGGCACTTAGGGATATTTTAGAATAAAACACACTTTTATACTTTTATTTTCACTCAAGTGAGAGAAGGAACCCGGAGTTCTGACCTCCGTCGACGATCAAGTATCAGGGACACTGTCTCATTTGCCAAGGCGTAAAAATCAAATGGGCCAGACACGTAATGTGATTCAGAGACGACCACTGGTCTAGAGCTGTTACCGACTGGATTCCACGGGACCTCAAAAGACCACGTGGCCGCCCACCAATGAGATGGTCAGACTTCTTCGTCAAAACCCTGAATGAACGATTTGAGGCTCTTCTGATTGCTGGAGCAAGCAGATATCATTGGGCTACACTAGCATGTGATAGGGACAAATGGAGATGTTACTGGCACCCGCTCAAGCAAATCAAAGATTAATGGGATGACAAGTGATACAAGTGATTTATACTTTTATAGGCCTATTCAGATTTTCCCTTAAAATTGTTTTAATTCTCCTCATTCTACTAAATTGTATATTGTAGTATTTACATTCATGTAAATTTTAAATGTATTAGCATATCATAATTTGTACTATTAATATTGTAAATCATATATCTGTAGAAAAGAGAAAGATATACAGTTTCTGAAAAAATATTATCAATTTGCCATTGATTTAAGAAGTTTGTAGATCAGCTTAGTTTTATTTACCTATATGTATATGTGTGTAAATGTCACCTCCTCCACAATAAATTTTTTCTAAGATTTGTTTCTCTTTCTCAGTCACTCTAGATGCCTAATGAAGATCAAATCCAGATTGTTTTCAGAAAAACATAATCTAAAGGTTAAGTAAAACATAACTGTAAATTTGTGTGATACTTTAAACAAAGACTTTGTTGAGGATTTTAAGGACCAAATCTGACCAAATTTCTCTGCTAGAATAATGGGCTCTTAAGATCCTGAGGAAAAGAGTACATGAGAATAAAGAACTAGAGAAAACTATAGAGATTTTATATTAATTTTGTCTAATAAATTGGATTCTGACTAGCATACTATCCACAAGGATTATCTGGAATATGGGGGTTGTTTTCTTTTGTTTTTGAACCACATCTGACTCCTCAGGGTTTAGTCCTGGCTCTGCACTCAGTGATGACTCCTGGCAAAAAGCCAAGGACCATACGCAGTGCCAGAGATCAAACCCAGGCAGGGCACGTAGAAGGCAAGCGCTGTACTATTTCTCAAGCCCCATTTGTTTTTTGTTTTTTGGTTTTTGGTTTTTTTTTTTTTTTTTGGTTGCTCGATCAGTTTATTTCATTCTCTCTCTCCGCTTCTCTCCCGCTCTCGGTCTCTCTAAGGATCTGTGGATCTCGCCCTCGTGGATCTGACCCCGTGGATCTGCCCCAAGCCCCATTTGTTTTTTAAGTAGATAAGATTGCACTCAAAGTAACCAAAACCAAACGAACAGAAAAGGGAACATTGAACCCTCAAACTTCTGTAAGTAACCAAAATGGGTTTTGGAGGAACTTTCCTCAAGACAGTCAAAGCCATCTACCACAAGCCTACCGCAAGCATTATCCTCAATGGGGAAAAACTAAGGGCCTTTTCTCTAAGATCAGGGACCAGACAAGGATGCCCCGTCTCACCATTTCTGTTCAATATAGTACTGAAAGCACTTGCGATAGCTGTTAGGCAAGGAAAAGAGATTAAGGGCATCCAGATAGGAAAAGAAGAAATCAAACTCTCACTATTTGCAGACGATATGATCCTATATCTAGAGAAGCCTAAAGCCTCTTAGTAGAAACTAAGTTTCTTAGTAGAAACTCTTAGAAACAATAGACTTGTACAGTAAAGCTGCAGGCTATAAAATCAATACCCAATAATCCATGGCCTTCCTATATGCAAACAATGAGACAGAGGAAAGGGAAATGAAAAAAGCAATCCCATTCACAATCGTGCCCCAGAAAATCAAGTAACTCAGAATCAGCTTAACCAAGGAAGTAAAAGACCTCTACAAAGAAAACTATAAAACGCTACTCCATAAAATAAAAGAGGACATGAGGAAATGGAAACATATCCCCTGCTCATGGATAGGGAGAATCACCATTGTCAAAATGGCAATACTCCCCAAAGCATTATACAGATTCAACACGATCCCTATAAGGATACCCATGACATTCTTCAAAGAAATAGATCAAGCAATCTTGAAATTCATATGGAGCAACAAATGCCCAGGTTAGCTAAAACAATTCTTGGGGAAAAGACGATGGGAGGCATCACCCTCCCCAACCTCAAACTTTAAAATTAGACAGCATGGTAACAATTAAAACAGCATGGTACTGGAACAAAGGCACAGCCACAGACCAATGGAACAGGGTGGAATATCCCTACATGCAACCCCAAATGTATGATCATTTAATCTTTGATAAGGGAGCAAGAAATGTGAAGTGGAGCAAGGAAAGCCTCTTTAACAAATGGTGCTGGCACAACTGGACCACTTGCAAAAGAATGGGCTTAGACTTGACCTGACACCATGCACAAAAGTCAGATCAAAATGGATTAAAGACCTCAACAACAGACCACAAACCATAAGACACATTGAAGACAAGGTCGGCAAAACCCTCCACGATATTGAAGCTAAAGGTATCTTCAAAGATGACACGCAACTGACCAACCAAGTGGAAACAGAGATAAACAAATGGGACTACATTAAACTAAGAAGCTTCTGCACCGCAAAAGATACAGTGACCAGAATACAAAGACAATCTACAGAATGGGAAATAATATTCACCCAATACCCATCAGATAAAGGGTAGATATCAATGGTATATAAGGCACTGGTTGAACTCTACAAGAAGAAAACATCCAACCCCATCAGAAAATGGGGCAAAGAAATAACAGAAACTTTTCCAAGGAAGAGATACAAATGGCCAAAAGGCACATGAAAAAGTGCTCTATATCACTAATCATCAGGGAGATGCAGATCAAAACAACTATGAAATACCACCTCACACCACAGAGAGAGACTGGCACACATCCAAAAGAACAAAAGCAACCACTGTTGGCATGGATGTGGGATGAAAGGGACCCTCCTAGACTGCTGGTGGGAATGCCGACTGGTTCAGCCCTTTTGGAAAACAATATGGATGATTCTCAAAAAATTAGAAATTGAGCTCCCATTTGATCCAGAAATACCAATTCTGGGAATATATCCCGGAGAAGCAAAAAAGTATAGTCGAAATGACACCTGCACTTATATGTTCATCGCAGCACTGTTTACAATAACCAGAATCTGGAAAAAAACCCGAGTGCCCTAGAACAGATGACTGGTTTAAGAAAACTTTGGTACATCTATACAATGGAATACTATGCAGCTGTTAGAAAAAATGAAGTCATGAACTTTGTATATAAGTGGAATCAACATGGAAAGTATCATGCTAAGTGAAATGAGTCAGAAAGAAAGAGACAGACATAGAAAGATTGCACTCATTTGTGGAATATAAAATAACAGAGTAGGAGACTAACATCCAAGAATAGTAGAAATAAGTACCAGGAGGTTGGGTCCATGGCTTGGAAGCTGGCCTCACATTCTGGGGGAAAAGGCTGCTCAGATAGAGAAGGGAACACCAAGTAAAATGTGGTTGGAGACCATGCGCAGGAAGGGAGATGCGTGCTGAAAGAAGACTATAGATTGAACACAATTGCCACTCAATACCCCTATTGCAAACCACAGCACCCAATTGGAGAGAGATAACAAAAGGGAATGCCCTGCCACATAGGCAAGGTGGGGTGGGGGGAGATGGATTGGGGGTGAGAGGGAATGGGCACTGGTGGAGGAATGGATTCTCCAACATTGTATGAGGGAAACACAAGCACGAAAATGTTTAAATCTATAACTGCACCCTCACGGTGATTAACTAATTAAAAAATAAATAAATTTAAATTTTTTAAAATTAAAAAAAAAACCTTCTGTAAGTAAAACACTGGTTATAAAAAAAGAACTTCATATTGGGACTGGAATGATAGCACAGCGGGTGGGGCGTTTGCCTTGCACACTGCCGACCCGGGTTCAATTCTCAGCATCCCATATGGTCCCCAGAGCACTGCCAGGAGTAATTCCTGAGTGCATGAGTCAGGAGTAACCCCTGTGCATCACCGGGTGTGACCAAAAAAAAAAAAAATAGAACTACATATCTACAGACATCGTCTTCTGAATACAAAGAGGGGGAAGAGATACCTTTGAAGAGGAAACCAAGATCTTAAGAGGATGTAGTTATGACCTACATCGAACTATAGATTATAAAGCTGGATCATCGTACTGTTGCACTGTTGTCCCATTGTTCATTGATTTGCTTGAGCAGGCACCAGTAACATCTCTATTGTGAGACTTGTTGTTACTGTTTTTGGCATATTAAATACGTCACGGGGTAGCTTGCCAGGCTCTGCCGTGCGGGTGAGATACTCTCGGTAGCTTGCTGGGCTCTCTCAGAGGGGCTGAAGAATCGAACCCAGGTCGACCGCGTGCAAGGCAAATGCCATACCTACTGTGCTATCGCTTGGCCCTGAAAAATCACATCCAAGACCCCTGTCCACATCTGGACATTAAGGTGATGCCCTAATGGGGTAACATTTGGAAAAAGGATTATGTAGGCTTTTCTCTTTGTGGAAGGGATATGACTTGGGGTAAGAATGTGGGCTCTGGCAGATGTTATTTTGCAAATATTCCCAAACTACAGCCCACATCCCATATAGTTTTGTTTTTGGTTTTTGTGGTGGTGGTGGTGGTAATACTGAAAGCCTTTTCATCAAATGATGGGGTCTATTCCCTCTATATTATGTTTTGAGTGAATATTTGTGACTGTTTCAAGTAATATATTATTATGAAAATAATGAAACTAAGTTAATTATATGCTCTTCCTTGCACCTTATCTTGGGATACTTATTCTTGGACAATACTCAAAGTGCAGTGAGAAAGCCCAGCTCACATGGAAAACCCACAGGGAGATGTCCTGGCCACAATCCTAAACGTACCTCAGTCAATAGCTGATGTCAACCACCAGATATGATAAACAAGGAAGCCTTTGAGATGATTCTAGCCTCAGCCACTGTCTGACTACAGCTAAATGATATTCACCAAGTAAGAATTATATCCAATGCTCCATAAGCTATGAAGACTTGTAAAAAATAAAGAAGAGTTTGGGCTGGAGTGATAGCACTGCAGGTAGGGTGTTTGCCTTGCATGCAGCCAACCCAGGTTCGATTCCTCCGCCCTTCTCGGAGAGCCCGGCAAGCTACCGAGAGTATCCCGCCCGCACAGCAGAGCCTGGCAAGCTACCTGTGGCATATTCAATATGCCAAAAACAGTAACAACTAGTCTCACATGGAGACATTACCGGTGCCCACTCGAGAAAATGAGCAATGGGATGACAATGACAGTGACAGTGAAAGGAGAGGTCCTGTCCTAACCCTCCCTGTGGGAAGAAAAAGATTATTGCCCCAAGTCAGATGAGGTCCAGGGTATATAAGTAAATTATATTGTGCTCTGTCTTCTCCTCAGAGAGAATATTTGTGTAATAAAAATTTGTGTAATAAATAAATAAAGAGATCTTATATGGTTCCTGGGCTCAAACCTGGGTCAGCTGCTTGCAATACAAGCACTCTTCCCATTTCATCACTCCCTATCATTCCAGCCCCTTCTTTAGTGATCTTATAGCTAGAGAACATTGTTTCATTTTTGTTATTTTTTTTCTTTTGGGGTCACACCCAGCGATTCACAGAGGTTACTCCTGGCTCTGCGCTCAGGAATTACTCCTGGCGGTGCTCAGGGGACCATATGGGATGCTGAGAATCGAACCCAGGTCGGCCGCGTGCAAGGCAAACACCCTACCCGCTATGCTATTGCTCCAGCCCCCCCTTTTTGGATTTTGCTTGTCTGCTTTGTTTTGGGCCCACACCTGGCTATGCTAGGGTAAATGGAGTGAAGTTCTTACTCTTTTTTTTGGTGGGAGTGGGGGTGGGGTGGGCGGGGCAGCTCAGTGTAATCCTTATACAATTTATAATATAATCCCATAACTTTTGAGGGGGGTGTTGGGATTATATTGGAATCATAGAACCTCCCTATGACTCTCAGCAACCTAGACAGGCAGCCATGCAAGGACCCAAAGGTAAAGTGGTGCTCAGCTTCTGCAGTACTTGGGATTTCCTGGGACATCCAGTGCTCAAGGGCCTCCAGTGTGCTTATGGGACCATGTGGTTCCAGGAATTGATCTGCAGTCAGCCACATGCAAAGCATACAAAGGAAGGAAAGAAAAGAGGAAGGGTCATGTTCCGCCCTCTGTCCACTACCAGGTGCGACCCCAGAGCAAAAAGCCTGGACTAAGCCCTGAGCACTCCCCCCTTTAAAAAAAAAGAAAGAAAGAAACCCATTGTTTTCTTTTTACAGAAAATAATCTAATTAAAACTTCATAAAAGATAAAAATAACACTTCATATAGAGGGGGCTGGAGTGATAGCACAGCGGGTAGGCATTTGCCTTGCTCGCTGCTGACCCGGGTTCAACTCCCAGCATCCCATATGGTCCCCAAGCACCACCAGGAGTAAATCCTTAGTGCAGAGCCAGGAGTAACCTCTGTGAATCGCTGGGTGTGACCCAAAAAGAAAAACAACTTTATATAGAGCTGGATGCGCTGGAGCACAGGCTCCAAGTTCAGTCTCAGGTACCACATGACTCCCAAGCACCACCAAGTGAGATCTTGGTGGTCCCAAAGAATCACTCACCAGAATGATTCTAGTAACCCTGAGCAACATATCACTGGACCCAAGCACCTGTCAGGTCTGGCACTGATAGGGCAACTATCCAGGAGTGGCCCCTTGGTCATTGAGTACTGTTGGAGAAGCCACCCAAAGTAAGCCTCATCATACATTTATAGAAAATCATCAAAGTGGCAACCAAAGATTCATAGAATTTTTTATAATCATTTCACAACACAAAAACTTTTAGAATTATATAAATACTGCCAGGCCAACTCAATATGTTGGATAACATTGAGTTATCCTTGCTCCTCCCTCAGGGAACATTAGATTTATGAGTTACTTCCACAACAGTACCCCTGAGGCACACCCAATTTCATCAAGCACTAATAATTCTATATTGATTTTCTCCTTCCTTTATGTCATTTGCATGGTTTATTTGGTAATGTCCTTTTGTATAGACACAGAAAGACAGTTCATGCTATGCTTTGTAACGTGGGAGTTAATTGACTTCAATATAATATTTACTCTTGGTTATCCATATTTACTTGACTTAAGCCTCAGTTGCCCTTACTTCCTAGCACTCCATAAGCAAGGTCCCGACAAAGGGACTGGGTAGACCCAAGGCAAACTGTAAGCTACCCTGGTATCGAAAGGGGACAAGCTAAGCACCATAAGTATAAGTTAAGAGCATGGTCATGGGACAAACTCTGTCATGAACCAAACAGAAGTAACTGAATAAGGACCCTGATGAGGTTGGGAAAGACTAACCTGATCTGAGGACTGTGGTCTGGAATATATAGAGAGATGTCCCCAGGAAGAGCCAACCTTTAAGCTTAATACATCTCTTACTGGGTTCATACAAAATGACTAGAAATATTACAAGAAGTAAATTCACTATGATTGTTTAAATGGATTACTAGCTGAGGAAAGGAGAAAACAATACACCCTAGATAGAATCCCGCCCTTGAGCAGATCTCCTAGTAATTTGAAGTGCTGAACTCTCAGATGAGATTTTGTCCTTGAGTTAATCCCCTAGAACTTCCCCTGAAGGAATGGTCTTACCTCTGTTTGTTGTTATGCCAATGTTCAACCCCATCTACGTGTATCCCCACCCTTCATAATTTCTATATAACTATGCTGTAAGGGAGAGAGGGTAGTAGACGAGAACTAGAAGATTAAGAAGGAGAGGACTTTGAGTTGTATGAGGAGACTAGGATGATAGAACTATGAAGACTGGGACTACGACCAAAACTAAGACTCCGATTGTGCTGTAAGGGGAGAGATCAGACTATGCTGGGAAAGAGAGAGAAATAAACTGACTACCAACAAACCTGGGGCCCAATTCCTGTTTCTCCATTCCCCTGGTCCTTTTGTCCCATCTGTCACCGTGGACTGGCCTGGGGAGCTGGCTCTCGGCCACCGAATGCTCTCATTCCCCATGCGCCAGTGCCTTTCTTTGGAAACTCACTATTTTCATTTGCAATCCCAAAATGTAGGTGTAGAAAGGAGCAGAAATCTGACTTCCACCACTTGATTCGTGCGGAAGTGTGTTCAGCAAATTCAGAGAACTTTCCCTCCACTACCAATGTTCCCAGTATCCTTCCCACCACCCACACCCCTTCCCACCCCTTGAACATTGTATGACTGAAACTAATCACAAAAGTTTGTAAGTCTGTAACTGTATCTCAAGGTGATTCATTAAAATATTTTTTTTAATTTTTAAAAATCAAAACTCAAAAAATATCCAGAGAGCTCTCATTGGAAGAAAAACAGTAACAATTTGTCATTCTGTTTCTGCTCTATAGCTCTTTGAGGGAGTTGATAGAAAGAACTTTTGATGCTCAGGAGGATCCTAACTCCCTAGGCTCTCAGTTTTGAATCAAATTTTTTATTTTATTTATTTAGTTATTTAGTTATTTATTGCCTTTTGGGTCACACCCAGCAATGCACAGGGGTTACTTCTGGCTTTGCACTCAGAAATTACTCCTGGCAGTGCTCGGGGGACCATATGTTATGCTGGAAATCGAACCTGGGTCGGCCACGTGCAAGGCAAACGCCCTACCAGCTGTACTGTCGCTCCAGCCCCATGAATCAAATTTTTTAAAGGAAACACAGAAATCCTAAAAGCTCCATGGACTGCAGTTAGCAATAGTTCTAGCCTAACTCTGCTACTCCTGAGTAGGTTAGGGTGAAAGCAGTCATGATGATTTTCGGAGTTATTATTCAACCCAAAACTTTTTTATGATATATTACTGACACTATTGTTTTATACTTGTTGTGCTCGGTGGTCAATATAACTGTAACCTGAGGATGATAAAAGAAAGATGAGGGACGAAGGGGTGAGGGACCAAGGAATTGAGTCTGTCCGTTTCTTTCTTTCTTTTTTCTTTCTTTCTTTTTTCTTTCTTTCTTTCTTTCTTTCTTTCTTTCTTTCTTTCTTTCTTTCTTTCTTTCTTTCTTTCTTTCTTTTCTTTCTTTCTTTCTTTCTTTCTCTCTCTCTTTCTTTCTTTCTTTCTTTCTTTCTTTCTTTCCTTCCTTCCTCTTTCTTTCGCTTTTGCATTAACATTGTTCTATAACATTATATAGACTTTTATAACTACAGATTCACACCTCACCAAATGTGTGTTAGCACACCATACAAGCCTAAGTCCTAGGTCTTAGGGCATGATTAAATTCTGGGATACAGTTATAAAAGAAAAACTGCTTGCAGAAACTTGAGTTATTTAAAAGCAACGGTAGATTGGGTTAATTAGTATTCTAACATTCATGTTTATAAAAATTGATTAAAAATTCAGACACCACAGGAATAATATAGGAAGCAGGACAGATACAATTTTGGCTTTGCCTTCCTAATTTTGTTTTAAAGGGGAATGGTTACTCAATGAATTAGATTTTTTTCTGTCTGACGCTAACAGATAACATTATATGTAACCTGTTATATTAAGGGCAATTCTACTGGCTCAAATTGTGTGTGTGTTCGGAAAGTTCTGAGAATTTGGTTCATTTTGGAAGTGATAACACCTCTAATAAATGAATTACGAGTACAAAATTTCTGAGACTGGAATTAAATTGAGATTAGAGACTAGAAAAGGGAGATACAGTTTTATCAAACCCGGTAAAGGACTATCAGCTGGGGCTCTCTGCCAAGATGTGATCCCGGGGACCGCACATATGCGGCCTCACTGCAGTGCACGAGCGGCATGAGCATGATTCCAGAGGCCAGCTAAACTACTTTTGGTACCAGCAGTTTTTGCTGAATGTCTCCAGACTGAGAACTAAGCCACGGCCCCATGCCTGCCCATGAGGAGAAAGGTTTTTCTCTTTTGCCTTTTCCTTGCTGGGTGGGGTGGGGGGGGCGAGGAGGAAGGGCATGGCAACTGCCATATTATGAGGACCACTAATGAGAGATACAAGCTTGCAGTGATCCAATTTCTGGGGTATTGCCAGGGTGACCCTGTGCCCCATAACTGCTTATTATGCACTCCCCTTATTTTGGTTTTTGGGCCGCAGATGGATGTGCTTAGGGCATACTCCTATGTGCTCAGGGATCACTCCTGATGGTATTTGAGGATTATATGTCCCAGGGATCAAACCAGAGTCGGCTAAGGGCAACTGAGGCTTAAGTCAAGTAAATACGACAGATGCCCAGGAGTAAATGTTATTTGAGTTAATTAACTCTCAAGTTACAAACGCATAGTATTAACTATCTTCCTGAGTCTATACAAAAAGGATATTGCTCTAAAGTAAACTATGCAGGACATAAAGGAAGGACAAAAGCAATATTTCACTTTCCTGTACAAAATCCAGGGTCCCCAGAAGAATCTGACTTTACAAGTATGATTAGGGAAATGAACAATTAACAGAAGTAGAGCACAAAGGAGAAGTTAAAGAAGAATGGGAGTGCCTCAAGAGCATTGTAATGGGTGTTACTCAATAAACCTAAACTCCTTGTGACAGAGGAGAAAGGACTGGACCAATGTTATCTAACAGTCCTTTTCACAGTACACTTTTGCCCAAGGGCAGACCTAAGAGTAAGGTTGAATAGAAGTCCCTACAATCACCTCAAACACAAAGCACATACTATTCAAAATCACTATCACTATCACTATCATCCCATTGATCACAGATTTGCTCTAGAAGGCCCAATAACATCTTCATTCATCCTAGCCCTGAGATTTTAGCAGCCTCTCTTTACTCGTCCTTCCCAAGGTGCCTCATTTAGGCTCTTTTAGGGTCAGGGGAATAAGACCCATCATTGTTACTGTATCCTGCATATGAATACGCCACAGGGAGCTTGCCAGGCTCTTCCATGTGACAGGAAGCTTGCCAGGTTCTCTGAGGGGGAGAACTAGGCTATAAGATGTCATGCAGCCGCTTTGTGGCCACGTGCTTCCAGGAACTTGGTTTTATAGTCTCTGGATGTTAGCCGTTGATGAGATTACACGGAGCTGGGGGCAGTTTCTGAGTGTGACTGCTTAGCTACTGGAAAATGGGGGATCTGGGTGGAAGAGGCCCAGTCCTGATCCAAGCAGGCTTGGAGATCTCAGCCCTGGGTCCCGCACACCTGGGTCCCTTTGCCGGTTCCTTCATGAGTGAGGCTCATCCAAGCATGTGGAGAGTGGCCTTGAGCATGGCTGTGGCTGGGTCTATTGCTGGAGAAGGTCTATTAAAAATATATACAGTATTTTGGTATCTGCCATTGGGGTAGAGTGGGGGGCTGGGAATTGATGGGGAAGATGCACACCCAGCTATGATTGAGGCTTACAACTGGTACTTCCCTCCTCCTCAGGGATCACTCCTGGCAAGCTCAGAGGACCATATGGGATGTCAGGGATCAAACCAGGGTCAACTCCATGCAAGGCCTTACTCACTATACTATCTCTCTGGCCCCTCAGCTTCCCCTCAGCTTTTTAATAAGAATACCTTTCTTATTCAAAAAGGTACACCCAGCCATCTCAAACTTTGCCTAAGAAACTGGCTTTGAAGAACCATGAAGAGGGCATTGCTTCTCTCTCCGACTGATGTAGAGTAGGCACGTAGGTAAGGGAAGGGGTCCCCCACATCATGGAAATGAAATTTCTGGGAAGTAATAAAGTCACCAACCCTAAGTCTGACCCACCTTGTGGATACACAAAGCAAGACCTGATAAGACCTTCTCCAGCAATAGACCCTGAGGAGACTGGATCCCTCCCTACAGAAAGGGCCTGAAGAACTTTCAATTCCTTCCTTTAATTCGATTAAACCTCATCTAACTCAGACTAGAGAAGGGTGGACCCACCCTCCAAAAGATGATTCAGCAGGAACAAAGGTCAAGTTTTCAAAAAAAGAGTACTCCCAACTCTACCACTTAGCAACATCTCTAACAAAGGAGTCTTATCTAGCTAGAAAGTCCCACGTAGGGATAAAATTGGGAAAACCCTATAAAGGCCACTTTGAACAAAGGGAGCGCACACATATGCTGCCTGAGCCCAAATGCTGCCTGTGCCCATGTGGCTGAGCACATCTGGCACCCAAGTACATGTACCGTCTACATCTCCCCTCTTGAGATATGTGCTTTCATGCTTCCCTATCTAACTCCCTTGAGCTTGTTACTCTTTCTCTCTCTCTCTTGCCTTCCCTCCTTCATCACATGCAAAAAACTCTAAATAAAATCTGTTCTACTTCACTGCCCCTCTACTACTGAAATTCTTTTCTGCGAGGTGAGACTAAAACCCGGTAACCCTGGATAAGATCTAAGACTGACATTCCTTTCCTGCCAAGAGCAGTTCCTCATCCCAACCTAAGTCCATGGCTCTCCAAGAAATCGGGTGGTGGGGATCAACTCTTGTGCCAAGAAGACCACGTGGACATCAGGTGTGACTTGATGGTCATCTGGTGGGGCTGGCAGGGCTCTGGCCAGTGTCGAGCAGGGGCTCATTGCAGATTTTAACAGTCCTAGCTGGGTCTTGGGGTGACAGAGATGGATCAGGAGAAAGAACCAGCACTCTCCTCCCCACCTCACATAAGCCATTTCTGGGGCCTACCGACATCAAAATGATATTGCAAATAGTTAACATTTTGGGAACACCAAGCATGATTGAGAAAATGGATGCAGTTAAATTCTGAAAATCCCAGTCTGGAGGGGAACTCACTCACTGCCACCCGTGCCAGCTTCCTGAACTCCAGAAACAGGCTGACATAAGCCAGAGGTAAAAAGACTCCTGTTAGAGGACACTAATCACAACCCAGCACAATTATCTACAAGCATCACATTTGGTATCTTCTACCAAATAATCAGGCCACCACCTGCTCACTCTCAGAAAAGCCTTCTAGGGCCAGAAAGATAGTATAGGGACTAAGGCACATGCCTTGCATCAACTGGCCCTAGTTCAAATGTCCAGCACCACACATGGACCCCTGATCAAAGACTCAGATATAACCCCTGAGTACTGCCAGGCATGGCTCAAAAACTAATAAATAAATAAAATTTGGGTGGTGGAGCAATAGTACACTAGGTAGGGTATTTGTCTTGCACACAGCCGACCATGGTTTGATCCCCTAAATCCCAAATGGTCCCCTAAGCACTGCCAGGAGTAATTCATGAGTACAGAGCCAGGGTTAATGCCAGAGAGCCACGGGGTGTGACCAAAAAAATTAAGATTTTTTGTGGTACAAAAACACATTGATAAACACGAAGATTCTAAGAAATACCTCAGAGGGCCTTTAAGTGTGAAAGATAGTCATGTCAACATGTGTTTGCAAAAAGCTTCTAGTGTGTAATATAGAAACCAAATAGAAGTGGAACCTGGAGATAAGAAAGATATGAAGGAAGTGAGGAAAATATTTTTTATCATTAACTCAAAAAGGAAATAAGATGTTGCACCATGAAACAAGAACAGGAACCTAGTTTTTATTTTTTTTTATTTTTATTTTATTTTTTTTTTTTTTTTTGCTTTTTGGGTCACACCTGGCGATGCACAGGGGTTACTCCTGGCTCTGCACTCAGGAATTACTCCTGGCGGTGCTCAGGGGACCATATGGGATGCTGGGAATTGAACCCGGGTCGGCCGCGTGCAAGGCAAACGCCCTACCCGCTGTGCTATTGCTCCAGCCCCAGGAACCTAGTTTTTAAAAAGGAAAAGAAACACAGAGACTGAAGAAGGAGGCTTCAGAAATTAAAAAAAAAAAATCCAAAAGTTTTCAAAACGGTTAAAAAGTTAATAAAATATTCCAGAAAAGACAGATAGTAAGATTTCCTGAATGTACGAAAACTTGTAAAATAAATAAGGAGCTCATGGTGTGACTCAAGTCTTATTTGTTTGAGGCTGTAGAGTGATTCCACATGCCTGTCCACTCCCCCACAGCCCAGAGCCTCTAGAAGTGGCAAAAACAATAGCAATAAAATAAATTAAATAATAAAATTTTCTAGAATTGAGCAGTAAGTTCCAGATTAATACAACTGGTTTTAATTAATACAACAAGGTTTTAAATGTCAAAACCTTGAAAAACAAGGTTTTGACATTTCAGGCTGCTAGAGACAAAGGGAAAAATCATAAGAGCATCCAGAGTTTTTATTATTGAGATCATTTTTGGCCTACAACACTGTGTATACTTGAAGAAAACATCTTCAGAGTTTTCAGATATGCATAACTACACCACACCCACTACCAAAGAACCAATATCTCTCTGCCACTGATCACTGGAGCATCTCTCTCCTTGGTTTGCATTCCTAAATCCCCCTCTGATAACATCATTCTGTAGGACAGTCCAAGAGTTTGTTTTGGTTTGGCTTTGTCTATTGATTGCCTTGCTTCTGATGTATCCCACATATGACTAAAATCATCTGGTACTTGTCTTTCTCATTGTGACTTGTTTTGCTTAATATAATCCCTCCAATTCCAACTATGCTCTCCCAAATGGCCAGATTTTATCTTTTCATATGATGGAGTGGTATTCTATTGTGTATATATACCATATCTTTTTTTATCCACTCATCCATAGTTGTATACTTGGGTTATTTTCATACCTAAGCTACTGTAATATCACTGCAATATTGGGCCTGATAACACAGTAGGTTGGGTGCTTTCCTTGCACGCAGCAGACCCAGGTCCAATTCCCAGCATCCCATAAGGATGGTCCCCCAAACTCACTCAGGAGTAATACCTGGGGGAAAAGCTAGGAGTAAGTCCTGAGTATGGTAGGGCCCAGTTTTTATTAATTGCTGCAGTGAACATTGGAGTGTATATATCTTATCCCCCAAAAATTATATCTCCAGATAGTTACCTATAACTAGTATTTCTGGATCATATGGTAGATCTATTTTTATTATTTTGAAGACTTTTCATACTATTTTCCATAAAGACTGAACTAGTTTACATTCCCTCCACCAATGTGAGTAGATTCCTTTATCTCCAAACACTCGCCAACATTTGTTGTTTCAGATATATGCATTTTTTATAGAATGTGAGGAAATATGTTATTGTGGTTTTGATTTATATTTCCCCAGTAATGGTGATTAAGCCTGTTTTCGTGTGCCTGTGAGCCATCTGTATGTCTTCTTTGAAGGAATGTCTAATTAGCAGTTAGGCGCACATCATCTGAGATGGTTATTTTTGTTATAATTATTGAGCTACAGTGGTGAGATTATATGATGTGGAAATATTTTCTCTCAGGATGAATCAAAAGGAGAGGGACAGACACAGAATGACTGCACTCATTTGTAGGATATAAAAAAAATAGTATGAGACTAATATCCAAGACCAGGAAAAACAGGGGCCAGGAGGACTGGTCAATGGTTGGAAAGCTTGCCACAAGTGTGTGGGAGGCAAAGGGCAGTTAGGATAGAGAAGAGACTAGTATGACAATAATTGAAATGATCATTCTGGACAAGAATTGAGTATTGAAAGTAGGTAAAAGGGATATACATGAGATATACATGATAACCTTTCAGTATCTGTATTGCAAACCATAATGTACAAAAGGAGAGAGATACGGACACACAGAGACAGATATACATATGTATGTATATATATATGTATATATATATATAGAGAGAGAGAGAGAGAGGGGGGGGGAGGGCGGGGAGGGAGAGAGAGAGGAAAAGTGCCTGCGTCAGAGGCGGGGGCAAGGGGGAGTTGGCCAAGGGCAGTAAACTGGGGATATTGGTGGTGGGAAATGTACACTAGTGAAGGGATGGGTGTTGGAACACTATATAACTGAAACCCAATCATGAACAACCTTGCAACTGTGTATTTCACTATTTCTCCATACTGGAGAAATAGTACCAGGGTAAGATGTTTGTTTGCATGCAGCTGACCCTGGTTTGGGCCCCAACATCACCCAAGCACTACCAGGAGTGACCCCTAAGCACAGCCAGGTGTGGCCCAAAATCCCAACAAAATTTTTTTTATTTGTTAGGATGTCTGGGTTTTTTTATTTTTCAAATTCACATCTCCCTCTTCCCTTCATTGTTGTTGCTAACATTGCTGTGATGGATAATAGGGAATTACACACACCAGGCTGTGGGGCTCACTTTTTCTTATTTTTTATTTTTATTTTTTGCCGTATCACTTTCAGGTGTTGTACATCAGGTGTAGTGCTCACCCACTGAACTGTACTGTTCTTGTGCTATTATTTTGGGACCTGTCTTGCTGTGACAAAGACTTTTCATTTGATGCAATCCCATTTGTTCATTTTTGGTGTCTTTATTTCCCTTATCATCAGAGAAAAGTCCACCAACTCATTACTGAAGCCAATATCATAGAGTATATTGCCTATAAATTTTCTTTATTCCATAGTTTTAGTTTTTATATTTACATTTTAATCTGTTTTGAGTTTATTTCTGTGAATGGTGTCAATGGTCCAGCTTCCTCTTGCATGTGGCAATCCAGTTTTCTCAATACCATCTCTGTTTGTTTTATACCACACCCAGATATATTCAAGGATCATTCCTGGCAGTGCTCAGGAAACATATGTGGTTCAGAGGGTCAAACTGGAGTCATTTTTGCATGAAAGGCAAGGACCTTAACCCTATACTATCTCTCGAGTCCTTACCAATGCCATTTTTTAAAGCACTACTTCTCTTCTTTGTATGCTCTTGGCTCTTTTTTCATAAATTAACTTCATACACAGCAGTGAGATCTGGAAGACACCACAGAGACAGATTCCAAGCCAATTTCACCGGGGCACCCCAGATGGAGCAGGTGCAGTCTCCCCACCTACTCTAGATGGAATCCCGGCTACCAAGCGCTTCCACAAGCAAGGCTCAGGCAGGCACATCCTAGAACTAAATCTCCATGCTGCATGGTGGCAGAGGTGCCAGACTGTCCCTCCCCAGGTCCCCCCACACTCGTCAGCCTGGCTGTCACCCCCACAATGTGCTTTGGGTGCCATCTTAGCACATCAATAGCCCTGGCTCAGAGACTCCAAATTGAATCCCCAAAATTGGTTAGTGCCCTACAGAAATGTCTTTGGAACTCAACCAGTAACAATCTAGGATTCCAGAAGTGCGCGTTCCCGGCAACCATGATATTCAAAATGAGCAATGGACAATAAATGATCTAGCATTTGCCTCTGGCAGGCAGACTTAAAAGGTGGTGGGAAAATTCAAGCAAAATATAGTGCCCAAAAGTAGATAGAGTATTGGGTAAATTGCCTGCCATGGAAGCAGCATGAGGACTGGGATGTGGGGGGGGAATGGGAGGGGGGGGTAATATACCACCGGTGGTGGAAAGTGTGCACTGGTGAAGAGATAGGTGTTCAATCATTATACAGCTGAATCTTGAACATGAAAACTTTGTAACTATCTCACGGTGATTCAATTTAAAAAAAAAAAAAAAGAAATGTGGAGTTTGTGCCCAATTCAAACAGCTTAGTCAATGGCTGAATATAATAGCAATATTCCTACATTAATAATAATAATAAAATAAATTAACTTCATATATGTGTGGATATATCTGGGCTCTCAATTATATTCCTTTGAGCTCCAATACAATAATATTTTGCCTACCACAATTTTGTTTTATACTTAAAACTGGTAAAGTTCCATTATTTTTCCCTTTGGATTTGTTTTTGACTACTTAGTGTGTTTTCTTTCTTTTTCTTGTTTTTTGTTTTTGCTTTTTTTGGCGATGCTCGAAGTTTATTCATGGCTCTGACTCAGGAATTGGTCCTGGCAGTGATCATGGAACCATATGGGATGCCCAGGATTGAACCCGGCTTGACTGTGTGCAAGGTAGAAGATCTACTCGCTGTACTATCGCTCTGGCCCCACAGTGTGTTTTCTTATTCCATGAGAATTTCAGTGATATTTGTTCTATTACCTGGAAGAAGTTATGAGCACCACACACAAAAAACACACACACACAGAGAACACCACAACTGAAAAAGATATGTGAGGGGCCAAAGAAATAGCATAACAGGTAAGGTGCTAGCCTGGCACACAGCTCATCCAAGGCCAATTCCCAGCTTCACATATGGTCGGTCCCTGAGACCTACCAGAAGTGTGCCCTGAATGCAGATGGGTGTGGGCCCAGCCCCCAAAAATGTGTTTAGTAACAAGGTCAGGAAATATTATCTCTGGCAAGTACATGCACGAGCACTTATGATCCCTCACAAACACAACCATGTGTGCCTCAATTAAGAGGGCAAGTCAAGCAAGAAGTATGCAAACAATAATAAAAGAAGTGCAAGTCTTGGTCATGAGTTTAAATCTCCAGTGTCCCACATACATAATGCACAGTCCTGGCAACTCTGCCTTTTCAACCTAGTAACGGAAGTCCAAGTGTGGATAATGGCCACATCATTATCCAGTTGAGGGAGCACCTGGCAAGAGGAGTGTGATTCCAGTCAAGCACAAATTAAAGGATATATAAGTACCATGGCCAGATGAGTCTGTGACCCAGAGTCATCACATCATCAGCAATGAGGAAAGATGAACAAATAGAGAACAATAACTTTGTCTGGGGACCACACGTAGAAGTGCTCAGGGATCACTCCAGGTGAGACTCAGAGGACCATAAGCAGTACTGGGTATCAAACCTCATAAAAGGTAAACACCCTGCCCACTGTACTCTTTCTTCAACCCCTGTCACTGTCACTGTCATCCCGTTGCTCATCAATTTGCTCAAGCGGGTACCAGTAGCACCAGTAACATCTGCATTGTGAGACTTCTTGTTACTGTTTTTGGCATATCAAATATGCCATGGGTAGCTTGCCAGGCTCTGCCGTGCAGGCAAAATACTCTCGGTAGCTTGCCGAGCTCTCCAAGAGGGGTGGTGGAATCAAACCCAGATCGACAGTGTGCAAGGCAAACGCCCTACCCTCTGTGTTCTTGCTCCAGCCCTTCTTCAACCCCTAGAATAATATTTTTAAAGTAAATCACTTGTCCAAATGATAGAGCTTAGCTTAGTGTCTCTCTTTGCTTTTGTCAACCATAAGTGAATTTATTTTTGAAGTTTTATAGAAAACATGTGAAAAATCTCTTCAAGTAAGTTTCTCTTTGTCTCGTTTCAAGGTGCCACCGGCTATTACACAATATCTTAGATGACCCTTTTCCCTCAGAATTTTCCAATCATGCTTCCAATATTGCTTCTATAATTCTTTTCTAAAGTAGCTAAATACTGAAGAAATAAACATTATTATTAGATGACAAAAAATAATAAAGTAAATCACTTGTCCAGGTGTGCGACTCGTAGAGAACACAGTAACCAAGTGTGCAAACTCTAGCAAGTACCAAAACCAAGTGTGTGGTTGAACATTACAATGGTAACAGTGACAGGAACAATAAAGGGAAAGAAAGAGACTAAACACCTTTTTTAAATGTAATCTTTTTAAATTTAAGAGCAATTCTTTTTTTTTTCCTTTTGGGTAACACCTGGCAATGCACAGGGGTTACCTCCTAGCTTTGCGCTCAGGAATTAAGACTCCTGCCAGTGCTCAGGGGACCATATGGGATGCTGGGAATTGAACCCAGGTCAGCCGCATGCAAGGCAAATGCCCTATTCGCTGTGCTATTGCTCCAGTCCCCAAGAGCAATTCTATTACCTTTTCAAACTGATTTGTAAATTCGGAGGTCTTTTGGTGTGCCAGCCTCAGTGTTTCATGCAAACTGAAGAAGTGATGCATAATAATAAAACTAAGCTGGAAAAAAATGAAACTGCAATTTCAGTACTTAAATGCTCTACACTTGTGACTCTGGGGCCAGATAAAAGGAGAGAAATGCTTTGTCAGAGCCTAAGAGTCCATAAATCAAACAATAACCTCACCTAATGTTAGCCTGGCAGGTAGTATTCTCATGTAACAGGGCTCTATTTAGGTAAAGGTTGCAAATAAATCTCTCATTGGCATTATTTTTTGGTGTTGATAGAAATTAGAAAGGTAAATAATTCTAGACTATAACCAAGCAATAGTTAGCAAAGGTGGTTCATGAATGGATATGGAAGGTGTCCGGGAAAGAATGAGGCAACAGCTTGACCATCTTTGGTGCAAGGGGAAGAGTTCAGGTCAGAGATGGGACAAGGGTACCTGTGACTTGGGGACACTAAAAAGGTTAAGCTCATTAAAAGTAGAGACTCAGCATTGAACCCTGAAAGACAGCAGATTGCTGGAGATTTCTCCAGACCCCATACTGAGCCAATTCCATGGGGCACCTCAGATGGAATGGGTGTGCCCTCTCCACCCACTCCAGATGAAACTCTGGTAGCCAATGCTTCCAGAAGCAAAACCCAGGTACAAGGCATCAGGGATTAAGACTCCAGACCACATGGCAGCAGCAGAGATGGGCCATCCCTTCCCATCTCCCCGCCCACTTGGGGTTCTGGCTGTCACACCCACAATAACTGCCTCAAGGCACCATCTCAGCACATTAACGACCTTGATCCAGAGACTCACAAATGAACCTCAAAATGGATTAGCTCCCTACAAAGATGTCTCAGGACCCCAATCATTTACAATTTTAGAATTCCAGAAGTGTGCGGCCACTTTTGTGGCCGCGTGACCTCTCGTTATATTCATAAGCACTGTAGCACTGTCGCATCTCATTGTTCATCGATTTGCTCAAGCAGGCACCAGTAACATCTCCATTGTGAGACTTGTTACTGTTTTTGGCATATTGAATACGCCATGGGTAGCTTGTCAGGCTCTGCATGCGGGTGGGATACTCTTGGTGGCTTGGTGGGGTCTCCGAGAGGGACCGAGGAATCGAACCCGAGTCAGCCGCGTGCAAGGCAAACACCCTACCCTCTGTGCTATCGCTCCAGCCCTTCATAATAACACTGTCATTGTATTACTATCATCCCATTGCTCATCGATTTGCTCGAGCGGGCACCAGTAACGTCTCCATTGTGAGACTTGCTGTTACTGTTTTTGGCATATCGAACACGCCAAGGGTAGCTTGCCAGGCTCTGTTGTACGGGCGAGATGCTCTTGATAGCTTGCTGGGCTCTCCAAGAGGGGCAGAGGAATCGAGCCTGGGTTGGCCACGAGAAGACAAACACCCTACCCACTATGCTATCGCTCTAGCCGTTCATAATAAGCAAGAGAAAATAAAGTATCTAGCATCTGCCCTGGGCAGCCAGGCTTGAATGGTGGTGGGAAGGTGTAATGGTGGCAGAATTGGTGTTGAAATATTGAATGTAATCAATTAATGTGAACAACCTAAAATGTTTTAAATGTTTTTTAATTATATGGGTTAAAATAATTCTTTATAAATACATGGTAAATTTGTTATTAAACTGGCCAAATTGATCAAATTTAATATTTTGGAGTTTTTGTTAAAAATTAAAGCGGAGGGCCAGAGCAATAGCACAGTGGGGAGGGTGTTTGCCTTGCACACAGCCAACCTGGGTTCGATCCCCAGCATCCCATGTGGTCCCCCGAGCACTGACCGCCAGGAGTAATTCCTGAGTGTAGAGACAGGAGTAACCCCTGAGCATTTCTGGCTGTGACCCAAAAAGCAAAAAAATAAAAAATTAAAGCGGATATTATACATACAAAATATTACTGAAGGTGATTATAAACATTAGTGAGACAATTGGGGGATTCCTATAGGCAAAATATTAGGTCATAACATTCACAGTTCTTAGATTGCTTGATTCCATTAGGTTATCCTTGATTTGGTATAAGTTTTGGAAAATACCAAGTAAATGTTGAGGAGGGCAGTAGTATTTCAGAGTAAAGTAACATGATACAACTGATTCTCAAATAATTCAAGAATACTGATGTTGAGAAAGCAAATGTGGCAAAATATCAGTATTTGTTAGATAAATGAAAATTATGAGTGTGCATTACTGTTCAGTTAACTTTTCTACAGATTAGGATAAAAATAAGTTAGGAACTTTTAAAATTGAAGTGAAATACTTTTGACATTAAGAATATCAAAATGGGGCTGGAGCAATAGCACAGCGGGTAGGGCATTTGCCTTGCACGCCGCTGACCCGGGTTCAATTCCCAGCATTCCATATGGTTCCCTGAGCACTGCCAGGGGTGATTCCTGAGTTCAGAGCCAGGAGTAACCCCTGTGCATCGCCAGATGTGACCCAAAAAGAAAAAAAAAAAAGAAATGTCAAAATGACCTGCTTACTGGTTCCAGTCACTTTAAGGTTTGTGACTTTGTGGTATTCCTTGACCTTTCATCTAGAATGCCTGTTTCTCAACCACTAGTGTTCTCCAAAGCCTTCTTGACACCCTTTAATCATCCTTCTACTACTCCCTTCATGAATCCAAGAGCCTTTCTTTGGGGGTTCCAATATTCTTGGAAATTACAAAATAATTACAAAATAATTGCAATTGCCAAGTTACCTGTCCTTTTCTCAGTAAAGAGGCATTACAGAGGGTAGTTACCGTTGTTTTCATTTGTGTTATCTCCAGCATCTACCATGTGTGCTCACAGAAAGTCTTAGAACATTCTTGGGGCCAGAGAGATAACAATGGGTAGAGCACTTGCATTACATGCAGCCAACCAGGGTTTGATCCCTAGTATCCCATATGGTCCCCTGTACACTGTACGGGTAATTCCTGAGTGCTGTTAAATCCCTGAGCTGGAGAAACAAAAGATATGGCAGACTTAAAGGAATCAGAGAAGTGATGAAATCTGAAGCAAAATAGTTAATTATTGAGGACAAGCTGGAATGTCAGCCCAACAAGGAGAGGGCTTATTTTGTATGCCAGAGACCCTTGTTTTATGCCCAGCACCAGTCTTCCAAGCAGAGTCTGTAGTCCGAGTACTGCGGGCTGTAGCTCAAAACAAAAAAATTTTCATTTCATTAAAACACCATTAGTTATTAATCATTGATCATTGGATTACCATATTCCAGCACCAATCCCACCACCAGTGTCCACTTCAACCTTCATCGCTACTCCCAGTTTCCTTCCCACCCACCCTCAGGATCCCAACCTGCTACTTTGACACTTTTTTAAAAAAAGTTTGGTTGTTAAAGTCTGAGTCTGACTTTCATGTTTTCAATGCTATTGATTCTGTAATTCAGATATTTACCTACACCATTCCTCTACATCACCATATACCCATGTCCTCTTGACCCGTCCCTCATTGATTCTCATCTGTTTCTTCTTCTCCCTCAATTTATTTCCTTCTCCTTACTTCTTTCTATATTCTGGGCCGAGTGATCTAGCCATCCCCCTTTAATACACTACATTCCCTTGTCCACTTATTCTGTACAACATATATGAGGTCATCCTGTGTCCTTTTTCTGGCTTATTTCATTTATCTTCCAGTTTCATCTGTGTTGCAGTGAAATGGTTTCATCACTGTGTAGTATTCCATTGTGTATATGTAGCACATCATCCATCTGTCATCGGTCACCTAGATTGATTCCACATCTTGGCTACTATATAAAGTACTGCAATGAGTAATGGTGTGCCTATATACCTTTGAACGAATGCTTTTATGTCCTGGGAACAGATACCCAGAAGTGGAATTGCTGGGTTGTAATCTTCAGTTTCCATACTAAACCAGACAGCATGCCCTCCAGCAGTGGCTGAGAATTTTTCACCCATAATCTTGTCAACACATACTCTTCCCAGAATTTGATATGTGGCATTCTTACTGGTGTAAAAATGGCATAATTCTCACTTTGTTGGAGAAAGTCAGATTAGTATGAAATTAAGAGACCAAAGGACTAAAACAGGTACGGTCCCTCTGATTACACACAGAAACACATTTACTCACCCCACTAGGCCAAATATGTGGCTAGGAATCAGAAAGGAATGCCTGGGTGCCAGAGCAATGATATAGTGGGGAAGGCGCTTGTCTTGCATGAGGCCATTCCAGATTTGATCTTCACATGGCACCCCATATGGTCCCCCAAGCACCACCAGGAGTAATCCCTGAGCCAGGAGTGACCTCTGAGCATTGCCCAGTAGGAAGGAAGGAAGGAAAGAAGGAAGGGAGGGAGGGAGGGAGGGAGGGAGGGAGGGAGGGAGGGAGGGAAGGAAGGAAGGAAGGAAGGAAGGAAGGAAGGAAGGAAGGAAGGAAGGAAGGAAGGAAGGAAGGAAGAAAGAAAGAAAGAAAGAAAGAAAGAAAGAAAGAAAGAAAGAAAGAAAGAAAGAAAGAAAGAAAGAAAGAAAGAAAGAAAGAAAGAAAGAAAGAAAGAAAGAAAGAAAGAGGGAGGGAGAGAGGGAGGGAGGGAGGGAGGAATGCCTAACATAGTCTGAAGAGATGGCTCAACAGGATAGAGTGAATGCTTTGCATGAGAAGGCCTAAGTTCCACTCTGGCCAAGTCACAGTTCCTTGAGTACTGCCAGGATCAACCTCTGAGCAGAGCCAGGTGTGACCCAAAACAAAACAAGAATGTTTAACACACAATCCCTCTGCAGAGGTGACTAGAGATGAGTAACCATTTAGTAAAACCCACCAGGCAGGCTGTAGGGAGATTACTCTGAAGTGAAAAAATTTAGAGGCAGAGGGGGAAGACTAGAGGCAGGACCTCTGAGTGACCTATTCTTGAGGCTGGGCAGAGATAAATGAGTCATACATCACAGTTACAAGAACAGAGCAGAACAAAACTGATCAGGGTGTTTGAACAGGAATTAGACAGGGTTACAGAAACAATTAGTATATGTCTATATGGAACTTCAAACTAATTCTATTAGCGCATATGCTGCCTGGCCCAAGTGCTGCCTCTGCCAATGTGTTGCTGCCTAGCACATGTGGTGCCTGAGCACATATGTCACCTGCATCTCCCCTCTACAGATGTGTACTTACACACTTTCATATCTAATGATGGAATGTGTACTGGGGCTCCCTCCTCACTCTGGATAAGCCTGTTTCTCTCGCTCCACTTTCTCAAAACTTCCATATAAATTATACTTAAAAATATATTAATCACAAATTCTATTGTACCAACTATGTAATGTCAGCAACTATGTTAGAAATCTGTTCGATAAAGAAGAAATGCATCCAAAGAACCTGTATCTAACCTATATAAATTCCTTGGGCACTGCTTTCAGACCTTGGCCCATTTGTGTCGAACATAGGTTGAATCCACTTGCATAATAAAATTGGCTTTCCTTTGCTTTTAAGTGGATGGACATGGAGAGTATCATGCTAAGTGAAATGAATCAGAGAGGGACAGACATAGAATGACTGTACTCATTTGTGGAATATAAAATAACAGAACATGAGACTAATACCCAAGGAAAGTGAAGACAAGGGCCAGAAGTTTGCCCCACAATTCGAAGACTGCCTCACGAACTGGGAAAGAAAGCAGTTGGGATGGAGGACTCATTAAGTCAGTGATAGTTGGAGAGATCATTCAGGATGGGAGATTTATGCTGAAAGTAGATATAGGACCAAACGTGATGGCCTTTCACTATCTATATTGCAAACCATAAGGCCCAAAAGTAGAGAGAGAAAGTCTGGGAGAAACTGTCTGCTAGAGGCAGAGGGAAGGGTGGAATGGTTGGGGGGGGGGGGTGATACTGGGGACATTGGTGGTGGAAAATGTACACAATGTACACTGGTGGACAGATAAGTGTTTGATCATTGCATGACTGAAACTCAAACATGAAGGCTTTGAAACTATCTTACAATGATTCCATTTTTAAAATTTAATAAATTGGCTTTCTTCCCTCACACTTCTCAGATGCCACCTGTTTCTTGGTCAGAGTTTGCTAACAATTCATCCAGCATTTGAAGAGAAATCTCCACTAAGGCCCCCGTAAGTATTCTAACTGGGGAAGTGAATAAGGCACAGGCACTGCAGAATCGAAGTGATCCCAGGGAGACAAAGGCCAGAAATATGGCACTCTGAGAACAACCTCTCAAACCTTCCTAGGCTAGCAAGGGGCCAGAGATGTCATAATGCAATGGCAGGGGCAGCCCAGCACCCTGGCCCATTTTGTTACTGCTTCCAGACACAGTAACAGGAGAGCAAGTGTAGGCAGAGCTGAAGGCTGAGTGACCCCTGCTGATAGTGAAGGGAAGGGCAGGTTGGATGGACATGGCTACCCTAACTTGGCCAAACTATTTCTAAATTTCCTCTAGCTGGATGTAATCAGCTGCTGCTCATCTCACTTATCATGTTTACGTCAGGTTCATTTATCTCCACTTTCACTTCCTCAAAGAACTGAGAGGGCACCAGCCTTATTTTGGATTACTCCAAGTTACTGTCATTTGTTCTTTAAATAGTTGAGCCCCCACAAGCCCAGAATTTGGGTTTGAAAATTCACAAACCAAACTGAAAACAAAAAGCAATGTGTATTCCTCATGTTGCTTACATCCTACTGGAGACAAAGTCCAAGTAAATTTGTATTAAACATTAAATATATTATCTATATTTGTAATAAAAATATTATCAAATAATATATACGAAGTGGTCATGTATTTCAAAGCAGAGAAAAGTTGGGAAAGGGATTAAAATATGGAAGATGTGAGCTAGAGACTTAGCAGAGGATTAGGTACTCACTTTGTATGCTGTTGACCCCGGTTCAGTCTTCAGCACTGCGTATGCTCCCCCAAGCCCCACCAAGAATGATCCCCAAGTACAGAGCCAGGAGTAAGCCCTGGGCACCAACGGGTATAAACCAAAAAATTTTTAAGAACTACAAAGGGATAATTTGGGACAAAAGCAAATGACCTCTCTCAAAACATGGTGGGGGAAGGGGGATACTTACTGGTGCCCAAGGATCAGATTCCTGGCTCTGTGTTCATAGGATCACTTGTAGCAGGCTAGGGGGAACATGTGGGATGCTAGAGATCAAACCTGGGTCTGCCATGTGCAAGGTAAGCATCCTTTCCACTCTTCTACCACTCCAGCTCTCTAAACATCTTTACCTGTTAGAGGTGAGGCCTCTCCAAAGAGGAGGGGACAGAAACCAAAAGAGGCTGAGGAAAGGCCCCTCTCGAGAGAAACGCCATTCAGGGAAGCACCAAGACCTACACCTAGGGCTGGGTGGAATCCAGCCAGCTCCTCCTCTTCACTTCACAGGATCTTACTTTCCCCACTTTCCGCATACACCCCCACACCCTGTCTCTCTCTTGAGCTCTACCCCACCGACCTAATGACTGTTCCCAGAGTTTAGAGATCATGCACAAATCAAAAAGGCCTTTCCCAGAAGCTGACACTATCTCTTAAGTCCTTCCCTATTCTGAGACACCACTCTCTTAACCCTCTTTTAAGGGCCCACTGCCCCTGAAATTGTTGGTGTTTAGTGAGTTCCATACTCAATCCACTTCTCGTTTCACTCTAGCCATGTTCTTAGGTGACTTCTTGCTCCAAGACCTATATTTCTAGTTGTTGACTCTTAAGAGATCCTGCTCAGCATGTCTAATCATTATCAGACTGTGAATTAATGTGCTCTGTACATTACTTTGATGTTTACAGGAGATTTCTAGTTTCCAGCAATCCACTCAGTTCTGAGGAAAAGCAGACAGACCACCCCAGGGAGATACAGCCAGCTTTGATAGTTTCTCAGACTGATGACTACCTGGTAGCCCACTGGCAGTGGGTGAAAGAGCTTAAACACCAGCAGGTCTCAGCCACCTCCTCCCTGCCCATTGTTACTGGCCAAAGTTACTTCCCAAGGTTACAGCCATTTGCCACATAAACATTTTCTTTGTGATTTCTTGGAATCCAATTCTCCTCCACAGGCCTAAACTGACAGAACTAGTGCCCTCTCCGAGGTTAAACTGTGACAGAATCTCTGCTATCTAGGACAAGCTTCTGAGCACAGCTTTCCCAGGCCCACCCCAAACTCACTGGACTACATCCACATGTCTCCTCTCCCTGCCCACTCCAGTTCTTTAAACAACCTTCAATCTTCCTCCTAGCTCTGAATCCATGTTTCTGTTGATCAACACCTTCTTATACTAGAACGTAACTGTATAATTGCTTGATGCACACAGAACTATACTCTCACCTCTATAAAATTCTAACATACAACTTGTTAAGATCTTGTCAGGACAGAGCAATAGTACAATGGATAGGGTGCCTGCCTTGCACACAGCTGACCCAGATTCAATCCCTGGCATTCCAATGGTCCCCCAAGCTCACCAGGAGTGATCCCTGAGTGCAGAGCCATGAGTAAGCCCCTGAACATTGCTGGGCGTGTCCCCAAAAAAAGAAGGGGGGAAAAAAACCTTGTCAGGTAATTCCAAATATATGCCAGCCTTCCAATTCTGTGTCTCATTAATATTTAAAAAACAAAACTAGGGGCTGGAGCGACAGCACAGCGGGTTGGGCGTTTACCTTGAACACGGCCAACCCGGGTTCAATTCCCAGCATCCCATATGGTCCCCTGAGCACCACCAGGAGTAGTTCCTGAGCACCACCAGGAGTAGTTCCTGAGTGCAGTAGCCAGGAGTAACCCCTGTGCATCACCAGGTGTGACCCAAAAAGCAAAAAATAAATAAAATAAAAATTAAACAAATAAAAAACAGAACTAAATCCAATTTACTTCAGCGATTTTGAACAAGGTCTGGTGCACAACCCAAGGCACCATCTGAGAACCAGACTCATTATCCTTTGGGTGTGTGACTAGTAACTAACATAACTTCATTATCTTAATAGTCAACATGCTCTATATTTGCTACAAGTATACAATAAGACTATTGAAGAGCTTGAAAAATCCCATGTTCTCCTCTTTCCCCATTAATCCATATTCTGAATTGTGACCACAATTCTTGAGAGGCATAGTGTTGGGAATCAAATGCAACTCAAAACATGCAAGGAAAATACTCAACCACTAAGACACATCCTGGCCCAAGTTTCTTAAAGTTAAGCTAAAACATTCTGAGTAACCTACTCTTCCTGATTCTAGAAAACACCATAAAGCCACAAGAAACAAGGGCACAGGCAGATCAATGAAATAGAACTCATGGTCAAGAATCAGGTCTAACTACATACAGAAACTTCAAATCAGAAAAAGATGGACTAACATCTTTTAGTTATCTTAAGATAACAAGTAGTTATCTGAACAAGCTACTTGAATCTATGCCTCATGTTTACACAAGGATAAAATCTAAATAAAGGAAAATTCAAATGTATAAATCTGTCGGATAGTTTGTGCTACAAAAGTGACATCACAAAAATATTAGGAAATTTCTGAGAATCTTCTAACAGTCTCAAAATAGTGATGACATAAAGATGACTCAGGCAATGGCTCACTGCTTTATCTGCAGCCAGATGCCTGTGTGGCTGCCCAAGGGGAATCTGAACAGTCTTTGGTGGAAAACACTCTTACCTACCCCCAGCAGTCCTTCGGAAAGCCCTAGGTATGGTGACCAAGGCCCACACTGACCAAGTCATTGTGCCTAGTCATCTACACCAATAGACAGAACAAGAGCACGTGATTGAGGCTCTCTACTTTGAAGCAAGTTCCAGATCCCCAGCCTGCTACCAAGATTCGCCAAGTTCAGTGTGGGAGTTTGAAGACAGTGACTGCAGAACAACTCATCCTAGATAGCTGTGAGGTCTCTCATCAAACTCCCTCCCTCCTGTGCCCCCAATAAAACCTGCTTCTCTCTGCACTTTCCCTCTCCCTCTCCCTCCCCCTCCCCCACACCCTCCTTCTCCCTCTCCATGAATGACTTGAGCTTGAAATGTTAGCTCAGTAGTAGACACTGCCTTTGGTCAGAAATACCACAAAAAATAACTGAAAATATGTCTCAAAACCCCAAACTTTTATATCATGGTTTTTGTCTGACAGGGGGCCACACCCAGCAATGCTGGGGGTTGGGGAGGTGAGAAGGGCGGAAGTCATGCTATGCCTGAGATCAGGCTCAGGGCCTCATACATGCAAGGCAGATGCTCTACCAAATACTCAAATACTACCACTTAAGTATTTCCCTGGCCCCAAACACAAAAGCTTTTAAAAAATGATCAACTAATAATTAAACTGTTCAGTATGAAAGCTTCTTACTCTTAGAAATCTTAATAGACAACCCAGCATTTATATGGCCTCAGCAAGAACAGTGGGGAAAAATCCTGACTTACTGAGTGTTCCCCGTTTGTCAATAGTTCCTGCTCTGGGAATGCTATGATATCTCTGAAAATCTCCACAGGCAACTGAGCTTCTGGCTGGGGACAGTTACAGCAAAAAGCAAAAGTAGCAGTTGATTACCCAAGGACATAACTTTATTGGAAACAAGGAGCGGGATGATAGGAGAGGGCTAGGAATCAGGCTCTGTGGTAAGTGGTGGCTTCTCATCATCAGGGGGACAATCAATAAAGTCGGCCAACATGGCAGCTGTGTCATCCTGCTCCTTTTAGAACAAAGACAAAATATGAAATAGTCACACATACACAGAAGACTAAGTCAGGTTGTGGAAAAAGCTCTCCCCTTACACTACCTCCTGCTACCCCTTCTCCCATAAGCACCCCCTGACCCCAGAGCCACCCTCCCAGCTTGACCCATTCACCTTTTCCTGAAGATCTGCTGCCTCTGTCTGTGCCTCCATTTCCTCCTCTTCAGCTGCCCCAGATTTCTCAGGCAAGGATGGTACCTTGTCACCCCCATCCTCAGTTCCCTCTTCCAGCAGGGCTGGGGGAGCAGAAGGCTCTTCTTCAACAAGCTCTTTAGGAGGTGGGGAGGAGTTTGCTGGGGGGTTTCCCCCTTCCTTCTCTGCCTCTTCCTGGGAGGGGAGGACCTCAGGGGCAAGTGTGGGGGCCCTCTCAGGCCCCTGTTCTTCCTCTGCCCCAGGCTCCTCCACTTCCAACAACAGCCCAGGTTCTGGCTCCGGTTCAGGCTGCACCTTGGGAGACTCTGGCGGGGGCAGAGCTGGAGGCAGGCTTGGGGGAGGAGGCCCACCCTCTTCTACCTCCCCTCCTGCTGGGCCAAACTCCAACTCTTCCACTTCCTCCATTTCTTCTTCTTCCTCCTCATCTTCCTCCTCTTCTTCCTCTAATTCCCCTTCCTCTTCCTCAAACTCCTCCTCAAACTCTTCTTCCTCTTCTTCTTCCTCTTCAAAATACTCTTCTTCATCTTCCTCATCTTCAAAATCTTCTTCTTCCTCCTCTTCTTCCTCTTCCTCTTCTTCCTCTTCCTCCTCCTCCTCATCACTGCTGTTGATATTAATAACTGTTAAGTCTTCTTCCAGAGCTGGGGGTCCTCCCCCACTAGCAGTCCCTTCAGGGACCAGCTGGGGCGGTGGGAGTGTCACAGGGCCAGGAACAGGAGGGGGTGGGGGTGGAGGGAGAGGCCCAGGGACTGCAGGAAGTTCGTCAGGCTCCTCCTTGGCTGGCACAGGAGAAGAGGCTGTTGGTGGCCCAGCTGGGGCTACAGGGGGTGGTGTGGTGCCTGCAGGGGGAGGGGGTGGCAAGGGCGGCAGCCCCTCAGGCACGATTACCACACTGTCGTCAGAGTCGCTTTCCAAGGAAATCTCCACATCAGAAGCCTCCTCCTTATCATAATGGACAAAGGCTGGTCTGGGCACTCTCCCTCCAAAAGTCTCATCGGAGGATATAGGTGGAGGAGTGCCACTAGGTGCAAGGACAGGGTCCTCATTTGAGCCTGCCCGGTGGTTCTCAGGACCAGGGAGGAGTCTGGAGGGAACAGACACCAGGCCTGGAACAGCAAGGCCTAAATGGTTGGCTGTGGCTGGAGGTCCAGGCCGTGCAGGGGGAACTGGGCCCACTGAGGACATGGGACCTGCTGGGGGCATGGGACCCGCTGAGGGCATGGGGGCCACTGAGGGCATAGGGCCCACTGAGGACATGGGGCCCACTGAGGGCAGGGGGCCCACTGAGGGCATGGGGCCCGCCGCAGGCAGGGGGGCCGCTGTAGGGAGTGGACCAGGGGGATGGAAGGGTGGAGCTCTGAATGGAGATGGGGCCTCCGGAGGGGGAGCAGGTGCAGGTGCAAGACAGGTGGGGCCCATGGACTGTAGCGGAGGAACCCGGGGGTGGGTAAGAGCAGCACAGGTGACCAAGGCTTCAGAACAGAAAGAGGAGACCTGGGGAATGAAGATAGGGCAAGTGTGAGTGTCAGGACACAGGGCTGCACAGAGCTAGAAATATAAATAGGCCACCAGCCTCAGAAAGAACTGAATCAAAACCCAACAGGTGGGTTCAGCCCTGGTCAGCCGTTACCTCAAGGCTGTCTTCTCTTTGGCCAAGGGAGAAGGCCTGCAGGGCACAGGCAAGCGGAGGAGGGCAGCGAGGAGAAGGTGCCAGCAGCAGAGCCAGCAGCAGGCGGTAGAGCTCTCGGCGGCAACGGGAGCTGGTGTATGGCGAATTGCCCAGGACCTCGCCCTGCTGGACGCCCATAACCAGGGGCAGCACCAGATCATGCAGCCTCTGGAAGAGCCAAGGATGGATACCTGGGAATGTCACCCAACTCTTACAGGGCTACACCTAGGCTTGAATGAACCCACCTCTAGGCATCATCCCCAATCTGTACAGACGAGTGTTTCCCTCCGCAGTGTCCCAGGGACCAGCTCCACTCACCCTGTGAGTCTCCTCCTTGATGAGAGGCCCACACATGAGGATGGTCCGGCTGAGGCCTGGGGAAGAAGAATGGTGGGTAGGAGGAAGGCTACTAACAGGAGAGTAAGGAGGGCCTCTGAAGCCCCCAACTGGGGAACCCAGTGCTGCCACAAGACTCAGTCTGTTCCCTCAACTACAAAATAGGATCATTCAAGTCCCTCCCCACTACATGAGGCTAGTGCCAACGTGGAAATGAGATAAGCAAGGAGGACACTACTGATGTGCATCCAACTATGTAGGGAGAGTTGTCTCTTCTCTATTCAAGGAGTGGATGGCAGGCAGCGAAAACAGAGGACTCAAAGGAGTGACCCACCCAATAGCACCTGACTTGAGCTTCTGTTTACATATCAGCAGCTATGTTCCCAGTAAGAAGCCCTACCCCCCAAAACCTGCCCTGGGGAGAGCATTAAGTCCACAGGGCAGTAAGGATTTTCCCCAGGTGGCGCACACACATGCTACGGAGACAGCACCTGCCCAGCAAACTGCTTAAACAAACTTCTGAGACCCTCACTGAGCAGCAAAGCACAACACCCCCCACTCTGTTGCCCTGAAGCTGCATGGCTGCTTCTGCTCCACCCCGTGGTCTCTCTCCACAGGCCCAGCTGACTCTGCCTTTGAAGCGCACCCACCACACCAACAATCAGTTGTGTGATCACCAGGCTATCCCAGTGCCTTAGGGTACATAGTACCGGCCTCACCCACCTCTCAGTGCAGCTGCACACACATCACTGTTGGCATTGTTATCCCCTTTCCGGTGGCTGGGTGGGGCCATCGTCTCCTCAACATCCAGCTTTAGCTTCTTGGGGGCACTGGGCTTGCTGGTCTGCAAACTGTCAGGGCTGCCCCGGGGACTGCGCAACTGGTGGAGAGAAGAAGACTCAGACGAGACAGGTCACAATCAGGGGATTCTTTTGTCTCTTTGATGAGGAGACTCATCAGGACCAAAGGCACATACAGGACAGAGACTCCTGAGATACGCAAAGGCCTCTCACCTTAAGGGCTTCAGCAGGGGGGGAGATGTCACTTAGCAGGTGGGTGAGCAGAGCCTCTCCAGAAGCACCTCCCTGAAGCAATCCCGCTGAGGAACCACAAACCTGAACCCACAGTTCTAATACAGCATACACCTTGGTCCGCATAATGCTGTGGAGTGAAAAGGACAGCTCTTAAAGGAGCCGATGTAACAGATCCTGCCTCTCCCCCCCCAGGGGCCCCAGCCCATGGTCACCTGTAAGGCTTTTCCTGGCCAGGCGAGAGGGTGTCCCTACCAATGCTCCAAGCATTGAGGACCTGGGGAAGGAGGCGGCTAATCAGGGCCCCAAAGCGCAGGAGTCGGCTTCCACACCTGGAGGGAGACAGGACGGTGACTCACTGCCAACATGGCCCAGTTTCTCCACACTGCCCAACCCCACTCACGCAAGGATGAGCGCAGACAGCAGGTCCAAGGCTTCCAGGTGGATAGACGGTAGCAGCAGTAACCGCAACGGACCATCTCCAAGTAAACTCTGAAAAACATGGGCGAACCTAAGGTGTGGGTGAAGAGGTAAGGCTGGACAGACAGGAAGGAAATAGAGTAGAGGCATGAGTAAATAATTATTTACTTTATTGCTTTTGAGGCTTTAGTTTTGGTTTTTGGGCCACACCCAGTTGTACTCATGGCTTATTCCTGGCTCTGCTAAGGTATTACTCCTGGTGGGCTCCGAGACCATATAGGGATTAAACCCAGCACCCTACCCGCCATACTATCTCTTCGGTCCCAACAGGAGTTTTAAAAACAACAACCAAAAAAACCTAAATTCTAACCCCAGCTCTCCCCAAGACCCAACCCCGACCCTCTAAAACAGACCCCTTCAGTTAGAACTACCTGACTCCCATGTTCACCCTCCCCTAGGGAAACCACTGATAGTGTCCCCACAATATAAGTGGATTCACAATGGCAGTGAGTCACTTATGTTGCCCATGTGTCGAAGCACAAAGACTAGTGGCATTTAGAGAAAAGGAAGGAATGTCAAGGACAACCTCAGGGAAGACACTGAGGAGTTTCAGACTCCACATCGTCTTTCTGGCTGCCCTGGGTCCTGACTAAGGGCTGTGAACAGAGGAGCAACTCCACTTACAATGTTCTTGGCACTGATGCTGAGAATTCGGCAGATGACATCTAGGATTTCCTGCACAGGGACTGAGACAGGCGCCCCAAACTCAGAGCTAAAGAGAATCAGAGCAGAGAGATCCTCAGCACGGATCCTCCAGGGTGGCACCACACCCTACCATATGACAAAGACCAATGGCCACCGTCTCAGCCCTCCTGTTCCACGTCACTGTGGTCTCTAATACTCATTCACATACCTCAGCATGAGCCCCAGGCAGCGGGCCAGTCCAGAAAACCTCTGCCGAAGCCGGAGAAGAACATGGGAGTCACCTTCTTCAGAGGGAGCAAGCAGCATCTCCACTCCAGCACCTTCATACTGCACAGGAGCTAGAACAAAACACAATCATCTTCACACTTTATGCCAGTGGCTTTCAACTTCTTTATACCTGCAGACCAGTGAAAATAGTGCAGACCAGTGAAAACAGATCACAAATTGCTAAGATGGAAATAAGTACTCTTACTTATAGGACAAACATTCATACATCAATACTGACGATTCACTGCATGATTCAGGTATGCCATGTGTTAAGCAGCTATAACCTTCTCAGGCCAGCAGAAAAATTCTTAAACTGGCTGTTGAAAACCATTGTTCTAGTCTTTCTTCCATCCCCTCCTTTTCCACTGTGGTAAATGATCCACCTAGTTGTTCAAATTTGCCTAGAAAGCAATTACCCCACCTTTCTGGCCACCCTCCTGCCCTCCCTGCAAGTTCCCAACCACTCTGCCACTGACTCCCTGCTGCAGTCCCTACCTGTCTCCGCTCCCTCGTACAAGGTCCCTAGCAGGCTGTGCAGGGAGGCCAGCAGGCTGTGCAGCTCCTGCTCCCAGCTCTCAGTATGTTTCAGGCCCTGGGAAAAGCCAGCTCCTAAGGAGGGCAGCCGGGAATAACATTCACAGGCCAACTGCAGAAGAAGGGGAAACCTGGTCAGCAAGGATCTGGCCCAGCCACAGAATCCCTCAAGCCACCAATGCCAAGAAAGTCAGAGATCAAAGAGACGATAAAGGAATACCAAGAGGGATAAGAGGGTAAAGGGGCACAGACAAAAACAAGGAGGAAGTGGGAACATGTGGAAAAGCAGGAATAGAGAAAAACACTAAGGATGAGGAATAAGAGAAGTGTGGGGCACCAATCTTCAGGCACTCCTATCCCTCTTTACTCTACCTGCTGGAGCTGCGGACTCAAGGAATCAACCCGTGACAAAAAAAATGAGGCCAGCTTGCCCTGTTAGAAAGAAAGAAAAAGTGGCTGGTGAGTCAGAGGCAAAGGCCAAAAACATATACCCTATTCATTCCCGAGAACAGACACAGGAAGCAAAGTACTGAGAGCAGGCATGCTTTTATGACAGAAAGACATACTAAGATGTTCAGCTCTTGAGCTTAGCTTCCTATTTAGAAAGAATGGGTCTGTCCTATGCCTCAGATATCTGGAGTCTTTCCTGCCAAGTTTTACAAAATGACTGTCATCCTCCTCAAACCAAAATGAGAGAGAATTACTGAAAAGCCGCAATCACATACTCAACTCCAAAGTGATTCACATGTATCACTAATTTTGAAATATAAGTAGTTATTAAACATACCACGGGATTTTACTATCTGACAGCTTAATAAGGAAGCAAATAATATATTACTCTATTTTCATAGGGGTCACCAGATCCAGTAGGGGTCAGAGCAGGGGAACACAATGCTAGGGATCTAACTCAGGGCCTGCCTCACCTATGCATGGTAATAAGCTATTTCCCCAGCCCCTCTAACAATTGTTTTAAATATACACTTCAACAGAACCTATTTCCTTTATAATTCCTTTTATTTTTTTAACACATGTAAAAACATTCTGAAAAGAAGGGTTGAATGGCATAGAAAGCTTATTAACACCATGGCACGTGATCAATCCCTGAGCAGAGTCAGAAAGAAGCCCTGAACATAGCCATGTTTGACCCCAAAACAAAACAAAAAAAAAACCTTAAAGTAAAAGTATAGAAATGATGAGACTATGATGTCCATCTTCAGAGGGAACTAAGAGAGAGGGGAAAAAGGACCAGGAAAGTGAATAAAGCAATAACCCAGGCACCATGTCAAGGACTAATGCTAAGAAGCAGGACCACAACGAACTGAAAAGGGTCAAGTCCACATAAGGAGAGCAGGAAAGGAGAGACTCTGTAAAGTAAGAAAGCTACAGAATAGAAGATACCCATGTAGTAGCAGACTGGCATTAAATCCCAACTTCCTGGAAGATAAATGAGCACTGGCCTGTGGCATGAGATTTACAAGAACAATGTAAGAGGGGAGGCCCACCAGCATGTGCTTCTGAAAGCAAGGACTCCCTCCCATCTCACTAGTGCAGAAATCACAATTATGTGTTCATGGCAGTCTTCAGGATTCTTCCTGACAAAGGAATGAACCCTAGCTATTCCCAGGTGAAAACCGTGAAAAATTTCAAAATTTGCCAAACCTAAAGATTCACCAGCCTATCAAAGAATTGTGTCTCAGAGTTGCCAAATCCTCAATGAATGGCACTCAACCCTTTAGGCCAACCGACTGCTCAAGCTTTCCCGAAGATCTGGCTCAATGTGAAGAATAGATTGACTGAAGATGACATAGGGATGTGTGTCAATGGTTTTTGGCACTCTGGTGGTATGTTCACCCAAACCATAAATGTCAACATCGCTGTACACATATTACCTATTTTTAATAATATTTTTAAAGCTGGAATGAGGCCAACAGAAGTAGTCTGCTTATATGATAGATATAAACCAAATGCACATGCACATATGTACACACACACTCATGCACAACATATCTGTGTATCTTTACAAGATTATCTAGCCCACTCATTCCAAGGAGCTTTAAATCAACTAGGCATGGAGAGGCAGAGTCCCTACAGAGACTGACTTCATGGACACAGAATGCCTAAGACACATCATTTGGAAAGAATGATCATGACCTTGGAGACTGCATCAGCCCTAGGTGCTTCTGGGAAATGGGAACAGAGAACAAATAAACCCTCCAGAACAGGAATCATCAGTTTCCTAAGAACTAGTCTGAAAGACATTACAAATTGCTCTGGGACCCTTTATACAGATTCTTATCCAACATATTTGTCAAAATCCTGAACAGAGGGACAAAAGGCACTATTCAAACACACGAACACTCCAGAACAGGAATTATCAGTTTCCTAAGAAACTGGGTTAAAAGACAGTACAAGTACAAATTCCCCTGAGTCCCTTATACAAAACAGATTCTTATCCAACATATTTGCAACAAAGTCAAAATACTGAGCAAAAGGACAAAAGAAACTTTATTTCTAGAGAAAGTCATAAGTAACCAGAAAAAAACATAAGAACATGGTCATTTGGTTTGGAAAGAGTATTCAGAATATGCAAGTCATAACTTGTCATATCTGACAAAAGCTTCTGAATTATAGGTGAATTCTCCTGACAACTCACAATGAAAACTAAGATGCAACAGCAGAAGAAAACTTAGCATTCTGGTTTCCATTAAGTATTCAAATCTCAACCTGCAGGTTAACATTCAATTCTCCTTTCACTTCATGGGGGTGGGGGTGGAGTGAAATACAGATTCATACAGGTAACCCCAAACCAAGCTTTATCAAAATAGACATCTGTAGTAAAACCCCACAAACTCTGACTAATGAAGTGTCAGGGACAAAGACCTAGCTACCAAATTTGAGAAGTGAATTTACAACATTTTTCAGAGAATGACTGAACATGGTAAAACATTACTGTTTTTTGGGGGGAGAGGGGGAGGGTTCCCACTCTGGAAAAGCCTGTATTCCCTCTTTACAAATGTGCCCCTCTAGTTCTCTCCTCCCGCAACTCTCTAAGTAAATTTTTTTAATAAAAACTTTTTTTTTTTTTTTTGCTTTTTGGGTCACACCCAGCGATGCTCAGGGGTTACTCCTGGCTTTGCACTCAGGAATTACTCCTGGTGGTGCTTGGGGGACCATATGGGATGCCAGGGATTGAACCCGGGTCGGCCACGTGCAAGGCGAACGCCCTACCCACTGTGCTATCACTCCGGCCCCTAAAAACTATTTTGTTTCGCTGAAAACAAGAAAGAAATTTGATCCCCAGTACTCTATATGGTCCTTCCAGCACCACCAGGAGAGATACCTCAGTGCTGCAGAACCAGGAGTAAGCCCTGAGCATAGCTGGATGTGGTACAAAAACAACAAACAAAAAGAGATCTTGCCCATATGTGGGATAAAAAAGGAAACATAGTCAGGGAAGAACAAATGGTCAAAGCCATCAGAACTGAAATTCTGTCTCAGAGCTGAGCTTATATGCTGGGGTTGGGGGACGCAGCAGCAATGGGAGGGGTCCTAGGGACACTGGTGGAGAGAAGCAGGCACTATGATGATGGATGCGGTGTCAAAATGATATATCACAAAAACAGTCATTAACAGTTGTAATTCCTGGTACTACAATAAAATTAATATTTACTAACAATAAAATGAATATAAAGTGAGGACTGGAGGGACCGGACGGACATTAAGGCACTTGGCTAGCAGGTGAAATTCCAGTTCAATCTCCAGCACCACATATGATCTCCCAAGGCGCACCAAGACTGGTCCCTGAACAACAATGAGATACCATCTCACACCACACAGACTGGCCCACATCCAAAAGAACAAAAGCAACTGGTGTTGGCGCGGATGTGGGGAGAAAGGGACTCTCCTTCATTGCTGGTGGGAATGCCGACTGGTTCAGTCCTTTTGGAAGACACTATGGACACTCCTCAAAAAATTAGAAATTGAGGGCTGGTGTGATAGCACAGCGGGTAGGGCGTTTGTTTGCCTTGTACGCAGCCGACCCGGGTTCAAATCCCAGCATCCCATATGGTCCCCTGAGCACCGCCAGGGGTGATTCCTGAGTGCATGAGCCAGGAGTGACCCCTGTGCATTGCTGGGTGTGACCCAAAAAGCAAAAAAAAAAAAAAAAATCAGAAATTGAGCTCCCACTTGACCCAGCAATACCACTTCTGGGAACACATCCCAGAGATGCAAAAAAGCATAGTAGAAATCACATATGCACTTATATGTCCATTGCAGCACTGTTTACAATAGCCAGAATCTGGAAAAAACCCAAGTGCTCAAGAACACATGACTGGTTAAAGAAACTTTGGTACATCTACACAATGGAATACAATGCAGCTGTTAGAAAAGATGAAGTTTACATATAGGTGAATCAACATGGAAAGTATCATGTTAAGTGAAATGAGTCAGAAAGAGAGGGACAGACATGGAAAGATTGCATTCATTTGTAGAATTTAAAGTAACAGAATGGGAGACTGACTCCCAAGAACAGTCACTGTCACTGTCACTGTCATCCCGTTGCTCATCAATTTGTTTGAGCGGACACCAGTAACGTCTTTCATTGTGAGACTTGCTGTTACTGTTTTTGGCATATCGAATACGCCACGGGTAGCTTGCCAGGCTCTGCCGTGCAGGCGCGATACTCTTGGTAGCTTGCCAGGCTCTCTGAGAGGGGCGGAGGAACCGAACACGGGTCGGCCGCATGAAAGGCGAACGCCCTACCGCTGTGCTATCGCTCCAGCCCCCTAAGAACAGTAAAGTTAAGTATCAGGAGAATTGCCCCACAGCTTGGAAGCCGGTCTCACATGCTGGGGGAAAAGGCAGCTCAGATGGAGAAGGGACCACCAAGTAAAGGGTGTTAGGAGGGCCCGCTCCAGATGGGAGATGCGCGCTGAAAGCAGACTATAGACCAAACATGATGGCCACTTAATACCTCTATTACAAACCACAACACACAAAAAGATAGAGAGAGCAACAGGGAATGCCCTGCCACAGAGGCAGGATGGGGTGGGGGGGACAAGGTCGGGGTGGTGGGAGGGATACTGGGATCACTGGTGGTAAATGGACTCTGGTAGAGGGATGGATACTCGATCATTGTATGACTGAAACGCAAACACAAAAGTTTGTAAATCGGTAACTGTACCTCATAGTGATTCATTAATAAAAATTTAAAAAAATTAAAAAATAAAGACTGGTCCCTGAACACAAAACCCTGAACTACGCTGGGTATGCACCACCAACACCCCCAGAGGGGAAGAAGCAGAAAGTAAAGAAAAATCTAAGGAGAGAGAAATGCTGGGGGAAGTTGTTATAGGAGCATTATCCCATTACAGAGTCAAGAACCTCCCCCTAGTCACAGCTGGGTCTCAAAAAAAAAAATAATAATAACTGGCTGCAAGGTGTCCTAACTATAGCTGTGCATACAGGCAACTTGAAAAAAATTATCATAAGACAAATGTGATAGTGCTGGATTAAGGGCCTTGCCTTGCACTTGGTCCCAAACCCATCAGGAATGATCCCTGAGTGCAAAGCCAGGATTAAGCCCTGAGTGTGGCCCATAAACAGACCCAGAAAAAGCCTATCAGCAGATAGGTGCTAAGAAACTAGAAAATCTCAGCAACCATCATTAATATTTTCACTAGGGGTGGAGTTTCCAGGCATACTTACTTTGAGAGAACCACAAGCCCGAGGAAAATAGGTCATACAGGCCTTCATGCCCTCTAGTGCTGAAAGCTCACACTGCGGAAAAAAACAGCATCAAGAGACAAGAGTCCACCACCCCAGTACCCACACCCACCCTGCTACCCTCCATGCATTCTTTTTGGTCTTTCCCTCTTCCCACTCCTTTAGCCCTATTCTCCACTTACTCCCCATCTTGTGCTTTAATCGAAATGGTATGAGCGTGGGCAGGTACCGGAAGGAACCAAGGAGTTATGGAAGACCGGAAAGAGATCTCACCTCTGGTTTGAGGCCTAGCAGGGAAGTGAGTAGTCCAGGGAGGTGGTTCATGGAGATGTCTCTGAACAGTGTAGGAAGCTGGGCAGCGTATCGGAGCAGGTCCCTCAAGACAGCCACAGCCAACTCCATTGTCGGGGGTGGGTCCTGGGACTAAAAGACAATTATGCCCCATGCTTCCGACCTTAACTTCATGGGAGGAAGGAGCAAGAGGCAGAACGTGGGGCTTTTTGAGAAACACTATTAAAATTGATATTTCCATTGGGGTCGGAGAGATAGCACAGTGGGTATGGTGCTTGCCTTGATACAGCCTACCGGGATTTGATTCCCCAGCATCCCATGAGGTCCCCAAGCACCACGAGGAGTAACGCCTGAGTGCAGAGCCCCTGAACATTGCAAAGTGTGGCCCAAAAGTCAAACCACTCCCCCACACACACCAATAAGATCAATATTACAATCAAATCTAGCATTGGTGGTATAGTGGTTAGCATAGCTGCCTTCCAAATCTACTAGGAATAGAGTCTATTCAAAATATGAAATTTCCAAAGTTAAGTGTCTCCAGAAAGATCACATGATTTACATTTTGGTATTACTCAATATTTGGGGTCCTAGGTATTTGCTTAAGAAAAAAAAAAAAAACTATAGCAAAGTCACACCTTAAAGACCTGACTAACTGGAAAATCTCAAGAGCTTCTTGATCTCCCATTCTCAAGTTTCCCTGCTAGGAATAAAGAACACCCCTCAGCTTGAAGGGAGGGGAAGAAAGGTTTTCGTAGCCACAACAAAACTGCTCTTATCTCCAAGTTTACATCCAACTGGCTCAAACATACCCCAAAACTCAAAGAGAAAAAAAAAGATTTTGTGTTTTTTGTTTGCTTTGGGTTTTTTTGTGGAGTGACAACAGTTTTTGTCACTGCTCAGAAAATTAGAGGAATTTTTCTTGGTTTTTTTTTTGTCTGTTTGTTTGGTTGGTTAACTGGTTTCTAGTTTGGGGGTCACACTCGGCAGTGGTACTCAGAGCTTATTCCTGACTGTACGCTCAGGATCACTCCTGACAGGGCTCAGGGGACCATATGTCGTACCAGGGGTCAAACCTGCTGTGCTTGCAAGTAAGTGCTCTACCCATTATGCTATTGCTCTGGCCCTATCATTCATGCCGAGTTCAATCCCTAACATTCCATATAGTTCCCTGAGCACCTCTGGGAGTGATTCCCGGGTGCAGAGCCAGGAGTAACCCCTAGTAACCCTTGAGCATCACTGGGTGTGCCGCAAAAACAACCACCAAAAGAGCAATTCAGTTTGTACCTCCTGCCTAGCCATGCATGCCAACAAAATTAAGTAAAAGGCTTATTAAGAACATTGAAAAAGGAGCCATATAGTACAGCAGGGATGGTATGACACTTGCCTTACAGTGCCCAGTGTAGCCCCCAAAATAAAAAGTAAAAACCATTGTGGCTATGCGGGCACCTACAAGTTTGCTGATCCCCATTCTACTGGAAGACACTTTATTGAAGAGTGAGTATTCTCCTTAGTATAGTTCTCTGAGAACATCCAATGAAAATGAAAATGTGGCCCACAGTGGGATAGGCTTTTTTTTTTTAACTCATCAGTAGGAGTAAGCTGGGTCAAAAGAGTGTTCTATGTGTACAAAAGCTCCAAGAGAAGTAGAACGTGATCTGTCTGAAGAACTATAAGCATGCTGGGGGTGGTGAATAGCTGCTGAAGAAGGTACACAGCTGGGAATCAAGTCGGTGTGGCTTGTGAGCATGCGAAGGAGTTTGGTTTTTATTCTTTGCATAGTGCGGATTTATGGAAGGTTCTATGTAAGGGAGAGGAAGTGCTGCTGGTAGTGAAAGAATCAGATCTTTTGGAAATATCATTCATTGGCTGCTGTGTAGAGAGGATTAAAAAGAAGTCAGGATGCAAGCAGAAAAAAAAAAATAGCTGCGTCTCCCCATTTCTATTCTCTGGTCCCTATTTGTTCCCATCCCAATTCAGTGTGGCTACAGGTAGGGTGCTTATCTTGTACACAGCTGACCTGGTTTTGATCTGCAGCATCCCATATGGTCCCCCAAGCATCACCAGGAGTAATTTCTGAGCTCATAGCCAGGACTCACCCCTTGGTGATCACCACCAAAAGGAAGGACAGAATAGAACACAGCAAAAAAGTTTTTTGAATGCATCTATTTCAGGTTTACCCACTCTCTCATCCCTCAAATCAGAAAATTTTTCCTTATTCTGAGCTCAAAATTAAGTGCCCAGGTAGCAAAAAACATCCAGTACATCCAGGATGGAGACTAAAGCATGATGGAGAACAGAAAGCACTGAATGAATTCTTACCTGTAAGACCTGCTGAATGCTCCGAAGCCAAGAGACACAATGCTGCTGGAACATCTCCGTGGGGCTCTCCCCCACCAGTAAGGAGAGCAAACACAGGCCCTCAAATCTTCAAGAAAAACAGTGAGTGATGAGAAGTGGATAGAGGCTTTACTTCAGAAAAAAGTTATCATGTGCTGTCTCGCTGTCCCTGGATTAGAATAAGTCAATACTTCCAGCTTCAGTGTCTCTAACTCCTGAAATATCTGCGAGGAGTAAAGTTCAAGTAGAAAGGAAAGCAGGGAAAGGAAACCTGGGTGCTGGAAGGTGGAGTTCAACTGAAGTGGGATGACAAAAAGAATAAAACTCCCCGGTCTCTGGGAATGGAGAAATCATTTGACTCCACAGGCAGTGACAAGGGATGAAAAAGTGCACAGCCCACTTCCAAGAAGAGCAACCCTCTAAAGAAGAGGTAGGTTTAAAGACTTACCGAGTCTTGACGGAGCCAAGTCGTGCATTACTGAGACTCACCAATGCCCCAACAGCTGAAAGGTTCTGAGGAAAAAAACAAAAGTGAATCAGGGATACGATGTTAGTGATTCAGATCTCCTCCCAGCCTTTCCCTGTTCTGACAGCAATGAAGACTTTTCTGAAGTGACACATCTTTTGAAGCTAAGATACCATTCCTTATGACACTTTCAGGTGACATAAGTTCTGTAGACCTCCCTGAAGTTACCTCTGCCTGATCCCTTCTCCCACTTCCTACCCACAAAATTAGAACAATACAAAGAACAGCCCAACTAATCCCAGCTATCAGACTGCAAAGATGGGTACATTTTACTTGTTTCCCTAAATATACAAAGCCAGGAGACATCCCATAAATCTCTGCTGAATGATCCCTACACTTATCTGCTACCCTTCGTCATTGGTTTCTGAAAAGATCCTTCTCCTCCTCTGATTGACCTATTCCTACCTACTTCTATTAAGAAGGCCAATTCAGAACTAGTCAAGAAGAGCTATCTTCCAGCTCTTTCCTTCTCTTCCTTCTGGAAGCACTGAAAGCTCAGCCTCCTCAGCCCTCCCACAATAACCACTCTCCATCCCTGAACAGCCAGAGTTCTTACACAGCCCCCGTACCACACTAAAGATCCTCCTCACTCACAGAGAGCAGGTACTGAGTTCAGTACAGGTATACAGTGCTGAGTAAAATAAGGAAGGTCGCTCGCTGCTCTCATGAAAGGAAATGTTCAGGGGCTGGAGAGAGGGCACAGGGGTTAAGGCACTTCCCTTTCAACAGCAGACCCTGGGGTTTGACCCAAAGCACTACATATAGTCCCCTGACTATCAATCACCAGGAGTGATCCTCAAGCACAGCTGGACATGGCCCCGAATCTAGCCCCCCACCAAATAAACCAAAAAGGGGGGAATAAATACTTATTAATTTATTCAATAAATATTTACTTAACATCAATTGTTAAGTTTATCACTCTGATAAACTAATCGCCAAATAATAGTACAGTGAATTATGTCATGTGCTGTGGGACAGAATAAAGCAGAGTAAATGAATTAGTGCCTGGTACAAAAAAGATTGTATCGAGTGTCTAGGAGACACAAAAGATCTCCGCTCAAATGAGGAGAGACCTAAACAAAAGTGAGACCATTTATTATTTATATAAAATGGCTAACTGGGAAATCTACTAATAGTGCAGGGCTAAAGATACCTTGGTCCTGCATATTACCAACCCTGGTTCAAATCCCCAATACAATGCATGGGCCCTCAGCACCAACGGGGTCACTCTTGAACAGTCAGAAATAGTCCCTGAGCACCACAGGACATGGCCAAAAGGACACACACACACGCGCACACACACACGCACGCACACACAAGAAAAAAAACATTAGTGGTTGCCTGTGGCTGAAGGACAGTGAGGGGTAGAGGGAGGGAGAGGGGAAGTGACAACTGCTGGGTAATAGTCCTTTTAGAGTGACAGAAATGTTTTAAAACTCATCATGATAATGGTACTACTCTACAAATATACTAAAAATCATTGATTTATATACCCTCAATTGGTTAATTATCCTGTGTCAGCTACATCTCAGTAACACAGTGTTTTAGACACTGGTAACAATAAAAGTGTTACAGGAGTCCAGAGAGATAGTACAGGTGCTTTCTTGCTTGCAAATACCGGTTCTAATCCCTGGCACCACATATAGTTCCCCAAGCACTGCGAGAGGTTACTTCTGAGGATAACAAACGTGACCTCAAAACCAAAATAAAATGCATTATGGGTAGAGAGAAAAAGCAAAGGTCGGAAGATGAGAGCACACTGGCATATTTGAAGACGAGCAGAGAGGCAATCTGCCAATAAAAAAAGAGAACAGAAGTATTGGAAGATGAGCATCTGGTATCAAACCAGATATGCCTGTTGACTTTTACTTGAAGTAAGATAAAAGCCAGGAGGGAGAGGGAAATTAAGTATAACTGATATCTGGCTTACAATTTATTTTTAAAAATACATCGGGGCCAGAGAGGTAGTGCAAGGGTTAAGGTGCCTGCCTTGCATACAGCTGATCTGGTTCAAATCCTCAGCACCACATGTGGTCACTTGAGCACCTCCAGGGGTAAGTCCTCAGCAAAGAGCCATCTGAGCACCACCAGGTATGGTCTCCCAACAGCCCCCTTAAAAAAAAAAAAAAAAAACTCGACGAGAGCCAGAGCGTATAGGGGTTAGGGCACATCAAGCAGCCAAACCCAGATGGATCCTCAGTAACTCAGCAGGTGCGGCCCTGGAAACCCCCAAACACTACAGAATGCAGCCCAGACAATCTCCTGCACCACGGGGTCTGAAAGGCCCTGGCTCAGGCCTAGTACTCAACTGTCAGCCCAGTTGGCCAAGAAACACCTGAGAGGCCCCCGACTACCCCCACCAAAAAAAAAACAAAAAACAAAACAGGCTTAACTTTATAGGAATAACAGAAGAAGACAGAAGCCTACTATAAGAATCCAAAAGAGAAACGATGGCATTAGAGAGCCTGGGAACACTGGAGAGATAACGTAATTCTGGACGGATTCTGAAAGTAGAGACTAAGGGGCTTGAGGATAAGTTATATGTGGGTGGGAAATAAAAAGCAAAGATAATCAATTTCCAAGTTTTTTGGCTTGAGTAACTAGAAAGATGGAGCTGTTATTTGCAAAGACAGAGACTATTACAGAAGAAACAGGTTTTTGGAGGTGAGAATCAGGCATTTTTGAGGCGTTTAATCAAGGCTGCTAAATAGTTGGATAGAAACCTCAATAGTTTAGAACATCTGATGCCTGCTTATAGGCGGCCTGGGGTCAATATCCAGCACTACATGATCCACAGATCAGAGTAACCCTTCAGCCAGGAGTAGTCCCTGAGCACCACCAGGTATGGCTCCAAAAAATTGGCCAATAGGCCTAGTGTTAGAAATCCTCACTAAACTATTAATTTGGGGGGTCAGAGCAATAATACAACAGATACAACACTTGTCCTGTATGCAGCCAACTTTGGTTTGATCTCTGGCACCCCATGTGATTCCTCAAGCCCTGCCAGAAGTGATCCCTGAATGAAAGCCAAGAGCCAGCCCTGAGCATGGCCAGGTGTGGTCCAAAAAACAAAAATAGACAACAAAAGAACTGCCTTCTTGGACACTCAAACATTAAGAGGTCAAAAAAGTGAAGAGGAAGACTAGTAAAGAAAACCAAAAGAGGAATGATCAGTATGATAGAAGAGTGAAGAGGGGTATCCCAGAAGCCAAATGAAGAAAATTTTGTGAGCAAAATGTGATCAACTGAATCAAGCACAACAGATAGATCAAGTTAATATGAGAGGTAAACAACAAATTTACCTCTAAATGTAGTATCTTGATAGTCATGGGGTATTTCAGTACAGTGGTTTGGTTAAAAGCCTAAATGGAATGCCCTACTATGTTGTATGGGACAACCACCGTAACAGTAATTCACTTGGGATGAGTGAAGAATCTTAACAGATGTTAAAACAAATGGGTGAAAACTTGACAAGACACAGAACATTTACATAATCTCCCCAGAAGATACTTTGCAATTACTAAAGAAAAAAATCCTTTATAGTCAAGAAGCCTCACAGATATCCCCTTAACCTGATGATCAAAACTTAACAGCACCAGTAATGAATGAGTGATACTTCACTTTTTGATACACTACTAAGAATGATGCATCATTTCAGTATTCCTCCCAAAAATGTACAACATGAATCTAACAATGAGGAAGCGAAAAACAAAATAAACTAAGTCCTATGAAATAGCTTTCCTAAATATCAAAATCAGGCTGGGGAGATGACTCAAAGGGGCAAAGTGCACAGACCTGGATTTGCTGCTTTAGCCCTGCCTGGTCCCCTGATTACCTGAGTACCACCAGCATCAATCCATGAGCACCAATTAAAAAAAAAAAAATAGTAGAATAGCCCCCAAAGAAAACAGTAATAGAGTAGACCAAAAACCAAAAAATCAATATCATGAGACTGGAATAGTACTTCTCAGTAAAGACTAGAGGGAGATGGGGAAGGAGAGAGAAAGAGAGAGGAAGGGCGGAAGGGGAGGGGGAAGTGAGCGAGTGCAGGCACTGCATATAAGGCAAATGCCTTGCATGTAGCTGATGCAGGTTAGATCCCCAGCACCACCTTTGGTCCCTCAAGTCCAGCCACTAGTGATCCCTAAACACAGCAGATATGGCTCAAAAACCAAAAATGTTCATTTAAAAAATAAGGAAGACTAAGTCCTGAATCATTCCTGGCAAGTTCAAGGGACCATATGGATCAGAAACTTTTCTTATGCTATAAGGAGCACATTTAATACATTACAAAAACTAAGATCATTCATTGTAACAATAATATTCTGATTTTTATGAAATTTAGTTACATGATAAAACAGTTGGGTTTTTTGTTTTTTTTGGTTTTTTTGCTTTTTGGGTCACACCTGGCGATGCACAGGGGTTACTCCTGGCTCTGCACTCAGGAATTACCCCTGGTCGTGCTCAGGGGACCATATGGGATGCTGGGATTTGAACCCGGGTCAGACGCGTGCAAGGCAAACGCACTCCAGCCCCGATAAAACAGTTGTTTTTGGAATACCTATCTTGCAAACTTAGAAGCATATGGCCATAGTTCTAATTCCAGGGGTCACATATGTGCCAAGTGTGATCCTGGCAGCACTGCTATTTCAGTCTGGCAGCTATACTGTCTGTGAACCCCGGCACCACAAATGATGTTCAGTCACAGCATAGTCAGATGAGTGTATAATCACAAAAAGGGGCAGCCCTTATGGCCCCTAAAATGTATGGGAGCCATCACAGGTAAGCTCTGCACAGTCCCCACCGAGACCCCCAGCAATTCAACCATAACCTGTGACTCCACTAAGAATCCCAACTGGGCAAGCACATGTGTAAATATGGAACTAAAGGAGTGCAAACCAGAGTGAGCATTGAGGGCAAGAAAACAAGCATTACAATCTGATGTGCCACCCACCCCTTAGCACCACTGCCAGGCAGATGTGCAATCTGTCATGAAAACAATATCCACAACAATGAAGGAAATAATATATGGGAATAACAAATTTTTAAAATAAAATATGTAAGGGATCACTAAAACAATGACTGAGGGAAGTGGTCACTCTGGACCAGGACAAGGCACTGAAAGGAGGTAAAGTGATATGCACAATACCGTCAGTAACAGTACTGTAAACCACAGTGCCTAAAAGAACCAGTGCATGGGGGAGGAAAATAGAAAAAGAAAAAGGTGCCAAAAGCCTTCCATAAAGGCAAGCCAGGATGTGAGAGGGTAACTGGGGACACTGGAAGGGTGAAGTGGACACTGATGAAGAACTGGTGTTAGAACTCAGTCATGGATAGTTTTATAACTCTGTAATTCATGATGATTAGATTTTTTAAAATTTTAATAAGTAAATTAACTCAGTATTTATTTTTGTTTTGGTTCAGCACTCAGGGATCATTCCTGGCAAGTTCAAGGCACCATATGAAGTACTGGGGATAGAACCCAGCTAGTTATGTGCAAGGCAAGCACCCTACCCGCTGTACTATCCAGTCCCTGGGTATTTTTCTACAGTATTTTAAAATTTTTGTTAATTTAAAAAACAGGAAAAAAAATATTGCTTTTAAGAGTACACACACTGGGGCTGGAGCGATAGCACAGCAGGTAGGGTGTTGCACACAGCCTTGCACACAGCCAACCCGGGTTCAATTCCCAGCATCCCATATAGGTCCCCCTGGCACTGCCAGGAGTAATTCCTGAGTGCAGAGCTAGGAGTAACCCCTGTGCATTGCCGGGCGTGACCCAAAAAGAAGAAAAAAAAAAGAATATATACACTGAGGGCTAGAGGGATAGTATAGCTGACCGGGTTCAATCCCCAATATCCCATATGGTCCCCCAGTATCCCTTATGGTCCTGCCAGGAATAATTCCTGACTGCAGATCCAGGAGCAACCCCTGAGCATCGCTGGGTGTGACCCAAAAAGCAAAAAAAAAAGAATACACACACTGGGGGGCTGGAGTGATAGCACAGCGGGTAGGGCGTTTGCCTTGCACTCGGCCGACCCAGGTTCAAATCCCAGCATCCCGTATGGCCCTCTGAGCACCGCCAGGGGTGATTCTTGAGTGCATGAGCCAGGAGTGACCCCTGTGCATTGCTGGGTGTGACCCAAAAAGCAAAACAAACAAACAAACAAAAAAAATACACACACTGAAATATGGGGTAATAATACCACACCAGAAAGATAGTTCAGGAGGAAAAAAGCTTACCTTGCATGCAAGCAAGTTTCAATTCTCAGCTGCATACTTCCTTGAGCATCACTAGGTGACCCCTACGGAGAACTGTTTAGGAGGAATCCCTAAACACAGCCCCAAGTGGCCCAGAAAAAACAATAAAAAGACACAAGAATTTCAAACTCACATGCTGAAAAGGGAGATAACAGCTGAGCAGAAGCAACACAGTTTATTTTTTGTTTTAAATCCCAATTTGTATTGTTTTGTTTGCCATGTGCCTCTTTAAGTGGAAAGGAGAACGAACAGACATAGTGCACAGAGTTGCATGGTTATGCAGTTAAGCAGAGCATATATGATAGAGCATATGAGCAGACACAACTAAGCTGGTAGGAAATAGTGGGGATCTATAGAAATTCCCATTCAATCTTTTTATTTTCTTGGTGAAATGGAGAAAATAAAAATGATGTAGCAGCCAAGAGTGAGGACAAAAAGAAGTAATCACAGTGGTTCTAGGAAATATGACCAGATTGCTAGGCAACACCAAGGGCCCACTTGAAAAGATGGTCATGTTAGCTAGGACACAAGAATTTTCTCTAGCTATAGCAAGTAACGCAGGTGCAGACACAGAATACTGGTTATAACTGAAAGTTAAACCAGTGAAGAAAAAATGGTCAGGAAGTGATCTTTTCTCTATCAGAAAGTAAAATCCAGGTCCCTCCATAAAGTAATTTTTTGTTCGGGGACACCCAGTGGTACCTGGGGGTCACTCCTACCTGTGCAGTGCCATGCAGTGCCAGAATGGAACATGGACGACCTGCATATTAAACAGACATTTCAGTCAGTTATTTCTACTGACCAAAGAAGTGATTTTAATACAATGAAAGCAGGCAAGAGGGCAAGAGGCCATGGCAGAAAATTTCAAAGAGTGATAAACGCGGGTCCAGAGTGATAGCACAGCAAGTAGGGCGTTTAACTTGCACGTGGCCAACACAGATTCCTGATCCCTGTGGGCATCCCATATGATCATAGCAGGACTGTTGTTCAGATGGTGTTTTCTCTACTTCTTTCATGTAATATAAAATTTTCTGCACGTTGTTTTTAAATTACACACAAAAATGAAACAAAATTAAAGACTTGTGAGGGGGTGAGAGGAGGGCATGCTGTGTAAAGTGAGTAGAAATTTCAATATAGAGAAGTTAATCATAGATAGTTTTAAACATTTCCCAAATAAGCAGAGTGCTAAAAGAATTAAAGAACAAAAGAGAAGGCAGCAGAGGGAAGAATTCCAAGCAAAGAACAGTAAGGCTGAAGATGAAACAGCCCAGATACTGAATGTGTTCTAAAGATAAATAATCAGAATTATACTTTAAAAGGCTTAAGCCAGTTTCCACTCATGTGGAAAATGAATTAAAAAGAGCAAGCTAAGAGCAGAAACTGGTTAGTAGGCTGTTGGTTATGTACAATCCAATCAAACTGAAATATGGGGGCTGGAGAGACAGTATAGGGTAAGGTGCATGCCTTTCACATGGCGAACACAGGTTCGTCCCCCCCGCCCCCAGCATCCCATATGGTTCTGGGAGCACTGCCAGGAGTAGTTCCTGAGTGTAACCCCTGAGTACCTTTGGGTGTGCCTGCCCCCCCTCCCCCTGGGGGAAAAAAAAAAACTGTGAAACCAGTGCAGAGGTAGTTCCATTAACTGAGAAAGCAAAATTCACAATTAAATTTACTTAAAGGTGCAATCAAGAATCTATTTTCCACTTTATATGTATTTTATTTCTCATCACTTCTAATTAGACTGAAAATTCTCTAACCAAAATCTAAGACATAAACAGATACTCAGTGCTTATGGAATAAAAACACATGAGGAAATCAAAACAAAAAGCAATCCACAGTTTTAGGTACTAAGGGCTCAATATAAGAGATACAAGTAAAAAAAAAAAATTCAAGGCAGGATGTATCAAAAATTGTGGGACAGCAGTATTAAAAGGGAAGTCTAGCTTCCCACATCACCCTCACTTTTACTAAACTTTACTAAAAAACTTTAGACACTCTGAGGGAAGGGAATATACTTCAAAGAGCTGAAATTACATATTGACATACAGAATATTTCAGAAATACTTAGGAACTACATGAATGAAAGGGAGATTTATAGGGTAAGGGAAAGAATCAGTTCCTGCATCTGAAACTGGCATGAGATACAGCATGAGATACAGCACATCTCCAAGGATGGGCAAAACATGGGGGAAATTCAGGGTAGGAGGAGGGTGGGTGGTGGAAGACAATATTACAAGAGTATCAATAGGTTCAGAGTATTAGATCTTTCTTAACATCGGTGCTTAACCCAGAGGAAATTATGGGGGGGGAAACTAGGATGGGGCAATGGAAAAGATGCGGAGTAGATATATCCCAGTAGTTCCTAACAATAAAACAGGTCATGAAGGCTACATATAGAGGAGTGTGAACAAGATTCAAGTGTTTTAAGAGGACACCTGGGTTTCTGAGTTGTTTGGTTTTTTGTTTGGGGTTTTATTTTTGGCGGGGGTTGTTGTTTTTGGCTTGGGGGCCACAACCAGTGATGCTCTGGGGATACTGCTGGCCAGAGCCACTCAGGAATTACTCCTAGCGGCGCTGGAGCGGGGACCATACTCCGGAATTAATCCCGGTTGCCCTACCCTCTGTACTATCGCTGCAGCCCCGAGGACACCGGGGTTTCTGACCTGAAGAGCTGAGTGGGTGTTAGACTACTTAGTATACCCAAAGGGCCCTTGGGGCTCATCTACAAAGCTCTACACCTCATCACAGGTGCTCACGCCCCTTCACTCCTGAGCACCAGACATAATGCCCTTCTTTCCAGAGCCGGGTTTCAATGGCAGGCACCACATGTGGCCCCCCTGCGCCCTACCAGGAGCGATGCCCACAACACAGAAGCCGGGACTAAGCTCTGAGCACCGCCGGCTGTGACCTCCAAACAGAAATAGTGTCTTGGAAGACACGTTTCTTCCTATCCCAGGAGCTTTCTTCCACTAAATGCAGCGCATCCCATTTTCTTTCACCACCCTGCTGCGAATCATCCTAGTAAAATGAGACCAGTACTTGAGGAAAACATGATTCCCCAGATCCGGATTAGAGGCAATCTTCCATACAATTCTCACTGTGCTTCCTAACATTCTGTTTCTCGCTATTGCGCTGGTAACTGAAATGAAGAGTTAATACCTACATAAATACTACTCAGTCGAAACAATCACAAAAACAAGCTGCCACCGGATTTGGGGGGGGGGGTGGAGAGGGGGAGGCGGAACTAAAAAATCTTCCAACTATGAGAGACGCGCTCCGGAATCCAGCCCATTGAGACGACAGAAATTTTTCAAGCAATAGAAAAACGAGACCGAGCATCTCTTCCCTGGGTTTCCACTCACGGCTTATAAACCAGAAATGCGCCTTGAGCCTCGCCCAGGCTGTCCCCTGGACCCGACGGGAGTCCCCAGACAGCCTTCCTGCCCTTTCCCTAGCTCGGCGGCACCGCCCCGCGACCGCGGCGCCCACCTGGCCCCAGGCCGCCCGCACGCAGCCCGAGACTCACCTGAGCCCCGCCCACAGTCCCATGCAGCCGCAAAAGGCACATGAGCCCCGGCAAATGCGGGGCCGACCGGGCCGGGGGATGCACCGGAGTCACGGTAGAGCCCGCTCGGGATTGCAGCAACCCGGACACGCTCTCCAGCAGCAGCAAACGCAGACGTGGGCCCGAAGCCACCGCCGAGAGACCCCCGGTCCCGCCGGGAACCCCAGCCGCGGAGCCCGCCGACGGGCCGCTAAGAACCGCTGCCGCCATCTTCACCCGGGCTCTCCGACCGGCGTGGCGCGATGACGCAAACCCTCGGCGCCGGACGCCTCCTGAGGAGGGGGCGTGAGGAGAGGGCTGCGGGCCCGCGCGGAGTGGGAGGCGGACTCCGCACGCCAAAGAGGAAGGAGCATGCGCGGCGTGGCCCGTGGTGGGAAGGGGCGGGTTCGGGTCCGCGAGGCCTCCGATGGGCGGGGCTGGGGCGCCCGCCGGGCTGCGGAAAGAGCACGTGGTCAGCACGAAAGGCGCCGCTTCGGAAAACCGTCCGTTAACGGGGTTTTCGGGGATTTTCCTCTAGGATTCAAAGGTATAGAAAGAACTTGGCCCTCGTGTTTGGAATCATAGATCTGTTGAACTACATTTACAGCTACGAAAATGGTAACACCGGGGCCGGAGCGATAGTACGGGGAGGGCGTTTGCCTCGCTGCTGCTGCCCGGGCTGGATCTTCGGCATCCCACCTGGATCCCCGAGCTCGCCGGGAGTGATTCCTGACTGCAGAGCCGAGCCAGAGTGAGCTCTGAGCACTGCCAGGGGTGGCCCCCGCCCCCAAAAATACACCACATGTGCATCGGCAAAACAATCCAAACGATACAGATAACATTAAAAGAAGTCTCCCGTATTATGTATACTTTATTGATAGAAATAGTTTAATGATATTTCATAACTTGCTAATAATAAACAGAACATTTCAGGCTTTGTTGCATTTCTTAATTATTATTATTTTGGGGGTCCTTTTTGAGGGGCAGGGGAGGGCCCACACCTGGCAATGCTCAGGGGTTATTCTGGCTCTGCACTCAGGAGTTACTAACGGTAGTGCTCATGGGACCATATGGGATGGCAGAGATTGAACATGGGTCAGCTACATGCAAGACAAACACCCTACCAGCTATACTATCACTCCAACTCCATTTTCCAATCATTAATCAAAAAACTTAGAGCAAATTTCTAAAAACTTCTTATTACCACTGTTATTCCTCAGTTGAACTTCACCTTCAAAATGGGAATGATTTATCCATTTCTGTACAGTTTTTACAGGAACCAAATAAAAAGCATGCATCAAAAGAAACTAAGAACTGTAGTATGTAATAAACAGGGGAAAAAATGCCATTTATGAAATTGGAAATGTAACATATTCCATTCCTAATACCAAATCTAAACACAACTTCATCATCAAAATTGTGATAGGCTAAAACTGGCCTAACTACTTTAACATTCTTTCCTTTAAGAGGTAGGGATTAAAAAAAGAAAGAGAGAGAGAGAGAGGGAGAAAGAAAAAGAAAGAAAGAAAGAAAGAAAGAAAGAAAGAAAGAAAGAAAGAAAGAAAGAAAGAAAGAAAGAAAGAAAGAAAGAAAGAAAGAGAAAGAAAGAAAGAAAAGAAAAAAGTAGGGTCTACTGTCAAGGAGGGAGGAATACCTACTATTTACCTAACAGCATATGGAGGAAGTAAAGCTTCAAGCTACATTTTTAAAATATAATAATAATGTACAATACTATTTGTTAAATGTATAATAAATAGTAGCATTAAGATAGCTAAATTTGGGGGGCTGGAGAGATAATGTAGTGAGGGAGAGTGCTTGCCTTGTGCAATCCCAGATGCCCCATAGGGTCCCGTGATCCTTGACTACAGGCAGAGCCAGGAATAAGCCCTGGGCACTGCCTGAATGTGGCCCCAAAACAAAACAGACTAAGGAAAAAAGCTAATTTTTGTCTGTTTGGGGGCCACATTGTTGCAGCAGGGAGTTGGGTTGCAGGGGAATTACTCGTGGTTCATTCACTGGAGCGAATGAGCCTTGAGCCATCTTCCCTGCCTCTAAATCTTCTCTTCAGATGATAATTTATGCTTTGCATTGAGGAGCACCAGGTTTGATCCCCAGCACTGCCCAGTCCCTAAGCAAACCACCACAGACATTCCCCTAAGGATAACCCCGGCACCACTGAGCACAATGTAAACAGATTAGAATTCAGCTCCACATAATTATAACTTGTCTCAGAGACTTACCCAGGAGAAGACTTTCCACTAATACAACAAAATGAAATTATATAGTCTAATACCAATTTTAAAACTAATGGTGAATCTTGAAAAGATTTAGGGATATTTTAACTTGATTTTAATTTCTCTGTTGCAGAATCTTAATCCTGAATATGATTTTTCATTATTTTGGTAGACTGGGAACATTAGGATTTAAGACACTGATTTCAGATAATTTCTAATTGCTATCTTAATGTTGTTTTGTTTTTGTTTTGCTTAGTAACATGCTTATGTCCTTCCTATTCATGGTACTGTCTTGGCTGCATATAGGATTCACCCAAGGCTTTTTAAAGAGACCTATGTAGAGGGCTAGGGCAATAATATCACGGGTACAGTATTTGGCTTGTACATGTCTGACCCAGGTTTGATCCCTAGCTTCCCATATGGTCCCCTGAACCTGCCAGGAGTGATTCCTGAGTGCAGAGCCAAGAATAAGCCCTGAGCTCTCAGGGCCCAAAATCAAAATAAATAAATAAAATAAAATGCCTATAACTATTTAGGTATACTGTTGGGAGCTACAGGGTATACAACGAATATAGCTCCTAATAAAGTTTCTGCCTCTTAAGATGAAACTAAGAACACAGCGTTATACAAAGCAAAGTATGCTTAGTGTGATAAGAAATTATCACTCATAAACCATGTCCAAATCTATATTTATTAAAAAGATATTATTTTCCAGTGTGTCTACCTACATGTAAAACCTTAATCCATTTCCTGTTATCTCTCCCTCAATAGCACCTTCATGGTACTCAGGACTTGGTCCTAACTCTGTGCTTAAGGATGTCTCATGGTGGGGTTTGGAGGACTATCCATGGAGTTAGGAATCCACCTGGGTCAGCCACATGCAAAACAAGCACCTTTACTCCTGTACCATCTCTCCGGCCCCTTGATGTAGGTATCTTAAAATGTTCACCAAATTAAAGCCAGTTTATATAGTTACTCTTGAGAATTTGGGCTAATTATATTTAACTCCCTTTTTAAGAGCCTTTTTAGTATTTTGTTAGATATCCTGGCATTCTCTGATTTCCCAGAAACTTTTTCCTGCTTTTTCTAACCAAATTCCTAATGATTTCTGTTTCTTATCTCTATTATGGGCCCACTTTCTCCCAGCTCCCGGTTCTGGGCCCTTTACACATCATGTGAGCTGGAGAAACAGAGATTGTCTCCATGATAATGCATTCTAGTGATTTTAATTACTGGTGGCATGAAATCTATGCTTGAAGTCAAGGCTGTTGCGGATGCATGTGTGTGGCCCCGAGCTGAATCCCCAGCACCACATCCTCCCTACCCCTTATTGCTGGGTAGAGCACTACAGGCCCCCAGCATCACCGAGGCTGTGCAGGACCACACCACTGGGCTGAGCGGCAGTGGTAATGATCCCCAGGTCCCTCCACCATGATAACTGTTTAAAAACTATTAAATTGGGGGGCCAGAGAGATAGTATAGTAGTAAGTAAGGCACTTGCCTTGCTGGCTGACCCAGTTTCGATCCCTGTCTTCCCATTCAGTCATACCCTGAGGCGTAACTCCTGAGTGCAGAGACAGAACTAAGTCCTGGGCACAGCTGGGGGTGGCCCCAAAAACTAAAACTTAAAATTTTAAATATGCATAGAAGTGAAGAAAATAAGATTACTTCAATCCAGTCATAACAGGGTGCTTGCCTTGCATACGGCTGACCTGGGTTCCATCCCCAGCATCCCATATGGTCTCCCAAGCACTACCAGGAATAGTTCCTGAGTGCAGAGCCAGGAATAACCCTTGAGCATCGCCAAGTATGGCCTAAAAACCAAAAAGCAAACAAACAAGTAAATCAAGCAGGCGATAACATTTTAGGCTCAGTACTGGTCTCCCAAAACAATAGGTAGCATCAAAATTGTCTTTTAATAGTTGATCTGGACTGGAGCGATAGCACAGCGGGTAGGGCATTTGCCAACCCAGGTTCAATTCCTCCATCCCTCTCGGAGAGTCTGGCAAGCTATCGAGTGTATCCCGCCAGATGGCAGAGCCTGGCAAGTTCCCGGTGGTATATTCAATATGCCAAAAACAGTAACAACAAGTCTCACAATGGAGACATTACTGGTGCCCGCTCGAGCAAATCGATGAACAATGGGACGACAGTGCTACAGTGCTATTGATAGAAGTGTGCATAAATAATTTACAAAATGAGTACATGAACGCTGTTTCTTAAGCTTCATGGCACAATGAAATGTGGGTGGCCGATGATTTGACAATTTTATTACTGAGGATCTCCAAGTACTCCATTTTGTCCGTAATGCAAATACTTGCAAAAAACAGTAGGGGCCTGAGAGTACAAGGAGTAGGACCCTTGCCTTCACAAGGTGGACCACTTCTATTCCGGCACCCTGTAATCCTTGAGCACAGCCTGGTATGGCCAAAAACAAGTGAGGAGGGGAGGGAGGTAGAAAAGAAGGAAGGATCCTTGCATATTTAGGTACGCAGAGATAATATTATTTTTAATAAATAATTCAATGAAAATCTCAATCTGGTCTTTTTTCCTCCTTCCATTTTGTGGCTTTTTTTGGGGGGGTCACACCCAGCATTGCTCAGGGGTTACTCCTGGCTTTGCACTCAGGAACTACTCCTGGCAGTGCTCCGGGGACCTTATGGGATGTCGAGGATGAAACTCCTATTGATCGCATGCAAGACAAACGTCCTACCCAATGTACTATGGCTCCAGCCCCTCTAAGCTGTTTTTTTTTTCTTTTTGGGTCACACTTGGCGATGCACAGGGGTTACTCCTGGCTCATGCACTCAGGAATCACTCCTGGCGGTGCTCAGGGGACCATATAGGATGCTGGAACTCGAACCCGGGTCAGCCTCGTACAAAGCAAACGTCCTACCCGCTGTGCTATCACTCCAGCCCTCTCTAAGCTGTTTTTAAGTTCTGTCTATCTCCAAAATGCATTAACCCAAATATCAATACCAAGTGTGTGATCCCCAGGACATTGGAATAACAACAGAGGGAACAGAAAGGGAGGAAGTGAAATACATTAACAGAGCAGGGTTAATTTTTATTTCCCAGCTTCTTTGCCACTCTGATCCAAAGTCTCTCACGGTCTCTCCTGTCCTTTCCCCACACACATACATTTTATTTTAACACCATGGTTTATAAAGTTTTTCATGATGATTTGTTTCAGGCATTCAATACTTCAACATCCACCACCACTATCACCTTTCCTCCACTATTATTTCCAAATTTTCCATACCACCCCTAAAGCCTACCTCCGTAGTACGCACACAACAATTTATTTTATGTTGCTTGTTACCAATAAATTGCTAATGGGATGATCAAAAAATATTTTCACAGAAGAAAATTAGTGAAAACTGTATCTCAACATGGGGATGTTAAGTTCTTGACTGAGGGATTACTAAAATGTTGTTACAAGTTAAGTAAACCTTCTGGATTAATGTTTCTGTTAGTCTAGATTGGTTGGCTTCTAAACTACAGCCTATCCAATCTGGTGTTCTATCACTGGATTGTCAGTGTTGTAGAGTTTGGAGATGTCCAGAAAATCCAGAATTCTTTACTAGATGGCAGCTTTAGGGTGTGGGCATGATTTCACCAGCTTTCGGAAGTACAAGGAGGTGGAGGGAGGTAGCCCATCCCAACTCAGAAGGCCTGGAGTTTTCAGTCACAGGGATCTGTGTACCTGAGGTTTGGAGCAGGTTAAATTCTCTGTGAGGCTGTCCTGAAGCAGTGGAATCCCATCCACCCAAGGCATGGCAGCAACTTAGCAGTGTGGGAGTGACTTCCAGGGCTTTGTTAGGGCAAGTACTAACCCCACCCCCACCCTATCCCACACACACACACACACCCCGGATGTCTCAGCCAGAAACAGGTGTCCAAGAAAATTTTGTGACTAGTTGATCTCTTTCAAGATTTATTTATAAATCGGGGGCCGGAGCGATAGCACAAAGGGTAGGGCGTTTGCCTTGCAAGCGGCCGACCTGGGTTCAATCCCCGGCATCCCATATGGTCCCCAAAGCACCGCCAGGAGTAATTCCTGAGTGCAGAGCCAGGAGTAACCCCTGAGCATTGCTGGGTGTGACCCAAAAAGCAAAAAAAAAAAAAAAAAAGATTTATTTATAAATCTCTGGAACAAGGCCTGTAGATGAGCTTACATGGCAGTGAAGGTGGTTCACTGACATGACTGTTGGGGCTTCCAAAGTACATCTCCTGGCCTTCTACAATGGCCTCTACTTGCCTTGCTAATCTCTTGAATATCTATGGTCCCTTTTCCACAGTGCAACCACCTGAATGATCTTTTCTAACAAATTGACCACTTTTTGCTGAGAACCCTCCAAATGAGTTATGAATGAAATCTTATCTTTTCACCTGAGACTACTAGAATTCAAATAATCTAACACACAACTTCTTCTCTGTCACTCTCCCTCTTCCCCTATCCAAAAGCCTGTTCCCATCGCAGAGTTACCATATGCTGCTACTTCTGCCTAGAGAAACTTTTTCCTATATAACTGATATCATCTAAGTCCCTATTCTTCAACCTTTATGCACCTTCAGACCAGGTTCCTGTCCTGCATGCTGGTCAGTCCATTACCTGACCATTATAACAAAGGTGTTGACCAGTGTTTTTCATTTTCAAACTTTCTACACATGCAGACTGGTGGCTCAAAACTATTGATCTAGGGTACAAAGTGATAGTATAGTGGGTAGGGGGAATTCCTGAGTGCAGAGTCAGGAGTAAACCCCAAGCACACTGGGTGTGATTTTCCCCCACCCTCAAAAAAGACTACTGATCTAGATACACTCAGAAAGGGCTCCCTTTTAAGTACATAGTTCTTCAGTACTCCAATCCCCACCACCCTTTATCACAATCCCTAATTTGATCTTTATGCCTAATAACACTATCTAAGATTTATTTACTTTCTTATTTATTAACTGCAAATCTCTTCCATTTGTTAGAGAAAAAGCCTAGTCAGGGCTAAAATTGTTAGTCATGCTGTGGGAACCAGGTTCTTGACTTTGCCACAGGAAAGAATTTGAGGATGAGTGAGATAAATCTAGTATAGAAAGTGGTTTATTAAATCAAAGCATGCACTAATAACACAGCAGAATTAGAGTGAGTCTAGGAGTTAAGGCCTTGCATGTACCTGACATAGGCTTGATCCCCAGCACTGACTATGAACCCTAAGCACTGCCAGCAATCCCTCAGGAGACCAGGAATAGCCTTTGAGCACCACCTGCTTTGGCCCAAAACACCCCCCAAAAGAGAAAAGGAAAATTAAAAAAAATGGAGTGCATATTTGTGGGCTGTAAAATATCATAATGTGAGACTAATACCCAAGGACAGTAGAGACAATGGCCAAGAAGCTTGCTTCATGGTTGGAAGCCTGCCTTATGAGCTGGGGGAGGAGAAAGCTGGGATAGAGAAGGGATCACTAAGTCAATGATGATTGGAGGGATCACTCAAGATGGGAGACGTGTGCTGAAAGTTGATAAAGGACCAAACATGATGGCCTCTTATTATCTGTATTGCAACCCATAATACCCATAAATAGAGAGAGGATTAGAGGGAAATTGTCTGCCACAGAGGCAGGGGGAGGGGTGGAACGGGACAGAGGGGAGGGATACTGAGGACATTGGTGGTGAAAAGTGTACACTTGGGGAGGGATGGATGTTCAAATTGTGTGGCTGAAACTCAAACATGAAAGTTTTGTAGCTGTTACAAAAAATGGAGTGCAGAACTAGATAGCACAGGAATAAGGAACTAGCCCTGCATGCTTACATGCAGCCAAGCCTGGGTTTAATCCCTACACTGCATGGTGCCCCCAAGCACACAGCTTGGAGTAGCCCCATGCAGTGCCAGATATAGTCAAAGCCCCCTCTCTAAACCCCCCAAAAGAAATCAGAGTGAAGGGGCCAGGTAGTTCAAAGGGTATCGTTTGCATGCAGGATTAATTCCTGCACCACATGGCTCCCCCGCATAATGCCAGGAGTAACTCCTAAACTCTGCTAGGCGTGCCCCCAAAGCAAATAAACAAAAGAATCAGAGTACAGGTATAGCCTAAAGGGAATAGCAATTTTTCTAATTAGGAAAGGCAGTTTACTAAGAGTAAGCATACACACTCAGAGTCCCGTTAGAGATATACCTAGAGTAGGGTAAGGAAGGCCCACCCCATGGGCTGCATAACCCCATGAAATCATGTGATCTGGTTCTGGTACATGATTGGATAGACACATATGCTTCTCATCAGCTTTCTATGGCCTGGTCTATCTCCCTGTATTATATTGTCCGCAAAGCATATCAGCATACAAATGGCCCCTTTTCAGAAAAGTTTCCCCAACCCTGCAGAAGAGTGCTTTTCTGAACAAGTTATATGGGTATAAGAACAGATGGGTATAAGAACTTTTCCAAGTTATATGGGTATAAGAACAGATGGAAATAACATGGCCAGAAAAGAAGGAGGTTTTGGGGGTGGTAATTTCTCAGAGTCAAGGCACCCCCCACAATCTACCTTATTTATTTAGTCATGTCTAGAGGGTGCAGTGAAAATTGCAAATTGTGATGGTGCATTTGGTTTTTGGTTTTTTCTTTTCCTTTTTGCAGAGCAGGGGATTGAACCCAGGGCATCACGCATGCACATGCTCTGCCCCTAGCTTGCTTCCCTGACCCCAGGAGTGATTTGTTTGATAAGCAGGGATATCTCCCAGAAAGCTTTTAGGGGGCCAGGTTTCACTCCCATCAATACTTGGCCAACTGAGCCAGGTTTATGCTAGGATCCAAGGATGCAGAGTTATGCCCAGGCCCTGCAGTGCTGGGGCCATGGACAATAGTGCTCAGAAATATCCAAGACCACACCTGATGGTGCTCAGGAAGTGATGTGGTGTCAAGGTTTATACTCAGGTCCAGCACATATAAATCCTGTACCCTTGAGCACAAGCTCCACAACTTTTATACTATAAATGGCTTAACCCTTTGGTGTCCAACATTTACTACTCATTAACTTTGTTAGCCTGATCATACCAGGCTTCATGATTTTGTGTGCTGGCTTGCAGGAAAAACTTGATCTAAGATGAAAAGTGTTCAAAAATGAAAAGGGAGGCGATGTTGACATGTTAAAAGACTGGGTACAATAGTTACCAAATACAATGGTCTTGTCTAAGTACATAAATATTTGTTTAGGGGAATAACAAAATGTTGCAAATGCTAAATTTTGCAGTGTCTCCACAATTCCACAAGGGAATATTTTTCAGTGAGGAGGAGTAAAGTTTTTTTCTATTCCTTCCTTATCTAGACACTTGTATACCAATTTCTTCTATCTTACATCTAAAATGCAAATCCCATGAAAGGAATCTTCTCTTCTTCATTATTTTATTCTGGTTGCTGAGAACACTACCTGATATATAAATGGTGCTCAGAAGTTGGAGAGATAGTACATAGGTTAAAGTGTTTGCCTTGCATTCTGTCAACTCTGGTGCAATACCCAGCACATTTTAGGGATCGCTTCTGAGCAAGAGCCATGAATGGCCCCTGTGCAACACTGGATGTGGTCCCAAAATGCAACAAGAAAAAGAAGGTGCTCAATAAATTTACACTCCGTGATACATAAGTGAATTTTTTTTTTTGCTTTTTGGGTCACACCCAGCGATGCTCAGGGGTTACTCCTGGTTTTGCACTCAGGAATTACTCCTGGCAGTGCTTGGGAGACTATATGGGACGCCGGGGATCGAACCCGGGTCGGCCGTGTGCAAGGCAAACGCCCTACCCGCTGTGCTATCGCTCCGGCCCCTACATAAATGAATTTTGAATGAATTAGTATGCCGATTATTTTTTTAGCTTTTTGTGTCACACCTGACCATGCTTAAGGGTTACTCCTGGCTCTGCACTCAGGAAATACTCCCGATGGAGCTCAGGGGACCATATGGGATCCCGGGGATTGAACCAGGTCAGCAACATGCAAGGCAAATGCCCTACCTGCTGTACTATCGCTCCATCCCATTGTATATCTCGTATATCTATTTTTAATTTTGACAGAAACTGACAAATGCCCTCTAGAAAAGTTGCTTGAATTTACAGCCACGACAACAATGTAGAATAGTGTTCTATAACTTACTTATCCCAAGAGTAGTATTATTTATACTATTAAATTTTGAAATCTGGGGGCTGGAGCAATAGCATAGCGGGTAGGACGTTTACCTTGCATGTGGCTGACCCAGGTTCAATTCCCAGCATCCATATGGTCCCCCGAGTACTGCCAGAAGTAATTCCTGAGTGCAGAGCCAGAAGTAACTCCTGTGCATTGCCAGATGTGATCCAAAAGCCAAAAAAAATTTTTTTGATATCTGAATAATAAAAGATTTTCTTATTTTAATTAGTTTTCCCTGATGAGTTATAAAGTAGAATAACTTTTCATGTATTTAGTAAACATTTGTTCCTTCTTTTTTAATAGATTTATCTATTTACAGCAATGTTGGGCTGGAGCGATAGCACATCAGTTGGGCGTTCGCCTTTCACACAAGCCAACCCGAGTTTGATTCTTCAGCCCCTCTAGGAGAGTCCAGCAAGCTACCCATGCATATTGAATATGCCAAAAAAAAACAGTAACAATAAGTCTCTCAATGAGAGACGTTACTGGTACCCGCTCGAACAAATCGATGAACGACAGGATGACAGTGACAGTGATATTAATGTCTTCCCCACCAGTCCCCACCTGCCAGCCCCCTCCCCTCCTCTTAGTAATTTGTTTTGCTGTCAGATTTAAGGAACTTGTTTCCATTGGACATTGTCCATTTCTTCTCTTTGTTTCTGTATATACCACAAATGCATTAGGTTACCTGGTATTTGACTTCTCCTTCTGACTTATTTCATTTATCATGACACCCTCTACTTCCATCCAGTTTCTAGGGGGCAACTGAAGGTAGTGAATATCTTGTTGGTTGTATAAAATGGTAGGATTGAGTGGGTGGGTTTTGAGCCATAGCAGTGGTGTTTAGGAATTACTCCTGACTTTGTGCTCAAGGATCACTCCTGGCAGTATTCAAGGGAACATATGCAAGCATCTCACGTGCTGTGATATCTCTTCAATCCCTAATGTGTTTTTTAATACAGCACTTTACCTTTAAGCTAATCTCTTCTGTTTGGAGGAATATTTTCATACCTTGTTACAAACTTTCTATCAGCTTATTGATTATTTTCTTTCTCTGACTTCTTCATTTCACCGAAAAGTGATGATTGTTGTTTAGAAATCTTCCTCACATAGTTCAGAAAGTTCTAGCATGTTTAGGAAATTCTGGGCTTCTCACCCTCTACTGATGAGGTGAATCCCTTAATTTCTTCATTATGCCTAGTGTTGTGAGTGGCATGAGCAAATAATTAAGTACTCACAATCACCAAATTGAGTCTATGCCTGTGGCTTTGAGGTTCTGTGGACCTTAACACCTGATGGGGATTTGTGATGGCACATGGCCTGAAGCAACCACAATGCTGCTGGGAATTAACGGTCTTAGCTCACTGCATCAGCTGTATCCCTAGATTGGGTAGGCTAGTTTTACAGGACCGGTATCCCCAAGTAGTTTTGATATCAACAAGAGTATCTGTGCTTGCTGGCACCTGGTGTCTGTATTACTTAGCTCAAGCCAGTTTAGGGAATTCCTATGGTCCCACCCTATGTTTGACCAGATTTGGACTCCAACCCAATGCCAAATACAGCAGGTAGGTGTAGGTCTGCTGCCAGCTTTCTTAAGTCTCTGCAGACTGTCCCCCTTTCAATCCACTGCCTACAATCAAGAAGATATAGATTAAGAGATTGTATAGTGGGTAGGGCACATGGCTGAGGTTCAATCCTCAGTATCCCATATGACCCCTTGAGCACTGCCACGAGTGATTCCTGAATAGAGCCAGGAGTAACCCCACAGCACTGCCAGATGTGTCCCCAAAGCAAAAATCAAAAAATAAAATAAAATAAATGAATTGGCAATTTATAAAGTTCTTGGAACCTTTGACTCATAATAAATCTCTAAAGTGTTAATATATTATTGCTATTATTATTATCCATTATTATTATTAGCTGCTATTATTTATAAACACGGGACTAATATCTTTTTTTTTTTTTTGCTTTTTGGGTCACACCCGGCGATGCACAGGGGTTACTCCTGGTTCTACACTCAGGAATTACTCCTGGCGGTGCTCAGGGGACCATATGGGATGCTGGGATTCGAACCTGGGTCGGCCGAGTGCAAGGCAAACGCCCTACCCGCTGTGCTATCGCTCCAGCCCCACGGGACTAATATCTTAGGAGGATTTCTCTGACCTCCAGGATTATAAAACATTTTGCAATATTGTTTTGCATGTGACTTCTATTCTGTTTTAATGTTCTTTTTAGTGCTATTGTATCAATGATACATTTGTAATTTGGATGGGTGGGCCACACCTGGCAGTGCTCGCGCTTACTTCTACCTCTGTTCTCAAGAATCACCCCTGGGGGCCTGGAGGATCATAATGGATTCCAGGGATCAAACCCAAGTCAGCTGTGTGCAAGGCAAGCACCCTACCTGCGCTACCATTCTGGCTCTCACATATGTACTGTAACATAAAAATTAGTTAAGTGCAGAGCCAGGTATAAGTCCTGAGCACTGCTGGGTGTGGCCCCCAAACAAAACCAAACCAAAAACTAGTAAAATAAATGCCTACTTTACTAGTTTTTTAGAACTTTTTTGACTTTATTTGAAAGTTGATTTTTTGGATTATATTTATTTATTTCTGTTTGGGGGCCACAACTGGAAGTGCTTAGAGGCTCCTCCAGCATGGTGCTTCGGGGGCTCCCAGCCATGTCAGAGATTGAACCTAGACCCCCAATGTGCAAAGCTGCACTTGCCCCTTGAGCTTTCTCTCCAGAACCTTCAGATTGTATTTAGGATAAAATCTTTCCTCTCTAAAGAGCCCTCATTGATATTTTGACATGGCATTAAGTTTTATACATAATTGGACATTCTGTATAACCATAGTTTTCCCCAAAGAGATTATGGTTCTTTCAATTTTCCCTGCTTTCCTTAATATCTTTTTAAAGTAGTCATTACCTTAGTATTTTTGATGGTTTGTTTGTGGGGGGTAGGTAGTGATATCACTACCTTCTTTACCCACATATGTGGTTCCCCAGCACCACATATGGCCCCCTGAGTGCCTCCAAGTGATCTCTGACACAGATCCAGAGTTAGCCCTGAGCACCACCAGGCATGGCCCCCCTTAAGACAAACAAAAATATATGGGATCAGAAACAGACATGTGTGGCCAGAGAGATAGTACAGTGAGTAAGGCACTTGCCTTGCATTAGACCTACCTGGGTTTTACCCCTGGCACCCAAAAACTCCCCTGAGACTCACTGGGAGTGATCCCTGAGCACAGAATTAGGTGTAAACACTGAGCACAGCCAGGTATGCCCAAACTCACCCCCTCTCACCACCAAAAAAAAAAAAAAAACCAGAAACAGACTTGTGCATATTATTTTTTTATTGCATACAAAAATGGAGGGTAGGGGCTGGAGCAATAGCACAGCAAGTAGATCGTTTGCCTTGCACGCGGCCGACCCGGGTTCGATTCCCAGCATCCCATATGGTCCCCTGAGCACCACCAGGAGTAATTCCTGAGTGCAGAGCCAGGAGCAAGCCCTGTGCATCATTGGGTATGACCCAAAAAGCAAAAAAAAAAAAAAAAATGGAGGGTAAAATGTGATATTAATTATCTTGGGAAAACTAGAAGGAATATGGGGAAAGAGTTGGAATAAAGAGAAACACTTTAACTTCTTAAGTCCAGAAATGTCAGTGAGGTTGCAGAGACAGCTCAAGTCGCTGAGGGATGCCATGCATGCTGGAGGGACCGATTGAACCGGCACCACATTGTTGCTGAGCCCTACCAGCACTGACCCCTGAACACACCTGGGAGTACCCCCTGAGCATGGTGTGTGCCCCGTCCCCCAACAAAACAGAAAATTTAATCATCCCTCCCTCCACCCCCAAGTCCAGTCAATTTTCCTCAAAATGAACCAGGTTGCTAATTCAAAGGGTTAGAATACATGCCTGTAAGGCAGAAGGCCTTAGTTTCCATCCCTGGCCCCACACACCCTCTGAACACCAATAGACATATCCTGATGAGGAGGTCCCCCCAAAAAATTACCCTAAAAATGCCCTCTTCAGTAAAGCCCCTAAGCCTTCATCTCCCCTTGACTATGTGCGGCTTTGCCACACTGCCTCCATCCTTCACATTGTGCAGAATTATGTTCTTTTTTAAAAACAAACAAACAAACAACAAAAAACTCTCATCCTGCCACTCATCTGCTTAGAAAAAAAAATACACTTGTTCTGGATGCCTGCATTCTCCTCCTCCTCCTCCAGGAAGGGCCTGAATCTCTTTTCCCATATTTTACAATATCCTTCACATTCTCTTCCTGTCGACCCTCTGCCTTCAAATCCCACAAACACTTCAGAACAGAATGTGCTTTGCCATGTCCTTTCACTACTTCTGACCACATTTCAGGATTGTCCTCAAATGTCGCCTACACTTCCTCCATTCCAGCTGCAGTAAAGCCCTGGTAGTTTTTGTCCTCTGAGTCATAACTCTAATACTGGGATCACAATATCCGCTATGCGTCTCCCAATTACACGAGAAAGATCGTGTTAATTATACCATAAAAGCCATTGCCTATTCCAGAGACCAACACAAAATAACTACTACTTTACAGTACATAGATGAATGCCTGCATGCCTGTATGCTTGGATGGGTAGATGCAGGAGCAGAGACGGACACGAGTGGTCAGAAATTTGGGAAAGTATTTCTGCGAAGATCAAAGGTAGACACCAGGGGGAGCTGACATACCACCAAAACAGCTCGAGGCGGCCCTACACGAGCTGCAAGCATTGGGATGAACGCGTGAGTGACGCTCACTAAAGCATCACGCAAAAGAAGCCGCTCGCCCACGTGTGCATCCCCTCGTCCTCCATCCCAGGCTGTGTGCTTCAGCTCAACTAGACCTAACACCCCCATCTCTTCCACCACCAAGGAAGCAAACAAAGGGGAGGAGACCCCTGCCCGGAACGCAGGAAGCCAATCAGGGGTCTCTGATCTCCCGGGAGGCGGGCGCCTTCGTTTAAGAGGACCCAATCACTTCCTAAGAGGGTGCAGAGGGGCGGAGAGATGGGCGGAAAGTTGCAGGGAGTCGGAACTGTGTTGGAGGGTAGGGCTCCCCAGGAGGGGCTGGGATGGGGCGCGGAGGAGGCGAGGGCAGGACCAATCGCTGCGCGGCTCTGTGAGGAGGGCGGGCAGCGCCGTAGCGCGCGCGATCCTAGCTGACGCATCTGGCCCCAGTTCCCCAGGATCGGAAGGGGTGGGGGGTGGGGGGGTGCCGAAGGGGAGGAGGGAGAGGAGAAAAAAAGCGGAGCGCGCGCGTGCGCAGTGGCGCGGGGAGGAGCAGGGACCTGGCAGCGGGCTCCGAGGCTGCGAGCTATCCGCGAACCGGGCGGGCGGCGGGCGGCGGGCGCGCGCACCATGGGGGAGAAACCCGGGACCAGGTAAGGGAGGTGGGGCCACGCGATGGGACGTGGGCTGCGACTCCGTGCGGTTACCTAGACGGTTCCTAGACAAGGACGCGAGGAGAGAATGCAGGATCCGGACGCCTGGGTCCCCAGGGGGCAGCCATCCGGGGCCGTGTGCCTGGGTCCTCCAGGATATTAATTAGGGAGTGGGGGACGCATGCTAGGGTCCTTGCAAAACGCCAGGGCTGAAGTTCAGGAAACCGGCGTCTGGGTTTCACAGGGATGTGGGGGCCGGACTATTGGGTTCTCTCGTGCAGGCTGAGATGCAGGGGCGGAGGAAGAAGGAGCAGGTGGCCGGCTCCCGAGGGGCCGGGTGTGGGGAGGCGCGTTGCTGGAGGGGGGTTCCCTCCAGAGTAGTGCAGAACCGCTGAAAAGACTCTCGTCCAGTACCCCACTGGCAGTCAGTAGAGCACCGCCGGCCTTCAGGGTCGGGTGGCTCAGCTTCCAAACTTCTGCCTTCCCTCCGCAAGAGCTTCATCTTGATAGAGCTGAGTACTTGATGACCCTCCCCAATTTATGGGCATCCTCAATTCCTGGGGTGAGGGGAAGCAGTATCAGCCCTGTGCACGCCATCCACTCCCCGGATGTTCTCTGTGCAATCGAGACTCTTTCCTTCCACTGACACCGAGTTCTCTTTTGTGGTCTTTAGCAAAGTCCACTTCCTGTTGTGACCCAACACCCCAAAGTGACAGTGGTTGAAAGCCTGAGTTCTTGGGAAGCGGGATTAAAGAGGACAAGGTAGGGGCTATAAGCCTGTAATTAATAGGTCCTGATAGGTCATTTGTTCTTCAAAACAGTTTGGCCACCCCTCCTATTCCCCATCTGCAGAGTATGAACCCAGTTTCTGAACACCAGGTTGACTGCCACTGGAGCTGATGATGAGAAAGAAGATTGCTGTCCGGGATTAGGAGTTAAACACCCCAGTGAAAGGGGAAGTCGCTGACTTGAGGAAGGCCCCCAATTTCCGCTGTGTGGTTCTGGGAGAGAAATGATGGACCAGGATGGGACTGCTGACTTGACACAATTCACCCCACTCCCCCCAATACAACTCTAGGCCACAGGAAATGAAGAGAATAGCAGGAAGTGTGATGGGGCATCTGTGTCTGTTACCCCCTTCCCTATACTGGGTACCTCCCTGGCCATCCCCTTAGACCCCCTACTCCTTGGCCAGCCTCAGTATATTCATGCTGCTTCTCCCTAGCCTCACAGAAGGTTGGCTGGATTAAGATCCAAGTGGCAGAGTTGTACAGCTACTTCCAGAACAATTAGCCCGAAACTACTCTCCAGCTTGCCAATTGAATGTGACTGCCACAGGTCTCTGCCAGGGCCCAGGATCAGCATCACTGGGACTAAAGAAGACCAGAAATAACAGAGAGGGAGTTGATGCCGTAGCAGTCGAGTCCCCCGAGTTGGAAAAAGAATTGGGAAGCTTCTAGCTGCCATCGTATCAGTGTTTGTTCTTAGCTTTGTCGGATGGTCATATCTATGGGCTTCCATATGCTTTCTCTTTGGATAGATAGCTTAGCCTTCCTGGAAGGAGCAAGTGTAATTTTTATAGCAAAAAGTAGGGTTAGAGGAGGGACAGGAGAGTTGGCAGTTTTTGGGAACTTCTAAGTCAGCAACTTAAAAGCCCATGTGCTTTTAAGTCCCAACTCATTTAGCACTTCTTTTAGAACATATATTGAACCCCAGACCCTAGTCACTCTTTTTTTTGGGGGGGGGTCACACCCGGCCATGCTCAGGGGTACTCCTGGCTCTGCACTCAGGAATTACTCCTGGCGGTGCTCAGGGGACCATATGGGATGCTGGGACTCGAACCCGGGTCAGCCGCGTGCAAGGCAAACGCCCTACCCACTGTGCTATCATTCCAGCCCCCCTGGTCACTCTTAATTTGGGTTCCTGTTACTCTTTGTTTATATCTTACTTGTATGATAACATGCAAAGGCAGATTTTGAGAATTCTGGGAACCCTCCTCAGCGTTCGCTGCTGAGACAGTGAATTGGGAGGGGATTGTAGGATGGTACCACAAATAACAGGCCCTCGAGTGGCTCTAGTTCAGGGTTTGCCAGATACCACCTTACCTTTCCGGCAATGCATGGAGAGACCGTCTCCCCAACAGGGAAGTGAATCCCCTTCACTTCAACAAACCATGCTAGCTACAGAGGCAGGACTATAAATAGTTTTGTTACTAAGATTGTGGACTCAGAGTCACAGTACCTCTGTTTCTATATTCCATTTACTTGTGACCTTAGACAAAATACCTTTCTTATGCCTGCCTCAGTTTTCTCACCTGTAAAATAGGGTCATTGGGTTATTTTATTACATGAGATGACCTTTATAGGACACTTGAAATACAGCCTCAGTATTGAGTGTTCACCTAATACATGTTAACTTAATCATTTTTGTCATACGGCTGGCATTGTGCCAGAGATGGCTAACCACATGAGCCCGCGGTGGCATACAGTCTGTCTCATGAAATTGGTGATATACATCTAACTGCCTTTGCATGCTGTCCTACAAGTAGGATACAAACAAGGAGTAACAGGAACTCAAATTAAGAATGACCAGGGTCTGGGGCTCAATATGTGTTCTAAAGGAAGTGCTAAATGAGTTGGGCCTTGAAAGCACGTGGGCTTTTAAGTTGCTGAGAGCAGAGATGACAACAGTTGGAAGTTAATGGAATAGACAGACTTAGGTAGTGTCAGTGGTAGAAATTATGTTAGAAGCAAAGGCCAGCACCATTACTCTTCTGAGTACTCTAGCTGTCTTGGAGCTGGAGACAGAGAAGATGAAAGAAGTTCACTGTATCACTGTATCGTTGTCATCCCATGCTCATTGATTTGTGCCCTACCTACTGTGCTATCGCTCCAGCCACTTATAAATGGCATATAGGTGGCATGCACAGCCAACCCTTTATATGCCCCTGAGGGAGGACCTCTGGGGAAAGCCTGAATGGTCACTGAGGCAACCAGTGGCCATTGCCATAGAAGAGGGGAACTGGTGAGATGAACTGGGGAGAGTGGGGGTTACTATAGTAACTACTTTGGGGGGATTTCCCTGTTGAGAACATGTGCTCATCTTCTGTGTAGAAGTGGGAGTGGGTAGAGCTAAACAAAGCCCCAAAGCTTCCAGATGAGATTGTGAATAAGTGGGGCTAGAGAGGGATAAGGCCACTGCTGAGTCTGAGGGAGGCAATGGGATTTTTCCTTTCTGTTTTCTTAGGGTCTTCAAGAAGTCAAGCCCTAACTGCAAGGTGAGTAGCCTCCTGCCGTGCTTGTGGTCCTGACTCTCCTTGGCCCTGGTAAGCCCAGCCTACGCCTAGACACTCCCCGGCCCTAGCTCCCCACTTCCTGTGGCAGCTAAGAGGCACTTCCTTCCCTCCTGAAGCCCCTTGTGGCAAAGGCTGCTCTGTCTGAGCTAGCCACAGAGTGAGTGGGGACAAGGATAGGTTCTTAAGCAAGACCAGCTTCAAGGAGGGCCCTGGAAGTCCGTGCCTTTGGCTCTCTTTAAGAACCAAACAGTGTCCGGGGTTGTTGTCTGTTTATCCCAGAGTCCCTGCGCTCTGCCTGCCTGCTCAGGGCCAAGTCCTCTCTGTGCACCCCCACATACTCCACCCCCACTGACTGGACACAGCTGTGAAAGGATATTGCTAAAAAACGTCAAGATTGAATTGTTTGGGAAACTCCCTCCGTGCCTCCCTTCCTCAGTGTCCATTTTGAAAACCCTTCTGGGCAGAAATCTGGAGGAACTCTTTCACTCTCCAGGCTGAGTAAACGGACAGGGCAGCCATTTTGAGGGTTTTTTTAGTTTGTTTGGGTTCTTTTCTGGTGTTTGGGCCATACAAACCGAGTGGTATTGGGGATGCAGAATATGTGCTCCAGCCCTTTGAGCTATCTCCCCAGAGCACACGGGTACTCTGATGCCTTGTGACACCCCAACCTAATCTTCCCTGTGACTCCACATCCTCAGCTCACCGTGTACTTGGGCAAGCGGGACTTTGTAGATCACCTGGACAAAGTGGATCCTGTAGGTGAGTGTTCCCAGAAATGGCATCACATCTCCCAAAAGGGGAAGAAGTTCCAGAGCCCAGAAATGGTGGCGCAGTCCTTACAGGGTGCCCTCATGTGTCCCTTTCCTAGATGGTGTGGTGCTTGTGGACCCTGACTACTTGAAGGATCGCAAAGGTACTGGTCCCGAGTTCGGGGACGGAGGGAAGGTGGGGGGTTGGGGAAGTGAAATGTGCTGGAATTGAAAAGGGCCCAGAAAGTTGGAGAACTGGGACAAAGCCAGGAGTAGGAGGAAAGATTTTAGTTGCCGAGAAAGGAGCAGGTGCTGGTAGATGCTAGGGCTGGGGGCTGAGGGGTGGAGGGGTAACAGCCACGGGAGGCTCCTGACCCACTACCTGCTCTCCTTTGCCAGTGTTTGTGACCCTCACCTGCGCCTTTCGCTATGGCCGTGAAGACCTGGACGTGCTGGGCTTGTCCTTCCGAAAAGACCTGTTCATCGCCACATACCAGGCTTTCCCCCCAGTGCCCAACCCGCCCCGACCCCCTTCCACACGCCTGCAGGACCGGCTGCTGAGGAAGCTGGGCCAACATGCCCACCCCTTTTTTTTCACAGTGAGAGTGCCCCCAACCTTAGTAGGGCAAGGGATTTGGATCTGTGTCTGTGTGTGTGTGTATGTGTGTGTGTGTGTAGCGCGGGGTTGGGTAGGGGGGAGATAATGCACTTGTTACAGGCAAGAAAAGGATACTGGAAGAAATAGTAAGGAGGGACCCTACACCTCATTAAGGGGTGAGGGAGGCATCTGTGCTTAGGAAGCCTTAGTCTCTCTGTCCTCTCCCGGGGTAACCCTCTCTTCTTTTTCATCCTCAGGAGTCCTGCTCTAGCCTCTTAGTTGAGATTGGGACTTTTTTGGGAAGAACTAGGGGCTATGGATGAACTAAGCTTCCCCTTTCTTTTGCCACAGATACCCCAGAACCTACCTTGTTCTGTCACCCTGCAGCCAGGCCCAGAGGACACGGGCAAGGTAAGGAAGAAACAGCCGGAGGCCCAAGGGACTCAAGGGGCCCAGCAGGAGCGTAGGACATGCCTCAGAGGGGTGGGGCTATCAAGAAGAAGCCAGGGTGGGACTGAGAGCCAGGAAGTATGCCCAGTGGAAGTGGGATGTGCATGAGGTGCCCCCTGTCCTCAAATCCTGCCCGAATCAGATACGGTGGCTCACCCTACCATAGCCAGGTGCCAGCCTGCAGGAGGCAGAAGAGGAAGACCCTATGATCCTCAGATCAGAATGAGAAAAGAGTCCTTGCCCGTGATGAGAGGAGAAGGAAGTGGGGGCAGGGCCAGGGGCTGAGGGCTGGCGTGAGGTTTCTCTCTCTTCCAAGGCCTGCGGGGTAGACTTTGAGATTCGAGCCTTCTGTGCCATATCACTAGAAGAGAAAAGCCACAAAAGGTGAGGAAACAGCCTCCCCACCACTGCGCACTCCCAGGAACCCCAGACCCCTGGAGGAGGTGGAAGTGGGTATCTGAGGACTGACCGCAGCCTCCCAACCTCCAGGAATTCTGTGCGTCTGGTGATCCGAAAGGTGCAGTTTGCCCCAGAGAAACCCGGCCCCCAACCTTCAGCTGAAACCACGCGCCACTTCCTCATGTCTGACCGGTCCCTGCACCTTGAGGCTTCCCTGGATAAAGAGGTGGGATGTGTGAGGGATGCACAGGGGTCACAGGACAGGACAGGCCCTGAATGAAGGCAGGGGATGAAATCACATGTCAGGGCTGCCTGAGCACTTTAGAAGGGGTTGGGGGATGAGCCACACCTTTTGAGGCTCTGGAGTTACGTCCAGTTCTGTGCCCAGGGGTAACTCCCAGCAATGATGGGGGATGGGGCTGGGCTCCGCTGCATGCAGGCCAATGCCTTACCCCCTGTACTATCTCTCCAGACATAGCACCTTTAAAGGAGGCTGCCTTAGTGGCATCTGGAGATTTGCTGTGGGCTTGGGTTTAGAGGGAGGGTGCCACGCAGTATCTGTATCAGGGGCCACATTATCAAAGGGATCAGTAGAGATCGGATTACAGGGCCAGAGAGAGGACAGCTGTGAAGTCACTTGTCTCACAGAGCTGGTCAACCAGCTGACCCAGGTTCAATCCCAGTTCCACATCTGGTCCCCCAAGCACTGCCAGGAGTGATCCCTGAGCACAGAGCCAGGAATAAAGTTAAGCCCCACTGGGTGTGGCTCTCCCCCAGATTAATTTGACCCTCTTTCCCCTTACAAGCTGTACTACCATGGGGAGCCCCTCAATGTCAACGTCCACGTCACCAACAACTCTACCAAGACTGTCAAGAAGATCAAAGTTTCTGGTAGGAAGTGAGATTGGGGGCTGGCACGGGGCCCGCAGGGCAGTGGGGAACATGCAAGTTAGGGGAATTTGCTGCACGAGCGGTTTCTGGTGTCATGGCCCTTGAATGTCCAGTGTGAGAGCTCTACCAGCACTCATAGGATGTAGACTGTTCCAACGAGCTGTGCAGTGGGGGCTACTGTTGTTCGCTGCTTGGGGCACGTATCGGAGTAGAGGCCAGCGTTGGACAGGAAACACTGTGGTGGGCACGCGACAGTCAGCTCTGCAGAACCATTAACCCCTCCTCGCCCTGCAGTGAGACAGTATGCCGACATCTGCCTCTTCAGCACTGCCCAGTACAAGTGTCCTGTGGCTCAGATCGAACAAGAGTAAGTATCAAACAGCCCTGGATCCCAACCTGAGGGGAGAAGAGCAGGCCCAGGGAAATGTGAGGTGGGGGTGGAAGCCTCCCCAAACTGCACCTGCAGGGACATTCCTGCCTCAGCTGAGACATCTGGGAGGTGCGTTTTCTTGAGAAGACTGAGCTGTTCCCTTGTTGGTTTTTTTTTTTTTTTGCTTTTTATTTTTTCTTTTTGGGTCATACCCGGCGATGCACAGGGGTTACTCCCGGCTCATGCACTCAGGAATTACCTCTGGTGGTGCTCAGCTCAGGTGACCATATGGGATGCTGGGACTCGAACCTGGCTCAGCCTCGTGCAAGGCAAACACCCTACCCACTGTGCTATTGCTCCAGCCCCCTGGGCTGTTCCCTTGTGACCTGTGTCCAAAGAGAAAGGAGGCGATGCCATTAGGAGATAGGAACTGCCACCACACCCTGACTCCTTTAAGAGCTTTATTTTCTCCTTCCTCCTCCTCAAACCCCTCCCCCACTCAGTGACCAGGTATCTCCCAGCTCAACGTTCTGTAAGGTGTACACCATAACCCCACTGCTCAGCGACAACAGAGAGAAACGAGGGCTTGCCCTGGACGGGAAGCTCAAGCATGAGGACACCAACCTGGCTTCCAGCACCATGTGAGAATGAGCTGGATGGGGAGGCGTGGAGGGGATAGCTGCCTGCCTGGATAGACATTCATTCGATGCCAGCTGTGTGTGAGGCTCTGTCCTCATTACCAGTGGCATACACATTCTAAGGGGAAGTATATAGTATATTTAGGGCCAAGTGTTGGAAATACCAAAAAAAAAAAAAAAAGGCATGCAGAGGGCTGGAGAGATAGTACTTGCCATGCTTGCCTGAGTTTGATTCCTCAGCACTCAGCTTGGTCCCCTGAGCACCACCAGGAGTGATTCGTGAGTGCAAAGCCAGGGGTAAGCCCCGAGCACAGCAGAGTATGGCCCCGAAACTAATAAACAACCCCAAAAAGGCAAGTAGAGAAGAGAGATAAAGAGATAAAAAGCACAGAGAGGATTTATGTGTTAGCATTAAATGAGGTGGCCTAATATTGAGGTAAATGTTGAGTATGAACCCAGAGGAAGTACGTGATGTGACTACCCAGGAAACAGTGGTCCAGGCGGAGAGAAAGGCAGGCACCTCTTCAGTCTTAGAGGTGAAGGTGACAGTGTGTTGGAGGAAGTGTGAAGAGGCCCAGAGAGCTGCTGGCCTTGAGGGGGCTGCCTCTGCTGTGGCTGCACTTGCCCAGAGACTCTTGGTTTCACAGAGGGGTCCCACTGACCCTTGCATAAAGCCAGGAGGCTGGTGAGGTGAGAATGAACTAACTAGAGGAGCAGGAGGTGAGATCTGAGGGCTGATGGAGAGCAAGACAGTGTTGGCCTGTTAGGTCACAAGGACCTCATCTTACCTGTGGGGGGACAGAAGTTCCCAAGGGGCTCCCACCTGCTCCCATCGCTGGGCCTTCTGCCATGATCTGAGCTGTAGGAGCCCCGAGGGCTAATTGACCTTAGTAGCCCCTTCCCAGAATTCAGAATCCAGTGGAAACCCTGAGGGAAAGGTGGGGCGCCCTGGTCCAACTCCACCCTTCCCAACTGCAGTGTGAAGGAGGGTGCCAACAAGGAGGTGCTGGGAATCCTGGTGTCCTACCGGGTCAAGGTGAAGCTGGTGGTATCTCGTGGCGGGTGAGTGAGGTGAGGGGGCCTTGGGTGGGAGTTCCAGGAATTTTTCTCTGCCTCTGTGACATTGTGGCTACATGTGGCCGTTCTCCCCATCCAGGGACGTCTCTGTGGAGCTACCTTTTGTTCTTATGCACCCCAAGCCCCATGACCATATCACCCTCCCCAGACCCCAGTCAGGTGAGCATTAAACATCCCCCTGAACCCCCGGCTGGAGGTTCTAAAGCAAGGCCAGTGACAAAAAACATCAAAACTGGTTCTTCCAGCATCCACCCATCCACCCCCTCTGCTCCCCTCAGCTGTTCCTGAAACAGATGCCCCTGTGGATACCAACCTCATTGAATTTGATACCAAGTAAGAAATTCTTCTACCTTTCTACCTTTGACCCGCTGGGACAAAGATTCCTATAATTTTACAATCTGCCCTTCATTTCTTTCTGGGGGTGTGCGGTGGGGGGCAGGGGTGAATGTTAAGGAGTGGGGAAAAGGCCAAAGTGCCAGTGCAGATGGCTGAGCAATGTGAGCGGCCATTTTTGTTTGCTAGCAGGGATTGAAGACAGTGCCTGCAAGGCCTGTTTCTGTAACTCTCCAATTCTGTGACCTGCCTTTTACTGCCCTTTCTTGCAAATGCCTCTGGCCCCACTGCTGCTCTAACCCCTCGGTCTCTGGGAAGGGAGCAGGAGGTCAAGTGAGGGGGCTGTAGCCCTCACTTCACCTCATCCTTTCCACCACCAAGCTATGCCACTGATGATGACATCGTGTTTGAGGACTTTGCCCGGCTTCGGCTGAAGGGGATGAAGGATGAAGATTACGATGACCAATTCTGCTAGGAAGGGGGACTGGAAGGAGGGAGTGGATGGTGCTTGGAGGGGTGGGGGCAGGACCAAGCACACACTTTCATCGTGAGGAGGGTGCCAGCCTCTCTTCCCTCTGCTGCCATCCAGTGGCTTCTTCCACCAACTCCCATTTCCTTCCTCTCCCCTTTCTCCCAGTCCCTCCAGATACACACTGGACCCATCTCTTGTTGTATGTGGGCATTAATATTTTACTAAGCTGTGCTTCCCCAAGGCCCCCATTGGGTGGCAAGTTATATTCACAACTAAATTTTTAGAGGAGGACACTGAGAAGAGGAGTGATAGTAGGGAAAGTGGGCTGTTCCCACATTTAACGTCACACCAACACCGTTCTGTCACTATCTTAGCTTTCCATTCCTTCAAGATGAGACTCTTCGGGGGGGGAAAGACCACTTCTTTATTTCTGAGCATAAAGAAGAAAATAAACCTTTTAATAAGCATGAGTGTGTGTGTTTTCTCTGTAGCATTTAAAGACTAGCAATGTGGCTCAGCATATAGCATGGACTCATATGTATGAGGCCCTAAGTTTGATTTCTGACACCATAAAAAAAGTATCTTGTGTTCAAAGAACATAGAGTGTGCTTGTCCATGTCTGCCAGCTCTTTGTAGAGAATCAGTCTTCTGTGTGGCAGTTGGCCAGCAGACAGTCAATAAAAGTTTATGGAAGGACGGGCTGGAGTGATAGCACAGCGGGCAGGGCTTTTGCCTTGCACACGGTCAACCTGGGTTTGATTCCCAGCATCTCATATGGTCCCCTGAGCACTGCCAGGGGTAATTCCTGCATGCAGAGCCAGGAGTAACCTCTGTGCATTGCCAGGTGTAATGCAAAAAATATATATATATATATGGAAGAATTGGGCCGTACCTCTCTCTAACAATATAAACAGCAAACTTGATCTGGTCAGCTCAAACTCAAAGGTACAGTTTTGGTAAAGCCACAAAGTAAACTTATCATTTTCAGGGGAGATAATAACTCACTTCCTTCCAAACCAGATGCTCTGGGAAGCAGGGCAAGGCTCATGACCATGTGGTGACCTGTTGTGGCCAAGTGTACTCAAGTCCATGGCTCCTGTGCTCCAGCACGCCATTCCTGGATTCAGTTGAACCACAGCTGCAGGCTCCCTAGCGAAAGTCGCACCGCCTATCTGTGAAGTCTGGTGCTTATATTTTAACTCTGAAGCCAAGACACTTGGCTAAGCCAACTCTTTTAGGTAAGCCAGAGTGTGATGCTGCTGTGGCCAAGTCTGAGATGCTTCGACTGCTATTCTGACATTTCACCAGCAACTCCTTGAAGCTTGGCCAAAGTCCCAGGCTGAGCTGGAGAGAGTTAGTAACACTCCACTACTTTTCTCACCTCCACTACCTGCTGCATAGCCTTTCTTCTTTTTCTCTCTTTTTTTTCCTGTTTTGGGCCCATACTTGGCAACGCTCAGGAGACCAAACGCAGTCCCAGGGATTGAACCTGGCTCTCTCACGTGCAAAGTACATGCTCAGCCTGTTGAGCTATCTCTCCAACCCTCTTTCTCGGTTTTTCTTTTTGTTTGGCTTGTTTTTTTTGTTTTTTTGGTTGGGTTTTTTTAAGGGACACCTGGTAGTGCTCAAAACTTAATTCTTGCTCTATTCTCAGGGGTCACTCCTGGTGAAGCTCAGGGGGGCGTATATGGCTCAAGGAATCAAACCTGTGCCAGTCAAATGCAAGGCAAACACACTACCCACTATGCTATCTCTCCAGCTCTCTTTTTTCATTAAGGTTCATTCATTCATACATGAAGTTTCTTTTTCCCAAGGTAGTAAAATACTTTCATTTTTATTGAAAGAAATTTAGAGAAATGTGAAAAGTGAGATAATGGTAAGTGTTTGAGAGAGAACACGGGCTTCTCCAGAGTGAACAAAGCAAAAATTGACCCATATATGGAAGGTTTTACTATTTGTTTATATTTTGATTTTGGGGCCACTCCCAATAGCACTTGGGGGACAAGTGGTGCTAGAGGTTGAACCCAGAGTTTTTGCCTATTGAGCATGCTCTCCAGCCCATTGAGCCATCTACAAGGCCCCAAATCTTGATTTCAAACCCCTAGTATAAGGCAGACATAGTATAGGGACATAGAAGTGACCAGAATAAACATTACTCTGTACCTAGTTATTATTAATAATAATAATAGGGGCTGGAGAGATAGCACAGCAGGTAGGGCGTTTGCCTTGCACGCGGCCGACCCGGGTTCGATTCCCAGCATCCCATATGGTCCCCTGAGCACTGCCAGGGGTAATTCCTGAGTGCTGAGCCAGGAGTGGCCCCTGTGCATTGCCAGGTGTGACCCCAAAAAAGCCGAAAAAAAAAGAATAATAATAATAAAAAATGTGCTTCAAAGGAGAAATTTAGGAGCCATGACAGAGAGTTCTGACAGAGATTGGGCTGTGTAAGATTTTTTCCAGAGGAAGTGACCTTTGAATAGAGAATTGGAAGATGAGGAGGAATTTGAACATTCCGGGCAATGTGTAAAGACAGGAAGGAACAGAACACACTTCAGGACAGAAAGAGGTCAGACTCTATTGCAAACCACAACACCCAAAAGGAGAGAGAGAGAGAGAGAGAGAGAGAGAGAGAGAGAGAGAGAGAGAGAGAGAGAGAGAGAGAGAGAGAGAGAGAAAGAGAGAGAGAGAGAGAGAGAGAGAGAGCAAAAGGGAATGCCCTGCCACAGAGCCGGGGTGGGGGTGGTGGGAGGGACACTGGGACCATTGGTGGTGGAAAATGGGCACTGGTGGAGGGATGGGTACTCAACCATTGTATGACTGGAACGCAAGCAGGAAAGTTTGTAAATCTGTAACTGTACCTCACAGTGATTCACTACTAAAAAATTAAAAAAAAAAAAAAGAGGTCAGAGAGGTTGAATCAGGGATAGCCAGGAATAAAGTTCCAAATGAGGCTGGAGAGGAAGATGGAGCAGCTCACACAGGCCTTTCCATCTATTATAGTTCATGACATCTAATAAAGTCATTACTTACCCACAGGCTTTAGTGTTGCCAATATGCCTATGACCTTGCTTACCCCAAGCAGTGTGCTAAATAAAGGCCTGATCCCCTGCACACCCTGCTCTTTATCATTTATACAAGCCCTGCAACTAAAGAAATGTGACACACACCCCCTCCCAGTCATCACAAAAAAGGGGGAAAATAAGATTTGGAAAAAAAGAGTTGTTTCAGAAGAGAGAGATAGTACAAAGGTTAGGGTGCTTGCCTTGCATGGGAATGACCCAGGTTCTATCTCTAGCATCCCATATGGTCCTCCAAGCTCACCAGGAGTGATCCTTGATCACTGCCAGGTGTATCCTAAAAACAACAATAAAAATGAGTTTTTTGTTTGTTTGTTTGTTTGTTTTATGAATCACTGTGAATTACAAAGTTACAAAGATACTTATGATTGAGTTTCAGATGTATACTGTTCCAACACCAATCCCTTCACCAGTGCCCACTACCCAAGAGCTGTTTCTTAAGTTATAAAAACAATGCATTTAAATGACTGCTACTTAATTTTTTAATATTTTTATTTTTTATTTTTTTATATTTTTAATTTTTAAAAAATTTTATTGAATCATTGTGAGGTAGTTACAAGCTTTCATGTTTGGGTTACAATCTCACAATGATCAAACACCCATCCCTCCACCAGTGCATTCCACACCACCGATATCCCCGGTATACCCCCCCTTTTCCCACCCTCAATGGCAGACAATATTCCCCATACTCTCTCTACTTTTGGGCATTATAGCTTGCAACACAGACACTGAGAGGTCATCATGTTTGGTCCATTATCTACTTTCGGCATGCATCTCCCATCTCAACTGGTTCTTCCAGCCATCACTTTCTTAGTGATCCCTTCTCTATTCCATCTGCCTTTTCCCCTCCGCTCATGAAGCAGTCTTCCAGCTATGGGGCAATCCTCCTGGCTCTTGGGTATCAGCCTCATGTGATGTTATTTTATACTCCACAAATGAGTGCAGTCCCTCTATGTCTGTCCCTCTCTTTCTGACTCATTTCACCTAGCGTAATACTCTCCATGTCTATCCATTTATAAGCAAATTTTATGACTTCATCTCTCCTAACAGTTGCATAGTATTCCATTGTGTAGATGTACCAATGTTCCTTTAACCAGCCATCTGTTTTAGGGCATTCGGGTTGTTTCCATATTTTGGCTATTGTGTACAGTGCTGCAATGAATGTATAAGTACAGATGTCACTTCTACTGTGCTTTTTTGCGTCCTCAGGATATATTCCCAGAAGTGGTATTGCGAGGTCATATGGAAGCTCAATTTCTAGTTTTTGAAGGACTGTCCATATTGTTATACAGAAAGGCTGGACCAGTCAACATTCCCACCAACAGTGAAAGAGCGTCCCTTTTTCCCTACATCCACGCCAGCGCTGGTTGCTTTTGTTCTTTTGAATGTGTGTCAAAATGACTGCTACTTTAAGTATAACTTGCTACCAATGACCCACCAGCATTCTGATTCCCATGAACCTACTCCTTGACCTTTGGTTCTTGAATCTCAAACTTCTCAGGTAGAGCAGAATCCTCTTCGAGATACTATAGAGTCTTGAACCTATGTAGGTTTTTTTGTTTGTTTGTTTGTTTTTTGTTTGTTTGTGCTTTGGGGGCCACAACTGGCGATGCTCAGGGGTTATTCCTGGCTCTGCATTCAGGAATTACTCCTGGTGGTAGACAGGGGACCACGTGGAATGCCAGAGATTGAACCCTGTTGACCGTGTGAAAGGCAAGCACCCTACCCACTGTCCTACCGCTCCAGCCCCAACCTTCAGTGGGTTTTAGGAAGATACTAATGAATCTGAGTTTTAAATTGGCACACAATTTTAAAAAACAACATCTTTTTTACATTTTTCATGTTCTAAAAGGTAAGACAAACTCATTATTTGAAAAAAGAAAAAAAAATTATAGTGAACGATGAAAAGAAGGCTGTCTTCAGCTCCCATTTCTCATTCCCAAAGACAAATAGTCTCACCTTCTCTTTGGCTATTTTCTTTTAACATTTTGCTTTTTGGAATCATACCTGGCGATGTTCAGGAGTTACTCTGGCTCTGCACTCAGGAATTACTCCTAGCATTGCTAGGGAGACCATATGGGATGCTGGGGATTGAACCCAGGTCAGCCTCGTTACCCGCTGTACTATCACTCCAGCCCCAACTTTGGTTATTTTTTAAGACATTCTTCAGACTCATATGTAAAGCTATGTCCCCATAATTTCAATACACACAGTAGTATGCTATGAACACTCTTAGTACACTTTGCCTTATCCCCTCATTAAGATAGCTGTAAAAACATCCTTATTATTCTACATTTAGGCTATTTCATTCTTGTAAAGAGCTTTTTATTGATAGAAGAATCATTTATTTTTCTCAGTTTCCTGCAAATACTTATGAAGGCTATTCACTCTTCAGTTGATTCAAACTATGCTACAATAATTGCTGTGAAGATAAATGCTTTTGTACATGTAAAGTTATCTATAGAACAATCTTAAAATAGATAGTTCAAGGCCAGAGCAATAGTACAGCAGGTAGGGTGTTTGCCTTGCACCCCGCCAAACAGGGTTCAATCCCCAGCAACCCATATGGTCCCCTGAACATCACAAGACATGATTCCTGAGTTCAGAGCTAGATGTAATCCCTGAGAATTGTCGGGTGTGCCCCATACCCACAAAAGAGAGTGAGAGAGAGGGAGATACAGATAGAGGGTTAGAGAGAGAAGGGAGAGAGAAAGAGAGAGAGGATGCTTGTCTTGCATACAGCCAAACACAGTTCAATCTCCCTTAGCCTATGGCGCCCTGAGCATGACCAAAAGTGACCCCTGAGCACAGAGCCAGGGGGTAGCCCAAGCATGTGTGTATGTGTGTGTGTACAGTAGGTAGGGTGTTTGCCTTGCATGCGACCGACCTGGGTTCGATCCCCAGCATCCCATATGGTCCCCTGAGAACTCCCAGGAGTTATTCCTGAGCGCAGAGCGCAGAGCCAGGAGCAACCATTTAGCATCTCCAGGTGTGAACCCAAAAGCACCCCCCCCAAATTTTATCCTTTGTCACACATATTTGCAAATATTTTTCCCAATTTTTCATTTGTCTTTAGAATTAGTTTTTGAAGGTTTTTTTCCCTTTTACTGAGATAAAGTTCACACAAAAATCAATCATTTTAAAGTATACAAGTCACTGACATTTAATACATTCACAATGTACAATCACTTCTCCTTTTCTTAAGTGGTGGTGGTAGAGTTGGGTTTGGGGCTACACCTAGTGGTGCTCAGGGCTTGCCTAGTGGTGTTCAGGGATCACTGTTGAGGGGGGCATTGGGGGACTATGAGGGATGCCAGGAATCAAACCTGGGTTTGCAAGCTCCTTACTCACTGTACTATTTCTTTGACCCCCAATCACCTCTTGTTTTAAAGTTTTTTGCTTGTCTTAAAGTGTTTTTTTTTTTTAGTGAAATTTATCAATTTCACAGGCGGGGAGGTGGGGGGGGTATACTGTGATTCTTGGTGGTGGAATATGTGCACTGGTGAAGGGATGGGTATTCAAGCATTGTATGACTGAGACTTAAACCTGAAAGCTTTGTAACTTTCTACATGGTGATTCAATAAAAGAATAAATTAATTAAAAAAAAACAAAATAAAGTGTTTTTTAACATTTGACTTTTGTGTGTGTGTGCCACAACTAAGATCACTCCTTGTGCTCAAGAATCACTCCTGATAGGGTTTTGGGGCATGGGGAGCATACGTGCAGCCATAATCAAGCCCGGGTCAATGGCATGCAAGACAAGTGCCCAACTTACTATACCTGACTCTCTGGCCCTGTTTGTAGTATTTTTAATAACTCACAAATTTTGTTTTAATATAGTCCATTTTTATGGCTTCTTATTTTCTTCACAAAGTTCTTAGCCCTTTTATCTTCTCAGAATTTGACACTTCCCTTTCTTTTCAGATTCTTTGATCAGTCATTATTTCATCAGCACCCTCAAATTCTTCCCCTTTCAAAATACCTTCTCTCAAACTCTGTCCAAACAGCATCCCACCCTTCTCCATTCCAACACAGGTCAGAGGAAAAAAATCACACAACCCTATTAACTTTCCCAGTTAATTAATACTATTAAACATATCTAAGTGCCTATACAACACTGCTAGGTGCTGGGTGCAGATTTGGGTCACTAAAAACATTGTCTCTAACCTTGGCAAGGACCTCAAAACCTAACAATTCTTTGTTCTTCCTTACATCTCCTTTCACCTCCCTTTCTTATTCCCACCTGTTCACTCATTTTCCAACCTCTCCTTACATTCTTAGTGACTTCTGTTACTAAGAAAAACTTCTGTTTTCACAGATTGAGGGCACAAGGAAGAAATTATTTCGATTTCCCACTTCTTACAAACGCTGACATGTACACCAGTTCTACACAACCACTATTAATATATTCTAATTCAAGAGGCAGCACAGAGGTTAAGGGGCTTGCTTGCCTTGCACACTGCCAACTGTAGATCCCAGGCACCAGATATGGTACCCTGAGTACTCTAGGAGTGATCCCTAAGCACAGCAACAGGAGTAAGCTCTGGGCACTGCTAGGTGTGGTTTCCCCCCAAAAAAATTTTTAAAACCCTCCAACTCACAGTTATCTCCTCTACCAAGTTTCCCTCCTGTTTCTGAGTCCTTTATTCATCAAGTCGCCCCCCTCCCATTCAACTCTGACCTCACTATAGGTTTTTCCTCCACAATAAACAAGGTCAGGGCTGTGGTTCAAGTGGCAGAATATATGCTTTACATGTGCCACATTCTGGTTTCAATCCCTAATATTGCATACACACAAACACACACACGTGCACACATGCACACCCATTATACATTACCACATATGACCCCATAAGAAACAAAAAATAACAATAATAGTCCACACAGGTATCTTTCATTAAAGAAAGCAAGGCAGGGCTGAAGAGATAGTACAGGAGTTAAGACACTTGCCTTGTACATGGCTGACACAGGTTTGATCACTGGTACCACATGACTGATTCCTTAAGCATCACCAAAAGTTAACCTTGAATCCAGAGCCAGGAGTTAAGTTATAAGCATGCCAGTGTGGTCCAAAAACCAATAAATAAATAAGTGTACCTCCATTTTAGGTCTACATCACAACAAAATATATCTCTATTTCCTCTATCACTTCTCATTTTTATTTGGTTTTTACTTTCAATGCTATATATGCACAACGTTTCAGGACTAAACAAGAACTATAACAATAAAGAGTAAACTCAGGGGCTGGAGTGATAGTATAGCAAGTAGGGAACTTGCCTCCCAGGCTACCTAAGGTTCAACCCCAGGCATCATATATGGTTCCCAGTGCACATCTAGGAGGAATTCCAGAGTGCAAAGCCAAGAGTAACCCTTGAGCACTGCCAGGTATAACCCAAAATCCAAATAAAATAAAATAAAATAAAAAATAAAGAGCAGGGTCAGAGCAATAGTATGGCAGGTGAGGCATTTGCCTTGCATATGACTGACCCAGGTTCGATCCCTAGCATCCCATATGGTCTCCCACATCTGCCAGGAGTAATCCCTGAGCACAGAGCCAGAAATAAGACCTAAGCACCACCGTGTGTTGCCCAAATCCCCACCCCTCCCCAAAGAATAATAAATAGCAGACTCGTTTATCCATAATTTCCTCCTCAGAGGTATCTCCTCAGAAACTTTCACCTTCTTTATATGTTTCTTTGACTTATTTATCTCTATACATGCTTATTTTGCTACTTGGGGGTAGGACTAGGCCACACTCAACAGTACTCAAGTCTTATTCCTGGTTGTGTTCCCAGTATTACTTCTGGTGGTACTTGGAGGACCATGTCAGGTACCAGAGATAAAACCCAGGTTGGCTGCTTGCAAGGCAAGGCCCTGCCCACTGGTACTCTCTCCTGTCCTATTTTATTACTTTAATACTGTACTATTTCTCCTGTCCCATTTTAAAGCTTTGTAATTTTAATTTTAGCATTTCTTTCCCCTCCTTCCCTGCCCCTCACTCCTCACTGCTGGTGCTATGAGCAAGGGTTTCCCACAGGCCTGGTCATGGTGCTCATTGTGGTCTGCACTTCTGTCACTGTGCTTGCACATGCTCACAAGGCTCTTGTTCTGAGTTGAGGGACACAATTATGGTTATGGAGCTTGCTGGGGTCACTTCAGTGCTCATACATGTGCTTGCCAGGGGTCACACTTCCTGTCTGTGATACTAATCTCTTTAGTTGCAAGGCTTGCCACACTTTTTTTTCTTTTTGGGTCACACTTGGCAATGCACAGGGGTTACTCCTGGTTCATGCACTCAGGAATCACTCCTGGCAGTGCTCAGGGGACCATATGGGATGCCAGGAATCAAATCCGGGTCAGCCACATGCAAGGCAAACACCCTACCTGCTGTGCTATCGCTCGAGCCCCCAGCTTGCCACACTATTTATCTTTTTTTAAATTTAGTTACTATGAGTCATACGTTGTTTCAATACCAATCTTTACCAGTGTCCATTTCCCTCCACTAAATTTCCTCCATACCCCCATTTGCCTCCCACCCACCAGTGTACCTCTATGATATGCACTTTCTTTTTTTTTTTTTTGCTTTTTTTTTTGGGTCACACCCAGCGATGCTCAGGGGTTACTCCTGGCTTTGCACCCAGGAATTACCCCCTGGCGGTGCTTGGGGGACCATATGGGATGCCGGGGATCGAACCCGGGTCGGCCGCGTGCAAGGCAAACGCCCTACCCGCTGTGCTATCGCTCCGGCCCCAATATGCACTTTCTTTTTTTGGGGGGGGGGCGCAGAGTGAGAGATTGGGGCCACATCCAGCAATGCTCAGGGGTAACTCATGGCTCTGCATTCAGGACTTACTTCTAGCCGTGCTTGGAGGACCCATTGGGATGCCGGAGATTGAACCTCAGACACCAAATGCAAGGCAAACATCCTATCCACTGTACTATTACTCCAGGAGGGGGACTTTTTTCAGTTTATAAATTTTTTGCACTGTGGATTACAGTACTCCTGCTGATAGTGTTTCACACATAACACTTTATCACCTTTTAGCATCTAGTTCTCCCAGTTAAACACCTCCCTCTACCCTAGTTGTCACTCCTTTTTTTTTCTTTTTGCTTTTTTGGGTCACACCTGGCAATGCAGAGGGGTTACTCCTGGCTCTGCACTCAGGAATTACCCCTGGCGGTGCTCAGGGGACCATATGGGATGCTGGGAATCAAACCCAGGCCGGGCGAATGCAAGACAAATGCCCTACCCGCTGTGCTATAATGGAGTGGCTCCAGCCCCACACTCCATTTTTGTGGTGCTCACACACCCTGCCACACATCCCTGGCTTCAGTGCAACCAGAAATGGGGTTGCAGACTGTAGAGCTGCCGGGTTCAAACTGCAGAGCTGCCAGGATTGCACTGCCAAGTTCATATAGCAGAGCTGCCAGGAGCCAAATGGGATACCAGGGATTTGAACACCTGACCACACTTCTCTCTTTTTTGTTTGTTTTGGTCACATGCAGCAGTCTTCAGTGACTATTCCCACTCCGGGCTTGGTATTAGAGGTTCACTTCCTGGAGTGGCTTAGGAACTGTGAAATATTAGGAATCAATTCCCCATGTGCTAGATGTGTGTTATACTACTTGAACCATATCATAGCCCCTTATTGTGTCACTTTCTAATTTTCATTTTAAGCACCATCTAGACTTTCTACAACCTGAGGTGAAGACTTAGCTCTATAATATGATCCCTTTATCCCACCATGAAACACTTTCCATGTGTCCCCACAGTTTATACACCTAAAAGAATGGTAATCTGGAGTTTGATTGGTATTCAGTATTTGATTTATTATGCATATGCAAAATCTACCTATGACTGAGTCACATGGTTTTTACTTCTTTAATTATTTACTTTCTCAACTTGCACACACCTTTGTTCTTCCTCCACGAATTTTTGTTTTATTATTGTTTCATATTGTTGCTTTATTTTTTTTTTGCCACACCTGCCAGTGCTCAGTTTATTCCTAGCTCTGCACTCATGAATCATTTCTGGTAGTGCTCAGGGGACCATATGTGATGTCATATGGTCTATGCAACCCAGGACTACCGGGTGCAAGACAAGTGCCCTACCTGCTATCTTACTTTCCAGTCCCTCCCTGAATAATTTTTATTTTTTAATTTTATTCTTCTATGTCTGAGAATGTTGCTCAGTGGTGGAACCTTATATGTGTAAGGCTCTGGGTTTGATCCCCAGCACTGCCAAAATTCTTTTATTCTCTTAATTTATCTCTAAGTTAATTCTAAACAGTCTTCCAAAAATCTGTATCTCAAGCCAGACAGACAGCTCAAAAGGCTGAGCATCTGCTTTGTGCAGGATGTTCAATTTCAATGCCAGTCCCACATGGTCCTCTGAGCTCTACCAGGAGCAACACCCAAGAACAGAGTCATGAATAGCCCCTAAGCACCACTGCACAGAGTGGAGTTCCCTCCACCCAAGACTATATTTCCTCTCAATGTATGCAGAACAAGAGTTCCATTACTTTCCTTGGAGAAACATCTTCCAATCTGCTGTATTTGGAAGTGGATGCTCTTCATGCCTGGCCTGCATTTTCCTTTACTCATTAAAACCAGCACTTCTGTCCACCTCTGATGAACTGAAGACCTTAGTTCCTCTATCCCTTCCTTCCTCTTCTGCATCCAACTCCAATACCATCTTGAAAAAGTCTACTTGGGAGAGAAATATGAGATCTCTACATATCGAGTGTCTTTAATCTCTATTAGGCTACTGTGAGTCTAGATATTCCTTAAAATCTGTTCTTTCATGGTTCTAGAACAGTAGCTAGCTCTCTAGGTCAGGACTAGATTCCTCAGAATCATAAATGTAGGGGAGACTATATACATAATTCATGGGCAGCTTCTTAGCCAGGCCTCTGAGCCAGGTATGCCTCTGTCTTTTCTCTTGCCTGTTTCTGCCAACTGCTATCCATGAATGGCAGCAACTCCTGCAGACAACAATGCCCAAGAATAGTAGTTCTAGACTGGGGGCTATATACACCCTGACCTCCGATATTTCAAGGGAACTAAAGGTGACAATCACACATGGTGGGGGTGAGGACATAGCACAAGACTAGGAGGCCAACAGTAGGATAGGGACCATAGGAAGGAAACAAAGACAGGAAGAGCTACTGTGCAAAAGAAGGTTGAGTAACACTGCCCTCAAGGAGTTTTTCAAATTTTACTGCATATAGATCACCTGGTAACCTTTGAATAGATACTGACTCAGTGGGCCTGGGGTGAAGCAGAGATTCTATTTCTAGTAAGTTCCTAGCTTCTTGGGAGGGGGAGGGAGGACAAAGGGGATTGCAGTTTGGCCTATACCCAACAGTATACAAGATTTACTCTGACTCTTCACTTGGGAATCCCTCTTGGTAGAGCTCAGGGAATCATATGAGATGCTAAGAGATTCAACCCAGGTCAGTCACAGGCAAGGCAAAAACTCTCCCTACTATAATATCTCTGCAGACCACTCCTAGTTTCTTAAAGTGTAGGTCACAACCCCGTATGGGATCATGTAATAGAATGAGAAGAGGAGCACAAAAAGTTGGTAACACCAAAAGATCTATGAATAAATGATGACCAAAAATTAATTCAAGGACCAGAGAGATAGTACAAAGGTTAAGGCAATTGCCTCTAGGTTTGTGGCTCTGAAGCAAGTTTGAATTCCAGCACCATATATAGTCCCCTGAGCATAGGACCACATGTGACCCAAACTCAAAAAAATTAAGCACACAATACATCCAAGATGTTTCTGGCAGCACTTGCTCATGTCATATTTCTCAGGCAAAGGAGAGTGGAAAATGTTGAAAGAGCTCTATCCTAGGTGACACCCCTGCTGCCCGTCTGCAATTCAGTTTTGAGTCAAGACCCAAAAGGATGGCAGAGATCACTGCTGGCCCAGTTCCCAGAATGATTTGTGAAACACATTGAATTAACTGTTCTATGAGAAATTTTAACTTCTATTTTGTTGGGTCATTGGGCTACACCCTGCAGTGCTTGGTCCAGTGCTTCTGAAGAATATCGGAGACACACCCAGAAGCACTCAGGAGGGTATCTGATGCCAGGTATCTAATTCAAGGGATCTAACACAGGAGATGTGCACTACCACTTGAGCTATCTCTCCAGCCTCCAAACATTGCATTTTTAGCAGTCATCCTAATACAGCTGCACGACAAAATTCTAGTTAATCACTTTCCCCCATAATATTAAAGACAATGCCCTATTGTCTTCTAGCTCTAACTACAGGTCCAGCACCACTCTGCCTGCCAATTGCTAGAGGAGCATGCAGTCTGTATTCTCTAAGGAAAGCTTTGGCAAGACTTGTTCTTTGAGCCTAGTATTCTGATGTCTCATGTGGATGTTGGGAACTTAATGAATCTGGACGTACCAGACCTTTCTTTCTCTTTATTTTCTCTGGTCTCATAGAATTTAAATTTTTGAGACTAATTCTCTAATTCTTATCTTTGTTTTTACTAAATACCATATTTTCTTTACGTTGCTATCCATGCTGAAAATACCTTGATTTGAGTTTCAACCATTTTTTCAAAAATTAATTTTGAGCCACATGTGGCAGTGTTTAGGAGTCACTCCCAGTGATGCCTAGGGGATTGTTCGATATCAAGGATCAAACCCAGGTCTCCCACATGCATGACAAGTGCTCATTTAGAAACAAGGCAGCATTCAGGGACCAAGATGCTGAACCCAGAACTCCCACAGGCAAAGCATGTACTCTGGCCCTTACTTTCAAAATCCTTTGCTACTTCTTTTTTTTGTTTGTTTTGTGGTTTTTTTTGTTTGCCTGTTTTGGGGTCACACCAGCAGTGCTCAGGGGCTACCCCTGGCTCTGAATTCAGAAATTACTCCCGGTGGCACAAGGGGGACCATGTGGGATGTCTGGGATCAAATCTGGGTTGGTCATATGCAAGTGCCCTACCCACTGTAGTATTGCTCCAACCCGGACATTTTTCATTCCTTCCTCAAGATTCTGCTTTTCAAGTGTACTTCCTTGGACTCAAATCTTTAATATATCTTATCTAAAATCATCAATTGTTTTGTTTCTTAAGTTTTACTCTCTAGGGCCCAGAGACATAGTAAGAGGAATTAAGGCACATGCCTGGCGTACAGCACCCTGGTTTGATTATAGATGCCACAACCACCTACAGAGGCAATCCCCAAGCATAGAACCTGGAATATCCCTAGCACTCCAGGTATGCCCCCTATTTCCCCCCCCCAAAAAAAAAAGTTTACACTTTATTGTTTTGTTTGTTTCCATTTATGTTGGTTTCTGCCTTTCATGTTAAAAAACAGCTTTTTTTCAGTGAAACAAGATCATTTTTATTGAAATTTACTTAAAAAAGATGTGTGGGGACAAAGAGAAGTGTGTGTTTAAGAAAGGACACAGGTTTCTCCAGAATGGGAAAAACAAGCAAAGAAACACAGATACAAGGAAGCTAGATAAGCATTTAAGGGAGAATACTGGCTTGAAGAGCAAGCAGGAAAAGTTACTTTTAAGGTATTTACAAGTGAGATGCTAAGAAGATGACTGACTAGAGATCTGTGAACAGATTTGGGGCTTACCAACTCTGGGTTTCAATATGGGGTGATCTTTTTCTTTTGACCTTTTTTTCTAACTAATAAAAGGCGCCAGCTAAGAGTCTCAATCTTTGACCTGGAAAGTATAACCCTGATTACCAGAGTTCTAGAAACCCCCACTTAGTAAATATTTTTTTTAATTAATCTGTTCTCATTACAACTATGCTCAGGTGCTTTCCATGCCAAAGGTTGTTTTCCATCTTCAATAATAACAACAAACCCTCCAGTGAGAGATGAGTTAGAGGAGAGTAGTTGCCAAAGTAAAGGAGATGAGCCTAACCATTTTAAAGAATCCTAATTTGATTTGTTTGTTTGGAGCCACACCCAGATGCTCTCAGGAGCTACTCCTGGCCCCTGATCTTCATGCTCAGTAGACCATGCATGCAGGAGATTGAAATTAAGCCTCTGGTGTGCAAAATACCTGGTTCAATCCCAGTCACCACTTTGAACCCTTAGCACTGAACTAGGTATGCCCCCAAATAGCAAAATATCACCTACACCACAATGGTACCTGATACCACAATTTAAGGTAAATCAAGTGACTTCTAAGTTTTCCTCACTATTGGCTTAATTAGTAACCACTTATTCTTCTGTTTTTCAATTTCAGTATGAAATTTTGCTATTAACTTGGGGTGGGGAGGTGGGAGGAGACACACCTGGCTGTGCTCAGAGATTACTCCAGGCTCTGTGCTCAGGGATCGTCACTCTTGGTGGGACTTGGAGAACCATATGGGGTCCTAGGGACTGAAACCGGGTTAACAGCGTGCAAGGCAAGTGCCCTACCTGCTGTACTCTCAGATTCACTATTAATTTCAGAAAATCTCTTTATCATTGTTTTATTAGGATTTAGGAAGTGAAAGCAAGTGATAGAACCCTCAAGTTTACTGAAAGTCTCTCTTCATTTGCTTTCCCTGTGCAACTTGTTTGCATTTCTTCCATTAGTTGTCAACTGATCTTTCCAAAAAGGTAAAATAGTCATAACATACTTCTTGAAAAAGTCTTCAATAGTTCCAAAATGTCTTTATTGTGAAGTCCAATTTACTTAGTCTGCAAGCTTTTTCCTGATTAGCTCCAGATTCCAGTGACACCTAACCATTCACCACCACACCCCATTCATTCCAGTCCCGCTGAATCCCTCGCTGAATTCCAAATGAATAGGTGCTTCTCAGCACCACTTATTTGCCTACATGGATGCCTCGGGGCGGGAAGGGGAGGGGCACAATTCGGCGATGCTCAGATCAGGGGTTAGTTACTCGTGCGCTGTGCTCAGGGATCTCTCCTGGCGATGCTCCGAGGACCTTGTAGGACTAGGATGCCAGGATCTAACTCCGATCGGCAGCACGAGGCAAGCGCCCTTTCCTCCCCGCCCTTCCCTCCCCCCATGTTAACCCTTTAGAATTCAGTTCAAGCAGCACTTCCTCCCAGAATTTTCTAAGAGTTCCTAATGTTACACTCTGGGCATCTCTCTAACAAACTATGTATCCCACTACTATTATTTCGTCGCTTTGTTCTTTGTTTCGCCGGCTCCCACCACATTCTAGGAACCAGAGACAGGCAAGAGTCAAGCATGTGAGAATGTGCGGCTAGTCTATGTACCAGATGGGGTCCTGTCGAAAGGGAAGCGCTAAGGCGAATAACCTAGCACTCACCTAGTCAAGCTTCCCCCGGCCCTGATAGACGGTGGAATGCGGTCGGCAGACAGAGGGTCCGGACTTGTCCAGTTTAGGGGGACCCCAGATATCCCGTCATCGTCATCTAGCACTCAGCAGACGCTCAATAAATTCTTGCTGGAGAAATTAAACGTATGGGGCTGGAGCGATAGTACAGCGGGTAGGGCATTTGCCTCGCACGAGTCCGACCCGGGTTCGATTCCCAGCATCCTATATGGTCCCCCAAGCACCGTTACCAGGAGCAACCCCTGAGCATCGCCGGGTGTGACCCAAAATGCAAAATAACAGTAATAATAATAATAATAATAATAATAATAATAAATGAATAAAATGAAATTACACGTAGACCGCAAGAGAATGTCGTGCACAAATCTAAAGGGTCTCTGGCTAGGGTGTATCTTCGAGACAGCCTTTCACCGCAGGTGGTCTCAGTGAGGTGACGGTCTAGACCTGGGCTCGCGCAGCACACCCTGGGAGTTGTAGTTCGCCGGGGGGGACTAGAGAAAACGCGATAGTGCGCGGAGCATTTTGGGAACTGTGGTTTCCGCGCTCGAGAACGCCCTGCGCAGGCGCAGGCCGGCAGCAGTTTCCGTGCCCGAGAGTTCGTATCTCACAGCCCGAGCAAACCCAGCAGACGACCATGGCTACTTACAGCTTGGCGAACGAACGACTGCGCGCCCTAGAAGACATCGAACGGGAAATCGGCGCCATTCTTCAGAATGCAGGTTCGGGAAACGACAACCGGAGAGCTGGGAGAGACAGCAGGAGTGGGGCGGGACCAGGGCACTCGTGGTGGGAAGGTTGGGCCTGGCAAGGACTGGACTGGCTACGGTAACTCCCCCTTTTCCGTTTGGCAGGTACCGTGATCTTGGAACTGTCCAAAGAAAAAACCAATGAGCGGCTCCTAGACCGGCAGGCAGCAGCCTTCATGGCGTCGGTGCAACATGTAGAGGCAGAACTGTCAGCTCAGATCCGTTACCTCACCCAGGTAGGTGCTGCATAGTTTTGTACCTTAGCCTGGGAGGTGGTTAGTTATTGCCCCCTGGATCTGTTAACACTAACCTCCCTACCCCCAATACGACTCCACTCTCGCTGGAAGGGGTGACCACTCTCTCCCAGGGCTGTTTTCTTTCTTCTTCATTGGGTAGAATGACTGGAGCCACCTGCTGGGGAACTTCTGGGAGACGCCCAAACCATGAGACTTTGTAGTTAGAAATTTATTCTGACAGTAGTGGCAGACAACTCATAGGCCATGGGATAGAGCGATAACACAGCAGGCAGGGGCGCTTACCTTGCACATGCCTTTCCTGGGTTTGATCTGCCACATCCCTGTGGTTCACTGAGCTCAACAGGAGTTGAGCCAGGATTGACCAGGATTAAGACCTGAGCACCTCTGGGTGTGGCAAAACAAAAGACAAACAAACAAACACACAAAACCCCCACAGAACTCCAGAAGTCTACATTCTGAGAAAAGGAGCTGGATGGAGAAAGTTCAGGAGTCATTAAAACAGCACTTATATAACTACCATTTATTGATACTTTATAGAGTACTGGATACTGCATTATGATCCTGAATCTTACAACTCAAGAACAGAATTACTGGGTCTGGAGCTATGTAGTACAGTGGGTAGGGCTTTTGCCTTGCACGCGGCCAACCCAAGTTCGATCCGCAGCATCCCATATGGTCCCCCGAGCACCACCAAGAGTATTTTCTGAGTGCAGAGCCAGAAGTAACCCCTGTGCATCGCCAGGTGTGACCCAACAAAAGAAAAAAAATTATTGTCACCTCCATTTTATGAATGAGCTTAACAGAAGTTAAGTGATTTGCCCTAGGTCATCCATCCACCAGGTAGCATAAATAATTTAAACTCAGGGAAGAAATGAGACAAGAGACCTGATGTCTGACCTGGGGCTGGGTAAACAAAGTGATGCTTCACTGATAAATTTAACTGTTCTGTAGGTGGCCACAGGGCAGCCCCATGAGGGCTCCAGCTATTCTTCAAGAAAGGATTGTCAGATGGCCCTGAAGCGTGTGGACTATGCTTGCCTCAAACTCAGTGACGTGGCCCGAACCTGTGAGCAGATGCTAGAAAGCTAGACTACAGATGCAGAGCAAGAATTTGGTGTGCCACCTTTACCCCAGGACAGAACCCGGAGACCTGTATGATGGGGAGTAGGGGCTACCACATCCATGCCCAGCTCATCAGAGTAAATGAGGACGAAAGGTGGAAATGGGAAACAAAGACCAAGTTGCCCAGAACTACGACACCCTGGCTCCTTTACCAGACTCCGTTTTGCACTTCATGGACATGCTCGGTCAGGAGAGGAAGATACAGACACCAGAACCACTTTCTCATATCCATCATTGGAAGAAAACCAAGGATTTTAATAATAAAAGCAATAACATAAAAACAAGGGGCTCACACAATCACTGGGGTATGTATCGCTGGGTGATACAAGGGATTCAAGGCAGTAAAACGAGACTGGCAGCCTTAAAGGAACAAGGGTAGAAAAAAGCAGTTTTTCACTTTGGGGCTGGGGTAGGAGAGGTTTGAAGCTGGGAAGGAATATCTGGTGTAGTATGGAGAGACTTAGGACAAAGGGGAATCACCAACAGAGAAGCTGGTACCAGAAATCATGGTAAGGGATAAGGGTATGAGACCAGTCTCTGCAGAGTCAATAATTCATATGGTAGAGTACATGGCCACCATGTGATGAAGTCCTTAGTGATTCCCTGGACCACATGCCTCACCTAGGCACAGTGTGGTATGTCCCTAGGTACTCCCTAATACCACAGACCCATACATCACCTCACCATGATCAGAAGTGGGCCACAGGGGCCGGAGCGATAGTACAGCGGGTAGGGCGTTTGCCTTGCATGAGGCCGACCCGGGTTCGATCCCCGGCATCCCAAATGGTCCCCAAGCATGCCAGGAGTAATTCCTGAGTGCAAAGCCAGGAGTAACCCCTGAGCATCGCTGGGTGTGACCCCCCCAAAAAAAAGCAAAAGAAAAAAAGAAGTGGGCCACAAACATAATAATAAGTAAAATAAGTTAAAAAGAGAATTTGTCCAAGGTATTATTATTTTGTAAAGCAACATCCAACATGATCATGCAAAAGAGAAAAATCAGGAAAGTTGAGGGCAGTTTTATTATATCTTGTCACATTTTCAGGTTGAAGAATTAAATGCCCATGGTATTGAACAAATCAGCCAGCCTCACAGGTTTCCATTCTTTAAGCAGTGGAATCTGGTGCCAAGGGGAGCTCTAAATCTGAAAAAGAGAAAAGTTAAGAGATGAGCTTTAGGGCCTGGAGCTATAGTATGGTGGACAGGGTGTTTTTCTTGCGTGCAACCAGCCTGGGTTTGAACCCTGGCACCCTATGTGGTCCCCTGAGCCCACCAGGAGTGATCCCTGAGTGCTGAGTCAGAAGTAAGCTCTGAGAGGACAAAGAATATGATAACATGAACTGGGAAAGGCTCATAGAGGGGACTGCGGGAGATGGAGGTTAGAGGGAGGCAGAAAGATCATACTGGGGTGGGGGTGGGGGGTTGCTTTGCACAAGGCAGACTCCAGTTTGATCTCAGGTACCACATATGGTCCCCTGAGCCCTGCCAAGAGTGATTCCTGAACATAGAGCCAGAAGTAAACCCTGAGCACAGTTCCACCCCATCCCCCCAAAAAAAACTCAAAGATTTATGAATTGAGTGAATGGCTTCCACCTTCCTCCATAGCTTTATTTCCCACTAGCCTACTGTAGCTGCTCCAAGCACTGGTCCCAGAAACTATGGTACCTTCTCTCACCATTTTGTAGTCTCTGGCTAACTCTTCCCTCTGCCTGTAGTCTGTGGTGCAGTTAGTCTCATATTAACCTAGAACAGTTTTTGAGCCAACTGAAAAGCTAGTAGTAGGATGCCTGTCAGGGAGTCTCTGGGTTTCTGCAGAAGAGGTTCAGAAGAAGATCAGCTTACCTGGAGAGTCGTGCCGTGATTTCTGTTTCTTGCATTTCAAATATAGGATGATTATGGTGAGGATGAAGACAATTCCCAACAGGGATGGTACGGCCACCAAAGCTGACGCCCCGGCTGCAGAGCCCTTGTTTCCTTTCTCTTGCTCCCTAATTTCAAGTGCTGCGTGCAGACTTGGTCCCACCGTGGAAGTTGTGGTTTCACTATTATGAGTGAAATTTTTTTCGAAGGATGGTGTTGCTGCTGGCAGGGTGGGCTGCTGAGTAGACGGCAGGGTGGGCTGCTGAGTAGACTGCAGGGTGGGTGATGGGGCAGTCTGGGTAGGAGTGCTGGTATTCCAAGATGTCTTTTCTGTGGACTCAGGAACCTGATGGTTGGGTGGAAGTAAATGTTCCTGGCGAGCCATACTCTGGGATTGGGAGTGATGTCCACATTCTGGAAAAGCAAGAAGTGAAGAATCAGGGCTATAAACGAACAAGTAGAGGGAAAGTAGTAGGTCAAGGAAAACAGGAAGAAAAGACGGAGGAGCAGGAGAAAAAGGCAAGTGTGGAGGGAAAAGGTAGAAAGAAAGAACAAGCTGTCACATGGAACCAGGCTGTGCTTGCTCTGGTCATTTGGGTTTGGGACTATATCCAGTGGGAGTTGGGGGGGAGGGTAAGGATAATGAGGTGTCACTGGCATTCCCACATACAAAGTTTGCACTCCGCCCATTGTCCTCTCTCCTCTTCCCCAAGTTGCTTTCTGAACTGGATGGTTAGGAGACCTGGGTTGGCTGGAACCCTAGCTCTGCTACAAAGTCACCATTCTGACCTTGCCCCTGGTTTCAGCTATCTTGGGTCTCATTTCCTCATTTCTTTCAAATGTAAAATGGAGATGATTTTATTTTTATTTTATTTGATGGGGGCCAGAGGTAGATGGTCTAGAGGGGACATGTTTCTGGCTCTGTGCTCTAGAGTACTGGGGGGGGGGAGGGAGCAGGGGGAGAGCGGTGCAGCAGGGATTCAAACTAGGGTCAGTAAGTGCCTTAGTCCCTGTACTCTCCAGCCCCAGAGATAATTTTAGTGCCAAAAGTCAAGGTAACCGGAAAGACGTTATGTGGATCTCTGCAATCTAAAGGGTAGTATGTGTCCCACTAATGTTAGAACAGGGGCTGGAGCGGTAGTATAGCAGGTCGGGGCATTTGCCTTGCACGAGGCCAGCCTGGGTTCAATCCCTGACATCCCATGTGGTACCCTGAGCACCACCAGGAGTAATTTCTGAGTGCAGAGCCAGGAGTAGCCTGAGCATTGCCAGGTGTGATCCAAAAGAAAAACAAATTACTGTTAGAGAAGACAACTTTAGGTGGAACACAAAATAAAATTTTAGTGACTTGAAAGGAAAAAAAAAGAGACTATACATTAAATTTGTGACTTCACAGATATTGAGTAGAAGTTGCTAACTAAACTAAGTTTTTCAAAAGTAACTTTGGGGGCTGGTGAGATAGAACAGGTAAGGTGCATGCCTTGCAGGCAGTCGGCCCAGTTTTGATAGCCTGGCACCCTATATGGTCCCCCAAGCCAGATAGGATGATCCCTGAGCCAGGAATAAGCTCTCAGTAAAGCCAGGTGTTGCCCCCAAATCAGAAAACAAACCACAAACATACTAAAAATAATAACAATGACTATAATAATATACATGCTGGAGTTGAAGAGAGTACAGTGGGTAAGGTGGGTAAGCATTCAGCTGACACGGGTTTGAGTCCTGCCACCCCATATGTTCCTCTAAGCAGAGCCAGGAGTGAGCCCTGCGTGCAGAGCCTGGTGTAAGCCTTAATTACTGATATGGCCCAAAACAAAACAAAACAATATATATGCCAAAATGCTGGGAGATGAAATAGTCATGCCAGCAGTTCACTTGGAAATACATTGAAAAATAGGCTGATGCTCACGGGATGGCTAAGCAGATGAATGCTCAATAATGCAAATATAGATTGAACACAAATTGTAACTTACTGTAAACTACTGTAATCAAAGTTACTGCAAATAAAGATATATTTGCTCTATTATGTACATATATAAAATATTTAAGGTAGAAAATATTGTAGAAATTAGTGGATATCTCTATCACTGTCATCTCGTTGCTCATCAATTTTGCTTCTTGTTACTGTTTTTGGCATATCGAATATGCCATGGGGAGCTTACCAGGCTCTGCCATGCGGGTGGGATACTCTCGGTAGCTTGCCACGCTCTCCGAGAGAGACGGAGGAATCAAACCCGGGTCTGCCATGTGCAAGGCAAACACCTTACCCGCTGGGCTATCTCTCCAGCCGGGTGGTGGATATATTTTTGGAAAATAAAAATAGTGTCTCAGATTCAAGAAAAATCTTGAATAAATAGAAGCACAGGTGATGAGATGAATTGACAGTTTTGACAATGGTGGTGAACAATGTCTGGAAAAGGAGAACTTCAGTGAAAGTATTTTGGCCAACATCAGATGGTCCTAGGGATTCTTAGGGATAGGGGGAAAGGGCTGAGGCAAGGAGGTGAGGTCCCTGACTCCTCAAGACAGAACCTGGGGAGGAGAAGAAATTGCTCACCTTTTTTTTCATAGCAGCTAATCAAGTCCAGCACCCAAGGGTCTTGGCTGCCCCCACACACAGAGTACAACTTGGGCTGGGAACTGGACCGAGGACGCAAGCGGAACCTGTGGAGTTAGACCCAGCCTCAGCCACCGCTCCTGCGGCCCCACCTCTGTTCCTCATTCCAAAGTCGTGAGTCACCGCCCACCTGGCGTGTCTCTGCCGCCTTGGGAAAGTCCAGAGAGGTGGGACCGGAAGGGAAAGTGACAATTTCTCTATTTTGTGAGGGTCGTGGCGGCACCACACGAAGGAAAAAGGGTTGCGCGGGATGGCTGATTCTACCTGGCATAGCCAAAGCATTGATTGTACTCTTCCAGTCGCTTTCTCAAAGCCTTCAACTGGTCAGCGGTTGGTGGAGAGTTTGAAGAAAACGTTTTCATGCAGTAACAGTTTCCAGCTTTGCTGCCCTCGTTCCCATTACCTAAGCAGGATAGAGGCGGTCAGCTGATTCCCCCACCAAGGGGAACTACTACTTAGCCTCCAATACCCAGCCCGAAACAATCTCTCCTCTAGACCTGGGGATCGACCTCCAGATTCAGCCCACAGGCACATTCCCCCAAAGCCATCCATCATTCCACAGGACCGGATGTCTGCCTCCAACCTCAGGGAGTTAGTTGGTCCTTCTGACTTGAGCACCCTGGTGAGCTTGTACCCACTTAATCCAACTCAACCTGCGGCCTTATCCGCTTCCCAGGATTCGGGAATCAGGACCGCCAGCCCAGCCCCTGGACGAACCTGGCAAAATCAGCAGCATTAGCAGGAGGAGACCGAGGAGGAGACCGGTCCTGTAGGCACCAGGACCCCCGCCCTGTACCATCTCAGCGCCGCCTGCCGCAGACTGATTCCCAGAAGGTTCAGAGAGTGAAATCAAACAAGTTTCTCAATGACTTTCGCTTCCTTGCCCCGCTTCCCCCGAGGAGGCTGGCTGGGGAGACGGCGGCGCCGGTGCGGTGGGCGCAGGAGGGAGCGCGAGGTGGCGGCGCCCCCCCTCCCGGCTCCCGGCGCTGGCCCAGGCGCGGTCGGTGGCACTGCCGCAAGTCGGGGCGGCGGGCTGGGGGTGCCGCAGGGGAACCCCCAGAGGCGGAGCTCCGCCACCCGCGCCCCGGCGTGGATCCCGCAGTGTCCGGTCCCCAAGACTGTTTAAAGAAACCGAAAGGAAACTCGGGCTGCCAGTCCTGGAGAGGGCGGGTCTGGGAATGACTTGAAGAATGCCAGTCATACCCTGGCCGCCTCTGGCTCCAGACCATGCTACCTGGACACGGAGGAGCGGCTCTCCGCATCCCCTACTCTGCAAGACACGCGCGCTTCCCGGCCAAGGGTCAGGACCGGCAGCCTCGAGTCCAGTGGTCCGACGCCAGACAAGCCAGCCGGCAGGTGCGCGCGCCAAGCCCCACCTCCACGGTGGCCTCGGGCGCTGTCCCTGCAACCACGGGGGCGTGGCCACGGAAGGCCCGGCCGCGGGGCTCGGGCAGCCGACCACGTCACCGCCCACCCCCGCATCCACGAGGTATTTACCTTCGAAAAGTGGTGGCGGCTGCAGGTACCGGAGTAGCGGAGGTGCGGGGAGATCCTTTGGGGGTCACCACCAAACCGATTCAAGAAAAAGGGATGACGCGGCTCCTAGCCCCTTCTCCAACACCCCAGAGACAGATCCAAAATTCTCCCCATCCCTCCCCGAATCCTTCCTGTTAGTGTAGCCCCTTCTCATCTCTATCTTCAATTCATAGTCGATGTTTGAAGATTTGAGCCTCAAATTTTGAGTTCTAAACACCCTCTCTCTCCTGAATAGATTCTTTAACCCTAATCACCTGCTTTCAAGTCCAGTCTCTTACTTGAACTCCCCTCCTCCGTCCTGAGAACCCTGTTCCCAGCTCCTAATATTCATTTCTAGATCACACCCTAAAAATCTCAGGGCTGGGAGGAATAGAGACGTTACTGGTGCCCACTCTATTAAATCCACGAACTATGGGATGACAGTGACAGTGATAACAGTGATACAGATCACACCCTAAGAATCCTTCAAACCCCTGCTTGTGTCCCAACCCCAAGCCCCCTCACCATATTTCCCTTCCTTTCCACAGTCTGGACCCAAGCCCTGTGCCCCTGAAGACATGGAATTTGTGTCTGGTTACCGGGATGAGTTCCTCGATTTCGCTGCCCTTCTCTTTGGCTGGTTCCACAAGTTCGTGTCAGAGCGTGGGGCTGTAGGGGCCAGTTTTGAAGGCCGTTGGCGACAACTGGAGGCTCAGATCAGAAGGCTACCTCAGGACCCTGCCCTTTGGGTGCTCCACGTCTTACCCAACCGCAGTGTGGGCATCAGCCTGGGCCAAGGGGCAGAGCCAGGTCCAGGATCAGGCCTGGGGGCTGCCCGCCTCTTGGGAGATGAGCCTCCACTCCACCTGCAAGACCTAACCCCCTACGTTAGCTTTGTCAGCCTGGAGGAAGGAGAGGAGGAGGAGGAGGAGGAAGAAGAAGAAGAGAACAGAGAAGAGGAGGGTCAAGGCCATAAGGTAGAAACAGAGAAGAATGGGGAGCCAGCCCTGTCCAACAGAGAGTGCCTGCAGGAAGCAAATCCATCAGGGGAATCCAAAGAGGCTGAAAAGCAAACAGGAGGTATTGAGGATGGCTGCCGAGAGGACAGAACTGAGGACGAAGTAGGTCTTGAGAAGAGGAAGGGACGAAGAAGTGGTAAGAACTGAGGGCTTCCCTGCTGGGCCAGGCCAGGTGACTCCCCTTTCAAGGCACCTTTCCTATTGAGAAGCCAGGCCAGAGTACAAACAGAAGTCTTGGGGCCATTCATCCTGAAGAGTGGATATCCGCAGTGCCCCACAATATTTGGATTGGTTGAGTTTTGATTTAAACAGTGAAAGGGGGACCTGGGAAAAAGCCTCTAGAATTGCAGATTTACACCTTCTCAGGAGGTGTAAATTCAGAATCTAAAATTCTGCCAGTGGTTCCACATTTCTACATGGCAGCAAATGCTTGCACATCTAGCAGCTCTTGCCTTTGAATGAAGCCAACCCTTTCTACCTACTCTTCTTTAGTCATTTGGTGCTACATGTCAAAAAAAAAATTCACTTAGGGACCGAGAGATCATACAGTGGATAGGGCCTTGTACACGGCTGACCCACATTCAATCTCCGTCATTTCATGTAGTCCCCCAAACCTACGAGGAGTGATTTCTGAGTGCAGAGCCAAAAGAAACTCTTGAGCATAGCCAAGTGTGGCCCAAAACTAAACAAAACAAAAAAAGAAAGAAAATTTCACTGAATTAATTGCTTGCATAGACCCTGTGGGTATTTGAATTTGGTACCTCCAACCTGACCACATTTGCTATCCCTCACCCCAACTTTTCATTTCTTCCCCAGAGGCTGCCCCCCTTCATCTTTCCTGCCTCTTATTGGTGACGGATGAACATGGCACCATCTTGGGCATTGACCTGCTAATGGATGGAGCCCCAGGCAATGCAGGCAGGGGCTCAGGGACCGAGAACCTGGCTCGCCGGGCCTATGCCCTCCTCTGTCACAGCATGGCCTGCCCCATGGGCTCTGGAGACCCCAGGAAGCCCCGGCAGCTTACTGTGGGTGATGCCCAGCTACATAGGTACAGGGATCTGATATTTAAGGGGGTGGAGGCTTCAGGGCCTAGATCCCTGAGCACTGCCCTCCACCCCTTGCCTGATACGATCTTTATTCCTGCCCCCTCTTCAGAGACCTGGAGAGTCTAATTCCAAGACTGGGAATAAAGTTAGCCAAGACCCCAATGCGGACCTGGGGGCCCCGACCAGGCTTCACCTTTGCCTCCCTTCGGGCTCGAACTTGCCATGTTTGTCACAGGCACAGCTTTGAAGTGAAGCTGACACCCTGGTAAGCAGTCTACAAAGATGGGGTGAAAGGGTGGAAGGCCTTCACAGTCAGGCAGAGAGAGCAGACCATTGGACAGATAGAATTTTGAGGGACAGAAAAATAAAATGACCCACACAAATAAAAGGGCTGCTCTTGGCTGCATGCAAAGCAAGTGGTTCAATTCCTCACACTGCATCATCTCCTCAGTACTGCTGAGAAGGACAACTGAGCACAGAGCTGGGAGTAGCCCTAGAATTACCAGGTGTGACTCCCAAGCTTACCACCCTCTCCCACTAGAAAACTAAACAAACAAATAAAAAATCTGTTGTTCACACAGACTATGTGACATATTGGCGACTGCAGGGCAGAGGGACAACAGGAAGAAGACCTACAGAGATGAGCTAGATTGGGTTAGAATATAGCTTAGTGGTAGAGCACTCTCTCCTGGCTGGTGTGAGGCCCTGGGTTCAATTCCTGGCACACACACAGACACCCATGAAAGGACAAGAGAGAGTAATGCGGGGTGCCCATCTCTCTAACTGCAGCCCCCAGTGCGGTGCTGTCTTATACTGTGGAGAGGCTTGTCTCCGGGCTGACTGGCGCCGATGCCCAGATGATGTGAGCCATCGATTTTGGTGCCCAAGGCTTGCCGCCTTCATGGAGAGGGCAGGAGAACTGGCAACTCTGCCTTTTACCTACACTGCAGGTACAATACTGAGGTTGGGGAGACAAGAGAAGGGACGAGGTCTTGACACCGGGAACAGCGTCTTGGGGTAGGGGCTAGTGTCTGGAGGTATGATATAAAACCTTGGAATAAGGACAGACTGCTAGGTGTTTGTGGATGCAGGCTCTATAACCAGGGCTGAAAACAGAAACTCTGAGGCATGGGGGTGAGCATCAGAGAGACCTTCAGAAATTCAGGGATTTCCAACATTAGCTTCTTCTTCCACCACATCACTCATGTGTAACCTTGAATATCTCCCTGCTTAGAACCTGTTTTGTCTGATGTCAAATCAAAAGACTAACAAACACTGAACCCAGAGCTCTTCTAAGAATTCTGTGAACTCAGTGCCTGCCACCTGTAGACACTCAAAAATAGTATTTCTCTCTCCAACTGGAACCAGACTCACACCCAGAGTCCTTGGAAAGACTGAAAAGAACTAAAATCTGAGTTCAACCCCTCCCTTTCTCCTTCTTCAGAAGTGACCAGTGAAACCTTTAACAAGGAGGCCTTCCTGGCCTCCCGGGGCCTCACTCGTGGCTACTGGACCCAGCTCAGCATGCTTATTCCAGGCCCTGGAACCCCCCGGCATCCCCGCGGCAGCATGCCATCTCTCAGTCTCCTTCTCAGTGGTGTGTAAGGCCTCCCTTCAGGCCTGGGCTTCTTCGGTGTAGAGGGAATGGAGGGAGAAAATGGAGTTCCCTTCCACATACATGCCAAGCTCCGCACCACCACCGGGACCATTCGAAGCCTTTCTCTGGCCCTCAGAGTCATCAGCCCTGCCCTGTCCCACCCAGCAGCTTCACCCCCTACTGCTGCTCTTGCTACTGCCCCAGGTCCTCATTCAGAGCATTCAACTTCTTTGTAAAGAACAATGTGTGGGTTGGGTTGGTGTGTGTGTGGTGGGGGGGTCTTCTAGATACAAGCTTCTGTTCTTCCTTTCACCCTCTCAGGAGACCCCTACCAGCTCCTCCAGGGGGATGGTACTGCCTTGATGCCCCCTGTGCCCTCTGATCCACCCAGGAGCCTCTTTGGTGAGTTGCAGAAACTCTGAGGGAACCAGAAATAGAAATAGGAACAGGAGGGTCAGGGTCTCGGTAACTGAAGAAATGACCAGATTGCTAGAGGGAAGGGAAGGGTTGGGGTCTGGCCTGGTGCCTGTGGTCTTCCAGTCACCCGCTCTCCCCAGTCTCGTGGCAGGATTATTACACATGGAGGGGCCTCGGCTTGGACTCCCCTATGGCTGTGCTTCTCACCTACCCACTGACTGTATACTACGTCATCACCCATCTGGTGCCTCAGTCCTGTAAGGGGTTGGGGGCAAGGGCTACATGCATGGAGAAGAGGGGACAGGGTGCTGGTAGGGCACCCTAGGGAGGAGGAGGGGAAGACCATCTCCTTAAGTAGCAAGCTTTATACCCAGTCCCTGAGCTCAACATCCAGAACAAACAGTCACTGAAAATCCATGTGGTGGAAGCTGGGAAGGAGTTTGACCTTATCATGGTGTTTTGGGTAAGTTCTTTCAGGGCTGAAGGTTGCGTGAGTATTTGGGGATGAAAGTGGATGCAGGGAGAGACCCAGGCCCGTCCTTCCCTCTGTCCTTTAGGAGCTCTTGGTCTTGCTCCCTCATGTGGCCCTGGAGCTGCAGTTCGTAGGTGATGGCCTGCCCCCAGAGAGTGACGAGCAGCATTTTACCCTGCAGAGGGTAAGAGCTGAGGGTTCCCTGCTCCTCAGCATCACCCTTCTCCTCTCCCCGTGATGGGCCCCTGCTCATTCCTTCTCCTCTCTTGCCTGATGGGTGCCTGCTCCAGCACCCTAACTTCCAAGGGTTTCCCCGTCCATTCCTGGCTCCTCAGGATGGCCCCAAAGTATCTGTCCGGCCGGGTCCCGGAGCTTCAGCTCGCCTCAGCTCTGGGACTAAAGAGAAGGGGGGTCGCAGAGACCTGCAGATCAAGGTGTCTGCCCGGCCCTACCACCTGCTCCAGGGGCCCAAGCCTGACGTGGTTATCGGTAAGAGCCTGGGGTAGGGGTGTATGTTGGGGGACAGTTTGGGGTGGAGGCGGGAGAGATCCTGGGAGCCAGTTTCTTCTTGTTCTCCTGGCTCTGCAGGATTTAACTCCGGCTTTGGTCTCAAGGACACCTGGTTGAGCTCCCTGCCCAGGTTACAGGTGGGGGCTAGGACACAAGTCAGGTCCTCTCCCTGCCCCCCTAGTCGCCCCTGTTCTGAAAGACTCTTCTCTGTCTTCTCCACGTACCCAGTCCCACCAACCTGTCCTTCCCTGTGTCTGCCTCACGCCTCTCCCTATCCGGGTCTGCCATGGACCCTGGTTTACAGCCTTCAGTGAGCCCTGTAGATCGGGAGGTGCTGGTGGAAGGAGCCCGCCTGGGGATCTCTGAGGCTCCCTTCCACCCCAGTCCCTCCGAGTGCCGGCCTTCTTCACTGAGAGCAGTGAGTACGGCTGCATGATGGATGACCAGACCATGGCGGTGGCCACCGGCGGGGGCACCAGCCCTCCGCAGCCCAACCCCTTCCGCTCTCCGTTTCGACTCAGAGCCGCCGACAACTGCATGCCTTGGTAGGACCCGCTCCACTTCCGAGGGTTTACTAGGGGCGGGGGGCTTCCGTAGTACTCCTTTACCAACCCCCTTGCACTCCCCTCCCCCCCAAACCCATCCCTGGGGGACCTGCCCCCTCTGTCCCCAAGACGCAGCACCACGCGGGCAGGTCTTAACAAACCCATCGCACCCATCAATAGCCAGCTCACAGAATCTCCGCACCCCTAGCCCCGAGAACCCGCCACCGTCTAATCGTCTAATCGCAGCTCCAGGCCCCCGGAATTCAAGCCTCAGGCCTCGCCCCTTGGGGGACCCCCGGTTGCCTGGCCTGGGCCCTAATGGCGCGCCCCCATCCTCAGGTACTGCAACGCCTTCATCTTCCACCTGGTCTACAAACCTGCGCAGGGCAGCGGAGTCCGCCCGCCCCCGGGGCCCCCGCCCGCCGCCCCGACTCCTGTGGTCCCTCCCGCCCCGGCCCGAAGGCGGCGAGGAGACAAGAAAGCTGGGGGCGGGGGCCGCCGTCGGAGATGAGGCTGGGAGGGGGCAACCCGTCCTCTCCCCAGCGCTCCTCACAAAGGAAAGCAGAAACAACCCAGCCCAGGGGGAGGCCGGTTGGCGAAACACGAAAAGGTAAATAAAATGACTCGTTTGAAACCCCTGAGTCATTGATTCTCGGATGATACGGGTCGCGGAAACAGGGATGCGACTAAGTGGGAGAGCGGCTGCCTTGCTGGCCTCCTGCCACCCCTTGGGCCCCTCGACCCCTTCCTGATCGCCGCCTGCCAAGTGTTCCGAGAGAGTGCGAGAGAGTGTCACAACCCATTGGGCTATACCCTGCGTGATTGCCCGCCACTCTGCATCAATAAAACCAGAAGAAACAACCCCGGGCCCGGGAGGGAAGGGGAGGGGAGGAGAGGAAAGGGGAGGAGAGGGGAGGGGAGGGAAGATGCTCAGTGCCCCGGAGTCTGGATTTGACCTGCTGCATTGCAAGGTGCCCTGGGCACTACAAGGTAAAGCCCTAAAACTAAATTACAAACTGAAAAAACAGAAAAGAATTTAGGGATATTTCCCTTCTGCTTCTTTCAGACCAGTTTTTCCCTGTCTTACTGGGACTCTGACCCTCCCCAGTTCATGGTGTTCAACAATTTCTTCCACTGTCATTTTTCCAGACCAAGAATCTTTGGGGGACCTGCCCCCTAGATAAGACAAGAACGAACAGAATATAACTTCTCAGGGACCAGGGAGCCTTATAAACTATTGTTGTAAGATTAAATCTCTGGTGTCCCACATGCACTGAGCAAGATCCTGAACAGTTATTTTAGAGACTCAGTGAGATAGTACAGTGAGTAAGGCAATAGCCTTGTATGGACTGACCCAGGTTTGATCCTTGGCATCCCATATGGTCCTCCAAGCAGTGTCAGAAGTGATTCCTGAGGCATGCATATGCTGCCTGTGCCCATGCGTTGCTGCCGAACACATGTCACATGTGGTGCCTGAGCACATTTGTTTCCCACATCTCCCGTCTTGAGATATCTAATGCTGGGATGTTTACTGGGGCTCCCTCTCCACTTCTGGCGAAGCCTGCTTTGCTCTTGAGTCTCTCTCTCTCTCTCTCTCTCTCTCTCTCTCTCTCTCTCTCTCTCTCTCCTCTCACTCCCCCCCTCTCCTCTTCCTCAAAATAACCAAATAAAAAAAGAAGTTATGCGTGAGCACAGAGCCAGGAGTTAGCCCTGAGCATAGCTAGGTGCGGCCCCAAAATCCCCCCATTAATTTTTTGACTAGGCCAGCAAGATAGTACAACAGGGAAGATCCATGCCTTGCCGACAGCTGACCCTGGTTTGGTCCTTGACACCACATATGGTCCTCTGAGCCCACCAAGGGATGATCCTTGAGTGTAGAGTTAGGAGTAGGCCTTAAGCACCACTGATTGTGGCCCAAAACCAAAACAGAACTACAAGAATCACAACCAGGAATGGGATATGATAAATAGAAGTGTGACCTCTGGTAAGCACATGTGTCAAAACTGCAGTGACACTAGCAAACACCATAATCAAAATGTGTGGGGTGAGGGAGCTAGAGCTATAGTGCAGCGGGTAGGGCATTTGCCTTGCACGCGGCTGACCTGGGTTCGATTCCCTGCATCCCATATGGTTCCCGGAGCACCGCCAGGAGTAATTCCTGAGTGCAAAGCTAGGAGTAACCCGTGTGCATCGCCAGGTGTGACCCTGCCCCCAAATAAAAGTACACTTGTGGGGTGAGACCCATGGCATATAGATAATATGCCAAAAATAAATAAATAAAATATAATTGTTTTGGGGCTGGGGAAGATACTTCAGAGTTCTGAAGTAAGCCCTGAAAATGAAAGAGCACATACCTCATGAGTGCACAAGCATCGTGACTGATGCACCATCCCCAGCGATCACCACAGCTAAAACATGCAGAGCGCCTAGGCCTGAAAGAGATCTCAGATGGCTGGAGCACATGTTTTGCAAGAGGGTACCACAGGATTGATCCTTAGCACTAAGTGGTCTAGTGAGCACCCACAAGGAGCAACCCTACCCCCACCTCCATGAAAGCATTGTTAGGCATGACCCCAAAACAAACCTAAAAATGTGCTAACAGGTGTATGTGTAATCCCTGCTCATTGCATCAATATCAATAGAAACAAAATAGAGGGGGAAGGAGGTTAAAAATGAATGAATGAATGAATGAATGAATGAATGAATGAATGATAGGTTAGGGAGAGTTTACAACTTCCTAGGAACACAGAGACCTTTTCATTTAGATTCAGTGAAAAGTCCTGGTCACTCAATTGTTTCTTATTTCATCTGTTTCAAACTATCTTTGATTCCACCTTCTCTCATATCTTACTCAAAAGAGAACCACCTGGCATAAACTTCCTTAACTAATTACAGTTACTACGTAATAATATATCACTTGACATCCTTTGCTCCTTGACAATGAACAAATTGTCTCTTTAACAGTCTTCCCAACAATATAGCCTGTCTGAATCATGTGAAAGCATACAACATACTTCAATACTATTCTTCAAATGTTTCAAAGTCATTAAAGGCAAAGAAAGACAAGAATCTGTGACAGAGTGGAAAAGACTAAGGAAGCAGGATAACTATATTCGATGCAGTATCTTGGAATCGGAAAAGGATATTAGTAGGAAAACTGGAGAAATCCAGATAAAATGTAGTTTAGCTAATGCTGCATCAATGTAAATTTCTTAGTTTTGATATAAGATGTATTTTTAAGATGGGTGAGGGTATGTGGGCAGGGTATCTTTGCAACATATCTATAAATCTAAAATGATTATGGAATAAAAAGTTAAAAAATCAAGTTCATTCTCCTTTGTATGGATGGTTGGGTGTCAACTTTATTCTCTTTTGGTGGGGGGCACATACCCAGTGGCACTCAGGGGCTGCTCCTGACTTAGTGTTCAGGGGTCACTCCTGGTGAGGCTCAGAGCATCAAGCACAGCTGGGGATTGAACTCAGGGTTCCTTTGTGCAAGCATGAATTCCAGAACTCTGAATTATCTTCCCCAGCCCCAAAACAGTTATATTTTATTTTATTTACTTATTTTTAGTGAAGCAAGAAAAGTTTTTTTATTGAAACTTAATTAGAAAGATGTGAGGGAGAGAAAGGGAGAAGCACAGGTCCAAAGAGAACACAAGTTTCTTCAGAGTGAAAGTAGGCAAAGATCCACAGATACATGTTAAAAAGCAAGCACCCAGAACAATTTTTAAGACTCTTTTTTTTTCAGGGTGCTAGGATATGGAACCCAAGACCTCTACCATTGCACTACATACCCAGCCATCTCTTTCTTTTTGTGGAGGTCAGGGAAATGAGGAGGCACACTTGGCTGTACTCAAGGTTGACTCCTGACTCTGCACTCAGAAATTACTCCTGGCAAGTTCAAAGGACCACATGAGACAAGGCAAGCACATTACCCACTGCACCATCTCTCCAGTCCCATTTTAAAATTTTTTTAAAATTTTATTTTATTTATATAAAGTTGTTTACGATGATTTATTCCATTCAGAATTCCAACACCAATCCCACCATATACCTTCCCACCACCATTATTTTCAATTGTCCTAAGTCTGCCCCAAGAGCAGGCCCTAAATAATTTATTTTGTATTGCTTGTTATGAATAAATTGCTAAAAATGATCAAAAAAGATTTCCTTAGAGAATCAATATTGTCAAAATGGCAATACTCCCCAAAGCATTATACAGATTCAACGTGATCCCTATAAGGATACCCATGACATTCTTCAAAGAAACGGATCAAGCAATCCTAAAATTCATATGGAACAACAAACGCCCACGGATAGCTAAAACAATTCTTGGGAAAAAGACGATGGGGGGCATCACCCTCCCCAACCTTAAACTTTACTACAAAGCAGTAACAATTAAAACAGCATGGTACTGGAACAAAGGCAGAGCCGCAGACCAATGGAACAGGGTGGCATATCCCTACACACAACCCCAAATGTATGATCATCTAATCTTTGATAAGGGAACAAGAGATGTGAAGTGGAGCAAGGAAAGCCTCTTTAACAAATGGTGCTGGCACAACTGGACAACCACATGCAAAAGAATGGGCTTAGACCTTGACCTGACACCATGCACAAAAGTCAGATCAAAATGGATTAAAGACCTCAACATCAGACCACAAACCATAAGGTACATCGAAGACAAGGTCGGCAAAACCCTCCACAATATTGAAGATAAAGGTATCTTCAAAGATGACATGTAACTGGCCAACCAAGTGGAAACAGAGATCAACAAATGGGACTACATTAAACTAAAAAGCTTCTGCACCGCAAAAGATACAGTGACCAAAATACAAAGACTATCCACAGAATGGGAAAGGATATTTACACAATACCCATCAGATAAGGGGTTGATATCAATGGTATATAAAGCACTGGTTGAACTCTACAAGAAGAAAACATCCAACCCCATCAGAAAATGGGGCAAAGAAATGAACAGAAACTTTACCAAGGAAGAGATACGAATGGCCAAAAGGCACATGAAAAAGTGCTCTATATCACTAATCATCAGCTAGATGCAGATCAAAACAACCGTGAGATACCACCTCACACCACAGAGACTAGCACACATCCAAAAGAACAAAAGCAACCACTGCTGGAGAGGATGTGGGGAGAAAGGGGCCCTTCTACACTGCTGGTGGGAATGCCGACTGGTTCGGCCCTTTTGGAAAACAATATGGACGATTCTCAAGAAATTAGAAGTTGAGCTCCCATTTGACCCAGCAATATCAATTCTGGGAATATATCCCAGAGGAGCAAAAAAGTATAGTCGAAATGACATCTGCACTTATATGTTCATCGCAGCACTGTTTACAATAGCCAGAATCTGGAAAAAACCTGAGTGCCCTAGAACAGATGACTGGTTGAAGAAACTTTGGTACATCTATACAATGGAATACTATGCAGCTGTTAGAAAACATGAGGTCATGAATTTTGCATATAAGTGGATCAGCATGGAAAGTATCATGCTAAGTGAAATGAGTCAGAAAGAGAGAGACAGACATAGAAAGATTGCACTCATCTGTGGAATATAGAATAACAGAGTAAGAGACTAACACCCAAGAATGGTAGAAATTAGTACCAGGAGGTTGTCTCCATGGCATGGAGGCTGGCCTCACATTCTGGGGAGAGGGCAACTCAGAGAAGGGAACACCAAGTAAAATGTGGTCGGAGGCCATGCGGGGGAAGGGTGATGCGTGCCGAATGTAGACTAGAGACTGAACACAATGGCCACTCAACACCTTTATTGCAAACCACAACACCTAATTAGAGAGGGAGAACAAAAGGGAATACCCTGCCACAGTGGCAGGGTGGGGTGGGGGGAGATGGGACTGGGGAGGTGGGAGGGATGCTGGGTTTACTGGTGGTGGAGAATGGGCACTGGTGAAAGGATGGGTTCCCGAACTTTGTATGAGGGAAACATGAGCACAACAATGTATAAATCTGTAACTGTACCCTTACGGTGATTCCCTAATTAAAAATAAATAAATTTTTTTTAAAAAGAGAAAGATATATGGTATAAAAAAATTAAAAAAAAAAGATTTCCTTAAAAGAAAGTGTATGAAGATTGTTGTATCCCACATTAATTGCTCCAAGGAGCAATTAAGCCATTGTTTAAGATAAGAGATTACTAACATGTTACAGGTTAAGCCTTGTGTGTTAATATTTTCTTAATCAAGGTTGGTTGCCTTCTATACATTGTAGGAAAACATTGGGTTTGTCCTTTTTGCCTTGCCACAGGGAACTTGTTTACCTTAAAGCAATGTCCTTTCTGTATGGACACAGGAAGACAGTTAATATTATGCTTTGTAACTTGGGAGTTGATTGACTCCAATAATATTTACTCCTGGGCATCTGCTTTCTCAACTCAATTGCCCTTAGTTCCTAGCACCCCAAAATCAGGGTCCCAATGAGGGACAGAATGGACCCAGGGCAGGCTGTGAGCTACTGTGGCATCGAAATGGGCCAGGCCAAAGCGCCACAATACTCAACTATAAGTTGAGAGCATGGTCATAGACAAATGCTGTTGTGATCCAAATGTAACAACGAAACTAGGACCCTGCTGGGGTTAAGAAGACTAACCTGACCTGAGGACTGTGGTCTGGAATATATAGTGAGATGTTCTCAGGAAGAACCAAACTTTAAGTTTGATATATCTCTTCCTGTGTCCATACAAAAAGGACATTGCTTTAAGGTAAACTAAGTTCCCTGCGGCAAGGCTGAAAGGAAAAACCCAATGTTATCCTATAATGTATAGAAGGCATATCAGTAGTATATCCTGGTATATCAGTAGTGTAGAGTATGAGATTCAGGAATTCTAAAATTTTGAATGGGGTAATACACAAGCCCTCACTTTTATATAAATATTATATTATCTATATAATATAAATCTTGCATGTACATGTTGGGACAGGGACAAGATATGGTACAAAGGTCTGGAGAACATGCTGGGCCCAATCACTGATACTGCATCCCTGAGTGCCTCCAGGTGAAGCCCCAAAACCAAAACCAAACTTAATGTTTCAGAAATGTTGGGAGATGTGAAACCTTTGATTCCTGACTGACCGCATAATCACCCTTGATGGAGAAAGACAGATGTGCTCTGATCAGTTTTATCTCTTAGTTATTCTTTGTGTGTGCATAAGTAAAGTCAAAAGATAGTTCTGGTTTAAACTGATGCTAAACTCATATTGTTGTCAACATCAATCACTAACCTTAAAGCTACCCACAAAGTAACAATTAATGCAGGAAAATCAGAGAGTCTTTTTAAGGCCTCTCTGATCACCAAGAAAGCAGAGGTTGTAAGGGACAAATCTAAGAAACTGCAGAAGCCAGATGGTGTTAGGGTACCTCATGTTGCAGATTGGGGCCATCAGCTTTCTAAAGAACCTTTATCAAGATGGATTTTGAGAGGGACTAATTTTTGGTTTTAAATGCTGCAGAGTGGAAGAGCATCTTTGAGTTGATACAGAACCACAGTTCCCTCCTAAACAATCTCAAATTGATATATAGGATCCAGGACATGAAATAATTACCAAGAAATAAACCTAAATCTAGGTAGAGTTCTGCCAAGAGTCACCTCATTAGCATAAACTCAGGTATGGCTGAATGGGGCTTATTGTTTGTTATCTATAATTTAAAAAATGCTCTTCTTACACCTCCATATTTCACTATACAGCGTTGCACCCTGTTTTTCCAGTAGTATTGGCATAATATTTTTAATAAAAAAGCTTCACATAATGGTAACACCATTCTTTTTTGTTTGTTTTTTGTTTGGGAAACACACATTTGATTCTCAGGGGTTACTCCTGGTTACTTAGCATTCAGGAATTACTCCTGTTGGTGCTTGGGGACCATATGGGATGCCGGGGATTGAACCTGCATGCAAGGCAAACCCTACTTGGTATATTATTGCTCCAGTCCCTCACCCAGTTTTTTTCTTTTCTCTCTCTCTCTTTTTTTTTTTGGAGGGGGGTGGATTGGGGCCATACCTGGCTGTGGTTAGGTCTTAACTTTCAGTTCTGCACTCAGGCATCATTCCTGGTGGGGATCTTGAAATATATGTAGTCCTGGGGGTCGAACCCAAGTCAGGTATAAGCATGGCAAACATCCTAACTCTGTACTATCTCTCTGGCCCTCTAGAATGTTTAAAATACACCAAATATCAATCCCTATATTTAATATGGGATTTTAAAACATGTAACCGCCAACCTGGATGAACAGCACAGGGGCATAAAATTGCTGTCTTGCATGTGTATTATTATGAGTTTGAATCCCCAGTGTCCCTGGCAGCAGCTGCTAAAGCCTCGCAGCCTTGCTGTCTGTACTTCCAAGAACCACAAGTAATTTCCAGCTGTACCACAGTCAGTTGTATATATCGTAAAAAAGGGTGTATGAGCCCCACAACCAGAAAGTGTGAGTAAACACCACAAAGACCCCTGGTGAATACCACAGTCACAACTTGTATCTGAACTAAGAGTGAGTCATGGAGAGCAAGTGTGCAAGTGCCACAATTAGAGGAGTGCAAACCTCAGTGAGAACTATGGCCGAGTGTGCAAGCACCACAACTTTATGTGCAACATCAAGCAAGCAGACTTAAAAAACAAAAACAAAAGAATGGGGGCCAGATAGATAGGTTCCAGTCCTATCACAACATGGTTTGCCAAGTATTTCTAGGAGTAAGTTCTAAGTACTGGGTCAGGAGTAGCCCACCCCCTTGTACCACTAAGTGTGTCCCCCAAAACAAGCAAGCAAACAAAAATATATGAGCACCACAACCAGATGTAGTTCATTCCCCTTATAAAGAGCAACAACATCAACGAGAACAACAATGAAGGAATAACTAACCAGCACTGTAAACCACCATGCCATTACCATACCAAATAAAATTAATAATTTGGGTTTGTTTGTTCTGGAACCACACCCAGGGTTCCTCAGGGTTTATACCTGGTTCTGTGTGCAGGCACCACTCCTGATGGTACTTGGGAAGACAATATGTGGTGCTAGAGATTGAACCCTGGCCAGCTCTGTGCTATCTTTTCGATTCCAATAATTATTTATAATACCTAGATCATGGGCTGGAGCAATAGCACAGCGGTTGGGCATTCGCTTTCACTCGGCTGAGCCAAGTTCGATTCTTCCGCCCCTCTCAGAAAGCCTGGCAAGCTACTGAGAGTATTGAGCCCGAGAGGCAGAGCCTGGCAAGCTACCCATGCATATTGGATATGCCAAAAACAGTATCAATAAGTCTCTCAATGAGAGATGTTACTGGTGCCCGCCTGAACAAATCGATGAGCAACGGGATGACAGTGACAGTGACTCAGATCATACTCACATTTCTTCAGTTATCTCAAGGATTTTTTTTTATAACAACTTTGTTTCAGATGATAAAGTTCACTTACAGCTTTTAGCTGTTATCTCAGCTCACTTGTACTCTGTGACAGACTTTCTTCCTTCCTTCTCTTACTGGGGTGTGTGTGCGGGGGGAGGGGGTGTGTGGGTGTGTGTGGGTGTGTGTGGGTGAGATCCATTGAGAAACTGGATTCCTATACAATTTTCCTCCTTCTGAATCTAGCCGATTGCTTCCAGGGAGTGTTTTTTATTTGTTTATCCATCTTCTTCAGTTCTTGAACACTGTAGATCTAGACTACAAAGCTCTTTAATTTAGTATTAATTTTGTTTGGTTGTTTTTATATTTGTTTTGGGGCCACACCTGGTGGTGCTTAGTGGTTACGCCAGACTCTGCACTCAGAAATCACTCCTGGCCAGCAAATGCCCTACCCACTGTACTACCACTCCAGCCCCTACAAAGCCCTTTCAATGTGGTCCCTGCCAACCTCCACAAGCTGATCTCTTTCCCACCCTCCTCTGTACACTTGAGCCAGCTGCCTCTAAATGAAAACACCACTCTCATTGTGGGGCTTCCCCATGTTCTTGCTCAAATAATTCCTTCTCAGTCTAAAAATTCACTTCCTTAGAGGAGAATTTTATTCACCCCTAGATGAAAGGAGACCCCTGCTAAACACACTGGTGTATGTCCCCACTACCTACAGGTGTAAGAGATAAGCCAGGTTCCTGATGGACTGAGGGAAATAGAACCCACTCTCCCAGACAGAAAATAACCATTCCCAAAATTCCTACCATGGACTGCATGAAAATATGAAAGAATATGGTTATTGCCAAGAGATGGAATTATTAACACCTTGTTTATTCTGTTTAGCTATACTGTTCATTTTTCTTCTGGAACACATAATTTTGTAATAAATATTTTAATTTATAGGTTAGTCTCTCTCTCTTTTGGTTTTAGTTTTGGTTCTTGGGCTATACCAGGCAGTGTTCAGGGCTTACTCCTGGCTCTGTACTCAGGAATTACTCTTAGAGTGCTCAGGGGACCCTATGGGATGTTGGAGATCTATCAAAGATTGGCCTCGTGCTATTCTATCTCTCCAGCTCCTAAATTGATCTCCTTAACAGTCCACCTTCTATTGATTAAATGCACCTGAGGCTCTGTGTTGGACATTTGGAGATGCAATGGGAAGAAGACTAACATAGGCCTGCATCCAGGATCCTTACAGCATACACAGAGGTCAGAAAACTATGACTCCAGCCAAGCCAAGTTCATTACCTGTTTTCATATAGCCTTAAAACTAAGAAATTAAGAGAACAAATTTTATAATGTCAAATTTTATACAATTCAAATATCATGTTTATATTAAAATAGACCCACAATGTTTCTTTTTGGGGGGGGGGGAATCACACACAGTAGTGCTCAGGGACCATTCTGGGACCAATTGCTCAAGGGACCAATATTGATGCAAAGCAAGTGCCTCAACTTCTCTCAAGCCCCCAGAACCATTTCTTTTTTTTTTTTTTTTGCTTTTTGGGTCACACCCAGCTATGCTCAGGGGTTACTCCTGGCTTTTTCACTCAGGAATTACTCCTGGCAGTGCTTGGGGGACCATATGGGATGCTGGGAATCGAACCCGGGTCGGCCACTTGCAAGGCAAACGCCCTACCCACTGTGCTACCACTCCAGCCCCGCCCCCAGAACCATTTCTGTATGTAGCAATGTTTGTGACTATTTTCATAATACTAATATCTGGGCTATTGGCTATTATTTTCATAATACCAATATCCTGTGACAGAGAAAGGCCTATAAAGTCTAAAATACAATAGGCTCTTTATACAATTTTGCTAATCCTGGACTAGGACAAGAGTCTATAAATCTAAGATAAGATTTTGTGCCAGACTTCCAAATCAATTTAATGAAGCTTTTGCAGTATTTTATTTTGGCGTGGTTTGATTTGGGGGGCACACACTATGGTGCTCAGGAGCTACTCCCAGCACAGTACACTGGGGTCACTCCCAGTAGTTCTTGGGGGAACCAGGCAGTTTTGGGGATCAAACTGGGACTTTTACATTAAAAACGTGTGCTCAGGTCCTTTGTGCTCTCTTTCTAGCCCCAATATTCTCCCCCCACACTCAATGTCTCCCCCACACCTAATGTAATAGAAGGGGAAAAAATGTTAGGATATCTCGTGTAGTAAGAGTAAATATGGGGACTGGAGAGATAGTGCGTTGCACAGCAAATTTTCATTGCACACAGCCAACTCAGGTTCAATCCCTGGCATTCTAAATAATTCCCTGAGCACTGCCAGCACTGAGTTAATACTATGCTTTTGTAACTTGGGATTTAACTGGCTTCGAATAATGTTCCCTTCCAAGCATCTGTTTCTTGACTTAGGCCTCAGTTGTCCTTAGTTCCTAGCACCCCAAAAGCAGGGTCCCAGTGAGGGATGGAATGGGCCCAGGGCAAGCTGTCAGCTACTCTGGCATCTAAATGGGCCAGGCCAAAGAGCCATGTTACTTAACTCTAAGTTGAGAGCATGGTCATGGACAAATACTGTCTTTTTTTTTTATTAATTTTTTTTTTTATTGAAACACCATGTGGAAAGTTACAAAGCTTTCAGGCTTAAGTCTCAGTTATACAATGCTAAAACACCCATCCCTTCACCGGTGCACATATTCCACCACCAAGAACCCAGTAAACCTCCCCCGCCACCCCCCAGCCCCCCACCCTGCCTGTGTAGCTGATAAATTTCACTTTGCTTTTTCTTTACTTTGATTACATTCAATATTTCAAAAAAAACTCACTATTATTGTTTGGACTTTCCCCCCCACCCCAAAGTCAGACCTGCTGGAAAGGAAGCATTTGATAATTTGTTTTCATTGCTGAGAATGAAGAGATATGAGGTCGTGTGGCTACAATAGCGGCCACGAGGTTTTGGATTTCTGTATTTTAGTATTTTAGTAACTAAGTTCAGAGAAATTTCTGCCAGAAGTTGCATCATTGCTAACTCCTACCTCTCTGCTACATTATATTCCACATATGAGTGCAATCTTTCTATGTCTGTCTCTTTCTTTCTGACTCATTTCACTCAACATGATAGTTTCCATGTTGTTCCACTTATATGCGAACTTCATGACTTTATCTTTTCTAACAGCTGCATAGTATTCCATTGTGTAGATGTACCAAAGTTTCTTTAACCAGTCATCTGTTTTTGGGCACTCCGGTTTTTTCCAGATTCTGGCTATTGTAAACAGTGCTGCAATGAACATAGAAATGCAAATGTCATTTCTACTATACCTTTTTGCCTCTCCGGGATATATTCCCAGGAGTGGTATTGCTGGGTCAAATGGGACACCACTAATCATCAGGGAGATGCAGATCAAAACAACAATGACATACCATCTCACACCACAGAGACTGGCCCACAGCCAAAAAAACAAAAGCAACCGGTGTTGGCGCGGATGTGGGGAGAAAGGGACTCTTCTTCACTGCTGGTGGGAATGCCGACTTGTTCAGCCCTCTGGAAAACAAATACTGTCTTGATCCAAAAGTAACGATGAGATAAGGATCCTGCTAGGGATAGGAAAGACTAATCTGGCCTGAGCACTGTAGTCTGAGTTTGAGATGGCAGTTAAGAGAGCAATCCTATAACCTTAATGTATCTCTTGCTGTGTCCATATAAAAGGATTAATATTATGAATATTTATACGTTTAGTGGACAAGAAGGGGAGAAACACACCCATGGGATTCTGCTCTTGGGTGGGTCGTCCTGCTCAGTGAGAATCTGTCCTAAAAGCAGCTTCCCCTGAGGGAAGGATTACCCCTATTGATTGTGACCACACCTATGTGTAAGCCCCAACCCCTCATGCTTTGAGATTTAACTAGGCTGTAAGAGTGGGCTGGGGAATCCAGAGCCAGGAAAAGGAGAGAGGCAGAATGGGAATGAAGATGGGAATGGAATAAACTGCAACTGACTCCAACCAGCCTGGCCCTTGTTTCCCTCCTTCGTCCTCCCATCACCATCGACCTCCTTGAGGTGGGAAAAGTGGCATGAGACTACCGAACGCAGGCGGCAGGAGAGAGAGAACCGCTGCACGTGGCTCTTTCCTATTTTATTTTTAGTAAATATACAATTGAGATATTATGTACACCACAGAGACTAGCACACATCCAAAAGAACAAGAGCAACCAATGCTGGTGCAGATTCAGGGAGAAAGGGACTGTCCTTCTTTGTTGGTGGGAATGCCCACTGGTGCAGACTTTTTGGAAAACAATATGGACATTCCTCAAAAACACTAGAAATTGAGCTCCCATTTGATACCACTTCTGGGAATATACCCTGGGGGCCCCAAGACACGCAGCAGAAACACCATCTGCACTTCTATGTACATTGTAGAACTATTCACAATAGCCAGAATCTGGAAACAACCTGAGTCCCCCAGAATAGATGACTGGATAGAAACTATAGTACACCTACACAATGGAATACTATGCAGCTATTAGGAAGAATGAAGTCATGAAATTTGCTTGTAAATGGATGAGCATGGAGAGTATCATGCTGAGTAAATGAGTCAGAAGGAGAGGGATAGTCATAGAATTCCTATATTCGTTTGTGGGATTATATATATATGTGTATATATATATCACTGTAATCACTGCATTACAGTCATCCCATTGCTCATCTATTTGCTCGAGTAGGCATCAGTAACATCTCCATTGTGAGACTTGTTACTGTTTTTGGCATATCGAATATGCCACAGGTAGCTTGCCAGACTTTGCCGTGTGGGTGGGATACTCTCAGTAGCTTGCCAGGCTCTCCGAGAGGGATGGAGGAATCGAACCGGGTCGGCCATGTGCAAGGCAAATGCCCTACCCACTGTGCTATTGCTCCAGCCCATATGTATATATATATATATGTATGTATATATATACATATATATGTATATATATGTATGTATATATATACATATATATGTATATATGTATGTATATATGGGGGTCTGGAGATATATATATGTATACATGGGCTGGAGATATAGATATAGATAGATAGATAGATATCTATAGATAGATAGATAGATAGATAGATAGATAGATAAAATGAGACTCATATCCAAGGCGAGGGTAAACAGAGGCCAGGAGGACTGATCAATGGTTGAAGCTTGCCACAAGAGTGGTGCAAGGGGGGGGGCGGTGGCGCAAAGGGCAGTTAGGATATAGAAGGGACCAGCATGACAATAATAGTTGGAAAAGACCATTTTGAATAGGAACTGAGTGTTGAAGTGGGTAAAGGAATATACCTGATAACCCTTCATTATCTATATTCCAAACCATAAGGCCCAAAAGGGGGGAGAGAGAGAGAGAGAGAGAGAGAGAGAGAGAGAGAGAGAGAGAGAGAAGAAAAGAAGAAAAGTGTCTCCCTTAGAGTTAGGCAGGGGGTAGAGGGTGAGAGGGAAACGAGAACCATTGGTGGTAGGAAAATGGGAAAATTATACTGGTGAACAGATGAGTATTGGGAAAATTATGTACACCACAGAGACTAGCACACATCCAAAAGAACAAGAGCAACCAATGCTGGTGCAGATTCAGGGAGAAAGGGACTGTCCTTCTGGTGAACAGACAAGTATTGGAACTTATATGACCTAAATCCAATCATGAACAACTTTGCAAATGTGTTTATCATTGTGATTCATTAAAATAAATTTAAAAAAATAAAAGAAACCATGTTCTCTCTGAATGTGTTTCTCTCTCTTTCTCTCTTCTCATATTTCCTAAATAAATATATCTTACTTCACTATTTGCCTCCTTCTTGAGTTTCAAAGAAAAAGCACACACTTTCATTCCCCTGGCCAGATGATGGTGACAAAGAACCAGGGGATTGGAGAAACAGGGCCCTAGGCTTGTTGGTAATCAGTTTATTGCTTTCCCCTCCCCAGTATAGTCTTATCTCTCCCTTACAGCACATTGTAGTCATAGTTTTGGTCGTGGTCTCAGTCATCATAGTTCCATCATCTTAGTCTCCTTGTAGACCTCAAAATCCTCTACCTCCAGTCTTCATTATTTCCTTGACTAGTCCTCATCTTTGTAGTCCCGTCTTTCCCCTTACAGCAGAGTTATATAGAAATTATGAAGGGTGGGGGTACACGTAGTTGGGGTTGAACATTGTCATAACAACAATGTTCAACAACAGATGTAAAGCCACTCCTTCAGTGGAAGTTCTAGGAGATTAACTCAAGGACAAAATCTCATTTGAGGATTCAGCACTTCAGATTACTAGGAGATCCACTCAAGGGCGGGATTCCATCCAGGGTGCATTGCTTTATCCTTTTCTCAGTTAGTAATCCATTTAAATCATCATCATCATCCCCTTGATCTCAATTTTCTCAAGCGGTCTCAGCCTCTCAGCTATCCTAGCCCAAAGATTTTAGAGCCTCTCTTTACTGGTCCTTCCCAACAGTGCCACATTGGAGGCTCTGTCAGAGTCAGAGAATGAGACCCATCATTGTTACTGGTTTTGGCATATTAATACTCCACGGGAACTTGCCAGACTCTCCCATGCGGGTAGGAAACTCTCGGTAACTTGCCGGTTCTCCGAAGAGGAGAATTAGGCTATAAAATGTCGGGCAGCTGCAAAGCGCATTCAGAAGCTTTGTTTTATAGTTTCTGGATATTGGCTATTGATGGGATTACATGGTGCTGGGGGCAGTTTCTGGGTGTGACCTCGTAGCTACTGGAAAATGGGGGATCTGGCAAGAAGAGGCCCAGTCCCAATCTGAGCAGCTTTGGAGATCTCGGCCCTGGGTCCTGCACACCTGGGTTCCTCTGCCTGTTCCTTCATGTGTGAGGCTTGTCCAAACGTGTGGAGAGGGTCTTGAGCATGGTTTTGGCTGGGTTCCAGAGGTCTTCAGCTCAGGACAGGGAGGGAAATTAAACCCACCCACTCCGAGTGGCTGCAGTGAAGACAGCCAGGTGTGGGGGCAAGAGACTCTTAAAAATCCATTTAAATTGTCATAGTAAATTTACTTCTTATAATATTTCTTTTTTGCTTTTTGGGTCACACCCAGTGATGCTCAGGGGTTACTCCTGGCTTTGCACTCAGGAATTACTCCTGGCGATGCTTGGGGGACCATATGGGATGCCGGGGATCGAACCCGGGTCGGCTGCGTGCAAGGCAAACACCCTACCCGCTGTGCTATCGCTCCGGCCCCGACTTCTTATAATATTTTTAGTCATTTTGTATGAACACAGTAACAGATATATTAAGCTTAAAGATTGACTCTTCCTGGGGACATCTTGCTCCAGACCACAGTCATCAGGCCAAGTTAGTCCTTCCTAATCCCAGCAGGGTCCTTATTCAGTTACTTCTTTTGGGGTCATGACAGAATTTGTTCCATGACTATGCTCTTAACTTATACTTATGGTGCTTAGCTTGTCCTCTTTCGATGCCAGGGTAGCTTACAGCTTGCCCTCTTGTCCATCCAGTCCCTTAGTTGGGACCCTGCTTTTGGAGTGCTAGAAGCTAAGGGAAACTGAGGCTTAAGTCAAATAAATATGGATGGATACCCAGGAGTAAATATTATTTGGAGTCAATTAATCCCCATGTTATAAAAGCATAACATGAACTGTCTTCCTGTGTCTATACAAAAAGGACATTGCTAAACTATGCAAGTGATATAAAGGAAAGAGAAAAGCAATATAGGATTATTGCTCCTTGATGTAATATAGTGTGCCTCAGGCGCACTGTTGTGGGAGTAGCTCAATAAACCTTTATCTCCTTGTGGGAGAAGCAAGGATAGAAAATGACCTGGAATCTACGTGGAAGTTGGGAGTGGCTATCATTTCCCTTCAAAGAGCAGTTCTTCACTCCAGTTTGAGACCACAGTTCCATGAAACTAGGGTGATAAAAAGTTTCTCCCATGTCATGAAGATCAAATGGGCATCAGGCACAGGCTAATGACTTCCCAGTGGAATTGATGGGACACTATCCACACTGAAAAGGTGCTTATGGTAAATGTTACCAGTCAGAGCACTCCCAAGACACAAGACACTTCTGGGCGATCAAGGTGGGCCAAATAGGGAGGCAAAAGTGTGTGATATCTTCTCTCTCTCTCTCTCTCTCTCTCTCTCTCTCTCTCTCTCTCTCTCTCTCTCTCTCTGCGCCACCCCACCCCACTACCACCCAACTACCCCTAAGTCACCTGCAGCATTAATATGTGAAATTTGAAAATCTTACTGTAAATTATGATTGCCTAAAAATCATTGACAAGAAAGGAAGTCTAGAAAAAAAAAGAAGTGATTGGAAAATTCCTGGAGAGTGTGATTGATCTGATGATGAGAGAGTTACAGATTCTCAGAAACACAGAAGAGGAATTAAGATCCCTTTAGGGGATTCTTAGAGAAAATGACATCTAAGTAGTGACTTAAAGGGAAAAATAAAAGTAAGAAAGAAAAAGAAATATGAGGGACTGGAGTGGTAATACAGTGGGTAAGGTGCTTGTTATGCATATGAAAGACCTGGATTGATCCCCAGCACCCCAAATGGTTCCCTGAGCTCCAAGAGGACTGATATCTGAGTGCAGAGCCAGGAATAAACCCTAAGCACAGCGAGGTGGGACCCAAAACAAAAATAAGAGAGAGAAAAATGGGGTAATAGTATATACAAAGGCCCTGGGGTAAGCAAGGCATTTAGGTGAAGCTACGAGAAATTCAGTATGTTTAAAGTATAAAATAGCATGAGGGCTGGAGAGAAAATAAAGAAGTTAAGGTATTGGGGGTTGAAGTGATTCCTAAGCACAGAACCAGGAATAATCCCTGAGTACCACTTTTGAATAGGAACTGAGTGTTGAAAGTATATAAAGGAATATACCTGATAACCCTTCATTACCTACATTCCAAACCATAAGGCCCAAAAGGAAAGAGAAAGAGAGAGAGAGAAAAGAAAAGTAGAAAAGTGCTTCCCTTAGTGGCAGGCAGGGTGTGTGTTCCCCCTACAAGTAAAAGAAGCCTGGTTAGATTCTTGGAATTGACATATGGTCCCCCAAGCAATACCAGGAATCATTTCAGAGAAGAGTCAGAAATAGCCCCTGGGCAATGCCAGGTATATCCCTCAAACAAACAAAATAAATAAATAAAATGATATCAGATTCTTTTATCCCCGTTAATCTTAATAACTAAGCAGTCCTTGTATTTTTCTATTATTAAACAAGGAAGGAGAAAGTGTCCCAGCTGAAATCAAAACTAACACAGGCTGGTCCTGCCCTGGTGGATGTGGAACTGATTTGCCTGGACTGTTTTGCATTGGGTTTCTGGCCAAGAAAGGAGAAAGGGAGTTTGTATGTGCTTGGGTAGAAGCATAGAATGAGAAAAAGCAACATGGGTGTGTGGAGTGCCAGTCCCACCCCACCTGATGGACCCCATGAGAGAGGAAGCACAGGCAGAGCCAAGGGAACCCCTAGAAGTCTTGGGACACAAGGAGCACTGCACAGAACTTATCCCCAGAGAAAAGCCAGACGCCGAAGAGCTTTCTCTCACTTCTGGGGGAACACTGTATGACTCTGGGGGGTCACTGAGAACTCAAAAGACCCTAAAAGAATGGCCCTGGCACATAGATGATGATCGAGTTTGGAAGTTGATACTTTTGAACGAGAATTTAGATGAACGAGACAAGACAGAAAGTTACAGGTTGTCACCATTAATGGATCAGTTAGTTCCATAAACTAGTGAGACTTGACTTTTGATTATTTTATAAACTTTGGGAGACTATAGACCGAACATGATGGCCACTTAATACCTCTACTGCAAACCACAACACCCGAAAGGAGAGAGAGAGCAAAAAAGAATGCCCTGCCACCACAGAGGTGGGGTGGGGAGGGAGGAGGTCTGGGTGGAGGTGGTGGGAGGGATGCTGGGATCATTGGTGGTGGAAAATGATCCTGGCACTGGTGGAGGGATGGGTACTCGACCATTGTATGACTGAAACGCAAGCACGGAAGTTTGTAAGTTTGTAACTGTATCTCACAGTGATTCACTAATAAAAAATCAAATTAAAAACTTTGGGAGATATTTTTTCTTTTATTGATTTCTAGTTTGAGTTCCTAGTGGTTGGAGAATGTACTCTGCATATTTCACCTTTTTTGTAGTTGTTGTTTGGGGACCACACCTAGTCGTTCTGAGGGGCTATTTTTGGTTGGTCTTGAGGGCGGGGAGTCACTCCTGATAGATCCTGGTTTGAATATTAGCAACACAGGGTCCTGAGCACCTCCAGGAGTGACACCTGAGCACAGGACAGGGAGTAACCCTTGGTCACTGCCAGATGTGGCCCAAATCTTTATCCCCACACTTTCTCAAAAACCCACACAACCAAACAAGTAAACTTGTTGAGGTTTCCCCGTGTACAACTCTTGATATATAATCTGTGAGTATGTATAAAGAATTTTTGTTGTGTTGTTGAATTGTTTATATCCGTGCTGATTTTCTGTTGTGAAAACCATTTTCTAACTCGTAGGATAGGGACCAAAGAAATAGTAGAGCACTTTCCTAGCACATAGCTGACCTGGCACCACATATAGTCCCCTGAGAACTTCCAGAAGTGAACCCTGTACATGTACACAGAGACAGAAGTAAGCTCTGAGCATCTTGGGTGTGGCAAAAAAATAAAAATGACAGGGCATAGGTAATGGGTTTAGACAGATTTGATTTGAACTCAGACAGATTTAGATCCAGAGTACTGCAAAAGTTCTCCAGAGATCCAAGCTCTTTTGGCCTCCATAATATTTGTTCCCACCTAATTTCCAATGTGAGCATGTGGAGGATTCCAGGATGTCTGAGAATTCAACCCAGTTGGGACACCATTTAACCAGAAATTGCATGAGCCTCCAAAGTTAAGGATTCACTTTTTTCAAGGAGACCCTCAGTTCTGGGGCTGGAGCAATAGTACAGAGGGGAGGATGCTTGCCTTGCATGCAACTGACTCAGGTTCAATTCCCAGTATCCCATATGGTCCCTCAAGCTCTTTTGGGAATGACTCCTGAGCAGAGAGCAAGGAGTAATCTGTAAGCATTGTTGAGTATAGCACAACCCCAAGCCCCATGGCATAAATAAAATAACTGTAGCACTGTAGCACTGTTGTCCTGTTGTTCATCGATTTGCTTGAGTGGGCACCAGTAACATCTCCATTGCAAGACTTGTTACTGTTTTTGGCATATCGAATATGCCACAGGTAGTTTTCCAGGCTCTGCCCTATGGACAAAATACTTTAAAAAAAAAGGCCCTCACTACAGATGTCAGACACAAACCCAGATTATAATATGTTTCTGACTACTCAGTTATAGATTGGAGGTTCCTGTGACATCCTTCTTAGACTTTAAGTACCATGCCAGGTTATAACTTGGGTTCTTATTCAGTGGCTACAAATCAGAGGTTCCCACACCCTCCTCCTCAAGTTTAATTTGCTAGAGCAGCTCACAGAAGTCAGGGAATTTCTTTGCTCAATAGATTACTGGTTTAGGATCTGGAGAAATAGTACACTGGGTAGGGTGTTTGCCTTTCACGCGGCCAACCCAGGTTTGAATCCCAGCATCCCATATGGTCCCCTGAGCACTGCCAGGAGTAATTCCTGAGTGCAGAGCCAGGAGTAACCCTGTGCATCGACGGATGTGACCCAAAAAGCAAAAAAAAATAGATTGCTGGTTTATTACAAAGAATAGACAGCCAACTGGAAGATATATATAAGGCACAGTATGGAAGAGGGTATGAAGCCTCCGTGCCTACTTAAAGTGCACCATTCTCCCCAAGTCTCCATGTTCACCAACTGAAAGGTCTCCAACTCTTGTTCTTTTAGTTTTTTTTAGAACACTTTGCAACATAGGCATGGAAGATTATTCTGTTTTTATGATAATAGGCATCAAACCCAGGAAACCTGATCAGAGGCCAGGACTGACTTGTTGGGCACTGATATTTGAATTCAGTCACCAGTTGATTTCTGGTCCTAGAGATGTGGGGGTAGGACTGGAAATTCAAGCCCTCTGAATATCGGGTTGAATCTCCAGCTGTCATTCTTAGGTGCTTCCCCAAAGTTACTAATTCAGATAACAAAAGAAGCCTTTATCACTGACAACGTTTTGGCTTGTGGAAATTATAATCCAGAAACTCTGTGTGCGTGCTGGCATGCGTGCGTATGTGCACGGGTATGAAGTCTGTGTGAACTCTGTGTGTGTATTAGATATTGTGGTCATCTTACCTTCATGGACCAACTAGCACAGCCAGTAGGGAATTTGCCCTGCACCCGGCCAACCCAGGTTCAATTCCTCCGCCCCTCTCGGAGAGCCCGGCAAGCTACCGAGAGTATCCTGCCCTCACTGCAGAGCCTGGCAAGCTACCCCTGGCATATTCGATATACCAAAAACAGTAACAACAAGTCTCACAATAGAGACATTACTGGTGCCCGCTTGAGCAAATCGATGAACATCAGGATGACAGTGACAGTGATACAGTGACATCTTAGCCTCCTCCCTTGCTGGTAAGTGTTGGGAGCTACAGGGTGGGGACAGAGTAGTAGCTACAATAGAACATACCGCTTTCTTCCTTCGTGGCCTATCACAATGTAGTAAGTGAAGCGCTTAGGGAGGGAGGTTGAAACCAATAGGTGGACATAAGCTCATGCGTGACATGGATGCTAAGGTCTTCTTATCCCATGAGACCTGAAACCCACCTGATAAAGAGGTATGGGAACTGGTCTCTACCATCCATTTTTTCAGGGACCCATAATTCTCAGCCTGAAGGCACGTTTTTTTTCTTCACAGGAAAATGAAAGTCAGTCCTGGCCTCTGATCAGGTTTCCCGGGTTTGATGCCTATTCTCATAAAAACAGAAGGGACCTCAGGTGTGTCTTCAGTGATTCGACTCCATTGGCAAAGAAAACAGAAATAAACAATGGGACTACAGAAAATTTTAAAGGTTTTAAATAGCAAGAGAAAACTGGCCTAAAATTAAACACACCCTTACTGAATGGGAAAAAATATTTGCACCCTTACTGAATGGGAGAAAACATAGTCCTTGATAAAGAACTAATATCCAAGATATATAAAGCACTCACCAAGCTCCACAACAACAAAAACAATAACCTCATTAAAAATGGAGAGAGGAAAATGAATAGACACTTGAAGAGAACATACAGATTGCCGGTAGGTATATAAAAAATGCGTAATATCAATTATCATCAGAAAAATGGAAAACATTTTGCATTTTTCGGAGTCAAAACAATGAGGAGATATCATCTCACACCAATGGAATGGCATATGTCACAAAGCCTGGAGACAATCACAGTGGGCAGAAATATTTGATAAAGGATCCTTTGTTCACTGTTGGCAGGAATGTCACCTGGTTCAACTTCTGTGGAAAACAATATGAAGATTCCTCATTAAAGGAAAAATAGAGGAGCTGGAGAGGTAATAGAGTGGGAGGGCATCCCTCTGTTGCACAGCTAACCAGAGTATGACACCCCAAATTGTCCTTCAAGCCCATGAGGGGAGTCAGGAGTAAGCCGTGAGCACTGCTTACTTATGGGTCCCTTCCCCCAAAAAACAAAAGACTGGCCAGAGCCATTGTACAGGTAGGGGAATTGCCTCGCATGTGAGCCACTGAGATTTGATCCCCAGAACCCCATATTTCCCCCTGAGCACCACCAGAAGTAATTCCTGAGTGCAGAACCAGGAGTAATCCCTGAGCATCGCCATGTATGACCCCCCAAAAAGCCATAAATAAATAAATGAATAAATAAATAAATAAATAAATAGATGGAGAAAAAGAAAGGTGTTCAAAAGAGCACAGGCTTCTCCAGAGAGAAAAGAGAGCCCCACAGAGTAAAGTAATTACACGCCCCAGGTTGGAATGCAGTCAACACCAAAGTGGAATGCACCTCACTTGCTTTTGCAAAGTTGGTTTCATAGAATTTTTCCTAAATTTCCCTGTCTTGGAGGCTTACTATAGTGATAAGAATCATTGCTAGGGTGTTATCAAGGGAAAAGGACATTGAATTTTTGGTGGTCATGTAAATTTTTTTATTTTCCTTTTTAATAACAGTGCAAAATTATTGCCTTATTCTTGCATTGCTGCTCTATCATACCTACCACCAGAGTGCCAAGATCCCAAAAATCATTATCCTGAGGTCCTTTTACCCCTATCCTCAAAATCACAGTTCAACTTAACTCATATCAGAATTTGATTCCAGTAAGAATTGTCTGATTTCTTGCTTTGTTTCTTGATACTCTGAAAACTAGTGGGAAAATCTGGTGTTTGTATTTTTCTTTCTCAGTCACTTGCAATTATTTCCTTCAATCTCACCCACGTTGCAATGAATTCCAAGATTTCTTTTCTCATAACTGCGTATACATATCAGTTTCATTATCTACTCATCTGTTATTGGGCATTTGGGTTGTTGCTAGATCTTGCTATTTATAAGTAATGCTACAATGAACATAGGTGTGCAAATTTCCTTTCTATTCTTGGAGTAAATGCCTAGGAATGGAATTGCAGGATCAAATGGAAACTCTATTCTTAATATTTTGGGTTTTTTTTTTGTTTGGGGCCATACCTGGCAATGTTCAGGGCTTACTCTTGGCTGTACTCAGGAATCACTTCTGGTGATGCTCAGTGGACCAGATGGGAAGTCAGGGATCGAACCTGGGTCTGTCACATGCAAGGCAAATGCCTTACCAGCTGCACTGTCTCTATGGCCCCTCTATTCCTAATTTTTCAGACATCTCCAAACCATTTTCCAAAGAGGTTAAACCAAGCAACTGTCCTCCCAGCAATGGCCTTTTCACCACATCACAGCCAGCACTTGCTATTTCTGGACTTTTGATTAGACTATTCCCGTTGTTGTGGGTTAATATCTCACTGACATTTTGATTTTGCATTCCCCTGATACTTAGTGATGAACATTCTTGTTTTTTGGGACCTCTTTGGTGGTTGTGGTGGAGGTAGGGGAGGTGGTGAGGGTGCATATGCATGTCTGGCAGTGCTCAACAGCTATGTCTAACTCTACTCAGCAGTGACCTCTGGTGGTACCAGGATCAAACCAGAGTAATGACGAGGCTACATGTAAGGCAAGTACTCCTGTACCATCTCCCCAGGCCCTCTGTTGTCATTTTTATGCCATTTTTGTGGACTTATTCAGTCTTATAAGGATCTTTTATTCCTCTTAAAGTTTCTCCTCTCCAGAGACTTTCATCTTCTCTGTTTGGGCTGGTATGATTCATATAATCTCCTAAGGTCTTAGTTCTTTGTGGAATTATCATTGTAGGGAGTTCTGCCATTGTAGCTTCTTTTCAGAACATAGTTTGGTTTGGGTTTTTTTTGTTTGTTTGTTTTTTCTTTTTGGATCACACCCGGCAATTCACAAGGGTTACTCCTGGCTCTGCACTCAGGAATTAATTACTCCTGGCGGTGCTTGGGGGACCATATGAGATGCTGGGAATCGAACCCAGGTTGGCCGCGTTCAAGGCAAACATCCTACCCACTGTGCTATTCCCCCATCCCCAGAACATAGTTAATTTAATTTTATTTTTTTTTTCTTTTTGGGTCACACCCGGCGATGCACAGGGGTCACTCCTGGCTCTGCACTCAGGAATTATCCCTGGCGGTGCTCAGGGGACCATATAGGATGCTGGGAATCGAACCCGGGTTGGCCGCGTGCAAGGCAAATGCCCTACCCGCTGTGCTATTGCTCCAGCCCCATAATTAATTTTAATTACTTCCAGAGACTCATTGCCAAGTAGCCGCCCCCCCATGCCTGTCTGACTGTTTTCCTGTCTGCCTGCTTCTTCTACTTCAATTCAATTTGAATGACCAAACATATTTTTCTTCTCTTTTGCAAATGGGAAATACAAACTGTAAATAGGTGCATAGCACTTACTCTGTGCCAGACTGAATTTTTTTGGCCACACCCAGCAGTGATCAGGGCTTACTCCTGGCTCTACAGTCAGAGATCACTCCTGTCAGCGGTCAAGAGACCAAATGGGGTGCTGGGATCCAACTTAGGTCAGCCATGTTCAAGGCAAGCACCCAACCTGCTGTGCTTTGGCTCTGGCCCCTGTGCCAGACTGAATTCTGTGAATATCTTATGTGCATCCATTTCATCCTCAGATTTTATATGATGAGGAAACTGAAGCACAGGGAAGTTCAGTGGCCTAGAAGCAAGTGCCGGCATCCTGGCTCCTGACACACTTTTAACCTCTACCCTACACCACACTGCTTCTTGAAAAACAATAATTTCCCAGAACAGTTAGGAAACACTTCTGAGGAAACCTCCGCTTTTTTTTATAATCTAATCTGCCTTGCCAGTCAAAACCGTTTCTCACACATTCCATGGTCATAATGGAGGGACTTCAGGGAGACCAACAAAATTTAGTGGTATATAAAATTCCTTCCCAGCAGGGGAGTTTCTTTTTCTTTTCCTTTTCCTTTTCAATAAACCTATTTTGGGATGGAGGAGGGGGGCTACATCAGGCAGTCCTTGGGGGCTATTTGCAGCTCAGTGACTGGAGGACAGTCCTTGTGTGCTCAGGGGACCATGCAGTGCCCAGGTCAAATCCAGACTTCCTGCATGCAGAGCCATGTGCTCTGTGCACCGAACTATCTCTCAGGCACCTTTAATCCCTTCTTTTTGTTTGTTTTGTCTTTGGGTCACACCGAGTTGTTTTAGGAGTTACTCCCTGCACAGTACTAGAGGGTCTCGTTTCCGGTGGTGCTTGGGGGACATATGACACTGGGGACGGAACCCGAGTCTGCATGCAGAGCCTGTGATCCAGCCCACTGAGCTATCTCTCTGTCCCATTTCTTTCATTTTATTTTTTTCCTCCCTTTCCTTCCCGTTTGCTTATTTTGTAGTTTTTTAATTCCTAGCTCCCACTTCCTTTCATTGTTGATGTTGTTGCTGTGATGGTGGGGGTGGAGGGGTGTTGAACACATGCCCGGCTGTGGTGCACACACACTTTTTTAGCTTGTGGTGTTCACCAGGAGTCACATGTCAGATTCCCACATTTGCAGAGATGGGCAGTGGTCCCTAAGGTACACTCCTTCAGTTGTGGTGCTCACACATATTCTGGCTCTTTGTGCTCACTGGGGATCACTTCAGTGTTCACACACGTGCCCCTAAAGGGTTGCATTCTCTTCTGAGCTCGTAGTGCTCATCCGGCAGGGGGGCTGCTCCCCTTAGTCGTGGTGATTGCACACACCTGGCCGCAGCATGGTGGGAAATCATTTGGGTACCAGAATCTCAGTAGAGCTGTCAGACCCATGTGGTGGCAAACAGAACTGTACTAGCAGCAATATGTTTGTGAGACAGGTATTCTCTTGGTGGGAGGTAGTGTCAGGGCCTCACTTGGTGGTACTTGAAGGCTACTCCTGGCTCTGTGCTCAGGAGTCACTCCTGGCAGTGACGGGGGGTCACGTGCAATACCTGGAGGATCAAACCAGATCTGTAAGATGCAAGACAAGTGCCTTAACTCCTGCACTCTCCCCAGCCCAAGATTAATGTTCTAAGGTGAGCCAACCCTCCATTGTGAGTTCTAGAGCCACTTACTTGGTTGCAGTTCACCAGAAGTCACACTTGTAAGTCTGGGTATTACTATGGCAGGACCAGAGATGGAACTTACCCATGAAGAGCACTCTACCACTGACTACATCAAATATATTCGTTTTGGTGTTTTGGGGCCACACCCGACTGCCTTCAGGATTTACTCCTGACTCTGGGCTCATGACAGTGATCAGGAGACCATATGCAGTTCTGGGGTAAGAACCAAAGTCAGGGCTAGAGAAATAGTATAGATGGTAGGGTGCTTGCCTTGCTTGAGGTGGTCCAATTCCAGTACCCCAAAAGGTCCCTTGAGCATCTCCAGGAATAATTTCTGAGTGTAGAGCCAGGAGAAACCCCTGAGCACTGTCTGGCTTGAACCAAAACCAAACTAAAACAAAAAAGAACTACAGTTAGCTGTGTGCATGACAAGTGCTTTAACCCCTATACTGTCTCTCCAGCCCTAAAATATAGTCTTAATATTTTAAATATTTTTTTTATTTTTTGCTTTTTTTGGGGGGAGGGAAGTCATACCCGGCAATGCACAGGGGTTACTCCTGGCTCTGCACTCAGGAATTACTCCTGGTGGTGCTTAGGGGACTGTATGGGATGCTGGGAATCAAACCCAGGTCAGCCACGCACAAGGCAAATGCCCTACAGGCTGTGCTATCACTCCAGTCCCTTTTAAATATTTTAAAAGCTTGTGATTTAGGGAGTCAAACAGCCTAAGTTTGAAAGGTCTCCAGCTTACTGGTTTTATGATTTTTCATAAGTTACACAAATCTCTCTCTTCAATGTAAAAATGGAATAGTAATAACATTGTTATGAAGGAAATTAATAAATGTGGATGCTTAGAAGAGTCCTCAATCCTGAGGTTAAATAGATGCTACTTGTTATTATGGTAAATTTCTTAAGACATTAATCCGAAACAGTGGCCTTTCATGGTGATATGCTCCTTGCAGGCAAGTCAGAAGTCCACCGTTGCTATTGTCATTCTAATGTATTCTCAAGTTGCTCTATTCATCCCTATTCTGGTTCAGACTTCCACCCTCCCTCACCCTGTCCTAGATCCTTTTATTGTACCCTCAAAACTTCAGATCAGCAAAGTTTCCTCAAATCATCATGTCTACTCTCAGTTTTAGTCTCCCTGACACTTGGCTTCCTCCCAAACCACTGCTCCCTCACAACCCAGCAGTTTCTTTTTCTCCAACACATCACATATCCCATCCAATAATAATCAGATGCTAATAAAACAGCATACTAAATATATCTGAAATAGGTGTCTTTCCATTATCACTTCCTTTTGAAAGTTCTTTTCTTCATAAATCTGACATAAAATTATTTTATTTTATTTTATTCTGGGATCTTGGGGGATTAGCAGGAGCTGTTCCTAGCTGTTCCTAGCTCTGTGTTCAGGAGTGACCCCTGGTGGTATTTGGATGACAACATGCGGTACAGGGAGTTCAAACAGGGTGACCAGTGATAATCCCTTTACTCTCTCTTTGGTCTTGACACAAAGATATTTAATGCTCTACTGCAGTTTTTTTTTTTTCTCTTCCTCAGTTGAGGTAACAGCTCCAAGTCTGTTTGTTTTTGTAGCTTTTAGCTTTTGTCATCGTTTTACTCAAAATAGCACAAATGTTACTCAATCTCATTGCTCAACAGTAACTATTGTAAAATGTACATGCAAAGTTTGATCCCTGGTCTCTTTCATTTACAATTCCTTTTAGAGTGTACCTAGATTTTTTTTTTTTTGCCTGCTGAATCAGGATGATTAATCTTTATTTCATATCTCAAACTTTATTGAACGTAATCCAGATCAGAAGCAGTTTTCTGGAACAGCAGTTCTAGTTTGGCAGCCTCACCTCCGTGTTGAAAAGTTGACATTCCTCGGACCCCAGAAGTGCTTTGATCATTCAGCTCTTTTGATTTTGTTATCATTGACCAATCCACATTTTTACTGACCATCATCCTATACATACTTTATATCCCACTTCAACCAGTTAATTTTCTATTTATTTGAGGTTAGGGCCACACCCAGTGATGCTCAGGGCTTACTCCTGGCAGTGCTTGGGAGACTATATGTGGTGCTGGGAAATAACCCAGGGTAGGCCACATGCAAGACATGCTTCTTATGCCCTATACTATCTTTCTGGTTTCTACTGCACCCACTTTAGATCTCATTGTCCACTACCATAATCATTCATTTGCATATATTTCTCGTGTCATTCTCCTTCCTTTGGGGTGGGGGGGTGGCTACACCTGTCTGTGCTCAGGGCTTATTCTTGGCTCTGTGCCCAGGGATCATTACTGGTAGTGCTCAGGAGACCATATGGAGTGCCAGGGATTGAACCTGGGTCCACAAAATGCAAGGCAAACTCTTCACCCTCTACACTATCTCTCTGCTGTCTCTCCATCTTATTTGCAAAAAAAATGAAAGTTTGATTAAACCAAATTCCACCAACAAGGGAACTTTCCTGGAGCTCCTATATAGGGCTAGAGATGAATAACTGTGCTAATGGATCTCACTTTGAATTATATCATGAATAATTACAAGTCTGCTCTTAGTACTGCCCAACAATTCTATAGTTGTTGCCCTTTGAACTGTTTCTCCTGTTCTCTGAAACAACGACTCCATACCCCTTCTCTCTTCAAGAGAGAAATAATGACTCCAGGCTCCTCCTCTCTGTACCGCCACCTCTGTCTTAGGGATTTTTGTATGTTTGATTTGGGGCCAAACCCACCAGTGCTCAGGGGCTGCTCTTGGCTCTGTTCTAGGTAGTTACTCCCAGTAGTGTTCAGGGGATCTTATGTGTTTCTGAGGATTGAATCTGGGCCTCCCACATTTAAACCAAAGGGCTGGAGAGATAGCTCTATGGGTCAAGCCAAAGAGTTATCTCTCCAGCCCTTAGGTAGCAATCTCAATTCTTATTTTACCAAAGAAAAGGGAGTAGACAAGAAAAGAACTTCATCTTCCTACTTGTACCTCTTATGATTGTCTACTCCTGAAAACCTCCTTCTCTATTTTCAGTTTTGGGGGTCTTACCAGGTAGTGCTCAGGACTCGCTTCTGGCCCACCTGCTGGGACTTGGAGAACTATCTGGGGTACTGAGGATCAAACCCAGGTCAACCACATATAAGGCTAGTGTCCTGCATGCTGCACTATGCTTCAGTTCCTGCCCCACCTTTAATTTTTTTCTTTTGTTTTCTGTGTTTCTCAAAGGTCTGGTCATCCTTTCCTCTCATTCATATCCTCACACACTGATGAAGGCCCCGTGTCGAGCTGCTGCCCAGCCAATGCTCAGCAAATTCTTCACCCTCTATACTATCTGCCCCCTCAGCATGAGTGTGTGACAGTTGTTCCTAGCTCCTGGAAATTGTCTTGGCCTCCAGACGTGCCAAACTCCTGGTTTTCCTCTCACCTTGCCAGGAGACCCTCCTCTTATCAGTCTCTCTGTCCTCTACATTCTCTTTGATGTTTTTCTTTCCCTGACCCCTGCCCCACACACTTCTTGCCTGCACTTCCTCATGTTTACGTGTATCATCACCCATCTAATGTTAGGGGCTATCCAAACATGAACCCCCTCAACAGGTCTTTCTGGCTCTATCTGCAAACTCTGGACTGCCTGGGTAACCTCTCACCCACCTCCTGGCTTCCACTTTTGCCCTTCTAGAATCCATTCTCCTCATAACAAAGAAAAATCATGGAACATATGTGGATCACATAATCCCCTGAGCCAACCTCTCCAGTGCAGTCACTTCCCAAACACACTAATGACAGCTCTGAAATTGCTTTTTTCCCCCCTTTTAAATTTTTGTATATGTGTCTTTTTATTAACTCATTTAGAATCAAACAACAAAAATAATAGCAATATTATTTTATAATATATTACTATATAAAAATATAACATGTATTTTATTAGATAGTACTATATACATTATATTACTATTTTATATTATATTATAGGTATAAAGATGTTACTGTTGCCCGCTTGAACAAATCGATGAACAATGGAATGACAGTGACAGTGACAGTGATAGTTTAGTAATATATTTTAAAGCAATATTATTTTCAATATTATTTAATTAAATTCAATTACATTTAATTTTAAGGAGGAGGCTCAGGAAACTAGAGAGCACATCCTGGGGAGGAGCTCCGGGTTTGGTTATGGCACTTCCTGGTCCTCTGAACACTGCACCAAAAATTTAGAAAAAGAAAGCAAAAAAACAAACAAACTTGGGACTAGAGCAATAGCACAGCAGGTAGGGCATTTGCCTTGCAGGTGGCCGACCCGGGTTCGATTCCCAGCATCCCATATGGTCCCCTGAGCACTGCCAGGAGTAATTCCTGAGTGCTTGAGCCAGGAATAACCCCTGTGCATCGCCGGGTGTGACCCCCCAAAAAAAAGCAAAAAACAAAAACCCAAACACTGCACAAAAAATAGGTCCAGTCACTGCTGAATGTGACCAAAAAAAGCCAACAAATAAATAACATATGCCCTTTTCTCTTATGGATGCTGATACTTCTCCCTTATTTTTATGTCTTATGCTTGCTTAATTTTGTGTCACTCCCTCCGTTTACCTTTTTGTCTCTTACACAAAAACAAAAATTCCTTCAGCAGCACACAGGGTGGTTGCTCTAGGCCCAGCCACCCTCCAGGCCCAGCCCAGCAGTCTTCACCTCTTCTTGGAGATTTGACACAGCAGATAAGGAAGCCACATGCCTTTTCTATCTTAGTGCTCCATAGACACCCTCTTTCTCACCCATGACGATGGAAATGCTGGCCTTTGCCTGCTTTGTGGAGAACTATCTAGCAGTAATGTGCAAAGGGGAAGAGAGAAGTAACAAAGAGGTCTCAGAAAACTGGTTTTGGTTAAAGCCAACTTCAGTTGCCACCTCCTCCCCTCTGCATATTTTAATCATTTTGATCACACAGCACAGACATTCAAAGCACAAGAATTAGTCTTTCAGGCCTCAGCACAAGTCCCAGCTTGACTCATCTCAGCTGTGAGGTTCAGGCACCATGTCTTAAACTCTCTGAGCTACACTCATTCAGCAAACAGAAAGGTTCTGCATGCCTATTAATATCACAGGGGCACTATGCTGTCTGCTGTGGGAATTAAAGAAGATAATGTATGAACATTCTCTAGTGCCTTCTGGCTAACGATAAATGCTCAGTTATTTCATGCTTTTATGTTCATTCTTTTGAATTTTCTGTTTGTAAACAAACTGGATTCTTGGAGTGTGGGGGAGGAGGATTTGGGGCACACCTGGTGTTGCTCAGGGCTTACTCCTGGCTTGATATCCCTGGCAGTGCTCAGGAGATCTTATGGGGCCAGAAACTAAAACTGAGGGGCTGGAGCAATAGCACAGCAGGTAGGGCATTTGCCTTGCACGCAGCAGACCCAGGTTCGATTCCCAGCATAACATACAGTCCCTTGAGCACCGCCAGGGGTAATTCCTGAGTGCATGAGCCAGGAGTAAACCCCTCTGCATCGCCAGGTATGACCCAAAAAGCAAAAAAAAAGAAAAAAAAGAAATTAAAACTCACCCTTCCATTTGCAAAGCATGTATCAGCTCTTTGAGCTGTCTCTCTAGTTCTTTAAATAGTTTTTTAGATCTACCCAGTGACTCCACTTCTCCGCATCCATCTCCCAAAACAAAAAAACACTAACTCAGAAATATACATACAAAAAAAAAGAAATATATATACACACCTATGTTTATGGCAGCACTACATGCAATAACTAGGATATGGCAACAACCCAAATATTCAATGACAGATAAATGAACAAAGAAGCAATGGCAGGGCTGGAGGGATAGGACAGCAGCTAAGGTGCTTCTCCTGAACGTGGCTGACCTGGGTTTAATCCCCGGAATTCCATATGGTTCCCCAAACTCCACCAGGAGTGATCCTTGAGCACAGAGTCAGGAGTAAACCCTAAGCACCACCAGATGTGATCCCCAAAATAAAAACAAAAAAAAAGTTGTGGTATACTTATACAATGAAATACTATGCATCTATAAGTGAAAATTAGATCTTGCAATATTCTGCAATTTGGATGACTGGAGGACATTATGTTAAATGAAGTAAGTCAGAGAGACGGACAAATAATAATTCTTTCACTCACCTGTGGTATATAGAGAAACAAAATAAGAGAAAGGATGGCATTGATAAATGACAATCCTTTGACCTTTGAGCATAGAAGTGACATAAAGACAATGGTCTTGACAAAGAAGTCCGACCATGTCATAGGTGGGTGGCCAGGTGTTCTTTTGACATCCTGTGGAATTCAGTCAGTAATGACTCTAGTCCATCAGTCATCTCCAAATCGCATTACGTGTTCATCCAATCTGATTTTTGACGCCTTGGCAAATGGGGACGCATCCCTGATCCTCAATCATCAATGGAGATCGGAACTCCGGATTCCTTCTCTCACCAGAGTGAAACATGATACTCTAAGCATAGCTCTTCGATTCCTCTTTGGGAGACCCGAACAGTGTTCTCATCCTGTTTTCATAGGGCCCAGGTTTCTGAGGCATATGTTAGTGCAGGAAGAACAGTGGAAGAACAGTGGAGTCGAAAAGATGTGCCCGGAGCCAGAGGTTCTTCGTCCTCTTAACAACTTCTTCAATGCTCTTGAAGGCATTCCATGCTGCTCTCTTCCTCCTGCACAGTTCTGGTGCCAAGTCATTCATCATGCTGAGTTCCTGACCCAGGTATACATTACTGCTGCACTTGGAGATGTTCATTCCATTGAGAGCAAATGGAACATCAGAAACTAATCCATTTCATGGTTCACTGCCTCATCGTGACAGGGAATTGGGGGGGGGGGGGTCGTGGTAACAGTGCCAACCATCAAAGAGTGAACCAACAGGTGCTGCCCAGAGACTCAGGCAGGTGCCTGTTTGTCAGCGTTCAGATCATTACAACATGCCAGTCGACCAAAAGCTTGCATTTGGCAGACTGGTAGCACCGGTAAGGGTGATTAGAGGCTGCCCTAAAAGTCTCCGTCCCTCTCAGAGAGCCCAGCAAGCTACCCATGGTATATTCAATAAGCCAAAAACAGTAACAATAATGGGCAATGGGAAAATTTGAGCAAAACATAATGCTAAAATTAGAGAGAGAGAGAGTATTTTAGAGAGAGAGAGAGAGAGAGTATTGGGGAAATTGTCTGCCATAGAGGCAGGGTGAGGACTGGGATGTGGCGGGGGGTGGGGGGTGGATACTGGGGACATTGGTGATGGAAAATGTGCACTGGTGGAGGGATGGGTGTTCCATCATTATATGGTGAATCTCAAACATGAAAGCTTTGTAAGTATATCTCACGGTGATACAATAAAATAATTTTTAAAAAGTAATGTGGAGTTCATGCCCAATTCAATCAACTTAATCAATGGCTGAACAAATAGCAGTACTCCTACATTATTTAAGAAAGGAAGAAAGAAAGAAAGAAAGAAAGAAAGAAAGAAAGAAAGAAAGAAAGAAAGAAAGAAAGAAAGAAAGAAAGAAGGAAGGAAGGAAGGAAGGAAGGAAGGAAGGAAGGAAAGAAAGAAAGAAAGAAAGAAAGAAAGAAAGAAAGAAAGAAAGAAAGAAAGAAAGAAAGAAAGAAAGAAAGAAAGAAAGAAAGAAAGAAAGAAAGAAAGAAAGAAAGAAAGAGAAGGAGAGGAGAGGAGGAGAGAAGGAGAGGAGAGAAAAAGAGAAGGAGAGAGAGAAAGAGAGAGAAAGAGAGAAAGAAAGAAAGAAAGAAAGAAACAAAGAAAGAAAGAAAGAAAGAAAGAAAGAAAGAAAGAAAGAAAGAAAGAAAGAAAGAAAGAAAGAAAGAAAGAAAGAAAGAAAGAAAGAAAGAAAGAAAGAAAGAAAGAGGAAGGAAGAAGAGGGAAAGGGAGAGGAAGAAGAGTAGAAGGAAGTAGGAGAAAGAGGAGGAGGGAGAGGAGAAGGGAAAGGAGAAGAAAAAGAAGGAGAAGGAAGAGAAGAAGGACTGATTTGTTATTTTGTGGCAAATAATGTGATCAGGAAAATTTCAGGTGAGGGAGATTTAATATTTCCTTCAGAACCTAATATTTGATCAATATCTGTAAATGTTTTACCGGCATGGAAAAAGGTGTGGTGTTCATTTATGAGCCACAAAGTTCAATAAATATCATTTGAATGCAAGTTCCAACATAAAGATTGCACTGTTACTGTTAATTGCATTGTTCACTGCCCTGTTACTGGCAACCATCAAGGGGAATGTGTTTATCAGACACTTTCGTTGAATGAGTGACCAATCAATCAATAGTATTATTCAGATATTTGATACTTTCATAAGAACCTTTGGATATTTTTTCTTACTTTGATCCACTGATGATTGGTAAACTAAATTTTTCCACTATTACATTTCTCACAGTTCCCAGTATATGTCTAACAAAATATTTGACCTCATATATTTAAATACTATATGATTTTGTCCCTTAAGGTTTATGGCTCTTGTTTGTTTTGTTTTAGGGCTGTACCTAGCAGTACTCAAGAGTTACTCCTAGCTCTGTGCTCAGGGATCACACCTGGCAGGGTTCAGAGGACCATATGTGATGCTGAGGATTGAACCCGGGTGGGCCATGTGCTAGGTAAGCACTCTACCTGCTGTACTATTTCTCTAGCTCATTATTGTTGTTACTGGTTCACAGCCAGTGGTGCTCAGGAACTACTCCAAGTCCAGAACTCAAGTTCATTTTTGGTGGTGCTCAGGGAACTATGTGGAACTAGAGACCCCTGTATACAAAGCATGTGTTCAAGCCGATTGAGCCATCTCTCCTGCCCCCCGAAACTATCATAATAATAAATTTGTACTTATTAACTTAGAGTCAAGAGTAAAATAACATGACATGAGTCTCCCCAACTAAAGTTAAGCATATCAGAAGCATCTTTAAGGACGAAACACCACTGACCAAGCAAGTGGAAACAAACATAAACAAATGGGGCTACATCAAACTAAGAGCTTCTGCACTTCAAAAGGAACAGTGACCAAAATACAGAGCCCATGGAATGGGAAAGAATATTTACCCAATACCAATCTGATAAGGGGTTAATATCCAGGATATACAAGACACTAGTAGTACAAGAAAGAAACCTCCAACCCCATAAAAAAAAATGGGGAGGAGAAATGAACAGAAGCTTCCTCAAAAAAGAAATACAAATGGCCAAAAGGCACACACACACAAAAAAAATGCTCTACATCACTAATCAATCATTGGGGAAATGCAAATCAAAACAACAATGAGATATCATCTCAAACCACAGAGATTGGCACACATCAAAAAGAACAAGAACAACCAGTGCCGGCGCGGATGTGGGGAGAAAGGGACTCTCTTTCATTGCTAGTGAGAATGCCGACTGGTCCAGTCTTTTTGGGAAATAATATGAGCATTCCTTTAAAAACTAGAAATTGAGCTTCCATATGACCCCACAATACCACTTCTGGGAATATGTCCCAAGGGTGCAAAAAAGCACAGTAGAAATGACATCTGTACCTGTGTGTTCATTGCAGCACTGTTCACAATAGTCAGAATCTGGAAACAACCTGAGTGCTGAGAACAGATGACTGGTTAAAGAAACTTTGGTACATCTATGCAATGGAATACTATGCAGCTGTTAGGAAAGATGAAGTCATGAAATTTGCTTATAAATGGATGCTCATGGAGAGTATCCATGCGAAATGAAATGAATCAGAAAGAAAGGGACAGATATAGAATGACTGCACTCATTTGTGGAATATAAAATAACATAATATGAGACTGACACCCAAGGATAGTAGACACAAGGGCCAGGAATATTGCTTCACAGTTGAAAGCCTGCCTCATGAGCTGGGGGAGAAGGCAGCTGGAATAGAGAAGGGATCACTAAATCAATGATAGTTGGACGGATCATTCGGGATGGGAGATGTGTGCTGAAAGTAAGTAAAGGATCAAACATGGTGACCTCTCCGTACCTATATTGCAAACCATAATGCCCCAAAGTAGAGAGAGTGTATTGGGGAAATTGTCTGCCATAGAGGCAAGGGGAGGGTTGGGATGGAGGGAGGATACTGGGGACATTGGTGGTGAAAAATGTGCACTGGTGGAGGGATGTGTATTCGATCACTATATGACTGAAACTCAAACATGAAAGCTTTGTAACTGTATCTCATAGTGATTCAATTAAAAAAGAAGTTAAGCGTATCCCTTTATTCCCCCTCAGACAATGTTTATAAAATTGGGAGCTATGGAAAGAGATTTTTATTAATCTTTCATTGTTTTGAGTCACATCTGGTGGTGCTTGAGGGCTCCACCCAATTCAGTACTCAAGAGTCACCCCCCAACAGTGCCAGGATCAAATCCTGGACTCCTCTTGATGCAAAATATGTGCTTTATTTACCCTAAATAGTTATTATTTTCCTGACCTGTTCCTGTGGTTGTGAAAGATTTTCTACCTGCTATGTATTCAATTGGCTCCCCCAAATTTGTTATATTATAATCCTAACTCCCAGAACTTAAGAACGCATTTGAAGTAGTGTCTATAAAAAGTAGTATGGTATGAGCCAGAACACTACAATAGTACAGTGGGTAGTGCGTTTGCCTTGCATGCAGCGAACCCAGGTTCAATCCCCAGTATCCCATATGGTCCCCCAAGCACTACCAGGAGTAATTCTGAGTGCAGAACCAGGAGTAATTCCTGAACTTCACCAGTGTGGCTCTTGGGGAGAGGAGAAAATGAGAGGTGAGGGGAAAGTAACAAAGTCTGGAAAGATAGTCCTAGCGCAGGTGTTTGCATACTGGAGGCACCCATCCCTAGCATTTTTTCTCAAGCATCATCAGGAGCGACCCCCTAGCATTAAACTGGGAGTAGTCACTGAGCACTGCCAATACAACACTGCTGGGAAGAGAAGGGGGAACAAACTCAAGGAAAAGAACCATGTGGCAAACCCCTTTCATCTTCCAAGAGGGTATTTCCAAAGATCCTTTCTAAACCCTATGGGTAAGAATAGGGTTTAGAACCCTATAGGTAAGAATAGGATTTAAAACCCTATAGGAGAGGGCAACTCAGAAAAGGGATCACCAAGTATAATGCGGTCGGAGGCCATGCGGGGGAAGGGTGATGCGTGCTGAATGTGGGCTAGAGACTGAACACAGTGGCCACTCAACACCTTTATTGCAAACCACAACACCTAATTAGAGAGAGAGAACAGAAGGGAATACCCTGCCACAGTGGCAGGGTGGGGTTGGGGGAGATGGGATTGGGGAGGGTAGGAGGGATGCTGGGTTTACTGGTGGTGGAGAATGAGCACTAGTGAAGGGATGGGTTCTCAAACTCTGTATGAGGGAAACATGAGCACAAAAATGTATAAATCTATAACTGTACCTTCACGGTGATTCACAGATTAAAAATAAATAAATTTTTTAAAAAAGAAAGTAAAAAAAACCCTATAGGGAGACTGGTAATGTGTCTGTAGAGAAGCTGCACCTCTGCTGTCTGCTGGAAACTCTTCCTTGTCACTTACTGGTCCCTAATGAGGATGTAGTTATTTCTCTTAGATGACAATGATCAGGGAGACCTTCAGCAGTGCAGACTGGTCCTGCTAGCCTCCTGTATGTTCAACAGGCACAGTCTTGACTGTAACATTTCCGTACTGGCCTCTGGGGATAATGAGCATGAAACCAAGCAAGAGATCCTTGTTCTTTGTCCTGCACTCTGGATTATGACTCCCTGAAGATAACTTGTGTATGAACAGTTCAAATCTACTATTCCAGCTCTTCCCACAATTTTTCCCTCACCCACCAACCAGTGCTCTTTTTTTTTTTCAAGAAATATCATCCTTTCCTGCTTATAGAAAGAATAGGCAACTACTTTCTCTCATACTTTCTGGGACATTGCAAATATTATAGCCAAGTACATTTTCTCCAGGGTCTCTTTGCTTTAGTTTTGTTTGTTTTTGTTTGGGGGACACACCTGGCATGCTAAGGGCTTACTTCTGGCTCTGAGCTCAAGGATCACACCTGTCAGGGCTCGGGGTACCATATATGGTGCTAGGAATGAAACCCAGGCCTGTCACATGCAAGACAACTACACTAGTGTCTGTACTACTGCTCTAGTCCTCCCCACACCCACTCACCACAAACAGTGGAGGGTGCAGGGACACTGAGTTCTGATTCTGTGGCCACTAAAGTCCCCGCTGTGAGAAGGAAGAGATAAGAAATGCAGAAGGCCTGTATTTGCAGGTTTTTGGAGGGGGAGGGGAATCTGAATTCAAACACTTCTCATTGTTTGTGGGTTACTTCCCTTCTAAAGATTTCATCCAGTTCTCATTTGGACCTTACATCTCAAGAGCGGAACATTTTATGTTGAAAGAACATTCAACCGCATCAACTTCCCTCTCTCCCAAACCCATCACTCCCCTCTCCCCCGCCCCCAAGCCACATCACAAGACTTCTGTGACAATTTGTAGAAGCCTCTGAATAGCAGAGTTCTTGTAGTTCTTAGTCTTGGCTCTTTTCTCAAACCTCTCTTTTCCAAGGAGCTTTTTTTTTTTTTTAGTTTGTTCGGTTGTTTTTTTTTTTTAATTCAATTTTATGTTTTGAAGCAGTCAGGCAAATAGTTAGGGAGGACCCTGCAATGAGTTCTTGGGACATAATAAAACAATGAAATGGAATTTGAAGATGTTACTAAAGCTGCTAAGAGCACTATTGCTTACCCACTTTGTGGACACAGGAACTCACAGGCCCAGAGAAAACCCAATCCTTTTACTGAGAGAAGCTCCAGCAGAAACAAAGGATTGTGATAAGAACTTGCAGGTGAACCATCAAAAGTTTCAAGCTCCTCTCCCTAGCAGCCTCATAGCAACAGACTCTTACCTAGATAGAAAGCCCCTCCCCCATGGGGGCAGTTTAGCTGTATGTTAACTAACTTGGACAAAGGAGCACACATGTATTGTTGGCACCCATTCTGCCTTTGCACATGGTACCTAAGCAACATCACCCGCATCTATTTTTATACGTTAATGTTGGGAACTGGCTCTCTCTGCCTCTAGAGAAGCCCAAGTTGTCTCTTGAATGTTAATCTCCTGTTATCCCTACTGGTAACGGGAGTGATATCACAGTGGATAGGGCATTTGCCTTGTTTGCCAACCCAGGTTCGATTCCTCCATCCCTCTCTGAGAGCCTGGCAAGCTACAGAGAGTATCTCGCCCACACAGCAAAGCCTGGCAAGCTACCTGTGGCATATTCGATATGCCAAAAACAGTAACAACAAGTCTCACAATGGAGACATTACTGGTGCCCACTCAAGCAAATCAATGAGCAACGGGATGACAGTGACAGAGACAGCCTGAACTCTAGTCTAAGTATTTTAACACATATGAACTCCCATAATTCTCGTAGCACACCACGAGGACTTGAAATGATTGTCATGATTTTGCAGGTGAGGGGACTAGAAATGCCTGGATTCCATCTGGGAAGTTTGGCTCCACGTGCTCTTTTGTTTTGTTTTGTTTTGTTTTGGAGCCACACCTGGCAGTGCTCTGAACTTAATTCTGGCTCTGTACTTAGGGATCATCCTGGTGGTGCTTAGTGAACCATATACGGTGCAGAGGGGGTTGAATGTGGGCTAGCACATGGACCTATGCTCTTGACCATGATGTTGTTGCTGTCCCTTGGAAATGGATGTTGAGATGTAGCAGCGCTATACACAATAGTGTATGACATTGTCCTCATAGAGGAAAGAATAGGGTCACATGGTAAGGCAGAGTGCTCAGGGAACTGACAAAGGCCCTGAGGGGAGTTAAAGGGGGCTAGTGTCTAGAAAATGGACTGTAGAGGGTCACCAGGTGTCAGGAGGCTTATCAGAGTCATCAAGATGAGACAAGAGATGGACATGGACCTGCAAATAGAGGGAACGAACTAGGGTCCTCATGGATTAAATGTGGAGATAACGGACAGAAGTCAATGATGGTTTCTAAATTTTGGCTTTGAATAACAGAATGGATAGTAGTAAATGACATTTAAAGACCTTATTAGAGTGTCAGGAGGTGTTTCTGTGCTTGCCTTTCAGTCTGAGGCCCTGGGATTGATCCCTCCACACTGACAAAAACAAGAACAAAAACAAAAACTGAAACAAGGAAAACTCCAGTCAGCCAATCGGGACTAAAAACCAACCCTCATAGAGCCAGATGAAACTGAATGGTGAGGACAATGCCTTGCACGTTTGGGGTCCTTGGTTTGATCCAGTCACAGTAGCACAGTCATCCCATTGTGTTGGATATCATTGGTTTGTCCTTTCTCCCCTTGCCACTAGGAACTTAGGTTTATCAGTCACACCCATCAAAGTGCTCCCGAGTCACTCCCATTCCTTTGTTTATCTGTAACCACTTCTACCAGCTTATCTGCTCTTTCCTTAATATGACTGCTAATTTGTAAGGTCAGAACTTCCTAGGACACTGAATATTATAACATTGCCTTTTTCTCCTCTTTATGCCTTTTGAATAATTTACTTTAAAGCTATGTCATTTTTGTATAGACACAAGAAGACAATATTATGTTTTTGTAACTTGGGACTTAATTGGCCTCGAATATTATTCCCTCCCGGGCATCTGCTTTCTCCACTTAAGCCTCAGTTGCCCTCAGTTCCTAGCACCCCAAAGTAGGGTCCCCGACGTGGGACAGGAAGGATCCAGGGCAAGCGGTGAGTTATGTGCTACCCTGGCATCGAGATGGGCCTGGCCAAAGTGCCTAATTCTTAACTATAAGTTAAGAGCTTGATCATAGACAAATGCTGTCATGATCCAATAGTAATTATGAGACTGGGACCATGCCAGGGATAGGAAAGACTGATCTGGCCTGAGCACTGTAGTCTGAGATTGAGATGGCCCCAGGAGAGCAATTCTATAAGCTTTAATGCATCTCTTATTGTGTCCATACAAAATAATTAATATTATGAATTCTTATATGTTTGCTGGCTGAGGAGAAGAGAAACATATTCATGGGACTCTGCCCTTGAGTGGATCCTCCTGCTGAAAGAGAATTAAGTCCTAGGAGAAGCATCCCCTGAGGGAAAAGAACCTTACCCTATTGCTGACCACACCTATGTGTATGCCCCAACCCCCTCATGCTGTGGAGATTTAACTAGGCTGTAAGAGTGGGTGGGGGGCCAGATCCACAGGGGCCAGAGCCACAGATCGAGAGAGAGACTGAGAGCCGGGAGAGTAGCAGAGAGGGAGAATGAAGTAGGATGGGGGAGGAAGAAGCAGGAGGAGAATCAGAGGAGAATGGAGATGGACATGAAATAAACTGATCGAGCAACCAGTTTGGCCTTCTTCCGTTCCTTCACCTGCCTCGCCGCCTGCGCCCTTTTCTTTTTATTTTTGTGTTTTACACACCATTGTTCATCAATTTGCTCGAGCGGGCACCAGTAACATCTCCATTGTGAGACTTGTTGTTACTGTTTTTGGCATATTGAATACGCCAGGGGTAACTTGCCAGGCTCTGCCATGCGGGTGGGATACTCTCGGTAGCTTGCCGGGCTCTCTGAGAGGGACGGAGGAATCAAACTCAGGTCGACTGCGTGCAAGGCAAACGCCCTACCCGCTGTGCTATCGCTCCAGTCCTGGTTTGATCCAAAGCATGAAAATTGCTGGTGGAGGTCTCCTGGGTGACTTATGTGAAGTGGGGAGGAGAGAGGCAGCAGCCTCTGGAGGGAAATCTACTGCTTTCCATCCACCTTTGTCACCTCAGGAAGCATCTAGGACTCCTAACGTCTGCAACGATCCCCTGCATAGTACAGACCTCACACCACACCAGCCAGACTGCACCTGAAGTCCACCTGTCCTGCTAAGTGTGGGAGACAATCCCCACTGCTGATTTCTCCGAGTGCCTGAAGTTAGGCTGGAGAAAGGAACTTCTCTTTGTAGGAAAGAAAGGAAAGTCACTTTTAGGACTTACCCAGGCTTTCAGACCTGCCCTCACAGAAAAGATCATCAGTAGGGATCACTGTACACTGTATCACTGTCATCCCATTGCATTGGTTAACGCGACTTGGCGTTAACCATAGTATGATGTCCATTAAGCTGACACAGACCTGGTGGCGTGGGAATGCTATACAAAGGAATAAATTATTATGTACTTGGAACAGCGGGACGCTGGTGGAATCTCGAGCCGGGGCCGATACCATCGAATTACTTTTGGTTCCAGAAACTGCTTGCAGACATTCTACCAGACTATCAACTAAGCCAGATCCCCACACCCGCTGATGGTTTGTTTTCCCTTTGTCAGGCAGCGTGGTGATTACTAAACAGGCGTGATCTCAGTGGCGCGGGACGAGGGGGGAAAAAAATAGAAAAGTTATGTAACAAACAGCGGGACTTAATATCTCTACATTCTCAGCAATGGAGAGCCATCAAATGCTTCCTTGACAGTGGGACTGTCTTTTCTTTTTTGGGGGGAAACCCTAGCAACAATAGTGAGTTATGTGTTGAAACATGGACTGTAACCAAGATAAAGCGTAAACGAAGTGAAACTTATCACTTACAAGGGCGGGGACTGGGGGGGCGGGAGGGGGCGGAAGGTAAAATGGGGTGGTTGGTGATGGAATATGGGCATGGGTGAAGGGAAGGGTGTTTGAGTATTGTATAACTGACATAATCCTGAGAACTATGTAACCCTCCACATGGTGATTCAATAAAATTTAAATTTAAAAAAAAAAACCAAAATTATTGACATTACTAAGTGTAACTCTGCTGACCCCCAGGACCACCATGAAGGTACCCCCAAAAGAAAAAAGATTGACTTAATTTAGCTTTTAATAGTTCCACTACAGACCTTGAGGGACTTTTTTCCTTGGCCACACTTGGCAGTATTTAGGGGCTATTCCCAGTTTGCTAGTAAGAGGTTGCTTCTAGAGATATCCCAGAACCATACAGTGCCGTGGATCAAACTTGCGCCTTCTGCATGCAAAATGTGTTCAGTCCTTTGAGCTGTCTCTCCCTTAAGAGAATTTAAGCTATGCTGCTCATATCACTGGAAGTCAGTAAAACATTGCTTCAACTGCTTGTATAGCTTAAAATAATGGATCAGGAATGTGACTTGGTGGAAGTACATGCCTTGTATACATGAAACCTGGGGTTCAGTCATTGGTACCACAAAACAAACAAAAACCTGTAGTAAGCATTGAAGGATAAACCATCTCATCCGCATCTTCTCCTCTTGGCCAGGGAAATGGCTGTGCATACCAGAGTTCTGGGTTTGATCCCTGGTGATCCCTGAGCACCACGGAGAGTGAACTATAAGCATTGTACTAGGAGTATCACCTGAGCACTGGTTTTTGTATAATAAATAATAATTATAGTAGCAGTCATGAGCTCAAGTCCACAGTGTCCCATATACAGATGGTGTGATCCTGTCAGTTCTGCTCTCTGCCACCCCCAGCACTGCAAGAGATTCTGGTCACATTCCAGCCAGGTGTGTGTAACACTACAAAAGAGCACAATCCCATGAGCACATCTGCTTAAAAGATATGGAAAGGCCACAGCCAGCCAGAAAGGGCAGCCTCTGGTGAGCACCATAGCAACCCCTGGTAAATACCACACACATAAATTGTGTGCCTCAGCTGAGAGTATGAGCTCTGGAGGACATGTGTGCAAGTACCATCTAAGGAGCACAAAGCTGAGAGCTGCAGCCAAGTGTGGAGCATTGCAATGGAGATGCAGCACCCCACCCCATCCCCCAAGAACCGCAACTAAAAATGAGTGAGCTTCTCAGCCAGGAAAGTGAGCTACATGTGGTCATTAGAACAGCAGCATCAAAGGCAACGAAGGGAAGGGGGAGGGTGGATGGAATTTAGAACAAACAAACAAACAAACAAAACACAGTGCTTGGGGCTCTGGAAATAAAGGCATGCTACTAGCTTTCACCTCTTAACAACTGTTTTTCTAGTCTCATAGACTTACAAATTCTTTTTTCTTTCACCTTTTCAGTGTTAGATAAAAATCTGATCAAAAAGCTTAAGAACAGAGAGCTTTCTGAACTTCTGTTCTCTCTTGAACACATATTCCACTTTCACTCCCTTAATATTTAAGTCAGTTCCATTCAATAAAATGTACCTTAGTTTTATTTGGAGAAAAAAAAGCAGGGGGGGTCGGGGGGAGGTAAACAATGGGCCTAGGAGACTGCTCAAAGACTGGAGCACAGGCTTTACACATGTACTGTGTGTTTATGGGAGGCCCACCTTCAACCTCCAGCACCCCCTCTAGTTTCATGACTGATGAGCAGGGAAGGGAAGGGAGAAGGGAAGAGAAGGGAAAAGGGAAGGGGGAAGGGAAAGAAAGGGGGAAGGGAAAGGGAAAAGGAAAAGGAAAAGGGAGAGGAAGGGAGGGATGGAGGGGAGGGGACGGGAGGGGAGGGGAGGGGAGGGGAGGGGAGGGGAGCGAAGGCCTCCTGGTAAGACCCTCACCTTGTGCCACCAATGGACCCTGAGGAAATTAGAAACCTACCCATGAAGGAAACTCCTCAAATACCCTTGGACCTCTCCCTTAATCAAATTAACTTTAGTGATTCAGCCCAGAGAAGACTCCAGAACATTCCAGACCAAGACACCCTAAGAAGATACTCTATAAAAGCCACCTTGAACAAAGGGAGGGGCACTAATATGCTGCCCAAGGCCATGTGCTGCTTGTGCTCACCTGGCTAAGTACAGGTGGCACCCGCATCTCCCCTCTAAAGATGTACTTTCATGCTTTTGGGTCTAATGCTGGGATGTGTGTAGGGGCTCTCTCTGTTCTTGGAGAAGCCCGCATTCTCTCTCTCTCTCTCTCTCTCTCTCTCTCTCTCTCTCTCTCTCTCTCTCCCCTCCACACCTTCAAAGCCCCCCCAAATAAAATCTATTTACTTCACTGCTTGTCTACTCCTGAAATTTCTTTCTGCAAGGTGAGACAAGAACATGGTAACCCTGGGTCCTGGGTGGCAGAAGTGGATCAGGAGAAAATGACCATCTTTCTCCTCCCCATTTCACATAAGTCACCCGTGGGACCCACTGACATCAATAGTACACCGGGTAAAGCATAGGACATTTGCCTTGCACACAGCCAACCCGGGTTCGGTCCCTGGCATCCCATATAGTTCCTTGAGCACCGCCAGGAGTAATTCATGAGTGCAGAGCCAGGAGTAACCCTTGAGCATCGCTGGGTGTGGCCCAAAAAGCCAATAAAAAAGAACTGATGCTCAATAGCATCCTGTGTTTTTGGGGAATCCTGGTGCCAGAGTCCAAGCTATAGTCATTCTCCCAGTCCATCATATATCTTTGAGTTTAGGTACCTCTGGTAGTGACAGTGTTCGGGGGACCATATGTGTTACCAGGTATTGAACTCCAGTTAGGCCACATGCAAACCACGTATAGGCCACTGCTGTGCTATCAATTTGGGCCCAGGATTTTTTATTTTTCCCTCCTCCTCCTCCTCCTCCTCCTCCTCCTCTTCCTCCTCTTCCTCCTCCTCCTCCTCCTCCTCTTCCTCCTCCTCCTCCTCCTCCTCCTCCTTCTCCCCCCCCACCCCCCACACCATTTTGGAGGTGGAAGGTGGCAGTAGTATTCTCAGTGGTACTCAAGGGCTACATCTGGTGGTGCTTGGGGACCAGGCATTGGTGGGGTTTTATAAGAACTCACTAAGCTTTCTTTCAGTGCGGCTGTACCTTTTTGCATTTGAGCCACAATGAATGATGATTCCTGTTGCTCCTTAGCATGGACAGCCTGTTGAATATGAGTTATTCTAATATGTACTTCTTAATTGTATGGTAATTGGTATTTCCCTAATAACATAGGATGTTAGCATGTCTTCATGCACTGATTTGCTATGTGTTATCTTCTCTGAGGAGGTGTTTATTCAGCTCTTTTGTCCGGGAGCCAGAGAGATAGCACAATAGGCTGAGCTCAAGCTTTATGTTCAGGATGCTCAGGTTTGATTCCTGGTCCCCTGAGCAACAGCAGGCGTGACCCCCAATCCACAAACCTGAGTAGCTTCTTCGCACCACTGGGTGTGACCAACCAACAAACAAAACAACATATCTTTTTTGTCCAATTTTATATTCATGTTTCTTGTTTTTCTTATTGTTCCATTTTAGGAGTTTTTTTTTTTTGCATAACTTGGGTAACTATCAGCTATGTCTTTTGCAACTATTTGCTCCAATCTGTCTTCAAGGTCTCTCTCTTTTTTTTTTTTTTTTTGCTTTTTGGGTCACACCCGGCGATGCACAGGGGTTACTCCTGGCTCTTCACTCAGGAATTACTATTGGCGGTGCTCAGAGGACCATATGGGATGCTGGAATTCGAACCCCGGTCAGCCATGTGCAAGGCAAACGCCCTACCCGCTGTGCTATCGCTCCAGCCCCTTCTTCAAGGTCTCTTGTCAGTGTATTTCACAGAGTAGAAGGTTTTGTTTTTCTTTTGGGGGTCTCATGTGTTAATGGTAGAGGCTACTTCTGAGTGCTCAGGGTCACTGCTGGGATTCAGTCCACACAGTATGCACTTTAGCCTGTTGGGCTATCTCCCAGGCCCAGAAGTTTTACATAATAATGTCCAATTTATTAACTATTTCATATTGTGCCTTAAATTTTGTTCTTTCTTTGGACATTTTGATCTCCAGAATTAATAAACTCCTTTTTAGCTTTGGTAGAATTTTAATTTTTTTATTTAATTTTTTTTTTTTTTTTGCTTTTTGGGTCACACCCAGCAATACACAGGGGTTACTCCTAGCTCTGCACTCAGGAATTACTCCTGGCAGTGCTCGGGGGACCTTATGGGATCCTGGGAATCGAACCTGGGTCAGTCGCATGCAAGGCAAACGCCCTACCCGCTGTGCTATTTATTGCTCCAGCCCCGAATTTTAATTTTTTTATGACTTGATATACTGCTTTAAAATGAACTCTGGACTTCATTCACAATAAATAACTGACATCTTTACCACTGCTAATACAAAGTTTAGAATTTATAATTTTTAAAAAATAACTTTTTTAAAACTAGCATTCAGTTTCATCATCAGACTTATAAAAATATTTAGAATTATGTCATACTTCCTCATTTTGGAGTTTTTATTTTACTTTATCTCTTGGTAAGTGAAAATAAGTTGCATTCTCAGAAATGTTCTCAGTATTCTCAGAAATGCAATTCCTTTGTAAGCCACAATGTTTATATAAAGTATTAAGGGGGAAATTTAAAAAAAAGAAAGAAAGAAATGAATTCCACCGCTCTTTATAGTGAAAAAAGCAACTGAGAGATATAGGCAATAATAAGGTCAGAACTTCCTTTCCTGGCAAAACTGTAGCCTAATTTCTTTGTCTATGTCACTTAATATGGCAAGGAAATTCATATCAGATCAATTTCGGCTCCTTTTTAGGTACCCTTTCCCCCCCCACACACACACACACTTGACAGTGCTCAGGGGTTACTCTCTGCTCAGTGGGTGCAAAAACTGCACCCAGCGGTGTTCAGGGTCCAAGTGGTGCTGAGGATCAAATCTCTGCCTTCTGTGGGCAGCTCGTATGCTCAGCCTACGGAGCTATCTCCAACCCAGAATCGCTGTAATGTTTTTTACAGTATTATTTCAAGCAATTCGAATTGTAGAATGTGTGATATAATGAAATCCTGTGGGCCATACAAACATATTTGCCTCTTATCCTAAAAACAGCACTCTTTCAGACTTATCATTGAGGAACTTATAGACAAATCTGTGGCTTTCTCCTGGCCCCACTCTCTGTCTGTTGGGGCAATGGCTGAGTCCCCTCTCCAGGTCTTGAGAGAGACAACCTGCTTCTGGGATGTAACCATTATTCTGGTAATTAAACGTCTTGTCTGAGAATTTCTATTTCCCTGTCTTTGTGCTTCTTCCTCCCACACTGTTTCTGAATGACTGATCCTGACATATTTCCCTTCCTTATGGCTTGTGCATATTTATGGTTTCAGTTACCTCATGGCTTTTGCTCACTCCTTCTTTCAAGCTCCTCTCAGGTTTTGGCCCCTCTTTGCCCATGTTGTTTCTCCGTCAAGTTTCCCAAGAACATAGATCAAGTCGGGTACTGTTGAGTACTGTTCAGTCAGTTTCCTTCTGTTGAACAGTGCTCTCAGAGCACTGTCTGAACAGAGCACTGTTCAGAGCACCTACCTCAGAGCCAAGTCTGTATCAGTCTTTTGACTAACTACTTATTTCTGGATCCATCAGCTGTGGTCATGGGCTCATGGGGTCTGTGTCAGTCATTATTCTGACAACAGCTCCAACAAAACAACAATAACAACAAAAAGGCTTGCTGTCTTAAATACATGTTCGCTCTTTTTTTTTTTTTTTTTTTTTTGCTTTTTGGGTCACACCCAGCGATGCTCAGGGGTTACTCCTGCCTTTGCACTCAGGAATTACTCCTGGCAGTGCTTGGGGGACCATATGGGATGCCAGGGATCGAACCCGGGTCGGCTGCATGCAAGGCAAACGCCCTACCCGCTGTGCTATCACTCCGGCCCCATGTTCGCTCTTAAACATGTATCTTTCTTGCTTGCTCTTTCAAGTCCATGTTCTTCCTTGGACACATATTCCTGTCCTTCTCCCTGCCTCACATCTTTCTTAGTAAGTGTTGTTCAATAAAAACTATCCTAGGTCCAGAGAAATAGTACAGCAAGAAAGGCATTTTGCCTTGTACGCGGCTAACCTGGGTTTGATCCCCAGCATCCCATATGGTCCCCCTGAGCAGTGCCAGGAATAATTTCTGAGTGCAGAGCCAGAAGTATACCCTGAGCATCACCAGGTGTCACAAATAAATAAATAAATAAATAAATAAAAACTATCCTGCTTCACAAAATAAATAAAATACAACTAATATTTCTTAGTGACATAGAAATATAAGCATCTGTTTCACTTAAATATGGGTTGCTTGGAGGCGAAATGATATAGGCTGGTCCTTTTCCTCATATTTTCTATCTTCCTTTTGCCTATAGGTAAAATTGGTTATATTTGTCACATGACAATAAGTGTACACGATGTCAAGTAGCGACATGCAATGCTGGGATAGATTCACTCTTCCACCGCAAAGGCCCAGTGGTATTTGGGCAAAAACAACAATATCTGAGCAAAAGGGTACAAAGTGACATAGCAGAATACATTGAAGAACTAAAGCAAACACTTCAACTTTTATCACCAGATCACATGGTCACATAGCCTGACAGGCCATCTGTTCAGATCCCCTCAGAGAAGGGTGAAGAGATGACAGGCAGTCTCAGACTTCTCAGAAAGACACAGGGTGACTCACAGGTTAAAGAATAATTTTATCAACTTATGAACAACCACTAACAGGACTTAAAATACATTGTTTAAAACAGCAGAATATAGAAATTTAATGAAAAGAAAAAAGAATCAGAGAGAGCAGAGAATTTTTCCCTCCTAGCCCAACAGAGAAATTTTTAAAACAATGAGCTATGTAATAAATACAAAGCAAATTTCTATTGCTTTACCTTCTGTGCATCAGAGGCGGGAAGTTGTGGGAGCTTCAGTACATTTTCTACTTTCAAGTATCCTGTTGTTCAAGAGGTAAATTTTTCGAAGACTTCTCTCAGTCCCACACCTCTATCTTGTAAATCTTGTTGTAGATCACGGAAATTGGTCCCAGATCTGGCTTTTATTTTGAGTGGTAAGTTCTCTCCATCTCCCAGGTCTCTGTAGTAATCTGAAAAGCTGCTGAGACTTCTGTCTGAATACCACTTTCTGTGTACCTCTGAAGTCCCGCAGCATTTCCTGTCACCCTCAATTCTTCCACCTACTAGGCCCAGGCTCATTGGGAGGGCCTTCCTCTCCTTTGCTCCTGTCACCCGTACCTGGGTCTCATGCACACAATCACAGACAGTCCTGTAGTCTCCAGCACTAGGTCCTGTCCATGGTAATACTTAAGAGCTGATCTCTGTATCAGTAAAGATTCTTTTTTTTTTTTGGCTTTTTGGGTCACACCCGGCGATGCACAGGGGTTACTCCTGGGAATCTAACCCAGGTCATATGCAAGGCAAATGTCCTACCCACTGTACTATCACTCCATCCCCTCAGAAAGGATTCTGTGAAACACGGTTGTCAGAAACACAACTCAAATAGTGTAGGCAATCAAAAATTTCTCCAGAGAAAACATTAAATTTAAAAATTTGTGCACCTCAAAAGAAATGATGACCAGGATACAAAGACACCCCACACTGGAAGAAATTATTTGCCCACCATTCATCTGTTAAAGGGTTAATATCAAACATATATAAAGCATTGATAGAACTTTACAAGAAAAATGCATCCAACAGGGGCCTAAGCTAGACAGTACAGCGGGTAGGGCATTTGTCTTGCATGCAACAGACCTGGGTTTGGTCCCTGGCATCCTATATGGTCCCCTGAGCATAGCTAAGAGTAATTCCTGAGTGAAGAGCCAAGAGTAACCCCTGAGCATCATCAGGTGTGAGGAAGGAGGGAAGGAAGGAAGGAAGGAAGGAAGGAAGGAAGGAAGGAAGGAAGGAAGGAAGGAAGGAAGGAAGGAAGGAAGGAAGGAAGGAACGAATGAACGAACGAACGAACGAACGAAGGATGCAGGATGCCTGGCTTTGATTCACAGCACCACATGGCCTCTTGAGCACTGAGCCAGGAGTAGCTGAGCACTGATGGCCCCAAAACTAAAAAGTGTGAGGCCCTAGGTTTGAATGATAGAACTGTCCCTCTTCCAGCTCCGTAGGTGCCCCTCTATCTCAACAACAATAACAAGAAAGCAAAGCAAAACTTTAAACACAGGCAACAAATTTAAAAGAAAATGTATTTCTCTAACTTTGCTTCTGTTATTTGTGCTTGTGGCCACAACCCATAGTGTTCAGGTCTTACTCCTGGCTCTATGTCCAGGCATCATTCTTGGAGGGGCTCAGGGGCTTTTGGGGTTCTGGGGATTGAAAATTAGCCTGTGAGAGGCAAGCGGCTTACTCACTGTATTATCTCTCAGGTCCCCCTCTACTCTTGATCCCCTCTGGCTTGGATTCACTTTCCTATCGACAGGCCATCTCTGGTGATAACAATAAGTCACCAGCAACCTCAGCACTCCAACACAACAGTGTGTCCTTATCCCCAGAATGTCAAATACAAGATCAGAAATTGATGCTCATAGAACTGGTTTGCATTAGATGGTCGCTGAATCAAGCTCAAAAGCTAGTGAGAAGGAATGTTTAAATTAGCCAGGTGTCAGTTAAAGCAACATCAAGAGACAGTTTGGGGGTACAGACAAAAAAGAAACGAAAGCACCATGAATGTCCACTACCATTCTCTTAGCTTCTTTCCAGGAGGACTGAAGACCACCATGGGGCTGAGACCACCTGACCTCTGCTGAGTGCTCCTGAACTTACAAAATATTTCACTCATTGCCCCTTAGTCTCACCCCCCAGCCCATGAGCCAAGTGGTATTACTCCATCCTTTACAGTGGAGGCAACGGAGACTTAAGAGACAAGGGGCTTTGCTAGGTCACAAAACAGGTAAGGAGCTAAGTGTGTGTGTGTGGGGGGGGGGGAGGTGTCTGTGGAGAAGTGTGCACAGAAAGAGAAAGATCACACTCACCCAGACAACTTCCTTTACGTGTCAAGTTCCCCACTTCCCCCACTACCACATCCTCCACTTAACCTTGCCAGCAGCTGTCCTCCACCTTTGCTGTCAGTATCTCCAGCCTCTTTCCGGCATCTGTGATCTAGCCAATGCTGCCACATCCACTCCCCCCGGACCTTTGCTCCTGGCCTCACGTTTATCTGACACTGCACCTAGCCCCTGGCACTCACTTTCACTCACTGCCTGTCCATCCCTCGGCCTGACTATGTGCACCGGCAAGTGTTCGCGTTTCGTGGGGCTCTGCCTCATCCCCCTGTCCCTGGTCTGCATCGCGTCCAACGCTCTCCTGATGGTGCCCAGCTGGAAGACCTACTCGATCACCAAGCTCAGCAAGCACGTCTTATACATGGCTGGCTTCATTGGCGGGGGCCTGATGGTGAGGACACCAGCAAAGGGAGTACCATCGGGGCTCTGGAGGTGCCAACTGGGAGGGAGAAGTGGGGAGAATGGAAAGGGCAGTTATTCTTGGAAGGGACAGTGGTGGCACAGGGAGGGTCTGATCCCAACTACCCAGCAGCCTGCAGAGGTCCTAGAAGACTCAGGTTCTTAAGCTGGATTTTTTTTTCTGATTGAATTTATTTAGAGGTGGGGGCCACACTCAATGGTGTTCAGAGCTTACTCCTGGCTCTGCAATCAAGAATTTCTCCTGGCAGTGCTCTAGGAACCATATGGGATGTCTGGGTCAGCTGGGATGCCCTCCCCACTGTACTATCGCTCTAGCCTTGTAAGCTGGATTCTAAGGACACAAGGAGAAAGGGAGCCGCACTACTTTAACATGCTTCCTTTCTGGGTAGGAGCATGTCCTACCTGCCCCCCCCATGCCTCCCTCCAAGTCACTGGAGCAGATGGTGGGGAAACCTCGTTACAAAGGTCGGGCAGGAAGCACAGCTGCTGTGTGTTTATCAGGGCAAGATAATAGTGGGTATGGGGTTGGGGTACAGTGACTCTCTGAGAAGCCAGGAAACAGGATCCCAGATCAGTCATTCTGCCTATGAGTTCAATGTCACTTCCCTCTGCTCCATGTCTGTTCTCTCTCAGCCCATATTTCTGGGTGCCTGCTCCATGGTGGGCACTGAGGATAAATTCCGGAACCAGGCAGTATGATAGGAAAGGTGCTTCCCCAGTTTCCTGGAGACTAAGATCTGTCAGGAGTAGAGAGGAGAAATGGGTAGATACACAGACTCCCCAGACTCCCTAAGCCCCCTCCTACAGCTTCCTCCTCTTTTAGGACATGTGATTTGGACAAAGGATCTATCCAGCACAGTTTCCCATTTCTCAGGAGAGCTGATGGAGGAAATTTCTGGAAGAAACTCACCATCATTTCTTGTGCTGGCCATGCCTCTCCTCTTTATCTAAAAATTCCTCTTATTCTCTGGGAGTCTTTTTCTCTTACTTCTCCACCCCCATGGATTCAGGGCTGTTAAACTCAACTCCATCCCTCTGGCCTCAATTCTTTCTGAAACCACACTTTCCTCCCAGGCCTACATAGTCACCCTATGTCCCACAGTGCCCTTTCTCTGGCCTAAAAGGCACCCACCTCCCCACACACCTGTTTCTAGGGAGACATCCAAGGATACTCTCCCAACATGCTCTTTCCCACAAGTTATTTTGGCTATATTGTGAATAGTGCTGCAACGAACACAGGAGTGCAAATGTCTTTTATACGTAGAGTTTGGGGGCCTTAGGGATAGATGCCAAGAAGCAGGATTGCTGGGGCATATGGAAGCTCAATTCTTAGTGTTTTGGGAAATGTCCATATTATTTTCCAAAATGACTGTATCAGTCAACGTTCCCAGCAGCAGTGGATGAGGATCAATTTTTTTCCCCACATTCATCCAACACTGGTTTTTTTTTTTTTTTTTGCTTTTTGGGTCACACCTGGCTATGCACAGGGGTTACTCCTGGCTCTGCACTCAGGAATTACCCCTGGCTGTGCTCAGGGGACCATATGGGATGCTGGGAATCAAACCCGGGTCGGTCTCGTGCAAGGCAAACGCCCTACCCACTGTGCTATTGCTCTAGCCCCGCCAACACTGTTTTTATTATTTGTGATATATGCCACATGTGATATTTGATATATGTGATATATTGTTGTTGTTGTTGAGGGGGGGCGGGGAGGGTGGCATACCTGGTGGTGATCAGGGGTTCCTGGCTCTGTACTCAGGAATCACTCCTGGTGGACTCAGAAGAATGCCAGGCACCGAAAGCAGTTTGGCTGCGTGCAAGACCAACACCCTACCTATAGTAGTACCACCTTCAGGCCAACTCATTGTTATTTTTATTTGCATTTTCCTGATGATAAGTGGTGCAGGGCGTTTTCTTAACACACCTCTTGGCCATCTGTATGTCTTTGTTGAAGAAGTTTCTGTTCATCTCTTTCCCCCACTTTTTGGATGGAATTGGTTCGGTGTTTCTTTTCTTCTTGTAAAGTTCTACCAGTGCTTTATATGTCCTGTATATTAACACTGTCAGATGAGTGGTAGGAAAACATTTTATCCCAGCCTATGGTGTGTCTTTTTTATACTGGTTATTGTTTCTTTAGTGGTACAAAAGCTTCTTAATTATGCCTAGAAAATCAAATACCTGGGGTTTTCTTGGGAGGAAGCTTCTGGTGATACTCAGGGGTTACACCTGAATCTGCACTCAGAAATAACTCAGAAACCATATGGGATGACAGGGATTGAACCCGAGTGACCAGGTGCAAGGCAAGCGCCCTATCTACTTCTCTAGCTCCAGAACAACCAAGTATCTGGGAACCAGCTTAATAAAAGAGGTAAAAGACCTATACAAAGAAAACTGTACAGTAATGCTGACTTAAATAAAAGAAGAAACAAGGAAGTGGAAACATATTTCTTGTTCATAGGTTGAAAGGATTAATATTGTCAAAATGGCAAACCTGCCCAAAGGACTTTATAAATACAGTGCAGTCCCTATAAAAATACTCATGGCATTTTTAAAAGACATGCATAAAATGCTCCTGAAATTTGTATGGAGTTTGGCTAAACTCCCAGAATAGCCAAAGCAACCCTAGGGAAAAGTAAGATGGAGGCTTCCTTTCCCTAATTTAAAATTATGCCTTGAGAGCGGAGAAATCATACTGTAGGTAGTGTGCTTGCCTTGAATCCTTTCAATCTGAGTTTGGTTTTCAACATTCCATATGGTTCCCCTGAGGATAACCAGCAGGAGTGATTCCTGGGCCAGAAGTAAACCCTCAATGGGGTGTGGCTCCAAAACCAATAAATAAATAAAATTATCCTTAAGTTGTAGTAATGAAAATGGCATAGTCTGGAATAAGTACTAATAAGGTTAAATTGATAGCCCAGAGACAGATCCTCAGATGAGTGGTTAACTAATCTTTCATTAAAAAGGAGCAAACAGTATGAAGTTTACTTCATACGTATGAAATAGCACCTTCAACAAATGGTGCTGGGAAAATTATTAGTCAGTGATATGTAAAATAATAAACTCAGATCCCTTTCTCACACCATGCACAAAGGTCAATTCAAAAGGCATTAAAGACCTGATATCAGGTTGGAAGACATCAATTATATTGAGGAAAACATAGGCAGAACCCTTCGTGACACTGAATCTAGAGATATCTTTGATGATTCACTGCCATTGGCCAAGCAAATGGAAACAGGGATTGCCTATTTGTTGATAGCTGTATGCCAGGCACCTAGACCAGAACCTTACACTTAACAGGCACTCAATGACTGAGCAAAGAAAGCAAATGGAGCCTAAGCAATACTACAACAGGTAGGGTATTTGTGTTGTACATGGCTGATCTGGATGTGATCCCCAGCATCCCTGAGCACCACCGGAGTAACCCCTGAACATTGCTAGGTGTGACCCAAAAGCGAAACAAACAAATAAATAGATAAATAAATAAATATCAAGTTATGGCATAAATGGGTTCACCCACATGGGGATCAGATAGGCAATTACTGCAGTTAAGACTTCATGAAATGAGATAGAGATTGACAGAGGCCAGAGCATGTGCACCCTCAAAAGCCACAGTAAGAAATTTAAATTTTATCACTAGGACAACAAAAATCTGTTTAAGACTTTTTAAAAACTTTGAACCTTTAATGTAAGTTATTCAGACAAGGACTCATGCCTTTGAAAACAGTTCAATGAACAATGAACATGACTGCATCTAGCACCAGGCATGTCTCTCTCCCCAAGGTGCTGACCCATCCCCAGGAACAAGGATCCCCACTATCTTGACTTATACCCCATAGGTTTCACATATATATGTAATATATAAGCCTTTAGCCCAACATCATCTTTGTAAGGTTCATCCACATTATTACTGTAATGTTTTATGTATTTCATTGCATGAATGTGCCATAATTTAGTTAAAGCATTCCACTTCTGAGAGGTGTATGGGTAGTTCCCAACTTAGCTTTATTACAAATAAAGCTTAGCTTTATTTCAAATAAAGCTACTTCAAACATTCTTGCAAATGTCTTTAGGTGAGAGGCTAACTAGAGCGATAGTTCAACTGGTTAGTTTTCACGTGGGAAACCTGGGTTCAATCTTTGGGACGTGATCCCAGCACTGCCAGGAATGACTCCTGAACACAGAGCAGGGAGTAGCCCCTGCCCACTATCACAAAACTGAAATGAAAACAAAAGTGTTAGGTGAGTGTATGTTTGCATTCTGTTGGTTATATACAGCTGATCCTGAACCACATGGATATGAACTACACAGGTTCATTTCTACACAGATTTTCTTATAAATAGATGACTTACATTTACAGTATGGATAAATGCAATACAGTACTCTAAACGTATCATCTCTTTCTGCTATTCTGTAAATAATATTTTCTTTTCTCTCACTAGTGTAAGAATATAATACACACGTAGAGGACTAGAGAAATAGTACAGGGGTTGAAGTGTTCACTTCATACAGGTTCAATCCCTCACAATACGTATGGTCTTCCTAGAGCAACCAGATATAGCCCTCACCCCCAAAGCAATGTAATGCGTATAACCTATTTGTGTTAAAGGATTGTTATCAGTAAACTTTCTAATCAATGGCAAGCTCCTAGTAGTTGAGTTTGGTTAGCCAAAAGTTATGCTTGGATTTTTGACTGATGACAGGTTTGGCACCCCTAACCCATATATTGTTCAAGGGTCAATTTCTTTAAAGTTGCTGATTTTCTTTTTTTGGTGTGTGTGAGGAGGGTTTTCATACCAGACAGTGCCCATGGCATTCTTGGCTCATGCTCAGGGATCACTCCTGCAGTGCTCAGGGGACGATATGCGGTACTGGGAATTGAACCAGGGTTGACCACATGCAAGGTAGGTATCTTAATTCCAATACTATCTCTCCAGTCCCAAGCTTCTGTGTCTAAAGATGTGCAAATATTCGGTGCTATACACATTTTGAGTGTTTGTTGGTACCGGGGTTCTCTAGGGAAATACTCAAGGAACCACGTGAAGTCAGAGAGTGAACTGGGATTGGTCACATGTACAGCATACACTTTAACCACTGTTCTATGTCTCTGGCCCCTATTGTTTTATGAAATTCATACATCAACTTCATTCCCAGCAGCAAAGTATGAGGAGTCTGGTTGCTCCTTGCCCTATTGAAGGCCCCTCTGGTGGCCAAGTAGAGAATGGATAATTCAAAGTCAGCAGTAGGTGCAGAAAGATCAGACTGAGGCCACTGCAGTTGTCCAGGAGAGATAATAATGGCTTCATGGTGATAGAGATGGAGAAAACTGAGCACATGCAAATGATAAACCATTTCCTGTTCTTTTTGTTGTTCTGGGGGCACACCCAGGGGTGCTCAGGTCTTATTCCTAGTTCTACACTCAGCGATCTCTCTTGGCAAGACATGAAGGAGCCATGCAAGGTATAAGGGATTGAACCTGGGTTGGCTTCATGCAAGTCAAATGCCCAACCCACTGTACTATTCCTCGGGTCTCTCATGTCCTCTTTATTTATCATTGCCCTTCTCTTTTCATAAAGAGAATAGATACCAGAGATTGAGACAGAGAAATTTAGACAACAAACAAACAAAAAGAATTAAACTTTTCAGACAGGTAGGTCATCTGAAATTGTAAATCCACAAAGTGACTCCTAATTCTAGGTGTTTTTGCATATAGGAGCTTCCCAGTGAGTATTAGACCCAGAAAATCAAGGGGGCCATTGCCAGTCACAGACTGGACATGAGACACAAAAGAGGAAGAGTGTCTAGTGGATAATCCTTTCACTCTGCAAGTGTCTATGAGGCTGCTAAAACTCTCAGCCCCAACCTTGGAGGATAAAATGTTACCTTGTATAGTATGTGCCAGATAATACATCAGGGAAGCAAAGATGAAGATAGCTATGGAAAATCAAAGATGGAGAGAGGCAAAGAATCTAGCCTCATACAACAAAGACAAGCCTGGATATAGTTCCCCAAGCAATGCCAGGAGTAAGTCCTAAGTGCAGAGCCAGGAGTAACCCTGAGCATCACCAGGTGTGACCCCCCAAAAGCCAAACATTTTAAAAATAAAATAAAATAAAACCCAGACGTTCAAGTGCACACATATGTTTTTCTGACAGTTAGGTTTGAATCCTGAAGAATTTGCAATTTAAGAAGTGACTGTGAGGGGCTGAAGCAATAGCACAGCGGGTAGGGCGTTTGCCTTGCACGTGGCCGACCCAGATTAGATTCCCAGCATCCCATATGGTCCCCTGAGCACCACCAGGGGTAATTCCTAAGTGCAGAGCCAGGAGTAACCCCTGTGCATTGCCAGGTGTGACCCCAAAAAAGCAAGAAAAAAAAAAGAAGTGACTGTGAGAGGGAAGTGCTGAGGCCCTGGGAGAGGGTGGACTCTGCGAAGGCCACAGAGGGAAAGACAGGGGAAAACCAGTTTCCTGCTGCGGAGGGAATTTATAGTTACTGAGCATTTGCTATGAGCCAGTGTCAACACCAAGCGAACCTCTTTCACTGAATCCAGAGACCAGGCTGGGAAGATAGCTTACAGGACAGGACCGTATGCTTTGCATGCAGGAGGGCTGGGTTCAACCTAGGCCCTTCATGGTCCCCTGAGCACGTGGGTAGTGACCCTAAACACAGAGATGGGAGTAGCTACTAAGCAAAGCCAAGTCTGGCCAAAATAAAAAATCCTAAGAACAGGAGTCAGAGCGATAGTGGGTAGGACATTTGCCTGGCATGCAGCTGACCAGGGTTTGATCCCCTGCATATTATATGGTCCCCCCAGCATTGCCAGGAGTAATTCTTGCATGCAGAGCCAGGAGTAACTGCTGAGATTGCCTGGTGTGGCCCCTAAAAAACAAAACAAATCAAAAAATCCTGAGAACATTTCCAAGATAGATCGTAAAGACTCCTGTGAGATTTTGTCTTATAGACTAAACAGAGACCCAGAGAAATTGATCAATTCATAGAGTGTGAAGTAAGAACAGATTGGTATTAAACCCAGGACTCCTGATTTCTATTCAGTTGGGTACCTACTATATACTGAGATTTATGAGGGTTATAGTTAGAGGGTCCGATCTATCTAGAGGCTACAATCTGGACAGAGATTAAGTAAGCACACAGGTAATGATAGATCTGAACTCCAGGAGAAGTGCAGACAGGTTCATCCACAGGGCTAAGGGCATCACAGACACATTCCCGGAGGTAAGCACAGCTCTAAGCAAGGTCTGAGAATCTAGGAGGCTTTGCTAACACACCGACTCCTGTTCTGTAGGCACTGTGTCCAGGAATTACAGCTGTTCGAGCAGGTGGCAAGGGTTGTTGCGGTGCAGGATGCTGTGGAAATCGCTGCCGGGTAAGATTCGAATCGGGCTAAAATTCAGGCCTCCATCTCTGAACTGATTAGAAGATCAAGTGGCATCAAATGAGTAGGACTCTTGTCTTGCATGCAGTCAAACTGGATTGTATCTCTAGTGCCCCGTATGGTCCCCCAAGTCTGCCAGGAGTGACCCCTGAGTACAAAGTTAGAAGTAACCCTTGAGCATAGTCAGGTGAGGGTCAAAAACAAAACAAAATGACTACAACCAAAATCTAACTTTTTAAGAACCAAGGACGCGGCTACAGAATTCCTAGCTATACCATCTCCTCTGCTGAGTGGAGTCCTGGGCTCCACCTTTCCATCTCTCACACACAAATCTTAGATTTCATTTGGAGTTCATTAGGACCCACACAAATCTCAAGACACGTTAGAGTTAGCTTGACTCCAAGCTCAAGGTATAATGTAATATATTTATGATGTTTTTTTTTTTTGATTTTTGGGTCACACCCGGCAATGCACAGGGGTTACTCCTGGCTCTTCACTCAGGAATTACCCCTGGCGGTGTTCAGGGGACCATATGGGATGCTGGGATTAGAACCCGGGTCGGCCACGTGCAAGGCAAACGCCCTACCCGCTGTGCTATCGCTCCAGCCCCCTATGATGGGTTTTGATTGCTTGTTTTGGTTTTTTCTTTGGAGGCCACATCCAGAGGCTCCATCCAGAACCTCCACATCTGGGCTCAGGGGTTCCTCCTGGCGGAGCTAGCATTCGAACCTCGGGTTCCTGCATGCAAAGTATATACTCCAGCCCTTTGAGCAGTATCTCCTCCTGGAAATGTATTTTTAACACCACTTGAGGATAGTTCTGGAGTATGGAGGTGGAAATCAGCAGTCTTCCCACCAATGGGGAAGGTGAGAGGCAGTCCTGCTCACCTCACCTTCTATTCTTTCTCCAGATGCTGCGGTCTGTCTTCTCCTCGGCGTTTGGGGTGATTGGATCCATCTATTGCCTCTCTGTATCAAGTGCAGGCCTCCTTAGTGGACCACTTTGCAGAATTAATGAAGATAGTTGGAGCTACCCCTTCGAAGGGGATGCGTAAGGCTTAGCCTGTATTTGGTCCCACCACCCCCATTCTCTCCATCGCCTTTCCTAGGTCTAAATGAAGATCAGAGTGTGCTGGCTGCTAGTGTCTTGTGGAACACATTAACCCTTGGGTGTACGGGGCTGGGAGAAGGGGAAGAGGCACTCGCTTCATTTGACTTTCTCTCTCCAACACAGAGGTGCTTACTTGTTCAATAATACTCTGTGGAGTACGTGCTTGGAGCCCACTAAAATAGTCCAATGGAACATGATATTATTCTCGCTGCTGGTGGGTGCCTCATGCCTGGAGATTGTGCTGTGTGGCGTACAACTGGTGAATGCATCCATTGGTGTCTTCTGTGGTGACTGCAGAAAGAAAGAGGTGGGTCAGTGTTGTGGGGTGGGAGAGGCAGGTGGAGCTATGGAGGGGACTTCCTTGTTCCTTGGCTGAGTCCTCATTGCCTCTTTTCCACAGGGCTCCGTTCACTGAGGCTTCACTGACTTCCCTGCTGCTCCTGGATACCCCACCCCCTTTCCCTGAAACGGTAGAATAAAACACTTGAGCTCTCTTCCACATCTCAGATTGTGCCCTATGGGACATGGAAGGACTGGCCGAAGGCCTCCAGATATATCTGGCACTCTCCTGCTTGCAGCTGCTTGTTATACTCTTTCTATTCTTTCTTTTTCTTTTCTTTCTTCTTTTCCTTCCTTTCTTCCTTTCTTCTTTTCTTCCTTCCTTCCTTCCTTCCTTCCTTCCTTCCTTCCTTCCTTCCTTCCTTTCTTTCTTTCTTTCTTTCTTTCTTTCTTTCTTTCTTTCTTTCTTTTTTTGGGGGGAGGGTGTGGATATTTGTCACACCTGGCAGCACTCAAGATTTCCTCCTGGGGCTGGAGTGATAGCACAGCGGTAGGGCGTTTGCCTTGCATATCGCCGACCTGGATTCAATTCCCAGCATCCCATATGGTCCTCCAAGCACCCGCCAGGAGTAATTCCTAAGTGCAAAGCCAGGAGTAACACCTGAGCATCGCCGGTGTGACCCAAAAGCAAAGAAGAAAGAAAGAAAGAAAGAAAGAAAGAAAGAAAGAAAGAAAGAAAGAAAGAAAGAAAGAAAGAAAGAAAGAAAGAAAGAAAGAAGAAAGAAAGAAAGAAAGAAAGAAAAGAAAGAAAGAAAGAAAAGAAAGAAAGAAAGAAAGAAAGAAAGAAAGAAAGAAAGAAAGAAAGAAAGAAAGAAGGAAAGAAAGAAGGAAGGAAGGAAGGAAGGAAGAAGGAAGGAAGGAAGGAAGGAAGGAAGGAAGGAAGGAAGGAAGGAAGGAAAGAAAGAAAGAAAGAAAGAAAGAAAGAAAGAAAGAAAGAAAGAAAGAAAGAAAGAAAGAAAGAAAGAAGAAAGAAAAGAAAGAAAGAAAGAAAGAAAGAAAAGAAAAAGAAAAAGGACTTCCTCCTGGCTCTGCACTCAGGGATCACTCCTGGCAGTCCTCCTGGGGGGACGCTTATGTGGTGCCAGGGATCAAATCACCACATGCAAAGCAAGGGTCTTAACCCCTGATTTATTTCTCTGCCCCATCCTCTTTTTTTGGCAGGAGTAGTGAAGATGGAATGGACCACACCCAGGGATGGTGGGTGGCGCATGGTTATTCCTTGCTGTGCTGAAAGTAGCTCCTCAGAAGTGCTCTAGCAACCATATTAAGCATGTTCTCTAGCCCTCTGAGCTATTTCCCACTGTCACCTTATTTGGGGGGGATGGCGACTCTTAAACAATGGTTAGGAGTCCAGCTGGTTGAGGACTCTCTGAGTCACGCCAGTGGTGCTAAGTTCTTGGGAGACTGTGGTGCCAGGTACGGAAACTGGGTAAGGGTGTATTTCCTGGCCCCTTGTTCTTTTCTTTACAAAGTTATTGAGCCATGAGTATACACTGGAAGTTCATACAAAAGAGTTGAGGTCTATATGCTCAAAGAATTTAACGTTCCAGGGGTTGAAGAAAGTCATTTGGTGTGGGTCAGGGGAGCAAGCACAGCAATGCTAGGAGATAATGCTGTGCTCAGGGGACTACACAATACTGGGGAAGAAATCCCTTGATTTTTCAACCCATTGAGCCATCATGTTTCAAACATGCATTGCTTGTGGCCTGTGGAGATAACTCAAAGGACGGGGGTGTTGCATGCAGGAGCCCCCCAGTTGGTCTCTGGCACAGCATCAGTCCAGAATGGCCCCAGACACCACCAGTTTATTTCAAAGCACACTTTGGTAAGGCCCTGGGGATAGCTCAGGGGCAAAAGTGTATAAGATGGTGATTTCCACATGGGTGCTGTATACAGGAACTTGGCACAGTTGCATTGACTCTGCTGTGTACCATCGCTGTGCTGCTATGGAGGAGACAGTGCCCCACCTTTGAAGCACTATAAGAAAAGGAGAAGAAATTTAAGATAATAAAATACATTTGTAAATAGGGTTGAAACTGACTGATGGAGGAAATGCCTGATAAAATGAAAACTGAAATCTAGTACCTGGACTAACCACCCACATACTTAGGGAAATCCTGGCAGAAATAACAGCTATGACAAAAAATAATAAATAGTAATCAGAATATAAGACTACTGTTTTGTTTTGCTTTGTTTTATTGGGGGTGGGGTGATTGTGCAGGAAATCTATGGAAAACACATTTCTGCTGCTGTAGCCAGAGAAATGTGCAGTGGGTAGCACTGTTGTCCCGTTGTTCATTGGTTTGCTTGAGCGGGCACCAGTAACATCTTATTGTGAGACTTGTTGTTACTGTTTTTGTCATATCAAATACGACACAGGTAGCTTACCAGGCTCTCTGAGAAGAATGGAGGAATCAAACCCGGGTCAGCCGTGTGCAAGGCAAATGCCCTACCCACTGTGCTATTACTCCAGCCCTGAGTAATACTGGGTATGACCTAAAAACAAACCAAAAAAACCACTTCTGTTTCTAAGCTTTAGAAAATTGAATTTTAAGTCATTTATATCATTGTCACCTCCTAATTCAGTAGAAATTTCTTAATCTGAAGTTATGGGTGGATCAAAAAAGAAAGGATTATTTTTGTTGTTATTTTGTTTTGGGATCACACCCAGCGATGCTCAGGGCTTACTTCTGGCTCTGCACTCAGGAATCATTCCTGGCAGTGCTCAAGGGACCATACAGGATGCTGGAGATCAATCCCTGGTTGACCACTTGCAAAGCAAGTGCCTCACCCACTGTACTATCTCTCTGGCCCCAGGAAAGGAATTTTAATAGAATGCCCTCAAAAAAAGAGACTGGGTCAGAGAGATAGAACAAGAAGTAAGACCTTGCAACTGCTGACACCAGTTCAACTCCCAGCATTGCTTATGGCCCCCAGAGCACTGCTAGAAGTGACCCACAAATCTAGAGCAAGAATAGCCCCCAAGTACCACTGGGTGTAGCCCACAATCCCCACCCCTATAAGAGGCTTCCTTGTTTGTTTTGTTTTGTTTTATCTGGAGGCCCAAACCAGCTGTACTCAGGACTTACTTCCAGCTCTGTACACAGGGATCATTCCTGGTGGTACTGGGGGGGGGGGGGGGGCGGGGATATGTAGTGCTGTGAATAGAACAAGGTTGGCTGTTGGTGCAAGAAAACCGCCTTAACCCCCATACTCTCTCTCTTCCCCTAACAGGGACTTCCTTAACTTTTATGCAAAATGGTGTTGAAGGTGAGCTTTTTTTCTGGACGATGGTTCTGTAGCTTTCAGTAGCTTGCTCTAGGCTTCTGAGGTCAAACTTGAATCTACTCGCCTAGAAGAATAGGAGACACAGTTTCCAACCCTGATAATAATCAAGACAAAGGCCAAGACTGAGAAGCTTTAATAGCAGGAGGTGGGTAGGCATGGGAGTGAGGAAGAAAGCAGTGACTTCATCAGCTTGTTCAACTTCTGCAGCAGAAAAAGCGCACGTCGTTCAGCGCGGTGTCATCACGAAGACCCCTGGGCTGCTCCACCTTAGTCTGCAAGCCACACACTCCTTTGGGGCATGACTTGCTCCAGTCTCCAAAGTCTCCCCAGGTCAGACCAGGTCCCTCCAGCTCCGTGCTATCAGAGCAGCGGAAGCGCAGGTTGTTTGCAGCTGTGTTGTCCCCAGGGGTCTTGGGTTCCTCCACCCGGAGCGAGAATGCCACAAGGAAGCCACCTCCAGGACACCACAGAGGTTCACTCCACGCACCCCACCTTCAAGGGAAAGGGAGACACCTGGTTCAGCATGCCCTGTCGGGATTTACCAGCCAGGTGCCATTTGACCAAATGGGGTGTCTTGTTACCTGACCTCCAGGAGGTACAGAGTGGAGGTCCTGTGCCTAGGTCACAAGTATGAACAGTCCCAGAACTCCGCAAGAACCTGCCTGACAGGGACTGTGGAGCAGAGGACTGAGAGCTCATATCTCAGGCCAGAGTGAAGGCACAGCGGGGAGGGCACTTGTATTGCATGTTGCTGGCCTAGGTTCAATCCCCAGAATCCCATATGGTCCCCTGAGCCCACCAGGAGTAATTCCTGAGCACAGAGCTGAGAGTAAATCATGAGCAAGGCCAAAAACCAAAGGAAAAAAAAAAGAGAGAGCTCCCACTCTTCAGTGGGAGAGTGCACTTTTGCATGCCATTGAAATAAAGATTCACACTTTTTCTCTCTCTAGGAGCCGCCACCAATAATGCTGGGGGAGAGGGGCTTCCCAGGGCCACTTTTGGGGAGCAGGCCTGACCATTCAGTACTCACGTGGCAGTGCTCAGGAGCCGCCAGGGCCATGTAGCAGTGCTGGTGGGAGCTATGTAGTATCAAGGATCGAACCCAGGGGCTCCCATATTCCAGACATTTAAGCCATCATTGGAGCCATATTTCTGGCCCACTATCACACTTTTAAAAAAAAAAGTCATGGGCTGGAGAAATAGTAAAGAAGTTAAGTACCTGACTTACCTATGGCAGACCCTGGTTTAACCCCAGGCAGCTGCATATGGTGCCCTGAACACAACCTTGTGTGATCCATGAGCGCTGAGCCAGGAGTAAGCCCTGAACATCATTTGGTGTGGCCCGAAAATAAGGGGGGAAAAAAACAACAGACCCCACCCCACTACACCCCAGGGATCCTTGGCCTCCCCCACTACCTTCCAGACTGGGACTCCACCACATGAGTGTTGCGCTCTGCATTCCCACGAGCACAGTGCAGCCGAATTCCATTCAGAGCTGTGTCATCACCGGGAATGCCTTGGGAGGGCTCTACCTGGACAGGGAGGGGAGGTGGGGTGAAGACAATTTCAGATGACTGCAATGCTGGGCTCCGGAGGGCCACCGATCTCCACCCACCCCAATCCCAGACCAAGTCCCGAGCCCCACCTTGAGCGAGAAGCCGCTAGCAAAGAATCCATCAGGACACATCTCAGGCCAGGCCCAGTCACCCCAGGGGCCACCGTTGGTCACCTCGATGACCGATGTGTAGCCGCTTGCTCCATCTGCCCCTGCCGGTCTGCAGTGGATTGCCCACAGCAATGGCAGCAGCAGCTTCACTCCCAAACTCCACTCCATCCTGAAGCTTTGTGAGAGGAGTTCCTCAAGCGGGCTTATAAAACTCCTGCAAACACAGGGGCTCCGATTGCATAAGGGCCATGATTATGAAAGGGCTACCTGGATTAAGTGACACTCAACACTAATCTTTTCCGGAACCCAGCAGACTCTGTCCTTTCCTCAAGCAAACAGGCTCCTAGCACCAGAGGAGGAAGGGCAATGAGAACCAGGAACAAAGAGTTTTAATCCCAACGGACTGGGTGTTTACTACAGACCAAGAATTGTGGTCAGTACTATCTAACACAACAATTTCAGAGGTCAGACTTGACCTTTCTGCTTTGCAGCTGAGGGAACTGGAGCTCAACAAATAGCAAGTGAGGAAGAGGGGAGGCAGCTCAAAGGACTGAGCACGGATTTCTGTATGCAGGTGGCTCAGGTTCAATTTCTGGTACCACACGGTTTCCTGAGCACTGCCAACAGTGATATCTCCCTCTTCCCACTCCACCCACACACATACATTTAAAAAAAAAATGCTATCAGGTGTGACCCAAAATCCAAAACGAGAGAGAAATGGAAGTGATTTATCTAAAGTTATAGGCAGCAAGCCAGGAAACATTCCAACACTGGAATTGAGGAACCAAGGATCTAAGTGATGGTTTCAGATTCCCGCCAGTAGCAACCCCGAGACCTCCAGGATTTATTTGAGGGAGCACCAAAGGCAAGAATTTAAAGAATTTATGAACTGTGGGAGCTAGGAGGGGTCTTATTAGGAAATCCTGAGAATATCTCTCTCTGTCTCTATCTTTCTATCTGTCTGTCTCTCTCGCTCACACACACACATGCATGCGCACACACACACACACCACCTAAACAAAACAATATGTGTGTTGTGGTGGGAGAGTGGACCACACTCAGCAGTGTTCAGGGATCACTCCTCTTGGAGGCATATGTGGTGCCAGTGATATAACCCAAGTCAGACCTGTGCCAGGCAAGCACCCTACCCACTGTGCTCTCTCTCTGGCCCTACACAATCTAAAAAGTTTATATGGCTAGGGGACTGAGAACAGGTGTTTCTTTCATTGCTCAGTCTTTCCTAGTCTGTTTTTCCTCCCATGACCACCAGGTGGACCCCTAGTTTGCAAAACTCAAAACAATTTGGTTCTGCTGAAACTTTTCAGGATAGTGAAGGAGGATCAACCCTGATTTACCTGCTTTTGGGGGGATTGGGGGGCAGGGGTAGGAGGTGTTGAGCAACATGCTCTAGGAACTGTATGTCATACCAAGGAACAAACCAGGGCTGCCCAAACTATACACAAGTGCCTTAAGTATGATCTCTCCAGGTCCTTGCCTGCTTATCTTACACATTCCTTTTTTTAACTCAATACATATTTATTTAGCAATGATCTATTTTGGTCCAGACAATAGTCTGAGTGCTGTAAATAGAGCATTAGCCAAAAAAAAAAACACTTCCTTTCATTACAGCTCACACTCCAGTGAGAAAGACAAATGATGCATACATTCTTCAATAGATCTTGAGCTCTGTGAACAGCGCACTTTTATCCTCTTGAGATCTAGTAAAGGACTTGAAATGCGGAAGTCATTAATGAAGGGTGGTCCGATGAATGATTGGTTTAAAAAAATGAAACCACAACAATGTAAGAAGATAAAGCCGAAAGCATATAATTGAAAAGTCATGCACCCAGATCAAGACAAGATACCCCAGACAAGACAGAGTATTTAAAAGTAGGTATTCCTTGATCCCAAGTACCCCATGCTTGAATTTAATAGGTAAGATTTATGGGGCAATTGTGGTAAGCATTTATAGTGTTTGTACATAGTTATCACTTAATCCTCACTTAAGGCCTCCAAAGTACCTATTATTCTTCTCAATTTACAGCGTTGGTAATGCCAACCCAGAGCCAGTTCAGGGTCCAGACTATCATTCAGTGGGGGAGCTGATTCTGGTGCCAGCCTCTTCCCAAAAAACCAGATTGCCTCTTATTACAACCTGCCCTACACAGGGGCTGAAGCAATAGCACAGTGGGTAGGGCGTTTGCCTTGCATGCGGCTGATCCGGGTTCAATTCCCAGCATCCCATATGGTCCCCTGAGCACTACCAGGGGTGATTCCTGAATGCAGAGCCAGGAGTAACCCCTGAGCATTGCCAGGTGTGACCCAAAAGACAAACAAACAAAAACAACAACAACAACAACAACAACCTAGCCTACACAGAAGAGAATTGCCATTGTATCCCTCGAGTTCTTTCCCTGGGTCTCTTTCCACTAACGTGCTGCCCTCTGGAGCAGAGGAACAAGTAGGTTAATAATTAACCCGTTGAGGGTACAGAGTGATAGTAAAGTGGGCAGGGCAGGGTTCGATCCACAGTATCTCATATGGTCCCCTGAACAACACCAGAGGTGCCTCTCTCTCTCTCTCTCTCTCTCTCTCTCTCTCTCTCTCTCTCTCTCTCTCTCTCTCTCTCTCTCTTTCTCTCTCTCACACACACACCCAAATTAACCCCTTACCTAGGGGAACCACTTGATGTCTTCTCTCCCTTATAGCAGCACAAGCATTCTTACTATCATTGTGCTGGCACTTTTTTCTTTGGGGGCACAAGCCAGAACCAACTGGGACTCTTCAGCCTCCATCTCCAGCCCAAGTGCCACTGCTTGATCTCAGCACCTGGGCCCATCACGATTGGTCCCTTTCCTCACCTGCTCTGGGAAGCCCAAGAGTCCCCGACTGAGGAACAAGCCAAGGGGACTGGAGAGATAGTACAGAGTGAAGGTGAGGTGCTTGACTTGCAAGTAAGTGGCTAAGCCGGGTTCCATCCCCAACACCTTGCGTATCCCCCAAGCACAGCCAGGAGTAGTCTCTGGACTCAGAGCCAGTAAACTTAAACAGCTGGGTGTGGCCCAACCCCTTAGCCCTCCAAAAAGAAAAAAGAGGTTGGCCAAGAGCAGATCTTTCTCATCTTCCCTTTGGATTGGAAGCTGAGAGAACAGCAATAGGAGCACCTATAAGGCCTATGGAACCATTTCTTCAGAGTCAGACTGAATTGAATTGCTCAGCGAATGGAGGCTCCTGAGCCTGGGGTTTCTGCTTCTCTGTTTTCTCCTCCAAGGGACTCATAGGTCCTGTCACAACTGAAACTTCTAGGGGGGCCAGGATAGAGGTACTTCTTCATCTGGGACCCCAGGGAATGAGACCATTCCTCCTCATCTGAACCCCAAGAGAGAGATGAGTCATGATCACAATGCCTTGCAGGATGGGGGGAGCTAGTCAGTTGAGTGGTCTCCCTTCCCTGACCAGTTGGTGCCTCCTTCTGGTCCCACTCTCAAATCGTTCCCCACTTTCCTCCACCAAACACCACAGTTCCTCCTGGAGCCAGAGACAGTACAGCGATTAAGGTGCTCAAACAGCTAACCCTGTTTGATGCCCATCACCAAGTACGCCCCGCCCCCGCCCCCAAGACTGCCTGTAGAGATCCCTAAGCAGAGGGCCAGGTGTGCCCCCTACACCTCAAAAAAATTTTTTTTTTCCCAAACATCTTTTTTTCCCTTTAAAATAAACACAGGGGGGTTGTTGGTGGTGGTGGTTTGCTTTGGGGGTCACTATCGGCGATGCTCAGGGGTTACTCGTGGCTCTTCACTCAGGAGTTAACTCCTGGCGGTGCTTGGAATATCGGGGATCGAACCCGAGTTCGGTTTGCCACGTGCAAGGCAAAGTTCTTATCCACTGTACTCTCGCTTCGGCCCCCAAGCTCAGGTTCTTAAACTTTCCTGAGCGCTCTCTCGGCCTTCGCTTAACTGTTCCAGCATTTGGTCAGCGCGGCGAGCGAACGGCCACAGGCCTACAGGAGCCGTCAGCGATAGCCCCTGGAGCAGGTCCTCGGCCCCCAAACGATACCCTAGTGCACCGTCCCCAAACACGGGGGACCAGTCTCGCCTTCCCTCGGGGCGGGAAAGCTCGGCGGCCAGCAGTGCAGCCCCACCCTTGCAGCCCCTGGTCCAGGGCTCAGGGCGCGCCCGCCCTCCTCGCTCTCCCCGACCGCGCCTTCCGCTGGCGCCTGCTGACCCGGCGGCGGACGCGCGGGCTGCTGATGCCCCAAGGACTGTTGACCCCCTCCAGGGGACTTGGTGCCGACCTCTTCTAATGGACCCCCAGAGGCTAGCAGCTGCAGAGGGGCAGCGAGGCGGCTCCGCTCAGCTGAGGGCCTGCGCCCTCTGGCGCAGCGTGGTGTCCCGCCTCCTCGTGACGTCCCCAGTACTGACCGCCCGGCCGGCCCGGGGGTTTGGGGTGGGGTGAGATTTGAGCCCCTCCCTCTATCCCGGGGAAGAAGGAAAGACCGCTGTGGATTTAGGGCGTTTGACTTGATAATGGCTTAGAAAAACAAGGATGTGGGTTACACAAGACGTTTTGGGGGGGTGGGGTGGCCTGGAGGGGGCGGGAGGAAGCCACTGTCCCTCCAGAGAAAGGTTTGTGGGTTTAATTCCGGTGTTGCTGCTTGAACCCAGGAGGTTCTTAACAACTAACAAAATACGAATGCGGGACCAGTCTCATGCTCTCCCCGGGCTGTCTCAGCAAGCCCAGGGCTTCAGTTGTGGCACGCAGAGATAGTCCCTGGGTTAAGGCGCTGGCCTTGCCCGTGTCAGACCCGGTTTGATCCTTAGCATTACATACGGTTTCCCTACCCCCGCCAGGAGAGACGGAAAGGAAAAGAAGTGGGCAAGGCAGGTGCCTATCCCCTGTACTATCTGACGGGCTTCTGCCCTCCTTGAGTTCCCTGTCACTGTGAGTAAATGGCACTACCCAAGCCTAGAAATTGTGTGCCATGCCCCCCACCAAGCAGGTATTCCGCTCAATAATGAGTTTTATCCAAGGATTTTTTGGTCTCTTCCATGATAGTGCACATGAAAAGAACTGCCCACTTTACCCTAATTACCCAAAAATTATACTCCAATCCACTTTACTGCGGACTCAGAATCACATATAAATACACACACACACACACACACACACACACACACACACACACACACACACACCCCTCCACTTGGATTTTGACTAAGCAAAACCTAACATCCAAAAGTGAACTTCTAATACCCTCTGCTCCCCAAAATATTCTTTTTATAGTCTACTTGCTGAGTAAATGACAACTCCATTCTTCCTGGTTATTGTCATCCTGATTCTTTTCCTTCTATCTTATACAGACTCAGTCTGTCAGGATTTGACCATTATTTACATCCACAACTACTATGATTGACCATTACTCACATCCACAACTACTACTACCCTTGTCAAACCATCTTTATTATCTAGATCACTGCAATAGCCTCCTAATGTCTCTGCCATCTTCATGTTTCTCCTACTTCTCCTCCTCCTCCTCTTTCTTCTCTTCCTCCTCCTCCACTGCTGCTGCTGCCACTGTATTTGGAATCACAAAAAGTATATATTTTTTTCCTTTTTGGATCACACCCGGCAATGCTCTGGGGTTACTCCTGGCTCTGCACTCAGGAATCACTTTAATCACTTCTGGCGGTGCTCAGGGGAACATATGGGATGTTGGGAATCAAACCCAGGCCTGCCGTGTGCAAGACAAATGCCTTACCCACTGTACTATCGCTCCAGCCCCTAATTTTTTTTTTTAACACCAGGCAGCACTCAGGGATCCCTGCTCTGCACTTAGGGATCACTCCTGAAGGTGCTCAAGGAGGCCATATGTTGTGCTAGGGATAGAATACAAATCAGGGGGGCTGGAGTGATAGCACAGCAGGTAGGGCATTTGCCTTGCATGCGGTCGACCCGGGTTCAATTCCCAGCATCCCATATGGTCCCCTGAGCACCGCCAGGAGTGGTTCCTGAGTGCAGAGCCAGGAGTAACCCCTGTGCATCTCCAGGTGTGACCAAAAAGAAAAAAAAAGAATACAAATCAGTCAGAATAAAGGCAGGCATCTTACCAGTTTTACTATCTCTTCTATTCATATTACTATTTCTCTCTTCTTTCCTTTTTTTGTTTTAAATTTATTTGTTTGGGGGCCACACCTGGCGGTGCTCAGAGCTTCCTCCTGGCTTTGTGCTCAGGGATCACTCCTACTGAGGCTCAGGGGATCTTATGGGGTGCTGGGAATTGAACCTGGCTCAGCCAAACACAAGGCAAACATTTTTAAAAATATTTTTATAAAGTTGTTCATAATAATGTATGACATTCAATATTTCAACACCAATCCCTCCACCATTACACCTTCCCACCACAATTATTTCAAAATTTTTTACCACCACCCAATCCTGCCCCAAAGGCAGATGCTAAATAATTTATTTCGTATTGCTTGTCACAAATAATCCACTAAAAATGATCTGAAAAGTTTTCCTTAAAGGAAAATGTGTGAAAATTGTTGTATCTCACTTTGGAGCCATTAAGACCCTGTATAACGGATCACTAACATGTTGTTACAGGTTGCGCTTTGTGTGCCAATAGATAGATAGATAGATAGATAGATAGATAGATAGATAGATAGATAGATAGATAGATAGGTATTTGGATCAAGAGCAGTTGCCTTCTACTTTACACCCATCAAATGTGGTGTGCTATTCTTGGTATATCAGTGGCATAAAGTATGAGATGTCGCCCAGTTGCAAAAGTGGCCATGTGCTCCAGGAATTCTAAACTTTTAAATAGGTGCTAGAGCTAGAGTTAAATTTTTAACAGGATTGTGATTTTGGGGTCTGGAGGCATTTCTGCAGCATGTTTCTCTCTTTCAAAATTTATTTGTAAGTCTTTGCTCAGTATAAGTTAATGATTGGGGCTGGAGCAATAGCACAGTAGGGCATTTGCCTTGCATGCGGCTGACCCGGGTTCGATTCCCAGCATCCCATATGGTTCCCTTAGCACCACCAGGGGTAATTCCTGAGTGCAGAACCAGGAATAACCCCTGTGCATCACCAGATGTGACCCCCCCAAAAAAAAAGCAAAAAAAAATCAGTGTAAGTTAATGAGCTTATATAGTGCCCAAAGATAGTTTGTGGGCATTACTGCCAGCACCCAAAGCACAGGGAGATGGGGGGAAGTGGCCTATTCCAGACTCCTTGAGCCTAGAGGTTTCAGTCACAAAACCCACAACCTGGGTTTTTCAGCAGATTCATTCTCATTAGTGAGGGGGTCATCTCAAGCCTGTGAAGATAAGCCAAGGCAAACATTTTATCTGCTGTACTATCTCTCCAGACATTCCTTCTTTCTCTCTGTATTGGGGATTAAACAAAGACTTTTCATCCTATTTTCAGTAGAAAAGCCACATAATGCTTTAGCATTTATTTTGTTATTTAGTTTTTGCAGTACTGTGCATAAAATACAGGACTTCAGGACTGGAAAGATAGCACTGTGGGTAGATGCTTGCTTTGCACACAGTCAACCCAAGTTCAATCCTCAGCATCCCAAAATGCTCCCCAAGCACCACCAGGAGTAATTCCTTAGTGAAGAGCCAGGAGTAAGTAACCCCTGAACATTGCCAGGTATTTCTCCTCACCCCGCCAAAAAAAGAAAACAAAGCCTTATTTAAGCAAGGTTTGTACTCTACCTCTAAGGTAAACCCAGGTCCTCCAAAGAGCTCTTTTATTATATAGATCAGGGCCCTGAATATGATTTGCATTGTGAGACCCTGAATTTGATCCCCAGCTCTGTATACATACCCCAGCACCACCAGGTGTGTTCCTGGTGCTGCTGCACTTGCCAGAATGACTAGTCTTTAATAGTACCCACAAAAAGGTAGAGTAGAGCAGAGAAATAGTTCAATGGGCTAAATACAAACTTTGCATGTAGGAGGCTTGGGTTCAATCTCAAGCACGGCATAGTCAATTGAGAACAGTGATGAGTGACCCTAGAGCACATAACCAGGAGTGGGCTCTGAGCACCATAAGTGTGGCCCGCAAAAAAATCTCAAAAAGTTTTAAAGGGCTGGAGAGATAGTAGAGTAGGTAGGGTGCTAGCTTTACAAGTGGCAAACCTGGGTTTGATCCCCAGCATCACACATGGTCCCTCTAGAGCTGTCAGGAGTGATCCCTGAGCACAGAGACAGGAGTAAGCCCTGAGCACACATAGGTGTGACCCCAAAACAAAACAAAAATCAGCCTTGAGAGCTGCCTTGGTGGTAAAGTGCATGCATGTCTTGCACGTGTGAGACCTGGGTTCATCCCTGTCATCGCAAAAAAAAAAAAATCTGGGTGCAGTAGGAAGCAGCTGGGAGGTTTTAAGAGGGAAATGACATATAATCTCCATTTCAGGGATAATTCTTAGTAGTGCTCAGGGGACCATGTGAGATGCCAGGGATTGAAACTGGACAGGCACCTTATCCACTGCTATCTCTCTGCCCCTGCTTTTTTGGTTGTTGTTTGTTTTGTTTTGGGGGTACACTGGTGGTGCTCAGAGTTTGCTTGTGGCTCTGCACTCAGGGAGTTCACTACTGGCAGTGCTCAGTAGACCATAGGGATGCCAAGGATCGAACCTGGGTTGGCTGCATGCAAGGCAAGTGCCTTACCTACTGTACTATCTCTCTGACCTTGATTTTTTTTTAATTTAAACAAGAAATTTTCTAGATCATATTCTTAATTGATAACGAAAATCTAAAAAAAAAAAGGTCCTATGGAAAGTCTTTCTGAATTAGCCAAAATGACCCAATATTCACTGAACATTTCAGATATGATCCTAACTCTGGGTACAAAAACCCAGAAAGAGAACTTTCTCTGTCCAGAAAGATTTTGCCCCAAATAGACCAATGGTTTCCCTCCTAATTTTTTCTGGTCTTTTCAAATTTTTTATTAGGCATTTCCTGATGACTCTTTTAAAAAATTCAACAAAATTTTATACACTCATTTCCCATCTCTCTTCCTTGCTTTGTTTCTCTTAGTATGACTCATTATGTAACAAACTGTGTGGGACCAGAGAAAGCACAAGAGACTAGGTGCTTCCCTTGCACAGTGCAACCCCATTTCAAACCCTGCACCACCAGAGGTCACTCCTGAGCACTCCTGACCCAGGAATGGCTCCTGAGCATGCAGGATGTCCCTGAAATAAAATCCAAAGGAGAAAATAATGTGAATTTATTTATTCTTGTATCCTTAGGAATTTCTGCCTACTTTGTTCTCAGATACAGTTCTAGTGCCTCTAATAGTGAAAACAGTGCAAAACTGTGCCAGGGTCAGAGAGATTGCTCAGTGGGTGGAAGCACATAGTAGGCCCAGAACTACGTGGTTTCCCGTGCACCACCAGGAGCAATTCCTGAGCACTTGAATCAGAGAAGCCCCAGAGAATTTCTGGGTGTGGCCCCAAACGAATAATAATATAATTCAAATAATTGGAATTCAAAGCGTCAAAAAGACAGGGCTTCTCAACCACATAAATGTCCTTAATTCTCCTTGATTACACACTAATAATGGTCAACGCTATCTTTTATGTTGTATTATTTATGTTTTACTATAAAAAGATTAAAGAGGAGATATGATCTGGACATGTGAGCAGAAACTAATAAAGCACGTTACAAACTATATTACAGAGATGGAACATTATTATCTCAGCAGTTCATGTTAAATGAGGGACTGTTGGGTTATATTTTCAATTCAAAGTGTCAACTCCAGCTGCAGCTGCAATAGTAGGAAGATTTATAGAAATCTTCAACATAACATAACATAACAGCAGCAAAATAGTTGTCTCAAGTAAACATGTGACGTCCTCCAGGATAAATGATATGCAAGTTCACATGTAAAGTCTTGATAAACTTTAAAAGATTGAATTCAAAAATATTCCAACTAAAGCAGAAGAAAATTGGAAATCAGAAATAGGGGAGATAACTCAAAGGACTGGAGCACCTGCTGTGCATGTGGGAGCACCAAGCTCAATTATCAGCATTGCATAATTCTCAGAGCACTGATGGAAGTAGCCCTGAGCTACTTCCATTCAGGAATAGCCCCAGCACTGCTGGATGTGTGCCCTTCCCTCCATGTAAATAAATTAGAAAGGGGGAGATAGGAGAGATAGCTCAAAGGGCTAGAACACATGTGTAAGGCGCAGAGCTCCATCTCTGACAACATGTGCTCCCGCCTACTTCTCCCCCACCAAGCATCGTGGTGCTGAGGAGTAACCCTCTCCTTCTCCAAAAACTATAAACCAGGGATTTAGGTCAGCGATGTAGGTCAGCAGTAGACCACTTGATTTGCAAATGCGAGTTCTGGATTCGATCCCTGGCAGTGAAAAACAAAAAAAACTTGGGACTGGAGAGATAGTTCAAAGGGTTAGTGTGCATGCTTTGTGTTCCTGAAGCTTGGTAATGCACGGGCCCCAGAGCATTGCCAGAGATGACTCCCAAGCACTTAGGCCCTGAGCACAGCCAGGTGTGGCACCCAAACAAACAAAGATGCAAAATCGAGGGTCACAGTAATATGTAGGGGTTAAGGCGTTTCGTTTTATGCAGCTGAGCCCCTTTCAGCTGAGTTTTATTTTGTTTTGGGTGACCACATCCAACTGTGCTCAGGGCTTACTCCTGAAGGGAACTCAGTAGACCATACGCAGTTCTGGGAATCAAACCTAGGTCAGCTGCATGCAAAGCAAGCACTTTCCCCACTGTACTATCTCTCTGGCCCCCTTTCTGTTTGTTTTTGGACCAAACTTGATGGTGCTCAGGGGTTATTCCTGGCTCTGCACTCAGTAATTACTCCTGGCAGTGCTTATATGGGATACTGGGAATCAAATGCAGATTGACCAAATGCAAGGCAAAAGCCCTACCCACTATGCTATCGCTCTGACCCCTTTCTGGTCCTTTGAGTTCCTTCGGATCCCTAACACCACATATAGTTCCCTGAGCATTGCCAGAGTGATCCCCGAGCACAAAGCCATTAGTAAGTCCTGAGCACTGATGAATATGACCCAAAATGAACAAAAATAACCAGGCTGGGTGTTGGATAACATTGAGTTGTCCTTCCTCCTCCCGCAGGGAGCTAAGGTTTATTGAATTACTCCCACAACAGTGCCCCTGAGGCACACACAATTCCATCCATCAAGCACTAATAATTTTATATTGCTTTTCTCTTTCCTTTATATCATTTGCATGGTTTATTTAACAATGTCCTTTTTGTATAGACACAGGAAGACTGTTCATGCTATACTTTGTAACATGGGAGTTAATTGACTCCTAAGCAATATTTACTCCTGGGCATCCATATTTACTTGGCTTAAGCCTCAGTTGCCCTTAGTTCCTAACACTCCAAAAGAGTGTCCCAAGGAAGGGACTGGATGGAGCCAGGGCAAGCTGTAAGCTACCCTGGCATTGAAAGGGGACAAGCTAAGTGTCATAAGTATAGTAAGTCAAGAGCATGGTCATGGACAAACTCTGTCATGGTCCAAAAAGAAGTAACTGAATAAGGACCCTGCTGGAGTTAGGAAAGAGTAACCTGGCCTGTGGACTGTAGTCTGGGATATACAGTGAGAAGTCCCCAGGAAGAACCAAACTTTAAGCTTAATATATATCTTACTTTGTTCATACAAAATGACTAGAAATGTTATAATAAGTAAATTTACTATGAGGAGGCTGGAGCAATAGTACAGCGGGTAGGGCATTTGCCCTGCACGCAGATGACCAGTGTTCGATTCCCAGAATCCCATATGGTCCCCCAAGCACTGCCAGGAGTAATTGCTAAACACAAAGCCAGGAGTAACCCCTGTGCATCGCCAGGTGTGACCCAAAAAGCAAAAAAAAAAAAATACTATGATTGTTTAAATGGGTTACTACTGAAGGAAAAAAAAAAAAAGAAAGCAATACACCCTCGATGGAATCCCACTCTTGAGCGAATCTCCTAGTAATCTGGAGTGCTGAATACTCAGATGGGATTTTGTCCTTGAGTTAATCTCCTGAAGGAATGGCTTTACCTCTGTTGTTATGATAATGTTCAACCCCACCTTTGTGTATCTCCACCCTTCATGATTTCTATATAACTATGCTGTAAAGAGCAAGACATTGAAGACTAGAAGGATGAGAACTGAGACTTTGGAGACTTTGGGACTCTGGTACTTTGAGGACTACAAGGAGGACTAGATGACGACAAAGATTGAAAGTAGAGGACTATGAGACTACCTCAATACGAGAAAGAAGATAAAGAAGATATAAGAAAGAGAGAACGTTGAGGTATATGAGGAGACTAGGATGATGGAACTTGACTGGGACTACAACGGAAATTATGACTGCAATTGTACTATAAGGGGAGAGATCCGACGATGCTGGGGAGGAGAGAGAAATCAACTGTCAACATACCAGCCCTTGGCCTAGTTTCTTCATTCCCCCAGGTCCTTCCATCTATCGCTGTCCTCTGGCCTGGGGAGGCAGCACTTTGCCACCAATTGCTCATGCACCTCACACACCTTTTTCTTTGGAAACTCACAGATGGGGATGGTGGGGGAAGGAAGAAGCAAGAAAGGTCAATGGGAAAATTAAATGGAAAATACAAACCTTTATCTAGATTGATTAAAGAGAAGAAAAATAAAGAGTGAAGATTCAAATTACTAACATCAAGCATAAAAAGTTTTGGCTGAGGAATAGTATAGAGGTTAAGGACCTTGATCTCATACAACCCCAGTCAGATCCCCAGCACAGAATATGGTCCCTTGAGCCAGGAGTGATTCCTGAGTACAGAGTGAGGAATAGCCCCCAAGCACAGCAGGGTCTAGCCAAAAAAACAGAAGGAAAAACTGTAAGGGCATCAGTACTGATCTTACAGAAACAAAAGATCAAAACATAATACTATAAACAGTGGGAGTTCAGCAAATTAAACAATGTAGATGAAATGGACAAATTCCCAGAAAAAAAGCATACACTAGGAAAAAAATTCAAGATTACATCAAAAGTATGATTAGATTTTAACAATAAAATTATTGAGTAAGCTGGAGTGGGAGGTGCAGGAGTTAAGGCCTTGCATGTGGTCAAGCCTAGTTCAAATCCCCAGAAGCATATTTGATGTCCCACGCATGACCAGGGATCATTCCTGAGCGAAGTAGCAAGAATAGTCCCTGAGCACTGCCAGGTATAGCCCAAAAACAAAAAGATTGAATTAAGTTACCAAATCTTCCCACATAGTAAAACTCAGAACCAGACTATTTCCCTGGACTAGAGTTGTAGGTTAGTGATTTGCCTTTTTTGTGTGAGACACTGGGTTTAATTCCAACCACTGCACCCGCCACCAAGTGCTTCCTCTTTTTCATATTTAGTGATTGATTTTTTTTTCTTTTTGGGTCACACCTGGCGATGCACAAGGGTTACTCCTGGCTCTGCACTCAGGAATTACTCTTGGCAGTGCTCAGGGGACCATATGAAATGCTGGGAATTGAACCCAGGTCTGCCTCTCAGAAGACAAATGCCCTACCTGCTGTGCTATCGCTCCAGCCACTTTATTAATTGATTTTTGTGGTATTGGGAATCAAATGCATGGAGTCATACATGACTCTTTCATTGAGCCACATGCCCATCCAAGAAAGAATTCAAATTTGTGATACAAAAAAATGTTTAAATTTTTTTTTCTTTTTGGGTCACACCCAGCGATGCCCAGGGGTCACTCCTGGCTCTGTACTCAGGAATTACCCCTGGCCATGCTCAGGGGATCATAGGAGATGCTGGGAATCAAACCTGGTCGGCCGCGTGCAAGGCAAATGCCCTACCTGCTGTGCTATCACTCCAGCCCAAAAACTGTTTAATTTTTTTAAATGTCTAATATCTAGAATATAAAAAATGAAATCTTAAAACTCAATAAAAATAAAGACCTAATTTTTTTAAGTAAATTTTTTTTGTTTTGGGGGCCACACCTGGTGGTTCTCAGGGTTAACAGCTGGCTGTGTTCTCAGGGATCAGTTCTGATAGTATTGAGGGAATCTTTTTTTTTTATAATAAATTTATTTATTTTTAATTAATGAATCACCATGAGGGTACAGTTACGGATTTTTACACATTTGTGCTTATGCATCCCTCATACAAAGTTCGGGAACCCATCCCTTCACCAGTGCCCATACTCCACCACCAGTAAACCCAGCATCCCTCCCATCCTCCCCAATCCCATCTCCCCCCACCCCACCCTGTCACTGTGGCAGGGCATTCCCTTCTGTTCTCTCCCTCTAATTAGCTGTTGTGGTTTGCAATAAAGGTGTTGAGTGGCCACTGTGCTCAGTCTCTAGCCCTCATTCAGCCTGCAACTCCCTTCTCCCACATGGCCTTCGACTACATTATAGTTGGTGATCGCTTCTCTGAGTTGCCCTTTCCCCAGAATGTGAGGCCAGCCTCCTAGCCATGGAGTCAACCTCCTGGTAGTTGTTTCTACAATTCTTGGGTGTTAAGTCTCCCACTCTGTTATTCTATATGCCATAGATGAGTGCAATCTTTCTATGTCTATTCAGGGAATCTTTAATAGAATCTGATATCAAAATGGAGTCAGTCACATACAAGGCCAGCACCTTAACCCCAGTGCTATCTCTTTGGCCAACAACCCTATTTTTAAAAGGATAAAGGACCTAAACAGATGTTTTTCCAAAGTAAACATGAGTGGTTAGGATGCAGAGCACAGTGAACATCTAACGTGCAAGTATGGTCACAAGCTCAAGTCTTTGTGGCCCCATATGCACTGAGTTTCATCCTGCAACTGTCTCTATGATCTCTGGTACCAAAAGCTATTTCCAGCAGCATTGCTGCCAGATATATGCAAGTACCTCAAAAAGAGGTGCAGGGCTGAAGCGATAGTACAGCATATATGGTGCTTGCTTGCCTTGCATGCAGCCAACCAGGGTTCTATCCCCAGCATCCTGTATGGTCCCCCCAACCCCCACAGGAGTATTCCTGAGTGTAAAGCCAGGAGTAACCCCTGAGCACTTCCAGGTGTGGCCCAAAACCCAAAAAAGTCAGGGGTGAAACCTCCAGAAACCACAGCAACTGAAAAATGATGCATGATTATTTGGGGGAGGAGGCCAAACCCAGCTGTGCTCAGGAGTTACTCCTGGCTCTGAGCTCAGAGAGCACTCCTGGTGGGCTCAAGGGACCACATGGGGCACCAGGGAATGGCCATGTGCATGGCAAGCACCCTATCAGTTCCAGCCCAGATGTGTGATTTTTACACAGGCAGGGGAGATGCCATGATCATGAAGATGTTTTCCCACCCAGGGTGAGGCTTATCCATTTCAGGATAAGCCCTGAATGTAACCCCTGCAAATTTCCAGATATGAAGATTGTCAGCCCTAATGAGCATGTGTAAGCACAGCAACTAAAGCAGTGCAAACCTCAGTGAGCTCCACACTGCTAAGTGTGCAAGCGCCACTATCTAAAGTATGACCCCAGTGAGCCCCCACAGCTAAACACTTTAGCCAGGCATGTGTGCACCCCCTGTCATCACAAGAAGTGGAGATTATTAAACAAAGTAGTGCTGAGAAGATAGTTCATGCTTTGATTCCCCAGCTTCCTTGAGCACTGTGCCAGGAGAAGCTCATCAAAAAAATCTCCCTGACCATAAGATAATTTGTTTAGGGGCCAAAGCGGTAACATAGAAGTTAGGGTCTTTGCTTTGCACATAGCCAACCAGGGTTCTATTTCCGGCATCCCATATGATCCTCTGAGCACTGCCAGGAGCAATCCCTAAGTGCAGAGCCAGAAATAATCCATGAGCATTGCCAGGTGGTGACCCATAATGTAAAAAAAAAATAATTATTATTTTAAATTATTAATTTAAATTATTTAATTTAATTATTATATAAATTGTTGTTATATAAATATAATAATTATTATTGATTTAATTATTTTAAATTATTAATCTGTTTAAAGTAGAGGATAGTGAGCTGGAGAGATAGTACAGTGGTAAAAGAATTTGCCTTGCATGTGGTTGACCCCTGTTCAACTCCCAGCACTATATATGGTCTACTTACTAAGTGCACCCCCAACAAATTAAAGACTCTCAAGAAATTTGGGGGCTGGGGTCCAGAGAGAGATAGCTCAACAGAATGCGAGCCTGCTGTGCATGCAGGAGTCTGTTTCAATACCAGAACCAGGTGTCCCCTGAGCTCCAACTGAGGCAACCTCTGAGTACAGAGGCACCTAGCACCACCACATGAAACAAACTCCCCTACCAAAACAATGTGGTCAATTAGGGGTCTGATAAAGAGCTCAGATAAATGGGATGCTTGCCTTTATATGTGAAAGACAAGGAGTTTTGTCCCTGCTCTGCCTGCATGGCCTACCAATACCACAAGGGAGACCCCTATAATACATTGTTTTAGAAAAATGGAAGTGAGACCAGAGCAATAGTACAGTGGGTAGAACACTTGTCTTGCAGGTGGCCGACCTAGGTTTGATCTCCAGCATCCAGTACAGTCTCACAAGCACCACCAGGACTAATTCCTGAGTACAGAGCCAGGAATAACCTCTGAGCATCACCGGGTGTGACCCAAAAAGCTAATAAAAGTAGAAGTGAACCAAAGTGATAGTACAGGAGATAAGGCACTTGTCTTGCACATGGTCAACCCTAGTTTAGTTCCCAGCACCAAAGATCCCCAGATACCATAAGTAGCAATGATCCCTGAGTACAGAGCCAATAAGCCCTAAGCACTTCCAGGAGTAATCTCTGAGAACAAAGTCAGGAGTAGCCCCTGAGCATCATGTGTATGACCCATATCCTCACATTCCCTCCAAATTGGGGTGAGCTAGAAGACTTTAAGAATTATTACAGGGCCAGGGGCTGGAGCAATAGCACAGCAGGTAGGGCGTTTGCCTTGCACGCGGCCGACCTGGGTTCGATTCCCAGTACCAGCACCCCATATGGTCCTCTGAGCACCGCCAGGAATAATTCCTGAGTGCAGAGCCAGGAGTAACCCCTGTGCATCACCAGGTGTGACCCAAAAAGCAAAAAAAAAAATTATTACAGGACTAGAGAGATAGTACAGTGGGTAGGGTGTTTGCCTTGCATGTGGCCAACCCAGGTTTGATCCCCGGTATCCCATATGGTCCCCCAAGCACCGCCAGGAGTAACTCCTGAGCGCAGAGCCAGGAGTAACCCCTGAGCATCGCTGGGTGTGACCCAAAAAGAAAAGAAAAAAAGAACTATTACAAGTGGGTGCCCACGTTCCATCCCCAGCACCTAGTGCCTAATGCTGCTGTAGTCTCATAGCATACCAATGTGTCCTCTACATCCAAAAGGAGTGGGTCAATTAGCATATGAAAATCCATGCATTATTAATCATTTAGGAAAAGCAAAAAAGAAAAATCCTCTAAACTTCACTCCCAATATGATTGACTTTTTGCAGTAACTTTTTTAATTTTAGCACTGTGGTTTACTGTTAATGGTGAAGTTTTCTGCATAAAACATTCTAGCACCATACTCTCTGCCAGAATGTCCACTTCCCTCAACCTTATCCTAGTACCCCTCCACATTCTACTGATACCCCCATCCATCCATCCATCGTGCCCCTGTGATAAATTTCCTACTGAAGACCAGATTTCAGTTTCTGTTGGCTTGAGCATTTGTTGTTCTCCGATTATATTTTTTAATTTCCCACATATAACAGGAACCATTTTGTGTCTATTTGATTGAATTTTTTAAAAAGATACACAGGAGGGACTAGAGATATAGTGTAGGGAATAGGCCCTTGCCTTATATGCAGCTGACCCCTATTTTATCCTCAGCACTGTTTATAGTCTCCCAGTATTTCCAAAAGTGATCCCTGAGCACAGAGCTAAAAGTAAGCTCTACAGGGTAACCCAACCACTGCACCCCCATCTTCAAAGATGCACAGGGTGAGCAAGAGATATTACAGGGGTTAAGGAGCTTTCCTCGGTTGATCTACACCTGGGGTAGAGGTGGAGGCTGATGAGAGGGGTCCTTGGGACACTAATAGAGGGAAGTTGTCATTCTTGGGATAAATGTATGTATGAAGGTATCATTACTAATATTGTAAATCTGGGCCGGACCAATAGGACAGCGGGAAGGGCATTTGCCTTGCACACAGCTGATCTGGGTTTGATCCCCGGCATCCCATATGGTACCCTGAGTACGAATACGGCCAGGAGTAATTCCGAGCACAGAGCCAGGAGTTACCTCTGTGCATCGCCAGGTGTGACCTCACACCTGGCATATATAGATGTATATGTATATATGCTATCACACGTATATATATGTATATATATATACTATCACAATAAAAAGGGGTGGTGCTTGTCTTGCATGCTTTGAACCTCTGCTGTATCCCCAACATCAGTTGGTCCCCCAGGACTGCTGAAGAAGCCCCATACCCATCTTGCATCCCCCATGTGTTCTCAGAACAAAAAGACACACAGCAATTAAAAGAATCTGAGAAACTGAAATACTCATACAAGGGTGGTATGGAGACGGAATGAGGTGCTGCTATAGAAAGATAATTTTTTAAAATATTAAAGTGTTTCTGAGTTTGACTGAAATGCAATCATGAAAGTTTATAAGTCTGCAACTGTATCTCACGGTGATTCATTAAAATAAAAAAATAACAAAATAGATTTTAAAAATAATAAAGCTACACACATTCAAACATTAGCAAATTTTTAAAAATTAAATAAAGTGTTTCTGAGGCGAGTGAGACAGTACAGCGGGTAGGGAGCTTGTCTTGCACATGGCTGACATGAGTTCAATCCTCAGCATCTCATATATATATATATATGTATATATATATATATATAATGTGCTCATTCTTTTTGGGGGGAGTGGCGTGGGGGCCACATCCGGCAATGCACAAGGGTCATACCTGGCGGTGCTCAGAGGACCATATGGAAAGCCAGGGGTCAAACCAGGGTTGGTCGCCTTCAAGGAAAGCACCCTACCCGCTGTACTATCGACCCTAATGTGCTCATTCTAGTTCAGAGACTCTTATCTTCGAGGCTCTTTTGGTTGTAGACGATTTGTTTTCGGGTTTTTGTTTGTTTGGTTGGTTGGTTAGCTGGTTCGCCTTGGGTTTGGCGGTGCAGGGGATTGAACTCAGAGCCTCACAAAGCCAAGTACGCATTCTCCTTCCTCAACCCCTCGGAGGCTCGGGGTACTGCAGCTCCAGATCAGGTCTTTCTCCAGATCTATGCTACGCCGGCACATGGGAGACGTCGTCCTTGCTGATTGTTTTTGTTCTGTTGTTTTTTATCTACTACGTTTCCAAAGAAACGACGCTAAAGTAACTTCCCGACACATTTCTTTCCCCTTCTGCCGTCAAGCGCGGCGCAGCACGACGAAAGAGAGTGACAGAGCGCTTTGCGACAGTCGCCTTACGGCAGCACTGGATGAGGAAGATGGCGGCCACCTTAGTAGCTGCACCGAGCGCGGGTGCAGAACATGCCTGGGGGGCGCAGGCCCTTACCCCCGACTGGGGAAGCCGGGAAGTCTCCACAGGGGTGAGAAACGACTCGAGACTCGGGAAATGTGCTCGAGACGAAACTCGATGAGGGATGCAGGGCTGAGTGGGGTGGGATGACGGGGGAGGGGAGGCGGGTTTGCCTTGCGGGGCAGCGGATGCGCCGGGGATGTGGGAGTTTAGTGTCAGCGCCGGGAGGGGGAAGTAAGGTGAGAACGTGTAATTGTGGATTTTTATGGATTCTTAGGGGGCCTAAGGGCAGACTCGGCCTTTGGAGTTTTGAGTGGGATTCTAGCAGAAGCGGGACGTTAAGGCACTCATGAGATCTGATGATGGTTCCGCGGCGCACAGTTTTTGTGCTCTGGGGAACCACGTAGAGGGATCTTTGAGGTGTGTGTAGGCTGGTGCCTGGGATAGCACAGGTTCGATTTTTAAATTTTTTTCCAGACAACTATCATGGCGGTGCAGTTCGACGGGGGCGTGGTTCTGGGGGCCGACTCCAGAACAACCACTGGGTAAGCCTTAGCAAGACAGATGTGAAAGTCCTTCCCGTGTTTACCTTCCTTGCTGGCCCATCCTTACCTCACAGACCACTGTGATGATTTCTCCTCTCCCTGGAAACGAGGGTCTGTTACAGCTTCTAATCCTTCCTTTCACCCTTTGATGAAACTCATGCAAAAGTCCCTTCAGCTTGCATGAGTTTGGATGAGAATAGGAAATAGTGGAACTTCTATTACTTTGTGTTTTGGACCCCACTCCTCAGAGCTCAGGGACCTGAGCTGGATATGGAGGTATTTAGCTCAGACCTCTAGCGTGTAAAATATGCGCTCAGTCCATTGAGCTATCTCTTTGACCCAGAATTCCTAATTTTGAGCCTCAAGGGAGTTGTTAGTAACGGGCTGGAATTGGGAGACAGAGAAGGTGCTGTACTTCTTTCACTGTTTTGCCATCCTTCAGGTCCTACATTGCCAATCGAGTGACTGACAAGCTGACCCCTATTCATGATCGAATATTCTGCTGCCGCTCGGGCTCAGCAGCGGATACCCAGGCAGTCGCTGATGCGGTCACTTACCAGCTTGGTTTCCACAGGTGCTTGTGGGCAGGGTGGGAAAGAACATTCTGAGGAATTGGGAGCTGGGAAGCTAAATTAATCTGGCTCCGTGGTGATGGTCTCTTTATTTTCATTCCCCTCTACCTCTAGCATTGAGCTGAATGAGCCTCCTTTGGTACACACAGCAGCCAGCCTCTTTAAGGAGATGTGTTACCGATACCGAGAAGATCTGATGGCAGGAATAATCATTGCAGGCTGGGATCACCAAGAAGGAGGGCAGGTCAGATAATTCCCATTGCTTCCGCTTTAATTTTCCTTACCCAGGCTATTTTTTTTTTTTTCTTATTCCTGTGTGCCTCACAGAATCTCCCCAGACTCATCCCACAGTGGATGGATGAAGGTACATACATTGCAGGAGAGGGGGACAATTATGACTTTTCTCTTTCTCCCATCCCTCAGGTATATTCCGTGCCCATGGGGGGTATGATGGTAAAGCAGCCCTTTGCCATCGGGGGCTCTGGGAGCTCCTATATCTATGGCTATGTCGATGCGACCTACCGGGAAGGCATGACCAAGGAAGAATGTTTGCAGTTCACTGCTAATGGTGAGAACAACCTCCCTACCCAAGTTAGGCCAGAGTCCCTTGTTTCTTGCACCAATCCCAGCTTCTGATTGAATTGCAACTCTCTTCTTTAATCCACAGCTCTCGCTTTGGCCATGGAGAGGGATGGCTCCAGTGGAGGAGTGATCCGCCTGGCAGCCATTGCAGAATCAGGGGTAGAGCGGCAGGTACTTTTGGGAGATCAGATCCCCAAATTTGCCAGTGCCACTTTACCACCTCCCTGAATCCAGGATACAGTAAGAAACACCTATAGTGATGCAAAATTCAATAAAGTTTGGTAAAGGAAACCTGTGTGCTTTGGGTTTGTTCTCTTGACCTCAAGTCTAAATTTGTCTGGACCCCTTCCTCTTTCTATTCATCACTGCTCAGAGTTCTGAGGAAGTTTGGCACAAACTTTTGCAAAGATGGTTTTTGAACCTTTTCTCCAGATCAACCCCTGTCCCCACCTCATGCCCTTCTTTTGTATTGTTTTGTTTTGAGATCTCATCTGGCTATGTTCAGGGTTTAAGCCTGGCAGTGGTAAGGGGACCATATAGGGTGCCAGGGATCAGACCCAGGTTGGTTCATGTAAGGAAGTACTTTGCCTGTTCTATCTCTCCAGCCCCTCCTCTGCCCTCTTTCCTCTACCTTATCTAGATCCTTATGACACCAGAGTGATTGACATGGGAGCTATCACTAAGTGACTCACTTCTCTCACCATTTGGGCTTAAGGTAGAACATAGACTCTTGCCAAAACCGGATTAACTTCCCCTCAACCTGCCTTCTGCCTTTCGTCACAGGTGGTTTGTGGTCCTAAGGCCAGAAAGGCTCAAGAGCTCCAGCTCAGGTTTATGGTCCCTTCTCTCTAGACTAACCTTTCACTTGTTTGGGGCCATACCTGGCTGTGCTTGGGGCTGAGTGACTCTGCTCAGTGGTCACTCCTGGTATACTCGGGAGACCATTTGTAGTAATGGGATCAAATCTGGGTTGAATGTGTGCTAGGCAAGCACCTTACCTGCAGAATTATCTTAACCAGCCCCTTAACCTTTTAGGGAAAAATGGTGAGACATTTTTGGCTTTTTGAAAAAGGTCAATGTTATTTATAAACAAGTTGAAGATGTGTAGATTAGAGCTACGGAAAGTGCTGTAGACCCAGTTTTGCAATGCAGAATGTGATGTTAAGTCAGCCTTCAATCTGTGGACGGGAAGCTGAATGTGGACTCTACCCTCTCCAGTGCTGTCCCCTCTCAAGTCAGTGGCCTATAGAAATGTCATTAATAGTGACCAGCATTTGACTTGCAATTTTGTATTGTGGGGGTGCTTAGGAGTCAAACATGGCAGTAGTTGGGGGTTCCATGTGGTGCTGGGATTGACCCCAGGGTGCTCATACACAGAGCATGAATTCCAGTCCTTTGAGCCATGCTTCTATTTCAGTGGCCAGTATTCACTCTTTTTCCAGTAGGTGACATCCTGGGCTGGAAAGGGGTTTGATCCCTGGCACCCCATATGGTTCCTTAAGTCCACAAGGAGTTCTCCCAGAGCACAAAACCAGGAGTAAACCCTGAGCACTGACAGGTGTAGCCTAAAAAGCCGATCCCCACCGTGCCCTTCCCCCAAAAAAAATAATGACACACCCAGTGGTGCTGGGATTCCCAGGGGCCATTCCCAGCTCTGCTCATCCCAACAGTGTAGACCTGACAGTGTCCAGCAGTGCTCTGTCACAAGAACCTCAAGAACCACTAAGGCTCTACCCAGTGGTAATTGGGAGATTTGCTGTGCTTGGAACCAAACCCAGAACACTGTGTCTACCACTTGAACTATCTCCCCAGATGGACGATCTTGGTTTTCTTTTTCCTTTTTCTTTTTAATATTTGGCCATACCCAGCAGTGCTCAGGGCTTACTCCTGTCTCTGTGCTCAGGGGTCACACTTGGCAGTGTTTGGGCAACATGTGTAGTGTTAAGGATCTGTCCAGGGTAAGCTGCATATAAAGCAAGTACCTTAGCTCCTGTACTGTTTCTCCAACCACTTATCACCCAATCTTCCCTCCACATTATGGGTCAGGAAACTCTAGGAGGCACATTTGAAAACTTGGTTCTAGAATATGGTTCTGTACTATTGGTTTTCAGAGGCTAGAAGGCAGGCTTTTTGAGACATGGGGAGATCCTAGCCTAAGTGAAGAAGAACTCTCTGACAAATGTGCACCTCAGTAGTACAAGGGTTAGCCAGTTGCCTTGCATACTGTGACCTGGTTTGGTTCTTGGCACCACATGGTCCCCTGACCACTGTCCGGTGTGGTTTTCCACCCAGCCCCTCAGCACTGCAGGGTGTGGCCCAAAAACAAAAAAAAGGCAATGCAGAATTTTTGGGTTTTCTGTAAAACCTGTTCTCCCAGGCCTTTATATCAAGGCACCTAATTTCTCTTACATTCTTCATTCTGGCCCTAAATATGCATGGCCAGCCAACCTGCAACTGAGGGAGACATTTGTTAATTTTTCAATCAGCATGGACACATAATTCTTCAGTTTTCACATAGAGCTTCATCATTCAAGTCTCGACTCCAGTCTCACCTACTCAGAAAGGCTTTTCCTATCACCTGAAATTAATCTCCAGGAGCTAGAGGGATAATACATGGGATAAGGAGTTTTCCTTGCATGAAACCCTAACCCTGTTGGATCCCCGGCACAGCATGGTCTCCTAAACACAGCCAAGTGTAATTTCTGGGTGCTGCTGGATCTCATCCAAAACATAGTTTTTTCATTAAGCTCCAGGAGCCAGAGAGATAGTACAGTGTGTAGGATGCTTGCATTGCTCATAGCCGACCCAGGTTCGATCCCTAATATCCCATATGGTCTTTTGAGAACCACCAGGAGTAATTCCTGAGTACAGAGCCAGGAGTAACCTCTTGAGCATCATTATGTGTGACAAAAAACAAAAAATAAATCTCCAGGTGTTGGAGCAATAGTACAGTGGGTAGGGTGCTTGCCTGGCATGTGGCTGCCAACTTTGGTTCAATCTTTTTTTTTTTTTTGCTTAGACAATTACTTTATTATTAGAGGTGATATATTATCTCATACCAGTGAGACTGGCATATACCCCAATCCCCAAAGAACAGAAACAACAGTAGTGTAGGGATGTGGTGAAAAAGAAATACTCTTCACTTGCTGTTGGTAGAAATATCAACTGGTTCAACCTCTATGTAAAACAGTATAGCTGTTTCTCAAAAACGTAAGAATAGAATTTCCATATGACCCAGCTTTTACACTTCTTGATGCCTATCACCCAAATGCAAAAACATTAGGGGCTGGAATGATAGCACAGCGGGTAGGGCGTTTGCCTTGCACGCGGCCGACCCGGGTTCGAATCCCAGCATCCCATATGGTCCCCTGAGCACCGCCAGGGGTGATTCCTGAGTGCATGAGCCAGGAGTGACCCCTGTGCATCGCCGGGTGTGACCCAAAAAGCAAAAAAAAAAAAACCAAATGCAAAAACATTAATTTAAAAAGAAATATGCATATTTGGTTCAATCTTTGACAGCCTATATAGTCCCCCCAGCTCTGACAGCAGTGATCCCAGAGTGCAGAGCCAGAAGTAAGCCCTAAGCACAGCCAGGCATGGCCCAACCCTCCCCCACCTCCCACAAAGAAAATAAAGCTCCAGTCTTCTCTACCCTGCTCTTATATTACACTGTTTAATTTTACTTTCTGCACAGCAGCACTTATCAGTATGTCCTACTGTACTTGTTCTCTGTCTACTTCTGTCTCCTAGGAAGTAAGTTAAGTGAGGAGAGAAAATTCCCTTTGCAGGGTGCCACACCTGGCTGTGCTCAGGAGCAACTCTAGTTCTGTGCTCTGAGTGGTGTTCAGGGGAGGGTGCCAAGCCTGCCATATACAGAGCATACACTCAGCTTGAGGAGCTTCTCTCCGACTCAGGATTCTTCTGGCCTGGTTCACTGACATCCTCAGGCCAGGCCCAAAGTGGACACTTGCCCTGTATTGAGTCACTATGCTCCCTAGCCCCATCTGCTGTCCTGCCTAGCTCCTCTCTGCTCAAAATGTCCACCATACTCCCCTCTGAAACTTTATTTCATCAAAGACTCTCCTGGGACCACCTGTGTCCTATTTCTCCTCAGCAGTTCCCATTCCCATCCCACACTGCACTTCCTGTTGGCCTGACTGCCTTAGCCCCCTGGCTATTACCTCCCCTCCATCCTGTCCTGCCTCTGCATAACACACAGGCACATGCATATACCTCACAACTCAATTTAATGAGACAGACTTGAGGGACTTAGGGGCCGGGTACTGGGATCACTGAGAGAAGTCGAGGGTTTGAGGGGGGGAGGGTTGCCAGAGCTTCCTGGAAGTTCAGCCCCTTGGTTGTTCCTTCAAATGGTGGAGTCATTGGCTGATGCTATGTCATGCAGCTGGTGACGGAAGGAGAGTCGAGCTTTCCTGCTGAAGTAGGCACCGGGCCCCAGGGAGGGTGTCGCTCCCTCAGCCATAACAGGAGTGATAGCTGGCCTGGGATCCGGATCTGTAGGGGCTGCTGAATCAAGACCTGAAGGGGAGACTGGAGGTAAAGGAAAGGAGTTGGGGTCAAGGTCTCCCACCCCCACGGGCTCTTCCCTTCCATGTAGTGAGAGGAACATGGAAGACGGCAGCACGGGCCAGGAAAGGGGAGACACAGGACTGACTTCACTGGCAGTTCAGGGGTGCAGGGTTCTTACTCGGCTCCTCTGCTTGGTGGAGGCTCTGCTGTCACTGGCTGGCAATCCTTAATCATTCTGAGCAAAGAATGGTCTTACATCACTTTGTACTGGGCCCTGCAAAGGATTTCACCAGTCCTATGGGGAAGTGATGACTCCAACCTTCTACCCAGGGAGACAAATTATCCTTTTCCCTCCACTGGTTTGGTCATTTGCCTTTCTTCCCCGGTGTATGCCATCTGTTTCCCTTTCCATCAGTCCCCCTTACTCCCCCAACCCCACCCCGTACCTGTTTCTTTTCCAGTTCCTTGCTGTCTCCGGCACCTGCACCAGGGGAAGCACCATGCCCCCTTCAGTCCCATCTCAACAATGCAGAAGATCAGGGTGCTGTGATCAGGGTGCTGTGATGCTGCAAATAACCAGGAGGGCCCAGGAGGAGGGGTGTGGTTTCCAAGCCCCTCCACTGTGGGCCAAACTACTACTTAGCCTTAGACCCGCCTGGTGATTAAAGGCGCCAAGGGAATGGGAAGGAAAGAAGAGGGAGGAGGAAAGGGGGAAGGAAGACACCCCAGTTAGAGGTTGTTTTTAAATCTCAGGAGGAGTTTTGGGCCACACCTGGCTCTGAGCTGAGGTGTCCCAGCGGTGTTCAGGGGACCTCCTGGTGCCAGGGATCAAAGCTGGTTGAGCTGCATGTAAGGCAAGCACCTTGACTCCTCTACTGTCTCTCCAGTCCTTGAATGTTCTCTTTGCTCCCCGTGGAAAAGCAGAAGACTAGGAGGCACAGCGTGGCAAAGATAAACGCAGAAATACTGCGTTGGGGGCTGTAACAATAGTACAATGAGTAAGATGTTAGTCTTGCATGTAGTAGACCCAGTTTCCATTTCAGACACCACATATGATCCTCTGTTCTCTGCCAGGAGTGATCCTTGAGTGCAGAGACAGGAGTAAGCCCAGAGAACTGCCAGGTATGACCCCAAAGAAAACAAGAAAAAAAATTCCAGGACAGATCAATGTAGTGAAAATTCATTACAGTCATTTTGGACCCCTTGGTGCCATGGTGGTCCCTCCCGAGGATTCTTTTATAGTTCGGAATACTAAGATGTACAAAATTTAGGACTTGAAAAATAGTATAGAAGTTAAGGCACTTTTTTTGTACATGACTGACTCTAGTTTGATCCCTGGAAAGCTGGCATCCCTGGAACATATGGTCCCCCGAGCCACACCAGAAGTGATCCCTGAACACAGAACCAGGAGTAAGCCCTGAGCACAGTTGGATGCAGCCCCCAAAGCAAAACAAAACAAAAAACTGTACATGATTTCAAAATAGCCTATGTATCTTTAGAATAAGAAACTTAACTAGGAAGAGGAAAATGGCAGGGAAATGTTTCGTACCCATTAAGTGGTCTAGTAGCTCTTGCCCTCTCTTATGAAGATAGTTATCATTGATTAATAGTGCTATGCCACGTGGATGCTAGTGACTTATTTATGGTATCTTGTCTAATCACGTCAGCCGTCTTTTGAGGTATTACCATGATCTAATTTTACAGTAGGGAGTTGGAGGCACGGAGAGACTAGGTAACTTGCCACAGTCACACAGGCAGAGACACAGTCACACAGTCAGCAGAGCAGGAACTGCCTTCTCCACCCCATCCCCATCAGCTTGACCCCTGAGTCCACTCTGTTAACCACCACCTTGTGCTTCCCAGGCGTGTCCCTGGCAGGCACTGATGTCCTGGGTCAGTTCTGGAATAGCAAACCCAGGCTGCAAACTTTCCATCAGATTACCCTAAGGTTAGAATCTAAGGAGTAAGACAATGAAAATGCTACATTTCCACATATTATCTCAGGATGCTAGTACATGGGAAAAATTAAAAAGCACTGCTGACTGTATACCGCCTAACTCAGAAATCATTTCTCATTTTATAAATTAACTTTACTGAAGAAAAAACCTTTTGTTCTTTTGTGCCAGCTTGCTCCCGGCTTTGAATTCAGGGATCACTCCTGGTAGGACTCAGGGTGCAAAGGATCAAACCTGGGTTGGTTGTGTGCAAGGCAAGCACCCTACCTGCTGTTCCATCTCTCTGGCCCACTGTAGTAAATATTAACTTACAGTTTGCCCAGTGATGTAACTCTCCTAGAGCACAGGTCCTGCATGCTTGCATTACCCTGGCTTTGATCCTTGGTGCACACACAATTTACAGGATGTTATTATTTCATTAAATTCATTTTTCTTTTGTTATATTTTGTTCCTTTTAGGGGAAACACCTGGCAGTGCTCAGGGGCTACTCCAACTCTGTGCTTGGTAGTCAGTCTTAGAATTACCTGGGGAGACCATGCAGTGCCAGGGGTTGAACCCAGGCTTTCTGCAGGCAAAGCATGCACTTCATGCCTTTGGGATTTTCCTCAGCCCCCTCCAATAAATAGTTTCATGCACACATTTTTTTCTGGTTTTTGGACTACACCAAAAGGAGCTATGCTCAGGGCTTATTCCTGGCTCTCTATTTAGGGATCACTGCATCAGGCTTTGGGGACCATATGGGGTACTGGGGACCAAAACCAGCTCTGCCACATACAAAAGTGCCACCCTACCTACTTTACTGCAGTCTGGTTTGGGGGGACCATACCCAGAGGTGCACAGGGCTTACATCTAGCTCGGTGATCATTCCTAATGAGGCTTGGGGGACCATGTGGAATACCGGGGATCAAATCCTGGTTGATCACATGCAAGGCAAGTGCCCTACCCACTGTAGTTATCCCTCCGATGAAATGCACACATTAGTATATAATTCCATGAGAGCTTTCTCTTGTTTGGGGGCCATAGCAGGTGTGTTGCTCAGAGGTTGTTTGGGTAGTATGTGTGCCAGAGATCAAATCCAGGACTCTTGCATGCAAAGCATGTGCTTTTGTACCTTGAGCTATCTTTCTGACAAATGTGCAAATCCATGTAAGCACTACCCAGATAAAGAGATGACATTTCCAGCTGGTCACACTTCTGGGTGTGGTCAAAAACAAACAAAAAAGATATGACATTTTTTTTCTTTTTGAGTCACACCCAGCAATGCACAGCGGTTACCTCCTGGCTTTGCACTCAGGAGTTACTCCTGACGGTGCTCAGGGGACCATATGGGGTGCTGGGAATTGAACCGCGTGCAAGGCAAACGCCCTACCCGCTGTGCTATTGCTCCAGCCCCAGATATGACATTTCTAATTACTAAATTCCCTTGTGTGTCCTATTACCATCCATCTTTCCTCCATGGCCCTGCTATAGGTAGCTATTGATTTGATTTTCATCACTGAAGATGAGCTTTTCCTGTTTTGGGGTTTGTTTGTTGTTGTTTTTTTTTTTTTTTGCTTTTTAGGTCACACCTGGGCAATGCACAGGGGTTAACTCCTGGCTCTGCACTCAGGAATAACTCCTGGCAGTGCTCAAGGGACCATGTGGGATGCTGGAAATCGAACCCGGGTCGGCCGCGTGCAAGGCAGATGCCCTACCCACTGTGCTATTGCTCTAGGCCCCTGTTTTGGAACTTTGATAGGAACTGGAGAGATAGTGCAGTGGATAGGCCATTTGATTTGCACTCCATACCGTGCCCTGAGCCCCACCAGAAGTGATCCCTGAGCATTGCTGGGCTTGACCCAAAAAACAACCCCTAGCCTCAAAGGAAATAACTTTAGGGAGGTTTAGAGGGGAGGTTTGGGCCACACCTGGTGATGCACAAGGGTTCTCCTGGCTCTGCACTCAGGAATTACTCCTGGTGGTGGTCAGGGGGACCATATGGGATGCCAGGATTGAAACCTACTCTTCTATCATTCCAACCTCCCCACCACCACCACCAAAAGAACCTTATATAAATAGCATCATATGGTATTACTTGGGGCAGGGAGTATTTGTGGGACTGGTTTGGGCCACACTCAGCAGTGGTCAGGGCTTAATCCTGGCCTTGTGCCCAGGGCTTACTACTGGTGGTGCTCAAGAGGACTTTATGTAGTGCTTAGGGGACTATCTACAATGTGGGGCATTGAACAGCGGTAGGATGCATGCAAAACAAGTGCCTTAACCCCTATACATTCTCCAGCCCCTGATATTATTTTTTTGTGTCTGGTTTTCTTCACCATAATAATTTTGAAAGTCATGTATGCTGTATGTCTCCCATAATGTAGGCCTAGAGGTGCCCAATACCCCCTAGAGGCCCAAACTTTGAACTTTGAAGCGTATACCACCTGAATAGCTCTTAGCACATATACCTGCCCCCCCCCCCCATTCAGTAGAACTGGAGGAAGGATTCTGTAAAAAACAAATGGGCAGCAGAAATAATACAGAAGCACTTGCCTTGTGTTTAGCGGATTGGGCCAACTCTCATTCTATTCCTGGGACTGCATATGGTCCCCTGACCACCACCAGAGGTCACTCATGAGCACAGAGCAGGCTGAGCGTATCTGGTTGGTCCAAAAACCTACAAACCAACCAACAAAAAAAATCTGTATCCAGCAGTCACTTCCCAGTCCTCTCCAGCAACTATTAAGCTACTTTCTATTTATTTTATTTTATTTTTTGTGGGGCTACATGTAGTGGTGCTCAGGGCTTACTTTTGGCTCTGTGCTCAGGGATTATTCCTTGCTAGGGGCTTGAGGGACCACATATGTGGTGCCAGGGTTTCAAACCCAGCTCACCTGCCTGGGTGTACTATTTCTCTCACCCCTATTTTATTTTATTTTAGGTTTTTGGTCTACACCCTGCGTAGCTCAGGGTTTTTACTTGGCCCTGTACTCAGGAGTCACCCCTGGCAGTGTTTATGGGAACATACGTGATACACGGGATCAAACTGGGTTGTATGCAAAGCATATAATTTAATTATTTATTTATTTATTTATTTTGGGCCACACCTGGTGATGTTCAGCTCTTAATCCAGGCACTGTGGTCAGGGGTCACTTATGGAGGGGCTCAGGGCACTATATAGGACACTGGCATCAAACCCATGTCAACTTTGTGCAATACAAATGCCCTATCTACTGTATTATTTCTCCAGCCCCACAACATGACTTTTTATTATGCTTATTTTGTTTTGTCTTTTGATTTTGGGCTATACCCACAATGCTCAGGGGCTACTCGTGGTTCTCACTCAGGAATTACTCCTGACAGTGATTGAGGGACCATATGGGATGCTAGGGATTGAACAGGGATTGGAATCAGCCATGTGCAAGACAAGCGCCCTCACACTGTATTATTGCTCTGGACTCTCAACATGACTTTTTTTTTTTTTGGCTTTTTTGCTCACACCTAGCGATGCTCAATGGTTAGTCCTGGTTCTACACTCAGGGACCACTCCTGGTGGTGCTCGGGGGACCATATGGGATGCTGGGGATTGAACCTGGATCAGCCACATGCAAGGCAAATTCCCTACCCACAGTACTATCATTCCGGCCCCACAACATGATTTTTTAAATTAACAATTGGACTTAAAATTAGACTTGAACAAATACTTTTTTTCAAAAAGATATGAAAATGGTCAATGAGCACAGAAAATATGACCAACATTATAAATCATCAGAGAAATGCAAATAAGACCAAAAAAGAACTATTTTACACTTTGTAGAATGTCTTCACGAAAAAGACTGACAATGTTAAATATTGGCCATGCTGTGAAACAACTATAATTTCCATACATTGATTTCTGGAAATTTCCATACATTGATTCTGGAATTATTTTGAAGAGCCTGGCAGTTCCTTACAAAGTTAAAATACACTGATGAATCCAACAGCCACACTCCTAGTTATTTACTCAAGAAAAATAAGTACATATCCACACAGAAATATTCACAGGTTTGGTCACGGAAGACTGAAAACAACTCAAGTTCCGACATAAGAGTGGAAAAAAATGTTTAGTTTGTGTGCCAAGGACAAAATCCAGGTCCTCCCTATGCAAAGTATGTGCCCTACCACTGAGCCACACCCCGGGTTCCCAGGTTGTTTTTTTTTTTTTTTTTTTTTTTGCGTTGGGGGCTTGGAGGGCGGGGCCGGGGGGAGGGGGGGAAATGAACTGTAGCCTAACCCTTTTTTACAGTAGGAATCACAGGCAGAGCGACAGTACATCGAGTAGGATACTTACTGAGCATGTGACTGGCCTGGGTGACATATGGTCCCCCAATTTCCACCAGGAATCACCCCCTGAGCCCAGAGCTAGGAATAATGCAATATAAGTACGCCCCCTCCCTTTAAAAAGAAAAAAAAATCACACACATGAAAGAAATTTCCTTTTGTGTTTGTTTGGCCACACCCAGCAATGTTCAGGATTACTTACTCCTGGCTCTGCACTCAGGAATTACTCATGGAGGGGCTGGGGTGGGGGTGGGAGACGAAAAGGGACGCTGAGCATGGTACTCCGTTTGCATGCAAGGAAAACTCCCTACCCACTGTACTACTGCTCCGCCCCGTACTTTTTTCCTTTTTTAATCTTAAAAGAGTAAAATATTTGGGGCCGTGGAGCTAACTCAAGAGGTTAGAGTGCTTGCTGGATCCCAGGCTTGCACAGTCTGGGAGAATCTAGCCAGGAATAGTTTCCAGCGCTGTAGGGCGTGGCCAAAAAAAACCAAAAGGGGCAGCCCGGAGGAGGAGGCGGTTGTGAAATGCTGTCTTTCAGAACCTACAGTTTGGACTGGAGAGAGAGAGCTCAATGGCTGGCTGGTTAACATGCTTTGGACGCAGTGCCCATGGTTCCACCCTTGCACAGCGTGGTCCCCTTGAGGGACCCGCCAACCCCAGCACCGCTGGGTGTGACCCCCAAACCAAAAAGAACCTAGAGTTTGTCCTGTTTCTCTACTGTAAATTCCAGGAGAGTAGGTTTCGTGACTCTTGTTCAAATCTGTACGCTCAATGTCCGGCTCCCAGTAAGAGCGCAATAAATGAATGAATGAAATTTAGAAAAGAATAAAAAACGTTCATTGATGGACATCGGTGGCTTTTGGCCACCATCCCCGGGGCCTTTCTACTTGCTCATTCCTTCCATCTACCACCGCGGCTAGGCTGTGGTTCGCAGCCAGCCTCACAGGGTCCAGCAAGCAAGTGTCCGCAGTGGAGGCGGCGCGTCGGGCCGGGTAGCGGCGACAGCGCGGGAGGGTCCGGGTCCGCGCTGCGGCTAAGGGACGTGCGCCGCGTCGGACGCCCGCGGGGCGGCAGCAGGGCACACTCGGACGGACGCTGCGGGCTGGACCGACAGACCGGCGGACAGCGCCTGCCGGACGCAGGGAGCGAAGCCCGCAGTGCCCCCGGCGCGGGGCGGCCGGCGACTCGACGCCTGCAGGGGGCTGCGCTGGCGCGGGCCGGCCCCGCCGAACGCGGACCGGGCGGAGGTGAGGCAGGGGGGCCGTCCCGCCCCCGAGGGAGGCTCTGAGCGCGCGCCCCGCCCCCCGGCCGGCCCGGGCGTGGGCTCCGGTTCCCGCTCGGCTCGGCCCCGGCTGCTCACGGACGCGCTCCGGCGCCGCCGGCTCCGGCCGCCCGGGTGAGGGGCGCTGGGAGGGGGCGCGGCGAGGATTCCGGGCCCGGGAGCCCGGCGGGGGCGGGAATGCACCCACCCACTGCGGGGCCCTCCGCACCCAGCCGCACGCTCTGATTTCGCGGTTTCCCCCCTCCCCCGCGAGCAGTGGGTCACTTCCTCATTCCCGCCTGGACCCCTCTCTCCACCCGCCTGGCGGGGCTCCTGGCAGCACGCCCCGGGCTCCTTCCCCGGCTGCTGCTGTGCCCCACTTTGACGTCCCTGGGGCCTGCCTGGGCGCTTCTCAACGCCCTGGTTACGGGACGGGAGGCGGGGCTGACGGGTTCGATGAGGGACCCTGGCTGGGCTGGGAGGCGGGCTGACCACGGAAGGGAGGTCGCAGGCAGTTGTGTGGGCATCGGAGAGGCATTGGGGGTCAGCGGGAGCGAGATGGGTGGGAGGGGAGGCTGTGGGTGATGGAGGGACGTAGGGGGTGGGGCGTAGGGTTTTGCAAGACTGATCACCTCCCTGAGAGCTCCCCATATTCCTAGGATGACGGCGACCCCCGAAGGCCTCTTCCCCTCTGGGGATGATCTGGACTCCAGCCAGTTACAGATGGAACCCGATGAGGTGGACACTCTGAGGGAGGGAGAGGACCCAGGTACACAGGCCCCGCCCTCAGGGACGATGAGGGGGCTAGATCTCCTGGGGAGGTGTGTATTCCACTTTCTTTCCTTCCAGCTGACCGGATGCACCCCTTTCTGGCCATCTACAACATTCAGCCTCTGAAAACACATCCATTGGTGTTTGCTCCCGGGGTCCCTGTCACAGCCCAGGTGGTGGGCACTGAAAGATACACCAGTGGATCTAAGGTGATCTGGTGAGGGCGGGAGGAAGAGCTGACCCGACTGGGGGAGAGGAACCCAACGGTGCATTCATTCCTTTCTGTTGCCCTCCAGGTGGGGACATGCACTCTGTATTCTGTCCGCTTAACACATGGCGACTTTACCTGGACAACCAAGAAGAAGTTTCGTCATTTCCAGGAGCTGCATCGCGACCTCCTCAGACACAAAGTTTTGATGAGCCTGCTCCCTTTGGCTCGGTGAGGGCTGAGGGTGACCAGGCTGCTTCCTTCCTGCAGAGGGAAGGGATGAGGAACAGGCTGCCACTGACTCAGCTCCATCACTCCCTTCTGCATCCTCCTCCCCCCACCCCACACCCCCCAGCACTTTTCTCTCCAACTCTAACCACTGGCTCAACTTGTTACCTGCAACCCTTTCCTGCTCTGCTCATGCCCAGTTTAACCTTAGCTGCTTCTCCTCTGTTTGGGAGGGGTTTGGCGTGGTCCCGGGGTCCAGCAGGCTATTGCTGCATGCAGGCAAGCACTTTAACCTCTGTGCATTCTCCGGCTCCCTTCTTTTTCTTTTTATTTATTTAGTTTTGGTTTTGTTTGGGGGCCACACCTGGTGCTCGGGGCTTACTCCTGACTCTGCACTCAGGGATCACTCCTGTTGGTGCTCAGGGGACCATACTGGGTGCTGGGCATTGAACCTGGGTTGGCTACATGGAGGCAAGCACCTTCCCCGTCATACCACCACTCTGGCCCAGCCTCCTCTCTTTTCTTGTCTTCATTCTAAGGGGAGAGGGCTTCAATGATGCCAGCTTGAAGATCTCCTTCCTACCTTGAAGACCCCATTTCCAGTGCTCCAGAGTCCAAAGACCTAATCTCTGGCTCTTAGTTGTCCTCTCCTGTCCCTTCCACAGCTTTGCCATACCCTACTCTCCAGACCGAGATGCGGCCAATGCAGAGATTCCCTCTCTCCCCCGAGCAGGCCCCGAGGGCTCCACTAGGCATGCATCCAGCAAACAGGTTTGTGCAGACACCAGACCTCTGGGAAGACCCTTGGTGGGCAGATGACTCTGATTCCAGCTGTCCTTCTCCCATCCCTACTTCAGAAATACCTGGAAAATTACCTCAACCGCCTCCTGACCATGTCTTTCTACCGAAACTACCATGCCATGGTAAGGTTTTCAGAGATAGATTAAAACAGACCCCCAATAAGCAGAGGACCAGGGTCAGTCTGGTCTAGGGGGCTGAAAACCAGAGCCTCTTCTCTGAGCCTTTGTCTTCCTCTGCAGACAGAGTTCTTGGAAGTTAGTCAGCTGTCCTTTATCCCAGACCTTGGCGCCAAAGGACTGTGAGTGCCTGATCCCCTTCACTTGGTCCTCCGCAAACATCTGGCTCCTGCTGCCTGCAATGGGGAAGGCAGTGCAGATGGGATGTGGGAGTAGATTCCTCATCCCGCATCTTTTCCTGATTTGCTCCCCAGGGAGGGAGTGATCAGAAAGCGCTCAGGCGGCCATCGTGTTCCTGGCTTCACCTGCTGTGGCCGAGACCAAGTTTGTTATCGCTGGTCCAAGAGGTGTGATAGCGCTGAGTAGCAGAGTCGGGGGAAGGGCGGAGGGGGGGGAGAATAAGGAGATCCCACGAGGTGGCACAGACTGAGCCCTTCTGCACCAGGTGGCTGGTGGTGAAGGACTCCTTTCTGCTCTACATGTGCCTCGAGACTGGTGCCATCTCCTTCGTTCAGCTCTTCGACCCTGGGTTTGAGGTGCAGGTTGGAAAAAAGAGCACAGAGACACGATATGGGGTCCGGATTGACACCTCTCACAGGTGAGGCCTCCCGGTACAGACAGATATACAGGAAGTGAACAGCCAGACAAAAGTCCTAAAGAGAGTTGAGTGGAAGATACCATGGAAGAAAGGAAGGCACAATTACTGCCTTGGGGCTGGCCAGGATCTAGAATCAGATATTTGGAGTGGCTTTGAGAGCCCTACCCAGAGAAAGGGTGTGTAGAATAGGTTGGGTGGTATATCCTCTTATAGAATCACACTTGGCAGTGCTCAGAGGTCACTCCTGGCAATGCTCAGGGATCAAATCAAGGTTGGCAGCATGTAAGACAAGCACCTTTACTCCTATACTATCTCTCTGGCCCTGTGAGGAATAGACTTTTCATGTGATTTGTTTTTTTTAAAGAAGAAGAAAAGCTGTCTGCTCACTCATGTGTTCATTAACATTCGAGACCTGGCACAATATTAGGTGCCAGGGATGTACCTGCCTTTGGACCCACCAAAGGCAGATATATGTCCTGCCCCTATGGAGTCACTGTAGAATTAGGGACTGAGGGAGCAAGTGGGAAAAAGGTGACAGCTATAGCGGAAGAAATTTCTGTACAAGTCCAGAAGTCCAGGGATCAAGGATTGTCCTCATCTCATTGTGTCCAGGTCCCTTATTATCAAATGCAGCAGCTACCGGCAGGCACGATGGTGGGGCCAAGAAATCACTGAGCTGGCTCAGGGCCCTGGCAGAGACTTTGTACAGTTACACCGGCATGACAGCTATGCCCCGCCCCGGCCCGGGACTCTGGCTCGATGGTAAGACACTCGCATCCCTTCTGAACTTGTCTAAATAAGTTGGTATTTGGAAGAGTCCTTGATTCTGCTTTCTCTCCTCTGACCCTTTCTGATCTCCGTAACTCTCATTGACTTCTCAAATTTTCTGACCCCCTTTATCTCCCTGGTACTCCACTAAACTTTCTGATTCACTAACTTAGTTATCTCCATTGACCTCGACTTATCAGACTTCCATAAATTTTGTTTTATCACATTGACCCTCTTAGTTCTCTATGATATCAATTCTCAGGTTTATTCATTTAACAAATATTTTCTAGGGCCAGGAGAGAGAGTATAGTGCATAAAGTGCTTCAATCCCTGGTATCCCATATGGAATTCTAAGCACTGCCTGAAGTGATTCCTGAGTGCAGAGCCAGGAGGAACCTCTAGTATTGCTGAGTGTGGCCCCCAGGTATTTTTTAAAATAAATTTTAAAATTAAAAAAATAAATATTTTTCAAGTATCTACCAGTGCCAGGCTCAGTAAGATGCGGTCCAACAGAGATTCAATTGCAAAACTGTGGTGGTAGATAACGGTATCAGACTCAGCAAAGAGTAATAGAGGCAGTTACCCTGAGGTTTCCCTTAGCAAGATAAAGAAAATGGGGAAAGGCAGCTTAGGCAGAAAAGCTAGAGATAGCTTAGGAGATCCCAGTCCTGCTTGTGGCTGCTGAGAAGCAGAGTCTGGACTTAGCAAAGCCTTTTAATGCACAGATGCTGAGCTGAGCTAGCTGAACTTTGTCACACAGAGTGAAGTCACGGGAAGAAGTTTTTTCTTGGAGGTGGTGTTGAGATTTTTTTTTTATTTGCTTTTTGGGTCACACCTGGCGATGCACAGGGGTTACTTCTGGCTCATGCACTCAGGAATTACTCCTGGCAGTGCTCAGAGGACCATATGGGATGCTGGGAATCGAACCCAGGTTGGCCACGTGCAAGGCAAACGCCCTACCCACTGTGCTATCACTCCAGCCTGAGATTTTTTTTAAAAGCTCGTAAAAGCTAGTAGTAGCTGACACTTATTATGTGCTCCAAACTCTTCTCAGCAATTTGTGTGCATGTGTGTGAGAGAGAGAGGTTTGGGGAGACATAGTTGGCAGTGCTCGGGGGTTCCTTTTGACTCTGCACTTAGAAATAACTCCTGGTGGGCTTGGGGGATCATATGTGGATTCTGGGGTTGACACCAGGGTTGGAAACATGCAAGTCAAACACCTTACCCACTGCACTATCCCTCCAGCCCTTTTCTCGGCACTTTTTGTTTGTTTGTTTTGGGCCACACCCAGAGATGCTCAGGGGTTACTTCTGGCTCTGTACACAGAAATTACTCCTGGCAGTGCTCAATCGAGAATCATATGGATCGAGAATCATATGGGGTGCCTAGGATCAAACCCGGGTGGGCAGCATGCAAAGCAAATGCCCTATCTGCATTGTTAACTTTATAACACCTTACTGAGATATTGTAGTTATATCTTCATTTAACAGATAAGAAAACTGAGGCAGGAGAAGTTAGGTAAGTTGCCCAAGGCCACATATCTTGCAAACAGTGGGATCAGGGGATATCTGAACCAAGCCTCTATTTCCCCCTGTCCTCTGATATCAGGGCCTTAGGCAAGCAAGTGGTACACTGTCCCACTAAGCAGAAAAAAAAATGCATTAAGTTAGAAATTAAAGTTCTTATTCACTGCAGAATTCTTCACTCCAGTCTATCCTTCCCGACGTTCCCTCTCAACAATCCCATTTCTTTCCCCAGAAGAAACCCTAGCAACAGTTTGTAATTATTTTGTTTGTTTGCTCTTTGGGCCACACCCAGTAGTGCTCGGGGGTTTACTTCTGGCTCAGCACTCAGGGATCACTCCTGGCAAGGTTCCAGGGGACCATATGTGATACTGAAAATCAAACCCAGGTCAGCCACATGCAAGATTAGCAGCACTCTACCTGATGTACTATCTCTCCAGCCTCCCTAGCAACAGTTTGATATTTATCCTCCCAAAGTATTTTTTTGCATACTTAAAATTTTTTTTAACAATTTTTATTTTTGGGTTCACACCCAATGGTACTTAGGGCACTGTGTTTAGAGATCACTCTTGGTGTTGCTCATGGGACCATATGTGGTATCGGGGATTAACCCCTGGATCAGCTGTGTGCAAGGCAAACTCCTTACCTGGGATACTTACTGTCTTTCCTCCTCCGCACTGTGTTTTTTGCGGGCGGGGGGGGGGGGGTGATGGGCAAACCTGGCAGTGCTCAAGGGAAACTTTTGGCTCTGCACTCAGGAATCACTCCTGGCAGGCTTGAGGGACCATATGGGATGCCAGGTGATCAAAACCACGTTGGCCATGTACAAAGCAAGAGTCCTCCCTACCCATTATTCTCTGACCTCATCTGCCCCCTTATTTATTTGGGTGGGGGCACTCTTGACAGCATGTAGGGGCTACTCCTGGCTTTGGGCTCAGGGATCCCCTGGTACTGCTTGGGAAACCATATGCAGTACAGGGGATGAAACTGGGGTCAGCCCCATGCAAAGCAAGTGCCTCAACCCCTATACTATCTCTCCACCCTCCCTGACAATTTTATTTTGATTTTTTGTACCACACCTGGTAGCGCCCGAGGTCTATTTATGGCTTAGTACTGGGGTTTGCTCCTAGAAGTGCTTGGGGGACCTTGCTGTGCTGGAAATTGAATGCAGACCCCCTGCATACTAAACATGTGCTTGAGCCCATTGAGTTATCGCCCCAGTCATTTTCTGCATATTTTCATATACACACGTGCTACCTTATGTTTATTGTAAGTGAAGTAACTCTTCTGTGACTTTTGTTTTGTTTTGTTTTTTGGGTCACACCCGGCGATGCACAGGGGTTATTTTTGGTTCTGCACTCAGGAATCACTCCTGGAGGTGCTCGGGGAACCATATGGGATGCTGAGAATCGAACCCCGTTCGGCCGTGTGCAAGGCAAACACCCTATCCGCTGTGCTATCTCTCCAGCCCTCTTCTGTGACTTCTTCTCCCCACTAAATACATGTGTCAGAGATTAGACATTTAGGTTATTTCACATTTTCACCCATATAAACAATGCTGAAACAGTTTAACTTAAGCAGGGCTGGAGATATAGTACAACTATCCCTGGCACTTTATGTAGTCTCATGAGCCTGCCAGAAGTGATCTCTGAGCACAGAGCCATGAGTAAGCCCTAAGTTTAACTCAGTGTGGCCCCAAAACCAAAACCAAAAGTTCATAACCTATGCATTTGGCATGATATATTCCTAGAAAGAGAATACTGTATGCATTAAATGATATTAAAGGGCATGTGTATTTAGTATTTTCATACTGTTATATATATATTCCCATTATATGTGAGAATATGCACTCTCCCATATGTTAATATTGATGGTATAAGATTATTCTAGTTTTTGCCACTCTAGTGCATTTAAAAACTGTTATTTTGTTTTGATACAATTTCCTTGTTTACTATTGAATATCTTTTTCTATAAATAACCATATTTATTCTGTGAGCTGTCAGTCTGTCCATTTTTCAGTAGGTTTATGTGTCTTTTTTTACTGAGTTGTTAGAATTTTTTATATATTTTAAAATTATTTATTTATTTATTTATTTATTTGCTTTTTGGGTCACATCTGGCAATGCACAGGGGTTACTCCTGACTCTACACTCAGGAATTATTCCTGGAGGTGCTCAGGGGACCATATGGGATGCTGGGAATCAAATCCGGGTCGACTGTGTGTAAGACAAACACCCTACCCGCTGTGCTATTGCTCCAGCCCCATTGTTAGAATTTTTTATGTACTTTGTATGCTCCTAATATTTAGTCATTTTCATTTATGAAGACCTTTTTTGTTTGTTATTTTGTTTTTGGTCCCCCGGTGGTGCTCAGGAATGACTCCTGCAGAATCAGGGAACCAGATGAAGTGCCAGGGATTGAACCCAGGTTAGCCACATGTAAGGCAAATGCCTTACTCACTGTATTATCTCTCCAACCCCCAAATATTTATTTTATTAATTTTTTTGGAGGGTGGCCACACCTGGCGGTGCTCAGAGCTTACTCCTAGTCTTTGCTTAGGAATCGCTCCTGGCAGGGATTAGGGAACTATATGTGGTACCAGGGATTGAACCCAGACAGACTGTGTGCAAAGCAAGCATCCTACCTACTCTTCTATCACTCTGGGCCTAGGGGTGTGTGTGTTTGTGTGTTTGTATGTGTTTTGGGCATACCTGGCTGTGTTCAGGGATCACTCCTGGTGTGGAGCTCAAGGAACCATATGGGTTACCAAGGATCAAATCCAGGTCATCTGTGTGTGGCTAACTTTTTTTTTTTCCTTTTGGTTTTTGGGTCATACCTGGCGATGCTCAGGGCTTACTCCTTGCTCTGCACTCAGAAATCACTCCAGTCAAACTCAGGGGACCATATGGGATGCCAGAGATTGAACTCGGGTTGGCCGTATGCAAAGCAAATGCCTTACCCATTGTACTATTGCTCTAGCCCCTTATGAAGTCCTAAAAAAAAAAAAAGTATTTTACACTGGCAAATTTATTTCACTTTTTTATAGCTAATATTTTAAAAATATATATTGCTAACCTATTTATTGGGGAGCGGTGTATGTGGGGGATTGGTAGTGGGGGCATTGGACCATACCCAGCTGTGTTCATGGCTTACTCCTGGCCCTGTACTCAGGGATCACTCTGATGGGGCTTGGGAATCAAACCTTGGTTGGCCGTGTGCAAGACACGTACCTTACCCACTGTACTATCTCTCCGCCCCCCCCCATCTGATACTCTCCGACCTTCTGACCATTCTTTGACTCTGCTCTCATTCTGATCCATGACTATCCTCTGATCTTCACTCTCCAGAGCTTTCTGGCTTCTGACCTCCCTGACACCCTTGGCTTGGCCTCCCCTCCCAGGTTTGTGAATGGGGCAGGCTATTTTGCTGCTGTGGCAGATGCCATCCTTCAAGCTCAAGAGGAGATTTTCATCACAGACTGGTGGTAAGTAAGTGAGTGTGTGGGGGTGGGGGAAACTGCAGGGTAAAGCTTAGACAAGAAGAGCAAACTAGGTTGTACATCGATCAGCTTATGGGCTAGAGGAGGCAGTCAAAGGGGAGGGGTGGCTGATTGTCTGGGTCTCAGCTTGCTTCTCACTGCCTGTTCTGAATCCTAGGTTGAGTCCTGAAATATACCTGAAGCGTCCAGCCCATTCAGATGACTGGAGACTCGACATTATGCTCAAAAAGAAAGCGGTGAGAATGATCAGTAGAGGGAAAGTGTGATGGGGGAGCCTGAGTGGAGGTTGGTGAGAAGTGCAGCCAGGGTAACACAGAGACTTTGAAACTTCTAAGGAGAAAATATGTCCATCTCACTCAGGGTCTGGCAGATATCACCTCCTCCTGGCCCCTTTTGCCTTAAAAACTGGGACCTCCCTCTCCCTGCCCTTCCTCTACCTGATAGAGACTTTCTTCCAGCGTCCATGATACTGTATTGCGTTACCTGTGAGTAGACGCATCTCCAATTAATAGCATGAGGTTCCAGTGTCTGGGAACAATGTCTTCCATATTTGGGCACTCACAGCTATTGGTGGAGAGAAGGAAGATATGTAGATAATGGAAAGAGATAGGAGTAAGGATCAAAGAGGGACAGGCAGATCATTTGGAGGGTGGGTGGATGGATAATGGTTCACATGGGGATGAGTAATTGGTCGGGAAGGTGGATGGATAGATAATAAAACTTAGGTGTTGCTATATGAGTGGGTGAGCAGAGAGATGACATTCAATCTAGATTTGCTGTGAGCATCAAAACTGGGCACAATGCCAGCTATGAGGGTCTCCAGGCAGGATGCAAGGACGGGTGGGAGAGAGGCATTGGGGTCTGATTTCTTCACTCAACACCAGGAGGAGGGTGTCCGGGTGTCAGTACTGCTGTTTAAGGAAGTGGAGTTGGCCTTGGGCATCAATAGTGGCTACAGCAAAAGGACCCTGATGCTGCTGCACCCCAACATAAAGGTGACTCAGCCCTCAGAACCCCCTCACACTATAGTCATCCTTGCCACACGTCCACATCACCTCAACTCTCTTCTTGAATAGCTCTTGCTTTCTTTGTCGTTCCATCCCCCTATTGCACCTCCCTGCTTTTGCTCATCAAAGCCCATCCTCATGACCTCCTCGTACCTGCTCCAGGTGATGCGTCACCCAGACCAGGTGACACTGTGGGCCCATCATGAGAAGCTCCTAGTGGTAGACCAAGTAGTGGCCTTCTTAGGGGGGCTGGACCTCGCCTACGGCCGCTGGGATGACCTGCACTACCGACTGACTGATCTTGGGGAATCCTCTGAGTCGGTTACCCCACAGGTAATTTCCTGAGACCTTCCTGAGCACCCCTAAACTCAGCTCACCCAGGTCAACAGCCTTCACAACGTTGCCTTTCCCCTGTAGTCATTCCAAGCACTTCCTACATTAGAGTTTCTGAACCTTTTGGGGACACAGCAGGAACTTGCAATGATCCTGTCTCTTCCCCATTTTCTCTGATCACCCCTGCCCACCACCCCAATTCCTCTAGGGATGTCACATGCAGCTCAAGGGGAGACTTGGGCATCAAACTCTCTTCTTCCTTTTTTTGGGGGAGGATTAGGGAGGCAAACCTGGCAGTGCTCAGGCCTGATTCCTGGTTCTGCACTCAGGATTTATTCCAATCTGGGGCCCCTGTATGGTACTGGGGATTAAACTTGGGTTAGACACGTGACCTTGGCTTTGTATGACCCCCTTAACCTCTCTTTGCCCCTGGCTTGTGTGTGTTCCCCATGCAGTCTCCCACCTCCTGCCCAGACTCTGCAGCTACCTCAGACCTTTCTAACAACCGATTGTTCTGGTTGGGCAAGGACTACAGCAATCTTATCACGAAGGACTGGGTGCAGCTGGACCGGCCTTTTGAAGGTGAGGGACCCCCTTCTCCAAATCCAAGATCTGGGAGCAGGGACAGAAGCTGGGCCTGAGACTGAGAATGGGATGAGCAAGGTCAAGGGTGATGCAGATTTCCTCTGGTAGTTTCCACTTCCTTTCCCGGCCCAAGTGTTCCCGGCAGGCCCTCCCTGACTCCTCTCATGATTCTCCTGGCATTCCCAGATTTTATTGACAGGGAGACCATGCCTCGGATGCCATGGCGGGACGTTGGAGTGGTTGTTCATGGGCCCTCTGCCCGCGATCTCGCACGGCACTTTATCCAGCGCTGGAACTTCACGAAGGTGCTCGCTGTCTCCTGTAGAGGGTTAAGGAATGGAGAGAGCCAAGGGCAGTTTGTCACCTCCCACTGACTGTTGTCCCTTCACCTCAGACTACCAAGGCCAAGTACAAGTCACCCGCATACCCATACATGCTGCCCAAGTCCATCAGCACTGCAAACCAGCTTCCCTTCACGCTCCCAGGGGGACAGTGTGCCACTGTGCAGGTGAGCCTCTTGGTTTCTGACATGCCCTGTCCCCTCATCCTTCAACAGAATGCCCCAAGCTGGTCCCCTGACCTGAGTCAGGACTCCCCGCCCCCCACCAACTCCAGCCAGATCAGGCACATTGTATCTGCCTTCCCTCCAGGTCTTACGATCAGTGGACCGCTGGTCAGCCGGGACTCTGGAGAACTCCATCCTCAATGCCTATTTGCATACCATCAGGGAGAGCAAGCACTTCCTTTATATTGAGGTCAGTGGCATGGGGGCCAGGGAGGAGAATACAGGGACTGTCCGTAAAGGGAAACTTTGGGTGTCAATGGGATCACTGGTGGCTAGAGGGGAGAAGCTGGGCCAGGACCTGGACCCCAGAGTACATGGATGGCGGGGACTGGGGGCAGCAGCCCAGCTGCTCATGTCTGTTTCTGGTTCCTACTCTAGAATCAGTTCTTCATTAGCTGCTCCGATGGGCGAACAGTTCTGAACAAGGTGGGCGATGAAATCGTGGACAGAATCCTGAAGGCCCACAAGTAAGGTGGACGTGCTGGAGAGTAGATACTGTGGGCGTGATTTCAGCCCAAGCAGAGGGATTGTGCTCTGGGTACAGGTCACACCTCTCATCTGCCCCCCACCTTCAGACAGGGCCAGTGCTTCCGAGTCTACGTGCTTTTGCCGCTGCTCCCTGGTTTTGAGGGTGATATCTCCACTGGTGGCGGCAACTCCATCCAGGCTATTCTGCACTTCACTTACAGGTGACCCCCGAGCCCAGACCCGGCTTACCGGCCCCATCCCACCTGTGTCCCCCTCCTCACTGACCCTCTCCTGCTGGATGTTTGAGCTCCATCTTCCTCTCTATCTCCCTCTACATCTGTTCTCTTTTTTTAGAACCTTATGTCGTGGGGAATACTCAATCCTACATCGCCTCAAAGCAGCCAGTGAGTGCTGGGGCCTGGGGGTTCAAACCTGTACCCTGGAGAGGAGGCGAGTGGAAGGGCTGCAGGCCTGGGGGTGGAGAGAAGGAGGCTGTCCTTCTCGCATACCACTGGGGCTCTGGCCCTGAGGACACAGGGTGTCTTTCCTTCAGGCAGAGCAACTAGGCTGCACAGGGCTTCAGAAGTGAAGAGGTAGGTGGGGTACAGGTGGACAAACGGACCTTACCCCCAGTACTTTCTCCCGCATCTCTTATGCACAGTGGGGACAGCGTGGCGAGACTATATGTCCATCTGTGGGCTTCGCACACATGGAGAGCTAGACGGGCACCCTATCTCTGAGCTCATCTATATCCACAGCAAGATGCTCATTGCGGATGACCGGACAGTCATCATTGGTCAGTCAGGATCTGAGGGGCAGGGGCAGGGTGGTGGGGTAGAGGGAAGAACAGGCCTCAGCCAAGGGCAACAGAATGAGGGCAGCAACTGAGGCCCAGGGAGGGGGATGGAGGGCAAAGAAGGTGTGTTGCCCCAGACTGGAACTCTAGCAACTGTGATGGTATGTGGGGTCTCCGTGGCCCAGACAGACATACATGTCCCACATCCATGCAGGTTCTGCAAACATCAATGACCGAAGCTTGCTGGGGAAGCGCGATAGCGAGCTTGCTGTGCTGATTGAGGACACAGAAATGGAGCCATCCCTCATGGATGGTGTGGAGTATCAAGCGGGCAGATTTGCCTTGAGTTTGCGGAAGCACTGTTTCAGGTAGAGCTGGCATGGGGTGCTACGATGAGTGGGGAAGGCAGGTGGGAAAAGGGCTTGGCTTCTGTTTGAGTGGTCTAAGGATTGCTTAAAGCCATATTTCTCAGCTGTGGAACATAGGGTTCCCTATGTGCCCACTGGATATTACAGGGGGACCACAGGCAGGTGAAAATTGTGTAATTGGAAGGGCACAACTAGGGGGCCAATTGGAAGGATAAAGGGACACAGAAAGGAAAGAAGGTTGGAAGGGGCCACAACCAAACCAAGGTTGAGAAACTAAGGCTTTGAGTGTATGTTAGATTTCCCAGTGTGCAAACTAACCCCATGCAAGGTACCAACAAAGTCTCACTGTATCATTGTATCACTGTCATCCAGTTGCTCATCGATTTGCTTGAGCGGGTACCAGTAACGTCCCCATTGTGAGACTTGTTACTTTTTTTGGCATATCGAATATACTACAGGTAGCTTGCAAGACTCTGCCATGTGGGTGGGATACTCTCGGTAGCTTGCCGGGATCTCCGAGAGGGATGGAGGAATCGAACCCGGGTCGGCCACATGCTAGGCAAACGCCCTACCCACTTTGCTATCACTCCAGCCCACCAACAAAGCATAGATGTAAAAAAAATATTTAGGGGCCAGAGAGATAGTACAATGAGTATGGCATTTGCTTTACATCCTGTGGACTTGGGTTTGATCCCCAGCATCCCATATGGTCCCCCAAGAACTGCCAGGAGTAGCTCCTGAGCTCAGAGGCAGGAGTTACCCCTGAACACTGCTGGGTGTGCCCCCCCAAATATATTACAGAATAATTTTATATATGTATTTGGGGTAGGGGCACACCTGGTAGTGCTCAGGGGCTATTCCTGGCTTTATGTTCAGGGATTACTCGGCTCAGGAGACCATATATGGTGCTGAGGGTCTAACTGTGTAGGGGGTGGGGGAACAGGTGGAAACTGGGCATAATTCCAGCCCCAACCAGAGGGATGTTCTTTGGGTACAGTTCACATCTCTCATTAACCCCTGACTCTATCTCCAGTTCCCTCACACTTTTGTAGGGTTGCTGTACACACTTGGTTGCGATACACCAGCAATCATACAGCCTGTTGTGGCACTGTGCCACCAGGATCAAGCTTCCCATGTGTCAGTGCTGGGAATCAAATTCTGGGCCTCAGGCCTACAAGGCAGACTCTCTGCCACTGAGCTAGCCTGGGCTGTGGGTATATATGTTTTCCAGGATCAAATCCAGGGCTTCACACATGCAATGCCTGCACTCTGCCACTGAGCCACATCCGATACCTCTTTATACTATTTCACCGTTTAACTTTTTTTTTTTTGTATTTTGGGTCACACCTGGAGATGCTCAGGTGTTACTCCTGGCTCTGCACTCAGGAATTACTCCTGATGGTGCTCGGGGGACCATATGGGATGCTGGGAATCAAACCCAGGTCGGCCACGTGCAAGGCAAACACCCTATCTGCTGTGCTATCACTCCAGCCCCTCACAGTTTAACTTTTGAATGACCCAGGCACAACATAATTCTTCACTATTAGAGTTTGCTAAAGATCTTAACTTGCTGGGACTGAAGCGATAGCACAGCAGGTAGGGCATTTGCCTTGCATGCGGCCAATCCAGGTTCAATTCCCAGCTTCCCATATTATTATTCCAATTATTCCCCGAGCACCGCCAGGAATAATTCCTGAATGCATGAACCAGGAGTAACCCCTGTGCATCGCCGGGTGTGACCCAAAAAGGAAAAAAAATCTTAACTTGCTTTTGCCAATCCTGCAGCGTGATTCTAGGGGCAGATGCCCGGCCAGACTTGGATCTTCGAGACCCTATCTGTGATGATTTCTTCCAATTGTGGCAAGACACGGCTGAGAATAATGCTAGTATCTATGAGCAGGTGGGCTTTGAGTGGAACTGCCTAAGAGGGATTTGAGATTCTCTAGTTCTAGGCCAGGGATGAAAAGTCTGGGGTGGGGGGAGGGAGAGGGGGCGAGGTGGGAGTTGGGGAAGAATCTCAAAGGATCCGGTGGCACAGGGTCAGTGAGGGGAAATCTAGAGAGTAGGGACTTTCAGTCTAATTAGGTTTGAACCCTCCGGAGACTTTTCCCAGCCTTATTGGTTTCCATGCCCCCTCTCTCCTCCCATTTCACAGATCTTTCGCTGCCTACCATCCAATGCCACTCGCTCTCTTCGGGTTCTCCGGGAATATGTAGCAGTAGAGCCCCTGGCCACAGTGAGCCCTCCCTTGGCCCGGTCAGAGCTCACCCAGGTCCAAGGCCACCTGGTTCACTTCCCCCTCAAGTTCCTGGAGGATGAGTCTTTATTGCCTCCCCTGGGTAGTAAAGAGGGTGTAATGCCTCTGGAAGTGTGGACATAGTACTAGTCTCAGCTCAGGAGAGGTCACTAGCTGCTGGGTCTCACCGAGTCTGGCTCCCTAGCCCCTAAGCCTAAGGACTGAGGGTAGAGCTCGCTGAGACCAGGGAGAGGCAGCCAGCCCCAAAGGAGACTGGAGAAATCACCAAGGACCAAGGACCCATTCTTGAGAAGTAGCCAAAGAGGACAGTTCCAGCCTTGGGCTGGGGGACAAGAGGGTTCCAGAGACGCTCATCTTCCTTGCTGCCTAGTTCAAACCACTACTACAGAGAAGCATCGATGCTGCCAGGATGTCTGCGCCACGCCTCCCATCCAGGAGGCACGAGCTCTGCTCTGAGCCTTTCCAGCTATCCCTCCCTCCTCTGCCCTTGAATCCCATTCTGCCCAAGTATCTCTCCCAGCCCATTGCTGCCAAGGTGAAGAGAAGGATGAAGCCACTTCCGGCTCCTGACCCTAGAGTGGGGAGAGGAAGCAGGGGCTGGGAGGGGGCAGTGCACACTAATTCTCCCCAGCAGCCTGCTGACAGACAATAACTTTATATCAATTCAATAAACATTTCATAGATAAAAGCATAAAAAACGTCCTTGCATCTTCTTCTGAATTGAGTCGTTGTCCCCATCTGTGTTCACCTCTCCACACTGCTCTCTGCTCCATCTCTGCTCTGCTCTCTGGACGGATCCATCGTCTAACTACTGGGAACAGAAAGCATTTTTCCAGTGCCACCCTAGGGCCAAACCAGAATACCTGACACTGAGCTGCTGGTGAGGGAGGTACATGAAGACCACTGGGGGAGGCGTAGGCAAGCCCCTTTGGGAATTGTAAAGGGGAAACACCCTCAAAGGATTGAAGTAGATGCTTTGCATTCAGAAGCCTGGGGTTCAAGCCTTTTAAGCTACCTCTCTAGCCCTGACAACACTTTGTTTTGGTAGTGCTGGGGTGTTAAGCTACACCCAGCAGTGCTCAGGGGTTGCTCCTGGCAGTGCTTGGGGGACTGGGGATTGAACTCAGGCCCTTAGCATGTAAAGTATGTACTTCAGCCTGTTGAACAATCTCTCTGGTCCCTAATAATATTTTTATTTGTTTTGAGGCCATACTCAGTGATGCCCAGGGAATTACATAAGGTGCTGGGAATCAGACCTACCTCACAGAGCCCTGATAGCATTTCTTTCTTTTTTTTTTTTCTTTTTGGGTCACACCTGGCGATGCACAGGGGTTACTCCTGGCTCTTTACTCAGGAATTACCCCCTGGCGGTGCTCAGGGGACCATATGGGATGCTGGGATTTGAACCCGGGTCGGCCGCGTGCAAGGCAAACGCCCTACCCGCTATGCTATCGCTCCAGCCCCCCTGATAGCATTTCTTACCACCACCAAAGAAATGATACTAATTGCATGTTTTCATTTTTTATTTTTATTTTTGGCTTTTCTTGGGAGGGCTATACCTAGTAGTACTCAGGGCTTTACGTCTGGCTCTATGCTCAGGGATCACTCTTAAGGGGGCTTAGGGGACTATATGTGGTGCCAGGGATCAAATCTGGGTTGATTCTGTAAGGCAAACTTCCTACTCACTGCAACATCTCTCTTGCACCTGACATTTCTTAAGTTGAATAGTTTTATCATATATTGAATATATTTACATATGATATGTTCATATATTTTTATATATCTGGAATATTTTGCAATTAGGAATAAAATTATTTGGTAGAGATTCTGGTTCTTGCACTTCACTCCCCAAGTTTCATTCTCTAGTTTCTTAACTGACTGCAGGAGCATGATGACACAGGGTTTGGGTTTTGTTTGTTTTGGGGTCACACCCTCCTGGCTCTGCACTCAAAGATCACTCCTGGTGGAGCCCAGGGGACCATACAGGAAGTGCCAGGGATCGAACACAGGTTGGCCTTGTGCAAGGCAAGCACCTTACCTACCCTCTGTATTATTTCTCTGGTTCCACTTGAAGACACAAGTACAGTAAATTTAGGAAGTCTTCCCGGAACAGGGGTTTTGTGGGGAGGGATGATGACATGGAGAGAGGTGATGTTGCCTCACCTGCATCTTCTCCTTCGAGTCATGTTTCCTGGTATGAATTGGCATTCTGATAATTAGCCTCATTGTCAGCACTGAATGTCTCTTTCCTTAGGGGCCCACAACTTATTAGCTAGAGTAGGGTAGAGGCACCAGTTGTCCCAGGCTCGGTCAGGGGCTTCTATAGGTGGAACACGACTTCATACTCTGTGTGAGCGTCTATTTGCCTTCTCATTAGTCCTGACATTGAATTCGAATTTCCCCCACCAACTTTGGTGCTAAGGATTGAACCTAAGACCTCACATATAAAAGGTCTCTGCCTAGCTACATTCCCTAGATCTTGAATTTTTTGAATAGAGACCCCCACAGTGCAGGAGAGGAAGTAAAGGGATTTGAGGAATGGGCTTAGGAGCCAGGAAGATAGCTTAATTGGTTGAACATATGCTTTTCTTGTTTTTGTTTTGGGAACACACCCAGCTGTGCTCAGAGGTTATTCTGGGCTGTGCTCAGGGATCACTCCTGGAGGTTCTCAGGGGATTATATGTAGTGCAAGGGATTGAAACCAGATTGGTTACATGCAAGGCAAGCACTTTACTTGCTATACTATCTCTCCACCCCATGCATATGTTTTTCATGTAAGAGGCATGGTATCCCTCATACCATGAAGTCACTAACCCACAAAGAAAAATGGGTTAGGAGGCTGGAGAGCTTGCACATGGTCTACCAGATTCGATCCCAGCACTACATTTGGTTCCAAGAGCACCACCAGGAGTGACCCCTGAGTGCAGAACAAGGAGTAAGCTTGGAGCACAGCCAGGTGTGCCCCTGTACAGAATTTTCTTTGTCTGATCCTGAGTTCTTTCATCAGATTATCTGGCTTTGTATGAACTAGTCTGGGGAGTTGGCTCAATAGGTGAGAGCATATGGTTTTTGTTGCTTTTTTTTGGGGGGGAGTCACTCCAGGGAGTGCTCAGAGCTTACTCCTGACTTTGTGCTCAGGGATCAATCCTGGCTGTGTGTGTAACCATATGTGATGTCAGAGATCAAGCCATCAGGGTCAGCTGCATGCAAGGCAAGCACCTTTACCTCTGTACTATCTCTCTGGCACATGCTTTGAAGTGTGTGGCTTGGGTTCCATTCCCAGTATTCCATGGTATCCTGAGCACCATCATGTATGGCCCCAAACCAAAACCAATTAGTATGAACAATTATAGATACATCTGTGTTTAAATATAAACAGATAAAGATAGTGAACCCTCATATAGCGAATGTAGTCACACTTCAGTTTCAATATTCTCAACACTGGGACTAATATTATTTCTCTATAGCACTGTAGCACTGTCGTCCCATTGTTTATTGATTTGCTCGAGCAGGCACCAGTAACGTCTCCATTGTGAGATTTGTTAGCTTTGGGCATATTGAATACGCCATGGGTAGCTTGCCAGGCTCTGCCATGCGACGGGATACTCTCAGTAGCTTGCTGGGCTACCCATGGCAGGATGGAAGAATCGAACCCGGGTCAGCCAAGTGCAAGGCAAATGCCCTCCCTGCTGTGCTATTGCTCCAGTCTCTACCCTTCCAACCCCAGATTACACAGCCAAACTTGGGTGGCTATATGTCCTATCTCTGTGATCTTAATTTGCTTATTCATTGATAAATATTTCTTTATTAAACACTCCATGAGTCAAGCAGTAAATTCATTGAGGACTTAGTATATGCCAAGAACTTAAAAAATTTAATTTTATTCTTACCTGTTATTATCTCTAACTTAGAGATAATAGAATTGAAACTCAGTAAGATTAATGACTTGCCCAAAGCACTAACTTTATATTGTTTTTTTAGGGAGGCCTCCCAAGTGGCGTTCAGGAGGCCTCGGTGGGCACTCCTCCTGGCAATAGGTTCAATACAAGGGTGCAAGGAAGTAGTGCTGCTTGGGCCCCGTGGTGCCCCATGGTGCCAGGCCACCCCAGCTCAAGGTGCCTCAGTGATTTCTTCTGGAAATGCTCGGGGACCAGGTGGTGCTGCGAATGTAACTGGGACTGGCCACACAGAGGGCAGGTGCTTTAAACTCATATGATCTTTTTTTTTAATTTCAAAAGAAACATAATATTGTCCGAGAAAATTAAAATAACAACAACTTTTCAAAACGTGTGGGATGTAGCAAAAGGAGGGTACAAAGAAAAATTACAGCATTGAATGTCCAAATTTAAAGTAAAGATCCACTATCAAATATCTACATTAGAATACTAGATCTAATGTGACAATAGTAAAATTAAAAATTATATTAGCTACTAATGAAATTTAAAGCAAGGAAATGTGATAAAAATTGAAAAACTCAAAATCTGATTCTTCGATTTTTTTTTTCTTTTTGGGTCACACCCAGCAATGCACAGGGGTTACTCCTGGCTCTGCACTCAAGAATTACTCCTGACAGTGCTCAGGATACCATATAGGATGCTGGGAATCGAACCCAGGTTGGCTGCGTGAAAGACAAAAGCCCTACTCACTGTGCTATCACTCCAGCCCCTGATTCTTTGAAAAGACCAATAAAATTAATAAATTTCTAGTCAGGTTAAACAAGAAATTATCCAAACTAGTATGAGAAATGAATTTAAAAATCCCACTGACTCCATGGACATAACAAAGGGAATATATATATTTTTAATTTTATTGAATCACCATGAGATAGTTGCAAACTTTCATGTTTGGGTTACAATCACACAATGTTCAAACACCCATCCCTCCACCAGTGCACATTCCCACCACCAATATCTTCGGTATACCCCCTTTCCCACCCCACCCCCCGCCTCCATGGCAGACAATATTCCCCATACTTTCTCTCTTCTTCTGGGCATCATGGCTTGCAACACAGACACTTAGAGGTCATCATGTTTGGTCCATTATCTACTTTCGGCACACATCTGCCATCCCGACTGATTCCTCCAGCTATCACTTTTTTAGTGATCCCTTCTCTATTCCTTCTGCCTTCTCTCCCCCCGCTCATGAAGCAGGCTTCCAGCTATGGGGCAATCCTCCTGGCCCTTGTGTCTACTGTCCTTGGGTGTCAGCCTCATGTTATGTTATTCTATACTCCATAAATGAGTGCAGTCCTTCTATGCCTGTCCCTCTCTTTCTGACTCATTTCACTTAGCCTCATACGCTCCATGTCTATCCATTTATAAGCAAATTTCATGACTTCATCTCTCCTAACAGCTGCATAGTATTCCATTATGTAGATGTACCAAAATTTCTTTAACCAGTCATCTGTTCTAGGACACTTGGGTTGTTTCCAGATTTTGGCTATTGTGAACAGTGCATCAATGAACATATAGGTACAGATGTCATTTCTACTGTGCTTTTTTTGCACCCTTGGGATATATTCCCAGAAGTGGTATTGCGGGGTCATAAACTCATATGATCTTTCAAGTTTCATTCGTGTTAGGTTTTTTTCTCTGTTATCCCATGGTCTTGACTTTGAATTACTATATATCACACCATCTACCGAGACAATCATCATCTTCATTCACAGTTACTGAATCTATAGCCAGGCCCTGTGCTGGAGAGATGAAATAATTTCTGCCTTTAAGAGACTCTTAATGACTCTAAATGTCTTTTTAGACATTTACAATTCAGAGTGTTAAATGTTACCACGGGTTTATGTAAGGCAGCTAAACTGAAGAGTGAAACAGTCTTAGTGGGTCAAGGAAAACCTCCATGGAGCAGTTGATTTAAACATGTAAGACAATGCAAAGGACCATGAGAGTGGGCACTCAGAGTGGGCACACACACTTCTTCCTAATGCTTCAGGAAGGAACAGTAAGTGCAGCAAGCATAAAAGCTGGAGGTGGCTACATTAAGTTCCTGGGAACTGCGTGTAGAGTACTGCCGAGAATTCTCGGCCCTCTACGTCAACAGCTGGCTGGCCCGGCAGAGTATATCAGTATAGTAATGCAAGGTTAAATGATGGAGCACTAAAAAATAAGGTAGTAGAAACAGGCAAATCCTTTTGTTTGTTTGTTTTAGTGCCACACCTGGCTATGCTCTTGGTTCTTCCCTCAGGAATTATTGCTGGTTGTGCTCTGGGGACCATATGGGATGCTTGGGGGTGCCAGGGATTGAACCCAGGTCAGCTGCATGCAGGACAAGTGCCCAACTTGCTGTACTGTCTCTCCAACCTAGAAGTGGCCAGATTTATTTATTTATTTGTTTGTTTGTTTATTTATTTATTTTGGCGACAGCTGGCAATGCTCAGGGGTTACTCCTGGCTCTGGACTCAGGAATTACTTTGGTGGTGCTTGGAGGACCACATGGAATGCTGGGGATCGAACATCGAATCCAGGTTGGCTGTGTACAAGGCAAACACCCTCCCTGCTGTCCTATCACTCTGGCCTCAGAAGTGGGCAGATCTTGATTGGTTTCAGAAGCTGCACTCTAGAGTCTACTCAGTGGGAAGACAGAGGAAAAATTTTGAAAGAACAATTGCATCAAGTTTGAGTTTTAGAAAAAAAAATCACTGTATGGAGAAGTGACTTAAGGGGCTCAGACAGGGAGCCAGTGGAGGTGATTGAGGCTTGTATCTTGGACAAAGACAATGAATGGTAAGGTAGAGAAAAGTGTGGATCAATACTGGATATAAACAAATGAGCTAAGGACTGAGATCTGAAAGGAGAGGGCCAGAGATAGCATAGTAAGGCACTTCTCTTGCACACAAATGACTTGTGTTCAATCCCATCACTACACATATCCCTGGAGTAAGCTCTGATTGGAGCTGAGGGGAGCTGAGAATGGTCCAGAAACTTAAACAACCCCCTAAAAAAACAAGGAAAAGAAAGCAGAATGGAGGTTTTTAAATAACCTTCAAGGACTTTTTCTTCTTTTTTCTCTTTGGTTCAGTACTTAGGGATCACTCCTAGAAGGGCTTAGGGGACATAAGGGATGCTGGGGATTGAATCCAGGTCAGCCATATACAAGGCAAGTGCCCTCCCCTGTGTATTATCTTTCTGACCCTCCTTCAAGGACTTTTTATTCATAGACCTCAATGTATATTGGGGTCTTACAGATTTAGGAAGTGATACTGGAAATCAAACAACTTTCCCTCTCAACTTCAGTGATAGAAAGACCCAGAAAGGGGTCAGACCTCATGTAGTCTCCTGAGTCCTGCCAGGAGTGATGCCTGCGCACAGAGCCAGGAATCAGCCCTGAGCACTGTCCAGTGTGCTTCCTTCCCTGCCCCCAAACAATGGCAGAACATAACTCCATGTTCTTTACATAGCATTACACAGCCTCCAAAGAAGCTAATGGCTGAGGGTGCGGTTCCAACATGACTAGATCTAAGGTGACCTAAACAAGATTTGAAGGGGTTGGGCATGGATTCTTCCTTTCCTCACTGCCTCTCCCAGCCACCCCTTCCCCCCAGGCTGCTTCAGTCATCAGTGAATAATTGTTGAATCAGTTCCTTTGTGCAGAACACGGCGAAAGGTGCAAAGATAAAGGCCCTGTCTCAAGATCTGAGGACCCGTCGTCCACACCAGCCACACCAGTCAGGAATGGGTAAAGGGACTTCCTACCCCCTCCACCTCCAAATGCTCCTGTGATTTCTACAGCCAAGTTCTCTCAGAGGCCCCTCCCCCGGCGGCTCCACTGTTGCCATGGCAATTAGGTGGGTGGACAGCCCATCCTATCTAGAGGCCACCCAGCCCTCGCGTGGGGAGTTACCATAACAACCCCCCTAGTAATAGGGGAGATTGGGTCCGCCCCTCTGCCCCCGCAAATAGAAAGGTGGGTGGCTTGATTGGCAGCTGAGCACACGAAAGAGGAGGTGAAGGGAAGGAAAGGCGTCAAAGGAGAGCGAAGAAGGAAACGGGGCAAAAAATGGCAAAAAGGAAAGGGAAGGAGCGCGTCTGCGCACGCGTGTCGGCAGTGGGCGTGCTCCGCAGCCGCCCCGGCCGCCGCCCACTTCTCGCACGGCGGGCTCGGGCGTCTCTCGGTCCTCGTGCGCGCCTCCCGCGGCCCGTGTGCGCCTGCGCGCAGGTGTCGGCGCCGGGGGGGAGGGGCGGCCGGCGCGCTCGCGTCACGTTCTCGTCCACCCGCCAGTGCGCGGCCCCCCCGCGCGTGCGCACGGCAGCCGGGCGGCTCGGGTTGCAGGCGCCGCGGCAACAGCGCCTGTCAGTCGGCGGGTCGGTCCTCCCGCTGGCCCTCCCCCTCGCCGTTCTCGGGGGAGGCGCGGTGGAGTCCACCCCCGGGATCCCCGATGGGGGAGAAGCGGCGACGGCGGCAGCGGAATAACCGAGCCGGAGCGTGAGCGGCCCCGGGGCCCGGTTTCCCGCGGAGGCCATGGGCGACCCAGCCCCCGCCCGCAGCCTGGACGACATCGACCTGTCCGCCCTGCGGGTGAGAGCGCCGCCCCCCAGCCTCGCCCTGGTTTTTCGATTCCCACCGCCGGGGGAGCGGGATGGCTGCACGTCTCACGTGCTCTCGGCGGGGGTGGGGGGGCCTGGAGACCCCCGCCACCCTCGAAGACCCCCTTCTAGTTGGCTGTGCTCGCTGCTGCTGGGCCCCCGCCCCCCTGCTGTTCTTCTAGCCACATGCTGCAGATCCTGGGAGTCGGTCCTCGTCCTGAGGTGCCCCGCCCCCACACTTCCCCGATGCACCTACCATTCCCCGGGTTCTGGACTCCTTTCCTCCCGGGTGTTCGAGGGTTACCTCCGATTACCCGCACGAGGCACTCCCTCACTTGCAGAGTGCTGCGATGCGCTTCTCGGGAACCTGCTTCCTCGGGGCTCGCTCGCCACCCTTACCCTGAAACGGTTTTCTTTCCGCCCCCCCACCCCCCCCCCCGTCCCGCTTTCACTGCTCCAGGATTTTGACTTTGCAACTATCTTGACAGCCTCCCCCTCAGCCGCCCTTTCTCCTTCTCGCCCACCCCTGAATTGCATCTCTTCCCTGGTCGCGGTTTCAGCCACCCCGCACCACCTGCCGTCGTCCTGGTCCCCACGCGCAGCCCGCCCTGCCCCTGCTCCCTGTTTCAAGTGCAGCAGTCTAGAAGCAGGCATTTCCGGCCCCGGGGTCTCTGGCTAGTACATTCCGAACTCTGCAGCAGCGTTGGGACAAAAGCGAAGACACGTGCCTGGGCGGGGAGGGGGGGCGGAGGGGGGTGGCGGAGAGGGGACGCGGAGAGGGGACTCGTTCCTGGAGTTCAGAAACTAGCATGGGATGGTGGAAAGAGGATGTTTCTATCTACGGACCACGCGGCATGTGCCCGGTCTGAAGACTGGGAAAAGCAATGGGGATTTCTGTGTGTGTGCTGGGGGAAGGATGGTAATGGGCCTCCTGAGGGAGGGACTCATTAGAAAAGCAAGTAAGAGGAAACAATTGCAGCAGGAATTTCTTAGAAATATTTATTGTCCCTCTTGGGGTGCTTGCACTCTCAATTGGGAGCTTTTAACAGTGTTGATGTGTTTTCAGCACGGAGTTCTGGGTTGGTTGGTTGGTTTTTGGTTTGGGGGCCACACCCAGTGGTGCTCAAGGCTGACTCCTGGTTCTGAACTCTTGGATCACTTCTGGCGGGCTCTGAGGACTTTATGGGGTGCTGGGAATGAACCCGGGTTTGCCCTGTGCCAGGTGAACGCCCCCAAAATGCCCTACTATCTCTTCAACCCCGAGGAGCCCCGTTTTAAGGAACAATTTGAGTATTTTTAAGGTGAACACTCCAGACTCAGGTGTTTTTGTCCTGTATCCTTTGGGCAAGGTGTGAGAAGAGCAGAATCTCCCACCTCTGGGTTAGCTTCTCTTGGAGCCTCTGTTTAATTGTCTTCCTTTTGACTTAGCCAGGGAACATGGCCTGTAGCGGGGAAAAAGCGGTCAGCCACCCAGCTGCCCTGGATATGACTGGAAAGGAATTGAAGAGCAGAGTCATGTCGTTAATTAGGTTTCTATAGGTGACACAGTTTTTCTTGCCTTTCAGGTCATAAATTGTTTGGTGCAATGTTGGGCTAAGAGACCTGACTTGCTGGAGAGAGGGTGATAAGTTGCTGAGGAGGTAGACTAAATGAATCTCCCCCCTCCCTCTGTGTGTGTGTGTGTGTCTGTGTGTGTGTGTGTGTGTGTGTGTGTTGATGGGAAGAGGGTTTTAGAAGAGGGAGTTATGGTTGCTTCAAACTGGTATCTCAAGTTAGGCTAATGGGATGTAAGATGGAAAACCGGCTCCCCTATTGTGTTGCACTCTGAGATGAACCCCTACTTTCCCTTCCCACCATGGTTGTTCTTTAACTAAGCCTACTGGTTCCTGTGACTGATGAAAAAATCAAAGCCGACACACAACAGATAAGTCTAAACCATGACCTTTGGTTTAAACCTTGTGGGACTCTGCTTAGATTTCTTCATTCCTAAACTTAGCCTCTTCTGGAAGTTTGGTGTAGACTGGACCCTCAATTTAGGATTTTGAGCAATTCTGTAAAAACTCTCGGATACGGTGTTTCCATTCTGAATGTCTCTGCTTGAGGAAATGTTAGCTTTTTTTCAGTTGACTTCTGCCTTATTCACCAGAGAGCTCAGTGATCTCTTCCTGGTACTCTCTCGTGCTTCACACTTCCAAAGGAAGCATTCCCATCCCCCACTATTCACCCCAGCGCTGTGTGCTTGGTGGGGAACTGTGCTTCTTTTGAAATGGGGCGAGAGAGGGGACCCACTTTCTCCTTGCTACTGACCTTTTTGTATTGCTTGTCCCCTCCTCAGAGAGCGGCTGTGGCACTGTGGAGCAACTAGCTCAGTAATCTCTTGTTCTGTTCCTGTCTGATTTCCAGTGAGAAATGGAAGCCTGGAGTGTTAGTAGCAATACCTGATTCTGCATCATTGTGTATTAGAGATGTGGGGCAGGGAATAAGAGAATATACTCAGCATTTATTAGTTGGTCTTGAGGAACCCAGAATGTCTTTTTCCTTTTGTTTCAAGGTTATATTTGGTCTTCTGGTGATGAGTAATAATCTGATATTAGAAGAGTGATTTTTCACTGATCTCAGCCACCTGTTGGGTGGGCTGGTGGACCTTCCACTTTGTAATGATAGACATGTTTGACCTCTTAGAGATTCCATTTCTTTTTTAAATTTTTTTATTTTATTTATTTTTAATAACGGAGAAGCACTGCTATTTATTCAGCCATTGATTAAGCTGATTGAATTGGGCATGAATTCCACATTACTTTTTTGTTAATTTTTTAATTTTATAAGTTAGTTCACAATGTTTGATTATATTAAATATTCAAACACCAATCCCACCACCATTACATCTTCCCACCACCAAATTCTGGATGTTTTCATCCCAAACCCCAATTCCTGCCCCAAAATACAACCAAAATAATATATTTCGTATTGTCTGTTATGAAGAACTGATGAACATGCTTACAAAAAAGTGTTTTATATAGGAAACAGTGTGAAGACTGTTCTATTTTGGCAGGAGCCATTAAGACATTCTGTAGGATATCACTAATATATTGTTAAAGTTTGGATGATGTGAGCTTTGGTATATATATCGGGGAATATGTACATATGCACATATGTATATATTTCCCTCTATGATTTGTTGCCTAGTATCTGAACCCCATCAAATAGGTGTGGTAATTATGGGGGAATGGGTGTGGAGTGTTTAATGATGTGTCACGCGGACACTTTTGCGGCCGCGCGGTCCAGGAGTACGTTTACTCATATGTGAGGCTCGGCCTGAGCGCGTGGGGAGCGGCCTTGAGTGTGGCGGCGGTTGGGTTGTTGAGGTTTTTGGCTGCTGGAGCTGGGTCCCTTGGGGCAGGGAGGGCTCTCACCCACCCCCCTCTGGGGCTCCGCATGGTGGCATGGGATTGGATTTCTGAGTTGATTTGGGGCAGGAGGAGGGAGGAGATGCATGCGGTTTGGGCCACACCGAGCGGTTCTTAAGGCCTACTCCTGACTGTGCTCAGGGGTCATTCCTCACAAGCTTGGGGAACTATATGGGGTTCTGGGATCAAATCCAGGTCAGCCACATGCAAGGCAAATGCCCTATCCATTGTACTACCTTTCTAGCCCCTGTTTTTGAGATTTTAGGTTCTAGCTTACATACTGTATAACTTGGGCTTTGCTCCTACTTCTCCCTTTACTCACTGCTGCAGATTCTTCAAAACCCTTTACTTCTCTGCCTTTTTTGGAATTGCAGACTCTCCCCTTTAACGTTCCCTCCCTCCCCCATACACACACACACACACACACACACACACACACACACACACACACACACACACACACACACACACACACACACACACACACACACACACACACACACACACACACACACACACACCCCTACCTCTGGTGTGCTGCTACTCCCAACCCTGTCCTCGGAAGATTCCCCTATTGTTCAAGGGCCCATGCAGTGTTAGGGACTGAACCTGTACTTCCTGCCTGCAAAACAGGCACTCAGCCTATTTCAGTCTCTAGTGGGCCCAAATCTTCTTTTTCTTATCTATATAGTAGTAGAGGTGGTTAATAATAGTGCTGAATTCAGTTGAAATAGTGCTGAATTTCATTCAAGAAAAGAAATGTTTTTCTTAAGCACTAGTCCAGTTTTGGCACACACAGAGTGACCATATGGTAGTCCTTATTGTTATTATTATCAAAATGACACTCAGAGAAGCCTCCCAGGACAACTATATCTAAGCATTTCTTCCCTGGTTTATTGTCATATACAGCTTCATATGTTATTTACTTAGTCTGCTTTATTGTACTTCATAGTGTTTATTACTGGCTGACATATTTTATTAGCCCCCAGTTAAAAATGTGAGTTCAAAAAAGGTAAGATTTTGGTCCCTTTGTGCACTTTTCTGTCCCCATTGTCTGTGTAACTATTTGGCATATAGTGGGGGTTCAGGTGTTTGTTGAATAAATCTGTGCAATTGGCCAATAGCTCTTAGAACAAAGCTTGGTTAGCAAGAGCATTCAATAAATGCCACCCTGTTGGGTATCTTCTTGCCCTTATTTTACATGCATGCAATTAATAATGTACTTCTTTGAGGTTTTTGGTTTTTTTTTTGGATTACACCTTGTTTTGGGATTAGTTAATTTAGAAACCCTCATCTGAGTGAAGCCCTCAAAACAGAATCAGCGGAGACAATTTGGTCGTTTTGTTTAAAACCATCTTTGTGTCCAAACTTGATTATATTCTGGGTGAATCTTCGGACTTGAGACTCTTGTTTCTCATGAAGAGTGAACATCAGTGGAAGTGGATGGGTTAAGGAGGAAGCCAGCCCTAGGCTGACCTCTTTTCTTCTGCATTGCTCTTTTTATTTGACCCATTTCATAAATCATACAGCTTTTCTTTACTGTTCTGCCAGCTGGAATTTTAGACTGCAGTGTCCTTGAAACTATGGGACTGTGCTCAGTGTTGCTGTATCAAAATAATATGGAGCACAGTCAAGAGGGACTTGTTGCTAGTGCTGATGGAGATGTTCTTTCTCAGGTGATTTTGCATGTGTGTATTCTTTCAGTGAATCTCATCCCCTTTTCCTCTTCATGACTATGCGGAGTAAAACTTGGAAAATTGGCAGTTCCTTTTTATTTCTGGGCTGCTGAATAATGTGGAACTGCTACTGGGTTTTATTGTACTAGCTGTCCAAAGGGTAATGACAGATTCTTCAGGCTAGGAAATTGGAAGACTGACCATATAAAGTGGAAGTACAGAATTTTTGCCTAGATCTACAAGTAGGACTTGGGACTGTTTGGGAGAGCTTGAAGCATTTGGAGTGGAGTGAAGTGCCACTTTGACAAAATGATGTCAAAGTGATGGGCAGATGATTGCAGAGAACTGTCCTGGACTAGATCTGTAGCTAGAACAATTCTGAGACAGGAGAGCATTTCCAGAAGCTATTTGAGAGTCTGCCTGACTAAGCTTTTGTCTCTAGACAAAGTCGTTCGACAGAAATCTAAAATATTCTTTCCTGCTTCCATCAGTCACTAAGCACATTCAGTCTGCTATTTTGGGAATCAGAATTTAGATGCTATGGGAAAGATGAGCTCAGTACTATACTATATATGAGATGTTTTTTTTAATTAATTTTAATATTTTTTTTGTTTTCGGGCCACACCTTGCTGTGCTTAACCTCATTCTGGCTCTGCACTCAAGGATCATTTTAAATGGTGCTCAGGGAAACTGTATGGGGTGCCAGGTATTGAACCTAGGTTGACTGCAAGTGTCTTAACCACTGTACTATCTCTCTGCTCCCTAATTTTTTTTTAATCCTTTCCCTTTGTTAAGGTTTTTTGATGACCAGTTGTTGCACGCACCCTTGACTGGCGTTTGTACATTTTATTTTGTGTCTTTTTCTTTTTCTTTTTTTTTTTTTGGTGGAAGGGCCACACCTGACAATGTTCAGGGATCACTCCTGGCCACACTCAGGGATAGTATAAGGTGCTGGGGACTTACCTTAGTTACATGGAAAGCAAGAGCTCTCCACACTGTACTATTGCTCCAGCCCCCTTTTTGCACATTTTTAGTTGTGCTTGCCAGGGTCATGCATAATATCGTGGTACTTGCTCATCTGGCCCAGGTGCTTGCCAGGGTTCTCACATCCTTAATTGTGGTGCTTGTACATATACTAGCTGGGAGTTGCAGTCTTAGCTGAGGCACACAAGTTATGATTGTGGTGCTCATTGAGGCTACTAAACTATTTAATCAGAACTCTGGGTCATTCCCTGAGAAATCCCTTTATAAGCTCAGGCCTCCTTTAGTCCTATTATTTACTCTAATATCTTACAGTTCGTGAGGGGTGGACATTTTTTGTTAAATCAGACTGACAGCTTGTGTTCTGTTGTTCTGTGGTCAGTCATTTTGAATTGTTTTGTTTTGGGGCCACACCCAGGAGCACTCAGCACTCATTCTTGGCTCTGTGCTCAGGGATCAGTCCTGGTGGACTCACAGGCCATATGGGTGGGTGTCAGAGATTGAACCTGGGGCAGCTGTGAGCAAGTCAAGCACCCTACCCACTGTACTATCTCTCCAGCTCCATTTTGAATTTTGATATCTAGTCTTTTCCCCCTTTCCAACTCTCACTTTACATTAGTAAGTCTTTCTCTCCAGCAATGCTCAGGGGTTACTCCTGGCTCTGCACTCAGGAATCACTCCTGGTGGTGCTCGGGGGACCTTATAGGATGCCAGGAACGGGGATCGAACCCAGGTCGGCCGCTTGCAAGGCAAACACCCTACCTGATATACTATCGATTTGGTCCCTACATTACTAATTTTCTTAACCTTTTTTTCTTTCCTAGGTTAAGGAAATAGACAAAAAAGAAATAAGATTCTCAAATTTCATAAATGACCACAGAATATAGAAAGAGAAAAATATTTGTGGAAATTTCCATAGCGTGCATTTGTTTTCTCTTTTCTCTTATTTTTGCTTTCCTCCTCCTAGCAAATAGTTTATTAACAGCTATACAAAATTAATTGTTTTGGTTCTGCTTTGGGGAGCACAGTTTGAGATTTGGGATGAAAACATTCGAAATATGGTGGTGGAAGGTGCAATGGTGGTGGGATTGGTGTTTGAATACTAAATGTAATGAATTATTGTGAACAACTTTATTAGAATAAAATTAAAATAAAATAGTTTGTTAACTTGAATCTGGGATTATCCATCTAGAGAAGTTCTTCCAGAAGGTAACTGAAAAAGTAGTTGAAACTTTTGTTCTCAGTGGAAGTAGAGAACAGTAAGGGGCGAGAAGAAAGGAATGGAATTGTAGTAACTCTACAGACTTTATCCAGTGGCCAAGCAGCCTGAGGATGGACATGCTAATAGTAGGTAAAATTTCCTGTTCTTTTTGACAGGAGATCTAAAAGTAGGTGTGGAAGATATAATGATGAGCAAGATTGACATGGTTTTCCTGCAGTCAATAGGAACAGTAATAATATAATCACATAATGTATCTTTGTAAAATTACAAACCATGGTAATGATATTGCAGAGAACTTTAGCATGCTATGAGAACATATGTCAATAATTGCTTTTACTTAAAATTTTTTAATTAAATTTTTTTTGAGGGAGATCACACTAGCTGTGCTTGAAGGACCATAATTATACTGGAGATCAAATCTGGGTTGACCACATTTAAGGCAAGAATTTTAACCCCTGTACTATCTCTCTGGCCCCTGTTTTTGCTTTTTTTGGTTTGTTTTGGATTTGAGCCACACCTGGCCATGCTCAGGGGTTACTTCTGGCTCTGCACTGGAAATCACTCCTATTGATGCTCAGGGGGCCACGGGGATGCTGGGATCAATTCCAGGTTGGCTGCATGCAAGGTGAGCACCTTTCCCACTGTACTATCTCTCTGGCCCCTGTTTTCACTTATTTTTCTTTCTTTCTTTTTGGATTACACCCGGCAATGCACAGAGGTTACTCCTAGCTCATGCACTCAGGAATCACCCCTGGCGGTGCTCAGGGGACCATATGGGATGCTGGGAATCAACCCGGGTCGGCCGCGTGCAAGGCAAATGCCCAACCCGCTGTGCTATTGCTCCAGCCCCTGCCTGTTTTCACTTTTTTTTTTGCTTTTTGGGTCACACCTGGCGATGCACAGGGGTTACTTCTGGTTTTGTACTCAGGAATTACTCCTGGTGGTGGTCAGGGAACCATATGGGATGCTGGGAATTGAACCCGGGTGGCCGCGTGCAAGGCAAAAACCCTACCCGCTGTGCTATTACTCCAGCCCCCCGTTTTCACTTTTTAAAAAAACAAATATATTTGGATTTGGGGGTCAGAGAAATAAGGCACTTGCCTTGGTGTGGCTAGCCCTGGCACTGCAGGATCCCCTAGCACTACCAAGTGTCACTCCTGAGCACAGAGCCAGTAGTAGCCAGATGCAACCCAGAACAGGAAGGGAGGGAGGGAGGGAGGGAGGGAGGGAGGGAGGGAGGAAGGAAGGAAGGAAGGAAGGAAGGAAGGAAGGAAGGAAGGAAGGAAGGAAGGAAGGAAGGAAGGAAGGAAGGAAAGATGGATGTATATTTAAGATATATAGTATGATGGTTCAGTGTACATAGTGATTACTGCAGGCTGCTATTTCTGTCTCCTGTAGTTGCCATGCATGTGCTTCATGCATGTGTTTGTGTATATGTATGTCACTAGATAGTAATAATCTTGAGTGGTGACTTCTTTGGGTTGGAAGGTAAGTAAGTCTCACAGAAATAAGCACAAAAGATGCCCAGTCTTAGAACTAGTTCTTAAGATCTGTGGGAAGTGGGATGCTTCCTAACATTAGATAGATACTGCATATAAATAAATGAGACTCAATTTACATTGTGATGAGTGGGGTGTGTAGGGGGAGTGTTACTGGCTTTGCATGTTTCAAATGAAAAAGAGTTGAGGAAGCTGCAGTCTTGGGCTTCTTGGAGTAACCAGACTCTAGAAACAGTTCAAATATCAGCAGGATGGCAGCACAGATGAAGGTGGGGTGAACTGTGAAAAGTGTTAAGTGGCGCAGACTTTGGGAGGGACCGTAGAGGCTGGAGAGATACCTTTCTTCTTTTCTTTTTCTTTTCTTTCCTTTTAGAGGCTGGAGAGATACCTTTCTTCTTTTCTTTTTCTTTTCTTTCCTTTCCCTTTCTTTCCTTTCCTTTTCCTTTCTGTTCTTTTCTTTCTTTTCTTTTCCTTTCCTTTCCCCTCTCTCTCTCCCTCCCTCCCTTCCTTCCTTCCTTCCTTCCTTCCTCCCTCCCTCCCTCCCTCCCTCCCTCCCTCCCTCCCTTCTTTCTTTCTTTCTTTCTTTCTTTCTTTCTTTCTTTCTTTCTTTCTTTCTTTCTTTCTTTCTTTCTTTCTTTCTTTCTTTCTTTCTTTCTTTCTTTCTTTTCTAACCAGCTGTGTTCAGACTTACTCCTGGCTCTGTGCTCAGGAATCATTCTTGGTGGGGCCTGGGGATCCCTATGTGGTGCCATGGATGAAAATCCATGTCAGTTGCTTGAAGAGTAAACACCTTAATCCCTGTACTATCTCTCCAGCACAGTGGCTGGAGAGATGAATGGAGGAGATGGATACCTTTTCTTGGCCTAAGAAAAATTGTGACGTTTTGTAAGGAAGGATATAAGCCCTTTGAGTATAGAAAAAGTATATGGTCCCTTTGACTTCATCTTGTGAAGTCCATGCCACAAAGCAGGAGGATTTTGTAAGACCAATGGGACAGGTAGAGTGGAGAGTTTTTGTGATCGTACCTGAGAACTCTATCATTCAGAGTCTGTGACTAAGTGCATATGGCAGTGACTGTACTTCTGTCCTGTCTTTAGACTGAGCAGCCTTATTTATTTATATTTCAGGGCCACACCCGGATGTGCTCAGGTGCTCTTCTTGGCGTGTCACTCCAAGAATCTAACCTCAGTCTCTTACATTCAAAGCATGTGCTCCACCTCTTTGAGTTCTCTTCCTTTTCTAGTAGGTGTCTTCCTTTTCTTTATACCCGGCCTGATGTTAGTTGATTTTCTATGAAAAATTACGATTTTTTTCCTTCTCTCTCCCCTTTCTGCTGCAGAGTCAAAGTCTTGGCCTTAAATATTCACAATAGGTATTCTGGCTCCTTTCCAGGCCCAAGAATAAGAAATTTTTTCCTTAAAATAAAAAAAAAAAATAGGGGTGCCACACCCAGCAGTGTGCCTGGCTATTTGCTCAGGAATCACTCTTGGTAAACCTGTGTCACTGCATGCAAGACAGTTGTGTCCTGCCTGCTGTAATATCTCTCTGGCCTAGAAATTCTTTGGGGTTTTTTGTTTTTTTTTTGGTTTTGTCCTGTGTGTTTTTTTGTTTTGTTTTGTTTTTGCTTTTTGGGTCACACCCAGCAATGCTCAGGGTTATTCCTGGTTCTGTATTCAGGAGTTACTCCTGGTGGTGCTCAGGGGAACATATGGAATGCTGGGGATCAAATCTGGGTTTGCTGCGTGCAAGTCAAATACCCTACCCGCTGTACTATCACTCTGGCCCTCTGGCCTAGAAATTTTTAAGTTTTTCATCTGTTCTTATTAGTTTCTGGTCACATGCAGTGGTGGGGTGCTACTCCCAGTGTGATGGTTGGCTAGAGATTGAACTTAGGCCTCTCGCATGCAGACCATGTACTTCAGACCTCTGAACCCTCTCTTTAACTCTCAGGAATGGTAAATTCTTTTCCTGGGGGTAAAGGTGGTCTCCCAAGCACTGGTCAGGGGCCCAGAGGCCCCTCCTGAGAATGTACTGTTCCTTGGGCCCTGTGGTGCCATACCCAGCACTGCTGGGGGGCCCCCAGAATTTCAGACAACAATGCATGGGGGAGTGTGTGGTGCTGGACATCATACCAGGTCACCCCATACAAGGCATGGGCCTTAACTGCTTTACTACCTCTACAGCCCTAAGAATGGGAAATTCTTGATACCCTGGCCACAAGGAACCATTTGAGAATAGGATTTGAAGGATGTGAATGGACCAGGAGGTGTTTTCTCTGCACAGCCGACCTGGTAGGGATAGCCTGAGGATCAGTAGAACTGGGTGAAAAATTTTCATCACCTTCAGTCCACCTCAACTTTTGCTTTTTTTATGAAGTCTTTCTCCATTCCTCTCATAAATCTTACATGTTTGCACTTAATATATAGAACCTTGTATTGAGCACTATTTTGTGTGCTTTCCCTCTCCTGGATAAAGGATCATTTCCTATTGATTGCTCACAGAGTCTACAAAATACTGAACTCATTATTACTCACTTGGTAAGAAATGAATTCCGTGTTCCTGTGCCTTTCCTACTAGATCCAATCCACAGGCAACAAAGCATACTTTGTAATGTTGGATACCACGGGACAGAGAACAGTACAAGTATGGATGCATTCTGTTTCTCATCTAGGGTGGCATTGCTCTCCAGGGGGTGCTTGGAAATGTTAGAAAGGGAGTTTTAATTGTCACTGTGTCTGAGGAGCACTAACAGCAATTTGGTGTGTGAGGATTGGGGATATTAACTATCCTGCAGTGTCTGGGCCAACACAAGGAACAATTGTTTTTCCATCCAAATTGTCAACAGTGCCTCTTGTGATTTTGTTTTGGTTGTGGAAAAGGTCAGGTGAAGGACTAGGCAGGTTTCTTCTATGAAGTTGAAGTAGTTCCTTGGTCCCCTTGTTTGCTTTTTTCTGGATGGGAAGAGGAATATAGGCTTTAAATTCTTTTGTGCATGGTATATGTCTCTTACAGTTTTTGTTTGACAGCACCCCTGTGAAGGTAAAATGGGGAGTCTCTAAGTCACCCTTACAAGGAAGGTGTTTTTTGTTTTGTTTTGTTTTGTTTTGTTTTGTTTTATTGAATTACTGAGCGACTCCAAGAAAATAATTGGACGGGGTTCCCCTAATGTGAGATACACAGTTAAAAAGATACACATGAACGTGATTATATTTCTGTCATACAATGTTCCAACACATGTTCCTTTACCAATGTTCATTTTTAGGCACTGTGGTTTGCAATACTTAGTGTGTATTATTTTACCTCCTTTCAGTACTGAGTTCTTGTCCAGAGTAGTCCTTTCTAACTGTCATTGTCATATTGGTCCCTTTTCTGTCCTAACTGCGCCTCCCCCCAGTCCCCACTTGTGGCAAGCTTCCAACCATGGACCAGTTTTCCTGGCTCTTTCCTACTATCTTTGAGTATTATTCTCATACTGGTTTTTATATCCTGCAAGTGAATGTGATCGTTCTATCTGTCCCTCTCCCTCAGACTCATTTCACTTAGCCTGATACTCTCCATGTTCATCCATGTATAAGCAAATCTCATGACTTAATTTTTCCTAACAGCTGTGTAGTGTTCCATTGTGTATATGTACCATAGTTTCTTTATCTAGTCATCTGTTCTTGGGCATTTGGGTTCTTTCCAGATTCTGGCAATTGTGAATCGTGCTGCAATGAACACATGAGTGCAGATGGCTTTTCTGCATTGGGTTTTTGGGCCCCTAGGGTATATTGAAGTGGTATTGCTGGATCATCTTTAAGCTCATATTCTAGTTTTTTGAGGAATGTCCATATTGTTTTCCTAAAAGGCTGGACCAGTTGGCATTTACACCAGCAATGAATGAGAGTTTCTTTCTCCCTGCATCCACATCATAGTTGTTCTTTTTCTTTTTGATATGTGCTAGGTTTTCATATTTTCTTAAATGACCACCTTCCCACCTGCTTTCCCTTCCTTCTGCTTTTTCTCTTTCTTGCTTTCACACCTTGTGTACAACCTCAGGGTTGTATGCTCAGGAATTGCTCCTGGGAGTGCCAGAAATCAAACTTGGGTCAGCCACATGCAGGCTAGTACCTTCACCCCTGTACTATCTCTCTGGTCCCTCACCTACTTATTTCTCTCAAAGCACATTTGTAAGAAAGTGACTGAACAGAATCTGGAAAAAACTCGAGTGCCCGAGAACAGATAACTGGTTAAAGAAACTTTGGTATATCTACACAATGGAATACTATGCAGCTGTTAGAAAAAATGAAATCATGAAATTTGCATATAAGTGGATCAACATGGAAAGTATCATGCTAAGTGAAATGAGTCAGAAAGAGAGGGACAGACATAGAATGGCTGCACTCATTTGTGAAATATAAAGTAACATGATAGGAGACTAACACTTAAGGACAGTTGAAATGAGGGTCAGGAGGATTGCCCCATGACTTGGAAGGCAATCTCATGCGCTGGGGGAAAAGGTAGCTTTTCCATAACACCCAAAAGGATAGAGAGAGTATGAGGGAATGTGCCTGCCACAGAGGCAGGTGGTGGGAAGGGATGGGAGTGGGGAGGGGATACTGGGAACATTGGTCGTGGAGAATTGGCACTGGTGGAGGGATGGGTACTTAAATATTGTTTGACTGAAATGCAATCATGAAAGTTTGTAAGTCTGTAACTGTATCTCATGGTGATTCATTAAAATAAAAGATATATATAATTTTTTTAAAAAGTGGCTGAAGCATGTAATACTTGGCTGTTCATTCTAAGCGACTCCAAGAAGACATGGACAAAGTTCCCCTAAAACTTAAGGGGCATGAGGAGGAGATAGGTGAGGCACACGGAGTTCGAGAGAAGAGGCAGCACATTTGTTTATTATATCGTGTCTTAAAGGCAGAGGTGTGGTGTCACTGCTGATTGCTGAGAAGAAACCAGAGGGGAGAAAGTGACTGTCATCCTATTGTATATTTTGAAGAAAAACAACTTGCGGGGGTTGGAGGGGCCGCTAAGTGGCTGGGAGTAGAACAGCTGATTGGGACTAATTGATGAAGCTCTGCAGAGCTGTGCAGTGGAGCTGCCATCGAGTTTTCTAAATCAGAATTTAGAAGAGCCAAACTGGAGGGTTCTTGTTATTGCCTAGCTTAGGTTTGGAGAAGCTGGAGAAAGTCATTTGTACCTTAACAAGGTCGTTCTTCAGCATGAAAACTGCATTAGACCATTGTTTTTCCACCTTTTTTAGACTGTGGCCCCTTCCAAAATTGTTTTTTGTTTCTGGGGCCACATCTGGTGGTGTGCAGGGCTTTGAAGTTTATTGGTTCCTTTACTGTAGGAGCCCTGGCACCCCAGATAGTCCCCTGAACACCACCAGGAGTGGTCCCTGAGCACAGAGACAGGAGTAACTCTGAGCACCACCGGGTATGACCCAAACACCAAAAAAAAAAAGTATTTTTATTTTAATGTGGATTTATTTCAAAAGGGGCTTTCGGATTAGAATAAGAAGAAACATTTGCTATGCTGTGGGTTCTTCTAATCTTATTCCCAACAATGTGGGCTTATTCCTGGCTTTGCATTCAGGGATCTGTCTGGGAGGTATTCAAGGCATGATATGGGGTGTCAGGGAGTAAACAGGTTGGCCATATGCAAGGTTAGTGCCTTACCTGCTGTACTATCTCTCTGGCCCTAACTGTATTTTTAGATGACAAAGAAACTGGAGTTCACAGAAATTGGAAGTTAAATAACTTGCCTAAGGTTGGGTAACTTAGTAGCAACTTGCCTAAGTAACCTAGTAGTAACTTGCCTACGGTTGGGTAACCTAGTAAGTAGTAACTTGCTTACACTTGAGTAACCTAGTAAGTAGCATCGCTCAGTTTCAGGTGTAATCTGACTCATTCCAGAACCTGAGCTTGTTCACCCCTGTGCTGTCGAGGCCTGCTCCAAGGGGGCAGGGTATCTGTGTGGGTACGTGTTGAGAGAAGAGTGGTGTGTAGCTGGCATTCTGGGCTGTGCTTTGAGCAGTTTTAATCGTAAATGTGTGACTTGTGACAGACAGGGTTGTGGACTTGCATAGGCTATTGTATTGTCCGTGTTTCTATAAGAAATGGTTACTGCTTTCCAGGACCACAAGATACAGCCTAGTGGAGAGGATAGGATTTTGGCTTTTGGGGGAAAGTGGTTTGGACGACCTCCTGCTATGCTTACTCCTGGCTCTGCTCAGGGATTACTCCTGGCAGTGTTCAGGTTGCTGTATGTGGTACTGAAAATTGAACCAGGATCTACCGCTTGTCAAACGTGTGCCTTAACCCCTGTATTATCCCTCTGGCTTGTAGAGGACAGATTTTACTTTTATACCTAAGTGTTGTTTGAGGGGAGAACAATGACTTCACTCTTGAGCCAGAGAGATGGCCCAATGGGCTAAACACAGGCTTTGCATACAGGAGGCTCCAGTTTCTGGTTCTCCTGGGCTCTGCTGGGAGCAACACCCACCCATTACAGAGTTGGGTGTAGTTCTGAGTGCACTGGATGTCCCCTCTTCTTCCCCCCAAAAAAGAAAGAAAAATTACATCAGTTTGAGCTTTGGGGAACCCTAGGGAACCTTAGGAACCTAAGTTGGCATTGGTGGGCACAGGCTGGGAATATGAAGCTTGTTGGACTTTTGCCCAGAATGGAGAGATTTCTGGTTGTTGGGTTGCTGGGCACTCTAATGACAGGAAGGCAAAGGAATTCAGAAGATTAAGACTTGAAGAAAGAAGATTAAATGATTCAGGAAAAGGCCTGTTCATCAGAGGGAGAAGATTTTTCCTTTCTTTTCTTGTTTGTTTTGTTTTGGTTTGTTTCTGGGCCACACCTAGCAATGCTCAGGGGTTATTCCTGGCTGTGCACTCAGGGATCACTCCTGGTGGTGCTCAGGGGACCGTATGTGGTGCTGGGGCTGGTCTCAGGGATCAAATTGGGTTGACTGCATGCAATAGGATATCTGCTATCCTATTGCTCTAATCCCCTTCCCCTTTTTATTTGGGAGGGACACACCTATATGCTCAGGGGTTACTCCTGGCTCTGTGATCAGTGATCACTCCTGGCAATGCATGGGGGACTCTGTGGGGTGCTGGGGATCTAACCTGGGTCGACCATGTGCAAGGCAAGATCCCCGCCTGCTGTAGTATCACTCTGGCCCTCCTTCTCCTTTTAAAATTTAATTTTATCATTTAAGTGGTGCCAGAGGTAGATCTCAGCGTCTCATAAAATTGAAGCATCCTCTCTACCACTGCATTACATCACTGTCCCTCATCCCTTAAACAATTTTTTTGTGTGTGGTGGGTAAATATATATAATGTAATTTTAATCTCTTTGTTTTTGACAGAGCACTTGGGCAGCATGTGGTGCCAAGCCATTTGCATATAAACCATGAAGTCCAGCCTATTGAGCTATTTCCCTGGCCTCATTTTCACCATTTTTAAGTATATAATTCCTTAACATTAAGTTCATTCATATTGTTTAATCATCAGTACTTTATCTCTCCAGAACTGTTTCATCATCCCACACTGAAAGCCTGTGGTCATCAAACTCTAACCTCCTATTCCCCCTGCCCAGCCTGATTCTCCTTCCTTTTTGTGTGTGTGGAGTTGAGCCAAAAGGCTGAGAGAGCAAATGCTTACTATTTGTTGAGCCAGGTGAGGGGACTTGTCTCATGTGTCATCAGCCAATTTCCCTTTCTCCTGGCTCCAGAGTTAGGTGAGATCTAAGAAGGAGAGAGAGGTGGGGGGAGGAGGAGGGTTAGGCTACTCCTCACAGGGTGCTTGGGGTGCTTGGGGCTTGTGGGTTGCTTCTGATGCTTCTCGGGGGACTGTGTAGTAGTAGTTCTGGGGATCGAACCTGGGGCATTTGCATGCAGTGTATGTATTCTAGTCTTTTAAGCCCTCTTCGCAGCCCCCTGAAGAGAATTTTAAGTAAAATGGCTAAATAGAGTCATAAAAGGATTAGGTACTGGAGAGAAATGAAAGACATACGAGGTGGTGCTCAGGGTTTACTCCTGGCAAGGCTCAGGGGACCATAAGAATGCTAAGGGATGAACCTGGATCAGTTGCATGCAGGGCTGTACTATCTCTCCGGCCCAAATTTCTCTTTTGTATTTACTTCCTTTACTGTCTCCCAGTTATCACTTGCTGTGACTTAATATTCATCATCTTCTCAGATTACTTCTTCTCATCAAGGGATTCTGGTAGGTAAGTGCTAGAGAAAGATGGAAATATATTTGGTTGCAGAATAAAGATGATAAGAATTAATGTTTTTTATGCCTTTGTGTTCAAGGAATACATGTGCTAATGAGGAGTTTCCTTGGAAATGAAGGAAACATCCTTTAGATGAGGGTCTGTCAATCATCAGACATGGTCAGTGTCTGTCCTTTCTTTGTACTATTTTCCTTTGGTACTGATAGTGGCACATCTTTTGCTGGACTCTTCATTAAATGAGCTTTGTATTCACATACTTTTAGAATCTGTTTTAGATGCACCAAGAGCTCATACATGGGCCACGCCAAGTTGAGGGTTATACATCAGTGTGATTCATTTCGCCTGTGGACTGCTGGAAACTTGTGGGCACCTCCGTGCCCAGATGGTTTGACTCTGGGTCAGACTGCATTCATCTTTGGTGACTGTGCCCCTGGACAGATCCAAGACCTTATTTAGATAGGAGCTGGGAACCTTAGAATAGAGTAGACCAGGGGCTGGAGTGATAGCACAGCGGGTAGGGCGTTTGTCTTGCACGCGGCCGACCCGGGTTCGAATCCCAGCATCCCATATGGTCCCCTGAGCACCGCCAGGAGTAATTCCTGAGTGCATAGCCAGGAATAACCCCTGTGCATTGCCGGGTGTGACCCAAAAAGCAAAAAAAAAGAATAGAGTAGACCAATTTGGTAGCCTGGTCAGACTCCTCCCTTCCTTGGATCACATCACTTAGTTTCTTCACTAACATTTTTTTGTTTTGTTTTGAGGCCACACTTGGCAGTGCTCATGGATTACTCTTGGCTCTGTGCCTGGCTGGATTGAGGGATCATTTGGGGACCAGAGATAAAACCTGGGTCATCTGATTGCAAGGCAAATGTGCTGTTGCTCCAGCCCCTCTTCATTGACAATTTTGGAGAAAGAGGTAAAGAGTAGAGGCAAACATGATAGTCAAACAGCATACAGAAAGGAGGACAGAAACCAGGTCTTGGAGAGTCCTGTGTTACAAGGATTGATCCCAGGTTTCTTGCATGAATAGCATGTGAACTAGCTTATTGGCCCTGGCCCCTATAGCATACATTTTAAAAGGTGCCAACAAGCTTGCTCTTCATGCCCGTGTTCTTCCTTGAACATGTATTTTGTTTGTTTGTCTATCTTGCTGCTTGCTTTTTTCCACTCTGGAGATGCCTGTGTTGTTGCCTTTTCTCTTTCTCTCCCCTCACATCTTTCTAAATAACTTTCAGTAAAAACTTTCTTGCTCCAGTGGGCTGGAGTGATAGTACAGCAGGTAGGGCATTTGCCCTACTTGAGGCTGACCCAAGTACAATCCCCAGGTTACCGTATGGTGCCCCTAGCACCACCAGGAGTAATTCCTGAGTGCAGAACCAGGAATAACCCTGAGCATTGCCAGGTATGACTCAGGGTTGGTCAAAAAAAAAAAAAAACCTTGCTTCACACACACACACACAAACACACATATGCATACACTCTAAAGTGCCAATAGTAGATGATTAGGGTCAGAGTTAGTTAGATCTGACTTCAGATATTCCTGTGTCATCCGAGTAGTGAGCTACCTGGCTATATTGCTGAGTGTCCACCATAATCATGTGTGTGAGCAGCCTGGGATCCAAGGTGCACTCTCTGCTGAAGAGGGATATTTCACAAAACAGTGATGAATGTCCCTGCTAGTGCCCAGACCCCCTCCATGGTGGCCTTACAACCTTTAGAGTGGGTCAAATTGACCATCTTCCTAGGCTCCCAGTGGGAGGCCTGCTGACCCTAGGACTTCGATTCTCAGACAACCTGATAACCTCCAGTGAGAAGCTTGCAGGACCTGCTGCTAGTTTCAGCTCATCTGGTTTATAGGATGAGTATCCTCTCCCTGGGATTTGCTTTCCGTATTTGCAGAATGAGAGGGAAGAGACCAATGATTCTAAATCAGAGGCTTAATCACAATCCCCTGGGTAGATTTTTACTTTAATCTGTACCTAAGCCCTGCCTCTGGAGATGATTCAGTGATTCAGGGTGTGGGCAAAGTGTATGTGTCTTCCCAGGTGATCGGTGAAGATTTCCTCTGGCAACTACTGAGCCAGATGACCTCTAAGGTCCTCTCAACCATTTTCCCATCCTGGCCCCCTTCAACTTTGTTTTCTTCCTGTGGCCTCCATCCTGCTGGTTAGTTTCTGGTTTAATGCCACAGCCCCTGATTTACACTGTTTTAACTTGTGGCCCCCTTGGAATATCCTGGGGCCCCCACAGGGTGACCATGGTTGAGAAATGCTGCTCTAGACCAGTGTTTCCCCAGAGCAGGTGAGTTATTCTTTACCGGGGGGATTGAAATAACGCAAGGGGCAGTGATAGATTTTTTTTCTTCCCCTGCATTTGGATCACACCTCGTGATGCTCAGGGGTTCCTCCTGGTTCTGCACGCAAGAATTACTCCTGTCAGTGCTCAGGGGACCATATGGCATGCCAGGGATTGAACCTGGGTCAGCCTCATGCAAGGCAAATGCCCTCTCCTTTGTACTATCCACTCACTCTGGCCCTGATTTTTTTTTTTTTAAGAAGCCAGTAGGCCATAAAATTTGGAAACCTCTCCTCACAGGTCTCAGGAGACCCCTGCTGCCTTCTTTGCACGCTTCCTTTATAAAGATCTTTGAGTGCCTGCTTTGTGGTATCCTCTGTTCTCAGTAGACTTAAACATATGATAAAATGTATGATTGGCAAAGTAATCTTTTTTTTTTTTTTTTTGCTTTTTGGGTCACACCCAGCGATGCACAGGGGTCACTCCTGGTTCTGCACTCAGGAATTACCCCTGGCGGTACTCAGGGGACCATATGGGATGCTGGGAATTGAACCCGGGTCGGCCACGTGCAAGGCAAACGCCCTACCCGCTGTGCTATTGCTCCAGCCCGTGGCAAAGTAATCTCTAGAAGGAAAGGTACATTGACTGGATGGTGATTTCAGTAAACATGAAGCTAGGCAAAAGAAGGGTTCGGAGAAACCATAATGGGGTGGAGTAACTGAAAATGAGGTCTGAGCTGAACTGGGAAACACCAGTACCTACTGTGCAGAGTCTCAGAGTAGGGTGGCAGTGGGGAATATATGTGGCCCTGAGCATCTGAGAAGGACACACTATGAAAGGGAGGCTCAGAGGCAATTGTGAAAGGGACTGAAGCATGAACTTTATTGTCTGTGCATACCACAGTCTGGGGCCTTAGTTTTTCATTGCTGAGGAGAGAGCTCTCAGACCTGATGAGGATTGGCCTGGGGAAACAGATTGTGGGCTTTTGTTTTTGTCTGGTGATGCTCAGGGCTTACTCTTGATGTGAAGAAGGCTGACAGAGTCTGGACTCTTGAGAGAAGACAGCTGAGGAGCCAGGGAGCCTGCTGCCCAGCCTGGACTCGGTGCCTCTAACAGTGGTCGCCCATTTCTAAGCAAACGTCCTGTCTCTCACATCTCAACAAGGCCATGCATCCCCATCAGACTGTCCCTAAGATGGGGAGCAAGTCCTTCCCCTCAGGCTGAGTGCTGCCTCTCAGTGGACCCAAGGGCTTCTACAAAAAAAGGGCGTGTGGGGCCAGTTTGACTGCCCAGCACCTGCCAGAATTCCTGACTGAAGGGACAGGACAAGCAGGAGTTTCAAGTTTAGACGACTAGATTTTGAAGTTGCTCTTTCCCCAATGAAGGGACCATGTCTGGCAGGGCCCATGTGGAGTGATTGAACCTGGATTGGCTGTGTGCAAGGCAAGTGCCCTGCCTGCGGTGCTATTGCTCCAGTCACAGAAAATGGGGAATTTTAAATGAGTTTTTTTAATTTTATTTTTTTATTTTTGCTTGGGGCCGGGTGGGGGGATTTGTTTGGAACCATACCCAGTGGTGCTCAGGAGTGGTTTCTGGTCGTGCTTGGCAGACCATAGTGGTGTTGGGGATTGAACCCAGGTTAGCTATATGCAAGGCAAGCATCTTAACCCCTGTGATACCTCTCTGGCCCGAAGTAGAGTTTTGTTGTTGTTGTTTGTTTTGAAGGGTTACACCCAGCAGTGCTCAGAGCATATGGGGTGCCAGAGATTGAACACAGTTCTGCTGTGTGCAAGGCAAGTACCCTACCTGCAGTGCTATCTCTCCAGCCTTAGATCTCAGTTCTGTCATGTATGGTGTGAACTTTGGCAAGGTTGTTATTACTCCTGTGCATTTTTGTCATTTGTAAAATAACAATAACAAAAACCACATAAAACTATCTTGAATTTTTTTTTCTTTTTGGGTCACACCCGGTGATGCACAGGTGTCACTCCTGGCTCTGCACTCAGGAATTACCCCTGGCGGTGCTCAGGGGACCATCTGGGATGCTGGGAATCAAACTTGGGTCTGCCATGTGCAAGGCAAACGCCCTACCCACTGTGCTATCACTCCAGCCCTATAGTTTTTTTTTTTTTCTTTTTGGGTCACACCCAGCGATGCACAGAGGTTACTCCTGGCTCTGCACTCAGGAATTACTCCTGGCGGTGCTCGGGGGACCATGTGGGATGCTGGGAATCGAACCTGGGTCAGCCATGTGCAAGGCAAACGCCCTACCTGCTGTGCTATCACTTTAGTCCCCCAATAATTATTTTAAAAATATCAGGAGAGGGGCCGGAGCGATAGCACAGCGGGTAGGGCGTTCACCTTGCACGTGGCCGACCTGGGTTCGATCCCCGGCATTCCATGTGGTCCCCCAAGCACCGCCAGGAGTAATTCCTGAGTGCAGAGCCAGGAGTAACCCCTGAGCATCGCTGGATGTGACCCAAAAAGCAAAAAAAAAAAAATCAGGAGAATACCAAGCATGGTGAAATCCTGTAATAGCCTTAGTTCTTCTATGAAAGTCCATTTTGTTAACATCCCTCTCCTGACTTGTGTTTTGTTTGGGAAAAAGGAAACTGCCCAGTCTATTGAGTTCAGTTTAATGGTTGCGGGTGGGTGAGTCACTGAGTCCTCAGGTGTGGGCATGTAATTCTGAGAGTCTGGCTTTCCTTTCACTGCCCTGGAGACTTTACCATCTCCTGAAAGTTTTCCAGCTTCATTGGGGAAAGAGCAACCTCAAAATCTAGTCGTCTAAACTTGAAACTCCTGTTTGTCCTGTCCCTTCAGTCAGGAATTCTGACAGGTGCTGGTCAGTCACACTGGCCCCACATGCCCTTTTTTTTGTAGAAGCCCTTGGGTCCACTGAGAGGCAGCACTCAGCCTGAGGGGAAGGACTTGCTCCTCATCCTAGGGACAGTCTGATGGGGATGCATGGCTTTGTTGAGATGTGAGAGACAGGACATTTGCTTAGAAATGGGCGACCACTGGGGCTGGAGTGATAGCATAGCGGGTAGGGCGTTTGCCTTGCATGCGGCCGACCCGGGTTCAAATCCCAGCATCCCATATGGTCCCCTGAGCACCGCTGGGGGTGATTCCTGAGTGCAGAGCCAGGAGTAACCCCTGTGCATCGCCAGGTGTGACCCAAAAAAAAAAAAAAATGGGCGACCACTGTTAGAGGCACCAAGTCCAGGCTGGGCAGCAGGGCTCCCTGGCTCCTCAGCTGTTTTCTCTCAAGATTCCAGACTCTGCCTCAGAGCCTGTCAGCCTCCCCCATGCTGTGACCTCTGCTTTATTTTTGTTTGTTCTTCTGATCTGAGCTTCCATAGCACTTCCTTAGCAGCCCACCCTGACCTTCCTCTCTTTAATCCAGTAGTCTTCCATTTTTTCCCCTGTAGTTTACCAGAGTTGAATTTTTGCTGTTGTCATCGTGTCTTGAATATCTGCTTCTGAGACTAGAAGTTTCCATGGCTGAAGGGACCATTTTTGTTTTGCTATAATCACCACCTTCTAATATTTTTTGGGGTTTTTTTTTTTTTTGGTTTTTGGATCACACCTGGCGATGCACAGGGGTTACTCCTGGCTCTGCACTCAGGAATTACTCCTGGCAGTGCTCAGGGGACCATATGGGATGCTGGGATTTGAACCCGGGTCGGCCTCGTGCAAGGCAAACGCCCTACCCGCTATGCTATCACTCCAGCCCCAACCTTCTAATATTTTAGCAAGGCCTGTAGCATGTTTGTTGAATGGATGGGTAAACTGGCTATTCGAGTCCACAGAAGCAGCCAGGGATGATTTCTTAGGAGCAGGAGAAACAGGACACAGTTCTGGTGGAAAGTTGGGTAAAGGTGTTCACCCTACCATGCTGGTCAGTAAGTTCCTTCTTTTATCTCATTTATATCGTTTGGGTGGTAATTTATTCTGAATTGGTCCTTAGTGGGGCCAGAGACTATCTGGTCTCCACTTGTTAGAAGATAACCCTGCTCTCCTTTCTGTGATTCTGTGACTTTCCTTGCCTCCCTGCTAGCCCCACACTCTACATGCTCTTCCAGTTGACTCAGCTTTTTTTTTTTTTCTTTCTTTTTGGGGCACACCTGGCGATGCACAGGGGTTACTCCTGACTCTGTACTCAGGAATTACCCCTGGCGGTGCTCAGGGGACCGTATGGGATGCTGGGAATCGAACCTGGGTCGGCCACATGCAAGGCAAACGCCCTACCTGCTGTGCTATCTCTCCAGCTCCTGGCTCAGCTTTGCTCCCTCATCCCTCTTCTGGATTCTTTTCACATTTCACTTGCAGTCTTTTGAGTGTTCTGTTTGTTTTTGGACCACACCTGGCAGTATTCCAGGGTTACTCCTGACTCTGCTCAGAGGTCACTACTTGTAGTGCTTGGAGGACATATGTGGTCTCAGAATCAAACCTGGGGCTGGCTGCATTCGAGACAAGGGCCTTAACTCCTATATTACCTCTCCAGCCCTTATGTATCTTTGCATATCAGTTTCTGTTTCAAGGCGTCTGGTTGCTCTTCTGTGTTGAGTTAAAAATAATACTGGGGAAAAAAATAATACTGGGGTAAGATCAGTTTTCTCCATCCATAAAACTTCTGCAGTCTCTTGCTTGGATTTGTGGACACCTGACTCCCATGGGAGGGGGTTGGCAATGAGGTATAATGATTTGTTTGTACTACACTTGAAAACCAGCAGTGAGAAGCCTTATTATTACTCAACCCTGATTATTGTTGTGCTTCTCCATGAGCTTGGTGTCTGCCAGCCGGAGAGGGCTGGATGGCTTCCTCCTCCCTGCCTGTCTGCCTCCGCCTGCTCCTACTCTGCCCTTTCTTCATCTCTCTAGTATCAGTTTCCCAGGGGCTAGACCTCACTGGCGCTACTCAGGCCAATCTCCTGGGCCAGAGATCTCTTTTGTTGTGGGTTTTTTGTTTGTTATGGAGGGTCACCCCAGCAGTGCTCAGAGTTACCCCTGGCTCTGCACTCAGGAGTCACTGTTGGTGGACCATATGGGATGCCAGGAATGGAATCTGGGTCGTGGACATGCAAGGCCAGTGGCATACCCGCTGGTTTCTCTGGCTTGCAGAGATGCTTTTCATTTATAATTTTATTTTTCTTTTTGGGTGGAGCGATAGCACAGTGGGTAGGGCGTTTGCCTTGCACGCAGCTGACCTGGGTTCGATTCCTCCGCCCCTCTCAGAGAGTCTGGCAAGCTACCCGTGGCGTTTTCGATATGCCAAAAACAGTAACAAGTCTCACAATGGAGACGTTACTGGTGCCCGCTCGAGCAAATTGATGAACAACAGGAGCACAGTGCCATTTCTTTTTATTCTATTTGGGGAGTAGCCACACCCAGTGGTACTCAGGGCTTACTCTTGGCTCTGCGCTCAGGGATCACTCCTGGAGGTGCTCAGAAACTATATGTGGTGCCAGAGATTGAATCTAGATTTGGCTGAGTGTAAGGCAAGGGCTTTGTCCACTATACTATCTCTAGCTCCTGTTGCTTTTTGTCTGTCTGTTTTGGGCCACACTCAGCATTGCTCAGGGTTTACTTCTGGCTCTGTTCTCAGAACTGAAGGTCTCAGGGTATCATATGGGGTGCCAGGGATTGAACTCAGGTCTGCCGCATGCAAGGCAAGCACCCTACCCATTGCATTATCTCTCTGGCCTCACTCCTGCCCCTGTTTTTATTCATTTTGGTTTTGGGGCCACACTTTGGCAGTGCTCAAGGGTGTCTGTAAGCTTCAGAGTTCAGGGTGTCCCTGGGCTTCAAGGTTGTTCCCAATATTCTTTAAAGGGCTTAGTGGTACATAGGGGACTAGACAGTGCCAACGATCAAACTTATGGGTCTCCAGGGCTAGAGCAGTAGTACAGCAAGTAGGATACTTGCCCTGCACATGGCTGACTAGGGTTTGACCCCTGGCATCCTATATTGTACCCCAAACCCTGCCACGATTGATCCCTGAATGCAGAGCCAGGAGTAAGTCCTGAGTGTGGCTGGATGTGGCCCCTAAAAAAGAAAGCCAAACTTAAGGGTTCCCCATGCAAAGTATGTGCTCTGACTCTTTGAATTGTCTCCTGGCCCTGTTGTGTATTTTTAGAGGGCCCACTTCAAGCAGAGTTCAGGGTCCTGGGGCCACTACCAGTGATGCTCAGCCTAGCACCAGTTTCAGGCCTCATTAGTCAGTGTTCAGACCTACACCCTATGGTGGGTGGACAGTGTGGTCACTAAGGGCCTTATCTCAGCAAGGCAGATACTCTACCAGATGAGATATCTCTCTGTTCCCTCCCTCTTAATGTGTCTTTTAAAAAATTGGCTTTGTCCAAAAAGTATAGTCGAAGTGACATATGCACTTATATGTTCACGCAGCACTGTTTACAGTAGCCAGAATCTGGAAAAAACCCGAGTACCCTAGAACAGATGACTGGTTGAAGAAACTCTGGTACATCTATACAATGGAATACTATGCAGCTGTTAGAAAAAATGAGGTCATGACGTTTGCATATAAGTGGATCAACATGGAAAGTATCATGCTAAGTGAAATGAGTCAGAAAGAGAGAGACAGACATAGAAAGATTGCACTCATCTGTGGAATATAGAATAATAGACTATAAGACTAACGCCCAAGAATAGTAGAAATAAGTACCAGGAGATTGTCTCCATGGCTTGGAGGCTGGTCTCTCATTCTGGGTAACTCAGGGAAGGGACCACCAAGTAAAATGTGGTTGGAGGTCATGTGGGGGAAGGGTGATGCGGGCCGAATACAGACTAGAGACTGAACACAATGGCCACTCAACACCTTTATTGCAAACCACAACACCTAATCAGAGAGAGAGAACAAAAGGGAATTCCCTGCCATAGTGGCAGGGTGGGGTGGGGGGAGACGGGACTGGGGAGGGGGGGAGGGATGTTGGGTTTACTGGTGGTGGAGAATGGGCACTGGTGAAGGGATGGGTTATCGAACTTTGTATGGGGGAAACATGAGCACAAAGATGTATGGATCTGTAACTGTACCCTCACGATGACTCTCTAATTAAAATAAACTAATAAAAAAAAAAGAAAAAAAATTGGCTTTGTTTTTGTATTACACGGAGTGGTGCTCGGGGCTTGCTTACTCCTGGCTCTGGTCTCAGGGGTAGTTCCAGGTGGGGCTCAGGGCACGATATATAGTGCAGGTAATTGAACCATTCAGGTTCAATAGATCACAAGTGCCTTACTCACTGTGCTCTCTCTCCTGCCATTAATGTCTTTTCTTTCTCTTGAGCCATCACTCTTCCTTTAAACCCTAGTAACAACAGCCTTAGTAAATCACCTCCCTACTACCATTTGTTTGTTTTTATTCTGGGGCCACACCTGGCTGTGCTCAGGCTTACTCCTGGTGGTGCTCAGGAGATGATATAGGATGGGGGGACGGGGCTTGGTTCCATGCAAGGCAGTGCCCTGCCCGCTGCACTCTATCTCCAGCCCCAGTAACACCTCTGACATAGCTTTTCTTGCTGTATGGGAGGCAGTCTTTTCAGAGTCATGCTATTCAAATATTATACTTAATTTTGAAATGTTTTACACTCATGAATTCTTCTGAGATGAATTTGCGTAGCTAGATAAGGAAAAGAAGTTATGAGAGGTTAAGTGACGTGTGTCAGAATGACATGAAAGAATCAGAACCAGTGCTTTGTGAACACTTCCTAGTAGTCCCTGTTATCCCCCCTTTCTGCTCAAAGCTTCAACAAAGAATGCCTGTCTTTGCGTTTTGTTATCCTCTTCTTTGTTTTCTACAAAACTCTTGTTACCTCCTCTGCAGGAAATCTTCCCTTCACCTCTCTCTCTTCTTCTTCTTTTTACTTCCTTGGGGGTGGGGGGGGGGGCGTTGTTCTTTGGTCATACCCTGTGGTGCTTGGGGCTTACCTGCCTCTTGGCTCGAGGATCACTTCTGGCTGTGCTGGGAAATCATATGCAGTGCTGGGGATCGAGTCCTGTAGGCTGCGTACAAGGCATGCGCCTTCCACACCGTATTATCTCTCTGGCCCCTTTGTCTCTTCCTGTCCTCTTGCTTCACACAGTGTTTGGGTTTTTGTAGTGTTCCCATTTGATTTTTGCCATCAAAAGTTTTCTGCTTCAGAAAAATTTACTGACAAGTGATACATATTTGGCCTTATCTGCCTCCACCATTTTGGGTCTCATGAGACTGCTGTACTTGTAAAATAACAAATATCATTGTAAGACTGGTCCAGGGCCTCTTCTGCTGGCCAGAATATGTATTCTGGGAAGAATATATTCTAGGAAGGAGCAGACAGTTCTTGAAGGTATCGGGCCAGAGAGATAGTACGATGGGTAGGGGGTTTGCCTTGCAAGCAGCCCCAATCTGGCTTCCATCCCCAGCTTCCCATGTTGTCCCGCAAGCACCACCAGGAGTAAGTTTTGAGTGCAGAGCCAGGAGAAACCTCTGAACATCACTGGGTGTCACCCTCAAACAAAACAAAACTAAAGGTGAGAGTGTGTAGAGGTTAAGGATCTTACTTTGCATGCAGTTCTGTCCCTGGTTCAATTCCCAGCACAGCATTTGTTCTCTCTCCCAAGCACTACCAGGAGTGATCCCTGAACACAGAGTCAGGACTAAGCCCTGAGCACAGCCATGTGTGCAGTAACAAAATCTTAAAAATAAATGGAAGTTCCACATAGTGACTCAATAAAAAATTTAAAAAAAAAAATGGAAGGTGTTTTGGGTTAAGAGAGATAGTATAGGGGTTAAGGTGCTTGCCTTGCAGTGCTGCCAGCACCAGTTTGATTCTTGGCACCACACTGGTCCCCTGAGGACTACCAGGGTTCAGTCCTTAGCACAGATTCTAACCCTTGAGCACTTCTGAGTTCTGGTTCTAACCTACCCCCTTCTCCAGGAAAAAAAAGCAAAACAAAACATGGAAAGTGTTTGCTCTAGAGGAAAGTAAATTCTCTCTAGGAAAGAGATGCGCATGTGTGTGTGCCAAGTAAAGAACAACTCTCATTGGTAAGCCAAACAAACCTGGGGGAAGGGAGACCAGAGAGGGCTGAGTACATGCTTTACATGCATGTGGCAGGCGCAGGCTTAACTCCTGTTACTGCATAGTGCCCTGAGCACCACCAGGAGCAACCGAAAACAAAAACAAAACAGAACAAAACACAGCTTGAGGAAGTGGAACTCGTGCCCATGAAAACAGTGGTATAGCTTAATCCACATTTTATTTTATTGTTTTGTTTTCGGACCGTACTATCCTCTGGGCACTTAATCTGGGCTTTGTGCTCAGGGGTCACTCCTGGTGGGGGTCTGGGGACCATATGGGGTGCCAGGGATTGAACTAGGGTCAGCCACATGCAGAGCAAGCACCTTACCCATTGTACTATCTCTTTGGTGCCTCAATCCAAATTTTAGTATTTATGTTTTTGCTTTTGGTTCACACTCAGCTATGTTTGGGGATTCCTCCTGGCTCTGCACTCAGAAATTACCTTTGGCAGTGCTCTGGGAACCATATGGAATGCCAGGGATTGAACCTGGGTTGGCCCACAGCATAAGAAGAGGGGAAGATTTTTCTAGATAACATTAATTTTCTTTTATTTTTCTATTACCTGCAGTATTGAATGTGATTCAATCTCTAAGAATGAGAGAGAGAGAGAGAGAGAAAGAGAAGATAAGGGGGAGGGAGGGAGAGAGAGAGAGAGAGCTTAGTATAGCAGAGGAAACAGACAATTACAAGATAAAAGGACAAGTCACAAAAATGTAACTGGTGTCCATAGGCCCAGGATGTGGCTCAGTGGTAGTATGCCTGCCTTGCATATCTGAATCCCTTGGCTCGGTCCCTGGTGCCACAACACACAAAGTGGTGTCACAAAAGGGTAGCATATGGGGCTGGAGAGCTAGTAAGGAGATAAGGCACTTGCCTTGAAAGTGGCCACTTTGACTGACCTGGTTCCATTGCTGGCACTACATATGGACCCTGGCACACTACCAGCGGTCACTCCTGAGCACAGAGCCAGGAATAACCCCTGAGCCTTACTGGGTGTGGCCCAATCTGATCTCTGCTATCAGTTTTTAATTTTTAACTTTTTATGCTTTGGGGCCACACCTGATGGTGTTCAGGGCTTACTTCTGGCTCAGGGATTATATGTGGTGCCAGGGGTTGAACATGGGTCAGACATGTGCAGGGCAAATGCCTTACCCACTGTACTAGCTCTCCAGTGCCCCCAGCCCCAATAATTTTTAAATGTTTTAAAGAAAGGACAGCACATGGGGCCAGGGAGATAGCACAGTGAGTTGGGCACTTGGCTTGCACACAGCCAACCCAGGTTTGATCCCCAGCACTACATACGGTTCACCGATCCCGCAGGAGTATCCCCAGTGCTCCCTATGGTCCACTGAGCTCACCAGGAGTGATCCCTGTGCCCTGTCAAAAAGGGCAGCACAGAGTATTGTGGGAGCAGGATGGTCAGGAAAATCTCCAATGAACCTGCTGTCTGTGTAGAAATAAGGAAGGATTGGAGGGAGACCTAGGAGAGGTGTGATGGCTGAAAAGTGATGGACATGCGCATAGACAAGAGGAGAAAAGGGGCAGGGCCAGCGCCATAGTAAGAGGTTAGGGTACTGCCTTGCCACAGCCAGCTTGGATCCTATCCCCAACACCACAAGTTGTTCCCTAAGCTCCACCAGGAATGAGTGTAGAGCCAGGAGTCAGCCCTGAGTTCCACCAGTTGTGACCCCCCTCCCACAAAAAAATGGGGGAAAGCCTAGTATATAAGAACTCAGAGACATCTTCAGAGTGCTCAACCTTGTCCTCCAATTAGAAACAAAAAGATATAGGATGGGAATGGTAACACCCCAGACCTGCATGTCTGTGAGGCAGGTCTGAGCCTTCAGACAATCTCTTTGGCTCTCAGACAGTGAGTGGGATCCAGTGGGCAAAGCTTGGGGGATGAGGGGGAAGGCAGCATTGTGGTACAGGGGCCAATTGTGGAAAGTGGCAGGAGCCCACTTTCATTTGCCACCAGGTATTTTAACCAGGCTTGAGTTTTAGTTTCACCTGGACACATGTCTATTTTTTTGGAGCGTTGGTTTTCTCATCTGTGAAAGGGGTAATAATTCCCACAGGTCTGAGGCACAGATAAGATCCTGATGACTGACAGTGCCTTGAAGATTGTGAAGAAATGGACAATTGGTGAGGACAGCAGTATCAGTGTCATCAGGACTCTGGTTCTATTTTGCCAGGGGCAGAAATTGAATTTATTGAGGCTAGAGAGATGACGGTATAGCAGGTAGGCACTTGTCTTGCATGCAGCCAAACAGGTTCAATCCCCAGAACTCCATGTTGTCCCTTGAGCCTGCCAGGAGTGATCCCTGAGCACAGAGCCAGGAGTAAGCCCTGAACTCATCTGGGTGCCCAACTCCACCACCCCCCCCCCCAAAAAAAAAGGGGAAAAGAAATGGATTTTATGGCAGAGCAAAGCTAACTCTGTTATTAGAGGGTTGGTGCTAGGGATAGAACCAGAACCTTCTGCATGCAAGGCAAATGTCCTATCTCTAGCCTGCTTGTAATTGAGGGGTGAGGGGAGGTGGGCATCCTAGTGTTGCTCAGGGCTGGCTTACTCCTTGCTCTGCAATCGGGGATCACTTCTGGTAGGCTCAGGGAACTGTATGGAGCGCCAGGGATTGAATTCAGGTCAGCTGCATGCAAGGCCCTCTACTATTTCTCTGCTGTTGGGGCTTAGGAAGTGGGTATTGAAGAGGTCAAGGGAAGCTACCCCCACTGCTGCCTGGAAAATGTCTCCAGATCATGTGGCTAAGAGCTGTGGGGGTGGCTATAAGACCTCAGCTAGTTTTCAAACCAAGACTGAGGTTGTTCAAGCCAGGTCTTTTTCTCTGTTTTTTTCTTTAGAGGCCTGGGGTTGCTAGTGAAACCTCAGAACCAAGCTGTTTATCTTTTAGATATTTTGGTTTATTTTTAAATTTCTAACTGTGATGGTATTTTTTTTTTCTTTTTCTTTTTCCCACTTCCCTGACTCAGCATCAGAATGGGACCATCTGTCCCTTGCCTTGCCTACGGCCATTTTAGAACCATCTTGAGGTTGCTTGAAATCTGTTCCCTGTTCTCCTTCCTCTCCTTTCTGACTCCTTTCTCTGTGCTCCTCCAGAAACTGCTCTTACCTTGCTGCCTCTGCTCTTACCTACCCACCTTCTATGGACCTCTGCATCCCCTGGGCAGGACAAACCTGCCTGCCCAGGGTCCTTGTGAAGCAGCTGTATCTGTGGGAACCTGGGTACTGAGGCGAGGAAGGTAACCACTCCCCAACTCCCTGCTCAGTCAGGATGCCCTCTGCCCTGACTGGGCTCTGAATAGAATGGTATTTGTGTTCATGTACATGTCATGCCTGAACTTGTTTCTGCCTTTACAGGTGTAGGCAGTCTTGTAACTTCTTGTGTATGTTTGTGTTCGTGTTTGTGTTCATGTGTGTGGCCTTCTGGCCTGCGGACCCAGGATGAATGACTTAAGAATTGCCCCTTGCAGTCAGGGAGAAAGCTCAGACTGAAGTCATCTGCGGGAGCACTTATATGGTCCCCCCCCCAACCCATCATCACTTGGTGTGCTCCAAAAAGTGAAAACGAACAAACAAAATACCTTTACTGAGTGTTGGAGAGGTAGTAGAGCCAGGAATACATTTTACCTTGCACCACATATGGCACCTTGAGCACCACCAGATGCCTACTCCAATTTAAAAAACAGTAACAACAAAAACTACCCTTACTAACTCTGCACAGAAGTATCTTTCTGGTTTCTTTCCTTCCCTTCTCCTCCCAGAGTCTGCTTCATTTCCTGAGCTGCATTCCCATACAAACTCCTCAGACACAGACAGCAGTTGATAAAAAGTACTTCCAGTGTGGAACCAGAATAAAAAGATCAGATTAAGTCCCCCAGTGTGAAAAGCAGGGTTAACTCTGAGCATAATGGAGAATTAGTTACTTTATAAAGAGTAACAAATAAGTAGGTAGAGGAGTTTATAGAAGGATTTATGGTTTATTTTTGGGCAAAGTGGACTGGACAATAGGGAACTGATAAGGATTTTAACCTTTTTTGTTCTGTTTTTTGTAGTTTGTTGGATCAAAGAGGAGGTGCTTTCATCACCCTCTCCTCGGCTGCTTGCCTTCTAACTTACTTCATGTCTCATACTTTGGCTTGGATCTGCTTTCCCCACTGAGCCCTTAGGGTGGTAATTGGGATAATGCAACACTCTTGGCCAGCTCGGCTGGTGGTAGATGGAGATTGACTCAGGCTTGGGAGGACACTTCCTGTTGCGAAAGGTAGGCGCTTGGCTTCCAGTTGAGTCCTTGGGACTGTGTTTTGGGTAGGAAGGAAGAAGTCGCCTGATGAAACTTTTCCTGACATTTTCCTACCTCCTGCCCACACATTGACTCCCATGTTTTTCCACAGGAGCCACACCAGCATGCGAGTACATTGTGGGGAGAAGCCTAGAGCCACTTCCCTAGATGCTCTGTTCTGTGCTGTCGGCCTGGTAGTTCAGGCCTAGTGATGTGTGGATGTGCCTAGGATCCAGGCCCAGAGTTGCTGAGGGAGAGGAATGCATGCATACAGTACCTTGTACATACTGCTAGTTGTGCTCTATAACTTGGCCTACTTCCCAGGTTCTTCTCCCTCTTTTTCTTTTTTGGGGGTTGGGGAGGTATTATGGGCCACACCCAGCAGTGCTCAGGGGACTGTGAGATGCTGGGGGTCAAACCTGGACCTCTCTCTTGCAAAGTATTGCTCAGCCTCCACACAGATACTCTGTCTTACTTACACATCTTCCTGTGTCTTTTTTTTTTTTTCTCGTGCACAGTTGAACATATCTTTTAACTAGTCACATCTAATTGAAGAATACCCCACCTTGGGCTGAGGGATGATACAGGGTTAAGGCACTTGACCAGGTAGCTGACACTGGTTTGATTCCTGGCACTACATTTGGCCCCTAAACCAAAATTCAAACAAACAAACCCAGACAAAGCAAAATGCACTTCCCTTCCGGGTCTCTGCCAGAACTCGAACCGCTGGGGAAAAGCCACCTGCCTCCATTCTCTCAGCTCTTCTCCTGGTGGTGGTAGTGGCAACAAAACATCTATGGATGGGATTTAAGGTTAGAAATTAGTTGATCATGAGACTACAAGTTTAAATGCTGGTTTTTGCATAGGAATCATGGTTACAACACTTAAATTATTGGGTTTTGGGAGTTGACTTTTTTTGGGGAGGGAGGGAATTTTGGCCTGCACTTGGCAATGCTCAGAACTTACTCTTGGCTCTGTGCTCAGGGATCATTCTTTGCCATGCTCAGGGAACCATATGCAGTGCCAGGGATCGGACCAGGATCTGCTGCTTGCAAGGCAAGTGGCTTAATTGCTGTACTGTGTCTGGCCCCTGGTGTGGGGTGAATTTGAAGTTGCTTTTGAGTTTATGGGAAGCCCTTCCCCAGATGGCGTGCCTTGGTACTTACATTGCCTTTGCCCCCCTCTTCCTCTTTTTTGCGGGATTTCTGGGTTACAGGAAGGACTCAGGAAAACAGGGCTATTGTTTTCTTGTTTGAAGGAGGATGGGAGGGTCTGTCAGCCCAGCTAGCTGCTCTCTCCAGAATGGTACCAGCTAGAGGTTTCACGGGCCCTGGCAGCTGAGTGAGAGTTGTTTGACTTGGGACTCCATTGTGCCCGCTCTTGTTGGTTCCCTCTTTAGACTTCCCATTCACTTTTCCAAGTGACCTCCTAGTTTCTTTTCTTCCTCTCCCATTTTTCTTTATCACAGATTTCTCTAAGTCTCTCTGTGCCCTGTGTGGAGGCCTGTAATGCCTGGGAGTGAATGGGAGGGGAGAGGTTCTGGCCCTTTTCCCTCAGCTCCTGTTCTGTGTCCCACACACTGTGAGGCAGCCCCGCCTCCTTACTCTGCTTCCTTGCTGATTGCAGGATTGAGGGGGAAGTGGAGAGGGTTAGATGGCAACTTGCCTGCGTTTTGCATTGGTACAGCAGTAGAGCCTGTCGGGGCATATCCTGTTGGGTAGTCATTGCTGGGCCTGAGTGTGGGAGCGACCAATCCTCTCTTTCTCAAGGACTTCCAGCCCTTTCCAAGGCTTTAGAGTCCTTTTTCCTAACAGCCTCCTAGAATCTTTTGGAATTTTTTATTTGTGTGTGTGGGGGGGGGGGGGCGTAGAATCACACCCTGTGGTGCTTGGGGTCTCCAGTGGTGCTCAGGGGAACGTGCAATGCTGGGGATTGAACTCAGGCCTCTTGGCATGCAAAGCATGTACTCCAGCCTTTTAAGTTATCTCCTTGGACCTGAATCTTCTGGAATTTTTAATGAACACTTCTAACACTGAAATTCCATAATTACATGACTCATGGGTCAACAAAAAATAGGAAATACACTCTTCTATCCTGTTACTTACTTCTGGAGTTGCTAAACAAAGGATAGTACCCTTACCCATATGTTAACTCTTTTCAGCATGTTATTTCTTCTCTTTGCGTCTTGTGGCTCACTAATTAACTCCTAGAAGGTAGACTCAGGGGTCTAGACCACGTGCTTTTCATCCAGGAGACTTTGGGATGGAACTGCAAGGTCCCCTAAGCTCCTCAAGCTTTCCTGAGCACTGCTGGGAGAGACCCCTGAGCACTGTCAGGAGGAGTGGCACAATAACAAATCAAAGGGCTGAGTAGCTGAAAAAGCTGAGCTCAGTGCAAGGACAGCCCCAGTGCTGAGCTGGGAGCAGGCCAGACATGAATGTCACATTAATACTGGCTGAATAATACTGTCTGATATTGGTAATAGTAGTTTGTATTTGTTAGAGTATTTCAAAAAAGCCTTTTATCTACTTGCAAAGTAGGTGATAGGCTGGGTCAGAAAGACAACTCAAACTATATGCTGGAGCATATAGTTTGCATACAGAAGGCCTGAGTCTGATCCCTGTCACCAAGTGGTTGTTAAAGCACTGAGCTGGGTGTAACCCCTGAGCACAGCGGAGTGTGACCCAAAGGAAAAAAAAAAAAGCAAAAAATATAGTTGATGGGCAATCAGAAGTACCTGGAAAGAAACTTGTTATTAGAAGAGCTTTTTAAGGAACGGGACTAGAGATAAGCCACACTGAAGTATGACCCTTCCTCACTGGGCTGGAGAGATGGTACAGCAGGTAGGGTGCTTGCCTTGCGCACGGCCAACTCAGGTTCCATCCTGGCACCTCATATGTTTCCCTGAGCCCTGTCAGGAGTGATCATGGGTAGAGCCAGGAGTAAGTCCTGAGCACAGTCAGGTATGGCTCCAAAACAGAATAAACAAAAATACTGCTAGAAGAAAAAGAAAGAAATATGACCCCCCACCCCCTTTCCCAACTTAAAGAGCTGGCCTCCTTTTGCCCTTCTACCACCCACTCCCTTCACCCTGGATTCCATTCTGACTTGTCATCTCCTGAACATTACAAGCTAATTATGGGAGAGTAATTAGGGTTTTTTCCTTCTCGCCTTCTGTGTCCTAGAGCAGTCTTTCCCTAAGTGGGTGATACTACTCCCCAGGGGGCACTAGAATAGCCTAGGGGGCTGGTGGTAGCTTGGGGATGGAAGCTGAGCCTCCCACACTCAGCCCTTGGAGCTGTTTCCTCGGTTCTCTCTTTTGTCAGTGCTCTGGTCAGGTCACATTCTTCTCATTTCTCCAGATAGGCCCTCTGGGAGAGCCTGTCCCTTGAGTGTCAAGAGAGCAAAGAGGAGAGCTGCAGGGCAGCTTGGCAGTTTTGCCAGTTTTCTCCCGATCAGTTTTCTGGGAGCGGAGCCTGTGATGAGTTGGCATCTCGGGGAGGGGGATCAAGGTGCTGTGTGTAATCGTCGCATGGTGTGCCTGTACCACGCCAGAGTCTGTGCCAGATGCTGGGAAGATTCTGAAACAGAAGGCAGCGCCTTCAGGAAGCCTTTGGGTTGTAGTTGAGGAGCCTGACACACTTGAAATCATTAAAGAGGAATTGAAGATAGAGAAGAGTCTGAAGGGACAACTTGTTCCTTTCTTCCCCCTCACTCAGGCTGCATGTTTCATTTCATTGAATTTTTTTTTTTTCATTTTGTCCTTTGGTCCCCACCAAGTTGTGTTCAGGGCTTACTCCTCTGTTTATGCTCAGGGATCACTCTCGCAGGACTCAGAACCATATGGGGCGCTGAGGATTGAACCCAGGTGAGCTGTGTACAAGGGGAGCGCCATGCTCACTGTACTTCTCTCCAGCATTCACATGCTGCCTCTTTCCATCCTCTCCAGTTCTTTCATCTCTAGAGTCCAGAGAAAAGCTCTCTCTGATCAGACTCATCTCTACCTTGTTCTGTCTAGCACATAAATATTAAATCAACAAGCTGCTGAGTATTTCACGTATATTTAGAAACACCTGGTGCTGTGAGGAAAACAAAGGTTATAGCTGATAAAATTTCCCAAGTGGTGCAAGGGTAGTGGGTAGTATCCTGAATGAGATGAGTGACATTAAGTATGTGTACATTAGATTTAAATTTGGAAGTCAAATATGGTTCCTTGTATTACACATGGAGTTACATCTACAGGAGAGTTCTTGCTGTTGATATCTCTGTTGTTCCTTCATACCTAAACAAAGTCATATATACTGGCATGTTGCTCATCGATTTGTTCAAGTAGGCACCAGTAACGTCTCATTGAGAGACTTACTGTTCTTGGCATATCCAATACTCACGGTAGCTTGCCAGGCTCTCCGAGAGGGGCGGAGGAATCAAACTCTGGTCAGCTGCGTGAAAGGCGAACGCCCAACCACTGTGCTCCAGCCCCTAAACAAAGTAATATGTATAATTGTGGATCATAAATGTCATCTTACTGTGTACAGCCAGTGCTGTGTATACAAAGTATCTCGTACTGCTTCTAACCTACATGGCATCTTGGAACCCTACTCTGAGTATTAGAAAATTGATTCTTGACTTCTATGATGCTTTCCACAGCCTCTCCCAAATGAGATGGGTCTTTTATAAAGACTGCTGTCTTTATAAAATTTTAATGTTCATAAAATATGGAGAAGTCCTGCTTAGTCACATAAACTCTAGCAAGTGAAAGAAAGCAGCCACAGACTGTTAACCCACATGCTTACTGTGTAAAAAATAGTTCTCTGTGTTACACACTGCTGTTACTTTTTTTATTAAAGTCTGCATAACTCTCATAACAGGTACCACCCCTGCCCTTCAAGAGCTTCTGTTCTTCTCAGGATATAAGACACAAACATGTGAAAAGTTAGTGATGCTGCAAATCTGGGTTTTTACTGTTGTTTTGGGGCCACATGCGGCTTGCTTGGGGGTTACTCCTGGCTTTGCGCTCAGAAATTACTCCTGGTGGGCCTTGGGGAAACCTTATGGGATGCTAGGGATCAAACCCTGGTTGACTATGAGCAAGGCAAGTTCCCTATTCACTGGTACTATTGCTTCGGCCCCTGATGTTACAGTCTGATTTATTCACTTGTAAGAGGCCAGCCCAGGGCCAGAGAGACAGCAGAGTGGGTAGGGAGCTTGTCTTGTACATCTGATCCCAGAATTTAGTCTCTTAAACCAGGAGTAAGCCCTGAGCACTGATGGGTATGGCCCCCAATCAGAAAATCCCCAAACTAACAAAAAAGGAACTCTATGGGGATATAGCTCAAAAAATTAGTGTACTTGCTTTGCATAAAAGGCTAGTCTCAGTCTCCTGTGTTATAAAATCCTCCTCCGGTGCCATCAGGAGTGAGTGACCCTTCTCCAGCAGCAGTGTGCTCGAAGGAGCTCCTGGTTACCTCTGTGTGACCCAGAAATAAAACAAAAGAAAAAACTAGTTTCAGCTATGTCAAATAAAGGCAGAGTTGTAGTGTAGCCTCAACTTAGGCCACGTGAGTGCACATCTTGGTTCTTCCACTTAAACGAACTACTTTAACTATGGGTAGGTTATTTACCTTCACTCAGCTATAAAATGAGAGTAATAATGGTGTTGATGTTAGGGTTTTATGATGGTTATTTTACCTGGTGTATGAACAGTACTATCAGCATTACGGTCTGGAATTTGAGACCAGAAGCCTTCAACCTTGACTATGTGTCACCTTTCCTCTGGGTTTTAGCTGGAAGGGCTGAGGAGAAATGTGCCCTAGCTTATTTTTTCTCTTTAGTCTTGGGCTGGCTACCTTGGAATGAGAACCTTCTGTTGAACTCTTGAACTCGAGCTAAGAGTGGGGCAAGAAAGGGAAAGGAGTGATTAGAAGAAGAATCCCTTAGGCAATAGAAACTGTAAGCAAGTCAAAGAAGGCCTCTGCGCCAGATTTTTGAGGTTAGGGGCCTTGGGTACAGTGGGAAGGATACTTGCCTTGCATATAGCTGACCCAGATAGAAAATCAGCACCTCATACCCCCTGAGCCCTTCAGGAGTGACCCCTGAATGCAGAGCCAGGAGTAAGCCCTGAGCTCTGCTGCTGGGTGTGGCACAAGAAGCAAAAAAGAAAAAAAGAACTTTGAGGTTATACCATGGCTCTGCCACTTCCTGGCTGTAACTTTTCACAAAATCATTTAGTTTCTTTAAACTTCCTTTAGTGGTGAAAAAAATATGCCAGGAGTACTGATCTTTTTTTGTTCGTTTTGAGATTTTATTCTAAAGCACTCAGCCTTAGTAGGAGCAAAGTAAGTACTCAGCATTTGCTAGCTGTTTAATTATTAAGGAATTGGGTAGGGGGGAAGGTGGGCCAAGAGTGAGATCTGAGACAGAAGGTATGAAGATGTCTTGTGGTAGTAAAGATAAGGGCCACCCAGATGGGATAGATAATTGTATTTATTGCACACAGGATAATCCTGGAAAGGCTTTTAGATGCCAACTCAGATGTCTTTTTTATTTGGTTTTGGGCCACACCTAGCTATGCTCAGGGCTTACTCCAGATTCGATACGCTCAGGGATCACTCCTGGTGGGGCTTGGGGAATCATATGGGATGAACCTGGGGGGGAAGGCATTTGCCCTACCTGCCGTACGGTAGCTGCATCCTCTCATTTTGGTTTTGGGCCAGCGTTGCTCAGAACCTACTCCTAGCCTAAGTCCTTAGGAATCTCTTCTGATAGTACTGAGGGATTTGATGCTGGAGTTCTCACCCAAGTCAGCCACATGCAAGCCTTACCCTCAGTACTGTGTCTCAGGCCCTTAATTTTCCTATATTGATCTTATATTCTGAAACCTTGTTGAACATATTGATGAGTGAATTTCTTAGGATTTTATACATACAAGATTATGTTACTTTTACTTCCGTTCCTATTCAGTGCATTCTAGTTTTTTCTTAACCTGAATTAAGTTAGAAATAGTAAAGAACTTTGTCTTGTTGTGAGGTCACATATTAAAATATACCAAATTTGGTTTTAAACTTAAGAATTGTAAATTCAGGTGGTAATGTGATTAGTATGTAAAACTGAAGTTGAAAGTAATGGATAGCATAGTTTGTGCTGGGTTTAGAGTAGTTAGGGAAGATTTTATGAAAGAGGATTTGGGACTTGGTTTGACTGACATATTACAGGTCATTTTCAGGCAGGGTTGGCCATACTAGCATAGGGGGAAGGAAAAAGAATGTGGGTTGAGTCAGTAAGGAAAGAAATGCTGTGAGTAATGATAGTAGAAAGTAATATTGATCTCCCATACTGGTCACCATGCCTGACTGTTCAGAACCCAACTGCTCCCTGGTAGTACTAAACCTTCCATTCACCTGTTAGTAACTCTCTAAAATAATTTCTCAAAATGGGCCCATTAACTCTCTACATTAGACTCTATTAAATATATGAATCTTTGAATCTATTAAAAATATAAATCTTTGCTCCACCCCCAGAACTGTGGTACTAATTCAGAATCTCTGGACAGAGACTTTAGATGTCTGCTTTCAAAACCGTTTTTACTTATCCTGGAATTTGAGAACCAGTACTCAGAAGCAGTCTGTATCTGTCCCCAACCTTCATTCAGGACCTCCACTGTTTTTTATTTTTTTAATTTTTTTTATTTTTTGGTTTTTGGGTCACACCCGGCGATGCACAGGGGTTACTCCTGGCTCTTCACTCAGGAATTACCCCTGGCGGTGCTCAGGGGACCATATGGGATGCTGGGATTAGAACCGGGGTCGGCCGCGTGCAAGGCAAACGCCCTACCCGCTGTGCTATCGCTCCAGCCCCCTTCCACTGTTTTTTAGCAAAAGATGTACCTTTTCATGTCACCATCAAGTCATTGCGTTTTTTGCAGATCAATCATTGTGTTATTTGTGCATCAGTCATTTGCGCATCAATCATTGCGTTATTTTCAGGACTCCCTTGTCTTCCTTTCTCTTTACCCCAGAAGATAAAAAGTGTCTCTTCACTTTTTATCTCTACCTGTCCCTTCTTTCTCATTAGTTAACCATACTCTTGTTCCCCTCCCCTTGCCACCTCTGGGCAGCTGACCAGACAAGAACTAGACTGCTGAGATGAAAAGATAGCTCAGAGGGCCAGGGTACATGCTTTGCATGGGGTAGCTCTAGTTCAATCCCCTATACCACACGGGTCCCTCAAGCACTGTAGGTATGCCCCACCCCTAAAAAAAAAAAAGAATCATACTATTGAGACAAAGAGTTTGAGCCAAAGAGAAAGGATAGGAGACACCTGCAATAACTTAATGAGAAATGTGTTTATGTGTGAGGGACAAGCCAAGAATTCCTGATGTCTTCCCAAGTACAGAGGTAGATGTTGGACCAGATAGATAGTGCAGGAGTTAAGGTACTTACCTTGCACACAGCTGCCTTGGTTTGATCCCCAGCACTGCATATGATCCCCAAACACTTCCAAGAGTGAACCCTGAGCACAGAGCCAAGAGTAATCCCTGAGTGCTGCTGGACACTCAGGCAAAACAAAATAAAACCAAGTGCAGAAGTCTGAACCTTTTCTAGTTCAGCATTAAACTGAGCACACAGACTCATATTTGAACTGTGGTGTGTATTTTTGTTTTGTTTGTTTGTTTTTATTCTTTTTGGGTCACACCTGGCGATGCACAGGGGTTACTCCTGGCTCTGCACTCAGGAATTACCCGGGGACCATATGGGATGCTGGGGATCGAACCCAGGTCGACCGCGTACAAGGCAAACGTCCTACCCACTGTACTATCACTCCAGTCCATTTGTATCATAATTTTTCAAATTTTAGAGCTAGGGCCATGGGCTCAAGTGAAGAATGTATGCTTTGCATGAGACTTGGATTCGATCCCAGGCACCACCAAAAAAAAAAAAGAAAAAAAAAGAAAAGAAAAAGATCATTATATCAAGCAGCAAGCATCTGTTTGGGTCTGCTCTCCTTCTACAAGCATGAGAGATCTTTGCTCTTCCGAAAACGTAGGGTGCTTGCCCTGTGTGCAGCCAGCTGGGATCGATCCCCCTTGCACCACCATGAGTAGAGTAGTTCTGAATGCAGAGCAGGAGTAACCTCTGAGCATTGCTGGTTCTGGCCCCAAAGGAAAAAGTAAAACCCTTATCTTGGACCTTGTTGCTTCCTTAACCATCTGATTTCCCTCCCTTGTTTCCAAGTCAGGCTTCTTTGGGGAGAGTGCTGCAATCACAGCTCTCAGTTCCTCACCACCCTTCCCCCCAACCCCTGTGGTCAGCCTTCTGCTTTCACAGCTGCACTTCCCACAGAGGATTCCTGGGTGCCAAAGCCAGTGGTATTTTTCTCAGTCCTTTCTGTCTCTTCCTCTGTGTCTATTCTGCTCTCCATATGTAGCATAAGGCAGAGGGTAACTCTGACTCTTTTGTTCTCTCCCTGTATACACATTCTCCTGGGATATGTTTTCTCCTGGCCTTGATTCTCACATTCATGAATGTCTAAATCATTTATCTTCATACCCTTAGATCTAAATGCCTAGTTGGTATTTGCTTCTGCATGTCCCCCTAACATCTCAAATTCAAAATCCAAACCCAAAGGGGTATCCCTTAGAATGGCATTCTCCAGGAAGCCTGGAGTGAGAATGAGATTCCCAGCCTGAATTTCATTCTGCACCCTAAAACAGACTTTATTCAGCCCAGTCCTGTCTTAGTCTGTGTGAGGAGAATGAGACCCCCAAAGCTTAAGTACTTGCTTAGGGACACAAGACTGATGCTAAAACTCCCACTGAAAAGTCACTCTTCCCAAATGCAGATACATATTTCCATTATACAAAGCCGTTTCCTAGTGCCTTGCAGGCTTTCCTTTAGCCCTATGGCATATACATACTCTGCCGCATATCCATATTTACATACTTGGCTTGCATATAAAACTATAAAGGGCTTTGGGACCTTACATGTTTCTCATATTGTTGAGCCCCCCGCCGTGTCTTATTGAGGTATTGTCACACAGTGCTCAATAAATATTTAATGGATAGAGGAAATAAGAGAAAGTCACTTTGTAGGTTTTCCCTGATTAGAACCTACCTATCCCAGAGTAGGGCAGATGCAGACACTCACTCAAAAAGTATGTACTACTTGGTTAATGGTAGGGCAAACTTTATTCATTTGTTTTACTTTGTTTGGCAATGTTCAGGGACTCCTCCCAGCAAGTCTTGGTAGTGCTCAGGGATTTGAACCACAAAATCCCAGCCTCCTTCAGAGCACTTGTATCAGCTTGAAGTCCTCTTCTATTTCAAAACTGCCCCTCTATTAAGTCTTTCTCCTGGGCAAGTTTGGATTTTTTTTTTTTCAGGCTGCTGCTATCTTCTCCCTAGGCCAGGAAGCTGGTCCTTTGATGGACAAGGAGGGCTCAGTCCTTTTCTTCTAGAAACTTCTAGACAAGTCAGCACACAATGTGTATATGATGGTCCATGCTCAGGCCGGAGCTGCAGAATTTTTCTAGACTCTCTAGACCCCCAGTTCCTCTCTCTGAGCGCTTGATCAGTGTACAAGGAATTTGCCTGATCTCACATACCAAAGCTATGTGCCTTATGCTTATTTCAGTGCATAAAGAGCTCTGTTGGGCTCTTTTTTAATTTGGGCATTCGCCTTTCACGCGGCCAACTCGAGTTCGATTCCTCCGCCCCTCTCGGAGATCCCGGCAAGCTACCGAGAGTATCGAGCCCGTGCAGCAGAGCCTGGCAAGCTACCCGTGCGTATTGGATATGCCAAAAACAGTAACAATAAGTCTCTCAGTGAGAGATGTTACTGGTGCCCGCTCAAACAAATCGATGAGCAACGGGATGACAGTGATGATGATGATGATCATCATCATCATGTTTTGCTTTTTGGGTCACACCCAGCGATGCTCAGGGGTTACTCCTGGTTCTGCAATCAGGAATTACTCCTGGCAGTACTTGGGGGACCATATGGGATGCCCAGGATTGCACTCAGGTCAGCCATGTGCAAGGTAAACACCGTACTCGTTGTACTATTGCTCTGGCCCCTAATTTTTGTTTTTTTGGCAGTGCTGAGATCAAACCAGGGCCTCACATATGCAAGGCATGTACTCATTCACTGAACCACATTAATTTTAAGAAAAGTTTTAGAAATCCTGTATTGATTTTCAGAATTAGGCTGAAAAGAGGTGCCCTCCCTCCCACCTTCCGGACTACACACAACAATGCTCAGGAATTACTCCCGGTGCATTGCTTGGGGGACCTTATGGGATGCTGGGGATTGAACCTGGGTCAGGTGTGTGCCACACAAGCACCTTACCCACTATACTATCTCTCCAGCCCTAGAAAGGGGTTTTAATTATATATTGTTTTTGTTTGGGGGCCATTATCATGACTACTCCAAACTCACTGCTTAGAGGTAGCTCTTGGAGGTCCTTGGGGACATGTGAGCTGGGGCATGAACCTGAGCCTCTAGTCTGTTATACCTGCCCTCCAGCTATTTGAGCCATCTCCATGGCCCCTAATTATCCACTTTAATACTCAGCACAAGTGTTACCTGGAAAGTTTGTATCTTAAGTGATATCCTCTCTGTCTCTTCCTGCTCTGCAGAGGCTGTGAAGGGACTCGCCCTCTTCACTCCCGGTGTGTGTGTGTATGTGTGTGTGTAAGGACTTGCTCTCTGTCATAACATCCTGTCTTCTGTGTGTGTGTGTGTGTGTGTGTGTGTGTGTGTGAGAGAGAGAGAGAGAGAGAGAGAGAGAGAGAGAAGGGACTTGCCCTCTGTCATTCCATCCTGTCTTGTGTGTGTGTGTGGGGGGGGGGGGGGTGAGGATAGAAACAGAACTGGGCCTTGGCTCAGCTTGCAGCCCCACCTCCCAGGCGCTCTCCCAGAAAGCGGCCCTGCCAGGCGGGCGTGGGCGGCCTGCCCCGGCAGCTGCGCAGCTTGCTGGGCTTGCCTGCTCTTGGCCCAGCGGGAGAGTGAGTGTCTTTAGAGGCTTTGTCTGAGTTCTCTGGCCCTCTCTTCCTGGCACTGCTTGGCTCATGAGCTGGAACTCAAAGTTCTCACATCTTATCCACCCATCCCAGCAGTCCTGACTGCACCTGCTCCCAGACCCCCACTTCTCATTCTAGTTCCTTTCTATCACCCCCAGATGCCTCAAGCTGCGGTCTGGAAATCCTCCGTCTCAGGAGGACTGAGAAGGGAGAAAAATGGCAAAGGTGTGCCCCCAGTAGCTTTCCTCATCTCTACTTTGGAAAAACTCATGATAATTAACTTTTACTGAGAGCATTCCCTGGGACACTGTCTTTTATGTTTCTGGGGATTACTCTTATTTGAAGGAAATGTCCTGTGTTTTGCACATGAATCTTTACCACCCCCATCTCCCCTCTGCCCCCCCAGCAAATTTGTCACTGAATTTGAAGTTATTCTGTGCCTTTGAAAAGCCATCTGTGGGGCAAGGGGATGGTTCAGTGACAGTAAACATCTGCCTTGTAAGGCTGAAAGTTTAATCCCAGGTGAGGCCCACAAGTGCCCAGCAAATGTGTGTATGACCAAGTGTGTGTGATTCTCAGTCATTTCTTGTTCCAGCTGGGAGGTGCGGGGGACACCCAGATGTGCTCAGGGCTTACTCCTGGCTCTGCATTCATTCAGGAATCACTTCTGGAGGGGATCTAGGAACTATATGTGGTGCAGGGAACTCAATCCAGGTTGGCTGCATGCATGCAAGGCAAGTTTCTTACCTGCGGTACTCTTTCGCACCATCTCCAGTCATTTCAGCAATAGCAGTGGGAATGGCAAAATGAGAAAAGCCATCTGAGCTCTGGTTTCTGTTTTCTCCTTCTGACTTTTCCCAAAGAGCATTAATTCTGAGCCAGTCAAGAGAAAAGGCAAGTAACCATCCCTGTAGCTCCTCATAATCTGTTACTCTTGTATCCTGATTGGATGCCTTTCCCCTCACTCTATGTGCAGAATCCTTTTCTAAACTTCTGACCGTTCTTATTCTTCCAGGACCCTGCTGGAATCTTTGAGCTGGTGGAAGTAGTCGGCAATGGAACCTATGGCCAGGTGTACAAGGTGAGACTTAAATAGTGCCGAGAAGCACGATTCTCTTCCTTTCAAGGGGAGAGGAGCCCGTGGAAAGGGGAGAGAGGATCTGGAGGGAGAGGAAAGAGCACAAGTGATGAGAAGAGGAAACAGCAAGTGGGTGTTATTGCAGGCCTCTGCCTCTGCTCTAGAGCTCAGCCCTGGGTGTGGCAGGAACTGGGTGGAGCTGGGTGGCTGTGGAATGGGAGGTGTGAGGGCCATGGGAAGGGTGTGTCACTTGTGTCAGGGCTCGCTTGGGAGCAGAACTCAGGGTAAAGATGGAAGTTTGGGTTTTTCCAGGACCACATAGATAGTTGGGACTTGGAGGTCGCCTGTGCTGTAGTGATGACCTTTTGCAGAGAGGAAGAGGCTGGAGCTCCCACAGCCAGCCTTGCCAGAGGTCAGGCCTTCTGCTTTTGAGGCTGCCTCTGTCTCCCACAGAAATGATTTCCTCAGCCACTGATTTTGTTGTGTGTGGCCTTGCTTGTCCAGCCCTCTCACATAGCTTGGCCACCAGTCACTCCCGGGAGGGTTACATTCAAGGTAGACACTGCCCTATGGCTGGGGGCCCTAACACCTCACCGCCTCCACCGCCCCCTGGTATGTGGAGACACAGTTTCTTCACAGTTCTCTGCATCTCTGACCTGTTTCCTGGCTCTCTGATGCCACCTACTCTTCTCCTCCCCTTTTCCCTATGAATTTGGAGAATTAAGATTCCCTCCCCCATCTCTTGCCTGTTGTTGCCATGGAAATCATAGCTCTGTGTTCTGCTTCTCTGGGCTTGGGGTCTTGAATGACTGCTGGGGATAAAAATAATCCAGGGGCTAGCAGTGCACATGGCATTCCCTGCCAGAGGCTGCTCTTCCCCAGGAAGCCTTGAACTTTTCTGTCCAGGTTTTAGAGGACTCCCACCAGGGATTTCAGAAGGCAGAAGGGGAGGGTTGAGCATGGCAAGACATATTGTAGAAGACGTTCCTTCCCATTGACTGACCTTGTGTTTCATGCGTTCCCTAAAATCACAGCTGCCTCTCAGATGATTATGAAAATAATTTAAGTGCCTTTGTGTGGGGGAAAGGCTGCGCAGGCATGTAGATGCTGTAGATCCAGATCCCTGCTCCCAGCTGCTTCAGCTCAGAGAACAGAGGAGTCAGCTCTAACTTTCAGACGATAGGTAACCACGCCAGAGAGATAGGAAAAGAACCTAAGTGTCTTCCACATTCCTCTCTTCAGTGTTGTCGGGGAGAAGATCAGAGTTTAGAAGTTCAGACTTGGTAGTTTCTCTGTAGCTTTATGATCAACACATAGTTGAGGTGTCTAGCCACCATGAGAATCAATTTTCTTTTGAAAGGGAGCCCACATGTGGTGGTGTTCAGGGCTTGTACATGTTCAGGAGAAAACATGTTCCAGGGTGGAAATAGGCAAGCAGAGAAACATTGAGACAAGCAAGTGAGATACGTGTTCAAAGGAGAACAGGGGCTTGAAGAGCCGGCCCCAAAAGGCTTAAGCTAAGAAGAAAAATCACTTTGTTAGGCAGAATAACACCCCAAAGTGTGGCTTCTGCCCGAATCTAGCTCTCCTTAATCCTAATCTCGGGTCCCCTGACTTCTGTTTCTTGGTCCTGCAGGGTCGGCATGTCAAGACAGGGCAGCTGGCTGCCATCAAGGTCATGGATGTCACAGAGGTGAGGAGTAGCGGGGGCAGAGGGAGGGTGTGAGCATTGAGAAGAAATGGGGGAGACTGTCGGGGCTCACATTCTCCCACTTACCCCATCCACCCAGGACGAGGAGGAAGAGATCAAACAAGAGATCAACATGTTGAAAAAATACTCACACCACCGCAACATTGCTACTTACTATGGGGCCTTCATCAAGAAGAGTCCCCCTGGAAATGATGACCAGCTCTGGGTGAGGAGAGCCCGCCACCTGCCTCTCCCCGAACTTCTCCGCTCCAGATTATTCACTCAGAACTCAGCAGAGTGCTCCGGCTGTCCTTCCGCCACTCCTCCCCCCACAGCCTTGCCTTTTTCTGGACTCAGAGGGACCTCTTGACCGTCACAGAATCCCCAACACGTTGCAGTGTCCTGTCCTTTTGAGCATTTTCCAGAGGTCCTGGGTTTGCCCCCACCTTTATCCTGACCAGTACACCGTGTACAGCAGCACTTACGAGTGAGCAATGTCATCCTAGCCAGGGCCAGAAGAGATCCCAGGGAGGCTGACCCTTCATTCTCCTTCCTTTGAGACTGATCCTAGGGGAAGGCAACAGACCGAAATATTTGTGGGAGGTGACAGGACTCTCAGGCAGTACACAACTCCTTGTTGGTGATTCTCACCAGAACTTGCTTTAATTCTTAGCCTTCCCTCCAACAAATTGTCCTGGCCCGAAATGTTTTTAAGAGTCACCATCCCGGGGCTGGAACAATAGTTCAGTGGTAGGGCGTTTGCCTTGCACACGGCTGACCCGGGTTCGATTCTCAGCATCCCATATGGTGCCCCGAGCACTACCAGGAGTGATTCCTGAGTGCAGATTCAGGAGTAACCCCTGAGCATCTCCAGGTGTGACCCAAAAAGAAAAAAATTTAAAAAGAGTCACTGTCCTCCCTAATTTTGAACATTATTGTCTACAGATTCCCCAGCCCAGCCCTTTCTGGTAACTAAGCCCAGGCCTCAAGAGAGAGCTTGGTGATGCCTCTAACCTTGGTGAGGAGGTTAGAGCTGACATCCAACTTTCCCCTTTCAGCAGTGCTGGTCGGGTACTTCTTGAGACCTTTCTGTGTAGCATGTACAGAGATAACGAGTCCATGTCCCTGTCTCTGGCCTATGTCTCTGTCACTTTCAAACTCCCTCTCTCCTTTCCCCCCTCCCCCCATCTCCTCCCCTTCCCCCCTCCCCCTCTCCTTCTCCCATTCTTTCTTCCTCTCCTCTCCCTCTCCCTCTTCTCTCTTCCTTCCTCTCCCTCTCCCCCTCCCTCTTCCTCTCCCTCTCCCTTCCTCCCTCCCTCTCCTTCTCCTTCTCCTTCTCCCTCTCCTCTTTCTCTCTCCCTCTGTCTCCCTCTCCCTCTCCCTCTCCCTCTCCCTCTCCCTCTCTCCCTCCACTCCCATCCTTCCTGTAACAGTAGGTCTACTTCCAGGGGAGATCATTGTAGTGACTGGGCGCCCCCTTCTGGACCTGTTTGGTACCATCTTTTCCTCTGACTAATCCTCTGGCAAATTACTTTTGAGTATGCAGATCTACATATCCATCCAACCTTTCTTTGCACTACATATGATGTTTATTCTTTTGAAATTTAAAAAAAAATTGGGGCCACACATGGCGATGCTCAGGAATTGCTCCTGGCTCTATACTTAGGAATTATGCCTGGCAGTGCTCAGGGGAACATATGGGATTCCAGAGATTGAACCCAGGTGAGCTGTTTGCAAAGAAAGCACCTTACCTGCTGTATTATCACTCTGGCCCCCTGATGTGTTTTCTTTTGGGTACCCAAAAGAAAATGGGTACACTGAGGGGTACCCAGTCTCAGTGCTGTGCTCAGAGATCTAGTCCTGGGCTCCTGCTTGTAAATGCTCCAACTGTGAGCCATCTCCCCACCCACACCCATTCCCTAGAGCATTGTATGGGACTTGGAGAGATAGTTCAGGAGATAAGGAACTTGTCTCATGTGTGGCTGTAGCAACAATAACCCTAGTTTGAATCCCTGCTACCATATGTCCTTCCTTGAGTACCACCAAGGTTCACTCCCGAGCAAAGAATCAGGAATAGCCCCTGAGCACTGCAGCATAGGGCCCAGAGGGGGGGGAAATGTACTGTGGGGCCAGGGATGTGATTTGGTGGTTTAGCACATGTCATATATCTGAGGCCTTGAGCTCGATCCTATCACTGCTGAAAGTATTCTGAAAATAGTATCACTGTATCTCTGTCATCCATTGCTCACCAATTTGCTCAGGGACGTCTCCATTCGTCCCTGTCGCATGCTAGTGTAGCCAGATGGCGTACTGGGGGTTTTTCAGGGTCAGGGGAATGAGGACCATCTTACTGTTTTTGGCATACGAGTACACCACGAGGAGCTTGCCAGGCTCTGCCATGCAGGCGGGATACTCTTGGTAGTTTCGAGAGGAACGGAGGCTTTTGGGGCAGCCTCTAATTGCCTTTACAGGTGTTCCCAGTCTGCCAAATGTAGACTTTCGGTTAACTGGCATATTGTAACGACCTGCACACTGACAAACACGCATCTGCCTAAAGTACTATGTTGACCAGAGAGATGGCACAGGTGCTTGCCTTGCATGTGGCCAACCTTGATTTGATCTCTGGTACCAATTATAGTCCCCTGAGCACCATCAGATGTGATCCCTGAACTCAGAGCCAGGAGTAAACTCAGAGTACCACTAGGTGTGACCCAAAAGCCAAAAAAAGAAAGAAAAAGTACTGTGAAAAGTGGTCATCAGATCCCCTTACTCCCTTCCTAATAGGGGACTTTCCTTTTGGCCCCTTCATCTGGACTTTGAGCTTCTTCCTTTGAGCTACAGGAAATACCCACTTATCTCCCTGTTCTTGCCCTATCTGTGGAACTTTCCCCCGGGTCTTCCCAGGTTCTCTCTCGTAGCTCTCTGGTCAGTCCCATGTACTGTTTTTGTTCCTTTGGAGGTTGTTTGGAGGACTCACCTGGAAGTGCTCAGGAGCTACACCCAACTGGGTGCTTGGGGGGTCATTCCGGGGGTGGGGGGGCGGCGCGGGGAGGGTTCAAGGACCATGCAGTGCTGGATATCATACCCAAGCCTCTAGCTCAGTTCTGGCTCTCAAGACCTCTGGTCATCCAGGGAGCTAACAGGAAGAGGAGGTCTGGCTGATGCTTTACCGTCCTGTGCTTTGCTCGTACCATAGCTGGTGATGGAGTTCTGTGGTGCTGGTTCTGTGACAGACCTGGTGAAGAACACAAAAGGGAACGCTCTGAAGGAGGACTGTATCGCCTACATCTGCAGGGAAATTCTCCGGGTAAGCACGAGGCACTGTCCCCTGCTGGAGCTTCTCTTTGGATGTGGACCCTCTTGCACTGCAGGGGACCATGTGAACCCTTTTGAAGGAGAACCTGGCCTGTTTATGGTGGGGATAAGACAGGTGCCTCTGTTCCCACTTCTCGTTTGTAACCCTGCAGCTGCTAGAAATTTCCTGGGAGCCATAACCATGGGTGCTTCTCAAGAAAATCAGCCTATGCTTGGATTTCTCTGCGGACAGTCCAGCTCCGTCTAGATTTATGCCTTGCCTGCCCTGGGCTCATGTCTGCTCTTGATTCTTTTCCATCCCCCCACACAGAGACTAACTTCCCTCTTTCTCCGGGCCCAGGGTCTGGCTCATCTCCACGCCCACAAGGTGATTCATCGAGACATCAAGGGGCAGAATGTCCTGCTGACAGAGAATGCAGAGGTCAAGCTCGGTATGCTCATGTTTGCATTTGTTTTTATTTCATTTGGGGGTCACACCCAGTAGTGCTCAAGGTTTACTATGTATTCAAACTCCTGGTGGGCTCAGGGTACTAGATGAGGTGCCAGGGACTGAACCCAGATCAGTCACATGCAAGGCAAGTGCCCTTAGTCACTGTACTATCTCTGACCCTTCCCTTCACATGCTGAATTCTTCTGAGACAGGTCCAGGAGAGAGACTATTTTTCTTCTTTTTCTTTTTCTTTTTTTAAATGTGTGTGTGTATGTGTGTGTGTGATGGAAGATTGGTACTGCCAACTGCCATTCCCAGCAGTACCCTCAGGCTACTCCCGGCTTTGTGCTCGGGGGTCACTCCTGATGGTGCTCAGAAGCTGCTTTTCCTCTTTGTTGGCCCAAGTTCAACTCTCTGTAGTTAGGATACTTGTTTCTTCCTTTTTTTATCTCCTCCCCTGGACACCCTGCTTTCTGCTAGCACCTTTGAGGACAGTTTTGCGAGACGCTGGGATCCTGACCCTTGGTCTGTTCACCTTAGTTTTCCCCAAGACCCAGGAAAGACTTGATAAGTTTCTTCAGGATGAGGATGAAGTAGTAAAGGTGTTCGGGGAGCTCCCGAGACCCAAGGGAGAGGCCCCTCTCTGCCCTGGAACATGCACCGTACAGGTCTACGGCAAGGGCAGCAGACATGAGGCCCATTCACAACACCCTGCTGTCCATGGCTTTCAGTGGATTTTGGAGTGAGTGCACAGCTGGACCGCACTGTGGGCAGGCGGAACACGTTCATTGGGACCCCCTACTGGATGGCCCCGGAGGTCATCGCCTGTGATGAGAACCCTGATGCCACGTATGATTACAGGGTATGGAAGGGAAATAGGGAGCATGGAAATGGGGGTGATGAATTGACTGAACACATAAAGGGCTTGAGCAGGATTGTTTAATGTGATGGTTTAACACCAACTCAGCATGACGGGTTGAAAAATATATTTGCAGCAAGGAAAGTCTAAATGGGAGGATTGGGTGAGCGAGGGGTGGCGCGGGGCTGGAGGAAAGGGAGTGTACCAGGGAGTGGTCTGGAAAAGGCCAGGATTGTGGGTGAAGGGAGGGGTCAGGAACATTCACCTGTTCCTTCTCTTCCCTCCATAGAGTGACATTTGGTCTCTAGGAATCACAGCCATCGAAATGGCAGAGGGCGCCCCCCGTAAGTGCCCTGAGTCTGGGAGAGGAGGCTCAGGAAGTGTCTGTAGGGAGGAGGTGGGTCGTGAGGGTTTACTGTGAGACGGGAATCTGTAGCCTCTTAGGAAAGACTGGTGGTGTCTCTTCTTTGCCCCAGCTCTGTGTGACATGCACCCCATGCGAGCCCTCTTCCTTATCCCTCGGAACCCACCACCTAGGCTCAAGTCCAAGAAATGGTAGGTTTTCGGGGGGCTGGTTTCTAGGAACAAAAGTCTCTGGACAAGGACACCCCCTCTCCCTCCCTTTGCCACGTATGTTCAAGCCTGGGCCTGCACCATAGAAGAGGGTTTGGGACAGGGACACGTGGTGTGGGAATTGGTATTGGAATGTGGAAAGATAGGAGGAAGTTGTGGTAACTTTGGTGAATGACTCCCCACTCCCCCTTCCTCCTGTGGGCCCCACTTTTGAGGGGGCCCTCCCAGCATGCACCCACATTGTTTTCAGGTCTAAGAAGTTCATTGACTTCATTGACACATGTCTCATCAAGACTTACCTGAGCCGCCCGCCCACGGAGCAGCTGCTCAAGTTCCCCTTCATCCGAGACCAGCCCACAGAGCGGCAGGTCCGCATCCAGCTTAAGGACCACATTGATCGTTCCCGGAAGAAGCGAGGCGAGAAAGGTCAGTGGGCATGAAGGGAGATGAGGGTTCTTGGAACACAGGTTAGCTCCGCTCATCCTCACCAGCCCTGGCTCCCTGTCAGAGCCCACCCCGGGCCAGCCTCTGTGTTCTCGGTCGCTTCTCACTCTTGCACGAACATCCATGCAGCAGTGCATCTACTCATTCTCCTGTGCCCCCTGTGGGGCCTGATTCCCATCTCTGACCAGGCCCAAACCTGAGGCCCGCTGTCACCTCATTTCTGCAAGGAGATGGGCAGGTACCCAGATGTGCAGTCATCTAGACAGACCTTACTGGTTATCTCCATCTAAGGTTTCCCTAACCCACAGGGGTTGGGGTTTGGGGGTTGTCTGCGGCGCTGGATGAAGAAATAACAGTGATCTCCCTTCTGCAGAGGAGACGGAGTATGAATACAGTGGCAGCGAAGAGGAAGATGACAGCCACGGAGAGGAAGGAGAGCCAAGGTGGGCTTAGTAGACAAAGGCTGAGAGGACAATAGTGGTCCTTGGCTTGAGGGCTGGCAGTCTGGAGGTGATGGGCCCAGCGAGGTAAAGCATCATGTAAACAGAATCTCTGAGGAAATGGAATGAAAGAATGAGCGAGTGGTAGGGAAGAGGGTGATTCAGTGCTACAGGCCAGACTGTTAAAGGAGCACAGAGCCACAGCTGGGCCCGAAGAGAGAGCAGACCACCCACTGGTCTCAGAGAGACCAGATGCAGATGGGGTGCCTACAGAGGTGGCAGCCAGTTCTGACCCTGTTCATTCTGCCACCTTGACCCAGCTCCATTATGAATGTGCCTGGGGAGTCCACCCTACGCCGGGAATTTCTCCGACTCCAGCAGGAGAATAAGAGCAACTCAGAGGCTTTAAAGCAGCAGCAGCAACAGCAGCAGCTGCAGCAGCAGCGAGACCCTGAGGCCCACATCAAGCACCTCCTGCACCAGCGGCAGCGACGCATTGAGGAGCAGAAGGAGGAGCGGCGGCGTGTGGAGGAGGTGGGCAGTCCTGGGAGGGCCTGGCCCTGGTGCCATTCTAGGTTCATTAAGGTGCTTGATAGAGAAGCTCGAGCCCAGTGTACTCTTCCCTGCAGGCTGTGTGTGGACGGTTGTGCTTTCTGAAGGGCCGTACTTGTTCCCCACAGGCTAGATCGTCCCCTCCCTATTTATGCATGTAAACCTCTGCTTTGGCTGTATCTTACTTTAGGCACCCAAGATCTTGGGGGTTAGCACTCAGTGCCAAGGGCATCAGACTCTCAAAGGTCTCTGACCATACATGAATAAGATCATTCTAAAGACCCTCCTTTTTTTTTTTTTTGCTTTTTGGGTCATACCCAGCAATGCTCAGGGGTTACTCCTGGCTTTGCACTCAGGAATTACTCCTGGCAGTGCCTGGGGGACCATATGGGATGCCGGGGATCGAACCCGGGTCAGCCGAGTGCAAGGCAAACGCCCTACCCGCTGTGCTATCGCTCCAGCCCAAGACCCTCCTTTTAATCCTCCTTTTACTCTTGGTTGTTTTGACTTAGATTTGCAAAAAGTTGTTTTTTTCTTTCTTCTCTTTATTTACAGTACTGGGGATCAAACTTAGCCCCCCCATTAGAAAATACAGTCTTATTAATTGAGCTAAATGAATGTTACTGTGGTTTTTCTCCCCAGTGCTAGGGCTCAAACCCAGGGTCTCAAATATGCAAGGTCGTGCTTTACTGCTGAGCTGCATCCTCAGCTTTCAGTTGGACTAATTTGGAGGAGAATTAAAATAACTACATGATCTCCCAGCTCAGAGAGCTGGGTTTAACCCCCAAAATTTAAAGAATAGAAGGTAAAAGGACTGGGGAATGTAGAGAGCACTGCTTACCTTGCTTAGTGCAAATCTCTTCATGTCATACAGTGACAAGGATCAAACTCAGGGCCTCACTCATGCTAAACAAGTGTTCTTCCTCTGATGCACATCCTCGGCCCTATTTACTTTTTAGGCCTCCCTAGCAATGGAAATAGGGCAAAAATCTCTGGGACCACTTTCTGCTGGGGGCCATGTGTCTGGGATCATATGTTCCCCTGCTCTACCCGTTCGAGCTCTCTCCTGGGCCCCTGCAAATCTCTTTTAATAAAATCTTGGGGAACTGTAGTGATAGTAAACAGGTAAGACACTTTTCTTGCATGTGGCCAACCTGGCTTTGATCCCTGACACTCCATATTGTCTTCCTGAATCCCACCAGGAGTTATCCCTAAGCACAGAGCCAGGAGTAAGCTCTGAGCACCGCCACGGTGTGACCCCCCAAAGCAAAAATAAATAAATAGAATCTTTCTTTTAGGGGGGTCACACCTGGCGATGCTCAGGGGACCGTATGGGATGCTGGGAATTGAACCGAACTGGGTCAGCCGCGTGCAAGGCAAACGCCCTACCTGCTGTGCTATCACTCCAGCCCCAAAATAGATAGAATCTTATCTTGGAGGTCCAGAAAGCTAGAACAAGTCTTAGTATAAAACTGCAGGGAGCCCGTAAGCATCACAGGTCACTGTCACTGTCACTGTCATCCTGTTGCTTATCGATTTGTTCGATCGGGCATCAGTAACGTCTCCATTGTGAGACTTGTTGTTACTGTTTTCGGCATATCGAATACGCCATGGATAGCTTGCCAGGTTCTGCCATGCGGGTGATATACTCTCAGTAGCTCGGGCTCTCCAAGAGGGGAGGAGGAATCGAACCCTGGTCACAGGTATGGGCCATAAAGCAAAACACAACTAATTGGCTTAGTAAAACTCCCCAATGTAGTTGGACCTGAAGACTTTTTTCATCTTCTTTTCCTTAAATGATAAAGAAGACAAGTTTTTATTCTTTTTTTGTTCAAAAAGATTGTGGAAATACTGTGCAAGCTGATTTACTAATGGTTGTAAGGGTGGGAGTGAGCCCACCTCCAGAGTCCCTTCTGGCTTTTTTATTTTTGTAAACAGATTTTATTTTGGAGGTTTTTGAAGGTGAGAAGGGAGGGAAAGCGAGAGAAAGGGGGTGAGGGAGGGAGGTGAGAGAGAAATGCATACGAGACAATGCGGGTTTCTCCAATGGTGGAGAGAGCCTCTACACACATTACATATGGAAGCATAAAAGTACACATCTCAAGAGGGGAGATGCAGGCGACACTTGTGCTCGGCCACGTGGGCACAAGCAGCACACAGACATGGGCAGCATATGCGCCTCCCTTCTGGCTTCTTGGTTTTCTCTGTTTGGGCCCCACCTACCCTCTTGTGTCTAAAGGTTGTCATTACCTCCTTGCTCTGCTTGGCAGAAGTTGATTGAAAAGGCCAGGACTGTGTGGGGCTTGTTGTCTTTTCTTCAGTTTGCAGAGTTTCGGTTCTGGTTTTGGCTTACTTGGTTGTTTGATGGAAAAGACCCATTTAAGCCCCCTCCCAGCGCTGTAGTCAGCCTCTCAGTCTTGTTCTCAGCCAGCAGCTACCTTAGACTAGCAATTTCTCCCAAGCCAAGCCTGTGGGTTCTTAGATAGGGACAGAGAGGTTTGCAGAAAAATGGTCACACCACCGTCTCGCCACCATCCGAAGTGAGGAGACTTGCCTGCGCTGTCCCTTGCGAGAGGTGCTGAGATGGGCTGCTCACATCACCTGTGGGCCTGTCTCTGAAGTCACCCCTCTTCACCCACAGCAACAGCGGCGGGAGCGCGAGCAGCGGAAGCTTCAGGAGAAGGAGCAGCAGCGGCGGCTGGAGGACATGCAGGCCCTGCGGCAGGCTGAGCGGGAGCAGGCGCGGGAGCAGGTAGGGGCCCCAGTGCACTTTCCTCCCGGGCCTCCCCTCCTGCTCCTGCTGCCTGCCTGCCTCCCCTGCTCCCTGATGCCCTCCCCCCTTCTCTACCCAACCCCAAGAGTCCTATCTTTTCCAGCTTCACTCTTTCTGTTTTCTCCCACCCTTCAACCCCCAACCCTGGCTCCCCGCCCTCCTCCTGTCTCTGTACCTTCATTCCCATCTGCCATCCTGACTACTTGCCCCTGCCTCCCTCATGGCTCCTCCACTCTGACTTCTTCCGCCTTCCCTGGCCCTCCACGGGCTCATTCCTGTGCTCTCTACTACTCTTACCCGCTCTCCTCCTCATCCTCACCCCACCGATCCCTTTCTTCTTCAATTCCTTTGCTGCCGCCGCCGCCTTCCTCTGCCTCTTCTTCTTCCCTGCCCTTTGCACCCCTACCCCCAACCCCCGCCCCCCCAGGACTATATTCGTCACAGGCTAGAGGAGGAGCAGCGACAGCTCGAGATCCTTCAGCAACAGCTGCTCCAGGAACAGGCCCTACTGCTGGTAACGGGGTCCCCCAGCTTCCTCCGGGAAGATGGTGATCAGCTTCTCTGCTGGAAGGGATGGGGACATTTTAGGGGAAGGGCTCACCCAGTGCCCAGGGAAGACGTTATCTCTTTAGGTAGTTGGAAAAGAGAAAGGGCGTGCCCACTCTCACTTCCAGGACCACCTCCCGCTGAGCCTCTCTCCTTACCCTGGGTCCAGGAATACAAGCGGAAGCAGCTGGAGGAGCAGCGCCAGTCGGAGCGTCTGCAGAGGCAGCTACAGCAGGAGCATGCCTACCTCAAGTCCCTGCAGCAGCAGCAGCAGCAGCAACAGCAGCAGCAGCAGCAGCAGCTTCAGAAACAGCAACAGCAGCAGCAAATCCCACCTGGAGACAGGAAGCCCCTGTATCATTACGGTCGGGGCATTAATCCCGCTGACAAGCCAGCCTGGGCCCGAGAGGTTTGTCACAGCTTCGGTCATCTGGTCACACTGCCTGAGGCCTCGTAGCTAAAAGAAACAGCCAGCTGGCACCAGCAGAACTGCACTGAGGAGGGGAAGGAAGGCCTGGCATAGGCTACGGGGCCTGGGGTGGTTGTGGCAGGAGGAGATCTAAGGTTGGGAGCCGCAAAGCCAAAGCTGTCCTTTTGCATCACAGGTGGAGGAGAGAACCAGGATGAATAAGCAGCAGAACTCGCCCTTGGCCAAGAGCAAGCCAAGCAGCACAGGACCGGAGCCCCCCATCCCCCAGGCCTCCCCTGGGCCCCCAGGACCCCTTTCCCAAACTCCTCCTATGCAAAGGCCAGTTGAGCCCCAGGAGGGACCACATAAGGTAAGTCTCTCCTCATTCCTGTCTTAACACCGACACTGGGACTGCACTCAGCTGTATACACACACTCATGCTTAGTCAGGGGTCTTAAAGCTCAGAACTCCTACAGACTGCCGCATGTTGTTCCCCTCTTACCTGCTCCTGGGCTTCAGGCACCTTTGGTGGAAAATAGGAAGCCAGAATCTTCACTTCCCCCTCTCTGCCAGCCCTCAGGTTGGGACGTGCCACTGAGCAGGCAGCCCACCCTCCCTGGTCTCTCCCTGCAGAGCCTGGTGGCACACCGGGTCCCACTGAAGCCATATGCAGCGCCTGTACCCCGATCCCAGTCCCTGCAGGACCAGCCTACCCGAAACCTGGCTGCCTTCCCAGCCTCCCACGATCCTGACCCTGCTGTCCCCACACCTACTGCCACACCCAGCGCCCGAGGAGCTGTAATCCGCCAGAATTCAGACCCCACCTCCGAAGGGCCTGGCCCCAGCCCCAACTCTCCAGCCTCAGCCTGGGTCCGGCCAGATAATGAGGCCCCACCCAAGGTAAAGAAAGCCCAGGGGTCCAGGGACGGGCATCGATACTATAGGGGAGCATGAGGGGGAGTAGGCAAGGGAGCGATGGGTTGGAATGGGGCCAAAGGAGAACATGAAGGGGACACCGTGTTCTCAGCCCAGGGTTAACCCACTGGATCCCCTGGTGAATGTGAGAAGGGAAGAGCAAGCAGATGGCTGGGGAGGCCAAGGGACAGACTTTCTGAGTTAGAAACTTGCTTCTGTGACTTCATGGGATTTGCTCCTCCAAGAAACCTGGGAGGGAGGGAGGGAGGGAGGGAAGGAGGGAGGGAGGGAGGGAGGGAGGGAGGGAGGGAGGGAGTAGAGAAGGAGGGAGGGCTAAGATAGAGAGATAGAGAAGGAGGAGGAGAGGAGAGGAGTGAGGAGAGAGAGAGAGATCCCCCTGTGTGTCATCCGCCCCACCTGCTTGCCTGGCTTCTTCCCCTCTCTCATTAGGTGCCTCAGAGGACCTCATCTATTGCCACTGCCCTTAACACCAGCGGGGCTGGAGTGTCCCGGCCAGCTCAGGCTGTCCGAGCCAGGTAACCCTGAGTAGAGTCAGGCAGCAGCATACAGAGTGGGGCAGGGACGCACAGGAATCTGCCAGGTTACCCGCTTAGGGTGGGCAAGCCCCAATACAGTCACCTCAGCCCCCTCCCTGCCCCGTCCCCGGCACCCTGTGCTCCCTCCACAGACCTCGCAGCAACTCCGCCTGGCAAATCTATCAGCAAAGGCGGGCCGAGCGGGCCACCCCCAAGCCTCCAGGGGCCCCCGCTCAGGCCCCTGGCCCGCCCAACGCCTGTAGGTAATGGCACTGTCCCTGCACTCACTTCCACGCTCACTTCTGCCACCTGCTTCCCCCTGGTGACGGCTCCCTCTGCTGTGTAGCTCAGCACCTTTGGGGAGTGGAGCACCCCATCTCCCTCACCGGCCCTGACTTTCCACAGTAACCCCGACCTCAGGAGGAGCGACCCTGGCTGGGAGCGCTCGGACAGCGTCCTCCCGGCCTCTCACGGGCACCTCCCTCAGGCTGGCTCTCTGGAGCGGAACCGTGTGGGAGGTACGTGGCTGGGCTAGGCAGGGTGGGGCCTGGCTCATGGTGCTGATCCTTTGCTCAAGGGGTCAGAGTGGGGTGTGGACTCGAGAGCATCCCCTGCCCAAGTGTCAGTGACCACCCCTCTCTCTCCTGCCATCTCCAGCCTCCACCAAACTGGACAGCTCCCCAGTACTCTCTTCTGGGAACAAAGCCAAACTTGATGACCACCGCTCCCGGCCGGGCCGGCCCGCAGTAAGTCAGTGGCAGCTGTGGCCCTGCCGTTTCTGGGCTGGGACTTGGGATGGAAGTGGCGCTTCCAGTGGGGAGCTGGGTAGGGTCGTCACTAATCTGCATGAGAGGAAGGGCTATGGGACACTGGCTGGCACTTCTCGGTCACTAACCTTCCGTAACCTCTCTCCTGCCTACCCCTGGCTGCCTTTCTTCCCCCGTGGCCCCTCCCAGAGCTATAAGCGAGCGATTGGTGAGGTTAGTGCCAATGAGCATCTTATGGGAACCCCTCTGTCATCCGACCCTTCTCCTCCAGCCATCTCCCTCTCTGCCCGTCGCCCTCATGCCAATTCCTCTCCTGCAGGATTTTGTGCTGCTTAAAGAGCGCACGCTGGATGAGGCCCCCCGGCCTCCCAAGAAGGCCATGGACTACTCTTCCTCCAGTGAGGAGGTTGAGAGCAGTGAGGATGACGAGGAAAGCAACGGTGAACCATCCGAGGGGAGCAGAGACACCCCTGGGGCCCGGTATGAGGGTGCCAGGGAGAGACTGGGGCACAGGGGAGGGAGTGGGGCTTTGGGAATGGTGGTTCCCTTTCCCTTCCGGCCCTCCTTTGCTGATAGATTTGCCAGGCAGAGTTGCTGGGAGGTCTGTGGAGGGAGCACAGGGTGCCAGGGCCAGGGCAGGGAGGGGGCTGAGGTGACTGTATTGGGGTTTGCCCACCCCTAAGCGGGTAACCTGGCAGATTTCTCTGTGCCCCTGCCCCACTCTGTATGTGGAACGCTGGGCATCATAGCTTATCAGTCAATCTTCCCTTACTGAGAATGGAGGAGAGGTCTGGTATGGCTCTCCCCCGCTCTGCATTCACTGCCTTTGCTGTCCCTGGCCAACCTTCCCCACATGCCAGCACAGAGCATCCAGTGGTGGCACGGGCTGCTCTGGGCTGTGTGCGCAGACTCAATCCCACAGTCAGCTGGCCCCGTGACCTCTCTCTCTCTCTCTCTCTCTCTCTCTCTCTCTCTCTCTCTCTCTCTCTCTCTCTCTCTCTCTCTCTCCCTTCCCCCCTCCCCTTTCCTCCCTCCCTCATTCTTTCTCCCTTTCTCTCCTTTCCTCTCTCTCTCCCTCTCCCTTCTTCTCTCCCAGCAGTGATGGAGACACTGACAGTGTCAGCACCATGGTGGTCCATGATGTGGAGGAGAATGCTGGGACCCAGACCCCCTACGGAGGTGGCACCATGGTGGTCCAGCGTGTGAGTGGGTTTCCCCAATCTTTTCAAATCCTACCATGCACCTGCCTTGCCCCAGCACTCACCCCCCTTCTCTCTCTTCCTTTAGACCCCCGAAGAGGAGCGCAGCCTGCTGCATGCTGACAGCAATGGTTACACAAACCTTCCAGATGTGGTGCAGCCCAGCCATTCGCCCACCGAGAGTAGCAAAGGGCAGAGTCCCCCCTTAAAGGATGGAGGCAGTGATGTAAGTGGGTGAGAGCAGATCCCAGATGATAGCTAGGGGTCCAGGGTGGGAGGAGGGGGAGGAGGCAGTTGAGGTGGGCAGTCAGAGGTCCTGGGAAAAATTGGCTGGAATTTGGGGGGACCTGGGGCCTAGAAGTAGTAGTAGGGGGAATGCCACAGACTGGGTCCCAAATGTTCACTTGACCTCCTGCCTCCACCCGCACAGTACCAGTCTCGTGGGCTAGTAAAGGCCCCTGGCAAGAGCTCTTTCACGATGTTTGTGGACTTGGGGATCTACCAGCCTGGAGGCAGTGGGGACACCATCCCAATCACAGGTGAGGACTGGAGAAACAGGACTTGACAGTTGTGTGCTTCCTTGTGGGTCCAAGTGCCTGCCCTTCTGATACCCTTTGATCCAAGAGTTAAGATGCTCAGAGTGGCCCAGGTACCGACCTGAGTAATGAAACCAGGACGAGGCCTTTTAGCTGTGTTTCAGCTCTTCCGCACGTCCCTCCATTCTCCCTCTACTTTCCTTCTGACTGTCGTGAGGAGTCCCCGCTGGGTGAAGGGAGAGCGGTGATGAGCCTGGAGCTCACCCCCTCTCTTCTTCTTCTGGCAGCCCTCGTGGGTGGAGAGGGTAGTCGGCTTGATCAGCTACAGTATGATGTAAGAAAAGGTTCTGTGGTCAACGTGAATCCCACCAACACCCGGGCCCACAGTGAAACCCCCGAGATTCGGAAGTACAAGAAACGGTTCAACTCAGAGATCCTTTGTGCAGCCCTTTGGGGTAAGCCTGCGCTGGGAAGGAAAGGAGGGTGGGTTCTACTCTACACCCTGCATCAGGGAGGGCCTGGCTTTGATGCTCATCTACTCAACGGGTCCTTTTCCAGGGGTCAATCTGCTGGTGGGCACAGAAAATGGCCTGATGTTGCTGGACCGAAGTGGACAGGGCAAGGTGTATGGACTCATTGGGCGGCGACGCTTCCAGCAAATGGATGTGCTGGAAGGACTTAACCTGCTCATCACCATCTCAGGTGTGTCTGTGGCACAGGGCTGGGACTGGAGGGGGCGGAGGGTCAGGGACATACCAGTTCTTCGGGTTCTGTCACCATCTTTAGCCTGGGTGGGAGGAAGGCAGCCTTGGTCCAGGAACCATAATGTGGGCTCACACTTGCCTTGTGGTAGGAAGATAAAAATGATGGTGAGTAAATAAAACCTGAACTTCCAGTGAGGAAGAGTGTGTGTGTGTGTGTGTGTGTGTGTGTGTGTGTGTGTGTGTCTGTGTCTGTGTCTGTGTCTGTGTCTGTGTCTGTGTCTATATCTGTATCTCTGTGTGTTGTATTCACTCCTCAGGGAAACGGAATAAATTGCGGGTGTATTACCTGTCCTGGCTACGGAACAAGATTCTGCACAATGATCCGGAAGTGGAGAAGAAGCAGGGGTGGACCACTGTGGGGGACATGGAAGGCTGCGGGCACTACCGTGTTGGTGAGAAAGTCACAATAGAATGGCCAGGGCACATCTGTTAGGAGAAGGGAGAAGTGAGGGGTTCAGGGCTCAATAGCTAAGACAGTCTTAAAAGGAGAGACTTGGGGGGCTGGAGTAATAGCACAGCGGGTACCTTGCACACAGCTGACTGGGTTTGGTTCCCAGCATCCCATATGGTCCCCTGAGCACCCTGAGCACCGCCAGGAGTAATTCCTGAGTGCAGAGTCAGGAGTGACCCCTGTGCATCGCTGGGTGTGACCCAAAAAAAGCAAAGGAAAAAAAAAAAAGAGACTTGGGATCAGGGTTGGAATGTAGAGACTGACTGTTGGGAGATGACCAGCAGCCCAACAAGGAAGTCCCTATATCCTTCTCTTCTTTTCTTCCTCTAGTAAAATACGAACGCATTAAGTTCCTGGTCATCGCCCTGAAGAACTCTGTGGAGGTGTATGCCTGGGCCCCTAAACCCTACCACAAATTTATGGCCTTCAAGGTAATCGCCACCCTGGTGTACAACACTTCCTAGGTGTCCCTCTTGCCCTGTGTCCACCAAGCCTTCTCTCCACAGTCCTTTGCGGACCTCCCTCACCGCCCTCTGCTGGTAGACCTGACAGTGGAGGAGGGTCAGCGACTCAAGGTCATCTATGGCTCCAGTGCCGGCTTTCATGCTGTGGATGTCGACTCGGGGAACAGCTACGACATCTACATCCCTGTGCATGTAAGCTTGGTGGGGCTGTGGGCAGAATGGGACCACCAGCCTGGTCCCAGACACTAGGACTCCAGCCCACCATCTCCCCAGATCCAAAGCCAGATCACACCCCATGCCATCATCTTCCTCCCCAACACCGACGGCATGGAGATGCTGCTGTGCTATGAGGACGAGGGTGTCTACGTCAACACGTACGGGCGAATCATTAAGGATGTGGTGCTGCAGTGGGGAGAGATGCCCACCTCCGTGGGTGAGTGCGGTGTCCCCACTTCAGAGTGCTGGCCTGAAGCGGGCCCAGGGCCGGGTTACAGCAGCTCCTCTGTTCGATTCCCTTTTTCCTAGCCTACATCTGCTCCAACCAGATCATGGGCTGGGGGGAGAAAGCCATTGAGATCCGCTCTGTGGAGACGGGCCACCTGGACGGGGTCTTCATGCACAAGCGAGCCCAGAGGCTCAAGTTCCTGTGTGAGCGGAACGACAAGGTGGGAGAACTTGGGCCCGTTGTGCCCCCACGCTGGGCTGGTCCCTCTGCCGGGCAGGGGAGGAGATGGTTTGGGAATCTTTCTGAAAAGGGAAACCCCGGGGCACAAAATGTGCAGGGGCAGCCCTTCCCTCACCTTCAGTTTCTGAGAGAACTCTCCAGACTCATCTGAGAGGGCCCGCATCCTCCTTCCCCGCACATTCTGCTCTCTGAGGGCATGGGGGGCACCCTGAGGGGCTCACTTCTGTAGCTTCTTTTTCTCTCCCCTCCCCATTAATCCCCATCCCTTGGTGACTTCTTCTTCTGCCTCCACACAGGTGTTTTTTGCCTCAGTCCGTTCTGGGGGCAGCAGCCAAGTTTACTTCATGACTCTGAACCGTAACTGCATCATGAACTGGTGACAGGCCTTGGGCTGGGGTCAACCCCCTGGACCCAGCTCTCCCCTGAAGCCAGACTTCCCCAAGCTGCCCTCATTTCCCTTCCTTGGGCTTTTGCTTTTACTGGTTTGATTCACTGGAGCCTGCTGGGAACGTGACCTCTGACCCCTGACGCTTTTGTGATCACGTGACCATCCTCTTTCCCCCAACATGTTCTCTCCCCAAAACTGTGCCTGTCCCAACTTCTGGGGAGAGGCACAGCTTCCCTTCACCAGGAATTGAGTGGGCCCAGCCCCACCCCCCCTTTTCTCCACTTAAGAGGAGAGCATTTGGGGCTTGGACCCCACACCCCACTGCTGCTGACTGGGCAGGGCCCTGGGCCCCTTTATTTGCACGTCAGGGGAGCCGGCTCCCCCCTTGAATGTACCAGACCCTGGGGGGGGTCACTGGGCCCTAGGTTTTGGGGGGGGTCACCAGCCACTCCAGGGCAGGGACCATTTCCTCATTTTCTGAAAGCACTTTAATGATTCCCCTCCCCCAAACCCCAGGGAATGGAGGGGGGACCCCGCCAGCCAAAACATTTCCCCCTTTCCAACTCCTATCTCGTCTAGTCTCTGCCCTTCCCTGGTGGAGGGAGAAGCGGGAAGCTCTCACCCTCCACACCCCCGTGCTTGCATCTGTATATAGTGTGAGCAGCAAGTAGCCCCGGCCCTCCCTGCCCCAACCCTTCTCAATGTAGTGGCCTTGGATATCCCCTTTGTTAATAAAGACAATTCAACCAGCTTCCACCACTCCGCGCCCCATTTTATTGTCTTCTCTTACACTCCAGCTGCTAGCCAAGGTGAGCAGGCAGAGCTCTGAAAAGGGGAGTTTGGGTGTGGAATCGGCAGGGGATGAGTGAGGAGTGCTGGGTCAGACGGGGGAGTGGCTCAAAGGGCTGGAGCACAAGCAGAGTGGGACCCCAGAAGACCTCTAGTGGGAGAGCCCCGGGAAGCACACTTCCTCCCTGTCTGCATCCCCTGCCCCTTCCCAAAAGGAAACCAAGCGGAAATGACTGAGGGTGTTTAGTTCTGCACATTCCATCGAGCACAGCCAGGCAAGAAGAGGAGTGCAAATGGGTTTCCTGTTCGGCTACATGATGTCTAAAGATAGAAGCTCATAGAGGGGGCCAGAGGGAGAGAACAGGGGCTAAGGCCAGCCTGGCTCAATCTGGCAACGCATATATCCCCTGGGCTCTGACAGGAGTAATACCTGACTGCAGAGCCAGGAGTCAACCCTCAGCCCTGCTGGTGTGGCCCAAAAACAAAGAAGCAGCTTATAGTTAGGGGCTCACATGGGGTTGGGGCGTTGGAAAAACAGGGAGGTCAGCAAGGTCGAGTCAAAGGTGGTTCTTAGCTTTTAAGGATTGGCACGCAAGAGCTGAGCCCTGCATGGTGGTCAAACCTAGACACATGTGCACTTGGGAAACTAACGAAATCCAGATTTACTGGACAGATAGTATAAGTTGAGGTGCTTGTCTTGCCTGTGGCAGACCCTGGTTTGATCCCCAGAAACACATGACCCACTTGGGAGAGCATAGGGCCTGGAGTGGCCCCAGAGCACTGCCAGGTATGTTTTTTTTAAAAAAAAAAAAATCATTTACTATTGGCTGTGGGAAAGGATCAGTGCAGCAGTGGCAACAACTTGTTCTTCAAACCACAGGGCTGTGGGTCAGTGGCAAAGCTCCTGCCTTACACGTGTGAGGTACTAGGTTTGATCCCAGACACTACAAATCGAAACCCACGTGGTTTCTCCCAGGATATAGGAGAAGGGAAAGCTGAAGTTGGTGCTGCCACGGGCTCAGGCTTACACACAGGGAGGGTAGGGCAGGTCCGGCACTTGGTTGAAGTAGCCCCCAAGGAAGATGAAGCTGGACCCAACACCGAAGAGCACCAGAGCAGCCCAGAAGCAGACGTTGTCCAGGGCCTTCCCCATGCGCACCCAGTCGGACACCTCCTAGGAAAGGACGGGCGGGAGCTGGCATCAGCGGTGGTGACGCCGCGGCCAGCCGGGGCGCGGACAGGTTAGCAGCACTTGCCCCACCTCATCAGCGGCCTCCTGGTCCCGCGTGCTCTCGGCGACAAAGTTGATGGCATCCACGCAGCAGCGGACCTCGGGAGCGACGGCGCCCAGGCTCTGGCAGAGCGCAGCTGTCGGGGCGACACCCGGGGCAGGGGCTCAGGCTCCCGCCCCTTCGCGGGAAGCTCCCGCCGGCCGGCCCCGGGCGCGCCACTCACCGGTCCACGGCCCGTGCCGATGCCTCTGGCCCTCAAACACGAGCTCGCTCCGCGGCTTCTTCAGGATCAGCTCCTCGGCGCGGAGCAGGATGCCGACCGACGACGCCCGCCGAGGGCGCGGGGCGGCGCGGGGGGCCTCGACGGGTGCAGCCGGGCCCAGGAGGCGGGGCAGGAGCTCCAGTAAGACCTGGGGACGCAGCGGGGCCCAGGAGGCGGGGCGCGTCACAGCCGCCCCCCCCCGCGCCCGCCCTCCCCGACGGTGCTTACGTGTCCCCCCGACGGTGCTTACGTGGCGCAGGCGCGGGCACGTGGCGTGGGTGGTGGGCGTCCGCAGGGACACGTTGAGCACAATGACGCAATTCATGACGATGAGCGTGGCGACCACCATGACGAAAATGAGGAACCTGAGGGGCCGGGAGTGTGTGAGTGACGTCACGGCCTCCGCACCCTTCCCGGGCCGCTGCTCCTCGACGTCACAAACACCTCCGGCCAGGGATGGAGTTACTCCCCTTAGCGGCACCTCCTCTGCCGGGCCGCTCGCGTCCCCCGGCCCGTCTGTGCCTCCGACCACCGAGGGCAGCCATGAAGGGGAGCCCTAGCTCCCTGGAAACGCTGCTGTGGGTCTACCACTTCCACAGCTCCACGGAGGTGAGGCGACGCCGATGGCCCCGCCCCAAGTGGCCCCGAGAGACCCCCTAGGGAAGGGGCTTCTGCCCGGTGCTGCCCCGAGCACTGCCATACGCTGCTCCGTCTCCAGGTGGCGCTCCAGCCCCCGCTGCTGTCTTCCCTGGAACTCGCTGTGTCCGCAGCCCATGAATATCTCGAGCGGAGGTTCCGAGAACTGAAGTCTCTGGAGCCGCGGGGGAAGTCGCCCATCCCAGAGGCCACCCTGGGGCTGGTGCTCAGAGAAGCCGCGGCCAGCCTCATGAACTTCGGCGCCACCTTGTTAGAGGTGGGGGGTACAAAGGCTGAGGAGCGGGGCCGGGCGGTGGGAGCCCAGGCAGCCCCACTGACTGCTGTGCTCGCGTTGCAGATCTCAGCCTTGTGGCTGCAGCAGGAAGTGCAGCGACTCGATGACGGCGACGATGACCTGGGGCTGTCCCCAGAAGCCGGAGATCCGGGAAGGGCGCTGGCTCGGGTAGCCCTGGCCGTGGGTCAGGGAGCTTGGCAGGCCGGGGCTACGGCTGGGGCGAGCGCCCGGCTCCTGCTCCAGGGCGCGTGGCTGTGCCTGTGTGGACGGGGCCTCCAGGGGTCCGCCTCGTTCCTGCAGCAGTGGCGATGCCAGCTGGGCCTCGGAACCCCCGAGGAACCGGCGAGCTAAGTAAGGATCGGGGACTAGAGGGGGACCAGAGGCTGCGGCACTAGGGAGACACTGAGCAGGCAGTTCCCAAACAGACGTACTCAGGAGACCTCAGGGCAACACCGGGCGGCAATGTGAAGGACGGGGCACCAGAGAATCCACTACTGTTCTAAGCCACACTCCGCCTCCAAATAAAGTCCAGGAGGGACAAGAACCGAAGCTCCAGCCCGAGTCGCTTGGTTCCGGCCACGTCCCAGACCCCGCCCCTGTGCTAATCAGGCGCCGCCCTTGGAGCTGGCCGCAGCCCGGCGGCGTGGGCCCTGTCCAGCCCTGCTCTGCCCTTACCTGCCCAGCAGCGGCACGCTCAGAGATGTCTCTGGGATTTTCTGGGCAATTAGGAACAAGAAGACGGTCTGGGCGAGCAGGACGTTGATGGAGACAGTGCATTTCTGGCCGCCGGCTGGAGGGAGCAAGCGGTGAGGGCAGGCCCGGCCCCCTAGGAGCCAGCCGGGTAGAGGGTTGGGAAGCCCCTACCTTGCGCGGGCAGGAAGTAGGCGAGCAGCACGAGGCCGGAGATGAGCACGCACGGCACTATGATATTAATGACGTAGAAGAGCGGCTTCCGACGAATGATGAGCGTGTAGATGACTTCACTGCCTCCCGAGTCATCAGCGGAGTCACCCTCCTGGCGGCGGATCACCCCCGGACAGTAATCTATGGCCCATTCGCCGTTTTCTACCGGGCGTAAGGCGCAGTCAGTCAGGTGGGCCGCCTGCTCTGTCCTCAGGCTTCACGGCTCCGTGCAGTCGCGCACAGAGAATGCAGCTGTCGGGGCAGGTGGGTGGGGCAGGAGTCCTGGGCTCCTTGGGCCCAGGGCAGCCAGGACGAGGCCAATTCAGGCAGAAAGGCATTCCTTTCCCAGGGAAGCTATGGGACCATAGGAAGCGAGGAAGCAGGATCGCCTGACAGTCGAAACTAGTTTTCGGAAAGGATACTTGTTAAAGGTCAGTTGTTTAAAGCACACTTGCCAAAACCAATCCCCAGCAACTTGGGTGAACTCCACTCAGCAAGGCACCGCTCTGCCCTCGGTCTAGAAGCATTCTTTTCTGAACGGGGCAGGGAAGGCGAGGCTCACCTGTGTAGGCCTCAGTGTCTATATAGAGCTGGCTGACGGTCTTGCCTTCTTCATCCACGGCAAAGATGAACTCCACCTCATCAGCACTGTACGTCTGAGAACTGCAGAGCCAGAGCCCGGGGATCCCGCCCCAACAGCTAGAACCCAGATCTGCCTTGGGCCAGCCAGGGCTTACCCAACTGAATCTGGGGTTACTGGGACTGACCTCATTCCCCAAGCCCCATCTCCATGCCCGTTCCCCTGCTCTGTCCACCAAGGTGGAAGGTCCCACTACTTTCGAAGACGCACCGCCTAATCTGACTTCCCCCATGGGTCACCGCTCCACCCACCCACCCACCCACCCACCCCACAGTCTCGCCCTCATCACTGCAGTCCTGAGTAATTTCCCACCGGAAAACGAGGGAGCAGTTCTGCCAGTCAAAGGGAAAGTAGGTGACCTCCACAGCGCAGGTGCTGCGGTAGATGGCCGGGGGCAACCAGCTCACGAAGCCACCCTCGTAGATCAGGACGTTGGCGTCGTAGGCCACACCGAACTGGCCGTCGATACTGTAGACTCAGGGGAAAGCTGGCTTTTGTACACTGCTTGGTGGTCTCCACACATCAAACATCACCCTCCCTGGACTAAGTCCAACCCCACAAACCTCAGCCCAACCTTTGCTTCCCTCCTGTCAGGTGCCCTCCCGGTGCTCACTTATTTTCCAGCACAATCTCTGGTAGCCATACGAGTTCTGCAGGAACCCGCAGGATGTCTAAACCCCCAAAATCATCCTTGCTATAGTTGAATCGGTAATCATGCCAGTCCTAAAATTGGGGCATAGAGGGAAGGATTTTTGCTCTGCAACTCCCAACCGGGTACCCTAGCAAGCTTTGGGTTTGACCCGGGGAGGACCTCAAACCATGCCCCCAAATTGACTTACTATTCCAATCCAGACGCTGGTGGTCAAGGTCTCCTCTTTCTCATTCTGCGCATGGATTTCAGATGAAGAAATGGATTTCAGTGCCAGGTCTGGGGGGATTTGGATGCTTGGGGCCAGAGAGGGATTTTAGGATGGGCGGAAAGCAGGAGTCTCTTACCAGTGAGATAAGGTTGGTCAGGGTAACCTTGAGGGAGATGGTGACAGTATCCTCAGGCCCCTGCACAGGCCTGCGTGCGCTGTCATAGTTGTCAAGGAGATGATGGTACAGACGCAGCTCCTCATTGCCCTCACCTCTGCCTGGGATGGAGGCAAACAGAGGGGATCACAAGCTGAAGAGGCCGAGGGTATCTGTGAGGTTGTGGATTCTTCCTCAACCAATTTTTCCAGTGGTGTCCCCCGCCTGGGAAATCTCTTGTCTACATCTTGGTCTTTGTCTCCATCCTGTCCCTTTCAGATTACTATCTCAATGTCTGACCCTCCTCCCCTGCCTTCTCATCCCTTCCATACCCAGGAGGCCCCAGAGGAACAGGCCACACAACAAAAGCCCTGCCATCCTTCTGTCTGCTCTCAGGGTTATTCTGAGCTTTGACGGGCTTGGAAAGGGGCAGACCAGGGCACATGAGTGGCGTGGAGGGGGTGTTAGTTCCGGGCTGGGTTAGGGGACTGTCACCTAATCTTCCATACTGCAGCCAGGCACAGCTTGGCTGCTTCCAAAGGCAGCTGGACCCGCCCGCGTTTCCTGTCTCCGCCCAATCCCGGCATCCTTTGCCTGCTACCCGGCCACACAGACCTGATGCTCTCATGACTGGAGCTGTTTTGAAGTAGGTGGGCAGGACACGATCTGGACCTCCAAGCCTGGTAGCAGGGTCTGTGGTCTTTTGAGTAAGTGGCCCTATGCAGGCGTCATTCCTTGATTCCCATCCTCACTAGTGAGGATACACATTACCACCACCCACGGTCCCAAGATCACACTGATGTAGTTCTGCCAGCAGAGTGTGTGGCAAAAGTTATCTCCCTAGAGACCTAGTAATGAGACAGGCAGACACTCACTGTAACACACTCCACCTGGCTCAGAGACCATGCCTCACTCTAGGGCCCTTCCTCTTCCCACAGCCTTATCCCCACTTCTGCCCACTGCCAGCCTCTCTGGGTGAGCACTTGCACCAAACACCAGTTTTAATTTGCTGCCAACTTATGGTCACAGGTGTTAAGGAGTACTGTCTACTCCAAATAATGAATTCACCTTTTCCTAAAGTCCTCTTGAGTCACCCCAGTCTCCTGGATGCTTATTTTCAATCCAACTTCCTAGGCTCCATTGCCAAGAACTGTGATTTAAAATGATGCCAGAAATATGGTACCAGGAATCTTCTGCCAGTGTGATTTCTATTTATTCTCCAAGTCAGTTAAATTATCAGTTAAATCACCACTAATACATCCTGCATCTCTCTCACATCCTATAATAGTGCAGCAAAATTTCATTTGGACCAATATCCTGCGTTTAGGAACATAGTCTGGAAGGAGGGTAGAACTCTCATCCCTTGGTGCTCAAGACCATGTGTTATTTCAGCTTGGGGCATCTATCACTCTCTACTGGAGAGCACTTTGTCATAAAGGCCCCAGCTGGGACTGGAACTCTTGTCCTCAGCCCAGTGAATCCTGCAGGCATCTTTTCTAGAGCCAGCATGTGGGATGAGTGTTAGTACATTGTATGCCTAAATATCAGCTATGAATAACTGTAGATCACTGGTGCCTTAATAGATATTAGTTTTAAAAGTGTTTTCCCCAGGTAGAGTTTCCAGAAGGGGCTTTTACACTGCCCTTCTCTGTCCCGGCCCCCACAGTCCACCAAATAATGCTGGGCTGGGGCCGAGAATGCTGGGCAGAGCACTTTTTGTGCACTTAGGCCGATGATTGCCTGAAGGATTAAGACTTCTTCCTGACTGGGCAAACACCAGCAACTGACTCCAGCCTGGGTTTGATTTTTTTTAGGGGGGAGGGGTTTTATTTATTTATTTTGCTTTTTGAATCACACCCAGCCATGCTGATCAGGGGTTACTCCTGGCTCTGCACTCAGGAATTACTCCTGGTGGTGCTTGGGAGACCATATGGGATGCCGGGGATCGAACCTGGGTTGGCCTCGTGCAACATAAATGCCTACCCACTGTACTGTTGCTCTGGTATCAACCTGAGTTTTATATTGTTTGGTTTGCTTTGTTTAGGGGCCTTAACTGATGGTGCTGGGGTTTTCTCCCAGCTTTCTGCTCTGGGGTCATTCCTGGTGTGCTTGGGAAGGGGGCATATGGTGCCTAGAATAGAACCGGGGCCTCCTGAATGCTAAATCTGCACTCGGTCCATTAAGTTCTCTTTCAGGTCCTGAGTTTTCCTGAGTTTTCCTTTTTTTTTGGGGGGGGGGGTAGGGGATCACACCTGGGAATGCACAGGGGTTACTCCTGGCGGTACTCAGGGGACCATATGGGATGCTGGGAATCGAACCCAGGTCAGCCACGTGCAAGGGAAACACCCTACCCGCTGTATTATTGCTCCAGCCCCGAGTTTTGCATGTTTATAGTGAAAATTTCATGAAACCGTAGTGGGCTACTATTGGATATATTGCTTTGTCCTTGCTCCTCTCCAAGGGATCTTAGGTTTATTGAGTTGTACCTGTCACAGTGCTCCCAAGACACACCCAATTCCATCAGGCATTCCTAATCCTATAGTGCTTTTCTCTTCCTTTGCATGGTTTAACAATGTCCTTTTTTGTATAGACACAGGGATACAGTTGATGTTATGCTTTTGTAACATGGGAGTTAATTGAATAATATTTACTCCTAGGCATCCATCATATTTACGTGACTTAAGCCTCAGTTGCCCTTAGTTCCTAACACCCAAAAATGGAGGTCCCTCTGAGAGACAAGGATAGACAAAGATCTAAACTCAATAGGAAGCCACTCCTTTCACCTACAGCTTGGAGGCTGCCCCCAGTGCCCAGGTCTGGGTGGCGTATGCTTCTGAGCCATCTGCAGCCTCACAGTGGAGATGTCCCCCAGCTGATCTGATGAAGGCCCCTTCAACTTGCAATAAAAAGAGCTCTTCTAGGGGCCAGAGAGATAGTACAGAGGGCAGAGCACTTGCTTTGCACACGACTGACCTGGGTTCTATCTCCGGCACTCCATATGGTGCCTGAGCTCCGCCAGGAATGATCCCTAAGCTCAGAGTCAGGAGTAAGCCCTGATCACCACTGAGTCTGGCCCTAAAACAAAAATAAAAATTAAAAAGTGCTTACGTAGATTTGATCCTTGGCACTTAAGAAATAGTTCCATTTTTATGAATAAGGAGATTGGGTCTAGATGAATCAGGACCAGACAGCATAAAAGACTGATTTCTTGACTGTGGCTCTGATGGCTAAGACCTCACTGGTAGTTAAGGCACAGATGCAGAGCTTAGCAAACAATAGGTGCTTGACAAATATTTACTGAACCCCCCAAAAAAAATTGTTTTCAGATTTTGGGCCACACCTGGGTCTGTGCTCAGGGCACTCATGGCAGCGCTGGGGGACTATGCGTGATGCTAGGGTTCAGTATTTCAGACACAGCTACATGCTAGGCAAGCATCTCTGTACTCTTTGGTCCTACAGAATAAATTAATAAGAATAAATGAGCGAATGATAGCTTCCTAAAACAGCTCACCCCTCTCTGGCTGGAGTTGATGGGTTCATGGGAAGATACTTGACCTAAGCCACAGAAAGTCCCCTCCTGAGGTAGGAAGTCAGCAAGCCATAGACCCAGCAGTATAAGGCCCACAAGGTAGGCTACAATGCCAGAGGCAGATTATTCATTCCTCCTCTGGCATGGAGTAAGAGAACAGGACTGGGCTCAGGGAGATGGCTGAGGACTGAGAATTCTTTTATGTGGGAGGTTTTATGTTTGGCTCCACATGCTCCAATACTGCTGGATTTCATCCAGAAACCACAGAGTGAAAGAATGTGATAAGAGATCGGAGTGATAGTATAGTGGATAAAGTGCTTGCCTTGCACATGGCTGACCCGGATTCAACCTCCAACTCTCTATATGGTCTTTTGAGCCTGCCTGGAGTGATCCCTGAGCATAGAGCAAGAATCCTGAAGCAATACCTGGTGTGGCCCGAAAACAAAAACAAAAAAAAGTACATGGCATGGCGGGGATACTGATAAATAGAATAGTGTGGGTAGGAAAGAGTCTTCAGCATCTCAAGCTTCCTTTTCTATGGCTTAACAATACCAGGATTGGACCAGGCAGATGGCACAAAGGCCTGAAGTGCCTATTTTGCTTGCAGAAACCCCAAGTTCAAGCCTCAGCACCACATGGTCCCCTTAGCACCGCCAGGTGGCCACAAAACAAAAAAATGGGATTTAGAGCCAGGAACATGACTCAAAAGGTCTGGAGCTCATATTTTGCATACTGGACCCCCAAGTCTGATCCCTGGCACATCTGCTTCCCCAAAGACCACTAGAAGAGACACCTGAACTCCAAACAGAGCAGAGACCCCCAGCTTGACTCCAAGACAAAACAAAATTTAGGATTTGGGGTCATGGATATGACTCAAAGAAATGGAACATATGCCTTCATGTGCAAGCTTTGGGTCCAACCTGGTGTGGCTCTGGTGGGCTCCAGTGGGCTCCAGACCCCACAGCACCAGCCCAAGCACTGAACCATCAGCCCACATCACCAGGTCAATACCATTAAAGTGGCCCCCAGCAACCCACCCATCACTGATGAGTGTGATTCCTCAAAGAATTAGGATTATGACAGTCTGAGAGATAGGAACTCACCTAATAAGCAACTTTTTTTTTGCTTTTTTTTTGGGGGGGTCACACCGGCGATGCACAAGGGTCACTCCTGGCTCTGCACTCAGGAATTACCCCTGGCGGTGCTCAGGGGACCATATGGGATGCTGGGAATCGAACCCGGGTCGGCCTCGTGCAAGGCAAACGCCCTACCTGCTGTGCTATCGCTCCAGCCCCATAAGCAACTGCTTTGATGGCAACCCCGGATTCAATCCCCAGCACCACATAAAGCTGACCTGAGCACCATGAGGTGTTACTCCTGAGCACAGAGCCAGAAATAGTCTCTGAGCATTGCTAGGTGGACTCCCTCACCGCCCCCACCAAATTAGTATTTTTAAAAAGGAGCTAGTGTAAAGAAAAGCCCCATATTCCCCATAATATAATCCCCAGGAAAATCCTAATGACAAGGAGAAAGACAAATGCCAGATGGCTTCACTGGTGTGTGGGATATAAAGAAACAAGTCAGGGGAACAGGCATAGCCAAACCCAAACCAAGCCTAGACTCTGAAGGGAGAGTGAGGTTACCAGAGCAGGGGGTGGGGTGGGGGAGGGGGTCTGGGGAAGGATGAAAATAAAGGGTTCCACGGACTGTGGTAGGAGAGTATTGGTACCTTGGTGGGAAGCACAGTGTGATAACTTACATGTGAGGTGTGAATCTGTACCCCTAAAACTTACAGATGCTGTACATCGACGTTGCCTAGAAGAACATTAAGTTATAACTAGGGGAATAGCTTATATGGTAGAGCACATGGCTAGTAAGTGATAGGTCCTGAGTTTCACCCCTGGCACCGCCTGATCACTGAGCCACCCAGGGCTCCCCCAAGCACCATTATAGTTGCTCCTATAAAAAATTAAGATTAATATATATATTTACATCTGTGTGTATGAGAGAGACAGAGAGAGAGAGAGAGAGAGAGAGAGAGAGAGAGAGAGAGAGAGAATACAGAGCACAGGGCTCTTACCTTGCATGTGGTGGGTTTGATCCCTGGCATAACATTTGGTCCTCTGAGCAAATGATCCACCAGTAACTCCTGAGTGCCACACCCCAGCACAACCAGGCTTGGTCCCTATTTTTTAAAAAATTCCTTGCACTGGAGAGATAGTAAAGGGGTTAAAGTACTTGTCTCACATGCAACCAACCCCAGTTCAATCCCTAGTACGCAATGATCCCTTGAGCACAACCAAGAGTGACGGCCAAGCACACAAAACCGGGAACTGCCCCTAGTATTGCCAGGTGTGGCCTCAAAACCACACACACACACACATACATACACACTATATATATAGGTTATATATATACTATATATATATAAATAGGTTATATATATACTATATATATATATATAACCCATTCTTTGACAACACTAGAAGAATGCAGACAGATAACTTTCGCGTTCTGAAAACTTTCCTCCTGAAAATCTAAAGTCCAACACATGTGTATATATCACTATATCACTGTCATCCCATTGCTCATCAATTGCTCGAGCGGTCACCAGTAATGTCTCCATTCATCCCTGACACGTGCTAGCATAGCCCTATGGCGTCTGCTCGCTCCAGGAACATGAAGAGCATGTTGTTGTTACTGTTTGGGGCATATCAAATACATCACGGGTAGCTTGCCAGGCTCTGCCATATGGGCAGGATATCCTCGGTAGCTTGCCAGGCTCTCCCAGAGGGGCGGAGGCTTTGAGCTTATATAGCTGAGCTGGATGTGGTTTGTGGTTGTGTCTCCCACATACCTAACTTTTGGCCGTTTAATTTCTTGGTAAACTTGGCTCCAAGTTGTTGGGGTCTGGCCAAAGGCACAGCAGCAATTTTGGGGTATCTAGAATTCTGAAGGCACCATTAGGCCACCGATGTACTCACCTCACCGGTACAGGTTGACCTGCTAGTGGCACCATACCCCCAATGTGTATATATACATATATATACACATATATAAACATGTAAACAAAAGATAGAAAACTATGTTGAATTTACTATTCTCCATCTTAGTATCACTTAATATATTATAGAGTTTGACCTATTACTGTACTACAAATTTTCCCTTGTTAGGGCTAGGAGATAGTACAGTAAACAGATAAGGCCCTGCCCTTGCACACAGCCAACCCAGGTTTGAACTCTGGCACTTCATATCGTCACCTGAGCACTGCTAAAAGTGATCCCTGAGTTCAGAGCCAGTAAGTTCCAAGCACTGCTAGGTGTGGCCTTAAAACAAAACAAACAAACAAAATTATCTCTCATTTATCTTCTCTGTTTGAATGAACCATCATTTGCCCAGTTTCCAATGTACAGACAAGATGTTAACCATTTTGGTTTGTAATTACATATATATGCCATTCAGCAATGAGCATATTTATGCAGTTATTTTTGGCATTTTTTTTTGCTTTTTTTGGTCACACCTGGCGATGCTCAGGGGTTACTCCTGGCTCTGCACTCAGGAATTAACCTTGGCCGTGCTCAAGGGACCATATAGGATGCCGGGTCGGCCGCGTGCAAGGCAAACGCCCTCACCGCTGTGCTATCACTCCAGCCCCTTTGGCATATTATTTCAAATACACCCATAGGACTAATTTCTAGCAGTGAAATTGCTGGGACAAAGGAAGTGGCAAGTATGGCAAAATTCTTCAGGTGGAAAAGATGGTTCCCAGCTTGTTTATTCCTAGCTGTGTTGGCAGCTGCCTCCCACCTACCTCTTCAGCAGAACACAGGTCCCCAGTCTGTCTGCAGAAGGACCCAGATGGAAGCAGCAGGCCCAGACACTTAAAGCCTTAAAGATCACATTCAATCCAATTTGAATAAAAAATTAAATTTGAGAAATACCATATCGAGGGTTTTTCTTTCCTTTTTGTAGGGAGGCAGGGGAAGGTTTTGGGCTAAAACCAGCAGTGCTCAGGGATAACTCCTGGCTCTGTACTAAGGGTCACTCCTGGCAGTACTTAGGGAAGCATTTGGTGCCAGGGATCAAACCAAGGTTGGCAGCATATTTCAGTCCCTGAACTATCTCCAAGCCCCCAGGATTTTTCTTTTTTCTAAGACCGATTGAGACATACATTTCATATATGGTCATAAATTCAGGGAGTTTATTTTTGTGGCGCTGCCTCACATAAAATAAGCAAAGTGTCCTATCAATGAGCTACATCCGTGCCCAAAACCAGATTGTGTTTTAGATTGTGTAGTCTAGTGCACAGCATCCTATATTCTGGCTGGTTTTCTCACAAGAAATAATTATATTTGAAAAGTTGAAGACATGTCAAGAAAGTGTCCTGAGTTTTCCCCTCACTTTTTATGCACTGATAAATACATTTTCCCATAAGAAGAGTTCAGTGCCCTTACAAATGGTTTCTTTCTTCTAATGTTGTAATTTTACTATCTTTTTAAAAATTATTTTAATTGGAGCTGGAGTAATAGCACAGTGGGTAGGGCATTAGCCTTGCATGCGGCCGACCCGGGTTCGATTCCCAGCATTCCATATGGTCCCCCAAGTACCATATGGAGTAATTCCTGAGTGCAAAGCCAGGAGTAACCCCTGAGCATCGCCGGGTGTGACCCCCCAAAAAATATTTTAATCATATCTTATTATTTATACAGTTAAGCTAAACAGGTACAGACTGGAGAGATAGTACAGGCGTTAATAGACTAGTTATGCAAGCCAGATCAACTACCCATTCAAACCCTGGCACCACATAAATTCTCTCAAGCACCTACAAAAGTGGCCCCTGAGTGCAGTCAGAAGTACCATTGAGTGCGGACTAAACCTGCACCCACTAAAACAAAACAAAACAAAACAAAAACAGGAAAAGGGGGGGTTGGGGACTTTTTAGTTTTTGTTTTTTAATTTTATTTTTCTTTTACTTATTTTTAATTTTGGGAGGTTCAGGGGCCCACCCAGCAATGCTCAGAGTTACTCAAAAATTTTGTTAGTTTAGGTAGCAGGTTTTGATCGTGTTAACCTTTATGGTATTGATCAAGGCTCACACAATCTGGCTATAGTGCTCAGTGAGGGTGACTGACATATGTACCCAGCAGGGGTCTCACTTCCTGGCTGTAGCACTTGTACACCTTTTTAGTGACAGTGCGTGCTAAGGGTTGCATAGCTTTGCTGAGAGTAAGAGGAGGGGGTTTCAGACAGATCTGGCTGTTGTATGGCCAGAGATGATTTATGGTGTGGACAACAGAGTTGCCAGACAGCAGACTCACCAGAACCTCACTTGGTGCAAGGGGGTCACCAGGGATTTGAATCCTGTCCATAAGCTTGTAACTAACTCATGGTGATTCAATAAAAAAATTAAATAAGAGGTAATATTAAATGAACAACCACTTTGGAAAACTGTCAGTTTCTGAACAAATTAATTCTGTAGTTTTCCTTTGACCCGAGAATTCTGTTTCAAGACTTTTTTTCATTGTTTCTCCTTCCCTTCATTGTTGCAGTGATGGGGGCACAGACATACACTCATACGGTGCTCACACACTCAACTGCAGTTCTCCCTCAGTGGGGCAGAGGTGATCACATGTCTTTCATGATGGGCATGAACACATTCTGGTGGTGCTCACAATAGCTTCTGGCACACTCACACATGCTCTCCAAGGATCACACTTCCTGGCACCTTTTATTTTGGCCACAGTGCTCTCTGGGCTAACAACTCTTAGGTGTAGTGCTCACCCAAGCCCAACTGTGGTGGGGGACTACATATGGTCTTCTGAGTATAGCCAAGAGTGATCCCTGGGGGCCGGAGTGATAGCACAGCGGGTAGGGCGTTTGCCTTGCACGCGGCCAACCTGGGTTCAATCCCCAGCATCCCATATGGTCCCCTGAGCACTGCCAGGAGCAATTCCTGAGTGAAGAGCCAGGAGTAACCCCTGTGCATCGCCAGGTGTGACCCAAAAAGCAAAAAAAAAAAAAAAAAAAAAGAAAGAAATAGATTTATGTTTTACACAAGTTGTCCAGATATTAAAAAGAAAAAAGCAGGGTTGGAGTAATAGCACAGCGGGTAGGGCATTTGCCTTGCACTTGGCTGACCTGGGTTCGATTCCCAGCATCCCATATGGTCCCCTGAGCACCATCAGGGTTAATTCCTGAGTGAGAGCCAGGAGTAACCTCTGTGCATCACCAGGTATGACCCAAAAAAGAAAAAAAGCCAATTAATTTTATGAAGTTCCTACATCAACTAAGGACAGAAAAGAAAAAAAAAAGCCTTAAAAAAAAAATAGCCTTCCTTGTTGGAAGCAGCAAGCCTACTTCCAAGGGATGAGTCACTGTAAGTCACAGCCATCCCAGCCTTCTTAAGCAGACACTCAGGATGGAGCTTCCCTTTAGCACCATTTCATTTCATGCTAAATGGATTCTTTTTGGGTAGCCTTCTAGAATGCTGGGAGCAGTCCCTGCGGGAGGGGGTGCTAGAGAACTATAAAGAAATGTTTTGGGGTAAGTATATGGTGCCAAGGATCCAGGCAGATCACATGCACCAAGGTATGCACTTTACTGCTGAGCCACACGCCTGGCCCTGGGACCTTATTCTTTCCTGGTAAAGGAGAATCACTTAGGTTAAGCAGTTTGCTGCTTCTGCTCCTACATTTCTTCACTCTCTTTTCTTGGAGGTCTTCTTTCCAGCAGTGTGCAAGTGATTCTCAGTCAGCTGGACCAAGTTCAGTTGACAGCCCAAGGATGCAGTACTGCTCAGTCCTGTGGTACTGGACCACCAGGACCATCCCTGCAGTGTGCAGGGACCTTTGGGGCTTCTTCTGGTGACACCCAGGGGGCCATGTGGTGCCAGGGATCAAGTTGGGGTTGGGTGATAGATGGCATGTGCCCTAAGCCCTGTACTTATCTTCCCAGCCCCAGTACTATCCCGTTGCTCATTGATTTGTTCGAGCGAGCACCAGTAATGTCTCTCATTGTGAGACTTATTGTTATTATTTTTGGCATATGCAATACGCCACAGGTAGCTTGCCAGGCTCTGCCGTGTGGGCGCGATACTCTCGGTAGCTTGCTGGGCTCTCCGAGAGGGGCAGAGAAATCAAACACGGGTCGGCTGTGTGAAAGGCGAATGCCCTACCAGTGTGCTATCGCTCTAGCCCCCCAGTACCATATTTTAAAAATAGATTTCATTTATGTTTTATTGTTTAGGTAGTATTGTTGGAGGGGATAGCGGGGGTGCGTTTTCACAATGGGCAGTGTTCAGGGCTACTCCTAGCTCTGGGTTCAGGAAAGACTCCTGGCAGAGCTCAGAGGATCAGAAGTGGTGCCAAGGGATTTATTTGAACCAGAGTCAATAGTATACAAGGTAAGTGCAATACATTTTGTATTCTCTGCTCCCTCTTTCTTATTTTTTTGGGTCCACACATACCCAGTGGTGCTTGCTTAGAAACGATCGGGATCATTTCTAGTGGTGCTCAGAGGACCATATGCAGTGTTATGGATTGAGCCAGCATCAGCTACATGCAAGCCAACTGCCTTAACTCCTTTCTGCCTGACTTAGGTTTTCCCCCCACCTTCTCTTCCTTGCCCTTTTGTTGTTATGTAAATGATGATCAGAGGTCACACACATTGATTGTGCTGCCCTAAGACAGGAGATCACACACTGTCTTATGGCACCAGAGCTCCCAGACAGCAGAAGTACTGAGATTGCACTTGATGAGGCAGTGCTTAGGTGGGGCTATTTACCACAGTAAAGCAAATCAGGTCATCAGATGGCCTTTATTAACCTCTGTCCAAGAGGGTCAGTCACAAACACTGTGGCTTGTCCAGTTGCAAGCTAAATCTTAACAGCCTCAAAACAGGGGATAATCTGGCCATTTATTAAACACAATTCCTGCTCCCCCACTAGACACCTGAACTAATGTTTACATTAACAAGTACATTAAGGATAGTTAGCAGGTGCATTAAGAATTCAAAAGTACATCAAGAATTAACAGGTAATGGGGCTGCAGCAATAGCACAGCGGGTAGGGCGTTTGCCTTGCATGCAGCTGACCCGGGTTCGAATCCCAGCATCCCATATGGTCCCCCGAGCACCACCAGGAGTAATTCCTGAATGTATGAGCCAGGAGTGACCCCTGTGCATGGCCAGGTGTGACCCAAAAAAAAGGAAAAAAAAATAAAAGAATTAACAGGTACTAGGGTCAGAGCAATAGTACAGAGGGCGGGGCATTTGCCTTGCACATGGCCCACCCAGTTTCGAACCCTAGCACCACAAAGGTTCACTGAGCTCACCAGGAGTGATCCTTGAACGCAGAGGCAGGAGTAAGCCATGAGCATGCTGCTGGGTGTGACCTCAAGACAAAAAGAATTAATGGGGAAATTAAGAGCAAAGGCCGGGATAGTTATATAACTGTGGCCATAGGGTGATAAACAATCAGCAAGCACCTTTAATGTATAACATTAAAGTTATGGTAATCACCTGTTCTATTCCTGTCTGGGCACACATTTGCAGCCTTCACATTTGCAGACAATTAGCCCTTATTGTCTAAACTAAGCTAAACTTGGGGCTGGAGAAATAGCACAGTGGGTAGGGCGTTGGCCTTGCACGCGGCCGACCCGGGTTCAAATCCCAGCATCCCATATGGTCCCCTGAGCACGGCCAGGGGTAATTCCTGAGTGCAGAGCCAGGAGTAACCCCTGTGCATCGCCAGGTGTGACCCAAAAAGCCAAAAAAAAAAAAAAAACAACATAAATTAAGCTAAACTTGTTTTACTCAAGGGACTATCCCAACCTTGGGGGTTTTATGAAGGGGATGGATGATTTCCCACACTAGGAACCAAACTTGCAGCCTCAAACTCTCATGCTAGGAAAGCAGATGCTATCCCACTATTTCCTTATGGCTTACGAGTTCCAAAATGTAGCTTGGTGGTAAAAGATATACTTCATGTATAAAAGGCCCTGTGTTCCATCCAGGGCACCAAAAGAACCCCAAATTTAAGGTAAAAAATTAAATGAATTTAAAAAGAACCCCAAAATAACAAGAAACTGGAAAACAGATTTTTGCAAGCTACCTAGAGTATCCCGCCCACACAGCAGAGCCTGGCAAGCTACCCGTGACGTATTCCATATGCCAAAAACAGTAACAAGTCTCACAATGGAGACGTTACTGGTGCCTGCCTGAGCAAATCGATGAACAAGGGGATGACAGTGCTACAGTGCTACAGTGCCTTTAAATGTGACAGCGAGTGAGATGACTAGCATGAAGACAAAGAGCCTAAGAATGGCAAAATGGAAAGATGGGTTTCCTCTCCTGAATGGCTCCACCAAGCTGCTAGACCAATCTGAAATTGTTCCTCTCTAGACCTCTTATTAGGAAAGTAAAGCCCTTATGGGGCTGGAGTGATAGCACAGCAGGTAGGGCGTTTGCCTTGCATGTGGCCGACCCAGGTTCGATTCCCAGCATCCCATATGATCCCCTGAGCACTGCCGGGAGTAAGTCCTGAGTGCATAAGCCAGGAGTAACCCCTGTGCATCACCGAGTGTGACCCAAAAAGCAAGGAAAAAAAAAAAGAAAGTAATGCCCTTAGGTTTAAAGATATCTTTGCTGGGGCTGGAGAGATACCTTAATGATGCAGGAGGCTTGAGTTCTAGTTCAGATGCATAGTCCCCTGAACACACTGGGAGCAACCCTCTAAACACTGCTAGGTGTGGCCCCAGACAGGTAAGTCTATGACAGTACAAAGGTCCATGAATGGTTATATAAGTTCTGAGAGAAAACTAGCAAATATGGCGCCTAGAGAGACAATACAGCCAGTGAGGCGTTTGCCTTGCATGCTAAACTTAACTGGGTTTGATCTCTGGCATCCCATATGGTCCCCTGAACCCCACAAGAAGTGACCCATGAGTGCAGAGTCAGGAATAAGCCCTGAGTACCTCTGGGTGTGCCTCCCCTCCCAAAAGAACAAAAACAGCAAATGGAAAGGGAAAAAAACTACTAGAAACTAAACTACCACACAGTCATAGCAAATAATCATAAAAAAAATCACTGGTGGATCAGGAATGTGGCTCAAGCATTAGAGCACAGTTGTGAAGCCCTGAGTTTGATTCCCGGTGCCTCCTTGTGCCCTGAGCACCTCTGGATACGGTCCTTATAGCCCCTAAGACCACTAATAGTGACCCTAATAAATTAAAAAACAAAACAAAACCCTGTTACTGCTTAGTAATTGACAAAACAAGGAAACTTGTTTGGGGGGATCAGCTTATAGCTGAGTAGTAGAGCACTGACCTTGCATGTGTGAGGCCCTGGACCCAAATCCTGGCAACACAGTGAGAGAGAAAGAGAAAGAGAAAGATGAGCATTAATAGAGCATAAAAACAGTTCATGTGCAAATAGAAACTTGATATAGGATTGTGTAAAACACAAAAATAAAAAGAAAGGGCGCGCAGGCGGCGAGGCAGGCGAAGGAAGGAAGAAGGCCAAACTGGTTGCTCGATCGGTTTATTTCATGTCCATCTCCATTCTCCTCTGATTCTCCTCCTGCTTCTTTCTCCCCCATCCTACTTCATTCTCTCTCTCTCTGCCTCTCTCCCGGCTCTCGGTCTCTCTCTCAATCTGTGGATCTGGCCCCCGTGGATCTGGCCCCCGTGGATCTGGCCCCCAACCCACTCTTACAGCCTAGTTAAATCTCCACAGCATCAGGGGGTTGGGGCATACACATAGGTGTGGTCAGCAATAGGGTAAGGTTCTTTTCCCTCAGGGGATGCTTCTCCTAGGACTTAATTCTCTTTCAGCAGGAGGATCCACCCAAGGGCAGAGTCCCATGAATGTGTTTTTCTTCTCCTCAGCCAGCAAACATATAAGAATTAATAATATTAATTATTTTGTATGGACACAATAAGAGATGCATTAAAGCTTATAGAATTGCTCTCCTGGGGCCATCTCAATCTCAGACTACAGTGCTCAGGCCAGATCAGTCTTTCCTATCCCTGGCAGGGTCCCAGTCTCATAATTACTATTGGATCATGACAGCATTTGTCTATGATCAAGCTCTTAACTTATAGTTAAGAATTAGGCACTTTGGCCAGGCCCATCTCGATGCCAGGGTAGCACATAACTCACCGCTTGCCCTGGATCCTTCCCGTCCCACGTCGGGGACCCTACTTTGGGGTGCTAGGAACTGAGGGCAACTGAGGCTTAAGTGGAGAAAGCAGATGCCCAGGAGGGAATATCGAGGCCAATTAAGTCTTAAGTTATAAAAACATAATATTGTCTTCTTGTGTCTATACAAAAAAGACATAGCTTTAAAGTAAATTATTCAAAAGGCATAAAGAGGAGAGAAAGGCAATGGTATAATATTCAGTGTCCTAGGAAGTTCTGACCTTACCAATTAACAGAGTTTGATTAAGGGAAGAGCAGATAAACTGGTAGAAACGGTTACAGATAAACAAAGGAATGGGAGTGACTCGGGAGCACTTTGATGGGTGTGACTGATAAACCTAAGCTCCTAGTGGCAAGGGGGAAAGGACAAACCAATGATATCCAACATAGGATGATATCAGTGAATCCTCTATAAAAAAATTAACTCGTTGGGGCTTTGGGGAAGGCATTTGCCTTGCAGGCAGCCGACCTGGGTTCGATTTCCAGCATCCCATATGGTCACCCAAGCACTGCCAGGAGTAATTCCTGAATGCAGAGCCAGGAGTAACCCCTGTGCATCGCTGGATGTGACCCAAAAAGAAAAAACAAAAAACAACAACAAAAATTAACTCGTATCCCTACTTGATATCATATACAAAAATAAACTCTAGCTGGACTAAAGGCTTTTAATCAAATGGTAGAATTTAGGGGGCTGGAGTGATAGCACAGCGGGTAGGGCGTTTGTCTTGCACGCGGCCAACCCGGGTTCGATTCCCAGCATCCTATATGGTCCCCTGAGCACCACCAGGGGTGATTCCTGAGTGCATGAGCCAGGAGTAACCCCTGTGCATCGCCGGGTGTGACCCAAAAAGCAAAAAGACAAAACAAAACAAAAGGTAGAATTTAATCAAAAGGTAGAGATAGTACAAGGCAAGTACACTTGCCTTGCATGTAGCCAACTCAGGTTCAATCCCTGGTGCCCTATATGGTCCCCTGACCACTATCAGGAGTGATCTCAGAGCACAAATCCAGGACTAAGCCCTGAGCTCCCCCTACTAAATTAAAGGAAAAAAATTTTAAATGAGAGACAAAAGAAATAGTACAAAAGTTAAGGCACATGCTTATATACAGCTGACCCCAGTTTGTTCGATCCCTGGTACCACAAGTATAGTCCTCTGAGTGGCACCAGGAGTCACCCTGAGCATAGTTAGGAATAATCCCTGAGCACTGTTGGGTGTGGTCCAAATCACCCTCTCCCCTCAAGAAATAAACTTCATGTTGAGAGAGACAAATTAGTCTTATTTAATGTCATCATCTTTCCCTCAATCCTCAAAGAAGCTTCTATTTCTTAGAGCTTGGGCCATGCCTCTCAGAGCCAGTGTCCTAGCGCCTACCATCTAGAAGAGTAGACAGACAGTCAAACAAAGTATCGTAATAATTTTGGCTAAGATGTAGGAATTTATAAGACAGTAACTAATCCAATCTGAGGACTCAGACAGCAGCAACCCTCCTGGAACTGACCCAGAGCTGGATCGTGTCCATCCAGCCCCAGGGGTGTGTCCACACTCAGAGTTCATGAGACTCTAGGGAATGTTTTTTTTCTTTTTTTCTGTTTTTGAGTCACACCCAGCAGTGCCCAGGGCTGATGCTTGGCTCTGCACTCAGTGATCACTCGTGGCGAGCTTGGAGACCACATGGGCTGCCAGGGATTGAACCCAAGTTGGTTGTGTGCAAGGCAAGCACCTTACCCATTGTACTATCACTCTGGCCCCAAGAATGGCTTTTTATTGGCCTTTTTTACTTATTTTCTTCTCCTCCTCCCCACCCCCTTTCTTTTCCTCCTTCTCCTCGACCTTCTCCTCCTCTCTTTTTTTGGTGCTGGGAAATGAAACCAATGCCTCATACTTGCAAAACATGTGCTCTATCACATAGCTACACCCCCACCTTCTTAATTCATGTCTTAGCCATGCAAATACTGACTAGAAATATTCCACTTTACCTGATGACAGTCAAAATTAATTCCATAGGGGTTGGAGCGATAACACAGTGGGAGGGTGTTTGCCTTGCATGCGGGTTCGATTCCCAGCATCCCATATGGTCCCCTGAGCACCACTAGGAATAATCCCTGAGTGCAGAGCCAGGAGTAACCCCTGTGCATCGCCAGATGTGACCCAAAAAGCAAAAACAAAAAAAATTAATTCCACAAAATCTCATGTATTGAGGGTCTCTTAGTCACTCAGAGGGGCAAAGGGCTACAACCAGAAATACTTGACAGCAGGGCCACCTCAGGGATGCTTGGGGCTACTGGGCAACACCTGGCAGTGCTGGGTCATGCAGTGCTGAGGACCAAACCTGGAGTGCATGCAAAATATTCACTCTAGCCCTTTGAGTTATCTCCTGGCCCCAAAAACCTCACTTCTGATTTTTCTCAAATGTCCCACATATCACAAGTCTCAAAATGGAGATGTTACTGGTACCCTCTCAAGCAAATCGATGAGCAACGGGATGACTGTGACAGTGACAGTCCTATATATTTATTAATGAGTCAATCTATAAGAGCAAAATCCTATGAACAAATTTATTTCCAATAAAATATGTCCAAGTAGGGGCTGAAGAAATAGTGCTGAGGTTAAGGTGCTTGCTTGACTTGCATGCAGTCAACCATGGTTTAGTCCTCAGCAGTGCACCCGGTTACCCGAGCACCAAGAGAGATCACTCCTGAGCATGGAGCCAGGAAGAGCCCCTGAGCGTTGCCAGGTATGGCCCAACTCCTCTTCCAAATAATAATAAAATACAATATGTCCAAATACTACAGATGTTTTCAGTATGATATGATGAAATGTGAGTAATCTTGACACAGCATAAAGTATCTGTGCCCCGTTTTAATCCCAGCTGGATTCTCCTGGGATTCTCCTCCAATGTCTAAAGTTTTACCTAACTTTATTATCATTTGTTACCTGCTTTCATCTGCTAGGGAATAGGACAATTATGCAATTATTCTCTCTCTCTCTCTCTGGTGTGTGTGTGTGTGTGATACCCTGTTTAGGACTTAGTCCTGGCTCTGCACTCAGGAATCACTCCTGGCAGAGCTCCAGTTATTGAACCCAGATTGGTTACAAGCAAGGCAAATGCCCTACCTACTGTTCTCTAATTCTGGTTCCCTCCTTATATTTCTTAACCAGAATTCACTTCATCCAGAAGACATAGCTAGGAAGTGTTAAACACACACAAAACTATGATGATGGCACAGAAATGAAGAGAAAGACCCATTTTCTAGTTTCAATTTTTGTTTTTGTCAGGTTCTTTAGTGTACAAGAAAAATGGATAAGTAAATTGCCTTTAAAATAGCTTTTCACTGGCCTCACATGCTAGGTGAAAAAGCAGCTCTAATAGAGGAGGGATCACCAAGCAAAGGGTGCTAGGTGGGTCCACTAGGGATATGGGAGATACACGCTGAAAATAACTATAGATTGAACATGATGCCTACTTAATACCTTTGTAGCAAACCACAACACCCAAAAGCAGAGAGAGAGAGAGCAAAAGGGGTCACAGAGGCGGGGTGGGGTGAAGGGGACAGGGTGGGGGTGGCGGGAGGAATGCTGGGATCATTGGTGGTAGAAAATGGGCACTGGTGGAGGGATGGGTACTCGATCATTGTATGACTGAAACTCAAGCATGAAGATTTGTAAGTCTGTAATTTTATCTCGCGGTGATTCACTAAAAATAATAAAAATTAAAAATAAAATAGCTTTTCAGGGACTGAGGATATAGTACAGCAGGCAGGGTGCTTTCTTTGTATATGGTTAACCCAGGTTTGCTCTCCAGCATCCCACATGGCCCCCCATGTCCTGCCAGAAGTGATCCTTAAGCACAGAGCCAGGCCCTAAGTACCACTAGCTGCTACTCAAAAACCAAATCAAATAGCCTTTCAGGCTTACTTTTCAAGTGCCTGTTGTCTTTTGACAGGTTTCTAATTTGCTTGTCTCTATGTCTCTTTGCTGTTTTTTCTCTCCCTCTGGAGCAGCTTGTTTTCTCTGTCGAACACATGTATCTTCTCTCTTCCCCACTGACATCTTTCTAAGTAAGTTTTTGTTCAATAAAAACTCCTTTGCTTTGGGGCCAGAGAGATAGTACAGTGGGTAGGGTGCTTGCCTTGCACCAGGCCAACCTGGTTCCAGTCCCCCAGCACCCAGATCCCACCAAGAGTGATTACTGAGTAGAGTCAGGAGTAAGCACTGAGCATTGCAGGGTGTGGCCCTTCAGGCAAAACACAACCACAACAAAGTTTTTCATGGCTGGCCCAAAGGCTGAGTGCATGATTTGTATGCAGGAGGCCAAAATCCAAATCTTGGCATCACATGGTTTCCCCAAACACCACTGAGTGACCCCCTAAGCACAGAACTGTGGGTAGTCTTGAGTACTGGGTGTGGCCCCCAAAGAAACAAATAAATCTTTTTGGTCTTCACAACATTGAGTCAGACAAGAATCTCCAATGAAGGCAGAAAATTTCGGCCAAAATTTTATTAGAAACAGAATTTAACTTATCATTAAAGCATCTTCTGGGATGGAGCAATAGCACAGTGGATTGGGCGTTTGCCTTGCATGTGGCCGACCGGGGTTCGATTCCCAGCATCCGATATGGTTCCCTGAGCACCGTCAGGAGTGGTTCCTGAGTGCAGAGCCAGGAGTAACCCCTGTGCATCGCCAGGTATGACCCAAAAAGAAAAAGGAAAGCATCTTCACAAAAGTGCTTCTTAGTTACAAAAGAACAATAACCCCCCCCCAACCTTTCAGAAAATTTAATGAGGGGATTGGCAGGAAGTGAGGAGAGGCAGTTCTGAGGCTCTCAGGAATTCCGCACCTCCCTCCCCGCCAACCTCCCGCACCATGGGTTTACTCAGAGCCATGATAAAGGTATATTTGACCCCACAGCCATTTTGGAGGTGCCGCTTCTTAGTAATCATATCTTCAAACTCATCCACTTTATTTTATTTTTTGCTTTTTGGGTCACACTCGGTTATTCCTGGCTCTGCACTCAGGAATTACTCCTGGCGGTGCTCAGGGGACCATACGAGATGCTGGGGATCGAACCCTGGATTGGCCGCGTGCAAGGCAAACAAACGCCCTACCCGCTGTGCTATCTCTCCAACCCCACTCATCCACTTTAAATATGATAAAGTCCCATATCCTGGAGTAGAATTTCTGGTGGCCGAGGGAACTTTGCCCAGCAGAGAGTCTTGGTCACATGCTCCTTGCTTTGCAGCTTAGCATGGATAGTCAGACACAAGGACTGGGCCTATGTGGACACTGAGCCCTGGTGCTTTCCAAAGGCGCCTGTTCGGATCCTGAGACTGGGGAGTGCTGAAGGCAGGTGGATGCGAATGTTTTCCAAGGGCTGTTCCAGATACTCCTGGGGGGAGGCAAACATTGAGCACTGGGCCCCAGAGGTAAAAATTCAGTTGACCTAACTGACTGTGGAGGAAAACCAGAATCTTTTCTTATAATTTAATTTTATTTTTATAAAGTAGTTCACAATATTTGATTACATTTAATATTCGAACATCAATCCCACCACCATTACACCTTCCCACCACCATATTTTGGATGTTTCCATTCCGAACCCCAACCCCTGCCCCAAAGCAGAACCAACATAATTTGTTTTGCATGGTTTGTTATGAATAATCTGCTGAAAATGATCCAAAGAAGATTTAACAGAGGAAAGCATGTAAAGATTGTTGCATTTCATACAGGAGCCATTAAGCCCTTCTATAAGAGATTACTAACATGTTGTTAAAGGTTGAGCCTTGTGTGCATATGTTTTACATATGTACATATGTAAAAACATATTTGCCCCTAAGACTGGTTGCCTTCTACTTTAAACACCATCAAATGTGGTACACTACTCTTGAAATATTAGTGGTGTCAGTGGAGATGGGTTCATTCATGGATGAGGCTTGGCTTGAGCATATGGAGAGTGGCTGTGAGCATGGCAGAGATTGAGTTCTGGAGGTTTTTGGCTGCCAGGGCTGGCACCATTGGGGTGGGGAGGGGACCTCACCTACCTACCTCCGGGTTGCCCTGAATGAAACAGCCTGGCACGGGGTATGGCATGGCAATGGCTTATTGAAAAACCAGAATCCTGACCTTGGAGAAACAGGGTACAGTCCACCTTAATGAAATTATCGAAGGTAGGATCTGGGGATATAGATCAACAGTACAGCACTTGTCTTGCATTACTGAGGCCCTGGGTTTGATGTCTGACACCACAAAAATCACACACACACGAACTCAGATTATCAAAGCTAACAGCACCTTATTGTGTCACAGTGGTATATTTATTTTATTATTGGGGTGGGGATTGGATCACGCTTGTGCCTAGGGGCTGCTCCTGGCTTGGTGCTCAGGGATCCCTCCTCATCATGCTCAGGGAATCATATGTGGTGTTGTGGATCAATCCCAAGCCTCCTGAATGCAAATAATGAAGTCTAGTCCATCCAGCTATCTCTAGCCAGTATGTATTTTTTTTCAAATGTAGGGGAACTACTATTTGTTCAGTATGTATTATTTAATATGATAATATGTACTGAGAAAGACACACACATAACTTCTGCAACAGGAAAACCACCCAAATACAATCATGAGCAACATGAAACAGAGGGAAAATCAACATAATTGAGGGATTCTATGCATTTATTGGACTGCAGTTTTAAAAAATGTCAATCATGAAAAAGACAAACTAAGAAACCAAGAGAAGCTAAAGAGATGAAAACAGACTGGGTCCTGGGTTGGAAAAAAAAAGAATAGCTAAAAAAACATTTTGGATAGATATAAACTGTAGTTGGATAGATGTGTAATGTCACAGGCCAGAGCAGTAATACTGGATAGGGTGCTTGCCTTGCATGCAGCTGAGCCAGGTTCAATCCCTGGGACCCATGAACTCTGCCAGGAGTTATCCCTGAGTACAAAGCCAGTAGTAATCCCTCAGCACAGCCAAGTATGGCCCAAAAAACAAATGGAAGGAAGGAAGGAAGGAAGGAAGGAAGGAAGGAAGGAAGGAAGGAAGAGATAGAGAGAAAGAAACAGAAAGAGGAAAGAAAGAAAGAAAGAAAGAAAGAAAGAAAGAAAGAAAGAAAGAAAGAAAGAAAGAAAGAAAGAAAGAAAGAAAGAAGAAAGAAAGGAAGAAAGAAACAAAGAAACAAAGAAAGAAAGAAAAAAAGGAAGAAAGGAAGGAAGGAAGAAAGAAAGAGAAAGAAAGAAACAAAGAAACAAAGAAAGAAAGAAAGAAAGAAAGAAAGAAAGAAAGAAAGAAAGAAAGGAAGAGAGAGAGAGAGAGAAAGGAGAAAAAGCAAGCATGTTGTATCAGTATCGAACTTCCTGAAATATACTTATCCATGAAATGTCTTTTTTTTTTTTTTTTAGGGAACATACTTGAAATATTGGACTGGAGTGATAGCACAGTGGGTAGGGCGTTTGCCTCCTTGCACGTGGCCAACCCGGGTCTGATTCCTCCATCCCTCTCAGAGAGCCGGGCAAGCTACTGAGAGTATCCTGCCCACACGGCAGAGCCTGGCAAACTACCCATGGAGTATTCAATATGCCAAAAACAGTAACAACAAGTCTCACAATGGAGACATTACTGGTGCCTGCTCGAGCAAATCGATGAACAACAGGACGACAGGAACAATCAAAACAAAACTTGAAATATTAAGACTAAAGAGATGTGGTACCTCCAGTTTACTCTCAAACGGCATGAAGATTTCCTTGAGAGGAAAAAAAAATGAGAAAACAGAGGAGATAAAATGTTAATAACTAACGATCCAGGTAAAGAACATTCAGAAATTCTTTGTACTATTTTTCCATTGTATGTAAGTTATATTATTTAAAAACAAAACATTTGGAATCAAAAGATAGCACAGCGGGTTGGGCACTTGACTTGCATGCTTTTGATTCAAGTTTGATCCTCAGCACTCCATATGGTCCTCCAGTGCCTCCCCCACCCCCAGAAGTGATCCCTGAGCATAGAGCCAGGAATAAGCCCTAAGCACCTCCAGGTGTGGTCTAAAAGCCAGGAGTAGCATCTGAGCACAGTCAGGTGTGGCCCCAAACTACCCCGAGCTGCAAAAGCCCCAATAAAAGTCTGCCTTATAGCCCAAGGACCAGAAAGGAGGCCAGGGATGAGCCAGGATGTGACTCGGTGGCTTGCATGTTTGAGGTGCTAGATATAACCCCTGATGCTGGGGGTGGAGAAGTACCAGGAAAGGGGTAGTCCAACAAGAGGAAATAGAATAACCACTCTATTTCAGTCAAACGTCACAGAAAAACTGTAGCCATACTCACAGCCTAGATTTTTACCCTTCTATATAGGCACTCAATTACCTCCTAGTTTCTGGGGTTGAGTAGGAAATGGGTACTTTCACCCTCGCCGGGCCATTTGGAAGGACAGAAGGGGCCAGGTAATCAAGAACTCCAGCTATTCCCTTGTTTCACAGTTTATACATGTTCTCCAGCTGGTTGTGTTTCAAACATGTGTGTGCATAGGGCATATGGGACCTGACTGATCCGTTCCAAAAAAGTTTGTTAGTAAGCAACATACATTTGTTCTATAGCAAACATAAAATTGAATTCTAAGAATTGTTTTAAGTAACCCATAGGCTCTGGGCACATCTTTTCAACTCCACTGTTCTTCCTGCTTAACATACACCTAACTAACTAACTAACTAACTAACTAACTAACTAACTAACTAACTAACATACGCCTCAGAGACCTGGGCCCTACGAAAACAGGATGAGAACACTATTTGGATATCCCAAAGAGGAATCAAAAGAGCCATGCTGGGGCCGGAGTGATAGCACAGCGGGTAGGGCATTTGCTTTGCACACGGCCGACCTGGGTTCAATCCCCGGCATCCCATATGGTCCCCCAAGCACCGCCAGGAGTAATTCCTGAGTGCAAAGCCAGGAATAACCCCTGAGCATCGCTGGGTGTGACTCAAAAAGAAAAGAAAAACAAACAAACAAACAAACAAAAGAGCCATGCTTGGAGTATCACATCTCACTCAAGTGAGAGAAGAAATCTGGAGTTCCAACCTCCGTCGGTGATCAAGAATCAGGGACGCTGTCTTGTTTGCCAAGACGTCAAAAATCAGATGGGCTGGACACATAATGTGATTCAGAGATGACCGCTGGACTAGAGCTGTTACCAACTGGATTCCACGGGACATCAACCTATGAGATGGTCAGACTTCTTTGTCAGAACCCTGAATGAACGGTTTGAGGCTTTTCCTGTTCCTGGAGCAAGCAGATACCATTGGGCTACACAAGCACGTGACAGGGACAAATGGAGACATTACTGGCACCCGCTCGGGCAAATAGATCAATGGGAAGACAAGTGACAAGACAACCCATAGGTAGGCAAGAGAGAGGAAGAGAGACAAAACAGATATAACAGAGAAAAAAAACAAAATTGCAGAATTAAGCCCTAATATATCAACAATTATATTAAATGCAATTGATTTAAATATACCAATTGAAAAATAGAGAATGGCAGAGTGGGTTAAAACTTGACCCAGGGAACACCAAGTAGAGGATGTTGGGAGGACTTGTTCGGGTTGGGAGATGCATGCCAAAAATAGACTATAGACCGAACATGATGGCCGCTCAATACCTCTATTGCAAACCACAACACCCAAAAGGAGAGAGAATAAAAGGGAACGCCCTGCTGCTGAAGTGGGGTGGGATGGCGGGGGATGGGGTGGGGGTGGTGGGAGGGATGCTGGGAACATTGGTGGGGGAGAATGGGCACTGGTGGAGGGATGGGTAAACAATCATTGTATGACTGTAATGCAAACAAGAAAGTTCATATGTTTGTAACTGTACTCCACGGTGATTCACTAATAATAATAATAATAATAAAAACTTGACCCAGGCACCAGATAAATAGTACATCAGGTAGGGCACTTGCCTTACATGCAGTCAACCAGGGTTGGCACCACATATGGTCCCCCAAGTCTCACCTGAGCACAGAGCCAGAAGTAAGCCCTGAGCACCACCAGGTGTGGACCTAAATTCAAAAATAACCAAAATGACCCAGGAGCTGGAGAGATGATACAGTGGGTCAGGCGCTTGCCTTGAATGAGCCTGATCTGGATTTGGTCTCTGGTACATATATGGTCCCCCAAATCCCACCAAGAGTGATACTTATGCACAGAGCCAAAAGTAAGTCCTAAGCACAGCTGGGTGTGACCCCAAAACAAAAAAAAAGTATATTCCAATAAATGAACCAACCCACGCTGTCTATAAGAAACTCATTTCACATATAACAACAGATATAGTGTAGCAGGTACAGTATAGCAGGTAAGGTGCTTACCTTGCATGCAGCCAACCCAGTTCAATCCCCAGCATCCCCTATGATCCCATAACACTGCCAGGAATGACAACTGAGCATAGAATAAGGGGTAAGTATACCAGGTATGGCTCAAACTCCACCCCCTAGGGAAAAAAAACAAATAAATAAAACATAAAATAAGCAGGCAGAATTACTATTATTATTTTGGTTTGGGGGCCCACACCTGGTGGTGGTCAGGGGCTACTCCTAGCACTGTGCTAAGGAATTACTCCCAGTGCAGGAATCAAACTCAGGTCTCCTGCATGCAAAGCATGCATTCAATCTATTGAGCTAAGTTTCCTGTCATAAGATTTATTCTTTTTTTTTTTTCTTTTTAGACATACCAGGGACTGGAGCGATAGCACAGTGAGTAGGGCATTTGCCTTGCATGTGGCTGACCCGGGTTCGATTCCTCCATCTCTCTCGGAGACCCTGGGAAGCTACCAAGAGCATCCCACCCACACAGCAGAACCTGGCAAGCTACCTATATGCCAAAAACATTAACAAGTCTCACAATGGAGACGTTACTGGTGCCCGCTCAAGCAAATCGATGAGCAATGGGATGACAGTGCTACAGTGCTACAGACAGACAGACCAGGGGGTTCTCTGGAACTACTCTGGTCCTGTGCTCTTGGTGGTACTCAGGAGACCATGTAGTGCTGGAGATCTGAGGATCAAACTCAGGGCCAGCATACCTCCAAGCTCTCTGGCCCTGAGGAAGATTGAAATTAAAAGCATGAAAAAACACATACCAGGCAAATATTTTTGTTGTTGTTGTTTTTCGGCCATACCTGGCAATGCTCAGGGATTATTCCTGGCTCTGCACTTAGAAATCATTCCTGGCAGTGCTTTGGGGAGAAGCTGAGGTTTGAACCGGCGTCAGCAGCATGCAATGCAAGCACCTCACCCACTGTACTATTGCTCTGGCCCCACCAGGCAAATATTTTTGAAGGGCCTCACAAGCAGTGCTCAAGGATCACAGCTCCCTCCCAGCTAAACTCAGCCAAATGGACAGGCAGTTAAATGTTGGGGCCTGAGAATGCGATGCTGCTTAGGTCCCGGGGTGCTGGGGATGTGGCGAGACTCTGGAAGCCATATGGCACCCACTATCAAATCTGGCTCAGGAGCATGCTATGCCTGCTAGGCTCTCTGGGCGAATATTAAAGGAAAGAGGATCTAATCTTAATATTAGATTAAGTAGACATCAGAGCAAAAATAATAACCAAATTACTAGAGAAATATCAATAATAAAATGGTCAACCTGCTATTGCGATGTAGCAATCCTAAATGATATACCAAATAACAGAGCTGCAAAACATGTAAGCTAAAATTTATAGAACTGCAACAAAAAATGGACAAACACACAATTGCAGTAGAAGTTTCAATAATATTCTATGAACAATTATAGTACAACTTAGATGGAATACCAGCCAGGATGTTCTAAGAACTGAAAAATACTATCAATCAACATGATCTGATCAACATTGACAGTATACTCCACCCTACAAAAGCAGTATACACAATATGTTTATTATAGTTTTCAGGTCTCTTACATCTTTATTTCATATAGTTATAAAACAAAAGAAAAGATTCATTTGGGGGCGGAGGCGTGGGGGGGCAGGAACAACATTTAGATCAAGGATGCTTTTGAAAATTCAATTTCTTCTCTTCACTTCTTTCCTTTAGTAGTATTCTGCAGTGAAAAAAAAAACCTAGGTATTTGCTGCAGGCAGTTTCTTTTCCTTCCTTTAGTTGTAACTTGACGACATATTTTCTTTATCCAGTTGTCAGTTTCCAGCTTCTGGCTTTAAAGACCAACTCATTAGGCCACCCTGAATCTTCCCCTTTAAATCTTGTAGGGAAGGGGCGGAGCTAGGGCGAATTCTCCTAGGAACCAGGATCTGACTCACAGATCCCGCCCATCCCATCCGCGTTCCTGTCTGCAGCCCGAGAACCACTCGAGACGTTCTCCTGTACACAGTCTGTTTAAGTGCGCACAGAAAAATAATAATAGAATTGAATTTAAACGAGATAAAGAGTATTTTTCTCCTAAAATCAGGAGCTAGCCAAAAATCTGTTCTTGGGGCTGTAAAGATAGTACAATGGCTACAATGGGTAAGATCTGCAGCTGACCTGGGATCCCCAGCACCGTATATGGTCCCCGGAGCCCCGTCTGGAGTGATCCCTGAGCCAGAGCAAGGAGGAATACCTGAGCATCGCCAGATGTGGCGCCCCCTCCAAAAAAAGTCTGATCCCACTAATCATATTCAACACAGTGCTTGAGGATTTAATGACTGCAAAAGGCAAGAAAAATGATGGTATAGCTGTTATTTAGATAAAATTAAATTTTAATAATTTTAGGGCTGGAGCGATAGCACAGTGGTTGGGCGTTCGCCTTTCACGCGGCCGACCCGTGTTCGATTCCTCCGCCCCTTTCGGAGAGCCCAGTAAACTACCGAGAGTATGGAGTCCGCAAGGCAGAGCTTGGCAAGCTACCCGTGCGTATTGGATATGCCAAAAACAGTAACAATAAGTCTCTCAATGAGAGACGTTACTGGTGCCCGCTCGAACAAACTGATGAGCAAGGGGATGACAGTGACAGTTTAATAGAAATAATTAAAATTATTTCTATTTGCATCTCACTTGATTGGCTACATAGAATATCTAAGGAATCTACATTTAAATTAAAAACTCACATAATGAACAAACAAATCGGAATTATAAGATCCTAGGTTCAATCCCTGATATCACATATCCCTCCCCCCTATACACAATACATACACACATACACATGCTACTGGTAGGATATGATCCCAGGCCAGGCCATAACTCAGTGTGTCCCCTCCCCCAAAGAATTAGTATCTATATTATGTGAATAATTTTCCACATAAAATTTTAAGAAGAAAACAAGTAAGACATAAATGAATACCTAGGGACACTTTACCAAAGAAGAAATACAGAGGGACCAGAGTGATAATACAGAGGGTAGGGTAATTGCCTTACAAGCAGCCAACCTGGCTTCAATCCCCAGCACTCTATATGGTCTCCCAAGAACCAACAGGAGTAATTTTTGAGTGCAGAGCCAACAGTAACCCCTGTGCATCACTGGGTGTGGCCCCAAAACAAAAAAGAGTTAATACAGAGAGCAAATAAGAACATGCAAAAATATTCAATGCATGCACAAAAGTCAAATAAAAATCGATTGAAGACCTTGATATCAGACCTAATCCATAAATTATATCAAAGAAAACATAGGCAGAACACTCCATTACATGGAAGAAAGAGGTATCTTTAATGACTCAACCCCACGGCCAAGCAAACAGAAGTAAAGATAAACAGAACTACATTAAACTAAGAAGCTTTAGCACTGCAAAAAAAAAAGGACTAAAATAAAAAGACACCCTACAGTCTGGGAGAGGATATTTACTCATCATTCATTGGGTAAAGGGTTAATATCCAAGATATATAAAGTATTAGCAAAACCTTACAAAAAGAACCAGGGCTGGAGAGATAGTAGAGCTGGTAAGGCACTTGACTTGCATGTGGCTGACTAGGGTTCAATCCCCAGCACCAGAAATGGTCCACCAAGTCCACCAGGAGTGATCCCTGAGTAAAGAGCCAGGAGTAAGCCTTGAGCACAGCTAGGTGTAGCCCAAAACAAACAAAAATTTTAAATAGGAAAGGGGAAAGGAATAGAAACTTCCCCAAAGAAGACATACAAGTGGTCAAAATGTGTTGCTCTGCATCACTTATAAGCAGGAAAATGCAAATCAAAACAACAATGAGATATCACCTCACACCAGTGATATTGGCATACACAACAAAATACAAAAACAACCTGTTCTGGTGTGGTGGTGGGAGGAAAAGGGGCACTTATTCATTGCTGGTGGGAGTGTCAACTGGTTCAGTCTTTTTGGAAAATAATATAGACACTCCTCAAAAACCTAGGAATTGAGTTCCCATATGACCCAGCAGCCCCACTTCTTGGCATCTATCCCCAAAGCAAAAACACTTCAAGTCAGAAAAGACATTCCCATGCCTATGATCATTGCAGCACAGTTCATGATATCCTAAATCTGCAAACTATCCAAGGGCCCAAGGACAGATGACTGATAAAAGATAGTCCATATATACAATGTAATACTAATCAACTATAAGAAAAGATGAAACCATGAAATTGCTGCTATATGGATGAATCTGGAGAGCATATTGCTGAGTGAGTTAGAAGGAGCATGACAGACACATTAACTTTTGTCATATGTGGGATATAAAGAGACATAACAGGAATATAACACAAGGAAAGGAAGGATGGGGTTAAAGTAAGGGGAGACCCTGGCAATGGTGGAGGGAAGTGGACAGTAGGGGAAGTTGTGGTGAAGGACTGTGCTATGCGCAAAACCCTATCAGTAACAGTATTGTAAACTATAGGTGCCTAAAATAGAATTTAAAAAAATTAATTCATAACCCATAAACAAAACACAAATTAAAAGTGATAGTTAGACATCACATCAAACCTATCAGAATTTATACTGGCTTGGGGGCCTAAGTAGCAGGAGCTCGTCCACATGTAGCTTTTCCTGTGCACTTTGTTGAAATGAATAAAGTCCAGTTCTATTTTCTCTTCTGTTACCTCATTTGCCTTTTGAAATCCTAGGAGTAGGATTAGGTCACATTCCTAATCCTACTGAACGCCAGTGGTAACAGGAATAATCTAGTGAAAAAAATCTTCCATAAATATTTTGACTTCCAAATGAGAGAGCAGTGCACCTACTTTTTTTTGGGGGGGTCACACCCGGCGATGCACAGGGGTTACTCCTGGCTCTGCACTCAGGAATTACTCCTGGTGGTGCTCAGGGGACCATATGGGATGCTGGGAATCAAACCCGGGTTGGCCGAGTGCAAGGCAAATGCCCTACCCGCTGTGCTATTGCTCCAGCCCCAGTACATCTACTTTTATAGTGCCATCAAGTTTGTACTCCTTTGGGGAGTGTGTAATTTACCTTGGAGTGCTCTTATCCAAGAGGAATAGGTGCTGGATAAAAGATTACAAGTATTAACCTAAAGCCTTATGTAATAAATATATGAGATGGCACAAAGCAGTACACAAAAATAAGGTAATATTTAAATTAACTTTTAAATTAAAACCCCTTACTAAATGGAAAATATCTAGATGAAAGAAAACAAATGAGGGGCTGGAGTGATAGCACAGTGGGTAGGGCATTTGCCTTGCATGCGGCCGGCCTGGGTTCAATTCCTAGCATCCCATATGGTCCACTGAGCACTGCCAGGAATAATTCCTGTGCATCGCCGGGTGTGACCCAAAAAGGAAAAAAAAAAAGAAATGAAAGAAAACAAATGAGGGCTAGAGTCATAGCATAAAGGTAGGGCATATGCCTTGCATACAGCTGACCCGGGTTTGATCCTCAGCATTCCATAGGTGCTTGCCTTGAACATGGCTGATCTGAGTTTAATTCTAGCACCCCATATGGTCCCTTGACCCCTGCCAGGAGTTATCCCTGAGTTAAAAACCAGGATTAAGTCCTGAACACCACTGGGTGTGACCCAATTTACAAAGAAGAAAATAAATAAGCTAAGATCCAACTCAAAGTTGTAGAAAAGAAAACCAGCCAAAGATGAAAAATTTTAAAAATATATAGTTATCATCAAATAAATCTGATGGCTGTTTGGGTTGTGTGTTTGGGTTGTGTGTGTGTGTGTGTGTGTGTGTGTGTATTGGGGGAAGGAGGCTGGCACAACTGGTGGTGCTAAGGACTTAGATGCATGCAATAAAAGTAGCTTACCTGCTGTACTATCTCTCCGGCTCCATAACATTTTTTAAAAAGTAGATGTGGGGGTAGAACACTTGTCTTGCATGAATGAGGCTCTGAGTTCAATTACAGGCAATGCCAACAATTGATATTAATTGACAGAACTGACATAAACCAATAGAATTGATTCTTTTGGGGCAGTGGTAGATGAGGAATGGCATGTCTTATAGATGCAAGGCCCTAAATTTGATATCCTTGCACTGTATGACATCTCCAAGAATAACTGGACCCACCACAGAAATGCCCTCTCCTCTACGATAAAAACAACTTGCTGGGGCTGGAGTGATAGCATAGCGGGTAGGGCGTTTGCCTTGCACGTGGCCGACCCGGGTTCAAATCCCAGCATCCCATATGGTCCCCTGAGCACTGCCAGGAGTAATTCCTGAGTGCAGAGCCAGGAGTAACCCCTGTGCATCGCCAGGTGTGACCCAAAAACCAAAAAATAAATAAATTAAAAAATAAAAAATAAATAAAAACAACTTGCTTTTTTTCACTGTTTTTCTTCTTTCTCTTGTGTTTTGGTCCCATGAGCACCGCCAGGAGTAATTCCTGAATGCAAAGCCAGGAGTAACCTCTGTGCATCACCGGGTGTCACCCCCCCGCCAAAAAAAAGACTCCAGTGGTATAAATTTCAAAAGACCAATAATTACAGCAGGTATTAAAAAAGTATTGAAGGAGCTATTCCTGCCCCCTCTCCTACTAATGGCAGCATGTCCAGAGTTTTTAGGTGAATTCCATAAAATCTACATAGAAAAGGAAATCTTGTGATCTATAACTCTTTGAGAGAATACAAAAGTTTCCAATTTATTTTACAAGACTAGTAACAAAGCAAAAAATGCCCATAAAAATATATATCTGGGACTGGAGCAATAGCACAGCGGGTAGGGCGTTTGCCTTGCATGCGGCTGACCCAGGTTTGGTTCCCAGCATCCCATATGGTCCCCTGAGCACCACCAGAAGTAATTCCTGAGTGCAGAGCCAGGAGTAACCCCTGTGCAGAGCCAGGTGTGACCCAAAAAGAAAAATTTTATGGGTTACCCTATTTTCTAATTTATATGTAAAAGTTCTTAACAAAATATGAGCAAGTCAAACAAGAATTTTATAATATAAGAATAATAATCTTAGGTTGCCGAGAGGTAATACAGGGGTTAGGGTGTTTGCCTTATACATGGCTGACTCTGGCTCGATCCCTGGCATCCCATATGGGACCCAGAGCACTGCCAGGAGTGATTTCTGAGTGCAGATCCAGGAATAATGCCTGAACATAGCTGGGTGTTGCCTCCAAACAAAAATAAATAAATATTTTTAAATAACTGAAGTACAAGCACTCAAATATGCAAAATTGATAGCAGTCATAATTATAACTTGGTACATAAACATTGAAAGAAAATAAATTATAGGATTATTTTACATAGAATTATTTTTATTTATTTTGTGGGAACCTAAGTATTACTCAGAAGCTCTGGGGACCATTCCTTGCAATACTGGGCCCACCTTTACTGAGACTTGTGATGCGGTGCTGCTCAGGCCCAGTGGTATCACTGGGGACCACTAACACCACCAGTGCTCAGGACATCAGGGCTACACCTACTACACCTACAGGGGACCATGTGGTGGCAGGGATCAAACTCACGGCCTCACATATGTAAAGGCATGTGCCCCAATATATAGGATTATTTCAGTAGGTGCCAAAGCAGTTGATTTTTTTCCCTAATTCTGTAACTTCTCAGCAGGATGCCTATGTTGACACTTTGAACTCTCTAACAAAAGCAGCTGGTCTGCCTTTAAAGAAACAGATAAAGCTATGCCTCCATCAACTAAGGGATGTTTGGAGGAGCAGAACCTGTTGAATAAGATACCAGCTTCCCAGAGACCTGCTTTTCCGGACTCCCTTGCAAGCTGGGTGTTAGGCACATGACCAACCAGCCTTCTACCCTGATTTTGAGTCAGGAGCTGGTGTCACACAAGACCAAGAATAGGGCCAACTCTCTGGTGGCAGGGACGCAAGGAAGCACCAATGCTGGCTCAGCAGCTGGAGCAGCGCGGGCGGCAGTGCCCCACCTGCTCTTGCAGCAGAAGCGGAGCTTGGCTCACCAGACTGGTCTTGCAGCTTGGTTCTGGGCACTGTTTCTGGCTACCTAGTTCCAAGTCTGGTTCTCTAGAGACCTCACTAAGTCTGCAAAGGAACTAATGAACTTTTCTTTCATAACTTTTTTCTTTTTCCTGTGGGTCACACCCAGCCATGCTCAGTACCCACTCCTGGCAGGGCTCAGGGGATCATATAGGTATCAGGGATCAAACTTGGGTTGACCACAAGGCAAGATCCCTACCTGTTGTACTATCGCTGTGTACCCCACCCCACCCCGATGTGTGTGTGTGTGTGTGTGTGTGTAATTCTTTCTCCCTCCCCTCGTTTTGTTGTTGTTGGTGTGATAACTAGACATTGCACACATGCCTGGCTGTGGTGCTAGTGCACTTACAACTGTAAACAAAACTTTGATACTTACTGGGCGTTGTGTATTAGGATGTGGTGCTTACACCCACACTCGGCCGTGGTGCTTGCCAAGGTTTGCACTCCTTTAGTTGTGGTACGTCCATATGCTCTCCAGAGCCAGCACTCTTGACACACATTATAATTGTGGTGCTCACCAGGGGCTGTGCTACCCAATTACAGAGCTTGCAGGTATTTTTAGTGGTGGTGCTTGCACCCTTTTATGGTGCTTACACAACCTGGCTGCAGTGCATCCCTGGGGATTAGACAACCACGCTGCCAGGCTCGTGCTTGGCACATTGGGAACATAAGAGATTTGAACTTGTGACTATATTCTTGCCAGGCAGGTGTCCTAAGCCACTGTATTTTTATTTGGGGTGGGGCACACCTGGTGGTACTCAGAGACTGTGTGGTGCTTGGGGGACCACCTGTGGTGCCAGGGTGACAACTGCTGCCACATGTTTGGCAAATGCCTCACTCTGTTCTTTTGGTCTGATCCTAGCTAATGTATTTTTCATAAAATTTCTTGTGAGCCTAAATTAAAACATTTTCTGGGCTGAAGAGATAGTAGAGGAGTTAATGAGTTTGTCTTAAATGCGGCCAACCCTAATTCAATCCCTGGATACCCATATTGTTCCTAAGGACCGTCAGAAGTAAACCCTGAGTCCAGAGCCAAGAATAGCCCCTGAGGGGCTGCAGAGAATAATAGTGTGCTTGACTTGCACGTGGCTGACCTGGGTTTGATCCCTGACACCCTGAGCCCTGCCAGGAATGATTCCTGAATACAGAGCCAGGAATAAGCCCTGAGCACCACTAAATGTGAGCCAAAACAGGAAGAAAAATAAAAAAAACAACCTTGAGCATCACCAGGTATGGCCCCAACCTCCACCATCTGCCCCCATCCTGCCAAAGGGACATTTTCTGTTTACAACTAAAAAAGTGTACAGGTTGGGCTGGAGTGATACTAGTGGGGAGGGTATTTGCCTTGCACACGGCAGACCCAGGATTGATCCCCAGCATCCCATATGGTCCCCTGAGTACCGCCAGGAGTAATCCCTGAGTGCAGAGCCAGGGGTAACCCCTGAGTAACACTGAGTATGCTCCAAAATGAAAAAAAAAAAAAGTGTACAGGTTAACTGCATTTGATTCAAATATCTCTGCTTTTCCCAGTCACCAGTGGTAAGCAGATAATTGGAGAAAGCTCACATGGTTATATAGTCTCCCTTTTGGGAGACATTTTTGTCATCAGAGGAACAACAGACCGACAGACATGTGGCTGCCTTTCCTTTCTTGTTTTTGGTTTTGAGCCATACTTCGTTCAGTACTTACTCCTGGCTCTGCACTCAGGGATCACTACTAGCAGGCTTGAGGACCATGAGGGATGCTGGAGTCTGAACATAGGTCAGCCATGTGCAAGGCAAGGACCTTATCCTCTGTAGCGATCTTTCCAGCCCCCTGTTGATGTTTTGAAATCAGCACCTAATCTGGTTTGGGGAAGATCAAAACATTTTTCAGAGGAATAAATTATGAGCTGGGATTTTCCAGGTAAGCAAGAGTTAGGTGTTAGGCAGAAAGGGATACAGAATGAGAAGGAAATCTTTTTGGCGGGGACTTGGAGGGGGGCACACCCAGTGATGCTAGGGATCACTTCTGGCAGTACTCTGGGGATCATACGAGTTGCCAAGGATTAAACCAGGTCAGCCGTGCAAGGTAAGCACCCTCCCAGCTGTACTAACTCTCTGGCTTCTGAGAAAAGAATCTTGGCAAAGGAAAATAAAAGATCTAGAGTAAAAGTTGGAGTTGTTTGTGGCCATGGCTATGCAGGTTATGGAAAACATGGAAGGTCATCATGAAGGTGTGGTCAGCAGAGCTGAGGACTTGGGGGGGGCCGCTGTGGGGTCTGTGTAAACACTGAGTCAGGGGAGAGGTGGAATGAGAAGGCAGGCAGGGAGGCATACGAGGGTTAAATTTAGCAACTCTAAGAATGTAGCTCTGAAGGGGAAGTGAGAGTGGCAGCTGGAGAGGTTTATAAAAGTTGGGTGAGGGTGGTGGTTGTGGTCCTCTCCCAATCTCCCCAGTGTAGAAGGAAAGTGGGAGAGAGGACAGCCAGAGGGAGGTTTGGGGAAGGTTGTGGAAGGAGATGATAAAGACCCATGTCCTGGAGAGACCCTGTTGCTAGAGTCATAGGAGCCCCTATCAGACTGGCATTTCCTCCCCATGCCTGTCCCCTTCCTGTCCTTGATCAGACCCTCCATGGAGCTGGAAGGGAGAAGGACCCTGCCACCCTGGATGAAGCTGTGTTCTCGGAGGTTTTGCTGCCTGCCTGTAAGCCGGGGCCTGGCGCTGGGGAAGGAGCAGGGGTAAGAGGCAAGTGGCTTAGGAGCCAGCAGTGTGTTTAAGATGGGGAATGGGGGGTGGTGGGTGGGGGGGTGGAGGGACAGCAGAGGAAAGGCATGGACGGGATGGGAGGTCTGGGAGAGGACGGAATCCTGGGGGCTGCAGCTGGGGCTTGGGGCCAGGAAAACAATTCCGGCCAGCTGTAGGGTATTCACTCAAACTCCCCTCACCCACAGGTCCCCATGCCTCTTCTCTTCTTGTTGCTCCTGCTGCCAAGCCCTTCCCAATCCATCTGTGAGGTCTCTGAAGTGGCCAACCAGATAGAAACAAACTGTGAGAAGCGGGGGCTGAAGGCAGTGCCTTCAGGCCTGGCAGCAGACACAGCCATCCTCCGCCTGGGTGAGAACCCCCTGGGCACTTTCTCCTTGGCTTCTGTGGTGCAACTGACTCGCCTTTCCCAATTGCACTTGGGTGACAGTCAGCTGGCCAGTCTGCAGACTGACGGGACGCTGCCACAGCTGGAGACCCTGGATATATCCCACAATAAGCTGAAAAGCCTACCCCCACTTGGACGATCTCTGCCGGCACTCACAACCCTGGATGTCTCCTTCAACCAGCTGGCCTTGTTGTCTCCTGGGGCCCTGGAAGGCCTGAGCCAACTCCACGAGCTCTACCTGCGTGGCAATAAATTGAAGACTCTACCACCTGGGCTCCTGGTGCCCACAGCCAACCTGAAGAAGCTCAACTTGGCTGACAATAAGTTGGGAGAGCTGCCCCCTGGGCTCCTGGATGGGCTGGGGCAACTCGACACACTCTACCTCCAAGGGAACTGGCTGCGCACAATACCAAAAGGCTTCTTTGGGCACCTCCTTCTGCCTTTTGCTTTTCTCCATAGCAACCCCTGGTACTGTGACTGTGAAATCCTCTATTTCAGTCGCTGGCTGAAGGACAATGCCAATAATGTTTACTTATGGAAGGAGGGTGTGGATGTCAAGGCTATGACCCCTAATGTGAGAAGCGTGCAATGTGTTAATTTGGCCAAAGTTCCAGTCTACACATTCCCAGGGAAGGGCTGTCCCACCCTTGGTGATGGGGATGATGAAGACGACTATGATAACTATGAAGAGAACGATGGAACAGCTAAGGTACCTGTGACAAGGGCTGTGGTCAGGTTCTCCACCAATACCAAAGCCCAAACAACCCATTTGGGCTTACTCCATTCCGCATCAACTGCTTCTCTACACAGACTAATGCGCCACATGCCTTCAATCCCAGAATTTACTGAGAATCAGACCACATTCCCAATAACCACAGAATCCACTATAGTTTCCCAAACTCAAAAAGATACTAGTGAACCCACCATAATCCAAACCACCCTCAAACCCACCCCAATGCACACCATCTCTGAACCCACCATCCCCAAAACCACACTGGGACCCACCACAACCCATACCACCCCTGAATCTACAGCACACAGCACCCCGGGACCCACCACAACACACACACCCCCTGAGTCCATCACAACCAGCACCACCCCCAGGCCCACCATAATTCATACCACCCCCAGGACCACCACAACCCATACCACCCCCAGGACCACCACAACACATACCACCCCCAAGCCCACCACAACCCATACCACCCTCAAGCCCACCACAACCCATACCACCCCCAAGCCCACTACAACCCTTACCATCCCCAAGCCCACCACAACCCATACCACCTCCAAGCCCAAAACAACCCACACCACCCCAGAATCCACAACCCAAACCAGTCCAGAAACCACAAGTCCAACTACTTTAGCATCTAGTACAACCCAGGTCACCTCAGAATTAACCACATTCTCAACCACCAAACCCACCTCGCTCCCTACCACCTTAGAATCTACCACAACACTTCTCTTTGAACTTATCAATTTCTCAAATGTACGTGGGATAGCTGAAGGAACTTTGGATTACTCTAGAAATTACCCTTTTCTCAACTCAGAAGTTTGCTGTCTCCTTCCCATGGGCTTCTATATTCTGGGTCTCCTTTGGCTTCTGTTTGCCTCTGTAATCCTCATTCTGCTGCTGGTTTGGACTCGGCATGTGAAACTACAGGCCCTAGACTTCAGTCAGTCAATTGCCCTGACCACATCCACATATACTACACATCTGGAGCTCCAGAGGGAAAGGCAAGTGCCCGTGCCCCAGGCCTGGCTGCTCTTCCTTCGAGAGCCACTTCCCATTTTCCGCTCCAGCCTCTTTCTGTGGATACGGTCTAGTGGGCGTGTGGGACCTCTGGTAGCAGGACGGAGACCCTCAGCCTTGAGTGTAGGCCGTGGCCATGACTTACTGGGTACAGTGGGTGTTAGATACTCTGGCCACAGCCTCTGATGGTGGAGAATGTGACAAAGGTCTTCCTATTGGGAACTAGCTAGGGGGATGGTGGGTAAGAAACAAGAGTCAGAGAAGGTCGTTATTCTTTTTTTCTTCTTTCTTTTGGGCCACACCCAGATTTGCTCAGGCAGTTTGGCTCTGTGATTAAGGATAATATGTGGTGCTGGGAATTGAGCCCAGGTCAGACACATGCAAGGCAAGTGCCTTACCCACTGTACTGTATCTCTTCAACCCTTGATTACTTCTTACTATTGAATATCTTCACTTCACATCACCTGTCCCAACAAATTGTGAGGGTTATGAGAATGAAATTGCACAGATCAAAGAACCAAGTTTCCTATGTTGCTTTGAGATGGGTAATGAGGACAATTTCCTACATCATCAGGTGCTTATCCTAACTTTGGGGATCAGCTTTAGGAAACAGGAACTAGCAAGAAGGAACATGGATACCCCACGTACCTATGCTATTACAGAAAACATAGTGAGATTTACCAAGATTCTGGCCAACTGTCTCTGGGTAGTATAAATAAATATGGATGGTCTGATCTTTTCCACTGCTTAGCGTGTCTAGTCTTCCACTGTGATATATTATTTGTATAATGAAGCCATTACAAAAATTTTTACTTTTTTAGGAGTGGTTCGGGTACTTGTCACTAGCATTCTCACTCGACTCTAGCATTGCTCACTAAACTTGCTTGCACTTCTCCTGCCTGGGGTGCCTCTCCCACCACATCTCCACACCCCCAAATGAGCATATACTAGGCTACCCCAAGCATCAATTCTAATTTAGTAAGACTTTCTGGCGCTTATTGGGTTTTCAGGCCTTCTTGCTCACAGCCTTGCAGTACCAGGAATGGAGGTGGTATCTACTTACCCCAGCAGCCCCAGAAATGCAGCGCTCCTGAACAGCCCAGGTCAACAGGACATGGTCTGTCAGTATGTGCCATCTTGGTACATTTTACCTAATTGCCTCTGGTTATTTTCTGCTCTCAAAACTAGGTAAGGGTGGGGGGGGGGGCTGGAGCGATAGCACAGCGGGTAGGGCGTTTGCTTTGCATGCGGCCGACCCGGGTTCAAATCCCAGAATCCCATATGGTCCCCTGAGCACCGCCAGGAGTAATTCCTGAGTGCAGAGCCAGGAGTAACCCCTGTGCATCACCAGGTGTGACCCAAAAAGCAAAAAAAAAAACAAAAAACAACACAACTAGGTAAAGGGAACCCACTCCTTATGCTCCGCTGGTGCAACCATTCTTACTATTCTCTGGGTGGGGCTTTCTTAGATCCAGTTTTGCTTCCAATCCATATAAGGCCTGGCACCCAGAGAATGGGAATGAAGGCTGAGCTTTTCTGGCTCCAGGAGACCCCTGCTCCAGATGATGCCAGAGCAATCTATTAAATCTGAAAACCTGACTATATTTCTCTTTGATTTTGAATTCTTGCCTGATGAGAGGACAAACTCTTTTCTGTATTCTGAGCTACACCTGCAAGTGCTCAGGGCTCACTCCTGGCAGGGGTTGGGGAATCATATGTGGTGCCAGGGATCAAACCCAGGTCGGCTCTATGCAAGGTAAGTGCACTACCACTTCGGTTTGAGGACACACTTTTGAGCTGCCTGGCAATCAAGGATTCCTGTCAAGGCGCTTGACTCCATCTGTCAGCTTTATCGTTCCTGACAAATACTTCCCAGACCCCGTTCTCTGACCAGTAAACTGCTAATGTGACAGGTCTCTCCTCTCCCACACCAGGCCAGGTACTCAAGTCATCGACAATATCCCCACCTTCCTGGCTGCTTGTGTGTCAGCTTCTCCTCTGGACTTAGAACTCCTAATAGACAAGGCACAGGTCTCAGGAGTTTCAAAGGAGCCACTCTGGTCCAGGCCAGCATGTGCATAAAAGGTTAAGAGGCAGAGCGCCCAGATGGGGCGCCAGACTGCTGAGTCCTCTTCTACGGAGGTTCTGCCCATGGGAGCTCCCACCTGCTGCCTGCCTATCCCTGACCTGGCACGAAGCCCTTAAGCTTCTAACTACCAGCCCTCCTTTTAACTGACCTTCCCAAGCCTCAAGAAGAGCCTGGGAAGAACATGCCTCCCCTCTAAAAAAAATGGACAAGACTGTTATTCTTCCTCGCCTGGGGTACTGGCCACTGCCTTAAGTCTTTCTTAAGTCTCTATGTTTGGAGAACCTGATTACCTCCACCCTAAATCCTGAAAGCCCTGAAACACCCCCTTGCCCCACCCCCGCTAGACAGTCACAGTCTTCTCCTCTCAGAGGCTCTTTATTCTATTTTGGGCTACAAAAGCAGTCACCAAACCCCAAAAGCTTTTCTTGGGAATTATATGAAACTGCTTAGACTTGTGCATCTGTTGCATCCCTGAGTGAGGGGCTGGGAGACAGCACTGGTGCCTGGAGTGTTGGATTTCCTCAACCCCTCAGCTACTACAGGACTGACTTACACAGTTATTTGCATAAAATTGGAGGGTGCTTTTTGGTTTCTGGCCATCCCTAGAGGTGCTAAGGGATCACTCCTGGCAGGGCTCGGGGGGCCATATGGGGCACCAGGGACTGAATCCAGTTCAGCCATGTGCAAAGCAAGCACCTTACCTACTATACTCTCTTCAACCCCTGGGTGCTTTTTGTTTAACAATTTTTTTCTTGAAAATTCCATTTCCCGTTCTGCAGGGGCACTGGCCCTTTTGTCCAATCACCTCCCCCTACTGACCCTCCCTCCAGTCTCCAAATTTGGGGGTAGTATCAACCCAATTTATTGATTACGTCTTCAGTGAGGTAGAGGAAGGTCACATTTTCCTGCTGCAGACCTTCAGACCAATTGGAGAGCTTCTGTCCTCTCCAGTGCCCTCAGCGTGGCCTTGGTTTCCCACTGAGAACGGTGATCTTCTGCTGTCCTAGATGCCTTGAAGCTAACACCAAGAAGAGGCCAGAAATCCTCATTTCCCAGCTCCCCCCGCCACCAAGGCACAGCCGGGGACAGAGAGACGGAGGACAGGTTAAGCAGGGCAAGCTGGAGCAAGGACAGGACAGATCAAAGTCCTTTACTGTGGAGGAGGGAGCCACACAGTGGAGGGAATAAATAGAGGGGCCCAGGGCAGCAGAGTCCAGGCCCCCCAGGGGCACACTGACTGTAGGAGCAGTAGGTGAGTGGGAGCTCCGACACCCCAGCTCCAAACCCTCACCCATGTCAGCCACTGAGGAAGAGACGCTTGTAGGCCTTGTTCATCTGCTCCAAGAAGATGAAGGTGAGGACGGTGTGGGGACCCAGGCGAGCATAGTACGGTGTAAAGCCCTTCCACAGGCTGAAGAAGCCCTCATAGCGGACGACCTTCATCAGCACATCCTAGATAGGCAGGCAGGATGCTGGGGCTAGGACTTGGCCTAAGGCCATCTCCCTCTCACCAGTTACCCTCACGGCCCTTCCAGAACATCCAGACCTCCAGCCCAAGCCCCCAGCCCAACTTCTCACCAGCCCGTTCTTGTATTCTGGCTTCCCATCAATCATTCGCATGTTCTGGATCCTGAGGGGGAGATGGAAGGGTCATGAATGACGCCACTGGTGCTCTCCCCCACCTCTCCAGGCCCTCAGTTGCTCACTTACCGAGTTTTGACAATGTCCACAGGCATGGAGGCGGCAGTGGTGACCAGGCCACTGATCATGCTGGCACAGAAGTGGCAAAGGATATTGTCAGAGAAGTAGCCTGAGGGAGGGCAAGCAGGGGATGGCAGTCAGCTCAGGGCTGGCACAGGCCAAGCTAGAAGCTGAGGAGCAGAGCGCCTAGCTCTGGATCTCACCTGAGTCCAGTAAGAACTGTTTGGATTGGGAGTAGGAAGCAAGTTGGGCGGCATTGACCACAACAGCCCGTGCCATGGTAGGAATACAGCCCTGGGGTGAGAGAAAAGAGTCAGAAATGCTCATGACCTAACTCCATGCCCCCAAGTCTCTACCCCTTTACTCACCCTCCACAGTGTAGGGACCCCCTCTTCCTGGGCGATTCTAATCAAGGCGTTAAAAACATTTTTGTAGCCACGGCGCTGGTCAGGTGGAAGTCTGGTGAAAAGGTAGGAAGGAGATGACAAACTTGGGATAGAAAACCCTGCCCTGTAGGGGCAAAGAAAGGGAGGCTGGAACAGGCAGATGCTCTGCTCTAGATTAGGAAGAAATGAGTCCTGGGCCAGGGAAGAGACACAATGACTGGAGAGCATGCTTTGAAGGTAAGAGGCCTAGGTGAGTCCTAGTACCACACGGTTCCTCAGCATTGCTGGGAGAAACCCCGAGCTACACTGGCAGCAGTCCTTGAGCACTGACACGTACAACTGCCCAACAAAAAGAAGTCAGTTTTTTTATTCTAGATTTCAGGGAACGGGGCTGTGGGGGCAGGCTCAGACCTGGAACTCACCGGCCGTCGGCAGTCATGCGGATAAGAGCCACCTCAGCTGGTGTTCCTACAAAGGCACCAGTTGCACCTGCTGTCATGCCAATCAGGGCCTTAAGCAGGAAGCCAGGAGGTGTACCGTCAGCCCCAGTCAGGCGCTCAAACAGCACAGTATAGATGCCAAGGCGAGTAGTTGTGTAGGTGGCCTGGCGGAGGAGGCCAGCTGATAGCCTGAGAAAGAAGGGATCAGTACATCAGGCCAAGATATGGAGTTACCATCCCACAACCTACCCCTACTTCCTGTGATCCCAATACCCAGTGTAAATGCCCTTTAGTCCTTCTGTCTTCAGGATGCTGGTAAGGGCATGGAAGCTGGTTTTGTATTCTCGGGTCTTGGCCCCTTCCCCGCTCAGCTGCATCCGGTTCTTCACCAGGTCCAGAGGCTGCACAAAAACTGTAGCTCCCATCCTGGGGATGAGGGGAGCGTGGTCAATAGGAGCAATCCAAATCCACCAATGATCACTGGAGTTAGCAGCAAGGTGTTAGAAGGGCTGGGTCTGCCATGTGATTGTTCAGAAGACTGATGTTCATGTGTATGATTCTCTGTGCGCAATGGGTCTAAAAGTTCAGTAACTCAGCAGGGGCCATGCAATGAAAGCGCTCCAAGCAGCTGCTTGGGGGTCAAGCAGTGACCTGGGACTGCAGGTTGACAAAAATGCAGGTTGACAAAAGGGAAGGTGGAAACATTAATGATCTGGGGCTGCATGTAGTTGTCGAAAATCATGCAGTAACCTGAAATCCTATACAGAAACTCAAGCGGAGCCAATGGATTAGGAAACATAGGTAGCCCTGAGGGGACAGTGCAATAACCCTACATGCAACAGTAGGGGCCTTGCAATGGGAAGGAAATCTTGGCAGCCATCAAGAACCTTGTAATACGCTAGAGAGCCCGTTTATCCCGTCTCGGCTCGGTTCACTGAAAAAGATCCAAAGACGAACCGGGCCCGTTTCCTTGCACCCGTCCCTTCCTCCTCCTTTCCCATTCCTGGGGCCTGAGCTTACCCGGCCAGGCCCCCAAACAGGAACTTGACGGACTTAGGGGAGGTACGGGGTTTTCCGTCCATCCCGCCGGCCCCGGGACTCGCTGTCGCCGCCATCGCTCTCAATGGCCCTCAGGTCCCGGTCCCCTATGCGCGCGGCCCGGCTCGCGCCCAAGGTGACACCGCGCGCGCAAACGGGGCGAGGGCGCGCGCGCACGCCCCTCTAGCTCTCAGGTCTAGCACCAGCTGGAAGCTCGCGCAGGCGCAGACGTGCAGCCGCAAAGGTGACCGGGAGTAAGGCGGAGCAGAAGGCGGAACTTGAAGAACAGTTAAAGGGAAGAGGTGTGGCTGGTTTAGGACGCCAAACGTAGGCGCTGTTTTTATCAAATTGGAATCGCGGGAAACTAGAGAAGAAATGGTTGGAAGATCTCGCGAGATTAAATGAGTTTGACAACCCAGAGTACAGAAGTCTCTCGCGATAGAGAAGCCAAGATTTCGGCTAGTGGGAGTAATGTTGAGGGTTCTCGCGAGACTTGAGGGCACCGTGGCGGTAGCGGCGGCGGCGAGAGGAGAGGTTTGTAACCCAGCTCTTTTTAGTATTCCGGGCAGTAAGAAGGGATCGACTAGGTCGTCTCCCGGGGCCTCGGCACAACCTCCGCTTTCACCCGTTCTTTGAACGGCCTTTCAGGACCGGAAGTCCCATCTTCAGCGGCCAGCGTCGGAGGCGGTCTGATTTACCTTACCGGAAGCGCTCTTCAGGGGCTGGGAAGACAGCCCCCCTGGTCGGAAGTCCCACCTTCTCAGTTCCCCCACCCTTCCTGAAGTTTTTCCATCCCCTGTGCGTTCGACCCCTTTCTCCGTTTTATGCCTATGCCAGAAAAGGATACATTTAGGTGTCTCTTTTCCACGAACCCCACTGAACGGGTTGGGTACCTCACTCCCTAGAACGGAGTTCCTTCCCGGTGGCCCCCCATGTAGCTGGGAAGTGGGACCTGGGGGTACTTGGACCCCTGGGATCCTGAAGAGGAGGCAGAGAGGGCGCAGAACTCCGATTCGCTCCTGCAACTAGGACGCGCGCGGCCTCAGACTCTCCTCTCGCTGTCATGCACCCCGCGGCCTTCCCGCTTCCTGTGGTTGTGGCCACTGTGCTGTGGGGAGCAGCGCCCATCCGGGGGCTTATTCGAGCGGTGAGTCTGGGGGGCCGACCGGTGGGTGTTGGCGGGCGGTTGGAGGCGGGGGTTGCCGAAGGGAGGTTGCAGGCTGAAGAGAAATGGTTTGTCCGCAGACCTCGGACCACAATGCCAGTATGGACTTTGCAGATCTTCCGGCTCTCTTCGGGGCTGCCTTGAGCCAGGACGGACTTCAGGTGATTTTCTTCTGTTTTTATCTTGTTTCCTAAACCCTCGACCCCGGGTGCGGGGTACGGGTTGAGGAACCGTACCCTGCACCCGGAGTCCAGTAAAGCTGGAGTTAGGGAGCGTCGTTTTAGGAACTGAGTGCAAAAGCACGTACATAAGGAGTGGAATTTAGAACCGAGAGGGAAAAGACCAAGTGTGTACACCCGGCCCCCTAAGCCTTTTGAGGGAACGGACAGGATGAAGGGATGTGGATAGGTCAGTATGATCTCTTTGGTTTTATTACCCTGTACAAGTCAACACTTTCTGAGCCTTGATTTATTTATCATACAAAATAGCATTGTAGTCCCGTTGTTCATCGATTTGCTCGAGCGGGCACCAGTAACTGTCTCCATTGTGAGACTTGTTACTGTTCTTTGGCATATCGAATATGCCACGGGGAGCTGGCCAGGCTCTGCAGTGTGGACGGGATACTCTCAGTAGCTTGCTGGGCTCTCTGAGAGGGACGGAGGAATTGAACCCGGGTCGGCTGCATGCAAGGCAAACGCCCTACTCGCTGTGCTATCGCACCAGCCCAATACAAAATAGAATAACAGAAATTAGCTCAGTTATTGTGAACATTGGATTAGATAAGCAGTCATGTAATCCTTCATCACAGTGTCAGACACATGCCAAGGCCATAGTCAGGTAAGTTGTGATATGGTTAACCGAAAAATTAAAGGCAGTGTATTCTGTAGGTATATGCTGGAGAACGAAATATGAAACAACTTGAGAGAAAGTGACTGGAAAATGAATTCCAGTCTATGGGAAACTGGAAGAATTCTTCTAATTTGCTTTGAATGTGGAGGTTGTCAGGGACAAGGAGTAGGATAGCAAGGTATTGTAAAGGGATGTTTGATTACAGTAGTCCCCTTTCTCCACAGACACTAGGTTTAGATACCCTTAATCCGGTTAGAAAACACTAAAATCTTCTGGACAGAAGCGGTGGGATAGCAGGTAGGGTGCTTGCTTTGCACATTGCTTACCTGGGTTCGATCCCCAGCACCCCATATATTCCCCTGAGCCCTGCCAGGAGTCTTTCCTGAGCACCATTTGTGGCTCAGAACCAATTTTTTTTTTTTTCTTTTTGGGTCACACCTGGCGATGCACAGGGGTTACTCCTGCTCTGCACTCAGGAATCATCCCATCAGGGGACCATATGGGATGCTGGGAATCGAACCCGGGTCGGCTGTGTGTAAGGCAAACGCCCTACCCGCTGTGCTATTGCCTCAGCCCCACAAAATTTATTATCAAGAGGGGCTGGAGGGATAGTACAGTGGGTAGGGCGTTTGCCTTGCACTCAGCCAGCCCTGCTTCAATCCCTGGCATCCCATATGGTCCCCTGAGCAGTACCAGGAGTAATTCCTGAGTGCAGAGCCAGAGATAACTCAGGTGTGACCCCAAAAGCCAAAAAAAGTGAAAACAAAAAAGCAAACTATTAAGAGCGCTTTTTTTTTTTTGTATTTTGGATCACATCAGAGATGCTCAGGACTTTATTCCTAACTCTGTTCTCCTCTCAGGGATCACTCTTGGCCAGGCTTGGGGGGACCAGGTAGTGCTAGGGATGGAACATAGGCTGGCTCCATGCAGGGCAAGCAGCCTAACTATAATACTATTGATCTGGCCTCTTAAAACTTATTTGGACCTCCTGACTGCTCAGGGCCCAAGCAGCATGGTTTTGTATTTTCCAGCTCTTGCATTAAACTGCTGGCCCAATTAGCTGAGATTCACTGGTAAGCCCGCTAAAACATAAATAAGGCTATTTGGTTTTGGGGCTTATGGGGGTTGGCTTTTTTTAAAACCATACCTCAATCACTCTGGTGGGGGTGGGAAAACCATATGCAGTGCTGAAGCTCAAACCCAGTTGGTATTATCTCTCCAGGCTCCAAATAAAGCTATTTTGAAAGAGACCACATCATATTCATTACAGTATGTTGTTCTAATAATTCTTTTTAAAATCTTTATTGTGCCCAACTTACAAATTAGTTTATTGTGGATCTTTATAGGAAAAGATAGCATATATTGGATTTGGTATTATCTGCATTATACTTTTTATTTAAACAGTTGGGGGGGGGTGTGGAGCCATAGTATAGTGGGTAAAGTGCTTCCCTTGCATGCAGCCAACCTGGGTTCAATCCCCAGCATCCCCCCGGCACCTCCAGGAGTGATTTCTGAATGCAGAGCCAGGAGTAACCCCTGAGCACCGCCAAGTTTGGCCCTAAAATGAAGTCTTGAGGGCCAGAAAGATAGTACAGCAGGTAGAGCACTTGCCTTGTACTCAGTCAACCGTGCTTGATCATGTATTTGCCTGTTTGTTCTTGGCACCACATATGGTCCCCCAGTCCCCACCAGGAGTAAGCTCTGATCAAGTCACGTGTGGCCCCAACCACCCCTCAAAAAATGAGACTTGAGGGCTCACTTGCTGGTATTTAAAGGGGCTACTCTGTGTGCTTGGAGGTATGTTATCTCCTAAGGATAAGGAGGAACTTACAATTTATGTCTTCAGGAATTTTAGAATCACATGGGTTGGATGCTCAGAGGGAGGGATAGAAGTTGTATCATATTTGTAAGCCAGAATGCTCGACGGGTCTTGAGGAAAGTGAGCTTGAGATGAAAACCAACTTGTTTGCTTCTCTTCCTTAGGGGTTCCTTGTGGAGGCTCACCCAGCCAATGCCTGCAGTCCCATTGCCCCACCCCCCCCAGCCCCAGCCAATGGGTCAGTCTTCATTGCACTGCTTCGAAGATATGACTGCAGTTTTGACCTCAAGGTTGCTGAACATGGAACGGGAGCAGGGAATCTGAGGGTAAAATAAACACCAGGACCAAAGGGTGGCAAGGCCCATGATGATTCCTTATTCCCTGCCTTGTATCCCTAGGTCCTAAATGCTCAGAAGGCTGGGTATGGTGCGGCTGTGGTACATAATGTGAATTCCAATGAACTTCTGAACATGGTGTGGAACAGCGGTAAGGTTGAAGTGTCTTCACAGCTGGATTTTAAGTTAATGCTGAGACTGAGATGGGGGAGTGAAGAGGCTGAAAGTTTAAGAGCCAATCCTTTGGGGAGGATGCAAGGATAAGTCAAATGCCAGGATTATTATTAAAGGATCTTAGGAATGGAAGATTGGGTTCTTGATACAATGTTCTGATCGTTACAGAGGAAATCCAGCAACAGATCTGGATCCCATCTGTGTTTATTGGGGAGAGGAGTTCCGAGTACCTGCGTGCCCTCTTTGTTTACGAGAAGGGGTAGGATGTGCACTGCTTCCTATTCCCTTTTTTTGGCAGGGGTAGGGGTTGCAGAGAGAGATCATGCATGCAATGCCTGAGATCACACTCAGGCCTCCAACATGTTTTGCATGTGCTCCAGCCCTTTGAGCAGTCTCCCCAGTCCCACACATCCCAACCTAGGATGGTCCTGTGTCCCAACTATTTAGCCTATTAACTTTCTTCCCGCCCTTTTCCCTATTCATGTGCCTTATTTAGACTTTGTCCCTTTGCTTTTCTTCATGCTCCTTAAATCTTTCTGGTTTTTCTTTTCCTAGGGCTCAGGTGCTTCTGGTCCCAGACAGTAGCTTCCCTTTAGGCTATTACCTCATCCCTTTCACGGGAATTGTGGGACTTCTGGTTTTGGCTATGGGAGCAGTAATGGTAAGTAGCCCAGGGAGCACGATAATGAGGCCTTTAAAGCCAGACTGGATTTGAGGTTGGACGATGCGGATATTTTGTATGTTTTCTAAACCATTTATACTTTCCTTCCCTCAGATGGTTCGTTGTATCCAGCACCGAAAACGGCTTCAGAGGAATCGACTGACCAAAGAGCAACTGAAACAGATTCCTACCCATGACTATCGGAAGGGTGAGAGGGAAGGGGAAAAGGACCTTTCCCAAGGTTTTGGAAGAATTTGAACCCAGGAGATAAGGAACAAGAAAGGATGGCTTGTAGATGAGATGCTCCTTATACTACTTCTCTTTTACCCATGTATACTGTGAAGACAAGAGAAGAGCAGAGTAGCCAGAAAAGGAGAGAAAAAGCAAAGATGAAAGGCCTGGCATGTGACTCAGTGGTAGAGCACCTGCTTTGCATGTATGTTTCCTGAGATTCTGTCCCTGGTACTGTCATTAAATGGAATACTGGATGAGGGGAAGAAAATGGAAACGAGCAGGAAAAATGGAAAGAGAGGATATAGTCTTGAGAAGGTTCAAAAAGGTGAGGGGCTGGGTCTTTAGGTCCTACAGCCTCTAGTGCCCATATAAGGCTATAGCAGAAGCCCTTCCCCCCACCACTTCCTGTTCCTCCCATTCTGACTCTACCCCACACCCATATATATACCCCTTCCCTTCTGCACCCTCCTCCCCCTCTTACCTCCACTTCTCTTTGCTTGTTCTTCATTTTCTGCCTTGGCCTTATTCTACCATAGTCTTAAGTGGTTTTAACTCCAGTCAAAGAGAGTAATTGTTGCATGTTTCATCTCCATCTCAGACCACCCCAAAAGGAATGGGTAGTCTTGTGGACCCTAGTCCATGTTTCAGTAAAGGATTTGTTTTTCCCCCAGGAGATCAGTATGATGTCTGTGTCATCTGTCTGGATGAATATGAAGATGGGGACAAGCTAAGAATACTCCCCTGTGCTCATGGTGAGGTCCTTATTTTATGTGCCTATGCCTGTGCCCCCAGCCATCAGCAGGCACTGACTGCTTAATCATAATCTTAATTCCTCTCCACAGCCTACCACAGCCGCTGTGTAGACCCTTGGCTTACTCAGACGCGGAAGACCTGCCCCATCTGCAAACAGCTGGTTCATAGGGGTCCTAGGGACGAGGAGCAGGACGACGAAACTCAAGGGCAAGAGGGTGATGAGGAAGGGGAACCAAGGGACCATCCTGCCTCAGAACGGACCCCGCTTCTTGGTTCTAGCCCTACACCCCCCACCTCCTTTGGTTCCTTAGCCTCAGCCCCTGTTGTTTTTCCTGGGTCTTCAGCAGATCCACCACCCTCTCCCTCTTCATCTACCACATCTACCATCCTGGTCTGATGGTTGTATTCCCTATCACCACCGGCAACCAATTTGCACAATCCCTGTTCTTTCCCCCGGTCTTATATGTTGAGTGAGGGATAACAGGACTTCTTCCACCCCATCCTTTGCGGGAATTGGAGGGGGGTGTCGAGGGGCTAAATCTTTACTTCCTGGGTAAATAAAATTGTTTTTGTGGATTAAAGAAGGGGGTGAGATTATTCTCACATAGATAATTCCTGTTGTGGGAGACTACTTTTTTTGGCTATAAAGGGGCAAGAGAGTCCCAGGTGCTGCTAACCTGTTATCACAGGGATAGCCCTAGCAGGCAATTGTAGTGACTCAAAGCAGGTAGTGGGAGCCCCACCTACACATGAGAATGACTCAACTGGAACTGCCTTGCCCACAGGCCTGGACCCATTCTCTGGTCTGAATGGCTCTTTCCATTACCTGCCAACTCAGATAGCATTCTTAGGACAATCTAGAAATGAATGCTACTGTGAAGGGCTTGGATGGGAAACCTGGCCAGGTAGGCACATACTCATGGACATGGAAACCAGAGATTATTCCTATTACCGCATCAATCAATTTTTCTACAATTTCTAAAGGAAATCAGCCCTGGTGACTTGGGTCTCCATCCTGACACCCAGCTAAAACCACACAGCAACTTGTTAGAATCTTTTTTTATTCAGAAAAAAAAAAAACCCAAAAAACAAAAAAAAGTTTCCAACCACACACAGGAAGGGTACAGGTAGGGGTAGGTGTCTGTCCATCCAGCCCCAGCCCCTAGCCCATGTGGTTTTGGCAGCAATAAGGGGTGTGGGGTAATGGCCCCAAAATAAAAATGGTGTATGTGTGTATGGGAGGGAGAAGGGTGCAAAAGCAGTGGGGAGTGATGGGAAGGGAGACAAGGTCAGTACTGGGCACGTCGCAGGTGGGAGGCCATTTCATAACATTTCTTGTTGATCATACCACCGTGGACACCTTCTTTGCCCATCAGCAGGACTAGCGCTGGAGGAAAGAGAAAGGAAGCTAGGATCCAGGTGTCACCCCCCCCCCACCCAGCTGTTCAGCAGCTGTCAGCCCAGGGGGTTGTAATCCAACCTCATCTCTCCCAAGTCCCCCTCCCCCCTTCTCACACACAGGCAGGCTGTCAGTCACCCTCAAACAAAAGGCCTTTTCAAAAGGGGTGGGGGAATTAAGCTTAAATACTCAGATATGGAACGCACTGAAATTTAGGGTTCAAAGGCCCACAGGAGACTATTGACTCATTCAGGCCAGAAATGACTATGAGCCTGCCACCACCCAAGAATCAATGAAGGAGCTCAAAAGGTGAGAATTTAGCACTGACTTGAGATCCAATACTCTATTTCCGCCCAGAAAATCATGAGACTCCTCTGAAAAGGCTTAAGGCAGGAAGGAGTTAACAGATCAGGTAGTTTAACTTCTTCATATTACAAGATGAGGAACTAAACTGGTTGGGCTGTCCAATACTCTAGCATCCAGCAGACTTGGAGTAGAAAGCTATTAAAACTTCCTTCACACTTGGAGTCACATAAGAACCCAAGAGATCACTGAAAATATGTTGGGGATCTTGAAGTTAAGAAAGGGTAAGATACAGAACTCACTCTTGGCAGTCATGGTGACAGTAATGTTGAAGGTGGGGGCTCCGCCAGTGCTCTTGGTACGAAGATCCATGGTAAATTCCCCGTCCTGCAGCAGTGAGTCCCGGATCACAGAACATTTCTGGCCCCCAAGTGTCAGCCCATTCACGAAAAAACTTGACCGGTCTTTGCCAACCAGGACACCAACCTCAGCTGGCTGCAAGGTGAATTGAACATTAAGTCAGTACAACAAAGTTCCCACTTCCAAGGGCCCACCTGCCCATTTTTCAGGAGCTAGAACTCCTCTGTAAGGAAAAGTATTGTATTTGGTACACATCCATGAAATTTGTGGTACTTTTAGATCTAATGGAAGTTACTGCACTAGAGGTTCACAGTTCTCAACCCCTGAGCGTGGTGATGGATGACATAATCTTGTCGAGAATTTAGAGCTCACTCACTAAGAAAACCAATCCCACGAACTGGAGGTGGTCCACGTCAGTTAGGAATGGAGTGGAATGGGGAGCCTCTGGATGCTCAGAACTCTCCCTCAGGAAAAGCAGAAGCAGAGAGGGGAAGGGAGGGGGCGGGCTAGCAGGAGAAGCAACTTTGCCCTTATTTGGTCAAAGGTTCTGCAGGAGTTGTTAAGGGCCCCGGACGCCTGGGTCTCCAAGTAACCTAGAGTTTGTGTTCAGGTATCTAAGTCCCCAAAAGAGGTAGCAGCTTCCCGGGGTCTTTCCGGTAAAGTTGGAAAACTTTTGAAGGGGACCCAGGGCTACATTCGGCAAACCTGCTTTCGGTTCTAGATACCCCAGGGAACATTCCCCCCTCCACTCTTACACCCCAAATCCCCACATCCGGTCCCCTCCCGCCCGGAAATCCCCTTCCCCCTTTCAAACTTCCGTCCCCCCCTCCCCACTTCCGGGCACTGTGGTCAGGGGAGGTGGTGATGGGGACAGCAGTAGTCATCCCTATTTCTTTCACTTCTGCAGTCTTAGAAGTTCTCACAAAGTTTCCCTGATCCAGGCCCCGCCGGATGGCGGGAAGGGAGGGCGAGGGGACTTCCGGGATTGGTCTCGCAGGAATGTTAAGTCCAACGTGCCGACTTGGGGGTGGGGGGAGGGCGTGGGGCGGCCTCGCCCTCTAACGGGGTTGGGAGGGGCACGGATCCCACAGAAGATGGCCAGGGGACTCAAGGCACGCGACTGGGGCTCCCCCTCTCTGAAGGGGCAACAATGGTGGAAGGGGCGCGAGCGACGAGCCGGAAGTGCAGCCGGGGGTCCAAGGGTGCCCCAGTCCCTTCTCAATCCCAATCCCTGGCTGAAGCTGCGGCGCGTGCCCGCCCCGCCCTGGAGGAGGCGGAAGTGGCCCGCCGCACCGGGCGGCGCGCCCCTCCCCGCCCTGTGCCCCGGATGTAACGCCCCGTCGCGGAAAGCGGGGCGGCGGGCGGCATGGGAGCTGCCGCCCCGGGCGGACAACTAAGGGGGCACCGGAGAGACCCGCTCCTATGCAGTCGCCATTCGCGCCGCTCCCACCGGGTCACGGCCTTTCGCTGCCCTCTCTAGACCGCGCCCGCCCCCACCCGGGTCCCCCTCTTACGGCCAAGCCCCTTCACTCTCCCGGACCGCTCAGGCCTCGTAATACCGTGATGTTGACGAAGGTTTTCCCGGGGACGGCGGCCCACACAGAGGGCGAGTCCTTATAGCCCACGATGGCCGCGTCCTGACAGGTCCCGTCCGCCATGAGGTTGTCGATATAGGCGTTCCACCCGGCCATGACGCTGCTACTGGGGCTGCTCTCGGCGCTGCTTCTGGGACCGCGGGCTGGGCTCGAGCTGCCTTGGGCTTGCGGGTGGGGGGAGGCGGAGAGCTCGGGGCACGCGCTGCCGTCCGGACCGCGGCTCTGCTAGCTGTGCAGCAGCCCTCGCACCGCCACTTCCTGCTCCTCCTCCCCCCCCCGATTTTTATTTGCAAAGGGCGGTAGGGGCGGGGCCTGCTTCTCATTCCCTCCCACCACCGCCACCAACCCCCCCCCTCCCGTCTGCCCAAATACTGAACTTTGCAAATGCAATTAAAAAAATCCCTCCCCCTATTGCAAAATTTACTGAGTTCGATAAAAAGCTGTGTGAAAATAAAGGGGGGGGGCGGTTTGAGGGATGTTCGGGTTAAGGCTCGCTCCACTTCATATAGAATATGTAAACTACATTTGGTGTAGAGAAGAGTCAAGTTAGAAGAGGGAAGGAAAGTGAAAGGATGTATTAGCAAGCTGCAAATTGAGTAAATTAAAGAGTATTCGGAGAATGCAGAGTTAAACGGAACGACTCTCCCCCTTCCCCCACCTCCGCCGGAGGGAAGGAACGGCGGGCAGCGGCGGCGCGTGCGCCCGCGCCTGCGCCGGGGCCAGAAGCTAAAGCGCGTGGGGCGGTTGGGGCCGGCGCCCGGTTTGGCGGGCGCGCGCGCGCCTGGGCGCGCCGAGCGGGCCAGGCCAATTTGGACCCCTTTGCAAAGGCGGACAGGGTACGTGTCTCTTAGTCTGGCAGGAGGGGCGAAGGCGCGGCTGGTGAGTTGCTGCCTCTCCACTCACGATTTTATTATTCAAGAAGAGTGCAAAGAATTTGAGAAATACCCAGCTCGTTCCTAGCGTTGAAAGCACAAAGTGGACTGTAATTGCCCAGGTGGCTCAAGTTGTGTTCACTATTAGAGCCCGCTCCCCACATTAAGGTTTTTTTTCTCCTCCTGCCGGAGGCCTAATCCCCACGTCTCCGCTCCGCCTGTCCCTCTGGCCAGCAATTTGGGTCTTTGGTCGTACCCCTTGGCCCGTCTCTTCCCAGGTCACTAAGCGCCTGCAGGGCTAGAAAGGCGGGACTTTTTTTCAAGGCGGAGGAACACAAATAAGTTACAGACTTGCAACTTTTTTAAGATGGGGAAAGTTCCTTCTACGTTGAGCCCGTGGCAGTTTTTCTTCTTCTGCAGCAAAACTTAAAAGAACTGTGCGGTTAGTTAGCTTGCCGCCAACTGGAAAGGGGGTGGGGCAGGACTAGCCGCGGACTCGGGTGAACTAGTCCCGGTCCGCGCGGCACTGGCCCTCGGAGGGGCTGGGCCATTTCCGGTGCCCTGTGGGGGGAGGGGAGCCTGCGGGGCGGGAAGGGGTTTCATTTCTCTCTCAGTCTGCCGAGAGGGGCGCGGGTCCCTTGTGGGGCACCTGACGCCCCCCGCCCTTGTTCCTAGACAGCCTCCAGGCTGAGTCAATGGCTGGCTCGGGCGGGGCCGCACGTGGCGGCGCTCCCCGCCCAGCATCTCTTGACTGCACCTCTGTAACCCCCAAAAGTGGAAAAATCCCGGAAGGAGAGACCAGAGATAAAGGAGGAGGGCGAGTAGCGAAGTAGGGATCCCGGGGCGGAGAAGAGAAGACGGCACGGGACCGGCGGGGAGGGCAGGGCCCGGGAGCTCTGGGAGCGTGAGTCACGGGGTGCGGGCTGCTGCGGCGCCGCCGGTGAGGGGGGTTGGCTCGTGACCCTTGGCGACCTGCAGAGAACGGGAACGGCCCCCAGTTACCTCCAGCTGCGCTTAGGCGCAGAGTTGGAGAGTGCAGAAACCCACTCGCAGTGCAAGTAGCGGGCCGTCGGACTGGCCTAAGACTTTCAGATTCTCACAAAGCACCCCCCGTCCCCGCCCCTGTCCATTCATTTTCCTCGCAGGATTTTGCACCATTCATTGAGGAGACGGGACCGCGCCCTGAAGCGCCCTCGGTCGCTAGGGAAAGAGGTTCCTGACTGACAAGCCAGCGCTGGGCCAGGAGGGCTGTGCTGGCTCGATCTGGCTGCGCGCCGCTCGGGAGGGCCGGTCTCACCTAAATTCGTCTCCCGGCCCCTCCCCTAGCCCTGGCGGCCGCCACACTAAGATTGGGCGGAGCCCAGAGAGGCCGTTATGAAGACCCTGAGAGGTGAGACGCAGCCTTCTAGAGAGTGTATTCAATTGTAATTCTCAGAGCTTGCCTGGGGGCCCGGAGCAGCCCCCCACCCCGCCTCGTGAGCTGAACTTCTGTGGATGTCCGTCCTGCCGCCCCTCTTCTGAGGCCACTTCCCAGCCCCGCAGGACTCTTGTTACCTCTGGCCTTTCCCAAAGGGCACTGGTTCCTCTTTAACCTTTGCAAAAGGGGAACATAGTCCTGGGAAGGAGAGGGAACCCCCAATCTGAAGCCTTCCCTTGTCGCTCCCCAGGGATGAAAATGAAAGTAGGGACTTTAATTGGGGGACAGGGACAGTGGAGGAGTAGTCATTGTCCTTTGAGAGGGGGTTGGGTGCCCAGGGCCAAAGACTTATGCTTTAAGCCTTAGTGGGCATTTGGCTGACAGCCTAAAGTGGAGAGGAGGGTGCCTGGAGGGAGGGAGGGAGGGTGAGAGAGAGTGAGAGAGAGAGAGAGAGAGAGAGAGAGAGAGAGGCGGGGCTGGCTAGGAGACTGGGTGGCTGAGGGATAAATGCCCAGCCTCAGAGGGGGTGATCTGACACTGTCCCAGCTACCATCCAGACTCAGAGCTCACCCCAAACGTCCCACGAAGACTCCACAGGTCTGGTGAAACATCTAACCCCTGCCAGGAATGGACTGGGATGGTAAAGGGTGAGGGTGGTATTGACTTGGGAAAGTTGGGGTGGGGGAAATATCCTTTTTATATCCTACTGAGACGGTGGGTTGCTTGGGTGGAAAAGTTCCGGCAAGTATTCAAGGATAGAGAAATTAGGAAGCTGTAAAAAGGCGGGGAACTTTGAATTGGAGCCAAGTGGAGAATTTGGGGCTACTGAGGATTTGGAGACTGAGGAGCCGAAAAATGAGAACCAGAAGAACAGGAGAGAATTTGAGAGCCAGGAAGCCGTGGAAAACAGATTGCTTGACCAGAAGCGGGAGGGGAAGAGGCATAAGTGTGCAGCTTTCAGGAGATGGGGGTTCAGGGAGTGGTGGAATGAGAGGAGCCCTGATTCTTAGGGAGGGACGCTGCAACAGGAGCTGTTCTGAATGGGGGAGGGGGACTGTGCCTCCCTCTTTGGTCTGTGACCTTTCTGTGAGATATTTTTAGCTTCAGCACCTGCCTTCCTGGGTAGGGAACACTTCTAAAGGGCAAGGGATTTCGGGTTCCTTTGGGGATCAGCTGTCTGTCTGTGCTCATTCACACCCTGTCTTGCAGCCATGGCCATGCAGAAAATCTTTGCTCGGGAAATCTTGGACTCCAGAGGCAACCCCACGGTGGAAGTCGACCTGCATACAGCCAAGGGTAATCATGGGCTCACTTTATTGGTTTCCCTTGGTTCCCTCCAACCCCCTCTGTCTTTGCCCCATTGCTCTGCTCCTCTCTCTCTCTCTCTGGAATTCCCTTTTCCAGTCTTCTACCCAGGCCTTTTTTTCCATCTGTTTCCCAGCTGGAAGAAGCAGTTGCCTCTGCACTGCCTCCTGTTCCTAGTCTCAGAGAGGATACCTTGGCCCATCTTCTGTAGATGAGACTCTGATATTCCAGTTTCTCCCACCCCAGGTCGATTCCGGGCAGCTGTGCCCAGTGGAGCTTCCACCGGTATCTATGAAGCTCTCGAATTAAGAGATGGAGACAAATCTCGCTACCTCGGGAAAGGTGAGAAAAGACCAATGCTGGAGAATCATCTGTGTGTTGGGGGTTGGAGGTGAGCGTGTGTTTATGCATGAGAGGGAGGAGAGAGAGAGACAGAGAAAAAGAGAGAAAGGACTGAAACCCACAATTCTTAAGGAACTAGGTCTCTTCCCAGTTCTTCACATGAAGAGATCTGATTGAGCAGGCTATCTGAACCTCCTCCTCTGGCCTCTCTAGGGGTCCTGAAGGCTGTGGAACACATCAACAAGACCCTCGGTCCTGCCCTACTAGATAAGGCAAGTGAAGGAGTCTGTTCACCCACAGGCCAACAATATTTTGTCTTCCCCGAAATTGCTTCCCTTCTGCTTCCTGTAGAGTATGTCTGACTCTGCTGTCCTCTCCTCAAACCTACTCTTCCAGAAACTAAGCGTAGTGGATCAAGAAAAAGTTGACAAATTTATGATTGAGCTGGATGGAACCGAGAACAAGTGTGAGTAAAGAGTTAGGAGTAGGGAAAGGGAGGCAGTGCAGGAGGGATGGGAGAGGACACATGGCAGAGGGCTGGTTAGGATGATTTATGTCCCACATTTTGGGGCACATTGTAGCTGGACGGATTTTAATTCATTCCACAGGCATTTCCTGATCCTCCCCCTGCCAGACCTGGCCAAGCTGTGGACACAGACACAAACCGTCAGACCCTTGGGGTGGGGGCTCCCAGAGCTGCTGGGGAGACCAGGAATATGGAGTTCTGGCTTCTTGCTGAGGTGACCAGAGTTGGACATTGAGAAACGGATCTCAAACTCTGGGGGCAAGCTTTTCACCTTTTCTTTGTACTTTCTACTTCAGCTAAATTTGGAGCTAATGCGATCCTAGGCGTGTCCCTGGCCGTGTGCAAGGCTGGAGCAGCTGAGAAAGGGGTCCCGCTCTACAGACACATCGCAGATCTGGCAGGGAACCCGGATCTGGTCCTCCCAGTCCCTGTGAGTGCAGCTGTCCCTGTCTGAGCCCAGTGTCAGCGGTCCCCCCACCCAGTGAGGCCTGCAGTCCCTTGAAAAATCCACCTTCCAGACTCAGCTCCAAAGAAGTAGTTTTCTGAAATGGAACCTTTCTACTGTGGTCCAACCCCTCCCTTTTCCCCACAAATCCAAACCTTCCCTTAAGCCTCTCTGCGGCTGCTTTCCCTTGACGTAACTGGGTTCCTTCACATTCCAGGCCTAGGCTCAGTAATAATAGCTTCTCCATCTGCCCCGTACCCCAACACCCAAATCAGCTCCAGAGCCTCCCTGTAGCAAGGTTCTTGGCATTTCTCTGTATCTTCTTTTATCCTCATTAACCTCTTAATAGAAACCCTTTGAATTTAATCTCATTGGTAGTGTTACCAATAATTACTTACTAGGCAGATAGTATTAAAGCATGAGCTCCAGCAATCAATTGCTGGGTTCAAATCCTGGTTTTGCCAGTTTACTAGTATTGGGATCTTAGATAAATTATTTAAATCCTCTGTGCTTTAATTTTGTTATCTGTAAGATGGACATAACAGTCCTGAGTTTATTGAGTTGTTTTCAGAATTGAGTGAGTGGGGTTTGGGAGCTGCCTTAAAGAACTGAAGTGCATACTTTGCTTACAGAGCTTTGTTCTTGATTCCTGGCACCATATGTTTCCTTATGTACCAGGAGTAACCCAGAGCACCTCTGGATGTGCCCAATCCTCTCTGCCAAATAAAAATAGTTGATAGAATATATGCTTGATTTTTTTTTTTTGATGGGAGAAGTGTTGGTGTTCAGGGACCATGCCTGGCAGAACTGGGAATTTGAACTATGTTCACAATTACAGCCACATGTTCGATGAGCACTTAATCTCTGTACTGTCTCTCTGATCCACTAATAGAACATATGACAAGCATTAGAATAGTGCTTGGCCCATAGTAATTGCCCTGTTAGCTGTTATGTTAGCTGTTATCTACCAAGTACATGCTAAAAACTTTGCATTCAGTTTCTCTCATTTTCAGCATAGGATCCACAAAGTAAGCAGATGGTATCCCCATTTTATAAAAATGAGGAAGGAGGCTCTGAGAAGTAAAATGACACATCCTAGATCACTCAGTAGTAAGTGGAGAAGTCAGGATTCTGCCCTTTCCCACCCAGCATTTCTTCTTGATCCCTTATGTCCTGGGCCAGATCTGAGCACCCTCTCCTCACTTCAGGCCTTCAATGTGATCAATGGGGGTTCCCATGCTGGAAACAAGCTGGCCATGCAGGAGTTCATGATTCTGCCTGTGGGAGCCAGCTCCTTCAAGGAAGCCATGCGCATTGGTGCCGAGGTCTACCATCACCTCAAGGGGGTCATCAAGGCAAAGTACGGGAAGGATGCCACCAATGTGGGTGACGAGGGCGGCTTTGCACCCAACATTCTGGAGAACAATGAGGGTCAGTGCTGAGAATGCTGGGGGCAGGACTCCTGGGTCTTCACAGGAAAGGGGGCTATGGAGGCTCACTGAGGTTCTCTCTTGCTCTTCTCCCAGCGTTGGAGCTGCTGAAGACAGCCATCCAGGAAGCTGGTTACCCTGACAAGGTGGTGATTGGCATGGATGTTGCAGCATCTGAGTTCTTCCGCAATGGGAAGTATGATCTTGACTTTAAGTCACCTGATGACCCTGCTCGACACATCACTGGGGAGAAGCTGGGAGATCTGTACAAGAGCTTCATCAAGAACTATCCTGGTAAGATCCCCCAGATGCCTCACTGCTCCTGTCCACATCCTGGAACTGCCCAACACTGACTCCAGTACCTACATTGCCATCAACTCTTAGCCCCATGGTAGTTCCCTTCCAAATGCATCTGATCTGCCACCCTCACCAACCCTTCTGAATTTTAACCTGACTCTGCCTCTATCCCCCACCAGTGGTCTCCATTGAGGACCCCTTTGACCAAGATGACTGGGCCACCTGGACTTCTTTTCTCTCGGGGGTTGACATCCAGATTGTGGGGGATGACCTCACAGTCACCAATCCCAAGAGGATTGCCCAGGCCATTGAAAAGAAGGCCTGCAACTGCCTGCTGTTGAAGGTGAACCAGATTGGTTCAGTGACTGAATCCATCCAGGCGTGAGTATCCCCTCACCCGCTTACTCCCTCCTGGTACCTCCCTCTCTACCTTCTCTGCCCATTCCAGCTACAGTCCTGCCCATGACCTGCAAGTCTTCCTGACTTCAGATCCCTTACCTACCCCACTCTCTTACCTCAAGGTTGTGACTACACCTTGCAAGGCCTGATTCCAAGAGCTCTGCCATTGTCACCCTGGTTACCCCACCCCTGTCTCTTGCCAGTCTTCTCAGATCTTGTCCTTCCCAGCTGCAGCTCAGAAGCCAATTCAAGATCAGGAATCATCTTTTGTTCCCTTAATTCCCAAATAAATTAGTTATTACAACCCCCCACCCCAAATAAAGTCCCCACTGTACCAATAAGGAAATGCCTCTCTCATTCCCCCTAGCTGTCCCACAGAAGACGTCCTTAGGCTTCATTATGTGTTCTCTCTCCACAGCTGCAAACTGGCTCAGTCTAATGGTTGGGGGGTGATGGTGAGCCACCGCTCTGGCGAGACTGAGGATACATTTATTGCTGACCTTGTAGTGGGACTCTGCACAGGACAGGTATTGATAGCTCTCCTCTGCTGAGTGTCAGACCATATTTTCTTGCGGTCCTAGCCTACTGCCCTATGCTGTCATGTGGCTCAGGGAGCCACAACCAATCTTTAGAATTTCTCTTTCCTTCTCAGATCAAGACTGGTGCCCCTTGTCGCTCTGAGCGTTTAGCCAAGTACAACCAACTCATGAGGTATAGTGAGTGCAGCGGGCTTGGGCAGGTGGAGTTCTAAGGGCTGTTCAGAAGGCAGCAGCTGTGATTTTTGTCTGCCTTCTAGGATTGAGGAGGCTCTTGGGGACAAGGCTGTTTTTGCTGGACGTAAATTCCGTAACCCAAAGGCCAAGTGAGAAGATGCAGGACCCGGACATCTTTGGACAGGCCCAGGCCTTCAAGCCCTTCCTTCTGAAATAAACACTGGTGCCAAACATGAGTACTCTGTTTCTTTGGGGGAGGAGATGCTGGCCTCTGGACTGTGTCAGATAAGAGACAGGAATGAGAGAGCATACCTGTAACCTGCGGGGACAAGGAGGAAGAAAGGGACTGGTCAAAAGGAAACTGGACTGGAGCAAGATTAACAAAGTTCACATTTTAGGAGTTTGGAGTAAGCAAGGGCTATATGTGAAATGAAGCTGAAGAAGCACTGATGGAATAAAGAACACCAGTGCTAGAAGGGAAGGAGGGTAGTAAATCAAGGGTATGACATCACCATGAAAGGAAGCTAGATCTGGTAAGATGAAGTATACTGCCAACACAATGCACTCAATGTCCAATCTGAGTGCTTGTGAATGAGTGTGCCCTAACAGTCCTCATCCAATCTCTTCTGACATAATTCTCCATGAGGCCCTTTTGACCTTTAACTTGATCCCCCAACCCCCACCAGGATTTTCAAGGACCCACCCTTTGACAAGGATGACTGGGCCACCTGGACCTTGTTCCTCCTGGGTGTCAACAGATACCTAGATTGTGGAGGATGACTTTAGCAATCTCAGGAAGGTTTAGAGAATGAGTGATACAGACTAGAGTGAATATAGCGGGGTAGGGGACTTGCCTTGCATGCAGCCAATCCAGGTTCAGTCCCTAGCATCCCATGTGGTCCCTCCACCACCACCAGGAATGATTCCTGTGTGCAGAGCCAGGAGAACCCCCTGAGCATCAATAGCTATGGCTCTTCCCCCTCATCAAACACAAAAAGAGGATGAATGATAAGAGAGTAGCTACCATTTTCATGGATACTTGCTCTTTACAGATATTTGATATATTCAAATATTACCTAAATAATATTTTAAACAATCAGATATCAACTAATGATGGGGGGGGGGGCTGGAGCGATAGCACAGTGGGTAAGGCATTTGTCTTGCACGTGGCCAACCCAGGTTCAATTCCCAGCATCCTATATGGTCTCCCCGAGCACCACCAGGAGTAACTCGAGTAACCTCTGTGCATGTCTGGGTGTGACCCAAAAACTAAAACAACAACAACAAAAGAACCAAAAAACTAGTGACTGGTAAAACTAGGATTCAAAGAACCACTTAGCTCCAGTGATTGTATTTTTTTTTTTGGGGGGGGGGGCTTCTGGGTCACATCCAGCAGTAATCAGGGCTAATTCCTGGCTGTATGCTCAGGAATCACTTATGGAGGTGCTCAGGGGAACAAATTGGGTGCCAGAGATCAAAATCCAGGGCCTCACATATTCAACACAAGTTTCCTACCTGCTGTACTATCACTCCAACTCAGTGACTGTACTTTCAAAACCTAAAATCTAAAGACCTGGGGCTGGAGCGATAGCACAGCAGGTAGGGCATTTGCCTTGCACACGGCTGACCCGGCAACCCATATGGTCCCCTGAGCACTGCCGGGGTAATTCCTGAGTGCAGAGCCAGGAGTAACCCCTGTGCATTGCCAGGTGTGATGCAAAAAAAAAAAAAAATAATAATAATAATAATAATAATAAAATAAAATCTTAAGACCTATACAAATAATTTTACACTATTTTTATTTATATTTTTTATTAATGCACCGTGAGATACAGTAACAAAAATTTCATGTTTGAACCTCGATCATACGGTCATCAAACACCCATCCCTTCACCAGTGCACATTTTCCACCACCAAAATCCCCAGTATTTCCCCCCCCATTCCACACCTCCCCCTGCCTGTGTGGCAGATAATTTGCAAAGTACTCTTTCTCTAATTTTACACTATTTAACTAGCAGTCATTTGCCTTCCTATGACCTATCTTTCTCTATTCAAATAAGCCAAGACCTTGGGTTAAACTGTTTATTGAATGTAAAGTAGCCCCAGCCTCACAAGGAAGAAAATTCCAAGGAAAACTGAGAATAATACAGATTAAATACCCACCTGTGCACACACACACACTCACACACACACACATACACACAATCCAACAGTGACAAACCAAACATTTGCTTCTCCCAGCCTGAGTGACCACTGTTAGAAGGTGGTTCAGAGGTGGGGCTTCAGGATGGGTTCTAATAGCAGCAGCTTTATCCCCTCCCCTGCTCTGCCACAGGGGGTCAAAAGGAGCTGGGGTGCTTAGGAGGTAGGAGGCAATTCTTCCCCACTCTGCCGCAGACGCTTCTTCGCTCGGATCTCATTCATGGCCTCTTCAATGGAGCGTGTGTCCCTCTTGTTGGCCACAGGCACTGGGGGCAGAGGGGAGGGTGGGGAGGGCCTAGGAGCCCTGTGCTGTAACCTCCCCTTCCCTCCCCACGCTCTATACTCCTCTCCCTTAACCTCCCCAGCCTCCCACTGTGGCCTCACCACAGCCGTAGGTCTTGTTGGCCTGTAGCATGTGGGCTGCATCCTTGGCTGCCCCCTTGCCAATAAGGTGGCTGTACTTGTCCTTGTAGTCACTGGCAGGGCTCACCACAACAGGTCCCTGCTGAGCTGTCTCCTCCTCTTGTCGCTGGGCCAACTCCTAGAGGCACAGATGTTGGACACACATGCTCAAGCGCCTGACCCCAACCCTTCCTAGTCTGAAGGTCTGGGAACTTTCAGGCATAACTCACTTTCAGCTTTCGTTTCTCTTCAGCCTTCTGGGAATCCCACTCCTCGCCACGGCGATAGGAGTCTAGCTCTTCATCTGAGGGTGCAAACTCCTGGGGAAGAAGGGAATGATGGGATCAAGGTTCCAAAAACATGATTTATCCCATTCCTCTCCTGAAAAGGCTGAAAATGAGAGAGGAGAGAATGAGGAAATCGGGTCTCACCTTTTTGAAGATCATGACGTAGCGACACTCATCATCTTCCCCAAAGGAGAAGGATGTTAGGCCAGCCACTTCCACTACATCATGTCTGGGAAGGGAAGGCAGAAAGGAAGAGTGCGTAGAGGCACAAGGATCATAATACCCTCCACTCAAGGATTCTTTGCTGGCCCTTGAGTGCCTACCACCCCACACTGGCCACTTAGCTTTTGACCCCCTCCACCCCACCCCAGACACTTACAGTATACTCCTCTCTATCTTGTTCATTGGCTGAAATTTTTTCTTGATCTGCCCACTGTCCTGGATGAAATCTGACACCTCTTTCTCCATCTTGGGAGAGAGAAAAGGGAAGAAAATATGAGATGATGGTTCCATCCCAATATCCCTCTCCCCAGCTGGGCCAACAGGCCTTTACCTCCCCACACCTTTCCCAGCCTCTATGCCACTGGCTTCCAGACCACCTCTCTTTTCGTTTTCAAAGAAACTGAATCCTTATCTTTCCAATTCTAACTGATTGGAAGTCCTTCCTGAGGCTGCCTTTGAGCTCTGCAATTGTTCTCACCCTTTTACGAAACTCCACTTTCTGTTGTTTCTCTTGCTCCTGTAGTTTCTTCAGGCGGGCAGCCTGCTCTGGGGGTGAGAAATGGCAGCATGAGAGCATGGGTGAGAAGAGTTTCTAAGGCTTCAAAGGAGGTCTGATACCCTCTGGAGGTGTCAGGTGGGAAGGTAGGATTACTGTTTGCTCACCAAGCATTTATGGATATCTACTGTATACCTAGCTGTGCGCTAGGCCCTGGAGTACAAAGATGATTAAGACACAGGACGGAGGAGGTAGCTCAGTGGGTAGAATGCATGCTTAGCATGCAAGAGGCCCTGGGTTCAATCCAGGTACCAAAACAAACAAAAAAGACATAGCTTTGCCATTCAAGAGTTCAGGTTAGTGGGAGTAACAAAGATTAGCATTATACTTAGCCCAATTTCCCAATCTCACTGGGGAAGACAAGGGGGAAAAAAAACCTATTTAATGTCTGCAAGATACAAAGAACTATAAGGAACCTGGTGAGGTGAGACCAGTCCTGACTTCAGAGACTTTATCAACTGATTGTCTACATAGGAAAGTGGAAATTGTTCAACTTCCTATATTTTGTAACATCCCCTGCATCTCACTTCTACAGACAGAATGAAGCTGAAATAGCTTCATTATTTGGGAGTTTCCAAGGTTAGTTGCAAAGAAACTCACCACTCTTGGATATTAAGGCATCAACTTCTCTCTCAGGCTATTAAAAAATTCCTTTATAGCCTCCATTTTTTCCACCGCATCTGAATCCTTCCAGCTGCACTGAACCTTTTCCCATTTTCCTAATCACCCACGTCTTTGCACATATTGTTCCTTTTGCTTAGAATGCTTTTCCTCTTGCAAACTTTGAGATCCAGCATGAGTCAGTAAATCACTTCTTCCTCTGGGTCCCAAGCACATTTGGTTCGACTCCCACTATAGCATGTGCTGAGAACTAACATAATGTAAAATTTTTAATTTGTCTCCCCTTTCAGACTGTGAGCTCACAGACCCTGCTTATCTCCTATTCAGTTATTTTCCATGGCCCGGGGCCTGACAGCTGAGGAGTTCTCATCTGTGTAACCTTAAGGACTCTGACCATCAGTGCATTCCATCTTGGCCACTGGCTGTTTTCTATCTGGTTTGTGAATCTTCTCTCTGCATCCGAGAAGGTGGTTTTAAGATTATAGTTAAGAATATAGGCTTAATGGGAGAGAGAGTATACAAGGGTTAAGGCGCCTACCTGCATGTGGCCAACCCCAGTAACACATGGCAGGGGTGACCCGTAAGCAGAGTCTAGAGTAGCCTCTGCTGTAGCACCACCAGGTGTGGCCCCAATGCCTTCCTTCCCCACTCCTCCCAAGAATATAGGCTTAAAAGTTCTAGCTTGGTCTGTTAACTGCTAGCAGTGAACTCACCATGACTGTATAAATCATGGCAAGCACCGATTCCAACACCCAGTTTCCATTATGGTCCCTTCTTCATTAGAAATTTCAAATAATACAAGTCCGCTTCAAATAACACACGGTGGCTCTACTACTTGGGGAATTATGTATTTTCAGATCTCAATTCACTACGGACTATGTTTAAAGCCCATAAATTAGTACTCTCATAACAATTATTTTTCCTTCAGAGCACGTAATCAGGTTGGTTATTAAAGTTCTGAGACGATTTAATCGTTGTGTATTTTATCAATGTTCCAGACTTCTTGAGGATACTCCTAGCACCTAGCTACAGTTCAGTAAACAGTGGTTATTTAATATTAAACACCACGTGAGCATTCTGAAAACCACCAGCCTGCTCTACCCCTCCTCGAAGGTCGAGAGCTGGGGTCCTTCCGCCAAGGCAATTATTCCGCCTGACTCATTTACAAGCCGCAGCGTGAACAACCCAAGAAATCTGCACCAGTCGGCCGGCCGGCCGCGCCCTAGCTTGGCAGAGGAACTTGAGTACGCCTGCAGCGAAGTTACTCGAGAACACAGGCGGGGGACTATAGCCAATCAGCCCGGGTAAGGGCATTCCTATCCCTCCAATCAACATCGCGATCCGCCTGGGCAGTTCAGGAATTTAAGGCTACAATGAGCGAAGGATTGGAGTAGAGCCCAAAGCAAGCGGTTCAAGCAAGGAGGAGGGGCATAAGGGTACCAGGGCCCAGGAACCAATTGGAAGTGCTGAAGGTGGGGTGGGCTAGAGGAAGACCCAACAAAACTTAATAGTCAGCCCTTTAAGTTGAGATAGCCAATAGAGGCGGAAGAGCTGCAGATAGACGTGTCCCGGATCCAATCGGAATAGAAATAGAGTGCCATGCGCCGCGGAGGGCGGGCGAAGTCCAGCAATAGAACACGCCCTCCTCCAATTCGAAGGTAGGCCGAGGCGCCGGAACCACCCCGGGTGCAGCAGCCTACCAATCAGAGCCCGCCAGCAGCGGACAGGCGGGCGCAGCGGCTAATTGGGAACAAGGATTGCGGAAGGCCAAGCGGGGATAAGGCGGGAGGCTGGCGCTAGACTTTGGGCAGCCAATCATCGTTTGCGGGCGGGTCGACAGCCCTTTTAGGGACTGCGGGGGTCTCCGAAGGAGCCTGTAAGGGGTCTTTCAAGGTTGAGGAGACAGTATCGTCCAAAGGAGGAATAGTGTGGTCTTGAGAACCAGATGAAAAAAAGCGGTTGCGAATTTGGGATCCTCACCTCGGGCCTTGCGCCGAGTCTCCTGGTCCCCGAGGCTGGGTGGCTTCTCCATGGAGCTCAGGATGGAGCCCAGTAGGTCCGCCATCTTGGGAGTGACTGAGAGGGGGCGGCGCGTCTTAAAGGCAAGGGCGAAATGCCTTTAAGGCCGGAAACACGTCGGCGACAGAAAACCGCGCTCCGGCCCCGCCCCGGCGCTGGTCCGGGCGGGGCGCTCCCGGCGACAGGCGACCGGAGCTCCGCCCCGGTTCCCCAAACCCTCAGACAGAGGCCAGAGGCTGGCTGGTTGGTGTAGCGGTATTTAATGGCAGTTCGTAGAAATCAAGCCCGTGCACAAGTAGAAAGTGCTAGTGGGGCCGGGAGGAGCCGCGCCTGAGAACACAAGCCCGGCCGTGCACCCTCCCCGCGGCGCCTTTAATAGATTCTTCACTAGATTCTGTATGTTACATTATGTACAAGCCCCTTCCCCCCGGGGGACAGGGGCGGCACTCCGCAGCGCGTGCCTATATACACCCTCCCCCACACACTTCGGCCCCAAGACACGTAGTCAGAGTCGGGGTGATGGGGGAAGACATGGGCAGAAACGGAGGAAACAGACGCAAACATGCGGAGGAGGGGCTGGGGCACCGTTAGCCCTGAAACACGAGGGGCGCGCGGCGAAGGCAGAGGCGGGGCCCGAGGCAGATACATTCAGAGACGCGTCGAACAAATAAATAAGGCAAGTTAGGAAGGGGCCCTGTCGGGTGCAGGCAGGGATTGCTGCGTGGGTCACAGCTGAAGATGCAAGCATGTGGGGCATGGGTCTTCCGCAGCCAGGGACCAAAAGAGTGGGCTCGACCTAGAGGAAACAGAAGTGGGGAAGAGAAGGGGAGGATTGGGGTTCAGCACTTCGGAGAGGGAGGAGACCTAAGAAGGGCTCCAAAAAAGTGGTAAAGCTGCCAACAGGGGGCTCCTCCTCCCCCTAAAGCCCTCTCCCTGTTAAGACTGCATGAAGCGGCCCCCTTGGGTGGCGAGAAAGGCGACGGAAAGGTCAGGTGGCCAGTCCAGGTTGGGGAAGTCCGTCCAGCTCCTGGTTCTGTTTCAGTTCCCTCATCCTGTAGAGAGACATGGAAGGTGTCAGACCAGCTCTGAAGGTGGCAGAGCAAAATCCAGCCAGAAAAGGACCCAGTACCTGTGTCTACAGCGCCGCAGGAATCTCATGATCTTCCTGGCCGCCTGATCCTGCTTTTTGGTGAGAAAGGAGCCTCTAGGTGGGAGAAAGGAAAGTTAGGCATCTCATGCCCTCAGCCTTAGTAGGGAAGGCAGGGGGCAGGATGAAGAGTTGGGAATCTATGGGCAGTGGCTAGGCACAAAGGGTTTACGGGAGCCAGGTTGGAGCCGTACTTGTTTCGGGAAGGCAGGTTGCCTGTGGGCCTATGCGAAGGCCCAGGCCGCCTGCGGTAGGAACGGTAGTGCTGCTGGATGAGCACAGCCGCCCTGCGGCTCTGCTGAAACCGCTTCTGTTCATAGTAGCTTCGGAACTTGCTCTGGATCAAGATGGCCGCCTGGGTCATCTTCTTATACAGTGCAAACTGCAGGGGTAGGAAGGAGGAATGGACTGAAATGAAGGGCAGAGATGCAACCCCCCAAGTATGACCCCCTCATTTGGTGTAAGCCTCTTTCTCTAATACACACACTCATGGGAAGCCTGATTCATCCCAGACAACCTCACATCCAGATCTCATGCCTAATACCTTAAGTGCAATCCAGGTCAGCTTGTGGAGAGAAAAGGGGAATTAGGACATGGGCAGCATTCTGGATGCTTGGACTAGAATGGGTGTGTGCAGGCATGGGGTGCTAAGCATGCTTTCCAGAGAAGGGGCTCACCTGCTTGTACTTCCGGTAACAGCGCTGGATCACAGCTGCTGCTACCTCCTGCTGCTCCTTCAACCTCCGGCCCTGAGAGAGAGAGAGGTCTCAGTCTTTCCTTGGATATCCGATCTGTTCTTTCAGCCTGTCTGAACTGCCCTGACCCTTCACCCTGCTTGAGAGAGGTCTAGATGACTGCTCTCCCTCTTGCCTCAAGACTACTGTATGACTCACTCCTGAGAGCCTGCACCCCCCACCCCCCAGACCTTGTACTTCCGGAAGGCAGTCTGGATGACTCGAGCTGCTTCATACAGTTCCCGCTGCTCGTGATCTGACAGTGTCAGCAAGGCAAAATCATTTTCCATCTTGCCACTGGTAGAGGCAGAGAGAAACTCTGCCCAGGAAGGTGCTGGAGGGATCGCCAGGCGGCCCCGCTCAAAGGACAGTTCACTGTAGGGGATAGGGAGGAGGGTTATCATGGAGCATCGGAATGACTCTGCAAGGGATTGCTGTGAAGGGAGCCCTGCAGCAACAGAGCCTGAAGAGAATGACTTGAGAGATCATTAGCCAGTTCCAGTTATCTCTTTTGCGTGTGTTTGAGGGGGGAGGGGGCACACCCAGCAGTGCTCGGGGGTCACACCTGGTTCTGCACTCAGGGATCACTCCTGGTGTGCTTAGGGGATTACATACAGTGCTGGGGAATCAAACCTAGGTCAGCCACTGTATTATCTCTCCAGCTCTACCAGTTCCCTTCTTAAAGGCTTTGGTGCCTCCATCAGCATGGAGCATTTACTGTAGAGAAACCCTGTTCCTCTCGCTCTCCTGTCTTCCTTTGAAGACATATCTGGAGTTCACAATTTTTTTTTTTTGGGGGGGGGTAATGGAGGAAGTTTTGGCCCACAGTCCGCCATTCTAGGAGGCTACTCCGGGCTCTGTTCTCAAGGAACCATATGCAAGGGGTTACCCTTCATATCTCTGGCCTGAAGAATCCTAGAGTGATCACCTGGGAGAGGCTGAGCTGGGGAAATGGTCCACATTCTCTAGGTAGCTGGCCAGCCAGGACATGGTCTCACTGAGCCCCAGGGTCCCTGTTCGTTCCCGCACTGGGGCTCCAGCCTCAGGCAGCCTCACAAAGTCCTCTCGTTTAATCCGCTCTGGTGTGGCCTCGATGATCTGCTTGGCGAGTGAAATCATATCCACCTGGATGAAAGAGAAGTGAGTCATGAAGGGCCTCAACTACTGGAAGTTTCTGCCCTGCCAAAGCTGTAGCCTCAGTCCACTTCCTTTCTTGTTGCTGCTCTTGCCAGCAAATGATGAGGCCTCAGGGATGGCTCTACCTGCAAACCCCATCTCTCCAGGTCATGATTCAGATTGATTCATTTATACTTACTCGATTCCCACCTGAAGCCCTCTGTGTTTCTACATAAAGGAGAACATAGGAAAGGAAGGATATTCTCCAAATGGGAATTCAGGAGCTGAGTAAATAAAGGACTTACCCTTCTAGGCCCACTGCTCACTGTGCTACTTCATGCCAGATGACTAGCATTTCCTCCCCACAGCCTCACTCGCCACGTTCACCATCCCAGCCCCCTCAGTTGTCCAGGAACCAGCTCAGTACTTGCAGATGCTACAACACTTTTGGCTCTAGCCTTACTTTTGCTCCTGCCCGAAGCCTGCAATATATCCTGCCGGTCACATGCTAGAACCTACCTTAGAAATTTTGTACTTAATCCATTAGCCTTTCTAAAGCAGATTTGTCCCCCAATTTTGGCAGGGAAGTATGGTGCTAAACTTGAAGATTTACTCTCACTTGTTGATAAAACTTCTTTATCATGTGCAATCTTCCTACATCTCTCTGTTCCATACATCTCCTGACTTCCCTCCATCACTCTGGTTGACCAAGAACTGGTCTATGAATCAGCAGGTAACCCCTATAAATGCTTACAGTCACTCCCTACAATCTCCTACAATTATTCTCAGGGCAGGAGTGATAGTACAGCAGGTAGGGCATTTGCTTTGCACCTGGCTGACCTTACTTCAATCCCTGGCATCCCATATGGTCCCCCAAGCACAGCAGGAGTAATTCCTGAGTGCAGAGTCAGCCCTGAGCACTGCCAGGCGTGGCCATAAAACAACAAAAGGTTTTCCCTAGATTTTTTTTTTTTCTGGTTGCTTTGCATTGTTTTCTTTTTGAACCATACCTGGCTGTGGGGTACTGTGTGAACCCGGGGCTCCTGCATACAACACATGCTGTAGCTCTGACCTATCTCCCTCATCCTCCCCAATTTTTTTGAGGGGGGAACTGAGACCTGGGCCTATTAGCAGTTTCTTGCCACTGGACCAACAGTTCAATGGGAGCCTCCTGGAGACACCCTGAGATGCTTAGTGGACCATGTGCTGCCAGGAATCCAACTGGATCTGGTACGTGCTGGACATGTGCTCTAATTGTTGTACTAGCTCCCCAATCCCTCTGCCTCGAATTTTTTGTTGTGGGGTTGGACCATACACAGCAGTGCTTAGGGGTAATTCCTGGCTCTGTGTTTAGGTCACTCCTGCCAGTGCTTGGGGGACCATATACAGTGATGGGGATCTAACTGGAGTTATTCCCATGCAAGGCAAGTGCCTTAATCTCTATACTGTCTTACTGGCCCCTTCCCAGAATTTTTGTTTGTGGGCCACACCCTGCAGTGCTCAGGGGACCATATGTGGTACCATTAATTGAATCAAGGTCAGCTGTGTGGCAAGGCAAGTACTCCACCCACTATATTGTCTCTCCTGCCGCACCTCCCCAGAATTTTTAACTTTTGATGCTTCATGACTTTTGAGTCACAAGCTCTGACAGGAGCAAAGCAAAACTCTTCTTGTGTCTATCCCCAATTGAGGACAAACGGTTCCTTCTTCTCAAACTGAAGTCTGTTTCTGACTCTGTTCATGGGATAGTCAGCCGCACCCCACTCCCATACTCTGCTCTGTTTCTAGCACTCATGATTCCATTACGAGAAGCAGTACCGGGATCACATCCACAGCTGATGGATGGTCAGCTTCCTCTGGGGTAGCCCCACCATCTGGGAGAGGAGGTGATGAGGGTGGAAGCTCTCTGGAGTTTGCGGTTTCATAGTCCATGAGGTTGAGGGGGGCCTCCTGGGTGCAAGAGGACAGGTGGCCTGGGGCCATCTCTTCCATAGTAATCTCAGAGGCTGGTAGTAGAGCAGGGGGAGGACTCCCATCTGGAGCACTAGAATAGGCTGATGTGACAGAGAAAGTGCCATCTGACAGCTCTGAGGGTGAGGAGACACTGCTCAGACCTATGAGGTAAGAGAAGGTGAAGGTAGACAGATTCTTCTGCTGGCCCTCTAGTTGTCTTCCTGTTCCCATCTTTGTTCTCCATCCCCCTGAATCTTCTTGCTACTGTTAGCTCCCCATTTCTGCCTACTCAGTTTTTTTTTTATGATGTGTTTCTCGCTCACATCTTTTTTTTTTTTTTTTGCTTTTTGGGTCACACCCGGTGATGCACAGGGGTTACTCCTGGCTCTGTACTCAGGAATCACCCCTGGCGGTGCTCAGGGGACCATATGGGATGCTGGGAATCGAACCCGGGTCGACCACGTGCAAGGCAAATGCCCTACCTGCTGTGCTATTGCTCCAGCCCCATGCCTACTCAGTTTTATTCCTTTCAAACACTTCTATCTTTTATCTTCTGGTTTTCCCCTTGCCTCTCCACCCGAGACACCTCTTAAAAACATTACATCTTCATCTAAAAAACATTAGGGGGGAACCCTCACCAGTATCTGGGCTGGAAGAAGGTGGTGACAGGGCAAGTTGGGGCTCGGCTGAAGCTTCCTGTCTCTGCAGCTCCTCCAGGCAGCGGGCGAGGCGCACATGACCCCGGGAATGAGCCACAGACAAGGGGAGACGGCCCAGAGAGTCGGGAATATTCAGTGCCTGTCGGTTCCATCGAAAAAGGAGCACAGCAGCTTCCAGGTGTCCCAGGGCACAGGCCCACATCTGAGGAGAGGGCAGGAGAGGGAGCCAGGGAGTGGAGGTGATGCCTGAAACCCTGCCTCTGGGTGGAAAAGTCTTTTGTTTCCCAGTCCCTGTCTTCCCTGCCTCCCTCAAAGGGGCTTCCCCTCCCTTTGGCCCCTTTGAGGGACGGGAAGGGCCCTACCCCCCCACATGCACTCGGGAATCCAGCATCCTCACCAGAGGGGTACAAGAGAAATGATCCACATTGAGAGGGTCAACCTCTTGCTCTAAGTCCAAACTTCGGGTCTTCACGCTCCTGGTTTGTTTGGGAGAGGAATAATAGTCCAGTCAGGGGGAAAATGGAAAGGGTAGGAAAACCGGGACTGAGAAACAAGCTGTCTAGAGCACTAACGTGGGATGAGGGAGGCAAAGAATAAGTGTGAAGAGGTTAAAAAAAAAAGTTGGTATCATAAACCAGAGGATATTAAAACTCTCCCACTGCAAATTCTCTTCCAATCCCTCTCCCTTCCCACAGCAACCCCCCAACTCCAGGCTCCAGGCCCTCCAGTTCCTCCTCAGTCCCCAGACACTTCTTTCCCAGCGGCATCCCAACCCCTCCCTCGGCTGCCCCTGCTCACCGCCACTGGCTCAGGGTCTCGATGAGGCGGGCATAGCCCTGGGCAGCAGCCAGGTGTAGAAGGCTCATGCCCCGGAAGGGGCTTCCGTGGGCCAGACGTTCAGGACCCCTCCAGGTGGAGCGTGGGATCATGCTCTCTACCAAGACTACCACCCGTGCCTCGAACCCGGGCCCTTGGCCTTCATCCTGTGGTAAACACACCCTTATGCAATAGAGACCTGAGCATCTGGTCCCTTGACTTGGGACGGTCTTAGTCCCCCACACCTGTCCTCTTAGTGTCTCATCTGTCTCTTCCCTACATTCCCGCCCCAGGTTTGCAGCACCCGGATCTCTGAAGGTCTTCATGCCTCCCAGTTCAAGTTCCCGTGTGACTGGGAGGTGCATGGGCCTTCAGTTGTCTGGGTTCTGGGAACCTGGAACCCTCAATCCCATAGCCAACTTCCTCCAGCTCCTCTGGCAGCTTGAATTAATATACCTTTGCTTAGGTGGTGCCTTCAGTAAGCTCAGTCAGGTCAGTAAGCCACACGACAGATGGCCTCCCCCCCCCTCAAAACTGAGTCTTCCTAGTCTTCTTCCTTCAGAGACTTGGGCTCCAGGGGCACAGAGGCCCTCCCCCACCCTCTCCTTCACATATCCCCTTCTTCAGACCAGAAATAGTCTGAAGCCTGGCACGCCAAGAGGGTGCCCAGAATAGCCACTCTTGCCACGGGGTGGGGGTGGGAGCAGGGTGATGTCAGGGAAAAGGAGAAGGACTGGCCGAGGAGGCTGGGGACAAGAAAGTCATATACAAGCCATTTTCTTGAAGAAGATCCTTCTCCAGTTCCCCAGTGTCCACCGTCCTCCTCATGGAAATACCTGAATTGGAGGTGCTTCAGGACCGTGGCAAGGCGTCTGCCCAGCTGCTGCAATCTCTGCCATCCGCTTCTCCATCTGCTCCAGTCGCTCGAGTATGGACATGCGGAACTGGTTGTCTGAGGGGGAATGGGCACGGGAGGCTAAGTGGGCAGGGTCTAGGTGATGCCCTGGATACCAAAATTAGACCTGTCTTAGGATCGGGGGTGAAAAGCATATTATTTTCTCTTCAAATCATATTCCCTTTACCCACCTCCTTCTGTAGGCTTTTAATTTTGGGGTGGGGGTGTGAGCAATACACTCCCTGCTGATTCTCAGCGTGTGCTAGTTGGGCCAGCAGTGCTGGGTACAACCAGGGTCACCCCTGTGGTGCTCAGGAAACCGTGCAGTGCTGAAAATCAAGCCCAGATCTCTGGTGCGAGGTATATGCTCCCGCCCTCTGAGTTATCTCTCTGGCTTCCCTACCTGCCTTGTAAGTATAACCCACCAGGATTCAGTCTTTACATCAGGACCTAAGACCAGAGCCCTAAACCAGACTGTGTCCTTTAAGACACAGAAATTCCCAAACAGCCACCCAGCCCTCAGCTGCCGCCATCAAACAAACACACACCCCCTCCCTCCCCAGACCTCTCTTATGTGGACTGTTTCATCAATTACCCTTACCCCAGATACTACCTTTGTCCCCCATGCTGGAACTGAAGGACTCCAGGGTCCCTGCTCTCTGTAAACCTCTGCCCCAAAGAGCTAGGGACTGTGATTTGAAAAGCACCACCCCTCCTCCCGGCCCCCTGCAGCTGTCCACAAAGAGGAAGGCAGGGAGGGAAAGTGACAGAGATAGATAGCCATGACCATTCCTCCTCCTCCTCCCATCTCGTGCACAGATATACATGCAAGCACACACATACACATGCACACAGACACACACAGACAGACATACACACAGACACACACACACATACACACCCTCAGCTATATCTGTCCCCTCTTGAGATCACATAAGGACAAGGAGGGTAGCCGGAGGGGATCAGAGTCAGGGAAAAGCAGGGTGAAGGTTGGGGATGTTCTGAGATAACAGAAGAGAAGGGGATGAAAGCTTGGACATGATGGTAGAGAGGAGGGGGAAGGAGAATGAGTAGAGACCCACCTCTAAAGCAGCGAGAGTGGAAAAGATAAACAAGGTGAAGGGAAGAAAGAACGGACAAAAAAGAGTGAGGAGCATGCCAAAAAAATACAGAGGAGAAGAGAGCGAGTAAAGATAACTACTCTAGGGGGAAAGGAGGTGGGTAAGGCAGGTAAAGGGAAGAAGTGAAAATGAACGAAGAGGGTTAGAGGAGACACAGGGGAAAGAACGTAAAACAGATTAGGCTGGGACAGAAAAATCTGGTGAGGAACAGTCACAGAGCAGGACAGACAGAACAGGGAGCTGGCAAGATCCCCAGGCGGGCGGGCTTGGGCAGCCCAACACACATACTTGGGCTTTGTGAGAAGAGCAGCTCCAGGAGGGAGGAAAAGCCTGGGGTAAGAGCCAGTGCTTGAGAGGTAGGGGTGAGAAGAGACAGAAAACAAAGACAACAAAGAGAAGAAACCAAGAAGCAACAGAGATCCCTAAGAGAAGACAGAGAAAAGCAAATCCGAAGAAAAGAAGCATGTGCAGAGAGAAACCAATTCTAAAGCCAAGAAGTAAAAGGAACATGGTCCTAGAGTTATACACACAATATGCATATGTCTGTGTGCCTCTGTGTATTTGTGCGATAGTATACTATGCTAAGAAAGGCAGAGGATTTCTCCAAATAATGTAGAGGCAATTTTCATTTTCTAATTTGTGCTGTTCTATAATTTCTAATAATAAACACATATTTTAATAATTTGAGGAAAAAACAATGAGAATTTAAAAACATATATAAGCCTACATATACTCATACAGAGCCATTTCATGTTCTAGACTGTCCCCATTCAGGCCACTTGGCCTCTCCTGCCTACTTCTCATACTTAGGGATGGAGTGGACAGGGCAAGAGTTAGGCTTCAAGCTTGATGAGTTCATTTGATCACACTGTGTTCAAAGACTGTGGAACCTAAACCTGGGGACTGGGGGCTAGATACTCACCATCCAGTGATAACCAGTCAAGCTGAGTACTGGGCAGTGACAGGAACCGACGGGCTCGATACTCAAAAAGCACAGAAGCAGAAAGGGGGCCCTCTCGCCCTGACACCTGCAAAGAAACCAGCCCGACCTCATGGGCTGGGGAGGGCAATCTCAGTGAGAGGGGCTTGCTTTCCCCACTGCTCTGTCCACCTGTGTATCACAGCCACAGATGACTAGTTCATATTTACTTCTACTACTCTACTGTGGATCCAGAGGCCCCCGGCTTCCGTAGCCTTGACACTGCAATGGAACTTCATTGATCTGAGAACTAACATCTACTGTAGACCAGAGATCTCTTGAATTTTAGATCCTATAGTTAAGGACATTTGTTATTCAGCACCAAAGCCTAGAGGTTGAAGGTCAAGAGATAGTTATACTTATGAACTTTTTGTTTGTTTGTTTTTGGGGACACACCCAAACAGTGCTTAGGGTTTACTCCTGGCAGGCTCAGGAACCGTATGTAGTGCTGGAGATCAAACCCAGGTTGGGGGACTGGTATGATAGTACAGCAAGTAGGGCACTTGCCTTGCATGTTGCCAACCTGGGTTTGATCCCCAGAACTCCATATGGTCCTCTGAGCTGGCCAGGAATGATCCCTGATCACAGAGCCAGCAGTAACCCCTGAGCACTGCTGGGTATGGCCCCCCCCAAAAAATGAAAATGCAAGGCAAGTGCCCTACCCAATGTACTATCACTCCTCCGGCCTAAACAATTTTATAGTGGTTAAACTCCTTATTCACCAGAGTCCAGTGGTCATCACCCTATTATTTAGTACCTGTTACCTTAGTAATAGGTATTACCTTAGAGATTTGCTGCTCGCCGAAAGTGTCTAATGAGAACTGTGTCTAAGATCTCAATGTCCATAGGCTTTAGAATGAAACCATCAGGCCCTGGTCCCCAAAACAGAGGATAATACTCTTTACCCCCAAGCCCCAGCCTCCCTGGCCTCATCTCTTTTCCTTCTCTACACCATGGCAGTTGAACAGGGCAGTTGAGATTATGTGTGTGGGGGGGGGAGGGCAGAGAGGGGATCGTGGGCAGGGGGGACAACACACACATATTCAAAGACAGCAAAGCCGTAAACCTGTCATACTAATGATCCTTGGAGTCTCACAGTATGGCCGACTTGAGTGTAATGCCAGTGGCAAGGTTAGTGGCAAAGGGACAGAGATGTCTAGACCAGTGCTGCCCAGTAAAATTTCCCTCAACGATGGAAATGTTCTATTTCTGTGCTATATAATATAGTAGCACTAGCTACATGTGCCTACTGAGCACGCAGTGTGATTAGTGTGCTTGAGTAACTGAGACTTCATTTGGTTTAAGTGAATTTCAATAAGCACATATGGGTAATGGTTACCATACTGAACATTATTGATCTAGAAGCCTTATTTTTTTCTTGTTTGTGTGTTTTTTTTGGTTTGTTTTTTGTTTGGGGGGCTACACCCTGTGGTGCTCAGTGTTTACTCCTGGTTCTGTGTTCAGGGATTCATATTCTGTGCTAGGGATCAAAGCAGTCTTGCCTCTGGCAAAACAAGCATCTTAACCCCTATACTACCTCTGCAACTCTAGAAGTCAGTATTTTTGAGTTCCAAAACGGGTTGCAGGAAACATCTCTTTTTAATTTCTCCAGAGCCCTCTTAGACAGAGGCCTTAACTGAAGTCACTGTGGGTCAAATGCCTTACAGGAGGGAAGGCTAAAGAAACAAGGGACTGGCAAGATAGTACAGGGGTTAGGGCATTTGCCTTGGTTGTGGCAAATCGGGTTTGATCCCAAGCATCAAATATGTCCCCTGGCTCTGTGCCAAGAATGACTCCTGAGCTGAGAGCCAAGAGAAAACCCTGAGCACCTTGGGGGTTTGGCCCCAAAACAAAAACAAAAACAAAAAACAAAAAAAAAAAAAAGAGGAATAATGGAGCCGACTTATCCTCTCCAGGGTTACCAATTAGTTAATGCGTAGATTCCTTGGATCTTCAAGCACCTAAGACAGACTCTTTTGCCTGCTTGGGGAGCGTGCAGCTCAGCCTTAGGACTAGATGAACCCTTATGCTCGCAGGAACAACCCGACCCATTTGTTCACAGTGCTTCCTGGAAGTCTTAATGCCCATATGTTAGTCCCTTCCCCTACCATCCCCATTCCCCATACCGGGACAATAGCAGCGTAAGACACCCGGCTGAACAAGTGAGGCTGGCACTGCGATGTGGTCAAAGACACAGGAGTAGTGTTCAGCAGCTTCCGTCCAAGGACCTGTGATGAGCACCTTGACCCCACCCTGCCAAAAGAAGTTAGAAAGCCACGTGAACGTAATTCTGTGGAACATTCATTCATTTAGTCATACCCTGTGAGCGTATCTACTATATAGTAAGCCTTGTGCTAGAATTAGGAAGCCCAAGGATTGGACAGGACCCAATGGCATAAGGTTAGTCTGTCCTACCACCCTTTCTCCAGTATTGCTGCCTTATATCTGAATCTGCTAGAAATAAGAAGCTACTGTATCCCCCAGGGTGGGTAATTTGCAGATAGTTTTCATGGGGAGGAAGCCCTTTTCTTAGGGCACTTCTGCACACAGGCACCCCCCACGCCAATATTTCCTCTTTTCCTTCTCTAGGGCAACATAAAGCAGAATTTATCCAATGGCAAGTCTTGCAGCTTTTGAAGTCTGAAATCATTTCTTAGCTCTATTTTCTTTTCTCAGGATGAGTTACCCTACTTCCCTCCCGCTGAAACAGATACCAAGGAAAGAAAGTCTCCTAGGGGGCATTTGAGAAAGTCAGACAAGGAAGGAGGAGGGGGAATTGGTTAGTCAGAGAAACTATGGAAATAATGAGTATGCTGCATTCTGTAAAAACAGCGGCTGGGGGGCTGGAGCGATAGCACAGCGGGTAGGGCGTTTGCCTTGCACGCGGCCGACCCGGGTTCAAATCCCAGCATCCCATATGGTCCCCTGAGCACCGCCAGGAGTAATTCCTGAGTGCAGAGCCAGGAGTAACCCCTGTGCATCGCCAGGTGTGACCCAAAAGGCAAAAAAAAAAAAAAAAAAACAGCGGCTGGGGGGCCGGAGAGATAGTACAGTGGGTAAGGCATGCTGGCCTTGCACATGGCCACCCAGTTTCCATCCCTGGCACCCCATATGGTTCCCCGAACCCACCAGGAGTGATTCTTGAGCACAGAGCCCAAAGCACAGCCAGGGGTGGCTTACCCTTGCCCCCTCCCCTCCAAAGAAATCAAGCTGTGAAGAGAAGCAGCCATGAAAACCAAGGGAAACTAGGCTGAGACAATGGAATGGGAGGGACAGAAGAGAAAAGGAGAGAAGCCGGAGACTCACCTCTGGGTAGGACCACTCTGGGGAGAAGTCTGTGATGGTGCTAAGGGCAGAAGGGAGCTGGGAGGTTGGGGCAGGGAGGTTTGGGGTTTCGTCACTGATGAGTTCTCCCATAAGGTCTGGGAATGATGAAAGACTGAAGGGCTCCAGTTCGTTGGCTCCACCAGGTCCTCCAAACAAGGCTTCCCCTCTTCCTACCCTGCCTGATGACTCCAGTGGGGCAGGTGAGGGTGGGGGTGATGGAGGAGGTGAAGGTACCGGTGGGGTGGCCCCCTGGGTCTTGAGCTCCTCCCCACTGTCATCATCTTGAATGAAAAAGCAACTTCCTCTTCCACCTGCTCCTGACTGTGGAGAAGGCCCCGGAGCAGACACCGGGGGCTCCAGGGCCGCAGCGGGCTCTAGGGCTGGACAAGGGGTATGGGCTGCCTCTGCCCCAGGGAAGTCTGGACTCACCCCCTGGCCCCCTCCATAGGTCTGGCCCCTCTGGGGGCTGTTGAGAAAACGATCAGGATCAAAGGCAGGACTCGGAGGATCTGGCGGGGCAGATGACTCCGAGCCTACAACCACAGTCAAGCTCATGGAGGGCTGGGGGTCGGCTTGAGGAGCCAAGTGCCTGGTGGGCGTCAAGCAGCCAGGCCTCTGGTCCAGTCCAGTCAGGAGGAGGATAGCGGTGCCTCCTCTCGACAGACCTCCTCTCGAGGTGGGAGGGCTAGGCCTGATCTCTAGGGGTTCTGCAAACCCTGAAGAGGACGAAGAAGAGGATGAAGAGGGGGAGGTATGTGCCTTGGGCAGCTCTGGGGGAAGTGGGGCTATCAATGGAGGGGGGTCTGGGGGGTGGGGACGAGGGATAGAGGTCAGGGTCAAAGCTCGGGGCTCCACTTTCGGAGAGATGATGCGGTGTTTCGTGCTGCTGCATTTGTGGGTAAGACTACCTGAACCTAGAAAGGGAAAGGGTGGGGAGAAAAGGGATAAGACAGATCTTTCTCCAGCTTTTCCTTAACACAGCTTTCATGGTTTCCTCTGATTTTGCCATATACCAGAGGTGCAATACTGAATCTGGCCACTGGGAGGCAGCAGAAATGCTTCTCTTACTTCCCACCCCACCCCACCACCACCCTCTGCAAATTAAACTTAAAGGAGGGGGAGGACTGAAGGCTTGGGGGAAGTAGCGTAGAGAAATAGAAAAGGGGTGTGTGTGGCGGGGGGGAAGGGGGAGAACCAGATCCAGAAGGGCACAAAATTGGAATAAAGCTAAGGCTGGTGTAAGTGGTAGTGCTGGTGTAGATAAACGAACACTGACTGTGAAGACTCAGGTCAAAGGAACTGGGTCAGTGAGCGCCCAGATGAAAAGGCCTATGTTCATCATCTGACCCATCTCCTGAGTTCATGCAAAGGACTTGTAAACCAAGATGCAAATCCAAGCAAGACAGCTACCCGCCGCCACCTGACTTTAGTAGAAGCAAGAGAAGAGAGTGCCATGGAGTTACTAACCAAGGCCCCCACTGCAAAGACAGGCATGGGTTCGGGGTGCAGGCTTGGTCTGGTGAGTGTCCAGGATCTGCTGCACCAGCTGCTCCACAGAGAACTCCTCTGTCCCGTTCCCGTAGCTCCATTTGATGCCATGAACTGGAGGAGAGTTGGGGATGAGTTGTGAGAGGCCCCCCAAATAATCCCCAAAGCACCTTGATAGTGCCACAAAGTATCTGAGATACTCTGGCCGCTAAGTATCTGAGTGACCTGACCAGAGACTTCTGGCCAGGTGAACAAAGGTAATAGGCTGAAGACTCGTTGGACATGTAGCTCACAGTGGCCTTACATCCCTTTTCCATACTCTGATGCCTTAGTGTGCACCAGAAGTCTAGCATTCGCCCCCCGCCCCTCCCCCAGGAAGGCCTCCTCCTGCCTTGCAGGTCACCACAGGCTTCTCAATCCTCTTTTACCACTTTCCCCTTGGAGCATTGTTCCAGCACTGCAGCCTTACACATGGGCTTCAGCTGTCCCAACAGCTCCTCTCGGGACCACTTCAGCCATTCACGACGGTCGCTGCTGACGGAACAAAAGATGGGGCTGCAGCCCTTTCCACAATCCTCCAGGGCTGGGACATTCAGGTAGTGCACGAGGACGATGTCAGGGTTCTGAGAGCACAAAGGTACACACACACACATACACACACACACACAGACCAGTGCTATGGGGCTCTGAAGTCCAGGGGCTCAGCTTCCTAGTTCTCACTTTCTTCTTGGGCAACCCCCCCACTTCCCCTCCCCAAATTCTGCTCTCTCCCTCCCCACCCACCTCTTTCTTCTTCCCAGGTTCCTTTTCTTGCTCAGACCCTATTCATCCTTCCACTTCCATGTTTCATATCCCGTTTCCCTCAAGAGCCAGAAAGAATCTAGCTCCTCGAGGTCTTTCATCCTTACCTGGAGCAGCCAGTAGCAGCGCCGATGGAATGTTGGGACGATGGAAGAGTGAACGTAGCAGCCATAGAGACACTGCCAGGAGACAGGCTGGGGTGGGGGGAGGGCTAGTCTGCTCCCCAACTCTTCTTCTGTTCAGTTCCTTTGCAGGAATCCCATCTTTCCACCAGTTCCTCTTCAACCCTCACCACCCTCACTCCTATTCCGCACATCTTTCAAATTCCAGTACCCCCAGACATCGATAAGAAGTATAAAAAGAGAACAGTGGGGTCAGGGCCTTACAACAGGGACCAGATTTGAGATATCCAGACAGTAAGAGGGCAATGCAAGAAAGCATCTGAGATGAGAAGCAATGATTTGGGGTCGCTGTGCTTGGAAGTTCAGTACTTGTACCCCTGAACAAAATGTGAAAGAGGTAAAGGGATGGGCACCAGTATTCTCAGTGGGAGGTATGGCTTAAAGTCTAGAGAGTTGGGTCATGGAGGGAAATGAAAAGCACAGTGGGCTAAGCCATCAGCCAGATGATTCAAAGCAAGTGAGAAGGAAAGAACGACTGGAACATAGTGGTAGGTAGGTGATGGCAGGACTTGAACCCAGCTAGCAGCGGAGAAGGCAAACCAGGGTAGTTGAGCAAGATGCTTTGCTTACCTCCATGCCTTGGACCTTCAGCTTCATATGATCCTCTCGGGTGGTTTTTCCATCTTTCCGTTTCTTCCAGAGGTAGCCATCCTTCCGGTATTTCACCTTCTTGCGATTGTAGAGGATAATGGAACCATTCTGAGGCCTGAGGGTGGAAAACTTGGGCTCGAGTTCTGTGATCAGAACCCAGAATCCCTGTGACTTCATAATTTCACAAGCAATCTCACCTTGTCTTTGGAGCACAAGAAAGCCATTCATCATGCTTCTCAAAGGTGATCAAGTAGGATGCAATCTCCTATAGGAAAGGAAGCACTTGGGTGGGTACCCTGCCCAGGAGAAAGGTCTCAGCCTCTTACTCATCCCCTCTGTCTCATTGTCTGCTGAGTTCTGGAGGATGCTACCGGGTATCTGGGTACAGCAAGGTCCCTGCATTTTTTCTTCTTCTTTTTGGATACCTAGAAATTCTCAGGGTTTTTTCTTATTCTTGGCTCTGTCTCTGCTCTTGGGAATTACTCCTGGTAGGGCTCAGGGGACCAGACAGGTTACTGGGGATCAAACCCAGGTTGGCCAAGTGCAAGGCAAGTGTCCTACTTGCTGTACTCTCTCCAGGCCCAAGGCGTCTGCTCTTCTAAGAGTCTTAAGTCCTACCTCAGGCAAAAGGCTAATGGTTAGAGTTTAACTTCTCCTTCCCTCCTTCCTTCTCAACTGGGACTCTCAATTTGGGGTATTAATGATTCAAGGTCTAAATCATCCATTCTACAGATTGCCTATTGTTTTGCTCATTTTGCTCTCATCAAGACCCTATTTCCCACTTTCTAACTAAAAAATCTTCAAGGCTTGATACTGTCAGAAATTCCAGATTCCTTAGCTTGACTCCAAGGTTCTCTCAAAGTAATAATAAAAGCAGGTCATCACTATTTTTCCAAAATGCAACCAGCTTTCCTGAGAGACCAGTCCACTGATTATTTTTTGTTGTTTGGCACCCAGCTATGCTCAGGAGTTACTCCTGGCTCTGCACTCAGGAATCACTCCTGGTGGTGCTCGGGGGACCATATAGGATGCCAGGGATTGAACCCAGGTTAACCATGTGCAAGGCAAATGCCCTACCTGCTGTACTATCGCTCTGGCCCAGATTCTTTCCTGAACTTACTCTAGAAGTTACCTCCTGAATGTTAGTGTTCTCTGTGGATGTGCAAATCTCCCAAAATCTGGAAATCCTACAGACTAGAGGTTCCCAAATTTATTTTCAGAGGAAGAAAAAAAAAAAAAAAAAGAAATCGTCCCGCATCTCTCTGGAAGTTGACCTCCTTTTATCCCTTTGGTTTTTGGTCATATCTGGTGGTCCTCAGGGCTTACTCCTTTACTCCTGGCTCTGTGCTCCAAGATAACTTCTGGCAGAGTTTGGGAATCATAAGGCGTACCGAAGAACCAGGGTCAGCTGTGTGTAAGAAAAGTACCCTACCCACTATACTGTCTCTCTGGCATCTAAGAAATCTACTTTCTTTAGCCAAACAAAAAGCAACCCCCAATTGTGCAGATAATTACTCCCCTGCCCCACCTTTCCAATGCCCCTCAGAGGATAGTACTACCTACTTAAGGAAACACTGCTGGAGCGCTGACTCCCTTTTCAGGTCTCTGAGGTCAGGTCCCTGGCCATTCCTAGAGGCTCTAACAGCTGTGGTTTTAAAATGCTGATATGTTAACCAGTGTCAGTCTGCAGAAATTTCCTGCGAGTCTTTGAAAAAAGTGATCAGGGTTAACTAGAGTGGAATGTATTTCTATTGGTGATGAAAATGACCAGTGGTGTGTATACATGCACTGTTTGGCCACTCCACAAAATGTTTCTATTATTACAGGTCTGCAAGTGTAAAAAAGGCTTCGAACCAATACTCTGCAGCACTTCCACACATGCACAACATAACTGCATACCGTGAACATACAAAACATGGACATGGAAAGATAAAGAGTGGGTGACACAAGGACCATGGCCTCCAGAAGGAGTGCGTCAGGTGGTATTTGGGAGTGAGTTAGATCATCTACATGAAGTTGGTTTCCTCACCTGTCCCACAGGATAATAACAGTGCCTGCTCTACAGCATACGTATAACACTAAATGAGATAATGCAGATCAAGTACACAGTGCCTGGTTTCTAAGAAATGAAATCAGGACTGCATTTTAGCTGCCCATATCCTAGCTTAGGAGGATAATTCTCTTTCATTCTCTCACTTTTTCTCCTCTCATATTTCCTAAATAAAACCTTCATTAAATTTTTTTCGTAAAGCCAGAGAGATAGTATAGGGGTTAAGGTGCTTTCCTTGTAGATTCTGGTTGGATCCCCAGCATCACACCATCCCCAGAGCACAGACCCAGGAGTAGCCCCTAAGTACCACCAGGTGTGACCCAACCCCCTCATAATAATGATCTGTAGGTTATAGCTATTGAGTCAGGTGGGTATGCCATGAAGAAGATTCAGTCTGTGAGATCCACAAAGAACCCAGAGCAGTAGTCTATGCTTGAGAATATCAGCTGATACAGAAGACCCCCCCCCCCCCATTCACCCTCTTCCAGCCCACCAGGTCTTGCTAGGCTTTAATCCCCCAGGATCCCTAAAAAAACCTCATTTGTATTCCACCGAAGCCGCTCTGGAGGCAACAGTGGACAGCGAGGAAGACACTCCAACAGCTTCTTGGGGAGGAAGATCTTCAGGTGGTGGCTGTTCTCTAGAGGGAATTAGAAGGGAAGGCTCAGAGTTGATGCTCCTGACATCCCCATAACCCATGAGAAAGGGCGTCAGAAAAAAAGGGCATCCAGAGCATTGGGAAAACTGAAACAATGACAGGGAAAGAACCCAAGAATGGATTCATCATAGAAAGGGAAGGAAAAGACTGTACCCAAATCGGGAACCTGGATTGTGAACTCACCAGCAACCTCGGTGGTGTCCTTGGTATTCATAGTGAGGGCTCCAGGGGGCAAGGTCACCCCCGGCCTGAGGGGCCGGGGGGAGGGGGAGTCTGTGCTGGGAAGGGAGAGAACAAGGTCATAGCAGAAGACCCAGGCTAATCCAGGAGGTGGGAGACTGGGTTGCTCTACCTGGGAAAGATGAGGAAGACAGAGGAAGGGGATGGGCTGTGAAATTGTACAGCCAGGGAAGGGAGAAGAGGGACAACTCAGACCCAGTGCCAGAATCCAACAGAAGTGGGGAGACACTAGCTAACAGTCATCAGGAAGAAACCAACTGAATAGGGAGGGGAGGAAGCTGGCAGGTTGGCCCACGAAGGCCCCACAGCATGGGTGCTTGCAGCCCTTGAGGCTAAGGTGAGTTTAGATGCTAGGTGAGGGCACCCAGGGTATCAGATCCTTGGAGGACGGTTTAGCAAAGAAAGAGAGCCAGGATGTTGGGGGGAGGGCAGAAGATCTAAGGGGTGGGGAGCTGGACCTTAGAAGACACACCCTGTGCTCTTTCTTTATTTGATTTTACCAAGGGAAGGGCAGGTCTGATAACCGACTCTAACCTCCCTTTACTCCAGGTTGGTCAGGGCCTGGTAAAAGCTGGGCTAAATGCCCAGCTACCTACCCTCAGGACAACCCCCCTTCTCCTCTGAGTTAACAGCTCTCTCCATCTCATAGCTCCTGCACCTCTTCCCAAACGCCTCTGCTCTCCTCTGGCCTTTCGGTCCATCTTACCCCATCTATGACCCCATCTATGACTCTGTTTGTAGACTCCCCCACCCTCCCGGGGAAACAGATGGAAGCCGGAGGAGGCTCTTAGCACGGCTTCAGCCAGGTAGGAGAGGAGGAGGACGGCCCTCAGTGCCCTGGAGCCAGGGGGTTAGGACTCCGCCCCAGGGCTCAGGTGCGTAGCAGGGATAGGCGGTCATCAGTTGAGGAGCAGGCCCGGGGGGTGGCCCCCACGACGGGGTGGTGGTCCCCAAAGAAGCTCTTAAGTGGGAGGATTCCGCCTTCCGCCTGCCTAGAAGGATGTTCTGGAGAAGGTGCGGAGCAGAGTCCGCGGGCACGCAGCGAGCAAAGGGCAATGCGGGTGCGGGGCTGCGGGGTCCCCCGGTCGGTCTCGGCACGACCGACGGTCGGTAGTGGGGCCGCAGGCGGAGGGGCGCCCCCTGGCGCGGGGGAGGAGGACGGAAACTGGGAGTGGGGGCGATCAGGCAGGAGCAACGGTGGTCCCCGGCGCGGCGCGCCGCTTCCGGGTTGGGTAGAGCTGCGCCCCCTGGCGCGGGGGCGGAGACGCGGGCGAGAAGCCCTGGCTCTTACCTCCCGGGGTCCCGCGGGTGACGGCGGCAGCGGCCATTCTACCCCACACCGACCCCCCCCCAGCGCCTGGTGACAGCAGCGTCTGACGTCACTGCGCACGGGGCGGGGCCTTGCAGTTAAGGGGATGGGGTTCGGGAAGGGAACCTGGGGTCAGCACACGTGGGGCGCTGGGTGGGGCACTAGGCGGAAGGTCTAGGTTTTCTGGGTTCTGGGTGAGGGCATGGGGCAAGCACAGGATTCCGTGCTGTGGGATTCCAGGATTCCAAGGTTCCGGAGGCGAAAGCTTAGTCGACTGATGGAACTCCCCCCGCGGGAAAGGGGGCTCGCGCCGCAGTCCAGTGTGGGGCAAGGAATGCTGGACTTGCGAGCAGGACTTTTTTCTGCAGCTTGAATTTGGGAGACTCACGCCGATTTTACGTTGGATGGGTCGTGGAAAGAAGCTCCGCTTCCTCATGAGCCTTTCCCCATTGCTTGATGAAGAAAAAGACAACTCCGGCCTCAACTTTATTGTTTTTTTTTTTTTTTTTTTTAATAAAACAATGTCTGGCAGCGGGATGTGGGTGACGACAGGAGGTGGGGAGTAACTATAGGATGGCTGGGTGAGGTGGGATACTGCAGGGGCTATTTAAATGGGAGCGGAAGTTGGGAAAGGCCAAGGAAAGGGAAATGCCTTGATGCCATAAATGGAGGCGATTCCAGCGATGAGGCCAAGACGTGGGTTCCCGGGGCAGTACAAGCCTCTTGATGGTTTCTTCTTACTCCTCAGACTGCAGCTCTGGCTCCCAGGGATTGTAAAGGGGTGTGCCAGTGCTGCAGGAAGCCTGACACCGGGAAAAATGAGACCCCTTATGGCCTAGGGGCGTCCAGGGAGACCAAAGCAGCTGTACGATGGAGAAAAATTGGAATATATATATATGTATGTGTGTATATAAACACACATATATTATATACATTATATATATACATATATATATTTGCACACACATCTTTCTGAAATTTCCTAATTCCCAAGCCCAGGCATCTCCAAATCCTTGGCTATCACCTGCTTTGGTTTTGTTCCTTTGAAATGTATCTATCCAACCAGATTCTTCACTTTTTCTCTCCATGCAAGACCAGGTATGTGCAACACTTTCTAGCACCCCACGAAGTACCTCTCTAACCATACCTGGGCCCTTCCAGGAGTGAGATGATGATCTTGTTCCAGTGGATAAGGTGCTCTCTCCTCTTCTAGATCAGGACATTGGGTCGCACTGGGGAATCCACAGTCATCTTCAGCCAGCATGAGGGGAACAGATGCAGCTGCAGCTCCTGAGCTGCCCCACTGGGCCTCCTTCATACTGTGGAGACTTTAGGCTTAGGAAGGAAGTGCCTGGAGGCCAGGCTCCAGTCTTTCTTCTATGAAACACTTTCAACTGGGACCCAGGGGTATTGTTCTGTGATTTCCAGTACTCTACTCCAAACTTTTTGCTCTCTTCAGACTCTGCTCCTTTCAGTTCTGGGACTCAGAGGTGACTTCACTATTTTTTAGTTCTATGGAATGCTTTCCTATCTTCAGTGATCCAGTTTCCATTCTTTCTAATTCATGTTGCTCATCCTCCACCCAGGTTCCCTTTTCCTTTGCACTTTATGGAAATTCTCCTTCAATCATATCAAGTCCAAGGTTCAAACTACTCAGTTCCTGGAAAGCTCTCCACCCCTTCTAGGTTCAAACCATCCTTCCCCCAGCCCCCAACCCTGCTTAGTTCCCAGTGCCCAGAAGTCTCTCCTTACTCATTGATGATTCTCTGTCTCCTCCTTAGATCCTCCAGGTGGTAAGTGACAGCCCTCACCCGGGCTGGGGTGCCCCCAGTTCCCCGTCGCACCCCTGACAAATGTGATCTCCTTTTTCTTCTGCAAAGCATCTCAGGAGGTAGAAGCCCTTCTGGGCGATACAAGTCAAGCTGTGACCTAGCAGAGACTCTCTGTTCCGGGGAGATGGGAAAAAGAGCTAGAGAACAGGAGCTGGAGTGATAGCACAGCAGGTAGGGCGTTTGCCTTGCACGCAGCCGACCCGGGTTCAATTTCCAGCATCCTATATGGTCCCCTGAGCATCGCCAGGAATAATTCCTGAGTGCAGAGCCAGGAGTAACCCCTGAGCATCACCAGGTGTGACCAAAAAAGGAAAGGAAAAAGAAAAAGAAAAGAGCTAGAGAACAGAGCTGGGTATCTCAGGGGATCGCAGGTTAACACAGATGATGAAAAGTCTTGGAAAACCCAGATCACAAGAACATAACTGTGCTGTGGAAGACATAATGATCAATTCATGGGAAGGGAAGCCTGGTCAGTGCGTTATTGGGGGTATAATAGAAGGAAGTGACAGTCAGGAGAGCTGAGGACAGGATGGCAGTAGTATTATTTTAACAAAGGAGAAGTGTTGAAGCACAGTTAGTTTTTCATACCAGTTGGGGTGGGAAGTACTGTTCCTCCATCCAGGTGGGGCTGTGAAGCATAAAAAGGGAGCTAAATGCAGGGAGGACACCACCATCAATTCTATTTCGCTAATGAGTTTTCCCAACCCTTAGACATTAGAAACTACAACATCTACCAGTCAGCAGGGACAATTATCCCCAGATTAGGGCTTATTTCTATAAGTCTTTATATAGTTAAAAACTGTAGAGCCTCTGAGGCTGGAGAGATAGCATAGGGTTAAGATATTTGCTGTGCATGTAGTTGGCCCCAGTTCAGTCTTTGGCACCACATATGGTCCCCTGAGAACCATTCCTGAGCAGAAAGTTGGAATTGCTCCCGAGCACATCTGATGTGGTCTCTAAGACCCCCAAAACAAATGCAAAATTCTAGAGACTCTGGTCTGGGATGTAGTTCAGAAGTAGAGCACTTGACTTATATATGTGCAACCAAAATTTAAAATCTCAAAAACAAACCAAAGGAATCAAATAGGGCCAGAGAGATAGCACAGGGGTTATGGTTCTTGCCTTGCGTGTGGCTGACCTTGGTTTAATCACTGGCACTACATGGTCCTTTGAGTATTGCTCACAGCACAGGGCTAGGAATTGTCTCTAAGTACTGTTAGGTATGGCCCAAAGACCCCAAAACAAACAAATGAAAAACCCAAACCAAATAAACTGTAGAGTCTCACCAAGTGCCTTCAATTAGCATTTTTTTTTTCTATTTCTACCCACCTGGGTCTTTGACTGATGTTCTCCCAGAAGAAGTCTCCATAATGCTTGGGTGTCAATCTGAGGCTCTGGGCAGGCAAGCTGGGGGGTGGAGTTCGGCTGACCACCCTGGAATACCTGAGGTGAAGACAACATAGTGTGAATTCTGGCTCTTTGTATTCCAGAGATTCAGAGGCTTTGTCTCTCCATCAGAACTTAGATTCACTCAGGCTATCTTCCCTATTCTGTTTTGGCTGATGAAGGCGATAAGATCTCTGATTTGAAAAGGATATGAATGCTGGGGTGAGGGGAGATACCGACTCCCCTCAATATCTCACTGTGCCAGGGGCTGGAGCAATAGCACAGCGGGTAGGGCGTTTGCCTTGCACGCGGCCGACCCGGGTTCGATTCCCAGCATCCCATATGGTCCCCTGAGCACCGCCAGGGGTAATTCCTGAGTGCAGAGCCAGGAGCAACCCCTGTGCATCGCCGGGTGTGACCCAAAAAGCAAAAAAAAAAAAAAAAAAAAAAAAATCTCACTGTGCCAAAGATCTCACTGAATCTCAAACATCTTTCCATAACCAAAGGATATAATGCTTTTCAAGTTAGATTGTTAAAGAAGAAGGGCCTGGAAAATCAGGTCATATGACAGGGTTTCTTGGGTCAATTCTGAGATCCACTTCAGCAGAATTTATTTATTCCTCCTTTGTCTTCTCTATCTCAGAAGAACTAATCTCATGTAGGGAAGGAGATATTAAACCCCCAGATTGAACAATCACCATTCTCCTTATCTCTTGAAGAGTTGAGGGATTTAGACTTGGGCTTTTGTTTTGGAGCACTTTCAAGTGCTCAGAGGCAACTCTAAACAGTTATTCTTTAAGGTTCTTTCTGGCAGTACTCAGGGGACATTTTGATGCCAGGGATCAAACCTGGGCCTGCATAATACCCCTTTGAGCTATGTCCCCAGACCAGATATGAATCTTTAATTTTCTCTATTTCTTCCTAGAAAATCTCATCCTTGCTTTAAAATACTATAATGGGACCTGAAGAGATAGTATAGTGGGTAAAGTGCCTGTTTTGCATGGGGCTGACCTTGTTTGTTTGTTTTTTTAAATAATTTTTCTTTTTTGCTTTTTTGGGTCACACCTGGTGATGTACAGGGGTCACTCCTGGCTCTGCACTCAGGAATTACTCCTGGCGGTGCTCAGGGGACCATATGGGATGCTGGGAATCGAACCTGGGTCGGCCACATGCAAGGCAAACGCCCTACCTGCTGTGCTATCACTCCAGCCCCAGGGGCTGACCTTGTTTTGATCCTTGACAACACCAAGAGGGACCCCTGAAGACTGGAGTATTCCCAGAGCACTACCAGGTTTGGTTCCCTACCCCACCCCAAATAAATAAATAAATACTACTAATGTGCTGAAGACTCCCAAATCTGTATTTCCAGCCTTTGCTCCTCCCCTGAGCTTCAAATTTTCATGTTCAGATGCCCACTCAATATCTCCTTCCTAGCTTACCCTAACTCAGTGAAAGCTCCCTCTCCAAATGTCAAGTTTCTAGTATCAAAAAGTTGGTATACCAGCTTGCTGTACAAGACTGTGTTCTCCCATGAACATGTATCTCTCTTGCTTGTCTCTATGTTTCTTTGCTTGCCCATTTATACTCTGGAGAAGCCTGTGTTCTCTCTAGAACATGTACATATTGTACATCTCTTTCTCTCTCCTCACATCTTTCTAAATAAGTTTGAATTAAAAACTATCTTGGTTTACTAAAAAAGAAAATCTGGTATACTTCACTTTTCCTCTCGTCCCACATCTATCAGTAAGTTCTGTTAATTCTACCCAAATCTGGCCATTCCTTGCAGGTTTACTTCCTGTTTTATATATATATATATGTATGTATGTATACATATACATACATGTGTATGTATACATGTTTTTGTATACACACACCATGTATGTCTACCATGTGATACTCAGGTGATCATATGCAGTTCTGGGAATTGATCCTGAGTTGGTCACAAGCAAGCGAGCACTTTAATCCTTGTACTATCTCTCTGGGCCCTCATTTTTTGAGGGGTGCATGCTTCCATTCTTATTCTTCCCCAATAATCTATTGTGCACAGAGCAGTGAGAATAATCTATTTTTAAAATATTTTCTATTTGGCCACACCCAGTAGTACTCAGAGGCTATTCTTTATTCTGTGCTGAGAGTCACTATGGGTAGTGCTTGGGGACCATGTGGTGCTAGGGATTCTATATGCAAAGTATAGGATTCTATATGCAAAAGCCCATTGAGTTATCTCTTTGGATTTGGTTGTTTTGTTTTCTTATGGGCCACATCTGGCAGTATTCAGGTGCTATTCCCTTCTGAGTGGTACTTAGGGAGCCAGGGACTGAACTCTGGCCCTCTTCATGCCAAGTATATGCTCAGCCCTTTAAGCTATCTTCCCAATTCTAAGAGAAAAATCTTTTTAATTTGAGGACTTGTGGGCCAGAGAGATAGTACAGTAGGTAGGGCTCTTGCCTAATATGAAGTTGACCGAGGTTCAATCCTGACACCACACATGGTCCCCTAGACTCTGCTAGAAATGATTTCTGAATGTAGAACCAGAAGTAAGCCCTGAGAACTGCCAGGTGTGACCAAAAAACAACCACAAAAAAAAGAGGGCCAGAAAGAAAGTCCTGGGGTTAAGGCATGTACCTTGCCTGTGGCCAACTCTATTTCAGATTCCAGTAATACATATGGTCCCCTGAGCAGTGCTAAAAGTGACCTCTAAACACAGAGCCAGGAATAACCCTTAAGCACCATCAGGTGTGACCAAAAACACTGCCCCCTACCCAAAACAAGAGGGGAAAAAAAGAAAGACCAGGGGCTGGAGTGATAGTACAGTGCTTGCCTTGCACATGGCCGACCTGGGTTCAATCCCTGGTACCACATATGGTCTTCCAAGCTCACCAGGAGTGGTCCCTGAGTGCAAAGCCACGAGTAAGCCTGGCTTACTCCTATGGGTATGGACAAAATAAAATATTTAGCTGGGGTGTGGTCCACTGGTAGAGTGCCTGCCTTGCAAGTATGAAGACTTGGGTTTGACCCTGTACTGCAATGAAAAGATCACGTAAAATTATACACAAGTTGGGATTTACTTCAAAATATTCTTTTTTTTTTTTTTGCTTTTTGGGTCACATCCGGCAATGCTCAGGGGTTACTCCTGGCTTTGCACTCAGGAATTACTCCTGGAGATGCCCAGGGGACCATATTGGATGCTGGGAATCGAACCTGGGTTGGCCGCGTGCAAGGCGAACGCCCTACCCGCTGTGCTATCTCTCCAGCCCCAACTTCAAATATTCTTAACAGGACCAGAGATAATACAGAGGGTAGAGCACTTACATTGCACAGTGCTGTCCCAGGGTTTGATGGCCCATACCATATATGTTCCCCAGAGCCCTGTCAGGAGTGATCCCAAAGTGCAGGGTACTGTCAGATATGGTCCCAAAGCCAATATAAATAAAATATAAGCTCTAGGAACAAGATTCTTGTCTTTATAACTGTTAATTTCTCAGTACCTAATACTGTTCAAAACTTGTGTGTCTTTTGGCTACACCCAGTGGCACTCAGGGATCATTCCTGCCATGCGTGCTGGGAATTGAACCCAGATAGGCTGCATGCAAGAAAAACACCTTGCCCACTGTATTATCTATCCAGTCCTCAAAAGTATTTGTTAAATAAATGTGTGATTCTATCAACCCCCCTGAAATCAGACATTGAGCCTTCTATTCCTTATTCCTACTCATCAGGGGAGGTCTAGGCATGCAGTATTCTTTCCATTCTGTTCACATCCTTCCAACTGAGTGTGGATTACTCACTTGGCAAAGGGAATGAGGTTTTCTTCATTTTCCTGCATCTGGATATTTGAATGGGGCTGGGTATCTGGATTCAGTCTCCTCATTTGTGCTGGGAAGATAATGGAAAACAAATAACTCATTCGCAAAATGGCTATAGAGATGAGATCAGTAGTAGATTTAGAAATCAGAAAGAGGATGGTTTTGAAAGAGAACAGAGCTCACATTCCTATGCAATATATTCTCTTAACTATGGAGCATCAAAATATTCAAAACAAATATATATGAAGAAAAGATTGACAGCAAAAATAGTAATAAGAGACTTTTTTTTTTTTTTTTTGCTTTTTGGGTCACACCCAGCGATGCTCAGGGGTTACTCCTGGCTTTGCACTCAGGAACTACTCCTGGCGGTGCTTGGGGGACCATATGGGATGCCGGGGATCGAACCCAGGTCGGCCGCGTGCAAGGCAAACGCCCTACCCGCTGTGCTATCGCTCCGGCCCCATAGTAAGAGACTTTTATATGCATCTATCACTGCTGGATAGAGCAAAAACTCAAGAAGGAAACTGTCACACTGTCACTGTCATCCTGTTGCTCATCGATTTGTTTGAGCGGGCACCAGTAATGTCTCTCATTGGGAGACTTATTGTTACTGTTTTTGGCATATCCAATATGCCATGGATAGCTTGCCAGGCTCTCTGAGAGGGGCGGAGGAATTGAACATGGGTAGGCCGCATGAAAGGTGAATGACCTACCACTGTGCTATCACTCCAGCCCAAGAAGGAAACACTGGCCTTAATGGAAGGAATGAAGTAGATGGATCTACCATACATATGTATGGCTCTCCAACCCCCAAAAGTTAAGTGCACATTATTCTCCAGTACATATAGGACAGTTTCCAAGATAGACCACACACTGGGTCATGAATCAAATCTCCATAAAATCAAGAATGTGGAAATTTATCAACTAATCTCTCGCTGCTTTGAAAATGGAAATTAATCACAACAGGAATGATAAAAACTCAGAAAAAAATTAAGAAAAAATAAATTTATAAATTAAAAAATACTCTAGTAGACAAATTTTCTACTATTGTGAAATTTGTGATTGTCAGATTTATATCCTAATTACCTTGTAATGTATTATATTTGTGAAAATTATCATTTGTAAATGATATGCAAACATATATGTATAAATGTACATTGAAGGATAAAAGAGCTTAAAAGGGACTTCTAGTTAGAAAGGAACATTTCTATTTTCTGGACAGACTGGTTGAAGCTGGCAAGCACAAGAAATGTGAAAAAAGGTAAAGAAAATTAAATTCCTGAAGCCAAATTTATAAAGTAAGATAAATTTAAAAAGGGAGTTTAAGGCATTTACAAGGCTGGGATGATTTAAAAAGGATGACAAGTCTCTAGATGGAGCAGAGGTATTGGTGGAGTTGTTATAGAATTGGCAGTTGGAAACAGAAGTGGCAGAATTTAGGTTGATAAATCAGGTATGAGTGGCTAGTGAAAGTTAAGTGTGGACAGAGTGGTTCATTGGTGACAAGGGAAAGAGGGCAGTTAGGCAAGTCTTTAGGTAAAAACAGTGAGGAGAGATAAGTTGCACAAGGTCTGAATTAGGGACAGCCCAAGATGACCTGAGAGTAACTGGGGTGGTTAGAAAGTTAGATAAAAATTCTAGGTAAGGGGCTGGAGTGATTAGGCACGGTGCTAGTCCTGCACCCAGTGGATCTGTTCTATCCCTGGTACCACATATGGTCCCTTACACCTTGTGGGAAGCCAGGAGTAAGCCCTAAGCACAGTGGAGTGTGGCCCTCAAACAAACAAACGAACAAACAATTCTAGGTCCTGGCTAGGGAGATAGCTCAAAGGGTTGGAGCTCAAACCTCGTTCAACCTCTGGTACCACATAGGCCACTGACCTCTGAGCACTGAGCTGGGAATTGTCCCAAATGAGAAAATGCTAGGTAAATTAGGAGATTGATAGTAGGAAAAATGAAGGATGGAACAGGAATTGAACTGGAAACTTAAAATTAACAAGTTAAAGTTATCCAAGGGCAACTAAGAACAGTTTGAGAAAGCAGGTTTAAAAAGGGGCGGGGTCGGGGCTGGAGCGATAGCGCAGGGAGAGCGCATTTGCTTTCCACATGACCAATCGCAGGCATCCCTTGTGGTTCCCCAGCGCTGGGGGTGATTAATACCTGAGTGCAGAGCCAAGAGTAACCCCTGAGCATCACTGAGTGTGACCTCTCACCGAAAAGAGCCCCCTTTCTGAAAAATAAGAAGGGGCAAGTGCGGGGGGGGGGGGGGGACAGAGAGTTCAAACAGGAGAGTTCATCCTTTGAGTAGGAAGATCCGATTTGATGTCCAGCACAAAGTGCCCTCAAGGCTGACCTGGGTTCATCTGCAGCATCCCATATTGTAAAGCCTGTCAGGTGGTAAACGCCTATCCTGCTCGGATCCCCGAAGGGAGAAGGTTGAGGGGTGACCTGCCAGGAGTCTACTGGGAAGTGGACTTTTAAAAAAACATTTTTTTTTTTGCTTTTTTTGGGGTCACACCCAGCGATGCTCAGGGGTTACTCCTGGCTTTGCACTCAGGAATTACTCCTGGCAGTGCTTGGGGGACCATGGGATGCCAGGGATTGAACTCAGGTTGGCCGCGTGCAAGGCAAACGCCTTATCGGCTGTGCTATCGCTCCAACACCTGGGAAGTGGACTTTGTTAATATGATTCTCAGAGCCGCGCTAGGAGTAATTCTTGAGTGCAGAGTCAAGAGTAACATCGCCGGATGTGGCTCTAAAACCCACCCTTGTGGCTCCCCAGCCCACCCCTGCTTCCTAAAAGAAAAAAAAAACCACAAAAATAGCCCCCCCCCCCAAACCCAAGGTGCCCTGAGCACCCCTGGGAGCGATCCCCCAGGTACTAAGCAAACAGTAGTCCCGGCACTGAGCGTTGCTCCAGCCCTCCCTCCCTTAAAAATGAAAGAGAAAAACGTATTCAGGGGCCAATCAGGAAAAGGGACAGTTAAGTTGGGAGGAGGGGCAGGAGAAAAATATGTCTTCCTAGGGTCACAAAGGAACAATCTAGAAAAAGAAAAAGGAAAAAAAAAAGTTAGAGGTGTCCAGAAGGTGCTGCAGGGCCAGAGAAAGGGTGAGTTGGGGCAGTTGGGAATGTCCCCTTCAGATAGATCTCAGTGGTTGGTCTGAGGGAATAAACTCTGGGAGGAAGCCCGGCGGCACTGGCAGTTGGCCCTGGCAGCAGCCTGCGCTGACCGGGCAGACTCGAGGGGTCGGGTCATCAAGGCTTTGGGTGAAGCCCTTGGCGTTGAGGGCCGGACCCAGACCCGTTAAGTGGACTACGGAGTAGTCATACTTTTGGGAAAAGCCAAGAGTCTTCTACCCCGCTATTTCTGTGGGGCATAAATAAGTCGGAGGTGGTGGGTACAAGCCTGGGGGGGAAAAGCTTGATCAGAGAAAGGGTGGCCTGGGCCTGAGGTGGCACCCGGATCTGAGGCGCCAGCTTGGATCTGAGGCGGCGGCCCGGGCCTACTCATCCTGATGAACTTGACGGCCAGCAGGGTCAGACAGAGCGCCGGGGTGGCTCTGCCGCTGCTGACCGCACTTGGACAAGGCACCTGAGACAGCTGCGCGGCGAATTCTAGAACGGAGAGGCGAGGCGGGCGGGGAAGTGAGAGGCAGCGACGGGAGCCGAGGGCGGAGCTGGCGGCGCCGAGCGCCAGGGGGCGGGGCCGGGGTGGCACCACCTCCTGGGCGGGGCTCGGACGAGGCTCCGCCCCTGGGCGCGCCTCCGACGGCGGCGACGAGCCCGGCTCGGGGTCATGGGTCCCCCTGCAGGGTCTAGCCTCACCTTTCCTGGCTCCTAACGCGTCATTAACCCTCCCAAATCCTGGCATCCTGCTCTCTCTTATCCGTCCGCACCTCGGTTCCCCGCCCGGTCTGGTGGGCCCCACAGTCCCAGTGGCATTGCCGTTTTAACAGGAGTCGTCCAGGGCTCTCCCGGGCCCTCCTCGGGCCAGCGCGCGCCCGCCGCCCGCGTGCGCGGCCCCGCCGGCCCCCCTCCCCTCGCTCCCGCCCCAGCTCGAGCTGCCCGGGCGGGCGCCGGCCGCAGGCGCCGCAACTGCTGCCGCCCCCGGGGCGCGAGTCCGCCGCCCGCCGCCCCGGGACCCGGCGCGGGGCGGGGGCAGCCCCCAACTGGTCCCGGATCTCCCCCGCTCCCGTCTCACGATTCCCGAAAACTTTGTCCCTTTGCACTTTAGAGCCCCGCGACGAGGTGAGAGCTGGGGAGTCGGGGTGGGGGTGGGGGGGTGGAGTTGAGGGAGGGGACACCCGCGCTGGAATGTGCCGGGCTAGAGGGCGGAGAACCGGGGTCCCTGTTTGCAAGACCCAGTGCGGGCTGGCGGGACGCGAAGGCTGGGATCATGTGCTGTTTGTCGGTCGGCGGCGCAGAGAAGTGCCAGGCCAGGGGCGGCCGTCGGCTGGCCGGAGAGGAGGAAAGGGTCCGCATGGCCGCCCGGAGATAGGCCGGGGCCGGGGCTCGTAGGAGAAATGCCGGGTGGGCAAGTTGCAGGTGGCCGGTGGCCCCCTTTTGGGTTCGTTCGCCCCGCCTCAGGCGCGGCTCCGTTCTGAATCCCAATGCTCTTGACGCTGCACCGGCGGGCGGGCCCCAGCACTTGGACAGTCCTTTATCCCCTGACCCATGAGTTCCACCGGCGTCACCCTGCGTGTCCTCGTCCAGTATGCCCCTTCCCTCCCCTGGGCAGGGCCTGGGGGTCAGGGCTGTTATTCCTGAGACAAGTTTCTGTGATTTTTTTGCTACACCCTTCCTGTGCTGAGACAGACCGACCGCCTCTCGCCTCGCATGCCCTGCCGAGGAAGCCTGGTGAGGTGAGGCCCAGCAGGATCGGGCTTAGAAAGCCCTTTTGAAGCCACAGAAGGGACTGGTATCCCCAATTCCTCTTCGCAAGCCTCCACCCTGCTCTCCGTGGGCGTGGGCTGCTCAGCCTCTCCTTGCAGGGTGTGGGCACCCGATCACCCGCATTCCTGGACTAGCCTGGCACCTTCCCCAGGGCAGTGGCCCTGGTAGCATTAGCCCCAGGCTGGGACTGGGACCTCTTTGCTCTTTCCCTTCCTTCTGAAGGAGACCCCAATTCTTCTGGTTTCCCCCACAAAGACTTGGATATTCTGGATCACCCCCTCTGGAAGCGCCCTGGGGGGTTGCTCTGGGTATGATGGTTACAGGATGACCCCACCCTCTCCTCTCCATTGTCCTGGAGCCTGAGGAGGAAGTACTGGGGACTGGGCAAGGGGCTTAGGACCCACAGGCAGGCCCTGTGGATCCCATCCCTGGGCTGTACCTCCAGCCCTTGGACTTTGCCCATCAGCAATCCCTCCCTCCTGCGTGGATGTTGTGGGCCCAAGGTAGGAGCTCCTCTTCCCAGCCGACCTCGTGGGAGGGATTTTAGGGCTTGTTTTATGGGAGAATTCTTTTTCTCTTCTTTTCTCCTGGGCTCCCAATTTGTACATTTGCCCAGAGCTCTCTTTCCTGTCTCCTGTGTTTGTTATCTTACGTCTCTCCTTCCTTTCCTCTTCCCATTATTTCCTTCAGAGCATGACCTCAGTCCTACCCTTTGCCTGTGTCTCCTCTTTTCTTAGATTATGTGTTTTTCTACCCTTTCTTTCCTCCTTTCCAGTCTTTATCTCTGCCCATGCGTTCCACTCTGAATTGCCTGGTGCCCAGCCTCTGCCCCCCCACCTCTCTCTCTCTCTCTCTCTTTCTCCCTCCCTCTCTCTCTCTCTCTCTCTCTCTCTCTCTCTCTCTCTCTCTCTCTCTCTCCCCTCATCTGAACGTTCAGTACACTTGTGAGTGACGAGGAATAAAAATATCTCCATCCCTGCCCTTGGATTCACATTGCATTCAGCTACTCCAGAGAGCTGAATCCTGGGACCTTTCCTAACATCCCCTGCCCCTTGCTCTCCAACTTTGGAATCCCCAGACACAACTCTGGAGCCACAGGTGTCTTCTAACCACTCTTTCCCCATAACCAGGGTTTCCCCCACAGCCTCAGCTGGTGTGGCCAGGCCCCAAGTGTAGGATGGGGCTTCCCCTACGAGGGCCGGTGGCAGCCAGATCTGATACAGGCCCCCAGGTCTGGGGCCAGGACACCAGGTAATTCTGGGATGACAGCCCAGGACCCTACAAGCTGGGATATAGCTGGGGAGAGAGGCAGGAACACTTTTGGGTATCCCTGACAAGAGTGACACTTACGGGAAGCCCAGGGGACTCGGAGTTGGGTTTTTGAGGGACCGGGTAGCTGGTGAATCGGGGTGGAGAGACTGGTTCCTGGGAGAAGCTGGGAGGCAGTGGGTCTCCTTGATGCCTCTGACCTCTTCTGTCCGTCCTCCAGCTGAGGAGGGTGGGCATATCTGGAGCTATGACTGGTGCCTCCGTGAAAGTGGCAGTGAGGGTTCGTCCCTTCAATGCCCGTGAGACGAGCCAGGATGCCAAATGTGTGGTCAGCATGCAAGGCAGCACCACCTGTGAGTGAATCCCTGGGGCCGGGCAGTCTGGGTCCCCCATGCGGGTTCATCCTGCTGGCTGAACTGGGAGGAGGGCTGCAGTGGGCATAGAGCAGGTGCTAGTTGTAAGGGTGGGGGCTGGGGCAGACTGGCCTTTCTGTGCTCCCAGTCCCTGGGAAGGGGGAATGTTGGCTTGGAGCCCTCCATTGCCCAATCCAGGAGGCAAGCCCAGGGGGCGGGTCCTAGGAGCCAAAATTAGACTTGGTAGCAGGAGGGGGTTGGGATTATTAAAAGGGAGAGATGAATTAGGACAGAGGTTGGGGAGTGGGATGCCTTGATTCGGGGGGCTTGTAGGGAAGTTAGCAGAGGTGGGAAGTTTCTGATTTTGGCCTTTCTTCCCTTCCCTATTTTTTTTACTTCTACAGCCATCATAAATCCCAAACAGAGCAAGGATGCCCCCAAAAGTTTCACCTTCGATTACTCCTACTGGTCACACACATCGGTGAGGTCCTTGATTGGGGGGAGAGCCAAGCAGTGAGGAATATGGAATATTTAGGTCCCTGGGAGGGGACATTGCTGGGAAATAGGACTGGTTTGGATTAGCTTGGTCCCAGGATCCCTGTGTGGGTGTGGATAGAACCTTTAGGTTGGGGCGTTGGACTGGTATCAGAAATGGGGAGAGGCAGGATGTACCTACACCATCCTTGGTATAATTTGGATGGTCAGGAGACTGGGATCCTTAGGGGTAATTAGGACCATGATGGGGGTGGGGAGCCCACAAGACCTTTGGTGGGGTCTTTGATGGAGCCCACAAGATCAGTGATTGGGGCGAGACTTTTGGGACTTAGACGTCAAAGACTTAAGATGATTTAGGATTCTGCTGTCTTTCTTTGCTTCTCTTTCATCTAGGCTGAGGACCCCCAGTTTGCATCTCAGCAGCAGGTCTATAGGGACATTGGAGAAGAAATGCTGCTCCATGCCTTTGAAGGCTACAACGTGTGCATCTTTGCCTATGGGCAGACTGGGGCTGGAAAATCTTACACCATGATGGGGCGGCAGGAGCCGGGGCAGCAGGGCATCGTGCCCCAGGTATAAGCCCGGGACCTGCCAGAGTAGCTGGGGCAAGAATTCTTCAGCTGGCCTTCAAGGAGGGAGACAGGATTGAGCCTTAACCTGACTTTCTGAGGCCATTAGTGATAGGGTATATGATGGAGAAGGATTGGCAACTTGAACATTTAGGGTGCTTTGTGGACCTTTGTCCCACTAGAGAAATGATAGTCACTGAGCAGAAAACTTTAGCATCAGAGATCCTTGGTTTTGAGCCCTAGTTTTACCACTTAGTATTATTTTGCCCCATCTTTTTTTTTTTTTCTTTTTGGGTCACACCGAGCAATGCACAGGGGTTACTCCTGGCTCATGCACTCGGGAATTACTCCTGGCGGTGCTCGGGGGACCATATGGGATGCTGGGTTGGCCACGTGCGAGGCAAATGCCCTACCTGCTGTGCTATCGCTCCAGCCCCTATTTTGCCCCATCTTATAATTACTTATGAACATTGTCCTCCAACAGACATGTGGTTCATAAGTCAAGATGTTGACTTTTGTAGAAAAGCCTGTTGTGGATAACAGAGTTGACGTGCTCTGTAGTAAAACCAGAGCCTTGGACACTGGCTGTTTTTGCAACCTGAACTGACATTCAGCTCACTGAATGACAACCTATGACTCTGGACAAGTGCGAACCTCTCTGAGGTTATTTTTCATCTGTAAAATGGGATCAGCCCTCTCTCCGGGTTGGGATAAGGGTCCATCAAGGTCACTTGGGACAGGGCCAGACTTGATGCTGGGCACCAAAATACTGTGAACAACATCTTCTCTGTGTTCCCCTTCAGCTCTGTGAGGATCTCTTTTCTCGTGTTAGCAAAAACCAGAGTGCTCAGCTATCCTATTCTGTAGAGGTAAGTTCAGGTCCTGGTGGAGGCGGAGATGTGGGTAGGAGTGGGGATGTGGGTTGGAGGGAGCACTGTCTCTGGGCAGGAAGAAGAACAGAGTGATTAAGACCAAAGACAAGTCTGGAGAGATAGTTTGATAGGTTGATAACATTTTGCATGCTGAGTTCTATCTGTGGCATCACATGGTCCCCAGCACACCGCTGCAGGTGACTCCAAAGCTTTGAAGTAGACAGCCTGGGTACTAACTCTAGCTGTGGGCGAATCATTTAATCTCAGCTCCTGAGTATCTGTGAACTGTTAGTGATTGAATTCTCTTCCTAGAGTTGTTAGATCAGTGGGTTCATTCATATAAGATGCTTAGCATTGGGACCAGAGAGATAGTACAGGGATAGGTACTTGCATGTGGCTGACCCGGTTTTGATCCCCCACACCTCATATGCATTTCCAAGCCCAGCAGTAGCGAACCCTGAGCACAGTCCTAGGAGTAAGCCCTGAGCACTGCCAGGTGTGGCCCAAAGACTAAAAAAAAAAGGGGGGGAAGGAGGGGGGGGGAGGAGAGAGGAGGCTTAGCTGGCCAGAGTGATAGTACAGCAGATAGGGCATTTGCCTTACATGCAACCAACCCAAGTTTGATCCCCGGCATCCTATATGGGCCCCTGAGCACTGCCAGGAGTAATTCCTGCGTGCAGAGCCGCCAGGAGTGACCCCTGAATATCACTGGGTATGACCCCTCAAAAAAGGATACTTAGCATCATGAATAGTAAATACTTAATGTATATTAGTTGTAATTATCTGTATTATATTCAGAGTAGTTTTGAGGGTAAGGTTTTCAGTAGTATGACTCACTTTGTTACTTTTTTATTTTATATGTTTATTTATTTTGGTTTGGGGGCTACATCCTGGGATACTCAGGGAATATTCCTGGCTCTGTGCTTAGGAGTGGTATTTGGGGGACCATATGGGGTTTGAATTGGGGTAGGCCATGTGCAAAGCAAGTACCTCTTGTACTAACTCTGGTCCTTTTTCACTTAAAAAGATTATTTGCTTATTTTGATTTGGGGGCACTCCTAGTGATGCTCAGGTAATAATACTCTCAGCTAGGTACTCAAGGGACCATCTGATAACGGGGCTCAAACCTAGTCTCCTGATGCTTGCAAATATGTGCTCCAGCTTGAACCTACCTTGTTACTTTTAACTTGCTTCTCCTACTCAGGTGAGCTATATGGAAATCTATTGTGAGAGGGTCCGAGACCTCTTGAACCCCAAGAGTAGGGGCTCTCTACGGGTCCGGGAGCACCCCATCCTGGGCCCCTATGTGCAGGACCTGTCTAAGCTGGCTGTGACTTCCTATGCAGACATTGCTGACCTCATGGACTGTGGAAATAAGGCGCGGTGAGGCAGCCTGACAGTGGTGGGAAAGGGAGTCAGGGTTGGGTGTGGTGAAAGTTGGGCCCCAGTGACTACTTTCTCCCCTGCACTCCTAGGACTGTTGCTGCCACCAACATGAATGAGACCAGCAGCCGGTCCCATGCTGTCTTCACCATTGTCTTTACACAGCGCTGTCATGACCAGCTCACAGGATTGGACTCAGAGAAGGTAGGCTCCCCTGCCTCCCTGATCCCCATATGGTAACAGGACAGTGATGTGTTTAAAGGGTCCTTCTCCTTGCCAGGGATTTTTGATTGTCTCCTTGGGACTACCACAGACCTCTCTGTTTTCCCTCTTTCCAGTGTAGTACAATGTCCGATTAACTTGCTTGTTCTAGTAGAATTCTGAGGGTAGGGTTGGAACCTACTTTGTCCTTGTCTTGATGCATAGTAAATATCTGTAAATGAATGAGCCAATGGATGAGTACCCAACCTTCACTGTTGTCTTTTTATGTTTTGTTATCTCCTATTCCCTTCCCTTGTCCCCTTCTGCCCCTTCTGGTTTTCTCTGTCCCTTACCAGCTGACTGCTGGGTATCCCCAGATTTACTTGCCTAGTCCCCACTAATCTTCATCACCTTCTGCCTCTCTTTCTGTGACCCTAGGTTAGTAAGATCAGTTTGGTGGACCTTGCTGGTAGTGAGCGAGCTGATTCCTCAGGGGCCCGAGGCATGCGTCTAAAGGTGAGAAATCTTAGGAGGGATAGACTGGGGTAATACTGGGGACTATGTATGATAGTCTTTAATCATAACCTGGATCTGGCTACTGGGAGGAGGATGGGAAAGTGGATTAGAGTGGGTGGACGAGGAGGGACTCATTCCTCATTCTTTTTAGGAAGGTGCCAACATCAATAAGTCCTTGACTACTCTAGGGAAGGTCATCTCAGCCCTTGCAGATATGGTGAGACCTCGTGGTGGGAAGAGAAGGGACTCTGGGGAAGAGGACAAGGGTGTGTGTGTGGGGGGTGACACTTCCTGACTTGACCTCCTTACCCCTTCCATTCACCAGCAATCAAAGAAGCGGAAGTCGGATTTTATCCCTTACAGGGACTCTGTGCTCACCTGGCTACTCAAGGAGAATTTGGGTGAGGGGCTCCTCCTCTCTCTTAGCTGACCCTGACACCATTCCACTAACCCTTTTGGTATGACTGACAAATCCCCTTGCTACCCCTAGACTGCCACTCGCAGTTGTCCCATTGTCTCTCCCCTGACCTCGGGACATTTTTGAAGATGTCCTGATACTGTGTTCAAGGCCATGCCCAACCTGCTAAGCCAAGGATCTCTCTGATCTGGCTCCTCATGGCCCCTTTTTGATCCCTGTCCACTCATGACCTTTCCTCCTTCCACTGATTCCTGACTGCCCCATAAGTATCAATATGCTCTCCCTTGACCTTGCCTTTGCTTCTTTTGACACTAGATTTCATGGTTAACTCCACAACTCTTAGCTTCACCCTACCTCAGACAATGACCCTGGATCACTGAGACCCTGCCATTCACCTGCACCCCCACTACCCCCCACCTCCAGAGTCACCCTTTGGAACCAGCCTTACTCAAGCTGGCTTCTACTGTCAATTTATAGGTGGGAACTCACGTACAGCAATGATTGCAGCCTTGAGCCCTGCGGACATCAATTATGAGGAGACTCTCAGCACCCTCAGGTGGGCCTTCTGCTCTAGCAGCTCTGGAGCAATGTATAAAAAGTACCAAGAACACAGAACTCAGGACCTTACACATATAGACAGAGTTGACCCTTAGCTCCAGTGTTTTGAAACTTGGGAAGGAGAGAAGAAACCAGGTAGCAGTCCAAGGGTCACCTGTTCCTGAAATCCACTAATTCCCATCCTTAAGATTAGACAGAGCTCAATAGGCAAAGCACATGTGTTGGTTTTTTGTTTTGTTTTGTTTTGTTTTTGGGCCATACCTGTTGATGGCAAGGGGTTACTACTGGCTCTGAGTTACTCCTAGCAGTGCTTGGGATCATGTGGGATCCCTGGGATCAACTCCAGGTCACACAAGTGCAAGGCAAGTGCCATACCCACTGTACGATCTCTGTAGCCCCAAGGCACGTGTTTTAATGTGGGACAATTCTCAGCAGCACATGGTTCTCAGAGAATCACCATGAGAAACCCTTAGTACAAAGCCAGGAGTAACTCTGGAGGAAAGTCAGATGTGGGCCCCAAACAAATAAAAAATAATTCCCATTTTCTTGTCTTGTCCAGGTATGCTGATCGCACCAAGCAGATCCGCTGCAATGCCATTATCAATGAGGACCCTAATGCCAGATTGATCCGGGAACTGCAGGAAGAAGTGGCTCGGTTACGAGAGTTGCTAATGGCTCAGGGGCTCTCAGCCTCTGCTCTGGGAGGTAGGATTCTAAAGAAAGGGCATCTCAGAGGTGCTCCCAGACCCATCTCATCCCTCTTTCAATCTTTGGGCCAGGAGGGGGTCACCTGTCATGAAGTCTGCATATGCTTAGAGAGAGAGAGAGAGAGAGAGAGATAAGGAGAGGGACTTAGTAAGTCTCAGATCTTACAGGATTTGAGGGGACTAATTCTCTGGAAGAGAGTCAGAATTCAGAGAACTTGGACAGGTCCCTGAAGCTACTGAAGTATTAGAAAATGGCAAGTTATGTATTTAAGGTTCAAACAGTAAATCATTAAGTGCAGGCTGTTAAGACACCTGCTCTGACAAATGTCCTTGTGAAACATTAGAGGTTTAGTTAACTGTCAGCTTAAAAAGAATAAAAAATGGAATGGTTTCTTTTTTTAACATAATGCTCATATTTACTGATAGCAACAGCATCTATATTAGATGTTAATCCAAGGTGATTACGTGAGGTATGGACTCTGCATTCACTCTTGGGGTATATTCTTTTAAGACAGATAGGGAATCTTTAGGGGCACAGTGATGGAAGTAAAGTTGTCAGTTCTTGGGAAGAGAAAAAAATGTTAAGGTCTCTTTTATCCCAAAGGGTAGAACTACAAATAGCAGGCACATGTGGCACGGGCAGATTTCAGCCCAATATGGGTTAGAACTTACAGTGATGCAAGTCATCCAACAATGGAAGGAACTGGCTGCCTCATTCAGTCATGAACTCGCCATCCTTTCAGGGAACAAGCAGAGACGAGGTACCATTTGTCAAAGCTGCAGTTAAAGGACTCTATGCTTTGTGGCGATTGACCAAATGTCTTCTAAAATCTTTCTGTCTCTAAGCAATTTCATCTTCCTTTTGCTTATTCTCTTACTTCTTTCTCTCTCCTAGGCCTAAAGGTGGATGAGGGAAGTTCTGGAAGTGCTTTGTCAGCTATATCATCTCCCCCTGTCCCAGCTTTACCCTCATCTCCCCCCGCACACAATGGGGAGCTGGAGCCATCATTATCTCCTACCTCTGAACCCCAGATTGGGCCTGAGGAGGCCATGGAGAGGCTGCAGGTAGGAAACTGGAGCTGGCAAGAATTGAGGTCTGGGGCTGTTGGGAATTTAGTTCTCCATTGCCAGGGTTGAAGAGGAAGAAGGGATCCTAGGAGCAGTGTTGCTCCATGGTGAATGGGGCAGATTGTACTGATCTTTGCCCACCTTTGTCCTGTAGGAGACTGAGAAGATTATAGCTGAGCTGAATGAGACCTGGGAGGAGAAATTACGCAAGACGGAAGCCCTGAGGATGGAGAGGTACAGAGGGGCAGTAGAATGTGAGGGAGTAGGGGTTGGAAGAGAAGGTCGGGCCCTGCAGAGAAAGAGTTCATGGGTATGGATGATAAAAGCAATATATACCTCTTCTTTGTCCTCAGAGAAGCATTGCTGGCTGAGATGGGAGTAGCCGTTCGGGAGGATGGGGGAACTGTGGGTGTCTTTTCTCCGAAAAAGGTGAGTGTGAGGGGTCAAGTTGGGACATTTAGGAGACTGATGCTTAGGAAAGGGGCTTGGGTGTGACATGGAAATGAATTCCAATCCTCACTCATGTCTCTGAATTGTCCCATGATCGTCATTTCTGCCACCTCCTCTCTCTGCCTTTTCCCGGCATCTTACAGTCAGAAAGCTGAGTGTTTATTAAATGATTGTGGCCAAGGACAGGGAACCACAGGATGACAAGGTCTTTGCCCTTGAGAGTTTTAAGAGCTTGGTATTTGCAAATATATCCTTACATGCAGGTTACACATAGAGTTTCTCTTTGGATTTATTAGAAACTGGTTGTGCCAGTCCTAAAGAAGTGGGAAGTTGGCATAGAGAGTTTTTATGTGTATAGTCTTCTGTCATTTGAATTTTGTCTCCTGTCCTTGTATTACTTACCAAAAAATAACTTTCAAAAACACGTGAAAAGGGAGAATTGGGGAAGACAAGACTATAAGGGAGGACTGGAGTGATGGTAGAGCAGGCAGGGTGCTTGCTTTGGTGCAGCCAACCCAGGTTTCATCTCTGGCATCCCATATGGTATCCCCTGAGCACTATAATTCCTGAGTGCAGAGCCACAGTAGCCCTTGAGTATTGCTGGGTGTGGCCCAAGAATCCCTCCTCCCCCCAAAATTCTAAAGGAATAAAGGGAACAGGGGAGGAGTCTATATACTGTAAGATGCTGATTATAAACGCTGTGAGAAGTTTAAAGAGGTGGTGATACATAGAAACTGTTTTCTCTTGGGGAAAATGGCATGGAAGGTTGAGATTGTAAAATGGGCATGATTTGGGGAGTCCAGACAGGGACAGGAAGAGCAGTATGCCAAGGAAATACTAGATAGTGTCAGCTGAGTGGGCACACCAGCTCTGACATGTGCCTACAACCCGGAAGAGTAGTAGGTGCTTGGTGAGGAAGCAGGCAAGAGTGATCAGGCTCTGCTGGAGGCAGGCATGATGCCTAAAAATCTTTAACAACCAGTGTGGTCCAGGGACTGCCAATCAGAATGGCAGACAGCCGGTACAGCTTCATTGGTACTGATGAAGGGATGATGTGGGAGCCAGTCTGAGCAAGGCAGGAATTTCCGGTCCCACCAGGGAGCCTGCCATACCTGTTTGGTTCATGATATGAAGAAACCACAATAGGATCAGGTCCTTAGTCAGAAGCGCTGTGCTCAGGGCCTGTCAGGGTCTCTGCGGGTGGTTTATTGGCGGTGTGGAGTTATGAGAAGAAGGCGCCTCGTGATATCCTGAGATCAGGGCCATCTGGGAGTCTGAACAAGTAGTGATCATTGAAAAAGGATCTGAAAAGAAGAGAGGGATTTGTCTTGCCTGAGACACAACAGGCAACAAGAGATTCTGTGTGGTGTGTATGTGTCTGTGTGTCTGTGTGTTTGTGTGTGTGTATGTGTCTGTGTGTGTGTGTCTGTGTGTCTGTGTGTGTCTGTGTCTGAGGTGCCTGGTCTGGAGCTCAGTACCAGGGTTTTGGCCTCTATGGGAGGGACTAATGATGGCTTGCAGCTTGGCTTACAGTTGCTGTGGGGTGTTGTATACATGATGAAGTGTTTACAGTATAGTTACAGAGTTGGAGAAATGGCAGAAGAAACTGATAGTGTGGTGTTTGTTCTCTGGAGAGGCCTCACACCACACAGGAATGCTACCTACAAAGGACCAATGGGAAGAGGTTTTGAATTGTTTTTGCAAAGCCAGGAAACATTAAAATAGTACTTAAAAGGTGTGTGAGGCATAGGGGAAATTTTTTCCCTTCTCACCCTCTGCTTCCACTCCCAGAGACAAGCCTATTATCAGTTCCTGCTGTATTTGTTCTTCCTGAAGTGGTCTGCCTGTGCAGGCATGTGTTATGTATAATTATCCACAGATGCAGGCACACAGAGGGCTAGTAGTGGCGGCATGCCATCAGTTTTAGCTTATAATAATGTAACAGAGTTCTGCCTGTTCTTTTTCATGGCATTAGAATCTTGTAAAGATGTAGGCTAATTTAGAACCCTTATCAGTTTATTTATAGTTGTTACCTATTTATTATCTATTAGGTATATCTTACCATTTATTACTGATATCCATTTTGATTATTTTTTGTTAATATAAACAATATCACTATGGACAATCTTATAAATAGGTCTGTTACTTGTAGAGAAACTTCCCAGAGGTGAAAACTTTGGGTCAAATGGCAGGTATGTACAAATTTTATCAGTTGGGCCCAGAATGATAGTATAGTGGGTAGGGCACTTGCCTTGAACGTGGCTGACCCAGGTTAGATCCCTGGCATTCCATATGGTTCGTTGAGACTACCAGTAGTGATTCCTGAGTACAGAGCCAGAACTAACTCCTGTGCACTGCCAGGTATGACACCGTGCCATTTTTTCTTTAGTCTCTTGACTTTTGGGCCACACCCAAAATCTCCAGCCTTAAACCCCTTGCCTTTTTTGAGGGGGTGGGGAATGACACTTGGGGTCACACCAAATGATGCCAAAACCATGGTGATGCTCAGGGGTTGCTCCTGGCTCTGCACTCAGGAATCACTCCTGGAGGTGCTCGGGGGACCATATGGGATGCCGGGTTCATTGGCCACATGCAAGGCAAATGCCCTACTGGTTTTACTATCATTCCGGCCCCAACTGATAAAAATTGTATATGCCACAATCCCTTGCTTCTAAGATTAACTCTCCTCCTATCCTGAAAGACTTCCCAAATCATTGCCCCCTTTTTTTTTTTTAAACTTGGATCTTCCTTTACAGGTCTTGAGATGGGAGGATGGGGATAGAGATCAACTCTGGGTTCCCTTCCCCCAATCTTGACCTAAAGAGCTTCCTGCTTATCTGCTTGACGTATTAGGCTTGTAGGTACAGTTTCATTGGAACAAAGGGCTCTAGGACTGAACAGAGATAGCAAAACACTGCTCTGAATCATGTCCTTTCTCTCTAGGGGTAGATTGCTTTCAGTTTTCTGAGCCCATCAGTGTTTGCCAGTCCCAGAGCAGGTCTGATACCTCAGTTGTAGAGGGGATATGAGCATCCCTCAGGAAAGAGGAAATATTACAGCAGTGATTATTGAGGTGCCTGGGTAGAGGGGCTGACACATGTATACACACGTATTCATGCTATCTTAAACATAACTCAAGGGTCACTTTTGGAGCCCCCAGAGAATTACAAGGCCTCAAGTCCTAGCTATCTCCCTACACCTCATGCTTTCATGCCTCTGTTTTTATTCAGTCTTTCATAATAGTTTTCCTTCTGTGTGTCCATGTCCTCCTCATCTTCAAAGACTAGCTCTCAGGCTATGTTTTCTTCTTTTTTTAATTGTTAATTTAGGCACACACCCAGTTGTGCTGAGGGCTTACTCCTGGTTCTGTGCTCAGGGATCACTCCTGGTAGGCTTGTGGGACTATAAGGGAGCCAGGGATTGAATCTGGGTTGTTCACGTGGAAGGCAAACACCCTACCTACTGTACTATCTCTCTGGGCCCTCAGATTACTTTTTGATAGAGTCTTCCTATCCCACTGAGGTTCTTTAGTATGTCCATGCCCTCATCCTCAAAAACCAACTAGTATGTGTGAGACACTGAATTTTTTGTTTTGTTTTGGGTCCACTTCTTTTGTTGCTCAGGGACAACTTCTGGCACATACATCAGGGTCAATCCTAGCAGTGCCAGAGATCAAACCTACACCTCCTGCATGCAAAGCTCTTTGTGGGCCCTTCCAGGATACAGTGGCTTTCAGCTCCCTGGGAATGAATGAATGAATGAATGAATGAGCTGATAAGTGACTTGAGTATTAAAAGGTCAGAATCTACTCTACTATGGAGCATTATCGGCCACTGGTAAGATTATCTCTGCACGAACTCTTACCTGTTCAAGATGACTTTGATCTTACTAACAGGACGGTAGCATCTGTTTTTACTCTTTTTTGTTTGTTTGTTTGTTTTTGGTTTTGGTTTTTGGGCCACAACTGGTGGTGCTCAGGACTTACTCCTGGCTCTACACTCAGGGATCACTTCTGGAAGTGCTCAGGGAACCATATGGGGGAATGGGGATCAAACCCAGGTTGGCTGTGTGGAAGGCAAGTACCTGCTGTACTAATGCTCTGACCCTTAACTCATCTTTATGTCCTGCCTAGAAGCTTACCAGGATCTTCACCATAGAAATCCCACAGTAAATCCTTGTAGAATGTAGGCAGGGGATATTTTGTTGGGTTGGATGGCATAGGAAAATTTTACGGAAGAAGTAATATTCGAGACAGTTTGTAAGGACTGTGAAGGAAGTGAATGATTTTGACAGGTGGAGGCTGGGTGGGGCCAAGAATAAGACTGTTTCGGGCAAGAGAACATGGTGAGCAACTCCAGGCCCTCGCTGGTAGTCAGGGCTGTGAAAGTCAGGCTTTCTGGAACGAACTTCTGGAACGAACACTCAGTCAGCTACTAGCATTTTACCACAGAAGAGAAGAGCAGGGCCCACAGAGGGGCTTACTTGGTGCTTAGTACCCTGACATGGAGGGGTCAGGGGCTCTAGCAAGGTCAAGTCAGGTGGGTATGGGAGGTCAGCCATGGTGTGATATGAACAGGAAGCTGGGAGGTCTGTGGAGATGGCAGGAAGCCAGGCAGGCCTGTGGCAGGATGGTACAGAGGGTACAGACAGATGTGTACTGAGACAACAGCCGGTCAGGAGGGAGACTTCCCTGGGCTTGGCAGCCAGGGGTAAGAGGGAGTGTAGAGGGAGCAAGGCTTATGTACTGCCAGTGCCACATGCCTGGGGTGGGTGTGGGTGTCAAGAGAAACAGAACTCAGGAAAAGTGCTTTGGGGGAAGGGAACGGGCTGGGTTCTCAACACAGAGCAGCGTAAGGATCAGCCAGGTCTGTGGGATGGATCGGTCAGGTAGGTTCTGGTGAAGACAGACATGGGTAGCTGCTGCAGTGACTCTGGCCAGAGTGAAGCAGCCCATGGACAAGCAGGGATTAGGAAAGAGTAGGGGGGTTCTGTTAGAAGATGTGGGTTTGCTTTATTTCCTTATAAATTTAGGTTTTGGTGCTCTTTTTAGGGGTTCTACGTAGCAATTTTAGGGCCCGGAGCTTTTCTTCTACTAGTGGTGCTGGGGCAGGGCTGAGTTGCAGAGGACCAATCTCAGGATAAGAGGCATGGGATCTAGATCAGAGGGCTGGAACGCATACAAGAGGCCTGCGTGGTCCACTAGACACTGCTGGAAGCGAGCCTGAGCACTGAGCCGGAAGTAGCCCCTGAACGCTACTGGGTGTGGCTCCAAAACAAAACAAAACAAAGCAAAAACTCAGTGCCTCACACATGCTAGGTATGTGTTGAACCTCTCGTGCTATCTCCCTGGCTTCTGCGTTTTTTTCCTTTGAACTGATACTAAAAGTTTTTTAACTATAAAGGTAATCTTTGCTGCTTAGAAATTCAAGCTAGAATGAAGGGTGGGAAGTACCAGCCCCCTAGCCCGATTTCTTCTTTGACGTTTCAGATACATTCTGTTTTGTTTTGTTTCTGGGTCACACTGGCAGTACTTGGGGGATCATGCAGCTACACGGATTGAACTTAGTTCTTTGTGCAAAGCATGTACCCAGCCCGCTGATCTGTCTCTGCAGCTCCTTCTAGATACATGGTGAGGGGAGAAATGATGATGAGGAACACAAGGAAAGCAGAACAGAGGGCAGAGACTTTCTAAGGTTTTGGGTCAGGGAAACTTCTAGGCCTCTGAAGACATAGGGAAGGGTTGCTGACCTGGGAGGGACATGTGGGTGGTGGTTTTGTTGGCCCCTTGTGAGGAAAGAGAGAGAAGGTCAAACTTCCTTGAAGGTGAGTTGAATAAGTGGAATCTGGGAGGGTGGAAGAGTTCATTAAGAACCGGGGGCTGGGGCCAGGGCAATAGTTGAGTGTGTAAGGGGTTTGCCTTGCACGTGGCCAACCTGGGTTTGATCCTCGGCTTCCCTTATGATCCCCCAAACACCACCAGAAGTAATTCCTGAGTGCAGAGCCAGGATTAATCCCTGAGCATCACCAGGTATGACCGCTCCAAAAAAAAGGAATTGTGGGTAAAGGGGCTGGATAGATAGTACAGTTGGTAGAGTGCGTGCCTTGCATGTAGTTGACTTTGATCCCCTACGTTTCATATGGTCCCCCAAGCTCCACCAGGAGTAATTCTTGAGTGCAGGATCAGGAGGAAGCTCTGAGCATTGCCGGGTGTAGCCCAAAAACAAACCAAAAGAAAAGACAAAGGAAAGAACCGGGGGTATAGCAGGCTTGCTGGAATGATGCCTACTGACCACTCCCATTTCCCCCCTCCCCTCACTCAGACTCCCCACCTGGTGAACCTGAATGAAGACCCCCTGATGTCTGAATGTCTGCTTTACCACATCAAAGATGGCATCACCAGGTAGCATTGATTGACCTGTGGGGCAGACTCTCCTTTTGGGGTATGAGTATAGAAGTTCAGCCTCACCCTTACTGGAGACACCAAGCACTTTGGACAGCTGCCTCCTTAGCTTCCTGGGAAGCTGCTGAGTCTAGCTGCTCAGTGCAGAACTATCTCTGCTCACCACTCGAGTGTGGACCAAATACCTCCTGGGACCAGCTGACCCAGTGCTTATGGGGATTTGCTGGAGTAGAAGAGTTGGTGGAATGCACCATTGCACCCTGGTCTGAGCGTTCATTGGTGGGATTGTCCCTTGTAGGATTGGGGAGGCGGGAAATGTGGCCCCAGTCCATGTTGTTGAGGGACATGTTCACCTGACACTCGGTGTTGAAGAGCAGGTGGATTCCTGGTTAATGCTCTGTGGTGCCTCTTCAGTCACTCCCTGAAGTTAAAGAGGTGAAGTTTCCCCTTTCTCCCCCACCGCAGACATTTATATATGTCCTTCACAGGTGATCTTCGTGGGTAACAAGTGAGCCCTCAGGATAATCTACATTAGAGATTAATTGTAATTGTGGCCCAAAGTTGAGAGTGCCCATCCCAGTCCAAGTTCCCTTTGCCCCTTTGCTCCATGACACAGTGACTAAAGACATGGAATTTGGGGTCAGGCAGATCTACACTCATATCCCAGCTTTACCACTGCTAGGCTGCATGCTCTTGGGTCTGCTACTTTACCTCTTTGAGCCTCAGCTACTTCTGTGAAATGGGAATGCTCATGCTTGGCCCATTAGTTGAATGAACTGATGTTCAAAAGGTGCTTCAGGAATGTTGGCCATTGCTTCCCCAGGGTTGGCCAGGTGGATGTGGACATCAAGCTGACAGGGCAGTTTATTCGGGAGCAACACTGTCTGTTCCGGAGTATCCCTCAGTTGGATGGAGAAGGTAATGGCTGTGGGGACAGGAGTGGAATGACCAGACCAGGGAGGGGGAGGGTAGAGGGGGGAGGGGGGGGAGAGATTTCATATTTCCCCTTGCTTTATCCCACACACCAGAGGCCTGAAGGGTTGTGCCCTCCCGAAAGGGCTGAAAGGGCTTCGTGGTCATGGTGATTCTTGGTGATTGGGGGGAGAGTCCGAAAGGCCTGAATGTTTACAACTCCCACCCCTGCCCCTTCACCTTCACATGCGAATGCAGACTGTTGCAATGGGTGGGGAGTGGTCAGGGTCCCCTTTGGCTGAACCAGAACTCTGGCTGACTCAGATCCTGGACCACAGTGCTGCTTTGCCTGGCGGTGCTTTGAGGGCTACCAGAGTCATATCCAGCAGGGCTGAGGGCAGGGAGTAGGGCTGAGGGGAGGGGTACGAAGTGCCGGGTTGAACTTCGGGTTTTGTGCATGTGCTATACCAGTGGGTTAACATCCCAGACCTGATCCTGGTTCTTTTTCTCTCTTTTTTTTTTAATCCCTTTGGGGGTCACACCAGCTATGCTCAGGGATCATTTCTGACAGGGCTTAGGAGACCATATGGGGTTGGTCACTTGCATGCAAAGGGCTTAGGAGACCATATGGGGCTGGGCACTTGCATGCAAAGCAAGTGCCCAGCCAGCCCTCTGTCTCACCTTTTAACCAGCTCCCCAGACCCTGATTCTATTACCAGCATCATATGGTCCCTGAGCACCAAAGGGCTTAAGAAGCATTGGATCCTTGGGGCTTTGCATTGAGCCATTGGCCTGATTGGTCAAGAATCACTTGAAGGACCCCTAGACATCTTAATCCCTTGGAAAAAAATCCTACCTACAATCAAATAAGATCAAATACAAATTTACATCCTGGCCATTTTTTTTTTGTGTGTGTATGCAATTTTTAGGTCACATGTGGCAGTTCTTGGGATATTCCTGGTTCTATTGCTTGGGGGTTTCTCCTGGGGATGCTCAGGAGTGATATAATGCCAAGGATTGAACCCAGGTCTCCCACTGGTAAAGCATGCTCTCAGCCCAGTCAGTTTGTTTTTGTTCTGGGGCCACAACTGGTGCTCAGAATTTACTCCCAATGTTCAGGATTATTCCTGGCAATGCTCTTGGCAGCTTGGCACCATACACAAATGTGGGGATTGAACTGGGGTCGGTCACATGCAAGGCAAGTATCTTGCCCTTGTTCTATCTCTCTGGTCCCCTGGTCTTTTTTTTTTTGCTTTTTTGGGTCACACCCGGCGATGCACAGAGGTCACTCCTGGCTCTGCACTCAGGAATTACCCCAGGCGGAGCTCAGGGGACCATATGGGATGCTGGGAATCGAACCCGGGTCGGCCGAGTGCAAGGCAAACGCCCTACCCGCTGAGCTATCACTCCGGCACCTCCCCTGGTCATTTTTTATAAAAAAACCTATGTTTTTTTGTTTATGCTTTTTTTGGACTTTTTTTGGGGGGGGGAGGAGACTGCCCAGTGGTGCTCAGGGCATACTCCTTTTTTTGTACCCAGGCATCACTCCTAATGGGCTTGGTGAAACATAAAGGGTTCTGGGTATTGAACCCGAGTTGGCCTTGTGCAAGCCAAGCACCCTCCCGCAGTATTATTGCTCTGGCTTTGAAAACCTATCTTTAAGTGAGGATGTGACTTTCTCTAGAAAATTTACCTATCCAGCTACAATTGTAAAGGTTTCTGAAAATTAGACCTATTTCCTTCTAATTCCAAAACTTCAGAAACTTTTAGTCCTTATAGCACATTAGCAAAGGCTTTTACTTATTTTGGGGACCACACTCTGGGGGTGCTAGGGGGACCGTATCTGCACTGCTGAGACCAATCCAGGGTTAGATTAGCTGCCTGCAAGGCAAGTGTTTTAAACCTCTGGACTATTTCTAGGGCTGCAGCAACAGCTTTTAAAAATTACAAGTCCTAAGGGTGAAGGTGACATAACAACAAAACAGCACTCAACAAAATAGCACTCTTTAAGTGCAGGTGGATTTTGAATTTTTTAAATAATTGTCTGGGGCCACCAGGACCACACCCAGTGGCTGCTGAGATGGGGACAGAAGGCAGTGCCAAAATCAAGTTCTGGGTTTCACACATACTTGGCATGTGCTCTATTACTTTGAGCTACAGCCCTAGCCCCTAGAGCATATATCTGGGAGGGCAGCACCCCAAAGTGATGGGGGCTACTCCTGAAGGTGCTGGGCCAGGAGCCAAATCATGTGCTCAACCTTTTGTGATAGCTCTCTGGCCCAGGGCATCTTTTGTTTGTTTGTTTGTTTGTTTTTGGCCCACCCACTGCTGCTCAGGGTTTACTCCTGGCTGTGTGCTTAGGATCACTCCTGGCAGACTGGACATATGGTGCTGGGGATTGAACCTAAATTTGGTGCCTGCAAGGCAAGCACCTTACTTGCTGTACTCGCTCTAGTCCCAACGAACTGATTTTTTTTTTCTTTTTGGGTCACACCTGGTGATGCACAGTGGTTACTCCTGGCTCTGCACTCAGGAATTACCCCTGGTGGTGCTCAGAGGACTATATGGGATGCTGGGAATTGAACTGGGTTGGCTGCGTGCAAGGCAAATGCCCTACCCACTGTGCTATTGCTCCAACCCTCAACAAACTGATTTTTATTTGAAGTTTAATGTTTTTCTACTATCCCACTTTGCCTATTTTTCCATTTGCTGACCCTCTCCTTTCTTCCCCTCTTCAATATCCAGTGCTGTGCTTGGCTCTGTCTTCTCTTTCTTATGTCCCATTCTTTACCTTCCTGTATCTTTCCAACTCCCTTTCCAACTCTGATTTTCCTTGCTGCAGTCTCTCTCTGTCTCTGTCTCTTTCTGTCTCTGTCTCTTTCTTCTTTATCAAATAGATTTTGGTTCAGTTGGATCCAGTTAAGGTTGTTCCCAATTGAAATTTCCTGTGTGGGGAGTAAGTTGGACAGGGAGGCAGGAAATGGCACACAACCAGCTCTCCATTAACCTAGAGCTTATGCTTTGTCTCAGAGTTGTGGAGGGAGTACCTTGTCTCATTATCCAAGGAAAGGGGGTGGGGAGGACAAATATAGTCAACACAATTTTAATTAATTATGGAAGACGCACAGTCGTTCTATGGATGCCTTGTAGTGTTGGGGATCAAACCTGTGGTTCCTTTATGCAAAGCACGTGTTCTAGCCTTCTAAGCCATCTCCCTCACCCCATCAGCATAATTTTAACAGGAAAATACACTGTCATATGACTTTTGCTCAGGTTTACAGCTGACTATTAGGCTTCTGTTTGGTTCTGGGTCAGCAGGAAATTACTTCCATTCTGGTCTGTCTCAAGACCCCTATAATAACAAGTGCTACTGCTTCCAGACCATGCACCGTGCTGGGCTGCCACAGATTGTTTCTTATGGACTCTGAGAAGATTGGTCTGTTGAGGCTGGAGCAAACTTGCCTTGCGAGGCCCCATTTTCCCTCTGTAACACCAGTCTCTTCCTAACTTTTGATTATCTGATGGCTTATTTATTAGCAGATGGGAGTGAGCTCTCTGAAAGTAGTGGTTTTAATGTTTTGTTTTTTTTAAAAAAAATGTTGGGACACACCTGGTAATGCCCAGGGGTTGTTCCTGGCTCTGCACTCAGGGATCAACCCCAGTGGGAATCTGGGGACCATGTGGGGTGCTGGGAATTTACCTGGGTCAGCCATGTGCAAGGCAAGCTCCTTACCCACTGTACTATCACTCTGGACCCTGGTTTGGGTTTTATCTCTTTTCCAGGGCGTACAATACTGCCTGGCAAACAGAGAAACAGTGTTTGTAAAGCGGATAAATGGAATTGGGGACCTGGTGACAATTGAGGAGGCGATAGACTTGTGCACAGCTACCTCCTCCTCTTCTTGGCTGCCTTTCTTTGCTGTTAGTGATGCTTTAGCTCTCTCTGTCCTCTTCCTCTTCCCATTTATTTGCTGCTGCTGGAGGTTTTTTTTTTTTTTTTTTTTTTTTTTTTTTAAGTTTTTTGGTCACTTCTTAGCATTGCTTGGGGTCTCTGTAGTGCTGGGATTGAACCAGGGTTCCCACATGCGAAGTATGCATTCCTGCCTTAGAACTATCAGACTGGCTTCTCACTCACTTCTGTCCCTTGAAATTCAAGTCTCCCTTCAAGCTTTGGCTCAGAAGTTACCGAATTCCCATAATTACTTCTAGCCCTCTGGCTGTAAGCTCTCTTTGTACTCCCAGTATCAGTAGTTCCCTTTGTCTCTTGTTGCAGTTCACTGTTTTCTTTATTATTTCTAGCATAAATAATACTAACTTTTACATATCACTTTAGCGGAGCCTTTCAGTTACTGTAGAGAAAGACTTCAGAGGGCCTGAGAGATAATAAAGCAGGTAGGGCACTTGCCTTGCATGCGCCTGACCCGGGTTTGATTCCTGGCATCCCATATGGTCCCCTGAGCCCTGGGAGGAATGACTTCTGAGCAACTCCAGGTGTGGTCCGAAAAAAAAAAAAAAGACTTCATGGGGCTGGAGCGTTAGTACAGCGGGTAGGGCATTTGCCTTGCACGCGGCTGACCCGGGTTTGATTCCCGGCATCCCATATGGTCCCCCGAGCACTGCCAGGAGTGATTCTTGAGTGCAGAGCCAGGAGTCAGCCCTGAGCATTGTCGGGTGTGACCCCCCCCCAAAAAAAAATACTTCATTATTTCATTTCATAGAAACTTACATACATTAGGTGATTTGGTCAGTGCCTCTCAGCTAGGGAATTGCAGAACCTTTGGGGTACAGGGATCCCTCTGTGACACTGAGACACTTCTCTTAGGGACCAGGAAAGCTGCTGCCTCATGTATCTTTGTATCCCAGGAAGGAGCCAGCTCTATGATGAGCAGAGGATTGGGGAGCGGTTTGGTTGATGTTTGGATTGGGTGGACTTTAACTTGTCTTATGAAGACACTGATCTGTTGGCTATGCTTTAAGATTAGTCAGGTGGCAGTTTGCAAGATGCCGCAGACAAAAGTGGGCCAGACACCTCCTAGAGGACTGGAGGCCTGCCTGGGGATGTTGGTTGAAAAGGAAGAAATAGGGGCTGGAGCGATAGCACAGCGGGTAGGCATTTGCCTTGCAGGCGGCCAACCCAGGTTCAAATCCCAGCATCCCATGTGGTCCCCTGTGCACCGCCAGGAGTAATTCCTGAGTGCAGAGCCAGGAGTAACCCCTGTGCATTGCTGGGTGTGACCCAAAAAGGAAAAAAAAAAGAAAAGGAAAAAATAAACTTCTTTGTGCAGAGATAGCAGGTCCTGATGCTGATGATGAGAGAAGAAACCTTAAAACCACTGTTTGCCAGGCTCTGCGTGGGAGGAGGGTGGTGGATAAGTAGGGAGCCCCTGAAGAGGCTCCTGGGAATTGTAGCTGGGGCTCTAACCCTCCTTCTGCTCTTCCTTTCCTGCGCTGCCTGCTACCAGAGGGGCCATGGCACCCCGACAGGTACTGGGGGTGCATGTATGGTTTGGGGGTTAGTGCAAGGTGGGAATCTATGACCATAGTTTGCCTCCCCAAAATCTAATTTTCCTTTTACTTCCTTTCTTCTCACTTCCCTCAGTGGTGGTCACGCTGGAGCCTTGTGAAGGAGCCGAGACCTATGTCAATGGGAAACTGGTGACGGAGCCACTTGTGCTGAAGTCAGGTAGAGGCCGCTGAAGTCAGCTTTGAAGCGAGGGTTCTGGACATGACTGTTCATAGGAAGTCCCAGAACAGAGCTTTCTGGGCAATTCCTGAGGCAGGGCCCAGAAATAGAGGAAACACTTGGGGATATTAAGAAAGAATGGGGAAGTGAAAATAAGGATTCCGGTTTGGGGTTCTTTTGCCGCCCTAGGGCATTAGGAAGAAGATGCTAAACTCCCCTAGTTCCCTTAAGTGGTCAGGGATGGGAGAAGACTCGACTGTGTCTGCCCTCAGATGCGAGTGAAGGGAGGGATGGTGTGAGGGCCACTAGGACGTTCGGGCAAGGCTCTGTACTTGAGGATAGGGACTCATGTGCTGCTGGGAGGGAAAAGTGGGTTCACTATTCCCTTCTCCCATCTCCAGGGAATAGGATTGTGATGGGCAAGAACCACGTTTTCCGCTTCAATCACCCGGAACAGGCACGGCTGGAACGGGAGCGAGGTGTCCCTCCACCTCCAGGGCCACCCTCTGAGCCTGTTGATTGGAACTTTGCTCAGAAGGAACTTCTGGAGCAGCAAGGCATTGACATCAAGCTGGAGATGGAAAAGAGGTGTGGGGAGGGGGCACCATGCCCTGTGGCCCACTGGGCTCTCCCTCTCTACCCCAAGCACCCTCTTATATGCCCACTGAGGTGGCTCCAGAACTCTACTCAGCTCTTCTTTCCTCCCTACCCACTTCTAGGCTGCAGGATCTGGAGAATCAGTACCGGAAGGAAAAGGAGGAGGCAGATCTTCTCCTGGAGCAGCAGCGATTGGTGAGGGTTTGGCTGGGGGTGACGTGGGCATATGAACAGTCAGGCTGGCGCCGGCCAAACTCTGTCTTGGTTTCATGCTTTCAGAGCTTAAGTGAGAAATAGCACAAAGATGAGGGATAATGTTGGCCTCTAGGAGATGGGACCCTGGGAGGAATGCTTGGATGCAGGGACTGTTCTTCCCAGTGGAGCAGGGCTTTGTGGATACCAGTTGGCTCATATTCTTTCCATATCCAGATACCACTCCTACTATTATTTACCTACTTATTTTTGGAACTTCTTAGATGATGCATAAAAACCTGGGGGCCACTCTCACAAGCCCTTGCTCCGGTGATTCAGGCCTGGTGGTTTTGTTCCCAGTGATGGGCAAGTCTTGGGGGCCACCAGGGTAATACCTGAGGCACTCAGAGGCCATGTGGAGCCAGGAATCTGACTTGGAGGCTCGCACAGGTTTTCCAACCTTCATGAGCTCTCTCTCCAGACTCCTTATATTATGACTTTAGATTGTTGGACTTTAAAATAATTGGACTTATTTTAAATCATTAGGCACGTCCTGAGCAATAATATAAGTTTGCACAAATCCTAGGTAGTATCTGTGGATCATCTTGTTTTTGCCAGCCACTGTTCTACACATGTGCACGTTAATCCTCAGAATATGCGAAGGAGATTCTGTCATTTTCTCCTTTGTGTAGAAAGATGAGGTTAAGCAGTTGTGTCCAAGGATGAGCAGTTCTGGTGTTTTTGGATGTTGTTGGGGTTCTGGGACTCTGGGAAGTACTTAGCCCTCTTCCCCATCTTCTCTCTCTCTCTCTCTCTCTCTCTGTCATCAGTATGCAGACTCTGACAGTGGGGATGACTCTGACAAGCGCTCCTGTGAAGAGAGCTGGCGGCTCATCTCGTCCTTGCGGGAGCAGCTGCCCCCCACTACAGTCCAGACCATTGTCAAGCGTTGTGGTCTGCCTAGCAGTGGCAAGCGCAGGGCGCCTCGGAGGGTGTACCAGATCCCCCAGCGTCGGCGGCTGCAGGGCAAAGACCCCCGCTGGGCCACAATGGCTGATCTGAAGATGCAGGCAGTGAAGGAGATCTGCTACGAAGTGGCCCTGGCTGACTTCCGCCACGGGCGAGCCGAGATCGAGGCCCTGGCTGCCCTGAAGATGCGGGAGCTGTGTCGCACCTATGGCAAACCCGAGGGGCCTGGAGATGCCTGGAGGGCTGTGGCCCGGGATGTCTGGGACACAGTGGGTGAAGAGGAAGGTGGAGGTGGAGGAGGCGGCAGTGAGGAAGGAGTCCGCGGGGCAGAGGTGGAGGATCTCCGGGCTCACATCGACAAGCTCACAGGAATTCTGCAGGAGGTGAAGCTGCAGAACAGCAGCAAGGACCGGGAGCTGCAGGCCCTGAGGGACCGCATGCTCCGCATGGAGAGGGTCATCCCCCTGACCCAGGTAGGGAGCCCAGCCAGATTCCTTCTCTCTCCTCCTTCCCCTCTGTTCTTCAGTGATCGCTACCTCCTCCTGCAGATTCCAGCCTCCCTCCCCTTCCTCCTTTAAAATATCTTCTTATATTTCATGTTTTAGGTATATTTTAAGTATAACAGCTTATCTCATGTAATTTCTAAGTCACCTGCCTTGCAAGCGCAAGGCACTAATTGAAAAGGAAAAAACTTTTTAAAAAAAAGGCAAAGAAAAGATAGAAAAGGCAGTCTTTTGTTACCGGATGGATAGTACAGTAGGTAAGGTGTTTGCCTTGCATACAGCTGACGGGGTTCAATCCTTGGCACCCATATGGACCCCCAGTCCCACTAGGAGTGAAATCTGAGCACAGAGCCAGGAGTAAGCCCTGAGCACCACTGGGTGTGCCCCTCCCCTGTACCATTCCCTAACACCCCCCAAAACAAGAAAGAAAAGGCAGGTTCCTTACTTCTACCCAGACCAACTAAGGAAGTGTCTTTGGGGTCGAATCTGTACCTGGGTATTTCTGAAGACAAAATTGAGGAGTGCCGGTACCAAATGCCTGGTGCTTGTGACTGCTCCGTGACAGCTCACATGCTCACCTTGACCTCCCCTGCCCTGACCGGCCGTTTCCTCTGTACTAGCTGCTGTGCTGAGCCCTTGTTCTATATCTCTGTGTTTAATTTTCACAGTGGCCCTGTGAGTGATAATGTTATCACCTGTCCTGCTTTGTATATATTTATTCAACAAGAAACTATCAGAGGGCCTTCTGGGTGCCAGCCTTTGTGCTCGCCCGGGACTAGTTACACAACAGACTCCATTTCTGCTCTACTTCAGTTTGCCTCCTAATGAGGGACAGCAGACCGTCACTTGCAACAGCTGTTAGTTAGGATGGTTATAGGATTATGGAAGGTTAGAGAAGGCTAACCTCTCCAAACACAGCTGTACTCCCTCTGCCCTGCCCCTTCTGATTGTTCTACTGTTCTTAAATTTGCTGGCTACCTCAGGGCCTTTGCTGTTCTTGCTGCCTGGAACATCTCTCCCTCAAATCGCCTCATGATTTGCCCCTTACTTCCTTCAGTTATTTACTGAAATGATAACTTTTCTTTCTTTTTTTTCTGTTTTTGTTTTTGGGTCACCTCCAGTGGTGTTCAGGGGTTACTCCTGGTTCAACACTCAGGAATTACTCCTGGTGGTGATTGGGGGGCCAAGTGGGATGCCAGAGATAGAAACTGGGTCAGCCACGTGTAAGGCAGACCCCCTACCAGCTGCCTATAGCTCCAGCCCTAAAATGATAACTTTTCAATGAGCCTTTCCTGTCCATTCATTGCAGTCACCCCAACCTGGATGCCTCTCCCTATTTCTTGTTCTATTCTTCTCCATCAGTGTGTGTATAGTTACTAGAGTATATGCTGTATTATGCAATGATATTTGCTTATACGTATTACATAATACATTTAGCTTTTTTGGAAGTATACTGCTATAATAATATATATGTGCGTATATGTATACATACATATGTTTTGTTTTGGTTTTTTTGACTCTGTGGGCCACATCTGGTGATGCTCAGGGGTTACTCCTGGCTCTGTACTCAGGAATCATTCCTGGCACTGCTCAGGGGACCATATGGAATGCTGGGGGTTGAACCTAAGTCAGCTGTGTGCAAGGCAAGCACCTTACCTGCTGTGCTATTGCTCTGGCTCCGTTTTTGTTTTTGTACCATATCTGGTGGTGCTCAGGGCTTATTCCCAGCTCTGTGGTCAGGCACTTCTGGGGGTCTTGGAGGACCTTATGGGGTTCTCTGGATTAAACCTAGATCGACTGTGTGCAAGGTAAGTACCCTACCTGTGGTACTATTGCTCCACCCCCTACATATTCTTATTTGTCATCTGTTTCACCTTACTAAAATGATGGCAGGTATTTTTCTTGCTTTTGCTGACTGCTACAGCCCCAGAGCAGATCACATATTGAATATATATTTGCTGAGTGTTCAGGGTGTACTAGTTACGGCTCTAAAGAGCAGTAGTTTAACTCCTGTATTTTTAAATTTTTTTTCTTTCTTTTTTTTTTTTAATGTGGTGGACCACATCTCTTGGTGCTCAGGGGTTACTCCTGGCTTTGCACTCAGGACTTACTCCAGGTGGGCTCAAGGCACCAGATGAGATGCTGGGGGACTGAACCTGGGTTGGACACAGGCAAGGCAAACACCCTACTTGCTATATTCTAGATCCGGCCCAAACCACCTTACATGTCAGTATTACTATATTTTTATATTTTTGGTGGAGGCATTGTGTACCTGGGTGTACTTAGGACTATTCTCGGCACAGAATTTGGGTGCCACTCTTGGTGGTTCTCGGGGAACCATTTGGTACCTGGGACCAAACCTGATGATCCTGCATGTAAATCCTGCATTTTAACCTATTGGGCCATCTCCCAGACCTTGGCACTGTGATTGATTTCATTTTTATTAATTTTCTTTTGATTTTTGGGCCACACCTGGTGGTGCTCAGGGCTTACTCCTGGCTCTGCACTCAGGGATCAGTCCTGGCAGTGCTTGGGGGAACCACATAGGATGCCGGGTTGGTCTCGTGCAAGGAAAGTACCCTTCCTACTGTGCTATTGCTCTGGCCTCTGATTTCATCTTTATGGGGAGGCTGAGGCACAAAGAGGTTAAGCAAAGATCTTGATCACGTAGCTAGGAAGCAGCCAGGAATGAGGTCAGCCCACCTGGCTCCCACTGCCTGGCTCCTCATTCACTGTCCTTTTAAGTCCTTATCTCTAAGTCCCTCTCAGGACCCCTTGACATCCAGCCCATCTGTAGGGCCCATCCATGGTGGTACTCAAAGGCTGCTGCTGTAGTGCTGGGGGATTGTGCCAGGCCAAGGCTGGAACCTGGAGCTTCTGTACTCTAGCTCTTTGATATATCGCCACCACCCACCCTGGAGGGTGACCTTGGAACGTCTCCCAGATCTGCCCAGGTTCAGGACTTGGCTCTCCTCACACCATTCTCCTTTTCTCTCACCCATTTCCCTCAAAGGATCACGAGGATGAGGATGAAGCAGCTGATGATGCCACCTGGACCATACCCCAAGGGTCAGAGGCAGTGGCGGAAGACGCCCCGAGTGATGGTGCCCCCTCAGCGCGGCCCTCGTCACCGCCCTCATCGAGCTGGGAGCGTGTGTCGCGGCTGATGGAAGAAGACCCTGCTTTCCGCCGTGGCCGCCTGCGCTGGCTCAAGCAGGAGCAGCTGCGGCTGCAGGGACTGCAGGGTGCTGGGGGCCGGGGCGGGGGGCTTCGCAGGCCCCCTGCCCGCTTTGTGCCCCCTCACGACTGCAAGCTGCGCTTCCCTTTCAAGAGCAACCCCCAGCACCGGGAGTCCTGGCCGGGGATGGCGGGTGGGGAGGCTCCGGTTCCCCCGCAACCCTCTGAGGATGTCACCCCTCCAGTGGCCCCCGCTCCGCGTAGGCCCCCCAGCCCACGCAGGTCCCACCGTCCCCGCAGAAACTCCCTGGATGGAGGAGGCCGATCCCGGGGAGGGGGTTCCACACAGCCCGAGCCCCAGCATTTCCAGCCCAAGAAGCACAACTATTATCCCCAGCAGCCCCAACCATACCCAGCTCAACGTCCCCCAGGGCCCCGATATCCCCCATACACTACTCCCCCGAGAATGAGACGTCAGCGCTCAGCTCCTGACCTCAAGGAGAGTGGGGCGGCTGTGTGAGTCCCACGTCCTGGGCAGAGAGGGCCCATGCTGGGAGGAGAGAAGACGCCCGAGACGCTGCTTCCCCAGAAGCCCTGGGATCTGCAGGTCCTAGAGATGAGGAAGAAGGTTCGAGTAGGTGATAGAAGATGCAGGGATGACTGGTTGGAGACTCCAGGAGGGAAGAGGGCACGGAGTTGCCAGGAACAAACCAAAGTGAGGGAAGAGCAAAGTGAAGCTGCCTCGGGGCTGCCCCTGGCAGGGGGGAGGGTCCCACAAACGCTGCTATGGGTGGGTAGGGGGTGGGAGCTGGGGTGCTGCATAGCCAGTGTTGACTTTTCAAGAGGGGCAAAGGAGAGAGGACCTGAGTGAGGCACGCTCTCCCTGCCCTTGTCTGTCTGTCTGTGGTGGGTTTTTGGTTTCCAGGGAGGTGTGCTGGGATCATAAGTCATTCCCCTTCCCTTCCAGGCCTCCTGCTATACTGGGAGGACCTGACTGTTTTTTGGTGTGGTCGGGATCCCATAAGGATGTGGACCCCTTCAATAAAGAATAGCAAACAAACAGGGATCTTGTGACTTGTGATTGTTTTGGTTTAGTTTTAGTTTTATCTGGAGGTGCAGATTACATAACTAAAATACATAGATCTTAAGTGCATGACTGAATTTTTGCATTTGCATGCACACACACAGTCACCACCCAGAGCAGGACGTAGAACATTTCCATCTTGTTCTTTTGAACTTGAGCATCATGTCTCCTCTCTTCAGAGTGCCAGATCCTCTTTTGTCCCAGCTTGCATTTTTACATTCCTATTTCTGCCCCTCATTCTACTCACATTGTCCTGAAGAAAGGAAAGAGAAGGATGAGAGAGGGGTGACAGCCTGTTAATATGCAAATGGATTTGGGGAGCAAAGAAGGATTCTACTTAATTGAATCATGTAACTGAATGGTCTCCAAATTAGCTATCATTTCCCTGCTATGATTTCCCACAATCACTATTAAACATGGGTGTGCTTAATGTGATTTAATTGGTCACGTTTATCTCACGTGATGGAAGAAGACCCTGCTTTCTTCAGTCAGTACCTGACTGTTTTCATCCTGTATTTCTTGCCTTTTGGTAGGTGCATGCAATATTCTTAGTGTTATTTTTGTTTCAGAACAGGATTAAAATTTTTTTTTTATTAGTGAATCACCGAGAGGTACAGTAACAGACTTACAGACTTTCGTGCTTGTGTTTCAGTCATACAATGATCGAGTACCCATCCCTCCACCAGTGCCCATTTTCCACCACCAATGGTGCCAGCATCTCCCACACCATCCCCCCAGCCCCCCACCCCACCCTGCCTCTGTCGAAAGGCATTCCCTTTTGTTCTCTCTCTCCTTTTGGGTGTTGTGGTTTGCAATAGTGGCATTGAGTGGCCATTGTGTTCAATCTATAGTCTACATTTGGCATGCATCTCTGAACCCGGTCGGGTCCTCCAAACACCCTTTACTTGGTATTCCCGTCTCTATCAGAACAGGTCTGATACTTTTTTGGTCTTTAGGCCACACCTAGCAGTGCTCAGGGCTTCCTTCTGATTCTGTGCTCAGGGATCACTCTTGGTGGTGCGTGGGGTACCATATGTGTTAAGGCAGGGGGTGAAGGGGTACATGTGGAAGGCAAGCACCTTAACCCCTGTTACGGTTAAGTGACTCTGACCCCCAGGACAGTATTTAAGAAAGATGCTACCTGCTTGATCACTTGGTTTGGAGAAACAAATCTCCATCAGATTTTTGCAGATCATTTTTTTTTATCCCTGCTGTCTTCACTCTGCAAACTATGAAAACACAACACATTTATTCAGAAAGTGTTTCTATTCATTGAAGATTTGAGCTGCTTCTCTGCAGCTGTCAGTCTTCAGGTGCCAGCAATCAAAACCACAAATCTGGGCAAAGGTACGAATAGGTTTTCTTTTGCTTTCTGTTCCTATACTGTTCCTCTGTGTGTGTGTGTGTGTGTGTGTGTGTGTGTGTGTGTGTGTGTGTGTGTGTGTGTCGCCCTCTGATTTATCCTGGTCTGTTCAGCTTTGCGCAGGTCTGAGGTTCACTTTGGCTTTTGATCTTTTTTGAGATTTATTTATGGGTCTTTGAAGCAATGCTGATAAATGAACTTGTATAGCTGAGTTGGGGGTGGTTTGTAAGTGTGGCTCTCACATACCTAAGTTTTGGCCATTTAATTAATTTTTTTTTCTTTTTGGGTCACACCCGGGGATGCACAGGGGTTACTCCTGGCTTTGCACTCACGAATTACTCCTGGCAATGCTTGGGGGACCATATGGGATGCTGGGAATCGAACCTGGGTCGGCTGCGTGCAAGGCAAATGCCCTATCTACTGTGCTATTGCTCTAACCCCTTGGTCATTTAATTTCTTGGGAAACTTGGTCCTGAGTTGTTGGGGTCTGGCTAGAGGCACAATAGCAATTTTGGGGTATCAGGAAGCCTGAAGGTACCATCAGGCTGCTGATGCACTCATCCTACAGGTATAGGTTGACCTATACCTGTACTCCCTGCTGTTGGCACATTTGATTGATTGCCAAATCTTCAGGATTCTGTTGACAGTCACCCAAGATTTGTGATAGATAGTCTGGTGACAATGTTTGTTTGAATAGTTTATAATCTGGTAGAGATTTAAATGGGAGCCAGAAAATGATAGAATGCAAAATATTCTGCAGGTTGGAGCAAGCTGAATTTGATACAGACAGTGCTGTGGGAGATGGGAAAGATAAGTCACTAAATACAGTTAAATTATTTTTCCCAGTCTTATTTACATAAGACTGCCAGTGTACTATTTTGTTTTGGGCCGCTCCCTGTAGTGAGAGTGGGGAGCACGGGGGTGCCCCCTTGGCACTGGCAGTACTTTGGAAGGCCATTCGGGACTGAGGATTCTACCCAGGGCCTCACACGTGCAAGGCTTGTCCTCTACCATTTGAGGCATTTCCCTGACCCCTCTACTACTTTTTCTGTGCGTTTTCATATCTGTCTTGAAACATGTGAGGATCTTTGGGTAGATTTTATTCAGACAAGTACCTACTCTTAGAGGAAGATAATCTCTTAGATAGCATTCCACACATATATCGTTCTTAACCCTTTAAAACTACTAGGCTACTAGGTGTCTTTTTAACTTCCTTTTTCAGGTAGGAAGACTGCAGTCTGAACAGATTAAGAGTCACAGAGTTCTTTTTGTTTGTTAGTGTGTTTTTGTTTGTTTGGGGATCACACCCATCGTGCTCAGGGGTTACTCCTGGCTCTGCACTCAGAGTTGCTAGGGGGGACCATATGGGATGCTGGGGTCACTGTGCAAGGCAAATGCTCTACTGGCTGTACTATCACTCTGACCCCACAAAGTTCTTAAAAGGCAAAGTTAGGATTCCTGAGTTTGCTTTTATGACAATTCACCTTTCACTCTGGAAAACAAGTTGCCTTCTCACATAATGTTTTCTCTTGTGCATTGTTTTGTTTCATTTTTGTTTTGGGCCCACACCTGGCAGTGCTCAGGGCTTTCTCCTGGCTCAGTGCTCAGGAGTCACTTCTGGGTGGGTTTGGGGGACCGTATGCAGTGCTGGAGATCATACCAGGGCTAGTCACATGCAAGATAAGTGCCCTGCCCACTGTACTATCTAGCCCTTGTGTATTTTTTGAGTCTGTTTTTAATTTCTGTTACTTGTGAAGAAGTGAGAACTACAGGCCTGCAGAACTATAAACAGAAGTGACCCACTCAAGCTCACTTCAGGGGTACTCTTAGAATTTTACTGTTTATGTCCTTAGGAATTCAGTTACTTTTTTTTTTTTAATATATCTCTTTGAAGGCCTCTTTCCTTTGGTTAATTATTCATTTGCATATATTACTCTTTTACACGGAACTCCTGTACCTTGAGTATATTTGTACATCCAGATACTTTTTTTTTTTGCTTTACTTTTGGGGCCACACCTGGTTGTGCTCATAGCTTACTTATGGCTCTGGGCTGAGGAATCATTCCTGGTGGAACTTGGAGGACCATATGAAATGCCAGGGATCAAATTGGGATTGGCCATATTCAAGTCAAGCACCTCAATCCCTATATTTCTGTCCTCAATACTTAGATTTTTAAAAGTTCTGGGTATATTCCTGTATTTATTGCTTCTAGCTTTTAACATTTAATTCCTAGCTTTCTAATTTGGTTTGAGATTTTTTTTTTCCTTTTAGAGATAGTTCGATTCCAGTGGACTGTGGGTAGGTTCTATGTACTATTCCAAAGATGCACCACTCCTGAAGAGGCACAGACTGCTTGGATCATCATCTAATTTTCCTATGTGGAGTCATAGAAACTCTGAGTGTCCCTGGGATCCTGCTCTCTGCACCAGTAGAGTTTCAGAAAGTTTCCACTATCCAAGGCAGACTGCCTTCATCCTACTCAACAAGGCTTGCAGCCTTTACCTGTAACCCTGGTGCTCTGTGCTGACTTATTATTATCTTTAAAAATAACTGAATAGGTGTTTATTTTTGGGGATCGTTAGAGCCACATCCAGTGGTGTTTGGGGGCTACCATTGGCTCTAATGCTTGGGAGATTATTGGTGGCTGGGATTGGACATGACTGGCATACCTGGAAAGCAATTTAACCTGCACTGTCTCTCTGGCTCTGTACTATTAACATATCTGTTTGTTTTTGGGGGCCACACCCAGTTTACTCAGGGGTTAGTCCTGGCTCTGTGTTCAGCCCGGTGCGGCTTGGGGGACCATATGGGATGCCAATGATAGAACCCAGTTCAGTCACATGCAAGGCAAGAGCCCTACCTGCTGTATTATCTCTCCGGCCCTTATCTGATTTCCTACAAAGGTTGGCTCAATGTTTATTCCTCTCAAGGTCAAAGGCCGTCAGTCCTCTGCTTCATTACAGAAATTTTCATCCCTATCACCCACTTCTCTCTGAAAGACAGAGGATATTGTGACATCATCTGGATGGTATGTTTCATCTAAGGATCTGGTTACCAGATGGTTGTTACAGAAATCACTGTTTTTACCCGTAAGAACTCCATAATGTAGGAACTAATATATCCCTGCAGTGTTCCCCATAGCTTGGTCAAAGGGTCACACCTCGATGGGGCTGGAGCGATAGCACAGCGGGTAGGGCGTTTGCCTTGCATGCGGCCGACCCGGGTTTGATTCCCAGCATCCCATATGGTCCCCTGAGCACCGCCAGGGAGTAATTCCCGAGTGAGCCAGGAGTAACCCCTGTGCATCGCTGGTTGTGACCCAAAAAGCAAAAAAAACAACAACAACAACAACAAAAAAAACCCAAAAAACCCAAAAAAACCAAACAAACAAAAAACAGAGTCACACCTTGCTATATTCAGGTGTTACTCCTGGCTCTGCACCCAGAAATTACTCCTGGTGTTGTTTGGGGACGATATGTGATGCCAGGGATCCAACCCAGGTCCACTGCATGCAAGGAAAATGCCCTACCCACTGTACTATCACTCTGGCCCTTCTGTTTCTTTCTTTAGGTACCCCCTTAAACCTCCCTCCTCTACCCTGACCCCTCCATCCCCTGGAGGAGAACCAACCATGTTTTTAAATACTTGTGAAGATTTTCTTGCTCTGTTTTTTTTTAAACAGTGTTTATTTCCCATATAACCTAATACACTTTTTTTTTTTTGCTTTCTTGGGTCACACCTGGCAATGCACAGAGGTCACTCCTGGCTCTGCACTCACTCAGGGGACCATATGGGATGCTGGGAATCGAATCCAGGTCTGCCGCATGCAAGGCAAACGCCCTACCTGCTGTGCTATCGCTCCAGCCCTTCTTGCTCTGGGTTTTTTTTTTTTTTTTTGCTTTTTTGGGTCACACCCGGCGATGCACAGGGGTTACTCCTGGCTCTGCACTCGAGAATTACCCCTGGTGATGCTCAGGGGACCATATGGGAAGCTGGGAATCGAACCCGGGTCGGCCGCGTGCAAAGCAAACGCCCTACCCGCTGTGCTATTGCTCCAGCCCCTTGCTCTGGTTTTCTTGCAGAAGCTTTTCAGCTGTAGAGAAGCATCTCTCCTTTCTCTCCTTTCTTCTTTCATTGGGGAGGTGCAGGGCTTCCTCCCCAGTGGGCTATCACTGCAGTTAGATTTTAGAGCCACAGACCTGGTTTTCATCACGGTCACAAATTAGCTATTTTCAGGGTAAGTAACCGTTTCTGGGCTGCTGTGTTCTTCTCAATAATATAGGACTAATAACCCAAGAGTTGTGAAGGTTAAATGAAATAATACATATCAAGGGGCTAGCACATATTAGGGACCCTACTCAATAAGGATTGAGGATTGGTGCCTTCCCTTTTCCTTGGTTCTGAATGGGAAATGAAATGTTGGGAATGAAGGGAGGTACTGCAAAACAAGGTCAGGTGCCTAGAGATAGCGAAGCTCTTCTCCAATTCAACTTTCCACAATGTCTGGTACCTAGTAGTCTTGGTAGGTTGCTTGCCTTGCATGCGGCGACCCCCACTCGATCCTCAGCTTCGCGTATACCGTCACCCACGCCTGAGGTGTCTGGTACCCGCCAACGCCTCTCCTCCAAGCCCTATTATTCCGCTACTCTCCGCCAGGGGGAGAAAAGGAGCCGGTTGCCTTGCGGTGGTTTCGCGTGCGCTCACACAGAAATGAAGGGCCAAAGCCCCCAGACTCCAGGGTCGGGGGTGGGGGGGGCGGGGATGGGGACGCATGCGCAGAATGCTGGCTCAGAACACCGGGTCAACTGCATTCCAGGCCAGTGGTGATTGTTGGCTGGGATTAGTGTCAGGGGACTCTGGAACTGACAAGGGAGGGACATGAGTCGGGGTGTGCAGTGGTCCTAAGATAATCCTTTGTCTTCGTGTTCCAGAATGGCTGGACTCTTTAGCGTTATCATTTCTTTCCCATTCTGGGTGCTCTTGAGTTACAAAAACATCGAAGAATGGGACTCTTGCTGATTGCTGTCTGACAGAGACACTGTGCTAAAGAAGTGGACCAAAATTAGGGGCAATGATGCCCCCATGCTAAGAGATGTTTTGAATTGAGGTTTGTTTGGAAGATGGAGAATAGAGAAAAGTAAAAGAAAATTGAAATAATGAATATTAATTCACCCCAATTACACATTGCTACTGCCTGAAAATGTTCGTTGAATACCTACCTAAACTATACACTTAACCCTGTTAGGTTGGTGTAGGGAGGAAAAAGATTAAGGATACAGGATCTTTAGAAATTTGTACAGATGAGTGCATAGTCAATGCATTATGGGAAAATACCTAGCTAAAATCACCTAATCACTATACTAAGATTATGAAACAGCTCAGAAGAGCTTTGGATATAGGATTTATATTATAAATTATATATAATTTGCATTGAAGTAAAATAACATACTTGGAGAACACTTGGGAAAACTATTTTGCCCAACTCTTTGACCAGTTTTTCTCATGTTTTTATTTTTAATAACCAAGATAATAATGCACACTAATCCAATTGTATACAAAACTCCTAACAACATCAGAGTTTTAATACTTTTGAGGAAAATGAGACCCAGGAAAGCTCACTGTTTTGCTTAGAATCCAGATACCAGATCTCACACTTTCAGGCTGGTATTGTTTCATTATAACAGCTGAAAGAGGTTCAAACTTTAAATAAAATCCTGGGGGCGGGGCTGGAGCGATAGCACAGCGGTAGGGCGTTTGCCTTGCATGCGGCTCACCCGGGTTCAAATCCCAGCATCCGATTGGTCCCCTGAGCACCGCCAGGAGTAATTCCTGAGTGTAGAACCAGGAGTAACCCCTGTGCATCGCCGGGTGTGACCCAAAAAAAGCAAAAAAAAAAAAAATCCTGGGGGCTCAGAGGAGCTTAGCAGCATGATTTGTAGCATAAGGTTTGATAATCTCCCATTAGAAACTTGGGATATTTGAAATTCAAATCTCTCAGAGACCTTTCATAGCTACACTGATTTTAAAGGAAGGCAAGAAACTTGGAGAACAACGAATCTATCATTTATCTATCATTTTATTTATTTAGGGCTTCCCAAATAGTGCTCATGGGGCCAGGGACCATTTCTTTTTTTTTTTTTTTTCTTTTTGGGTCACACCCGACGATGCTTAGGGGTTACTCCTAGCTCTGCACTCAGGAATCACTCCTGGCGGTGCTTGGGGGACCATGTGGGATGCTGGGAATCAAACCCGGGTTGGCTGCGTGCAAGGCAAACACCCTCCCTGCTGTGCTATTGCTCCAGCCCCACGGACCACTTCTTTAGAGACTCAGCTTGCCAGGTCAGATGGATCAATAATCAAACTGGCAATGTGAGACCCTGCAGTTCTGGGGACACCCAGGACTATATTTTGTGGTACTTGGGGCCATACAGTAATGAGGTGTCAAACTTGGGGCCTCCTGCATGAAAGCCATGCATTCCAGCTCTTTGAGTGATCTTCCCAGCCCTATAGCATCTCATTGTTTTAAATTTTTATTGATTTTAATTCAATTATTTAGGGTTTTTTGTTTGTTGGTTGGTTTTGGGTCTCTACCTATCAATATTCTACCTATCAATGCAGAGGCTATTTCCTAGTCTTTGCTCAGGAGAATCCTGGTAGTGTTTAGGGGACCACATGTTGTTCCTGGGATTTGAGTCAGAGATGACTGTATGCCTTCACCCCCAACTTGCTAGTCCCTCATTGGTTTATTTAGAAAGTGTTTGGACCAGGCAGATGATTTAAAGGGCCTAGAGTACATGCTTTATGGTGGGACATCATCTAAGAAAAAATCCCAAGGTTGGGGTATTCCCCTGGGTAAAACAGAGTAGGTCTTAGAATATAACGGGTGTGCAAAAGTACACCTAGGAGAGAGGGGCCAATCAGAGGAAAAGAGGGACCAGTGAGATAACACAGCGGGTAGGTGGGTGCTCGCCTAGCATAAGGCAGACCCGGGTTCAATCCCTGATGGCATCCCATGTGGTCCCCTGAGTCCCTCTAGGAGAGTGATCCCTGAATACAGGGTCAGGAGCAAGCCCTGGCACTCTTGGGTGTGGCCCCCAAACCAACCAACTAACCAAACAAAAAAGAACAGCAGGAAAGAATTGAATAGATGACATATACATGCTTACTGTGCAAACATGGATGTGCAGGAAAGCATAAAAAAAACAGTCTAGGGTCTTTTATATATAGAGGGCTGCATGGGTAAAAATTGAATAGGAAACTGTCAGGAGGATGCCTGCAGATTTGCTTTGTGAAACACCCCAGCACAGCTCCACATTTACCTATTATATGTTGATATACTTACTATTCTCTGTCAATTTAAACAGTGGAGTGAGGGGAGTCATGATGTATTGAATAAATGCCTAGCCTGTGAAACCACTGATGATTGCCCAGGTGACCCTAAAGTGTGGACAGATAGAATTTATTTGTCTCCTTATGTGTGTTTCGTTCTATAAGACAAACCCTGCTGTTCAGATCTGTAGAACCAGTTTGGTAGGATTCATGACACTTAACATGTGGGAACCCTAGGTCTGATATGACCAAACACCACTGGGAACAACTCCCACGCACCACAGAGTGTGACCCTAAAATCCCCCCAACATTTGTGGGGGGTCCACTCTTTTCACCTTTGTGGTCCTCCTCCCCCCTCACCTCTGCCTCCACCCCTCACTGGCTGCCTCTGACTTTGCCCTGAGTCTTAGCTTTGCTGCTAGAGTCTCAGCAAACCTTGATCTCTGTCTGGGTTAAGGATTCTTTTTTTTTTTTTTTGGTTTTTGGGTCACACCCGGCGATGCACAGGGGTTACTCCTGGCTCTTCACTCAGGAATTACCCCTGGCGGTGCTCAGGGGACCATATGGGATGCTGGGATTAGAACCCGGGTCGGCCGCGTGCAAGGCAAACGCCCTACCCGCTGTGCTATCACTCCAGCCCCCAAGGATTCTTTTCTTGTCATTCTTACCCTGGCACATCTTTATCATTGCATTTCTCTTTCAGTGAGGGCATCATGAATTTTTAGGTATAGCACAGTGGCTATGGCATTTGCCTTGCATGCCTTGCATGCAGTCAACCTGGGTTCGATTCCTTCATCCCTCTCGGAGAGCCCGACAAACTACCGAGAGTATCTCGCCCGCACGGCAGAGCCTGGCAAGCTATCTGTGGCGTATTCAATATGCCCAAAACAGTAACAAGTCTCACAATGGAGACGTTACTGGTGCCCACTCAGCAAATCGATGAGCAACGGGATGACTGATACAGTGTTAGTCCTTGAATCTAGACTCTTTGAGGTGAGGACTTAACTTTATTTGTCCTGTGAATTAGACCTTCTTTCCTTTAATGAACATTTTCAGTATAGTAGGAGAGAGAAGCCACCAAGAGCCATCAAGATAGTGATGGCGGGGCCAGAGCGATAGCACAGCAGGTAGGGCTTTTGTCTTCCACGCAGCCGACCCGAGTTCGATCCCCAGTATCCCATATGGTCCCCCAAGCACTGCTAGGAGTGATTCCTGAGTGCAAAGCCAGGAGTAACCCCTCAGCATCAATTCTGGTTCCTGATTGACGCTTTCTTCATATTTCTAATTGGATGTCAAGTGAGAATTTCTTTTCTGTCCTTTGAACATCCATAGAAATATGGAGGTATCTTAGATTCTGCTCTGTGATTTACTTGTGTACTTCTGTTTTTCCTACTCAGCTACCCTATTCTTTCCCTTCATTGAGAACAATAACCATATTTATCTGGTAGCTCCTAGATTACCTAATTTATGGAAAACACAAAAAGTTTTTGGCTGAAGATTAACTCCCTCTTATAAGTAAAGTGATATGACCAGTGGCAAGAACTCTGAGCCACTAATTAGTCCTGTGATTTTAGGTAAGTTACTTAACTTTTCTGTGCATTCTTTTTCCCAAAAGCAAGTAAGTGACAACAGCAAATGAGTGACAACAGCAAAGGAGTGACAATGCTTATACCTCATTAGGTGCTGAGATAGCAGAGAACGCTTAACCCCTCTCTTCCACCCCTCCCAAATGTTGTCATCAGTATTGAAACACTGTCAGATAATGAGATTTTTTCCTCTGTGACTTAGCCTCTTGCCTCATCTTCACGTCTGCTGTCATCAAATCATTGGTGAGTTGTGAAATCCTCCCATGGAGCTTTTGGCCTGGATATTGTTGTGGATTTCTTCGGGTTTGAAGTTTACAGATGATCTTCGAAAATTAAGATTCTGCTTTGTGTTTTCCAGTAGATATTTACTTAGTAATTTGCATTTATTTTATTTTATTTTTACAGAAGGCATTCTGATAGACAGATTCCTGGTTTCTAGAAAAACCAGGTTGGCCATGTTCAAGGCAAGCACAGATTATTTAGGGTTTGGGGTCACATTCGGTGGTGCTAAGGGCTTACTCCTGGGTCTTCACTCAGAAATCACTCCTGGTGGGGCTTGGGGGACCCTATGGGGTGCTGGGGATTGAACATGGGTCAGCCGCGTGCAAGGCAAATGACCTATCTGCTATACTATCTCTCTGGCCTCTCACAGATGCTTTTATATTGCTTGAGTTGTTTAGACATAGGTCAGTAATATAATAGAGTTAATGATGAGCAAGTTCCTGAGTTAAGTCAACATTTCATGTTGACTTAACTCAGTTTACAACTTAATGTGAACAAAAGACAAATTTAGATTCTAAATGTAGAACACGCAAAGGTTCAAGGTTACACATGAACAATGTGTAGAATTAGAATTATGGAAGCAACCCTTCTAATATTAATGAAAGATTCTGCGACCCCTTTAGAAAATAGAAAGAAACCAAACCCAGGTTTTAAAAGACAAGATACAGAATAAAGATTTAACTTACATTTTATAGCTACTAGTATGTAATATTTCCTGACTTTCCTTTCACTTTCTCATCGCCCAGTGGCCCGGTGCTTTGCATACTCACACGCACGTCAGTCTACATGAAAGGTGTTTGTGGTAGTGCTGGGAATCAAACGAGGGTTGGCCATGTTCAAGGCAAGCACCTTAACCCAGTACTATCTTTCTGGCCCTGCATGAAAGACATTTGATTTCTATATTTTAGTTCCACCTGGTGAGGTGGATTTTTATGTTTCTTTTGGAGGGTTTTTGGGCCACATCTATTGGTGCTCAGGGTTTACTCCTGGATTTGCTCAGGGGTCATTCTTGGGGTGCCAGGGATTGAACCTGGGTCAGCTGTGTGCAAGGCAAGCAAACGCTTTACATTGTATTATTTCTCTGGCCCTAAGGTAGATTTTCAGATGAAAGAGGTAGAGATGCTTAAGAGAGAAGAGATGATGTAAGGTAACCTGTGGAGTAAAGGGGGGCTGTGTCTGGTGGCAGGAAAATAAGCCTCTTACTCTGATTCATATTCTGTGTTGTCTCCTGCCAAGCTGAATATGTCTGGTCCTCTGCCCACCCAGATTTGCTGCCGTACACTACAAATAATCCCCCTTTCTCTTTCTCTCTGCACTCTCTTTCTTTCTCTCTTTTCGTCCCCTCTTCTCCCCTCCCTCCCTTCCTTTTTTCCTTCCTTCCGTCTTTCCTTTCTCCCAGGATCTCACACATACAAGTCAAGGGCTCTGCTTCAGCTGTACCCGCTGAAAACTTTTCCTATTTTAAGGCCCTGAGCTAGAGCTATCCTTGTTTTCACAGTACCCACATCTGGCACCAGAGGTCGGTCTGCAGGGAAAGGGAGCCTTCCCAAGACTGCTTCCTTGAAAGGAGGGGACAATCCAGACTCCCATCTTGGGTGTCTTCCTGGTAGGCGGTGGGCGTGGCAGCCGGCAGGCAGCTGCAGGGCAAGTCTGCTGCTCCCTGTAAGCAGGAGCTGGTGAGGATGAGGCAGCCCGGCCAGCAGTGGCCTCAAGCTGCGGCCTGTCTCCTTTTAAGGGCATTGGTTTTGTTTCGTTTTGACAAACAAATAATAAGATTTTCCATGGAGGACTGGACAATCAGAGGAACTTGAAGGCAGGGTGTATGGCATATTCCTGAGCTCTGATTTTCTGTACAGGTTTGTAAGGGGGCGGGGGAGGGGCAAGGGGCAAGATTTAGAAAACTTTACTGTGCGTCTATGAGCAAGTTTTAAAAATAGATATATATTTCTCTCAAATGAGCTTTGCAATACGCCATCATCATTGGCAGTGCTCTACAGTTGAATTCAGATGAGGAGCTGCAGAATCTAAGTGCAGACTCCAGGGAACACCTGAAAAACTGCATTTTGGTGGGGAATGTTGAGAGTAGGAGATAGAGATGTGATCTTTTTTTCCCCCCAAGTGGTAAGTTAACATTTTATTCTTTGAGGTTTAAATTATCACTAAATATTTTCCTTTATATCTTACATAACCACTCTGTAGAATCTAGCAGATTTACTTAGCTATAGCCATTTGCCCAGCAGAAATTCTGCACTTTAATGTCATGTCCTGATAGTTAAGAATGGCAGCATAATTGTATGTCATTTCTACCAGAACCTAAGACTAATATGCAGATATATTAATTTCACGATGATTTATACACTTTGACCAAGATTAGATCTTTTAAAAATCTACTTTATTTTATTGGGGGGGGGGCACTATCAGTGATGCTTACTCTTGGCTCTGCTCTCAGGGATCACTCCTTGGACCATATGGGATGCTGGGAGTCAATCAGGGTTGGCCATGTGCAAGGCAGGTGACTTACTCATTATACTATTTCTCCAGACCTCCCCTCTTTTTTTTTTTTTAATTTTTAAGCCTTCATGAACCATTATGATATTTGAGTTTGTTCCTGCGTTTATGAGAGATGAAGAAACTACCTTAACATCTTGCAAGCTCCTATATGTATAAAATATTAGGAACAGGTAAATTTGAGAGAGAAAATGGATGAGTAGATGAGCTGGGGCTGGTGAAGAAGAGTGACTGCTAGTGGGAACTAAATTTTTTTTTGAAAACAAGACCATTGGCTTCAGGGGTGAAATTTGTGAGATGTGAATTATATCTCCAAAAGGTTATAAAATAAAAGGTCCCTCCTCCAGTTCCACCGTCCCCCAAAAAACTCTAACTCTAAATACACTGAAAAAGGAAAATATCCCCTCTGAGGATGGGTCATACGCGAAATTAGATTTAGTGTGTGTTTTTTTAAGTGATGCAAAGTAGTTTTATTTAATTAAAAAATTTACTTAAGAGGGGGGGAGACAAAAAGAGAGGTGTTCAATAGAGACCCTGGACTCTTCAGAGTGAAAAAAAGCTGACATTAGATTTATTATGAAGTTGATGCCTGCTAAATGTGGTGAGTTTGGGGGCAGATTGTTACATTATTCTCTCTATCTTGGTATGTGTTTGAACTTATCCATAGTAATGGATTTAATGATTTTTAAAACTCAAATATGGCTAGAGAGATTATACCAGGGTTAAGGAGCTTGATTTGCATGGGGCAGATTCTGATTTGATTTCCAACACTGTACATAGTCCTTTGAACATCACTAGTAGTAGTAATCCCTGAACAAAGAGCCAAGAGTAGGCCTTAAGCACTGTTGGGGGTGACCATGAAAAGAATAACAGCAACCTGTCCCTCACCCTCGCAAAAAAAAAAAAAAAGACTAAACCAACCAAAACCAAAAAAGCGAATACATAGAAGAATACCTAAAAATGCTGTGAAAATTGAAAGGACGGAAAATGAATGATGGCAGAAGCTGAGACTCACAGGCCACCTAAAATATTGTATGCAATGCTAGGGAAACATGGAAAGAATATGAGGTCCTGTTGTGGGCATTTAATTATCCTTAAAAAATTTTATTTATAGGGCCAGAGACATAGTACAGTGTGCAAGGAACTTGTCTTGCATGTGGTTCAGTCCCTGGCACCCTATATGGTTCCTCAATTCTTGCAAGGAATGACCCCTGAGTGCGGAGCCAGGAGTACACCCTGAGCAACACTGGAAATAACCCCCAAATCCCCTCAAATTTATTTATTTATTGTAAAGGGTTGTACTTGGCACTGTTTGGGGGTCATGTGATGCTGGGGACTGAAATCAGTACCTCACGTATGCAAGAAATGAAATTGACTACTTGAGTTATTTCTTTTACCCCCTGTTATGGGTATTTAAAACTTAAAAAACCAATAGAAATCTAAAAAGTTCACAGATGATGACAATTTATGTATTTATTCATTGATTATTTTGGTTTTATTTGGGGGTTGCACCCAGCAATGCTCAGTGGTTTCTCCTGGCGCTGTGCTCAGAAATTACTCCTGGAGGTGCTCAGAGGACCATTTGGGATGCTGGGGACTGAACCTGGGTTGACCATGTGCAAGGCAAGCATCCTACCTGCCATACTATTGCTCTGGTCCCTATTCATTGATTTTTAAAATTCAAGTATTATTTTGCATTATTACTGATTTTTTGGTGTGCCACACTTGGTGGTGCTCAGTGGTTATTTCTGGCTATGTATTCAGGAGTTCCTGGTGGTGCTGGTAATTCAAACTGGAGTCAGCAGCATGTAAGGCAAGTACCTTACGTCCTATACTATCTCTCAGACCCCTCAAGTAGTATTTTATAATATACAAGTATGGACAGGATAATGGAGAATAAAATTAAGGTAAAACACTAGGAATGGTGGAGAGATAGTATGAGGCTAAGGCATTTGCCATCTACATGGCTAACTTCAGCTTGATCCCTGGCCTTGCATATGATTCCCCAAGCACTTCCAGGTGCACAGAGTAAATGCTGAGCACGCCCCAAACACGCTCCCACAATCAGTTGGGGAGAGGCAGGGAGATAGTTCAAGGGGTAGAGTCGGAGGTCTTGAGTTCAGTTCCTGACACTACATGATCCCCTGAGCAGCACCAGGTTTGGCCTCAATATATATAAAGAAAAAAAGAAAATGAAAGAGTTAGGATAGATGTTCCAATTTGTTGTTGTTTGTTGTTATTTTAGGGTAGCTGAGACACTAGTTTGGGAAAGAGTGAACTTAACCACAGATTTTAAATTTTTTTTTTTTTTTTTGCTTTTTGGGTCACACCTGGCAATGCACAGGGGTTACTCCTGGCTCTGCACTCAGGAATCACCCCTGGCAGTGCCCAGAGGACCATATGGGATGCTGGGAATCGAACCCGGATGGGCTGCGTGCAAGGCAAACGCCCTACCCACTGTACTATTGCTCCAGCCCCTTTAACCACAGATTTTTAAAATTTTACTTATAAAATTAATATATGATAGAATTCCTTTATAAAAGAAATAATTAAAATTATGGGTAAGGAGAGCCCGGCAAGCTACTGAGAGTATCTCGCCCACACGGCAGAGCCTGGCAAGCTATCCGTAGCATATTCGATATGCCAAAAACAGTAACAACAAGTCTCACAATGGAGACATTACTGGTGCCCGCTCAAGCAAATGGATGAGCAACAGGATGACAGTGACAGTGATAGGTAAGGAAACTTCAGTTGTATTATTTAGAAAATTTCATTATGTATCTTGAAAGATTTCAATGAATCTCTCCCTACATAGGCTATTTTTAGTGGGTATGACATATAATAATGAAAGTGGTTGTAATACATAGTTTATTATGATATTTAATGAAAATAAAGAAAAAAATGAAATCAAATGCTAAAAAAGTTTGATGATATGACAGAGTACATGTGTTACACGTATGAGGCTCTAGGTTTAATTCTAGAAGCAAATTAAGAAAGAAAAAAAGTTTAGAACACTCACATCATTTAGAGGATCCCCTTTATCAGTACAACTCATCCACACAGTGCCTACAAAGTAGCCAAGTGGTTTTTTCTTCTTTCCTTTTTTTGTGGAAATTCTTGCCATTAGGACTTGACTCAGATGCTACTTCTGCAAGCACAGAAGTTTGTATGAGAAAAGAGATACTTGAGAGGCAAAGTCCAGTAGTGTGAGAATAAGTAATGTGAGAATACAAAAATAATGTAAAAATAAATATTACAAGATAATGGGATGAAAGGATGGAAGGGACCAATCAATCAGTAATACTAATAAGAAATACAAGTTGACAATATGTATATGGAAAGCTCTCCCTGACTTTATATCCAAAAAAAAAAAAAAAGCAAATGGGAACATCAGTGAGAAACCATTTTCTAACTTATCAAAAGAAAAAAATTACAAATATTTTTGTTAGTTATAATTCTGTGATGATCTCAATCCCTATTGTCATAAAATGGTATTTGAAAGAGGGATTCAGTTATCAGAAAAGGAAAGAAACACTGCATGAATACAACAAAGGTTCATTATAAACATTTTCAGGTTTTGATTACATTTTTAGTTCTTTTTCACAAGTTTTTAGAAATAGAATCATTGTATATAAGGATAGGGTATGTTTAAGTTTTTTCAGACAGACATTTTTTTCCTCCCTTTTAAAAAATATGATTTTTGGGTCACACCCAAAAACCCCAGAGGTACTCCGTGTTTACTCCTGAGTTTGTGCTCAAGGATCATTCTTGATGGGCTCAGGGGACCAGATTGGGTGCGAGAGATAAGAGTTCCAGTCGGCTGTATGTAAGCATCCTACCTGCTGTACTATCTCTCTGTGACTGACAATTTTCTTTCCCAAATAGTTATCTTGATTTATCCTCCATTATCTCCTCTCAAAGGAGAATGCCTGGGCTAGCATTCGAAAAAAGCTTCAAAATTAAAGATAAAACACTTATGAGTCATGTGAAAAAAGTACAGCAGAAATGCAGTCATCTTTAAGCAAGCTTTGGAGAGTTCATTGGAACCAGGGGGACTAGGAGACCAGTCTTGACTCTGGGTTCTGGGCTTGGCTGTGACACTTGCCTGAGCTGTTGAGGTTTTTGTGCCTAATTTCCTGTAACTACTAAACAGGGGTCTTAGAATCAATGGTTTTTAGGTCCGGGTGGCATTTTATAACTCTATAATAACAGTTTCTTTATAATTTTGAAAAGGCTTGGACAGTTACAGAGTGATATTTATTTGTTATTCAGAGCCAGGCAAATTGGTACCCTGGGGAAGGAATCATGGGCTGGGCAAATTGGTACCCAGCGGGAAGAACTGTGCAGAAAATGATGGGTGTTCACCCATAGATGACTAGCCTTGTACACTGGAACACGTTCTCTTTTAAGAATGTCCACAAATACTGGGAGAGTAGTTTGGATTTGTGGTTCTTCACTGGGAGGCAGAGACAAGATTCAGGGAATACTGGTTGTATCCACATGGCCAAATTGTAATCCACATTCCCACCCCCGACTTTCTCACTTGTAGTATCACTGACCTTCCAGTCACTCTGACTCAACCTCAAAGTCACTTTTGACTCCTTGCTCCTCAGCAAAGATATATAAAATAGATTATATATATTACATATATATAAAACATATTCTCAGGCTCCCACTTTTATAGTGCATTCTGGTTTCTTTCACCTTAAACTTTTATTTTTGGTGCAGTTTAATTTTATTATACTTTACTTTTATTATTTACATATACTTCTACTTTTATTATTTTGGCACTGGACTGCTCTATTTGATATGTGAGCTCCTCAGTGTTTGGCCTTTACTTAGTCTGTCATCCCTACCCCTGCCACCCCCCCAGGCAGGGAAGTCATTACTCTTCTTTGTATCTTCCCCAGTACTCAACTCAGTTCTACACATCACTGTAGACTCATCCTTTATAACAGTGTGTAATAGAGAGTATGCTTCTAGGTCCTCGGATAACAGTGAAAAAATTAAAAAAGGCACCAATTTTTCTTGGGAGGAAACGAACAACAAATCTGTAATTAAATGAATAAAACAGGGTTGGGGTATGTCTCAGCTATAGAGGATTTACCTTTCATATATGAAGCCCTGAGCATGATCCGTGGTAGGTTTCCCCACCAAAAAAAAAAAAAAAAAAATGCATGCCTTGAATGCACTGGGACTGAAAAGAGAAAGAACGAACAACAAAAACAAAGACAAGTAAATCAAAAAGTACATGTATGTGAGACTCAGCAGTGAATCCCGAAGATAGCAGCTCGTCGGAGATTTCTCCAGGACTCGGTGCTGAGCCGATTTCACCAAGACGCCTCAGATGGAGCGGGTTTCCTTTCTCCGCTTACTCCAAATGAACCCATGGTGGCCGCAAACGTCCAGAAGAAAAACCCAGGTACTCGGGACCAGGGACTGAAGACTCCAGGCCACATGGTGGCCGTGGGGATGGACCGTCCCTTTCTGTCTCCCTGCCCCGTTGGGGTCCTGACTGTCACGCCCACGAACTGCCTCCGGGCACCATTTAAGCGCATTAAAGCTTGATCCAGATACTCACAAATGAATCTCAAAATGGATTAACTCCCTACGAAGATGAAGATGTCTTAAAACCCCAATTGTTTGCAATTTTAGAATTCCAGGAGTGCGTGGCTGCTTTTGCAGCTGTGCCACCGCTCATGATATTCATAATAAGCAATACAAAATAAACTATCTAGCATCTGCCTGTGGCAGGCAAGCTAGAAAGGGGATGGGAAAATTCAAAATAATGGTGGTGGGAAGGTGTAATGGTGGTGGGATTGGTGTTGAAATATTAAATCTAATCAATGCGAACAACCTTATGAAAATAAAAATTTAAAAATTATTTAAAAATTTAAAAAGTACATGTATGTATGTATGTACACACATATAATTTTGGGCCACACCTGGGGATGCTTAGGAGTTACTCCTGCCTCTCAGGAATTATTCAGGGAATCATATGGGATTCTGGGGATTGAACCCAGGTCAGCTGCATGCAAGGCAAGTGTCCAATCTGCTGTACAATTTCTTCAGCCTTGAAATATATTGTATGCTACATAGTGATAACTGTTGAGGAAAAATAAAGCAGAAAAGGGAGAGATAAGGGGTATGAAAGCAGGAAAGTGGGTTATAGAAATATTAGCCAGATTGTTCAGACTTCTGAATAAAACATGAAGGATTTGAGAGCTACACAATCACTGGAAGAACATTCTAGGAAAAGGAAGCAGGATGTGTAGAGGTCTTGAGCTAGAATTGTGTTCAATACCCATTCAGGAAGCACTGTGGTCAAAACGAAGTACAATTATTGCTCCTTCCCCCTCCCCGTGCACCCCCCCCCCCATAGCTCAGAGATTCTATCCCCCCTTTCTTCCCTTTGTTATAAGTGGGGTCACATACCCAGTTGCAATGTTCACACATTTGGTGATGGTGTTTGCTACATGCCTGCTAGTGGGGTCACACACTCTTGGTTTTGGTACTCGGTCACATCCTGGTTGTAGTGTTCTTCATGAGTTGCTGTATTGCTACACATGTTCACACTGGGAATTGCACTTTATGATCTTGATGCTAGGGAGTTTGCCTTGCATGTGGCTGACCTGGGTTTGATTCCTCTGTCCCTCTCAGAGAGCCCGGCAAGCTACCAAGAGTATCTGACTTGCATGGCAGAGCCTGGCAAACTATCCGTGGCATATTTGATATGCCCAAAACAGTAACAGGTCTTGCAATGGAGATGTTACTGGTGCCCGCTCGAGCAAATCAATAAACAATGGGACAATAGTGCTACAGTGCAGTGCAGTGCTCTATCCTTAAGCTGTAGTACTTCTATACACTAAGCTGCAGTGCCAGAGATTGCACACTCTATGTAGTAGGTTGATCTTGTGCAAGACCAGTGCCCTGCACAATATGCTATTGTTCAGGCCTCTTGGGAGCTTTTAACTCTCAGATTTGCCCATTCTCAGAATTGCCTCCAGTAATTGTCAATTTAAATTCAGGTTTTTCCTGCCCTGAGAATGGATGGGAACTTGAGAAGCCGATGCAGGTTTCTGTTGTGACTCTCTGTGTTTTCCTGTCGTGTCAATTTGGGAGGCAATGATTTGCCTTATGATCTATGTTCTTTAATGGTGGAGGCCATCAGAGCCAAACTCTCTGGCATGGTAACTACCCTATATAGTGTTAGGGGTCAAACTAAGGGCTTCACACATGTAAGGCAAATGTTTTATCACTTGAGTCATATCTACAGTCTCCAGATTGCATTTTATTTATTTGGGGGGCTTCAGGCCTCACACAGTGGTACTCAGGGGCTATTCCCGACTTAGTACACAAGTGTCCCTGGTGTTGCTCAGAAAATCGTACGTCAAGTTGGGAGTTGAAATGGGGTTACTGCATTCAAGGCAAACACCTTAACCCTTGTACTTTAACTCTGGCCCCAGAGTGCAGGATTCTAGGTTAAGCCTGCTGGTGCTCAGGCCTTATTTTTGGCTCTGTGCTCAGGGATTACTCCTGGCAGGCTCAGGGGAAATATGGTGATGTGCTGGGGATCAATCCTAGTTAGTTGCACGCAAGGCAAGTGCCTTAACTCCTTTCTCCTGTATTATCTTTCCAGCTGCCAGATTGTAGGTTTTTTTTGTTGTTGTTGCTTTTTTTGGGTCACACCTGGCAATGCACAGGGATCATTCCTGGCTCATGCACTCAGGAATTACCCCTGGCGGTGCTCAGGGGACCATATGGGATGCTGGGATTTGAACCCGGGTCAGCCGCGTGCAAGGCAAACGCCCTACCCGCTGTGCTATCACTCCAGCCCCCAGATTGTAGTTTTAAATAATTCAGTCTCTGAACTTTTTTGCTCTATTGAAACAATCTTACCTGCCTAAACTCATAATTCTTCATTGATCTCTTTTTAATATTCCATGAATTAATTTTTGATTTTTTTCAAAGTAAATAACACATTTTTGTAGTATCAAAAAACAAAACAACAAAGATTATTAGTATTCAGTTTTCCTCTCTAACGACAACATACTTTCTAATGACGGTCTATGTATATTCAACCAAATAAATGGACTTTTCCTCCTTTTTTGGTTATGCAGTTGGGAGTGTTCAATAACTACTATTGTGAGGTTTGTTTCTATTTTTCTTAATTTTTTTTGTTTCTATTTTTAAGATTCTTCCATACTGGTTCATAAAGACATTTCCCATGGCTTTATTTATTTATTTATTTATTTATTTTTTGCTTTTTGGGTCACACCTGGCAATGCACAGGGGTTACCTCCTGGCTTTGCACTCAGGAGTTACTCCTGGCGGTGCTCAGGGGACCATATGGAATGCTGGGAATCGAACCCGGGTCAGCCGCATGCAAGGCAAATGCCCTATCCGCTGTGCTATTGCTCCAGCCCCCCCCCCATGGCTGTATTTAATAGATGTATTTATTTAATGAAGCTTGCACCCCAGACCACTGAGAATCATCTGGGACTGGAGTGATAGCACAGTGGGTAGGGCATTTGCCTTGCACATGGCCAACCTGGGTTCGATTCCTCTGTTCCTCTTGGAAAGCCCGGCAAGCTACCGAGAGTATCCTGCCCGCACAGCAGAGCCTGGCAAGCTCCCTGTGGCATATTCAATATACCAAAAACAGTAACAACAAGTCTCACAATGGAGACACTACTGGTGCCTGCTTGAGCAAATCGATGAACAACGGGATGACAGTGCTACAGTGCTGCATTTATTTTAATGACTACCTATGGATTGATGTAGATTACTATCAATCACTTGCTATTATGAATAATTTATACTAAATAATCTTGCACACTTGTAGTTTAACATGCAACAAAATCTTAGAAGTGAAATTACTTGAAGGTTGTACATATTTTTTATTTAGATAATTTTTTTTTTTTTCTTTTTGGGTTACACCCAGCGATGCTCAGGGGTTACTCCTGGCTTTTGCACTCAGGAATTACTCCTGGCGGTGCTGGGGGACCATATGGGATGCCGGGGATCGAACCCAGGTCGGCCGAGTGCAAGGCAAACGCCTTACCTGCTGTGCTATCGCTCCGGCCCCTATTTAGATAAATTTTTTCTCCAAGGAATTTGTGCCAATTTGCATTCCTTCAATAATGAACAAGTGCTCATTTCCCCACCCTCTCCACCAAAATAGTTTTGTCCATTAATTTTTTTCCCCCTGGGTGGTGGGGTGTTGACACCCAGCAGTGTACACTTGACTTTGTGCTCAGAGGTTACTTGCAGATACTTGGGGACCATACGCAATACATGAATGCAAATCACTGTTCATATTTTCCTGCCTCAAATTAACTTTATTTACTATTTAATTTTTATTGACTCTCTATGAGATAGACCATTACAAAGCTGTTCATGATTGGGTTTCAGTCACACAATGATCAAACACCCAACCCTCTACCAGTGCATACCTCCCACCAATGTCAAATCACTTGTTGTAATCACAACCACATGCAAGGTAAATGCCTCTACCTCTTGTACTGTCTCTCTGATCCTAAATAAAAAATTTCTTAACCAGGGGGCTACTGAAAATGTGATCTGTGTGACAAAAAATTTATATGCCACACAGGGCCGGAGAGATATTACCAGAGGAAAGACACTTACCTTGCACACAGGCTACCCACATATTAGGCTCATACCCTGAGCATACCCTAAGTTACTCTTGGTCACAGAGCCTGGAATAGTCCCTGAGCACTGTAGGTTTGGGCTGCCTTCCACTCCTCCCCTTGACAACAACAACAAATTTTTTTTTTCATAATATCAAGTAAGTAATTCTTACTGGAGAAAAATTATATAAGTATAATGTATATCAGAGGGGTTCCAAAGGGCAATTAGAATTCACTGGGTATTGAATTCATAGTTTAAAAATCTTTATGAATATAAGTAATGTGTGAAACTTTTTATGTGACAATCAACATGTTCAATACAAGAGAATTTGGGGCTGGAGTGATAGCACAGCAGGTAGGGCATTTGCCTTGCACACAGCCGACCCAGATTCAATTCCCAGCATCCCATATGGTCCCCTGAGCACTACTAGGAGTAATTCCTGAGTGCATGAGCCAGGAGTGACCCCTGTGCATCGCTGGGTGTGACCCAAAAAGCAAAAAAACAAACAAACAAACAAAAAAGCCCCCAAAAAACCAACCCCCCCAAAAAAAACCCCAAAACACCAAGAGAATTCACAGTGGAGAAATGTTACAGGAATATAATAAGTGTGGAAAACTTTCTGGATAGTTTATACAATACAGAATCAGAATCAGCTCAGAATCAGCAAATTCATTTGACTGAATCCCATGGAAGTATACAGAGTATGTAAAGAACTTTAGTTACAACTTAGGTCTCATCAGTCACCAACAATCTCACACTGGAAAAGTTCTATTAATTAAGGGCATGGGAAACATTTAGATGTAATTCAGTCTTAACAGTCCAGACACTTCATGTCAGAAGAGAAACCTTTTGAATACTATGACTCTAGGAAAGGCTTTCCCCAGGCCCACATCTTATTCTACATCAGAGTCTACTCATGAGAGGGGCCATATAATTTACTGAATGTAGTAAAGTCTTTCATCATAGCATAAGTTTTAGTCAACATTTTGGAGAGAAGCCCTGTAAATGTCTTAGTTGTTGAGGACTTTAATTGCAGTTCATAACTTATTTGACTCCAGAAAATGCATAACCCTGGCCTTGGCAAATCTTTATCACAAATTAAAAAATTCATATTTAGAGAATAATCCTATGAAAGTAATGAAAGTGAGGATATCTTTGACTAGACTTGTACTGAGAATATACTTTGCCAAGAAAAATATTGAACACATGACCAATTCAAGTGTACTTGTGGTTTATTTTTTTGTATTTTTATTTTGGGATGCAAAACCGATTTCTTTTTTTATGAATTGATTTCTGTTCACTCATATACCTTTTTGATTTATACATTTCTTTTTTTATTCTTATTAAAATTTATTCATATTTTGTGGTCTACAATACTGATAATGATGGTTTCCCATGCAAATAATTCCAACACCACACCCATCATTAGTGTACTCACCTGAGTACTACAAGGTATGCTTCTGCCCCTCTCACCCAAACCCATAATAATGTAAGAGGAGGAGTTTAAGACACCTTTGTGTCCTGTTGGATCAATGTGTCCTTGGGCTTGGTCCCTGGGCTGCCTTTTTTTTTTTTAATTTTTTGAGTCACATTTGCCTGTGCTCTGTGCTTACTCCTGGCTCTGTCCTCAGGGATTACTCCTAGTGGGGCTGGGGGAACCGCATGGGTGCCAGGGATTGAACCCAGGTTGAATGCATGTAAAGATGAACTATTTCTTCAGCCCTACCGGTGCTTCTTTTCATACAACTCATTCCCCTCAATACACTCAAAGCTAAGGGAATGGACTCCCATACAGAGACTCTTTCAATACAGAGCTCAGGGCCAGAAGGAGAGGACGTGCCTAGGGTGTGGACTTTAGAAAACACTCATTCTGGCAGGAACCTGAAAATAATGTCACCTTCAATATTTGTCCCTTGTCTCATCTGCTTGCCCTGGACAGAATTAGAACACATTCACCCTATAGCCCATACAGGCTTGGAGGGAACCGAAGATCTTGGAATGATTGGAGCAGAGAGAAAGGTATGAAAGAAAAAATGAGGGATGCACATAGGAGGAAGAGGCCATAGCTGTAAAGTGGAGCAAGTATGACACACAGATCTTCTATCTTCAGGAGCATCAGTACTGGACATTCTTCCATCTTCCCCCTTATTCACTCTTGTATTAGGTGTCCACAACTAGACACATTGTTATTACAAGCAGACTTTGGTTTGGACTCTTTCCAGATAAGGAGTGGAGGTCAGAAGCTAGTTCAATTATAGTGCTTTATGGTAAGAGTCAGAGTTTTTAGTATGGGTATTTGTTCATTTTGTTTAATATTTTATAATTTTATTGACAAGATAAAGGGATAACTTAGAAAGTCTGGGTTGCTAAAACCTTTACATTGCAAAGATCAGCGCTGACAGAGTCCTATGTACTAACCTCTCAGTCCTTGGGGTAATCTATGTGATAAGAGTGTCTGCATACCTTTGTATAGTTAAGGCTACCATGTGACAGGAGAGAAACATCTTTAATTCCTACATCCTTTCGGTCATGGTGTTATCAGTTTGATGACTGGACTGGAGATCAGTCGCTATGGTCATATGTGAGAGCTCTCATGCTTTCTTTCATGGCTGACCCCCGTAAAAACAACTCCAGGGCTTAAGAGACAGTAGAGAGTTTAAGGTGTTTGCCTTGCATGCTGCTGACCTGGTTTGTTTTCTGGCACTACATATGATCTCCTGAGCACCACCAAAAGTAGTAAGCCCTGAACACCATTACTGAGACTCATGCAAGTTTCCCTGAATAGTAATACTTTGTATGTGTTGTCATACTTGCTCAGAGAATGAAGCACTGTTCTTGTGATTTCTCTGGGCAATAACAACTGCACTCTTGCTCCTGATTTCCCCTGGACTTTATTCTATGCACCTTTTCTCTTTGCCGATATTAATCATTATGTTTTCACTGTAACAAGATATAACTGGAAGTTTTACAGTTATATATGAGCCCTTCTAGCAATCACAAACCTGAGGGTGGTCTTGGAAGCCCCTAACATTGATCCGAGTGTAAGGTACCCCAGAATTGCTGAACTGGCAGACTTCAAGTGCTTTTCGGGCACATGGAAGTTCAAAGGACTTTTTACCTTGGTCATTTTCTGTCACAGACTATTTTTATGCCAATTTAAATTCTTAAAGATAAAAGTTCAAAAAGCAAATCAAGAAGAGAATACAAACAGCCCTAAGTATATGGTTAATTGTAGCAATCTAGTCTTTTCCACCAAAGATCTAACAAAGGCTATCTCTGGATAGAGCAAAGGGCATTGTTTTTGTATATCTTGGAGAAACTTCTCTATGACTTTTCCACTTGATGAGCCTCTGGTCTTAAGTGGACTGGATTGATAGCACAGCGGGTAGGGCGTTTGCCTTGCATGTGGCTGACCTGGGTTCAATTCCTCTGTCCCTCTTGGAGAGCCCGGCAAGCTATTGAGAGTATCCTGCCCACACGGCAAAGCCTGACAAGCTACCCGTGGCGTATTTGATATGCCAAAAACAGTAACAACAAGTCTCACAATAAAGACATTACTGGTGCCTGCTCGAGCAAATCTATGAACAACAGGATGACAGTGCTACAGTGCTACAGTGCTGGTCTTAAATATCAAAACAACCCTTTCCTTGAGGAAAATACTGGTACTAAACACATGAGTATAGTTACTAAAGAGATAGTACACTGGGTAGAGTGCTTGCCTTGCATGTAGCCAACCTGGGTTGATCCCCAGCAGCCCATATGGTCCCCTGAGCCCTGCCAAGAGTGATTCCTGAGCACAGAGTCAGAAGTAAGTTCTGTCTATCACCACGTGATACACAAACAAAAAAACAGATGAGTAATCCCAGAAAGTTTTAATCTATATAAAAGTCATCCCAGAAAGTTTTAATCATCCCAGAAAGTTTTAATCAATATAAAAGTGAACTATGTATTAGATTAGTGCCTGTCTAGGTGACTCAATAATGATTTATTGAGTGATTAATGCCCTAAATGTTACCTCCCGTTATTACTCTCCCATCTCAGAAACATAAGACCTTGACTAAGCAGTCCTGATTACTAGTTTGGTGATTCATTCAAACTGGTCTAGGCAACGATCTCAGCTTTTTTCAAAAGCAGGAGCTTACAGATCTTCATTTTGGGAATACCTCCATGACGTTTCCCTTGTCTTTTTAGACAGAACTGAAGGAAGATGTAAATTAATAATGTTTCTCTAAAGTTATGATGATGATGATGGCTTTTTAATACCCTTTGCCATTTATCTGGAGTCAGTGCAAAAGTCCTTTTCTGGGTAGAAAGCAGTGCCAGATTACATTGGCCAGGCAGTGATTGCAGGGTGGAAAAACTAACAAAGGCTTTTCAAATTCTGTTTTTTCCTTACCCCCCACAAGTCGGAAACCGAACAAAGAATCCACATCCTGAATTTCTAACTTCCCCAGTTTACCTTATAAGGCACCAAACTGGGACCGACATCACATCCCAGTCTCCTACTCTGGAAGCAGAAGGCTATAAAACTCTCCCCACAGTATTGTCAATCTGTCTTGTCAATCTGCAGTCTGGGTTCCTCCACTCAGGGTCTTCTCTTGACTTTCTTGTGCCTCAGTCTTGCCATATAATTCTTTCTGTGCAGAGGAACAAAAGCCCATCAGTCATGGGAACTTTCTGCTCACATGTTTACAGATAATTGCTCTTATTATTATCCTTATTCTACATATATGTTACTAAGACTTAAAAGGTGGGGAGTTGTAGGACCAGAGAAGTAGCAGTAGAGCACTTGTCTTGCATATATGAGGCCCTGGTTTGATCCCTGGCATCAAAAAGAGATCCTCATCAAAGTCGGAAATTGAATTGGAATGTGACTCAGTGGAGAGCACATGCCCCAGGGTAAAAAATCTTGAGAGTAGTCTTTTTTATTCTTATCATCTTTGTCATTCATTTTTTCTACTCATCTTTCATTCTTTTCACAATTTTTTTTCTAAAAAGTTCTTCTTCTTATTATTATTATCATTAGTTTGCTTCTTGTGTCACACCTGGCATTGCTCAGGGTTACTCCTGGCTCATGCACTCAGGAATTACTCCTGGCAGTGCTTGGGGGACCATATGGGATGCTGGGAATCGAACCCCAGTCGGCCGCGTGCAAGGCAAACGCCCTACTCACTGTGCTATCACTCCAGCCCCCTAAAAAGTTATTTCTTAAAAATTTAATTTTGTTACTAAAAAACAACAACAACAACACCTGGAATCTGAATATTTCAATTTCAGTTGAACTGTGTTTGATTATGAGTAGCAGACACCCAAAATTGTAAGGGCTTCTGCATGATTTCAGTTATTATTTTTTTCTACAAAATTGTCAGAGATAGACAATCTGTGGTTACCTCAGTGTCACCTGGGATCCAAGCTGCTTTTAGATTTCCGTTCTGTCATCCTAGGGCACAGTATGGTGCTGCTATCATTGAAACAATGTTCCTGGCAAGGAACAGAAGTTTCTTTTCATCTGTATCCTGAGGAAAATTCCTACCAGCTGTCACTTCCATTCATGTATCAAAGGCCAAAACTTAGCACATGACCATGTAAGTTAAAGAGAGACTGTGAATTGTATATACATCTTTATTGTAGACAACCATGTGCTCAGTTAAATCTCTGGGATTCTGTGATGAGTGGGTATTTGGGATAGGCAATCATTTACCTTTCAGTGGTCATGAATACTCTTCACATTTTTCTCTTTTCTATCTCCACTTGGGTCTTTGGTTTAATTGCCCTATTTGCCAATAGACTTGCAACAGCAAGTCTATCTGCATTGGGATGTCAATTATGGATACATGTATATGTATTCAGCATTTATATATATATATAGGTTATATATATGTGTATATATATATTTATAGGTCCACATCTGGAGCCACACCTGACTCTATAGTCAGGGGCCATATCTGAATCTGTGCTCAGGAACCACACCTGGAAGTGTGCAGAGAACCATATGGGGTGCTGGAATTTGAACCATTACCATTGCCACAGCTTGTATGGAAGACAACCTTAACCTCTGTAATGTCTCTCCAACTCCAGGTGCATATTTTAACATGCTTTTTGTTATACAAATAATAAGGAAAACATATAAAGAAGGGGGTTTGATATGTATATCAAATTTTATGGGTGACTGAAAACTAGACATTTTACTTAAGATATCCCATCTATATTAAGGAGTAGCTATGGCAGCTTTTTCCTCTGCTCATCCACTTTCCTGCTCACAATGGGACTCTAGTTTGTAGATTCATGGCGCCACCTGAAGTCCAGTAGGGGTACTGTCTCTTCATTGACCAGCAGCTGGGAGACCTCTTTCTGATAATCAACTCCCTGTGTGTCAAGATTCCCAGTCTACTTAATTTCAATCTAATTAACATTCTTTACAGACATGTTTTCCTTCTTCCCCTTTCTTGCAATTATTGTCTGTCACCTGAAGAAAATCTCTTTTCTCTTTGAGTCAGCAGTATTGGAAGTGGTAATTGCCTTTGCATACATTCTAATGCCCTAGAGGTGCTAAATGCAGTGCATTGTCTCATTAAATGGTCACTGGGACCCTATGTAATACTATAATTCCATTTTTATAGATTACTGAGGTCCAAAGTACAGGTTACTGACAACTGTCACTGTCATCCCATTGCTCATTCATTTGCTCAAACGGGCACCAGTAACTTCTCCATTGTGAGATTTGCTGTTACTATTTTTGGCATATCAAATACGTCATGAATAGGTTGCCAGGCTCTACTGTGCGGGCGAGATACTCTCGGTAGCTTGCCAGGCTCTCTGAGAGGGGCAGAGGAATCGAATCCAGGCGGTCTCGTGCAAGGCAAACACCCTACCTGTTGTGCTATCGCTCCAGCCCACAGGTCACTGACCAGGTAAAGTAATTGGTAGAAGCCCAAGTGGCTTGCAAGACTATGTCTAAAGCCCAGTGTTTCTCAACCTTGGGGAGCTCTTTTAAAATTACCACGCTATCCTCACTCTTCCCCCGTCTCTTCTACTATTTTGATTTAATTGGCTTTGGATGAAACATGGCAAAAGGAACTGAATTGTGTCTCACTCAAATTCATGTTATTGACATACCAGCCTCAATATGACTGCATGGGGAGATAGGGTACTTAAGGAGGTAATAAAAGATAAATGAGGTTATGAGGGCACTTGCCTTGCACATAGCTGACCCAAGGGTTTTTTTTTTCTTTTTGGGTCACACCTGGAGATGCACAGGGTTACTCCTGGCTCTGCACTCAGGAACCACTCCTGGCAGTGCTCAGGGGACCATATGGGATGCTGGGAATTGAACCCGGGTCAGCCGCATGCAAGGCAAATGCCCTACCCGCTGTGCTATAGCTCCAGACCCCTGACCCAGGTTTTATATCCAGCACTATATATGGTCCCTGAGCATGCCAGGCGTGATCCCCGAAAACAGGGCCGGGAGTAAGGCCTGAGCAAAGTTGGATGGCCAAAAGGATGACTATCTGTAAGACAAGGAGGGGTTAAAGGAGAAACCAACCCTACTGGCATTTTAATCTTGGGCTTCCAGTTTTCAGTGTATGAAAAGATCAATTCATGTTGTTTAATCTACCCATCCCATGGTGCTTTGTTTTGGTAGCCATAATAAACTTACACATAAGAATATTTATATAATATAAAGATAAATATATATAATATATATTGCACCTGCCTTGCTGAAGACCTGTCAGCCTCACTCACACTCCACAACTATCACCATGCCAATGACCCAACTCTACTGCTCTGCCTCAGGACTAATCTCTGTGGAGAGCACCAAACTGATGGAAATTCCCGGAACACTGATTTTCATATTGAAAACTCTGGGACCTTCTCAAAAACTTTGGGTACCCTCCCTCTAGCCTCCTGTATACCTGGAAGCCCTGGCAGCTCTACCCACATCCCACAGTCTCCACCATATAAACTCATTCATGGGCCCTAGTCTACAGATCCTGGAGTTTCTGGGGCATATGGCCATATACTCAGCCACGCAACACCTCCAAATTCCACAATACTGAATCCCAGAGGGACTGGAGCGATAGCACAGTGGGTAGGGCATTTGCCTTGCACACGACCGACCCGCTTCCGATTCCTCTGTCCCTCTCGGAGAGCCCGGAAGCTACCAAGAGTATCCCACCCGCACAGCAGAGCCTGGCAAGCTACCCATGGCGTATTCGATATGCCAAAAACAGTAACAAGAAGTCTCACAATGGAGACGTTACTGGTGCCCGCTTGAGCAAATCGATGAACAATGGGGCAACAGTGCTACAGTGCTACTGAATCCCAAGATGTCATCCTAATAGGAGCACACCAAATTAGATGATTGTATCCAATTAAGCTCTATAAACAAAAACAATAACACAGAAGGCTCAAGTAGCAACAAAATCTTTGTGAATCTTCAACAAGGACTTAATGACTCCATGGAGAGATATAACAATTTTCCAAATTTTTTTTTACTGAAGTATTTTTTTGATAATTCCATTAATGCCATTTAGTAACTAACAAGCAATAAAAAAATAAATTATTTTGTTTCTGCTAAGGGGCTGGAGCAATAGCACAGCAGGTAAGGCGTTTGCCTTGCATGTGGCTGACCCCGGTTCGATTCCTCCACCCCTCTCAGAGAACCTGGCAAGCTACTGAGAGTATCTCACCTGCACGGCAGAGTCTGGCAAGCTACCCATGGCATATTCAATATGCCAAAAACAGTAACAACAACTCTCACAATGGAGACGTTACTGGTGCCCTCTTGACCAAATCAATGAGCAACGGGATTACAGTGACAGTGACAGTCTGCTAAGGGGGCATCCCTAGGAGGCAGTTGGGAAAATGGGGACATGGTGGAGGGAAAGTCACACTGGTGGTGGGATTGGTGTTGGAATACTGAATATCTATAACAGTTTTATAAACTGTAGTGTTTAAATAAAGTTAAAGTTAAAAAATCAACCAATCTTATTAACTAATCATCTGGTTGTTAGGTTTTAGTTCACTGACCCTAAGATATATAGTAGTGTTGGCTGATAGTTCTTCATCCTTATGAAAATTGCCAACCTAATGGAAAAGGCTATCGGTTTCTTTTTAACTCTTCCAGAACAGAGTGTAGAGGGATTCAGAACGTTCAGTGTTTGACATACCATCATTGGCTCTCTTACAATAGTCTCTAACAAAACTAGGATGTTCCAAAGCCCTGAAAATAGAATTGTTTGCTTTTATACCAAAAATGTTGGGAAGACACCAAAATCTACATATGGTGTGTTCCGAGGAGACTCTAAAGAGTTCATCCATAAGACCCGAGTTATTTATCTTGGGGGGGCAAGAGAGAAAGTTTGGGTCACACCCAACTTTGCTCTCAGGGCTTACTCCTGCCCTGTTTTCAGGGATCACTCCTGGCATGCTCAGAGGACCATATATGGTGCTGGATATAAAACCTGGGTTAGCCATGTGCAAGGCAAGTGTCTTAATCTGTTGTACTATCTCTCTGGTCCTTTTTTTTCCCTCTTGTTGTTTTGGGCTATATTCCACAGTGTGCAGGGCTTAGTTCCGGCTCTCTGCTCAGGGGTCATTCCTGGCATGCTACATGTAGTGCCACATTCAAGGCAAGAACCTTAACTCTTTAATCTCCCTGGTCCCAGACAAAAAGTTCTTATGAGTCTCTCTAAAATTTTAAAAGTGCCAGCATGGCCTATTGAGTTTCTATGCGTGCTAAGCCTATCTTTGACAGGTTTAAGCATGATTGCTTTATTGAGTAGCAGGAAATTGTGAAACTGTTGAAGGCACAAGCACAAAGTCAGAAATAAAAAAAAGAAGTTGTTTTGAATAATAAAGTCAAATATTATTTTTTAAAAGAAACCCGTTAGCTACATCTGCTCCTTTTTGTCAGTTTTACCCTTTGCCTAAAGTTCTTGCTATTTCTTTTAGACTTCAGGTTTTAGATACTGCTTCTCAAAGACTGCTGCCAAAATTCAAGTTAGTCAGAGAATACTTTTCCATGTGAACATTTCTCATCAACAAAGACTGAATTGTGGAGTCAGTATAACATAACATCAACTATGTGGTTGATGTGGTGCTATCAATGAAGTTACAGGGGACAGAATAGGCTCTTAGCACTGGGTAAGAAGACAAAAATATGTTCTTAGAATAACTCATGGGTTAAAAAAGATAAATAAGGACAGTGGAGGTGTAGCAGTATGAGAAGAGAAAAATTAGAAAAGGCTTTATGTATGCAAATATTTAGGTGGGAGGACACATCCAATGGTGCTCAGGGCTTACTTCTTGTTCTGTGATCAGATATCATTCCTAACGTGGCCCCAGGATATGTGGCACCAGGATATGTGGTACCAGGGTTTGAACCCGTATTGGCAACATTCAAGCCTAGGACCCTACCTGCATTACTATTGCTCTGACCCCAAGGATGCTATTTTTTGAACCATGTCTTGCAGTAAGAAGCCAGACAGGTAAACTAATCCCATCATTGTGCAGGGTTTTACTCCAACAGAAGGGAGATTCTTTTTCTTTGTTTATTTCTGGGCCACACCTGGTAGTGTTCACTGGCTACTACTGGCTTGGTGTGTGGAAATTGATTTATGAGGTACTGTGGATCAAATCCAGGACTTCTGCATGCAAAAATGCACTTCAGCCTTTTGAGCCATCTCCCCAGTCCCAGAAGGGAGATTTTTTTATGCATGTACAAAAGCAGTTATGGTTGCCTGTCTGGCTTGCTGGGTGTGCAGAACTTTTAAAGCAAAGGTGGAATTTCTGAGTGTTAAATTTGAAATTTCTTCTCTAGAACCATCTGATGTTAAACAGTGGCAAAACAGTTCTGAATATGTTTCAGGGTCTCATTAAAGGGCGGGGCAGATTGTATTAAATGAGACTGTGGTGAGAAGAGTCTGGGGAGGAGTCTAAAGATGTGGGTGCTAGTTCTGATTTTTCTTCTTCTGACATGAGTTATCTTTCCTGGGAGTGGAGAGCTCCCAAGTAGTGCTCAGAGGGTCCAGGGAGTCAATAGTGGTAGTCAGCAAGGATCGATGGGGTTGATGTTTCAATGCTAGGGCCCAGTAGTGCACCCTAATACTTGTGATAATTGTGTGGTAAAATATGGTAAAAGACTCTGACCTATTATATATGAGAGGGCTTTTGAAACTATTAGGTATTTGTAAGGTTTTGATATATTTTTTTAAATTGGGCTACACCAGGTAATGCTCAGTGGTTACTCCTGGCTCTGTACTCAGGAATTACTCCTGACGGTGTATAGGTGATAATATGGAATGCTGGGAGTGAACCTGGGTTGGCCCTGTACAGGCCAAAAACCCTATCCACTGTCCTATCCATTGCTCTGGCTTCTGGTTATTGTTCTTTAAGACCATACTTTCCTGGCTAAGAACTATACATCATGACTTCTTACATGGCATTGTTGTAGATTGTTTGAATGATTCACTGCTGCAAAGGCAGACTTAGTTTGAGAAAATATCCAAAATGCTTTTGGAGAGAAATGTGTGTGTACTGGTAGAGGCATTAATCCCCAGAAACAAAAGGAACTTTTTCTTTGAGAGGGACTCTGAGGATCCAATCATAGTTATGGATATCAGTGGCATTGGAGACAAAGATAATATTACAGCAGGTATGTGGAACAAAGGAAAATACAGTATATTGAGCAGCTAAACAGAGTATGGGTGATAGCAAAATGATCATATTAGTTTAAGAAAAAAGGAGATTGGGTCATAACGAAGAGCTTTTTATTTAATTTTTTAAATGAATTACGGTGAGATATAGTTACAAAGCTCTCATGATTGAGTTTCAGTCATACAATGATCAAACACCCACCCCTCTACTGGTGTACATTTTCTATCACCAATGTTCCCAGTATCTCTCCCACTACCCCACCCCATCCCACCTCCTGTATCTATGGCAGATAATTTCCTTCTTACTCTCTTTCTCTACTTTTGGGCATTATGGTTTGAGATACAGATACTGAGAGGTCATCATGTTTTGTCCTTTATCTGTTTTCAGCACACATCTCTCATCCTGAGCGATTCCTCCAACCATCATTGACTTAGTGATCTCTTCTCTATCCTAGCTGCTTAGAAAAGAGCTCCTATTGAAGGACTGAATAATTGAATACGTATATATATGTATATATGTATGCATGTATATATATGTATATATGTACATATATATGCTATATGTATGTATATAGTGCTGTAGCACTGTAGCATTCCTCATCGATTTGTTCGAGCAGGCACCAGTAACGTCTCCATTGTGAGATTTGTTGTTATTGTTTTTGGCATATCGAATATGCCGCGGGTAACTTTTCAGGCTCTGCCGTGTGGGCTGGATACTCTCGGTAGCTTGCCAGGCTCTCCGAGAGGGATGGAGGAATTGAACCAGGGTTGGCCGCGTGCAAGGCAAACACCCTACCCGCTGTGCTATCGCTCCAGTCCAAGATAACATAGAATAAGAAAAATTTCTGATTCCTAACCCAGAGTTTCTCATTCAAAGATCTAAAGGTAGGGTTCAAGAACTTGCATTTTTATTTATTTATTTATTTATTTATTTATTTATTTATTTATTTATTTATTTTTGGGTCACACCCGGCGATGCTCAGGGGGGAATTACTCCTGGCGGTGCTCGGGGGACCATATGGGATGCTGGGAATCGAACCCGGGTTGGCTGTGTGCAAGGCAAACGCCCTACCCGCTGTGCTATTGCTCCAGCCCTGAACTTGCATTTTTAACCACCATCCTCGGTGCTATTGCTGCTGTGGATATGAATGAGTACACTCTGAGAATCACTGGCTTAGGTGACTGGTTTTCAGACTTGTTGACTGTATATTAGAATTATTTGAAAAGCTTTAAAAAATACCCTCCAAATATGTAGGCAGAACCCTCCATGACATTAATGCTAAAAGCATCTTTAAGGATGAAACACCACTGACTAAACAAGTGGAAACAAACATATACAAATGGGACTACACTAAACTAAGAGGTTTCTGCACCTCAAAGGAAACAGTGACCAAAATACAGAGAGAGCCCATGGAATGGGAAAGAATATTTACCCAATACCCATCTGACAAGGTATTAATATCCACGATATACAAGACACCAGTGGAATTACACCAGAAAAAAAACCCTCCAAACCCACCAAGAAATAAGGAGAAGAAATGAACAGAAGCTTCCTCAAAAAAAAAAAAAAACCAAACATACAAATAGCCAAAAGGCACATGAAAAAATGCTCCACACCACTAATCATCAGGGAGATGCAAATCAAAACAGCAATGAGATATCATTTCACACCACAGAGATTGACACACATCAAAAATAAAAAGAACAAACAGTGCTGGCATGGATTCAGGGAGAAAGGGACTCTCTTTCATTTTTGTGGGAATGCTGACTGGCCCACCTTTTTTTAAAATTTTTTTTTTAATTTTATTTTTTTTATTTTTAATTAGTGAATCACCGTGAGGGTACAGTTACAGATTTATACAATTTTGTGCTCATGTTTCCCTCATACAAGGTTCGAGAACCCATCCCTTCACCAGTGCCCATTCTCCACCACCAGTAAACCCATTATCCCTCCCACCCTCCCCAAACCCATCTCTCCCCACCCCACCCTGCCACTGTGGCAGGGCATTCCCTTCTGTGCTCTCTCTCTAATTAGCTGTTGTGGTTTGCAATAAAGGTGTTGAGTGGCCACTGTGCTCAGTCTCTAGCCCTCATTCAGCCCACAACTCCCTTCCCCCGCATGGCCTTCGACTACATTATAGTTGGTGATCCCTTCTCTGAGTTGCCCTTTCCCCAGAATGTGAGGCCAGCCTCCAAGCCATGGAGTCAACGTCCTGGTACTTATTTCTACAATTCTTGGGTGTTAGTCTCCCACTCTGTTATTCTATATACCATAGATGAGTGCGATCTTTCTATGTCTGTCTCTCTCTTTCTGACTCATTTCACTCAGCATGAAACTTTCCATGCCGATCCACTTATATACAAAATTCATGATCTCCTTTTTTCTAACAGCTGCATAGTATTCCATTGTATAGATGTACCAAAGTTTCCTCAACCAGTCATCCGTTCTAGGGCATTCGGTTTTTTTCCAGATTCTGGCTATTGTAAACAGTGCTTAGATGAACATATAAGTGCAGATGTCGTTTCAACTATACTTTTTTGCCTCTCTGGGATATATTCCCAGCAGTGGTAGTGCTGGGTCAAATGGGAGCTCAATATCTAATTTTTTGAGAATCGTCCATATTGTTTTCCAAAAGGCTGAACGAGTCGACATTCCCACCAGCAGTGTAGAAGGGTCCCTTTCTCCCCACATCCTCTCCAACAGCGGTTGCTTTTGTTCTTTTGGATGTGTGCTAGTCTCTGTGGTGTGAGGTGGTATCTCGTGGTTGTTTTGATCTGCATCTCCCTGATGATTAGTGATGTAGAGCACTTTTTCATGTGCCTTTTTGGCCCACCTTTTTGGAAAACAATATGGGCATCTCTTCAAAAACTAGAAATTTAGCTTCCATATGACCCTGCAATACCAATTCTGGGAGTATATCCTGAGGGTACAAAAAAGCATAGTAGAAATGACATTTATACCTGTATGTTCATTGCAGCACTGTTCATAATAGCTAGAATCTGGAAACAACCTGAGTGCCCAAGAACAGATGACTGGTTAAAGAAACTTTGGTACTCATTTCACTTAGCATCATACTTTCCAGGTTATCCACTTATATGCAAAGGTCATGACTTCATCTTTTCTAACAGCTGCATAGTATTCCATTGTGTAGATGTACCAAAGTTTCTTTAACCAGTCATCTGTTCTTGGGCACTCAGGTTTTTTAACAGATTCTGGCTATTTTAAACAGTGCTGCAATGAACATTCGAGTGCAAATGTCATTTAGACTATACTTTTTTGCCTCTTAGGGATATATTCCCAGGAGTAGTATTGCTGGGTCAAATGGGAGCTCAATTTCTAATTTTTTGAGAAGCGTCCATACTGTTTTCCAAAAGGGCTGAACCAGTCAGCATTCCCACCAGCAATGTTCACAACACCCAAAAGGAGAGAGAAAACAAAAGAGAATGCCCTGCCACAGAGGTGGGGTGGAGGTGGGGGGCTGGAGTAGGGGGATGGGAGGGATACTGAAATCATGGGTAGTGGAGAATGGGCACTGGTGGAGGGATGGGTATTTGAGCATTGTATGACTGAAACACAAGCACAGAAAGTTGTAAGTCTGTAACTGTACCTCATGATGATTTACTAATTAAAAATTTAATAAAAAAAGAAAAGAAACTTTGGTACATTTACACAATAGAATACTATGCAGCTGTTAAGAAAGATGAAGTCATAAGATTTTCTTATAAGTGGATGGCCATGGAGAGTATCATGCTAAGTGAAATGAGTCAGAAAGGGAGGGACAGACATAGAATGACTGCACTCATTTGTGGAATATAAAATAACATAATATGAGACTGACACCTAAGGACTGTAGAGACAAGGGCTAGGAATATAGCTCCATGGTTGGAAACCTGTTTCATGAGCTGGGGGAGAAGGCAGCTGGAATAGAGAAGGGATCACTAAGTCAGTGATGGTTGGAGGGATCGCTTGGGATGGGAGATGTGTGCTGAAAGTAAAGGACCAAACATAATAGCTTCTCGGTATCTGTATTGCAAAAAAATAATGCCCAAAAGCAAAGAGAGAGTATGGGGGAAATTGTCTTCCATAGAGGCAAGGGGAGGTGTGTGGTGGTGGTGGGGAAACTAGGGACATCAATGGTGAAAAATGTGCACTGGTGGAAGGATGGGTGTTCAATCATTGTATGACTGAAACTCAAACATGAAAGCTTTGTAACTGTATTTCATGGTGATTCACTAAAAAAATTAAAAAAAAACCTCCAGATTTTCCTCAGAAGCCATTGCCTTTCTCTGCTGAGGACCCAACTCAGAGGTGTAAGGGAGAGTCAGTCCCCAATATGACTTACAATGTATTTATCTCCTCTGGGGAAAACACAGCAGGGATAAGCAGAAAGAATTTACCTATAGATATGCACATACCACAATGCTATAATTGTGTAGCAATAATATAAATACAATTATTGATATTATAATGTACTTATTAGGTAAATCAATCAATGATTAAGATATGGAACCATAACTTGAACAAGAGGTTTGGTCTGAATTCAGGATGTTAAAATAGCAAAAGTGGGAAATGATAGATAAATGGAGTAAGAAAATAAGGTGACTTCTGGGAAGTAGGAAAAGATTTCTGGGAAGTAGAGATGAGATACATAGAGGGCTCTTACTATTTGTCCTGTCTCCCCAGCCCTGAATGAATTAATACTTTAATAACAAGAAACTTGTGATGCAAAGAAAATGGCCTGTGACATCTCAAGTAGAAAAGTTATGAGACAGAAGAGTCAAGTTTCTTCAAGAGATAAGAAGGCCAGTAATAGTAATAGTAATCAAAACTAGTATAGTAAAAATACTAGTAAAAAACTAGTATAGTAATCAAAACAGTTTGGTAGTCAAGGGGGAAGGGGAGTGCAGTTAGAACAGAGAAGGGACCACTATGACAATCATAGTTGGAAATGATCACTCTGGACAAAATCTGAGTGCTTAAAGGAGGTAAGTGATATACATCATATCCTTTCACTAACAGTATTGCAAACAACAGCGCCTAAAAGGAATATGAGAGAGAGAGAGAGAAATAGAGACAGAGGCAGAGAGACTGAGAGAGACAGAGAGACAGAGAAAAGACAGAGACAGAGAGACAGAGAAAAAAATTGTCTGCCATAGAGGCAGGCTGCAGGGATGTGGGGGGAGAGAGGGTGGGCAGGCGGGAAACTGGGGGCATTGGTAACAGGAAATGTGCACTGGTGAAGGGATGAGTGTTGGAATGTTTTATGACTGAGACGCCATCATGAACAACTTTGTAAATGTACATCTCATGGTGATTCAATCACTGTCACTGTCACTGTCATCCCGTTGCTCATTGATATGCTCGAGCAGGCACCAGTAATGTCTCCATTGTAAGACTTATTGTTACGGTTTTTGGCATATCAAATACGCCATGGGTAGCTTGCCAGGCTCTGCCATGTGGGCAAGATACTCTCAGTAACTTGCCGGGCTCTCCGAGAGGGGCAGAGGAATTGAACCCGGGTCGGTCACATGCAAGGCAAATGCCCTACCTGCTGCACTATCACTCCAATAATAATAATAATTTCAAAAAGACCATGTGATAGTGGAGTAAGAATAAATTTTCAGATAATGGAATAAAATTGATAGTTGAGAGACAGTTAATCTTTGATAGTCACTGTCACTGTCATCTCGTTGCTCATCGATTTGTTCGAGCGGGCACCAGTAATGTCTCTCACTGAGAGACTTATTGTTACTGTTTTTGGCATATCCAATACACACAGGTAGCTTGCCAGGCTCTGCTGCGCGGGCTCAATACTCTCAGTAGCTTGCCGGGCTCTCCGAGAGGGGCGGAGGAATTGAACTCAGGTCGGCCGCGTGAAAGGCAAACGCCCAACCGCTGTGCTATTGCTCCAGCTTTTGATAAGAGTGAAAAATATGAAGTGGAGCATGAAATCCTCTTCAACAAATTGTGTTTGGAAAACTGGTCAGTCATAAGCAGAAAGTGAACTCAGACCATTTCTAACATCATGGGTAAAAGTAAAATCAACAACAACAACAAAGTCGAATCAAAATAGATTAAAGACTTTGATATATAAGACCTGAGTCCATAAATTGTATTTAGGAAAACATAGATAACATACTTCATGACACCAAATATAGAAGTATCTTCATTGATTCAATGCCATTGACCAAGTAAATAGAAACAAAGATAAACAAATGAGACTATATCAAACTAAGAAGCTTCTGCATGTCAAAAGAAATGATAGCGAGATTATAAAAGACATCCCACAGACTGGGAGAGAATATTTGTCCACCCATTAATAAAAAGGTTAATTTCCAAGATGTATAAAGCACTGACAGAAATTAACAAGAAAAAATACCTCCATCAAAAATGGGGAGAAGAGATGAACAGAAATTCCCTCAAAAAATATATACAGATACTCAAAAGGTATAAGAAAAATGCTCTGCATTGCTTATCTTCAGGGAAATGCAAATCAAAACTACAAAGAGATATCATCTCACACTGTGAAACTGGCTTTGATGCTAGGATGAGTACATAGAATTGAAGCAAGAAAAGAAAAGAAAAGAAAAGACCAACAAAGCTGAAAGACACGGGACCTGGAGGGACAAGTGTGTTGACCACCAGTTGTGAAACTGGCATCTCAAAGAACAAAAACAACCAGAACTGGTGTGTATGTGGGTAAAAGTAGCCTTCATTCACTGTTATTGTGTCCAGTCTTTTTTGAAAACAACATGGACATTTCTCAAAAAACTAGGAATTGAGCTTTCTATATGAATCAACATATATCTTAAGGGCCCCCAAATTCTATTCAGAAAAGACACACTTCTGTGTGTTCTTTGCAGCACTATTTACAATAGCCAAAACCCAGAAACAACCGAAATGTCCTGGGGTAGTGACTGGATAAATAGATAAATAAACTACGACACATATACACAATGGAATACTACTTGACTCTGAGAAAAGATGAAATTATGCAATTTTCTGCCACATGGATGTATCTGGAGTGTGTCATGCTGAGTAAAGTTATGAGAGGTTCAGACACAGAATGACATCTCTCACATTGTGGGATATAAAGAACCATGGTGAAGCCAGAGAGATAGTATAGCGGGTAGGGTTGCTTGTGTTGCATGCACCTGACCTAGGTTTCATGACTAGCATTCCCTTTGGTCCCTGAGCACCGTCAGGAGTAATTCCTGAGTGCAGAGGTAGGAGTAACCCCCAAGCATCACTGGGTCTTCCCCCTACGCCCACCCCAACAAACAAAAACAACCCAACCCAAAACCACGAGGAATAAATGTCTTAAGAAAACAAACTGAGACCTGGTCTTTAGTAGGAGTTTGGAGATGGGGTGGTGGAAAACTGTATCAGTGTATCACTGTTATCCGGATGCTCATCGATTTATTTGCTCAAGGAAAACACACTGGGACAATACTTGGAGAAGTAGACACTAGTGGAGGTGTGGTGGAACAATGTTTTATGTATGAAGCCCTACCAATGACATTTTTGTAAACCACGTTGACCAAAACAATTTTTTTAAAAAAGGGCTGCGTCGATTTCTCTTTTCATCTGGATAGTTTTAGCTTGTTCTTCATATTTCAGCCCAAACATGGGTCCTTCTTGAATTCAATCCCTCTCTTTATTCCCATACTTGACGTCTCTGCATGGGATCCAGTAGTCTGTATTTATTGGATTTAAGGAGCTCGGAGAGAAGAGTGTCAAGCTAGAGGATGGGGTAGGGGCGTTAATAGTCACCCAACGTCAGCTTCGGCAAGAGAGCAAATTCAAGCTCCCATCTATTCAACTCAGGTCAGTGCTTGGAGAGCGATACCACTGCGCAGAGCGGCTGGTCACAGGGCGGAAGTACATCCCTGGAGCCTTTCTAGGAAACCCGGAGGACCCAGCTCGTCAGTGATCTTCGGACTGCAGTGGGCATCGCCCGGTGGTGCATAGGGCCTCATCAGGGATTTACCAGCTGCGGAGCTTTGACGCTAGGATGGATACACAAAATTGAAACAACGAAACAAAAGAAAAGAAAAGAAAAAAAAAACAACAAAGCTGAAAGACGCAGGACCTGGAGGGACGCGCTTGTTGACCACCTGTTGCCGCGGAGTGCAGCGTGCACTAATTGGTCGGATGCTGCCCGGGTACCGGAAGCGGCCGGTGCCTATCGCCGGCGAAACCCAGACAACAGCCGCAGGTTCTGTGCGAGCGGGCGGAGCAGCGGCGGGAGCCCGAGCGGAGCGAACGTGGGGCGGTAGCGGCCCGGGTGAGCCCTCATTCCGTCACGGCTGGTGGGAGGCGGGCACCCGGGCTCCCGACTTCCCAGCTCGAGAGCCGAGCGGAAAACCCAGCGTTTAGGCCTGTTGCCCACCCAGGTTCGCGTTGTGACCTTGGACTTTATGGCCCCTCGGGGCCGCCATTTCTCCATCTGCACATTGAGGGTGAGGACTGGACACTGCCGGGGCCCGTTCAACTCTGGTTCTGTGCCTGTCCGCCGGGGTGCCAGGAGAAACAAGGTCTCCCTCTTCTGCTGTCCCGACATGGGGCCACAGGGAGCTGTGATTTTTCTCATGCATTCCATCCCTAAGATAACCACAGGCAGTGTCAAAATGCCCCTCGTGGTAAATCGTGCCCTGTGCCGCCAGGCAGTGTATTGACTATTGAGGATTGGTTAAGGTTTGAGCAGAATTAATAGAGCCTCCTTTGTGGGAACTAGAGAGGGATGGAGAATAACCATGCCTCAAATAAAATGCCATTCAGATTGGGAGAAAGAAACTGATTACAAACAATAACTGACATTAACTCCGTGAGATAACGTCTAAGTTCTTTCAGATATCAATAAATGAATGAGATATCCATATTCAGTTACTTATTAAAGGTATCAGATATATATATATATTAAATGAGGATAAGACATTTACACAAAATTACTTAAGTATCGACCAGGTATTTAAAATGTGCTGGGCACGGGAACATCCAAAATAAATACAGCTGCCTAAAAGCAACGTGACCTTTAAAATGTGTTACATATCATAGGAAAAAATAAAATCCAAAATAAATAGAGCATCAGTCTTATTCAAGTTCTAAAGGAGAAAGTAGGGCTGGAGGGATAGTACAGTGGGTGAGGCCCTTGCCTTGCAAGCAGCCGACTGAATTCAATCCCCAGCATCCCATATGATCCCCCAAGCACTGCCAGAAGTAATTCTTGAATGCAGAGCCTCAAACGACCCTTGAGCATCACCTGGTGTGACCCCCCATAACTGTCGCTGTCACTATCACTGTCATCCCGTTGCTCATCGATTTGCTTGAGTGGGCACCAGTAACATCTCCATTGTGAGACTTGTTACTGTTTTTGGCATATCGAATGCACCAGGGGTAGCTTGCCAGGCTCTGCTGTGTGGGCAGGATACTCTCATAGCTTGCCAGACTCTCAGAGAGGGACAAAGGAATTGAACCCGGGTCAGCTGAGTGCAAGGCAAACGCTCTACCCACTGTGCTATCGCTCCATAACTAACACAGAAAAAAAAGCAAATATAAAAAAAGACTAAAATATCAGTGAGAAGAATTGTCGGGGACTGTATATGCTTTCATTGAGTCTTGTAGATGTTAAGTGTATAATGTGGGCAGTGGTATTCCAAGGAGTAGAAGTATCCTATTTTTTGTTTTTTTCTTTTGCTTTTTTGGGTCACACTCCTAGCAGTGCTTGGGGAATGATATGGGATGCTGGGGATTGAACATGGGTTGGTTCTGGCAGTGCTTGGGGGATGATATGGGATGCTGGGGATTGAATATGGGTTGGCCGTGTGCAAGGCAAACACCCTACCCACTGGACTATTGCTCCGGTCCCAGTATCCTATTCTCAAGGACAGTGAAACTTTAAAGAATAGGAGATATTTCAGTGGTGGACTATGGCCCGACTGTAGTTACCAACAGTCATTTAAGAGTTGGGAAAGGAGATGAGAAAGGAGACAGATTTTAATCTGGAGGGCTATGAAAAGAAGTTTTCATTGGCTGGGATGTGGCTTAGCAGTAGAGTGCATGCTTTCCAAATGTGAGACCCTGGGTTCAATTCCCAATAATACTATACACATAATTTTTTTTTTTTTTAGTCTGAAGCCTTGGGAGGGACTGGAGCGATAGCACAGTGAGTAGGGCATTTGCCTTGCACGCGGCCGACCCGGGTTTGATTCCTTTGATTTCTTTGGTCCTCTCGGAGAGCCCCGCAAGCTACTGAGAGTATCCCGCCCTCACACAGAGCCTGGCAAGCTCCCCGTGGCATATTCAGTATGTCAAAAGCAGTAACAACAAGCCTCACAATGGAGATGTTACTGGTGCCCGCTCAAGCAAATTGGTGACAGTGCTACAGTGCTACAGCCTTGGGAGCAGTGAATAGGAAGAGAGATGTATTATGTTGCTACATGATCTAAAGATAGCTTGGTAACTGTAGTAAGAGAAGTGAGATGATGGTTCAAATTACTAAGGGAGAGAATTCCTGCTCCTAATATTAATGAAGGCTTTGGGGAGGACGTGGGCCTTATAATATTCATATTATAAGGCCCATGTCCTTATTCATATTCATAGATTCTAGCCTTTCAGAGGTTAAAATGTTTGTATCAGTTTCTCCTTCCTCCCCCCTGTAGCAATCCAATTCAAGCTGTCTTGTGTGTATTCATGAGCTCATGAGGGATATGTTAGTCAAGAGATATGGTGATTTCTGGGCTGGAGCAATAGCACAGCGGGTAGGGTGTTTGCCTTGCACGCGGCCGACCCGGGTTCAATTCCCAGCATCCCATATGGTCCCCTGAGCACCGCCAGGGGTGATTCTTGAGTGCAGAGCCAGGAGTGACCCAAAAAGCAAAAAAAAAAAAAAAAAAAAAAGAGATATGGTGATTTCAACATTGACTTAATCTGTTGACCCTTGGCTCTATTTCCCTTGATTTTCTTAGTTGTACCTGCCTTTATCCACAAGAAGTTAATTCTCATTAATTAACAGTAACTTCAGTAGCTTTAGGCGACAGTGTGTGTATGTAAAATCTTCCTGAGGTTTTTACACAATGGCAAAATCTATTCCCAGAAGATTCCACCAAATTTCCTTAAAATATCACTGATCCAAGCTAGAGAAATAGTACAGAGATAAAATGCTTACCTTGTATGCTGCCAGCTGTGCCAGCAACATATAGTTCCTTGAACAGCACTGCATCTTTGGGTCCTTGCATTGAACTACTGGCCCGAGAGTCAGGCTCCTTATCCTTTTGAGCACTGATTTGGAGGCCCCTCCCCCCCAGTTTATTTATTTTTTCCTTTTTTGGTGTTTGGGCCACACTCCTAGTGCTAAACCCTGTTCACCTTAATGGATTGAACCTAGACCTGCATGTAAAGTATGTTCTCCAGCCTTTTGAGTCACCTCCCTGGATACTTTAAAGGGGAATGGTTTATTTTATATATTTATATTTATTTATTTAGACCACACTTGGCAGTTCTCTGACGTTCTCAGTTCTCAGTTCTCCTGGCTCTGCGCTTAGGGAATACTCCTCGTAGAGAGTGGGAGACCTAATGGGGTGCTAGGGATTGAATCAGGGTTGACCACATGCAAGTAAGAGCCTTGCCCTCTGTGTAATTCTCAGACTCTGGGGAATGGTTTAAGTGTGTAACTCAATTGGGTTATTTTCCCTGGAGTCTTTAGGTGAGGTCAGATTTCCTGCAAAGAGAGCAAGACCACTGCAAACCTTTTGCTCAAATAATCTATAACATTATTTATTTATTTATATTTATGTAGAAGTTCTGCTGTTTATTCAGCCACTGATTAAGCTGATTGAAGCAGGCATGAACTCCGCATTAGCACTGTAGCACTGTCATCCTGTTTCGATTTGCTCGAGCGGGCATCAATAACATTTCCATTGTGAGACTTCTTGTTACTGTTTTTGGCATATTGAATATGCCACGGGTAGCTTGCCAGGCTCTGCCGTGCAGGTGGGATACTCTCGGTAGCTTGCTGGGCTCTCTGAGGGGGATGGAGATATTGAACCCTGGTGGGCCACATGCAAGGCAAACACCTTACCTGCTGTGCTATTGCTCCAGTCTGTATTATTATGTAACAATGCAAAAATGTATTGTTATGTGGGATTAAATACCAAAGGCCACACACAAAATATCAATGACTAAACAATTCAAAGATTACCTTTTTAAATGATGGTAAAGAGATCAAATTATATTTGGTATGTGATTTAAACTATAGACTAAATGTTTACCATCTTTATTTTTATTTATTTATTTTTTTTGCTTTTTGGGTCACACCCAGCGATGCTCAGGGGTTACTCCTGGCTTTGCACTCAGGAATTACTCCTGGCGGTGCTTGGGGGACCATATGGGATGCCGGGGATCTAACCTGGGTCGGCCACGTGCAAGGCAAACGCCCTACCCGCTGTGCTATTGCTCCAACCCAGAAATCACCATATCTCTTGACTAACATATCCCTCATGAGCTCATGAATACACATAATAAGACAGCTTGAATTGGATTGCTACAGGGGGGAGGAATGTTTACCCCCAATGTTTACCATCTTTAGACAAGTCAAGAAGACTGATTTTTGTAGAGCATTAAAACATAGATGTTCTAGACTCCTGGATAAAAGGAGTCTTTTGTTTTTATTTAAATTTGTTTTTATTTAAATATATTTTATTCCTCCAATTCCAATTCCCTTCTCCTGGTACCACTGGGGTTGGGGGGGGGAGGGTAGAGGTTTGCACATAAATCCAGCTGTGGTGTTCACCTGTCTTTTTATTCCTAGATTTAAAAAAACCACTTAATACTTTAGAAATCCTTGACATATATGGATTTCTCTTTGTATCATCCTACACATTTGTAAGTTGACATTCTTCAGATTTTTTAATCACAAATCATAAGGTAGTTGTGAAGGATATTGTTGTATTTTAACTTTTATTTCAAAATAAAAGTACCCCAATTTCAAGGATACTCTGGGTTTTGTATGTTCCTCATATTCTTATTTTCCCTCTACCATATTCTTAATCCTTTCTGTGACTATCATCTCATTCCTTTCTCTTCTCCTACTTCTTTCACTTTTCCTATCTCATCATCTCAACTGTCTCCTGGCTAACATGATCAAGTACTTCATAACTCAGTCTTCCACTACACTTGTTTTCATATCCCCAGCCTGCTCTGGGGCTGTCAGTGTTGCAACTGGAAAAAATTAAGTTTTTTTCCCTATTTTGATTTTATTTTTATGAAGTTTTCACAGTAGTTCATTACATTTAATATTCGAACACCAATCTCACCACCGTGCACCTTGCCACCACCATAAGAGGAAAGTGTGTGAAGATTGTTGTATTTCATCCTGGAGCCAATTAAGCCCTTGTATAAGAAATTATAAACATGTATGTTAAACCCAAACAAATGTGTGCTGCTTTTGGTACATCAGTGGGCTAGAGTGTAGTAAGAGGTCTTGGCCTTGTGCTCTATGATGTTCTGTGGCGCTCTCTTCAGGAGCCTTATTTCAGGGTTTCTGGATCTTGACCATTGATGAGATTATATGGCGCCGGGGGCAGTTTGTAGGTGTGACTTCCAAGCTACTGGAAAACTACGGAGCTGTGGGGGAGGAGGCCCAGTCCCTGCCTGAGCAAGCTTGGAGATCTCAGTCATGGGTCCCGCATACCTGGGTTGGAAAAAATTAAGTTAAGAAAGCACTGATTCCTCTTCACTAATGCTTTCTTGTATGCTTGTCTCTAAAGGAAGTTGTGAGGGTTTAATAAAATAATGCCTACAAATATATAGAGGAAATACACACTTTCTATATCATCTGTGGACACAACAGATTGTTGAATTAAAATCAGTTTCTAGAGCCTTGACTTTATTTTGTATTCTTCTTATTTATTTATTTATTTATTTATTTTATTTTATTTTATTTTATTTTGCTTTTTGGGTCACACCCAGCGATGCTCAGGGGTTACTCCTGGCTTTGCACTCAGGAATTACTCCTGGCGGTGCTTGGGGGACCATATGGGATGCCGGGGATCGAACCCAGGTCGGCCGCGTGCAAGGCAAACGCCCTACCCGCTGTGCTATCACTCCGGCCCCTATTTTTTATTTTTTTAATTTATTTTTATTTTAATTAATTAATTTATTTTCTTTTTGGGTCACACCCGGCGATGCACAGGGGTTACTCCTGGCTCTGCACTCAGTAATTACTCCTGGCGGTGCTCAGGGGACCATATAGGATGCTGGGAATCGAACCCGGGTCAGCCGCGTGCAAGACAAACGCCCTACCCGCTGTGCTATTGCTCCAGCCCCCTATTTTGTATTCTTGCAGTCATTGATCTGCTTCCCTTTTCTCATTTCCTTTTTCACATTTGCTTTTCCCCTCTTTTATAAAAAAGTTTTATATAGTTATAAAATAGTTTTTTCCATGCCCTTAATTGTACTGTGAAAGCATCATTCTGGAGTGGAAAAGCCTTGGGACCACACACAAAGGGAGAAGTTGTTGAAGAAGTAATTCCTAGAAGCTTTTATTTATCTTTTTTTTTTTTGGCTTTTTGGGTCACACCTGGCGATGCACAGGGGTTATTCCTGGTTCATGCACTCAGGAATTACTCCTGGCAGTGCTTGGGGGACCATATAATATGCTGAGAATCGAAACCAGGTTGGCTTCGTGCAAGGTAAACGCCCTACCCGCTGTGCCCCTATTTTTATTTATTTTTTTTTTTATAATAAAGGGGCTTATATCTGGTGGTGCAAGGATGGGGTGGAGGGTGTGTGGTGTGAGATATTGAACTCTGGGTCTTATACATGTGAGGCATGTGTTCTACTGCTTTAACTATCTTCCTGGCACTCTTGGAAACTATTTATACATTGTTTTATTGGTTTGGGACCACACCTGGTGCTGCTTAGAGCTTGCTCCTGGCTTAAGGATCATATGGGATGCCAGGGAGTCAACCTGGATCTGCTTTTTGAAAGTCAAGTGCCTTATCTGCTGAAGTATTGTTACAGCCCTCTGAAATTCTTATTTTTTAAACATATTAATTATTTTTATTGATGTACTATGATTTACAAAGTTCTTAATGATCGAGTTTCGTACATGTAATGTTCCAACACCAGTCCCTTCACCAGTTTCCACTTTCCTCTTACCATATCCCCAGTTTCCCTCCTACCTCCAATCTTGCCTCCTGGCATGCACTTTTTTCCCTTTTAGGCACTGTTTTATCATACTGTTACTCATATAGTTTCATGCATGACAGTTTACCATCTTTTAGTACCCCCTCCTTCTCTAGGGTGTCCACTTCCCTCCTCCATTGTCATAGCTTCCCTCCCCCGACAATGATTTTTGTCAGATGAATTTAAAGGAGTAAATGATAACTGCTATCACAGGGATTATTGTTGTAAGCAATTTGGGCAAACTCAGGTCTTATCACAGTATCTGCAGTCAGTGTGAAAGTGTAATGGAAATAAATGTACTTTTTAATTCTGAAAGGGAACCTGTTGCTTTATATCTGCCTTCCTGTTTTTGGAAGTTTAGGGCAGGTAAAGGACAGTCCCGATAGAAAGTAGAAAAAAATAAATCAGCATGAACTGACAGTATATCTATTATTCTGCTGCTTCATATGTCTGTTAATCTACTTGGTAGATCAGACCTTGGTGGAGATTATACACCAGTTTAAGAGGGTGATAATCAAAGACATTAGGATTGTTTAATACGATGGTTTCCGAAAAGGCTGGGTGTTATTATTACCTGGCTACCCATTAAAAATGCAGATCTTTGGACCCGAGCAATAGTTCAGCATGTAGGGTGCTTGCCTTGTACACTGCTAGCTTTGGTTTGATCCCCAGCACCCCACATAGTCCCGGGTACCCTGCCAGGAGTGATCCTTCAGTGCAGAGCCAAGAGTAAATCTTTAGCACTTTCTGGTGTGCCCCTTCCTTCCAAAAAAAAAAAAAAAAATCAGATCCCAAGGGCTGGAGAGATAGTAAAAAGGTTAAGAAGGTTAAGGCCCTTAACTTGTGACTACTGCCACAACTCTGGGTTGTATCCTGATATCACATAGCCTCCCAGGTCCCTGAGCACCATTCTTCCTCCTTCCCCTGCTCAAAATAACCTACGTCCCAGTTCAAAGAGATCGCTCAATGGTCTGAAAACATACTGTGCTTGTGGGAGGTTGAATTTCAATCTCTGGCACTACATGGTTCCCCAAGCACAGTGGAAGTGACTTCCCCAAGCACCAGTGGTGACCCTAAAACAAATTAGAAAAACACCCAAGGTAGATTAGTTGCTCTACCCTGGGAGATTCTGATTCTACTTATTCTGAGAGGCTGATATGGGACCTGGAATTGAGTATTTTATTTAAATAAATTAACCAGTTCTAGGCCAGGATTATTTTTGTTTTTTGTTTTATTTAAAAATTTTTTTGGAAATAACTGAAACTTTATTTGCTTCCAGTTTGTGACTTGCTACCATAAACATTGTGCAAAGGAAGCAAAATTAAGTAGGGATGAGAGACAATATACATTGGTAACATAGGACATCGAGTTGACAAAAAAAGCTATTTAATACACCATATAGATTGCAATATTCAGTAGCATTTTTACCAAGTGTTTTTAAAATCAAGAGCAAAAAACAGCAATATTTATGGTAGACATAAAGTCTCACAGTTCAAAAAAATTTTTCAGATTGTAGAATTTAAAATGGAAACGTATATGCAATTGAAGTCTAACTGCTGTACATTTGTTATCTATTAAAGTTGCTTCTGGGTACCACAGTATGAAAAAACCAATACAGAACAAATAAAAACTTGAAAATTAATTGCCTAATGAAATATAACCAGTGACTTTTATTGGCTTCCTCTGGTTATCAGTGCTACAAAAAAACCACAACAACCCCAAAATCTTTTCATTTGAACAAATGATAGAACCAGGCTCAATCAAATCATTACCAAATAAGATCAACCCATAGAAATATACTATCCATGTACATGTTTTCCATCAAAAGCTTTTTTTTTCTTATTTTCATCTTCGAGGCAGATTTGTAACAAATAAATGTTACAAATATTTGTGTATATGCATTTTACTCCATGATAAATGTTTGTCTAGCATTATTTTAAAGCTAGTTGGTACGTGATGATAAAAGAAACAAACCAGTGTCCCTATCTATGATAAAAGAACCTACTGAGTAAAAATGAGGGAGGGTGGGAAGGAATTCAGTTCTGTTAAGGAAAATAGGTCCATATTGATCATTGATCATCAGTTCCACGTATTTCTTTTGAATTAATTAATTTTCATAATAATTTATTACGTTCAATATTTCAATACCAATCCCCAACCATTACAACTTCCTACCACCATTATTTCAAATTTTCCCACCACCACCAAGCCTACCCCAAAGGTAGATGCTAAATAATTTACTTTATTCCTTGTTATGAATAATGACTAAAAGTGATCCAAAACGATTTCCTTAGAGGAAAGTATGTGAAAATTGTTGTATCTCATGAGGAGCCATTAAGCCCCTGTATGAGATCACTAACATGTTACAGGTTGAGCCTTTTGCCCGAGCTCGTGTGCGCGCGCGCGTGTGTGTGTGTGTGTGTGTGTGTGTGTGTATGATTGTATAGAGCAAGATCTGTTGCTGTCTACCTTACACCCCACCAACTGTGGTGTGTTATCTTGGTATATCAGTGGTGGCCGTGAAAGCAGCCATGTGCTCCTGGAATTCTAAAATTTTAAGCAGGATGCTAGAGCTGGAGTTAGATTTTTTTTAACTAGATGGTGGTTTTTCTGCCTGGAGGCATCTCTGCAGTTTGTTGCTCTCTTCTGAGATTTATTTGTGAGTCTTTGGATCATGGCCCATAACGAGCTTATATGGCACCCAGAGACAGTTTGTGGGCTTGACTTCCAGGGACCTGGAAGCACAGGGAGATGGGAGGAGGGCGCCCATTCCTGAATCTGGGTGAGCTTGGAGATTTCAGTCACAAAACCCGCATACCTGGGTTTTTCAGCTGTTACATTCTCAGGTGTAGGGGGCTCATCCTGAGCCTGTGAAGATTGGCAGTGAGCATGGTGGCTGTTGGGTTCTGGAAATTTGCAGCTACCCGTGATCTGTTGGGGCAGGCAGAGGTACCCCCTCCTCCCTCCCTCTACCATACACACCTGAGGTACATGTATGAAGTCAGTGTGGTGCTGGGTGAGGAGACATCTCTGCAGCATGTTGTTCTCTTCCTAGATTTATTTGTGAGTCTCACTTCCACATAATTCTGTTTGTTTTCATCCTGCTCTGCATCATTGCCAAAATTGCTAACTTTACAATTTGGCTTTTCCTCAATTTGGCCTTTAGAAGTCCTTTTCCTTTGTCCCCGCCTGTCTCCTCTTTCTTAATGAGCTTGATTTTCACCTTAATAAATTTTGCCTCCAAATCTGACTCTTCATTTTCTCTTCCCCCTCTTCATTGTTTTTATCCTCATGTCTTTGGCAATTTTCTGCTGAGCATTTTTTTTAAATAACTTTATTAAGTCATTAGTTGCATTCAATATTCCAACCCCAGTCCCACCACTATTGCAGCTTCCACCAGCATTATTTTCAATTTTCCCAACTACCCTTGGACCTGTCCCCGTAGCAGGCGCTCAACAATTTATTTTATATTGCTAAAAGGATGATCAAAAATGTTTTCTTAGAAGAAAGTTAGTGAAGATTGTTGTATCTCACCATGGAGTCCTTAAACCCTTGTATAAGAGATTACTAAGATGTTACAGGTTAAGTCCTCTGTGTTTACATTTTGTTAATCAAAATTGGTTGCCTTCTACATTATATTGCATTGCCTCCTATCCAATCTGGTATGCTACTCCTGATTTTCAGTGTTGTAGAGTTTGAGATGTTGCATGGCTGAAATCATGCAGCACACTCCAGGGTGTCCAAAATTTCTAACAGGATGATACAAGTTAACTGACACTTGGCTTTGAGGCGTGTGCATGACTGCTGGACTTCTGGAGGTACAAGGAGTTGAGGGGAGGTAGCCCACCCCTGACCCCATGAGAGCTGGAGATTTCAGTCACAAAAACCGCATATCTGAGTGTTTCAACAAATTAATTTCTGGGTGAGGCTTGTTCAAGCAGTGGGGTCTAGCTGGGAGCATGGTGGCAATTGTGGAGTCTGGAGGCTTTGGGCTGCTAGAGCTCTTTTTGGGCAGGTGCAGGGGCTCACCCGTGCCCCCTTTGGGTTGCCCTCCTGGATGACTCAGCCTTGTTCGGGATCTGGGAGTATTCTACCACTTTTGCAGATCTCTTTCAAGATTTATTTCTGAGTCTCTGGATCATGGCCTGTGTAAGAGCTTACATGGCATCAAAGGTGCCTGGTTCATTCTTACATTACATTAGGTTCTGCGCCCATCTTCAAATAGAAGACTCACCAGAATCTTGCATTTATTTTCACATTTTGAAAGAAAATATGAATCAGTAATTTCTGATAATTCCACAAGAACTAACTACTCCTCCTCATCTTTCTCCTCCTTCTCATCCTTGATGCCGTGATCTGGTTCCGCTGCACCGTTATGATCCCCTCCTGCTGAGCCCTCTTAAACACTCATATTGTTGTATAAGACCATGTGACAGAAGAGCATGAGGTTTTTCCAAGTAAGCCAAGCTCTGGTAGTTGTGATTATGGATTCTTTCCTTTATTTTTTTTGAAGTCCACTGGCTTCCTAATTAATTTGTAGTATTCTGATAATTTTTTTCTTGAAGATAACTGAATGAAGACATCACTGAGCTGTTACTGCCAGCGGTTTTCTTCTATTTCCAACTGAGAATTTCTTCTCATTACATTCATCTTTATAGTTTATCACAGTATTGATGATGTCATCTGCTTTGTCAATTTAGGGGAGATTTGATGATAGTTTCTCAGCTGGAGGACGGCTTCTTGTTTTTTTTTCTTTTTGGGTCATACCCAGCGATGCTCAGGGGTTACTCCTGGCTCTGTAGTCAGGAATTTCTCCTGGTGGTGCTTGGGGGACCATACGGGATGCCAGGGATCGAACCCAGGTCAGCCGTGTGCAAAGTAAAGGCCCTACCCGCTGTACTATGGCTCCAGCCCTGGGAGAGCAGCTTCTTCTCAGCCTTTTCCACTTCTTCTTTTGCAGGATTTTTCCCCCTAATTTTATTTTTTAATTTTATAGATGACTATGCCATCTAAAAAATTTAAAACGTTATTACAGTTTGCTATAATCAAAGCGCATTTAACTTTTATTAAATATTTATTAAAATAAAAATTTATTTAACTTTTATCCCATAAAGACCCACCTGGGGCTGGAGTGATAGCACAGTGGGTAGGGTGTTTGCCTTGCATGAGGCCAACCCGAGTTTGATTTCCAGCATCCCATATGGTTCCCTGAGCACTGCCAGGGGTGATTCCTGAGTGCAGAGCCAGGAGTGACCCCTGTGCATCGCTGGGTGTGGCCCAAAAAGCAAAAAAAAAAAAAAAAAGACAACACAATAGGAGAATTGATCCAAACAATTCTATTTTTTTGGGGGGGGGGTGGGTGTTGAAAGGGTGAGACAATAGGGTCCTCGGGGGGAGAGGTGGATACACTGGTGATAGGTGTTGTATTGGGATTATGCGCATGGGAAACTATCATTAGCAGTATTGTAAATCACAGACCCTTAATAAAAAATTTTAAAAAATCATCTAGGGTTCAAGGTATAGCACAGAAGGTAAAGTACTTGCTTTGTGTGTAATCTATTGCTGTTCGATCCTCAGCACTGCACATTGTCCCCCAAGCACTGCTAGACCCTGAGTATCAACCCTGGGTGTGACTCCAAACCCCACCCAGTGCTCCAGAAAAGAATCATTCATCTATCACATTGCTTCCCATGTGTAAGTATCTGTGCTTGACCTCTACCACCTCTTGCCAAGTAAAAATTTTTAAATAAATGATACATAATTTGTTATGATTATAGATGTACCAAGTGATTTAAAAAAATTTTGAGGCACCATGATTTATAACACTGTTCATGATAGGATTTTAAACTTGACAACATTCCAATATCACATCCTCTACCAGTGACTGCTTTTCTTCAGTGTTATCCCAGGTTATCCCAGGTCCCATTCTGCCCACTCTCCACTCCCACTCTTACTCCCTGCCCTTAGAAAATCAATGGAGCAGTTCTCAGTTTCTGTTAACCTTGGCCATAGTAATTCCCTTAATGTTTTTCTTTATATCCCATGTATGAGATAGATCATTCTGTGTCTATCCCTCCTCTTCTGACTACACTCAATATGAGACCCTCTAGTTTCATCCATTTAGCAGAAAATTTCATTATTCCTTCTTTTCTTATAGTCAAGTAATATTCCATTGTGTACATATACTACAGTTTCTTTACTAAGTAATTTTCAGGCTTTATGTAGCTTTCTATGTGGAATTTCATTTAGGCAGCACAGTTCTTTTGGTTTTATTTATTAGACATTAATTGTGAGTTCACAAAATAAAGTGTGGTGGCTGCTGCTATGACGCGTGTGCATTTGGTGTCCCAGAACTGCCTCCCCACCTCCCCAGACCTCCCCAACAGAGACAGAGAGAAACAGGGAGACAGGGAATCACAGCCTGATGGTTAAAATGGCTCATTTAATGCAGAGCTGCTAGCATACTTATAGAACATCTGAAGGGATGTTGAGGTAAGGGCATAGGTGTGATTGATCATTTACATAGATAAACATTTGGTGGAGGAAATTCTCTTGGGGAGATTAACACAAGGAGACACTGTCTGCTAGGGACATCTACATTGCTCTTATCTTTTCCTCTAGTTGTATAAGTTATCAGTACTTACAGTTGTTTGGATAAGCACAGTAAGAGACAAAGATCCCAGTACTTAGTTCTCTGGACTTTGAGAGCAAATAAGACTTTTAACACTTAGTTCTCTGGGCTCTGAGAGCAAGCAAGGTTTTTAACGTAAATCCCAGACTGAGTCCTCAGGCCAGCTCAGCTTGTCCTTCCCCATGGGGATCCTGTCACTTAAGTTGTAACAGCTTGCATCAAGACCATGCATTCATGCTTTCTAGAATGTCCCATTTTGATGCTGGGTAGCTTTTCTACTTGCCCCAGGTCCATCCCAGTCCCATGGCAGGACCTCCCTTTTGGGGTGTTAGGAACTACAGCAACTGAAGCCTGAGCCAAGTAGTTATGACCAAGTAATTATGCCCAGGAGTAGATATAGTTCAGAGTTAATCAATTCCCAAATATTAGAAGCATAGGATTAATGGTCTTTCTGTGTTTAACCAAAGAACATTGCTCTATAGTAAAATATAAAAGGGCTATAGAAGAAATAGAAAAGCAGGTGTAAATGCTTTTCACCTTTTTTTTTTCACAAAAAAAAGATTTGTAAATATCATCATCATCATCCCGTTGATCGTCAAATTTCTTGAGGAGTCTCAGTAACGTCCTCATTTGTCCTAGCCCTGAGATTTTAGAAGCCTCTCTTTACACGTCCTTTCCAATGGTGCCACATTGGAGACTCTTTCAAGGTCAGGGGAATGAGGTCCATCATTGTTACTGGTTTTGGCATATGAATACGCTATGGGGAGTTTTCAAGGCTCTCCCATGTGGGCAGGAACTCTCGGTAGCTTGCCAGGTTGTCCCAGAGGGAGAACTAGGTACAAATATATAGCACTTCAAATACAAAGCAGTACAAATACAAAGTTCAGAATTACTAGAAAGTTTTGACTTATAAGTAATCAAAACTGACTTGGGGAACTGTGACAATGAGACATAAAATACAAAGGAAAGGTTAAAGATAAACTAAATTAGGGATGCTAGCAAGAGCATGTTAAGCTTCTCTGGGAGGAAGAAAGGGGGCAATTCACTGATGAAGCCAAAATACTTAGGGTTGATATCCAACATTAATAGATGGGTGTTTGGTTTAAGCATACGTACCTTTTGAAGTATGATTTCTAAGCCTGCTCTCTTAGAGTCCGTTGATAAAAACAAATGCAAGGTTGCAGAGTTCAAGACCCTATTCTGAATGGTGGTGACCAATAGAGGTCTAAATGAATTAATATAATTTAAGGAAGGTTTATTTGCAAAGACGTTATTTAATGATATAGGTGTGGACAGGATGTTGAGGACCTGGGACTGTTAATGGTATCATCACTAATTCTGGTCTGAAGAGATACATTGGTAGGAAGGGTTATTGGAATCTAGATAGTGAGATGATTGGATAGAATAACTTTTTTTTTTGGGGGGGGTCACACCCAGCGATGCATAGGTGTTACTCCTGGCTCTGCACTCAGGAATTACTCCTGGTGGTGCTCAGGGGACCATATGAGATGCTGGGAATTGAACCCAGGTCAGCCGCGTGCAAGGCAAACGCCCTACCCACTGTGCTATGACTCCAGCCCCCAAAATTTGGACTTTGATATAAGTGGTATTTCAGAATAAGTGTGGGAAGAAAAGTAGGTATTGAAACAATTTACAGAGATGAGAAAATTAAAATAGAACTGTATTTTTTTATAATTAAAGCTTTGATAATTCTATCTAAATAGCTTATGTTAAAATTTTTTTTCTTCATTTTTTTTGTTAGACCCAGCTGTGCTCTGGGCTTACTCCTAACTCTGTGCTTAGGAGTCACTTTTGGTGGTGTTCAGGAGACTATATGTAGTGCCAACGACTTAACCAGGGTTGGATGCATGCAAGGCAAGTGCCTTAACACAGTTTCTGTCTTTATGACCCTCAAATATTAAACCTTTGAGTGGGTAGCCCTCACATATATTGTAATCTTTGGAATTGATGAACATCACAGGATTGGACTTCTCTTGCTACTCATTTTGTAGTTACTTCCTCTCTAATTTCAACAATTATTGGAACTTTTTCAACATTTCTTTACCATCTGTTTCCTATTACTTTCCTTAAATCTTTTCCTCTGATATTTTCTCTTCTTTTCAGTCAACATCTGCTGTATAGCATGTCCATTATAATCTTAAATGTTGTATCGTCAACAGTATCTTATATTTCACTAGATATCAAGGCCATTTTTTGGTTTTGTTTTTGGATCACACCCAGTTGTGCTTAATTCTGGTTTTGTGATCAGGAATCACTTTTGGTGGTGCGCAGGAGATCTCATGCAGTGCAGGAGATCAAACCTGGGTTGACAGAATGCAAATCAAGTGTCTTATGTGCTATACTATTTTTCTGTTTCATTCAAGACTTTTTTGGGGGGAGATTTTGTCATTGGGCCAGACCCAGCAATGCTCATGGATTACTCCTAGTTCTGCACTCAGGAATTATTCATGGTGGTGCTGGGACCATATGAGATACCAGGGATTGAACCTGGATTTGCCATATGCAAAGCAAATGCCCCACCCACTATACTATCGTTCTGTCTTCTTCAAGACTACTTTTGAGCACTGTCAGAACCATGTCAAAGTTCCATATTCCTCTAACATTAGCTTTATTTAAACGTGGTTTGACATCTTTACATATGTATCTTTTTTCATTTCAGATTGTGAGATGGGGACTGAGAACAAGGAAGTAATTCCCAAGGAAGAAATTTCTGAAGAATCTGAGCCATGTGGTACAACACTACAAAAACATTCAAAGGTTGTTTTCCAGTGTCATGATTTTGGAGCAACATGCGAAAAAGACATGATAGAGGGACATTTGAGAGAGTCCACAGAAGAGATTATAGAGCACATATCTCCTCACGAGAGAGACTTTATATCAGGATTGATTATCTTTAAGAAATCACCTTCAAGTGAAAAAGATGGGGAGAATAATGAGACAGAGAGAGTTTGTAGTCTCAGCCAAGATCTGGTCACACTTGAGGGAGAGACCACAGTAGAGGCGATTAATACGTTTGCTACTTCTGGCCAAAATTTCATAGAGAATTCAGAACCTAACAAAACACAGAGATGTTCAATGGGAGAAAAGCCTCACACTTGTAAAGAATGTGGGAAAGCCTTCAATCAGAACTCACATCTTATCCAGCATATGCGAGTTCATAGTGGAGAGAAACCCTTTGAATGCAAGGAGTGTGGAAAAACATTTGGAACTAACTCAAGCCTTCGACGGCATCTGAGAATTCATGCTGGGGAGAAACCCTTTGCTTGTAATGAGTGTGGAAAGGCTTTTATTCAAAGTTCACATCTTATTCACCATCATAGAATTCATACTGGGGAGAGACCTTATAAATGTGAAGAATGTGGTAAAGCTTTTAGTCAGAATTCAGCCCTTATTCTACACCAGAGAATACACACTGGAGAGAAACCATATGAATGTAATGAATGTGGGAAAACATTTAGGGTTAGCTCACAACTTATTCAGCATCAGAGAACTCACACTGAAGAAAGATATCATGAATGCAACGAGTGTGGCAAAGCTTTCAGGCATAGCTCAGGCCTTATCAGACACCAGAAAATTCACACTGGAGAAAAACCGTATCTGTGCAATGATTGTGGGAAAGGTTTTGGTCAGAGTTCTGAGCTTATTCGGCATCAAAGAATACATACAGGGGACAAGCCCTATGAATGTAATGAATGTGGGAAAACATTTGGCCAGAACTGTGAGATCATTAGGCATATTAGAATTCATACAGGTGAGAAACCATACGTATGTAAGGAGTGTGGGAAGGCCTTTAGGGGGAACTCAGAACTTCTTAGGCACGAGAGAATCCACACTGGAGAGAAACCTTATGAATGCTTTGAATGTGGCAAGGGATTTAGGCGAACCTCCCACCTTATTGTTCATCAAAGAATTCACACTGGAGAGAAGCCTTACCAGTGTAATGAATGCGCAAGAACATTTTGGGATAACTCTGAGCTGCTTCTCCACCAGAAAATTCATGTCGGAGAGAAACCTTATGAATGTAATGAATGTGAGAAAACATTCAGCCAGCATTCCCAACTTATCATACATCAGAGAATTCACACTGGAGAGAAACCTTATGAATGCCAAGAATGTCAGAAGACTTTTAGTCGGAGCTCTCACCTCCTCCGACATCAGAGTGTTCATTGTATGGAATAATCAGCCAAATAGAAAGATTTCTATGAAAGAGATGGTCATACTTACCAATTGTTCATAATTTGTGCCTCAAGTTTTCAGATCAAATGAGTGAACAGACCTCTGTTCTTCTGATTTTCAACAGTAGAAAGGGGTTAGGTACTGTTATGAACTATTCATTGAGAAGCTTTAACATGCTGAATTAAATAATAAAAGTTGTTTTGGTCTTTTATTCTCCTGTCCCCTTTTCCTTTCCCTATGTACCTCCTATTGTGGATCATATGTTCAGGGTTTGTACTACTTATGTGGCTTAAATTGGTGACAACCCAAGCCCACAAATTTGGTTTATTCTGTACCATAGTATTTGTTTCCCTCAGATTTATACTCTTGGCTTAAGAAAAAGGCTGTGCAAATAAACCATTGACTATATTTGTGTATATCCTTCCTGATAACTCTGCTTCTTGAAATCAAACATTAGTTCTTTGACTTCATTCATTAGTGTTAATTACAATTTTAGTGTGCTCTGTGTTTTTATTTTTTTTCACTCAAGTTCACATTGATTAATACTTTGACTATATATATCTTATTTTGCTTTTTGGGTCCATGGTATTTGGGGAGATATGTAGTGTTAGGGATTAAGTCTTAGACTCCTGCATGAAAAGCAAGTGCTCTAGCTATTTGAGCTCTCTCCCCCATCCCCATGCTATCTTTTTCATCTTAAACCTGACTATGACTTTGCCCCTCAACTTTTAATTCCTGTATTCCAATATTTTATTTCCTTATTTACTTCTTGCCAACCTTGTTATAGAACTCAGCAGGTTTGTTTCCCCCAAGAGAAGTCAAACATTCATTAGTAATTGGATTTTTTTTTACTGAAGATTATCTGTTAGAAGTGGAGGATCTATATCCTATTAATTTTATTATCAGAAGTTTCTTTTTGGACAGACTACTGTTTTACTTCTCCCTTTCAATGCTTGGGCACCTCCATTCCTTTTTTTCTTGCTAACGATCCCATCTCTGCTCTTTTGCTCTCAAGTTAATTAGCCCTTTGAAATTTGGGGGCTTTGGGTCAAATCTGGTAATACTGAGGGGCTACACTTTGCTTTGTACTCAGTCGTCATTCCTGGTGGCTTGGAATATGTCTAATTTCTTTGATGCTCACAGGATTTCTTTAAAGTTTTACTAATTTGGTGACTTTCTAATGTTTATTATTCCAAAGTACATGGATTTATTATGACCTTACTATGACTTTTTATGCTGATTTCATCATCATACTGCAAGTTTTACTTTTAACCAAGTACCCAACATACTGTGCTCTGCTGTTTCTGATTTTGCATGAGCTCTTTACTTTGTCCTTACCACCTACTTTTCTTGATGAGATTCTTTATCTTTTGTAATGAAAAGTGTTGCCTGTTTTATTTTATTATTATTATTTTTTATTTTTTTTTGCTTTTTGGGTCACAACCCAGCGATGCTCAGGGGTTACTCCTGGCTTTACACTCAGGAATTACTCCTGGCGGTGCTTGGGGGACCATATGGGATGCCGGGGATCGAACCCGGGTTGGCCGCGTGCAAGGCAAACGCCCTACCCGCTGTGCTATCGCTCCGGCCCCGCCTGTTTTATATATATTCAAAGTAAATACATATTATATATTTACTATATTTACATGTTTTTGTTATTGTAAGACTTATGGATCATTTAGATGATTCAGTTTTTTTTTAAATCTCAGATTACTGTGCTGGAATTTCTTATTGATCTCTGATTCTATTTATACTTGTTCTTCTAAGTGACTAGGTAGGTCCTTGGGTTACTCAGGTTTCTTTTAAAATAAAATTCTAGTCACCATGACTTACAATAATATTAATGATAGGGTTTTGGGCATAAAACATTCCACTAGAATGTCTACTTTCATTATTGTCCCAGTATTCTCTCCCATCTTTCACACCCAATCTGATTATCCTCACCAGCCCTCCTGCCGTGGTAAGCATTTTATATTTCCTTAGTATGTTTCCTTTGCTCCACATATGAGAGATATCATTCTGTTGAATTGTTCCTCTCCTTTTCACTTTCTTCAGCATGATGACATCCACATCCATTCATGTGGCAGCAAGTTGCATGATTTCATCTTTTTCTCAGAGCCAAGTGATATTCCATTATGTATGTGTACCATAGTTTCTTTATCCAATCCTCTGTCCTTGGACTTGGGTTGTTTCCAGATTTTGGCTAATATAAAAAGTGCTGAAATTAATATATTGCAGATGCCTTTTCTGGTTAGAGTTTTGGGCCCTTAAAGTAGATGCTAAGAAGTGAAATTGTTGGGTCATGTGGATGCTTTAATTCCTAGTGTTTTGAGAAGTGTCTATACTATTTTCAAAAAAGGTTGGACCAGTCAACATCCCTAGCAATAGTGAACGAGGTTCCTCCCCGCCCCTCCATGCCAACACTGGGTGTTTTTGTTCTTTGTGATGTATGCCAGTCTTACTGGTGTGAGATCATATATCCTTGTAGGTTTGATATGCTTTTCCCTGATGATAAGTGATGCAGAACATTTTTTATATACCTTTTGGGCATCTGTATGTCTTCTTTGAGGGAATTTCTGCTTATCCTTCCCACCCATTTTTTGATGGGATTGTTATTTTTCTTCTTAAGTTCTGTCAGTGCATTATATATCTTGCAAATTTACCCTGTGTCAGATTTGTGGTGGGCAAATATTCTCTTTAAGTCTGTAGGCTGTCTTTTTATTCTGGTCATCATTTTTTGTAGGTGGAAGCTTTTTAGTTTCAAATAGTCCCATTTGTTTATCTTTGCTTCTGTTTCCTTAGTGAAGATACATCTAGATTCAGTCTTATGAAATGTTATACCTTTGTTTTCCTCAGTATAATTTATGGATTCAGGTCTGTTATCAAAGGCTTTATTTTTATTTTTCTGCAGTGATTGCGGTTTTGTGATTTACAATACTGCTAATGATTTTTCATGTACATAATTCCATCACCAGTATACCTACTTTCTTCCTCCAAGCTTTAATCTATTTTGACTTGTTTTTTATGCATGTTGTCTTTCCTTCCTTCTTCCTCCCTCCTTCCCTCCCTCCCTCCTTCCCTCTCTCTTCCCTCTCTCTCTCTCCCTTTCTCTCTTTCTCTCTCTTCCTTCCTTCCTTCCTTCCTTCCTTCCTTCCTTCCTTCCTTCCTTCCTTCCTTCCTTCCTTCCTTCCTTCCTTCCTTCCTTCCTTTCTTTCTTTCTTTCTTTCTTTCTTTCTTTCTTTCTTTCTTTCTTTCTTTCTTTCTTTCTTTCTTTCTTTCTTTCTTTCTTTCCTTTTTATTTGACTAACCAGTTTTCCTAAAGCTCTTGTTTTAGAGGCTGAATCGATAGCACAACTGTAGGGCATTTGCCTTGCATGCGGCTGACCTGGGTTCAGTTCCTCCGCCCCTCTCGGAGAGCCTGGCAAGCTACCAAGAATATCTCACCCGCATGGCAGAGCCTGGCAAGCCACCCATGGCATATTTGATATGCAAAAAAAAAGTAACAAGTCTCACAATGGAGATGTTACTGGTGCCCACTCGAGCAAATCGATGAGCAGTGGGATGACAGTGATTTTCCTTACCCAACTTTATTTATTTGCCTTTTAGTTGAAGCCTTTCCATTTACTTGAGAATCTGTCTCTTGACTCTAAATTCTATACCATTAATATAAGAGTCTGTCCTTATTTCAGTACCATACTATTTTGGTTACTGTAGATTTATAGTATAATTTAAAATTGGGGATAGATGCTTCCCATAGGATTTTTGGTATATTCTTTTTATTTTTAAAAATTTGCCACATAAATTTCAACAACACTTAATCTATGTCTTTGAAAATGTCATTGGTATTTGTAAGTACTGCTTTGAGTCTGTGTAGTGCTTTGGACAGGATTGTCATTTTGACAATATTAATCCTTCCAATCCATGAACATGGGATATGTTTCCATTTTTTCCTGTTCTTTATTTCTTTTGATAATGTTTTATTACTGGGAACTGTTTTGGTGAACAGGGAAAAAAGGGGGCACCACAGAGAAAATGAGAAACTAAGAGTGAATAAGAGAAAAGCATGGGGGCTGGAGCAATAGCACAGCGGGTAGGGTGTTTGCCTTGCACGCGGCCGACCCGGGTTTGATTCCCAGCATCCCATATGGTCCCCTGAGCACCGCCAGGAGTAATTCCTGAGTGCAGAGCCAGGAGTAACCCCTGTGCATTGCCAGGTGTGACCCAAAAAGCAAAAAAAAAAAAAAATAGAGAAAAGCTTGGGGTCAAGGGGCCTTATAGTCTTCAGGACTGAAGTCCTGATTGTTCCTTTAAAAATTTTAAATATATTTTATTTTTAAACGTAGACACAGCCACAGCTGTTAGTACAATCCTAGAGCTGAAATTGATTAGGTAACAAACCTCCAACGTTAAAATTGATGTTTAAAAATATTTTGTTAATGTGAAAATTGTTATATCTCATCATGGAATTAAGCCCTTGTCTAAGGATTTACTAAACTTTTTGTTGCTAGTTGAACCTTCTGTGTTATTGGTTTCTTCATTTAGTTTAGTTACTTTCCCATCTAATCTGGTGTGTTTCTACTGAAATTTCAGTATTGAACAATTGGGAGGTGTCCTGTGGTTCAGAGACTTGAGGATCATTGGTCTGGGTCAATGAGTGAACAGCTGTGGGAGGTGGGCGTGGCTTCCCCGGCTTACAGGAATATGGGGATTGGGAGAAGGCTGCCTGACCACACTTTGAGAAGACATAAGAATTCTTAGCCTGGATACCAACATTTTTTCCACAGCTTGTTGTCTCTGCAGAAAATATTAGTGAAGTGGTGGAATTGAGCCCCCTGGTGTGGCTGCAGTGGTGGTTGTGGGTAAGGCTACTGGGGCTTTGGCAGAATGGGTACATAGCCCACCCCCCCTTCTGAGGGCGCCGTAGGTTTTCAGATAGGGAGACTAGTGTGTCCGTGGGTTTTAGCTGCTTGGCTTGCATCTCCTCAGAGATTTAGTCATGAATTGGTGGAGCAGGGCTAGTGGGTAAGTCAATTAAACATGATTTTTATTGTCTAAAGCAGGAAGCAAAATCGAGAACAACATTTATTTTTTTAAGTTTCTGGATTACACCTGGTGTTGTTCAGGGGCTACTCCTGGCTTTGCACTAGAAATTATTCTTAGTGGAGCTTGGGAGGCCATATAGGATCCTGGGGATTTAACCCTGGGTCAGGTGCATGCAAGATAAGCACTTTACCCGGTGCTCTACTATCTCTCCAGCCCCAAAACAAAATTCATTTGGCCAAAGTGTAACTTAGGCAAAACTTTTTATCAGGCTAAGTGAAATTCCTTCACAATAGATTCTCTCTAAAAAAAAAATCGATAATATATGACGTGTGTGTGTGTGTGTGTGTGTGTGTGCTGGGGTGGTTAGGTAAAGCTCAAGTCCTCATAAGATCCTTGCCTCAGTGGTTTTCCACACCAGGAGGCATCCAGGTTCTGGCCACCAGGTTCTTGATTTTCTGCCAGCTTTATTCTTCTGGCCTGCTCAATCTTAATTCCTTGTTCCTCACATTTTATAGTTTTCTTTGTATAAATCTTTCACTCTTTTGTTAAGTTGACCCCCAGGTACTTGATATTTCTGGAGCACAATTGTGAATGAGATTTTAAAAAGATCTCTCTTCTATTTCATTATTTCCATATGGAAAGCCATGGGGTTCTCTACATTGATTTTGTAGCCTGCAACTTTACAAGTCTATTATTTCTAGGTGCTTTTGGGTAGATTTTAGGGTTTCCAGGTGCAGTATCATATTATCTGCAAGTAGTGAGAGTGATTTCTTATTCAACCTGGATGCCTTAATGTCTCCTTCTTGTCTAATTGGTATGGCAAGGACATTAAATAATGAATATTTGTGAAAGTGAGTAACCTTATCTAGTGCCTGATCATATAAGGAAGGCTTTTAGTTTTTCACCATTTTTTTTTTGGTTTTGTTTTTGGTCACACTGGACAATGCTCAGGGGTTACTTCTATTTTTTAAAATTTTTAAATTTTTATTTTATTGAATCACCGTGAAAAAAGTTACAAAGCTTTCAGGTTTAAGTCTCAGTCATATAATGATCAAACCCCCGTCCCTTCACCAGTGTACATGTTCCACCACCAAGAACCTCAATATACCCCCCTCCCACACCCACCCCCCCAACCTGAGTGGCTAATGATGTTTATTCTCTCTATACTTTGACTACATTTAATATTTGAACAGAGAACTCACTATTATAATATATTTGGAATTTTCCCCCAACAATCAAACCTGCTGAAAAGGCATCATTTGATAATTTGTTTCCCATTGCTGAGAATGAAGATTATATGAGCTCTCATGGCCGAGCTCAACAGCGGCCGCGTGGTTTTGGATTTCTGATATTTTAGCTCAGTTCACAGTCTAGATGCATTTCTATAAGAAGCCACTGGGTGCCAAAATGGGTTAGTAGACCTCCTGGATCATAGTCTTTAAGGAGCAGAGGGGCCGTCTCGTGCACGGCTGCTCCGAATCTCATCTGGATGGAGAGTGTGCTGGTAACACCCCTATCCCATGATCTGCTCGCCACGTCACTGCAAACTCATACCTCTGGGCTGTGAGTTCTAGGAGATGGTGGTCGCCACATGGGTGCCACTGCTGCCGCTGCCGCTGCCATCTCCCCCCCCAGAAAGAAAGGGTTGAGAGAGAAAATCCTTTCCCCTCCTCAGGCGGCATGGTGTTGTAGCTCAGTTCACAGTCTAGATGCATTTCTATAAGAAGCTTCTGGGTACCAAAATGGGTTAGTAGACCTCCTGGATCATAGTCTTTAAGGAGCAGAGGGGCTGTCTTGTGCGTGGTTGCTCCGGATCCCATCTCTCAGGGGTTACTTCTTCCTCTGTACTTAGCAATTACTCCTGACAGTGCTTGCGGGATCATATTTGGTGCTGGGAATTGAACCCGGTTGAATGCATGCAAGGCAATGGCCCTAACTGCTGTACTATCTCTCTAGCCACCAGTTTTTCAACATTGAGTATGATTTTTACTGTGTGCTTCTGGTAAGTGGCTGTAGAGATATTGGATAAAGTTCCTTCAACCCTCATTTTATTGAGAATTTTTATCATGAATGGTGTTGGATCTTGTCAAAAGCTTTCTCTGTGTCATTGATATGATCATGTTATTTAAATTTTTCTTTGCATTGATAATGTTGTAATGTTAATTGACTTGTGTATATTAAACCATTCTTGCATCCCTGGGGTGAATCCTTCTTGGTCATAATCTTTAAGTCTGTAGTTTTGCTTTGGTATTTGGATAATGTTTGCCTCATAAAAACTGTTTGGGGGTATTTATGTTTCTTCAGCTTTCTGAAAGAACCTGAAAAGGATCCCAAGTAGGTCTTTAAAAGTTTGGAAAAACTCACTAGTGAACTAATCTGGGCTGGGCTTTTGTTTGGGGGACTTTTTTTTTCTTTTTGGGTCACACCCGGCATTGCACAGGGGTTACTCCTGGCTCTGCACTCAGGAATTATTCCTGGCGGTGCTCAGGGGACCATATGGGATGCTGGGACTCGAACCCGGGTTGGCCACGTGCAAGGCAAACGCCCTACCCACTGTGCTATCACTCCAGCCACTGTTTGGGGGACTTTTGACTATCATTTTGATTTCCTTGATAGTAATTGATCTATTCAAGTGTTTTGTTTCCTCTTGATTTAATCATGGGAAGTTATGAGTCCTTTTTAGTATAGTTATGAGTCTGCTAGGCCATGTATTTGATTTCTTTCTTCAGGACCATTGCTTCTTTATTGAGTCTTTGTCTAAGTGATCTCTCCAGAGGTAAAAGTGTTAAAGTCTCCTGCAATTATTGTGTTACTGTCAATTTTTCTCTTTCATGTCTATTAATAGCTGTTTTAAACACTTTGATGGACCATTATTGGAAGCATATGTTTGGGATTGTGAGTTCTTGATTATTGATCCCTGTCCCTCATAGTCATTTTTAAAAATTCATTTTTAATTACTTTTCCTCCACCTTATTTAAACACCATGGTTTATTTATTCAAGCACCATAATTGTTCATGATGATCTGTTACAGGCATTCAATATTCCAACCCCAGTCCCACCACCACTATTACCTTTCCTCCACCACTGTCTCCATTTTCCCAGCCAGCCCTCAAGCCTGCTTCCATAGCAGGCTCACAATAATTTATTTTACATTGCTTGTTACTACTAAATGGCTAATGGAATAATAATAAAAATTGTTTAGTAAAAGAAAATGTGTAAAAATTGTTGTATCTTACCATGGGGACATTAAGCACTTGCCTGAGCTATTACTAAGCTGTTGTTGCTAATTAAGCCTTTGGTGTTAATGTTATTAGTTGAGACTAATTGGCCTTTATGTTACATTCCTATCTAATCTATGTGCTTTTACTGGGATGCTACTATTGTATGTGAGATGTTTCCAGAAAATCTAGAATATTTCATTGGCAGTCAGTCCGGCCAGAGGCGTGGTGACAGCGGTTGGGTTGTGAGTGTGGCTGTTGGGACTTTGGTAGGACAGGAATTTGGTCTGTCCTCCTTCCAAGGTTGTCTTATGGCCATTTTTAATTTTAAGTCTATGTTGTCTGAGATAAGTATGGCTACTCTGACCTTTTAAAATTAAGTTTTACCTGTAATATTGTTTTCTAACTTTTAACTTTGAGCCTGTGTTTACTCTAAATGTTCAGGCAGAATGTGGGATTCAGTTTTCTGATGCATTTTGCCACTGTGTCTCTTGATTGGTGAGTTTAGTTCATTGACATTGAGTGAGATTATTGATATGAAGGGATTTATTGCCATCATTTTGTGCAAGACATGTGTGATTGTGAGATTTGTCTTGCCTTTTTGAATACTGAAATTCCCAAGCTGTTGCATGTCTGTGAAATTTTGTATCACTCCTTCATATCTGAATGATGATCTGATCTAGCTGGATAAAGCATTCTTGGTGAGGTCTTCATTTCATTCAACTTTTTTACTTTACCTGGCTCCCACCCCCACCCCTATTTCTTTCTGACCCATAGAATCTCATTTGATAAATCAGCTATGAATCTTATAGGATCCCTTTTGTATGCAAGTTTCTTCTTTGACATTATTATTTGTAATATTCTGGCTGTTTTTAGCTTCTGTTATTTTGATTATAATATGTTTTGGATTTTTTTAGTATTTGGATTTCTCTTGGCTGGGACCCATTGGACCTCTTGAATCTGGGTGCATATGCTTCTCAACTCTAGGAAAATCTTTTACATTATTTTATTCATCAGATTCTTCCTTGTTCTTCAGGGACTCCAATGATTCTTATGGTATTCATCTTGAGCTCATGTCCTAGTTCTCTTGTGTGCTCTTCATTTCTTTTTAGTCTTTCATCTGTCTTCTGTTGGGTTTCTAGAGGTTTCCTTCATCCTATCTTGGAGCTCACTGTTATTTTCCTCAGGTGTTTGAACTCTGCTGTTAAGGTCTGACACTGAATATTTTATTTAACCTACCATACCCCTCAGCTATTTCACTTCTTTGTCTATTGTTTTGTTTTTGGTCACTCCTGGCTGGACTTGGGGTTTACTCCTGGCTCTGAGTTCAGAAATTATTCTTGGTGGGACTCAGGGGACCAATAGGGGTTCCTGGGATCAAACATGGGTCAGCCGCATGAAAGACAAGTGCCTACCCTTTATACTATTGCTCCAACCCCCAGTACTTTCACTTCTGGTAGTGGTTTTCTCCTTTTTGCTCGCATACATTCCTGTACCTGTGCCATTTTTTGATATTATTAAACACATCATGTCATAAACTCTTTATCTGAGAGGTTGTATAGTAGGTACTGGTAGAATCTTCTGGGCTATTATCTTCACTCCTTGAGATTATTGGGACTTTAAGCAGCTTCTCTATTGTGTTCTCTGGGTTGAATTTTTCATGGTTCACTCCTATAAGGATGCTGTTAGTGATTCAGGCCATAGAGGCAGTGAAGTTATGCTAGGATATTGGTATCTTCAGGGTGATGCTAAAGGAGTAGAAGATGTGGTCATGTAGTTTAGTATTAAATGGAGAGTCAAGTTAGGGCTCCAAGTGGTCCCCTGTAAGCCTCTGTTAACTTGAGATTCAGGCTGGGATTTTGGCAATCCTCCAGACTCCAGGTTGCCTTTGCTGGGTGCCCACATTGTTGGAGTGCTCACCTGCTACTTTGCAAGGTTGGAGATGCCTCTGGGAAGCTATAAGGCTAGTTGACAATCAGGACTTCTCTGCAGCCAGGGTTAGGTTGCTCGAACACTTAAAAAATAGCATTACTTGATAGGTGGGCTGAGGTCACACATGGCAATGTTGACCCAGAGATCTGGACATGATGGCTAAGTGCTGGGTGTGGTACTGCTTAGGGGCCACCAGGACCATACCGAGTGGTGCTAAGGGGGTCATGTGGTGTTAAGGATAGAACTCAGGACCTTGCACATACTAGATGGTTAACACTTTAACCATCTTCCCTTCCCTTCCCACACTCTTTTTGGTTGCAGTGTTTGCCAGGGGTTGCATACTTGGTTGTAGTACTGGCATATACTTTGTTGTGTTGTGCTGGAAAAAACATACCGTTTTGGGTGAGGGTCTTCCAGTAGACTTGCTTTTGAATATTGCCCACACTTGGCTATGAGGCAGTACTAGTGATCAGATTCATATCCTCGTCTCTGCAAGACAGGTGATTTTGTTTTATTCCAGTGTGTGTGTGTGTGTGTGTGTGTGTGTGTGTGTGTATGTTTCTTTCTCTCTCTCTCTATCCCTCTCTCTCTCTCCCCCCCTCTCTGTGTATTAGGATGCAAGTAAGTTATTTGGAAAGTAAGTTTCTTTTAATTTTTTTTTATATCTTACTGCCCTCAGCTTCCTTTCACTGTTATTGTGCTGACAAGTGGATCACACATACACACTTGGCTGGGATCTAGCACATTCTTGGTTGTGGTACTTGCTGGGTATTGGCTACCAGGTTACAATGCTTGCATTGCAGGTTGCATCACACTGGCTGTGATGCTCTACTTGAAGCACACAAATTATGGCTGTAGTTACTGCAGCACTCACACAAGTACTTGCGTACAGCACTTGTGTACAGCACTCACACAGAGGCCACACGTCCTGGCTGTGTTACTCACACACCTTTTAAGTTACTGTGCTTACAGCTAGCATCTTACTGCATTATCTCTCTGGCTCTGTTCAATAGAAGATGCTGAAGAAACAATATAAAACCAGAGGGAAAGGATGGAAATTTTCCTCCTGATACTTAGTGCTATTAATTTAATTGGCTCGCCTTATTATTTTTATTCATTCAATTATTAAATTTCAATATTTTAAGGTTTTTTGTTTGTTTATTGCGGGGGGGGGAGAGGCAACAATAAGCAGTGCTCAGGAATTACTCCTGGCTCTATTAGCCTAGGGTTCACTGTTGGTGGGCTTGAGGGACCACCTGGGGTACTGGGGATCAAACCCAGATCAGCTGCATTTACCTTTCCTGCTATACTATCTCTACGGCCCAATTATTTTTAATTTTAAAATTTAGGGGGCCTAGGGGAAAGGACACATCGAACTGTGCCCAAGGGTTACTCCTGACGAAGTTCAGGGAATCAGATGGGATGCCAGGGATTGAAACTGGGTCAGCCTGTGCAAGGCAAGCCCTCTATCCACTGACTGATTTTAGTCACACTATTCAAGCTCTTTGTGCTTACATTTTCTCCTCTATAAAATAAAGTTAAAAGTTGCCTCAGGGGTTGGGTAGAGAGTAGAGGAGTTGTTTGCACTACCAGAGCCACAGAGCCAGGAGTAGCCCCTGAGCACCACTGAATGTGAACTCATTCTGATACAGCAAGTTCCTCCCACATAAAGCAGAAGGTGTCCTGTGAATACCTCCAGACTTCCACCTCACGTGAACTTTTCCACTCTTGGGTCTCTCACATACACCAGCTCTAGCCCACACCTGAAAAGTTTTATCTCTATCTAGGTATGTGTTCTTGTAGCAATCACGATATCTTTTAAAAGGTCTGAATCTCAGCACAGGCAGGAAAAGAGTTCTGAGCCCTTTGTTCTTCCTTATTAGACTTGCCAGTACAGGAAAAGGTAATATTTGTATTTTAGGAATTACAGCACAACCTGTTTGTTATAATTTAAGATTCTGATACCAGGAATAAGATGAATGAGTGGAAATCTAAGATGGAAATTTCTGAAGAAAATTTTTGAGCAAGGGCTATATCAGAGACTCCAAAATAGATATGCCAGGGATGTAAGTTTGTTAAAATGGGTGATATTGAGGATAGGTTATTGAGATATTAGGTAAGACTCTTAGATGATGCATTCCCCTGCCCAAGAGAGGTGTCATGCCAGTGAATCTCATCACCAAGAAAGCTATTGAAGGAGAGGTCATATATGCACTAAAAAGGAAAAATAGTTTCTGTAAGATAAATGTCCCTCAGATATGGTTTGTGGTCAAAGCACAAAAAAGAAGTTAGAAGTATTTGAACATCAGAAAATAAATATAAAGAAAACATTTGGATAAAGAATTTGGGAAAACTATTAGTTGGACTGCAAATCTAATTATACATCAGCGAATTCATACGGAAAGGAAAATTGCAGGAAGCAAAGTCCCCTGACAGACTATATTTGTCTAATCTGCTTTAGGACTAGATTTTTCGTAAACAATATCAGCGCCTTAAGATTTTTCCTATAGTGGGATTCAGAGTCACACCTAGTGGTGCCCAAGGTCTGTCCTTGACTTTGTGCTTATTAGTGACCCCATAAAGTGTCAGTGATGTTAAGGGAAACGTGTGGTGCTAAGGATTTGGCTGGGTCAACAGACAAGCAAGGCAAGACGGATGAGTCCTAGGACCAGGATAGCTTACTGTCTGGAGTTTCTGGTTGCAGTGCAGGGAGGGGAATGAGTCAGAGAGGGAATTTCTCTCTTCAGCATCTTCTATTGACAGAAATCTAAATTTTGTGTCAGTTAGCAAAGGAAAAGCGGGCCAGTCCAGAAACAAGCATAGCAAAGAACCCGCCGTGTTAATTAAACACTGCTGAGACTATGCCTCAGCATAAAACTATTATTAAATAATTTCTCTTTTTTTCTTAGGCCTTGCATTTTTCTTCTTTCTGGTTGTACTGGTTAATTTCTCTTTTTGTCTGATAATTGTGTTTCTTCCTGCAATTGGAAGACATATGAAAGTGTGTGTGTGTGTGTGTGTGTGTATGTGTGTATGATCAAATCTCTGACCTTGTCTAGTCACAAAAGTATTTATGAGTTCCCTGAGAGAACAATTCACTTTACCCTGGTGATCTGAACTCTAGTCATTAATCTTGCTATGAATAAGGCAACATAGCATAGTGATTAAGAATAAGTACTAGGGAACAAATTGCTTGAGTTTGAATCTTGACTCAGTTACTCACTGTGATTTTAGTCACACTATTCAAGCTCTTTGTGCTTCCATTTTCTCATCTATAAAATAAGCTTAAAAATTACTTCAGGAGGGGCTGGAGCGATAGCACAGCGAGTAGGGCGTTTGCCTTGCACGCGGCCGACCTGAGTTCGAATCCCAGCATCCCATATGGTCCCCTGAGCACCGCCAGGGGTAATTCCTGAGTGCAGAGCCAGGAGTAACCCCTGTGCATCGCCAGGTGTGACCCAAAAAGAAAAAAAAAATTACTTCAGGAGTTGGGGAGAGAGTACAGGAGTTGCTACCAGAGGCACAGAGCTAGGAGTAGACCCTGAGCACCACCAGATGTGCTCCAAAGACCTCTCTCTGTCCCCTCCCCCTGCAAATAACTATCTTATTGAATTGTTACAACAATCAAACATGTAGAGCACTTAGAGTAATTGCTATCATATGAAAGATTATAATTGAGGCTTAGAAATTATGCAAAATAAAATGGATATAAGTCGGGTTGAAAGTGGTGGCCCCTTGATCAGATTAGACAAGAGAAACATTTAATTGTCTCATGCCATTTAAAAAAAAATTGGTAATACTCCTGGAAGTCATTCCAGAGATGCTCATACTTATGATGCTGGGGCCAATAGGGCCGTACTAATTACTATTGTATGACTAAGGTGAGTCATGTGGTACCAGGGATGGAACTCAGGGCTGTCATCTACTTTGTGATCTACTACTTGAGCTATCTTCTGGGCCTTTATGTTATTTGTTTTTATTTGAATTTGTAGACAACAGGAAAATTGCTTATAAAACAGGTAATTGCTTTTAATTTTATTCACAAAATCCAGATTTTTACTATCTCTTGAAAAATCAGATTTGGTCACATGTGTGAAAGGTGTTGTGAATCAGGATCTCCCTCCTTCCCTTCCTACCTCTCTTTTTTTTACTTCACTTTTCTTCCTCCCTCCTTTTCTTCTTTCCTCCTTTTCTTTCCCTCCCTCCCTCCTTCCCTCCCTCCCTCCCTCCCTCCCTTCCTCCCTCCCTTCCTTCCCTCCTTCCCTCCTTCCTTCCCTCCTTCCCTCCTTCCTTCCCTTTTGTGGAATTGAACTGAAGGCTTCACACAAGTGAGCTAATGCTCTGATGCTGAGCTTCAACCCAGCCCTCAGATCCATTCTTTTTTTTTTTTCTTTTTGGGGGGTCACATCTGGCGATGCACAAGGGTTACTCCTGACTCTGCACTCAGGAATTACTCCTGGCAGTGCTCAGGGGACCCTATGGGATGCTGGGAATTGAACCTGGGTTGGCCCCATGCAAGGCAAATGCCCTATCCGCTGTGCTATTGTTACAGCCCCAGCTCCATTCTTTAGACTCAGCATAACTGACCAAACTATGGGGCCAGAGAGATGATACAGGGCTAAGCCATTTGTTTTGCGTGTGTGGAGTGATCCCCGGAGTGACATCCAGGAGTGACCCCTCAGCACAGAGCCAAGAGTAACTTTTGAGTACTGCTGGGGTGGCCCAAAAACAAAACAAAAAATTAGTATATTTCCATTCCCCAATAATCTCCATTGTTTCTCTGATACTGAATCAAAGTACTAATCATAATTTATCACCTGTTAGTAATTCTGATAAACTGACCTCTACCAGTCCTTTGAGTTCTTGATTATAGATGTAAATGGAGAAGAATAGCGAAGGCATCACAAATAGAAGAGTCATTGCAAAGGATAGAGTGGGGAGAAGCACCGCATACATATGGGAGGGTCAGGGTGGTCTACTAGAGCATAGATTTTCTTTTAGGTGAACCATAGAGCAGGACTATTATTAGAGTAACAACAAGTCTCACAATGGAGACGTTACTGGTGCCCGCTCAAGCAAATCGATGAACAGTGGGAAGACAGTGCTACAGAGAACACTGGATATTAATGGCAGATAACTAAGAATGAAGAAAAATGAATAGAATAAAATATTGAAATAAAGACCTGAAGAATTGAAAGAGTACATTGAAGTCCATAAAAAGTTGATACAGAACAGTCAACACTTTATATCTTAATGAAACCACTGAACTATAGGGTTGATTAAATAAATGGGTGTACAGAAGGAAAAACTAGTACAGGGGAAAATTTCAGGTGACATATCACTTCTCCACAGTTAGGCTTCTTGTCAAAATTCAATAATGAGTGTCTATTAAGTTCTGAAGTGAAACAAAGTGCAATTGGATAATTGTTTACTCAGCAATTATGAGTGTTCCCTCATATTAAAAATAAAAGTCAAGCATTCTCAGGTATATAAAAACTCAGAGAGAATTATACCTTGAGTCCTTTTCGAAAATAACCAAAGGTCAATGAGACACAGTCAATGGAGAAATGAATTAAAATGTTACGCATTCAAGATTTGAGAGAATGTTATAAAAGAATAAATGGTGGGTGGGGCTGGAGTGACAGCACAGCAGGTAGGACGTTTGCCTTGCATGCGGCTGACCCAGGTTCGGTTCCCAGCATCCTATATGGTCCCTTGAGCACTGCCAGGGGTAATTCCTGAGTGCAGAGTCAGGAGCAACCCCTGTACATCGCCTGGTGTGACCCAAAAAGCAAAAAATATAAATAAATGAATAAATAAATAAATAAATAAATAAATAGTGGGGTTTTGGTGCCACCAGCCGGTCAATCTGTATCCATGGGGCAAGTGCATCAGAAGCCTGATGGTGCCTTTAGGCTTCCTGATACCCCAAATTGCCTTTGTGCCTCTGGCAAAACCCAACAACTAGGGAACAAGTTTCCTGAGAAATTAAATAATCAAAAGTTAAAGATGTTTTAGATATGTTGGAGCCATACCCACAAACAACCTCTGGCTCAGCTATATAAGCTCATTTATTGGTCCTTGCTTCAGAGGCCCATAAATAAATCTTAAAAGAGATCAAAAGCCACAGTTAATCTTGGATCTGAGGAAGGCTGAACAGACCAGGGTAAATCAGGAGGGTGGGGTGGGTGTGTTAGCCTGTGCCTACCCAAGCAGAGCCCCCAGCAGCCATTTGCTCAAATAGGAGATTTACAACAAGCCATATTTTTTCTAGGGAATGAAATAAAACCCCTACAAATTAGAGCTCATTTAAAATGTGATTGTAATTTTACTGTTTTGTGTAATTCACCGGCTGATAGCACAGCGGGTAGAGTGTTTGCCTTGCACGCTGGCTGATCCGGGTTCAATTCCTCCGCCTTGCTCAGAGAGCCCGGCAATCTACCGAGAGTATCTTGCCCGAATGACAGAGCCTGGCAAGCTCCCCATGGTGTATTCAATATGCCAAAAACAGTAACAACAAGTCTCACAACGGAGACGTTACTGGTGCCCGCTCAAGCAAATCGATGAACAACGGGATGACAGTGACAGTGACAGTGTAAGTCACAAATATATAATGAAACACAGTATTCCTGGGAGTTGATTAGAAAACATTTACTTAAGAAAATATTTCTCATAATATCAGCACTTGCAACAAGAAATCTTTGATTCCTTCTCTCATATGCTAAATGTTCCTTCTGGCAGTGCTCTGCTTAAAAGCACGCCTTATGTGTATAGCCAAGCCATCTCAATCCACTAAAACATTTCTCATCCCTCATGGCAATGCTAGCAGTTTTCTTTTAACTTTAATCATTATATTTTCACCATTATGTGCAATATGGAGGATCCACTACAGAACCTGTGTCACCAACAAGACCATGTCAGCCACATGAAGCTACTTGTGGGCAAAGCAATATGAAAGAAAGGGAGATGTGTCGGATATGTATATACTTCCTGAAATATATAAAAAAGTTAAATGGAGGGGAGGTGCTGGGTAAGGCCTGGAAAGATAGCTTGGGGGAAAGTTCCTTTGGTGAGGGTCATGTAACCACTTTTTCTGCCTCTCCCAATGAAGATTCCTTTGAGATGAATTCACTTTAGAGACTTCTGCATTACAGCCACTAGTTCCCTTTGATATGTAAAAGTCTGTCCCAGTTAGATTATCATAGATAGACAAATGTTTGTAAACGTTTGCCCTTGTTCTTCTGGTGATTGTTGATTTAAGACTATAAATAAGGCACATGATGGAGAATCAGGGCTTCAGTGTCTGAGGCCTTGAGGCTCCTGGCCCCTTCTTTCTTATGTCTGTCTTGTTTTCTTTTGGTTTATGGGTCACACCCGGCGATGCACAGGGGTTACTCCTGGCTCTTCACTCGGGAATTACCCCTGGTGGTGCTCAGGGGACCATATGGGATGCTGGGAATTGAACCCGGGTTGGCCGAGTGCAAGGCAAACGCCCTACCTGCTGTGCTATTGCTCCAGCCCCCTGTCTTGTTTTCTTAATCCTCCTTTCGCTCCTGCTTTAGACCTGTTCACCCAGGGCCAGTCCCCAGTAAGTATAAAGAGCATGAACTGTGACAACTTATCTTCATGAGAATCAATAGATACCATCTAAAGCAAAAATATATAATTAAAAATATTAACTCCAAACCCTTAAAACTTAACTCAGAGTTAAAAACTTAAGTCAGAGTTTAAAAAAAATTTAAATCTTGGGGCTGGAGCAGTAGCACAGCAGATAGGGCATTTGCCTTGCATGCGGCCGACCCGGGTTCGATTCCCAGCATCCCATATGGTCCTCCAAGCACCGCCAGGAGTAATTCCTGAGTGCATGAGCCAGGAGTAACCCCTGTGCATTGCCAGGTGTGACCAAAAAAGAAAAAAAAAACTCAGAGTAAGCTCTGAGTATGTGGCCCACTGTGTGGTCCAAAATCAAAAAAGGAGAAAAGTTTTTGAAAATAGACAATTTGAGAGCAGTGGGAACAAAACATAATATTTTAATGTACTAAGAAAAAGTTTCAAGTTCAGGGAAGAAAATTAATTTTGGTAGGTTTAAATGGAATTCTTTTTACCACTTACAAGGGAATAAGGCATATTTAGTATTCTTTATAATATTTATTCTACATGGAAGAGCCTGGAAAGCTCCCTGTCATGTATCCGATATGCAAAATACAGTAACAATAACAGGTCTCATTCCTCTGACCCTGAAAAGAGCTTCCAATCTTTGGGAAAAACGAGTAAGGAGAGGCTGCTAAAATCTCAGGGCTGGGATAAGTGTGGTCACTCGACCTCATACCTCTTCATCCTCAGCAATGGAAAACAAATTATCTAATGCTTCCTTTTCAGCAGGTCTGACTTTAGGGGAGAGACTCTCCAAACAATAATAGTGAGTTTTGTTGAAATATTGTATGCAATCAAAGTGAAAGTAAAGTGAAATTTATTAGTTACACAGGCGGGGGGGGCTTAGGGTGGGGGGGCTAGGGGCGTGGGGGGGGTTGGGGCGTGAGGGGGCGGGGTGGAGCTATACTGGGATTCTTGGTGGTGGAATATGAGCACTGGTGAAGGGATGGGTATTCGAACATTGTATAACTGAGATTTAAACCTGAAAACTTTGTAACTTTGTAACTTTCCACAATAAAAAATTAAAAAAAAAATCTCAGGGCTGGGACAAATGGAGACGTTACTGGCGCCCGCTCGAGTAAATCAATGAACAATGGGATGATAGTGATACAGTGATACAGTGAACTCCAAATCCTTAATGCTTCATAATAATTTTCATGATTTTAAAGGAATTAATTATTATTAATTAATTATTTAAAATAATTATTTTAATTAATTAATTATTTTTAAATTACAGAGAAATACCTTTTATTTATCATGTCTTGTTTATCATAAAATACATATATTTGTTATTGGAAAAATAAAAATATAATCACAGAGAATAAAATAATAAGCACCCATAATCCTGTGATTCTGCTACTGGAAGATAAATATCACTACTAATGTTTGGTTGTAATTCTTTACTGATACCAAAATGGGTTATTACATATAACCTTTTTGTTTTTGCCCTATTTACGATATTAGAGCTGGATCTTTTGAACATTTCTACTTTGTTAGAGACTCTGTCAGTTAGAGAGTCCTGGAGGAGCACTGTAAACCTCACAAAGAAAGAGGATTTCTAAAAAGAAACCCACTGACTTTATTTATTTATAAATATTTAAAAAATTGTTTTAATTTTATTGAATAACCATGAGATAGTTACAAGCTTTCATGTTTGGGTTACAATCACACAATGATCAAACACCCATCCCTCCACCAGTGCACATTCCCCACCACCTATATCCCGGGTATACCCCCCTTTTCCCACCCTCCCCCTGCCTCTATGGCAGACAATATTTCCCATACTCTCTCTCTACTTTTGGGCATTATATATTGCAACATAGACACTGAAAGGTCATCATGTTTGGTCCATTATCTACTTTTGGCATGCATCTTCCATTCCAACTGGTTCCTCAAGCCATCATTTTTTTTTAGTAATCCTTTCTCTATTCCATCTGCCTTCTCCCCTCCACTCATGAAGCAGTCTTCCAGCTATGGGGCAATCTCCCTGGCCCTTGTATCTACTGTCGTTGGGTGTCAGCCTCATGTGATGTTACCCTACACTCCACAAATGAGTGCAGTCCCTCTATGTCTGTCCTTCTCTTTCTGACTCATTTCACTTAGCATGATGATACTCTTCATGTTTATCCATTTATAAGCAAATTTCATGACTTCATCTCTCCTAACAGCTGCATAGTATTCCATTGTGTAGATGTACTGAAGTTTCTTTAACCAGTCATCTGTTTTAGGGCACTCGGGTTTCCATATTTTGGCTATTGTGAACAGTGCTGCAATGAATATATAGGTACAGATGTCACTTCTACTGTGCTCTTTTGCATCCTAGGGATATATCCCCAGAAGTGGTATTGTGGGGTCATATGGAAGCTCAATTTCTAGTTTTTGAAGGACTGTCCATATTGTTTTCCAGAAAGGCTGGACCAGTCGGCATTCCCACCACAGTGAATGAGCGTCCCTTTTCCCCCACATCCACGCCAGCACTGGTTGCTTTTGTTCTTTTGAATGTGTACCAGTCTATGTGGTGTGAGATAATATCTCATTGTTGTTTTGATTTGCATCTCTCTGATGACTAGGGATGTGGAGCACTTTTTCATGTGCCTTTTGACCATTTGTATTTTTTTTTTTTGAGGAAACTTCTGTTCATTTCTTCTTCCCAATTTTTAATGGGGTTGGAGGTATTTTCTTATACAATTCTATAAGTGTCTTGTATATCCTGGATATTAATCCCTTATCAGATGGGTACTGGGTAAATTTTCTTTCCCATTCTGTGGGCTCTTTCTGTATTTTGGTCACTGTTTCTTTTGAAGTGCAGAAGCTTCTTAGTTTGATGTAGTCCCATTTGTTTTTGTTTGCTTCCACTTGCATGGCCACTGACTTTATTTAAATACTGTGATTTACAATGTTGTTCATGATGATTTGTTACAGACATTCAGTATTCTAACACCAGTCATACCAACGCTGTTTCCTCTTGTCTACCACTGTCTACATCTTCTCAACCACCCTTCAAGTCTGCCCCTGTAGCAGGCCTACAATAATTTATTTTATATTGCTTTTTACCATGAAGTGGTTAATGGTTCATAGATTTGCTCGAGCGGGCACCAATAATGTCTCCATCATGAAACTTGTCACTGTTTTTGGCATATCGAATACGCCATGGGGAGCCAGGCTTTGCCAGGTGGGCGTGATACTCTCAGTAGCTTGCCAGGCTCTCCAAGAGGGGTGGAGGAAGGGAACCTGGGTCGACCGTGTACAAGGCAAATGCCTTACCTGTTGTGCTATTGCTCCAGCCCATGGTACATATACACAGTGGAATATTACTTGACCATAAAAAGGACAAAATCATTCATTTTGCTGCTATACAGATGGCAGATACATATAATTTGCCACTATGTGGATGCAACTGGAGGGTATCAAGATGAGTGAAGTTAGTCAAAGGGAGAGACCAGCACAGAACGGTATTTCTCATATGTGGCATATAATGAAACACAACAGTGGAATGATAAGTGCTTATAGGCAACAAAAATGAGGAACATAAGAATGGGTCTTCAGTAGAAAACGTGCCACTTGGGAGAGGAGAAATGGACAGAGAAGAGGACACTACAGCAATAGAGTAGGAAAGTGTTCAACCAGAAAGAAGTGAGGGGGTTGAAAAGTTTGGTTATGCAAGAAATACTATAGACAACAATACTGTAAACCACAATGTCAAAAGTTACTTAAAAAATGCTTCTTACAAAGCCAGGCTGGTGGGTGGGAGGGAACTGGGGTTAGAGGACACTAGGGGAAGGAAGTGGACACTAGTGTAGGGATGGGTGTTGAAACTTTGTATTCCTGAAATCCAATCATGGATAACTTTGTAATTCATGGTAAATTAACTACTTGTATCACTTGTATCACTTGTCATCCCATTGCTCATCGATTTGCTTGAGCAGCGCCAGTAACATCTCCATTCATCCCTGTTGCGTGCTAGTGTGGCCCAATGGCATCTGCTCACTCCAGGAACACAAAGAGCTTCAAATCGTTCATTCAGGGTCTTAACAAAGAAGTCTGAACATCTTGTAGGTGGGCAGCCAGGCGTTCTTTTGACATCCTGTGGAATCCAGTCGGTAACAGCTCTAGTCCAGTGGTCGTCTCTAAATCACTTTACGTGTCCAGCCCATCTGATTTTCGATGCCTTGGCAAATGAGACAGCGTCCCTGATTCTTGATTGTCGAAGGAGGTTGGAACTCCAGATTCTTTTTCTCACTTGAGTGAAGTGTGGTACTTCAAGCATAGCTTTTTTTATTCCTCTTTGGGATATCCGAATAGCGTTTTCATCCTGTTTTCGTAGGGCCCAGGTCTCTGAGGCTTATGTTAGTGCAGGAAGAATGGTGGAGTCGAAAAGATGTGCCCGAAACCAGAGGTTCTTCATCGTCTTAACCACTTCTTTGACGCTCTTGAAGGCGTTCCACGCTGCTCTCTTCCTCTTGCATAGCTCAGGTGCCAGGTTGTTTGTCATGTTGAGTTCTCAACCTAGGTACACATAACTGCTGCATTTGGAGATGCTTGTTCCCTTGAGAGCAAATGGAATGTCAGGAACTAGTCCGTTTCTCATAAACATTGTCTTCGTGAGATTCAGCTGTGGTCCAACCTTTCCACACTCGCGGTTGAAGTTGACCAGCATTCGTGCCACTTGGCTAATGTTTGGAGTTATTATAACGATGTCATCAGCGAAGCGGAGATGATGTAGTTGCCGACCGTCTATCTTCACTCCCATTCCTTCCCTTTCCAGTTGTCGCATGTCGTTCTTGAGGGTGGCACTGAAGAGTTTTGGCAAAATGGTATTGCCCTGCCGAACCCCTCTCTTAACGTCGATGATCACTTCCTTATAGAATGGTGAGATCCTGGTGGTGAATCCGTAATACAGCTCATGGAGGATCCTGATGTAATGGTAAATTAATAATTAAAAAAAAAATTTAGCCATCATGATTTGCAATTTTTCAATACTATCAATAGTAGGACTTTATGCATGCAATATTCTAAGACCAGACCTCCACCTTAGAGTTAATTTCTTTCCATCATTGTCTTAGGGTCCCTCCTATCCCTACTAAACTCTCCTAACCACTCAATATCCCCATGCTATTATCCATGTCTCACTGTCATGGTAAACTCCATTGTGTAGACTAATTCTTAGATTCTGTTGCGTTAGGCCATTGTTTTCTCCCTTACTATGGGTTATTATAACAATCATAAGAAAGAACATTCTGTATTTGTCTCACTTTTTCTGTCTGACTTTACTCAGCATATGCCTTCCAGTTGCATCCACATAGTGACAAATTATCTGATGTCATCTTTTCTTAAAGCTGAGTTGTATTCCGTTGTGTGTATATATACCATAATTTCTTCATACCATAATTTCTTTATCCAGTTATCTGTTCTTGAACATTTGGGTTTCCAGATTTGGCTACTGTAAATAGTGCTGCAATGATCATAGAAATGCAAACATCTTCTCTGAGTAGAGTTTTTAGGTTCTTGAGTAGATGTCTGTAATGGGATTGCAGTCCAGTCTTTAGTTATTTGATAAGTTCTCATATTGTTTTCAAAAATGCTAGACCATTGATATTTCTACCAGCAATGAATGAAGTTTTGATTTTCCCAACATTCACACCAATACAAGTTTGTTTTTGTTCTTTGTGATGTGTGCCAGTCTCACTGGTATTAGATGATTTTATTTTGATTTGAACTTCCTTTATGATCAGTAGCACTGTCATCCCGTTGTTCATTGATTTGCTCGAGCAAATCAATGAACCAGTAACTTCTTCATTGTGAGACTTGTTGTTACTATTTTTGGCGTATCGAATACTCCACGGGTAGCTTGCCAAGCTCTGCCCTGCGGGCAGGATACTCCTGGTAGCTTTCGGAGTTCTCCAAGAGGGACGGAGGAATCGAACCCAGGTCGGCTGCATGCAAGGCAAACACCCTACCCTCTGTACTCTCACTCCAGTTCTATGATCAGTAATGTAAGACACTATTTCATATAGCTTTTAGACATCTGTATATCTTCATTGAAAAAGTTTCTATTAATCTACTCTCATTTTTTGAGGGGGTTAATTTTTTTTCTTATTAAGATTTACCAGTGCTTTAAATATCTTGGAAATTGACCCTTTTTCAGATGAATGGTGGGCAAATATTTTACCACAACCCATGTTTTTTTTTTTTTATTCTAGTCATTATTTATTTTGCAATGCAGAAGCTTCTTAATTTGATGTGGTCACATTTGCTTTGTTTCTGTTTGCTTGGTCAGTGATATTGACTCATGGAAGATATCTAAAGAATCAATGTCATGGGGCCGGAGCGATAGCACAGCAAGTAGGGTGTTTGCCTTGCACACGGCTGACCTGGGTTCAATTCCTGGCATTCCATATGGTCCCCCTACCACTGCCAGGAGTAATTCCTGAGTGCAGAGCCAGGAGTAACCCCTGAGCATCGCCAGGTGTGATCCAAAAAGAAAAAAAAAATCAATGTTATGAAGGATTTTTTCTGTTTTTCTCAATAAAATTTATGGATTAAGTTCTTATTTTGAGATCTTTAATCTATTTTGAATTGATTTTTGTATGTGGTGTGATGTATGGATTTGAGTTATTATTTTTTAATGTGTTATTGACAAATTTTCCTAATATCATTTGTGGAAAAGGCTTTTCTTGTTTTATTTTATGCACTTAGCTCCTTTGTTGAGAATTAGCTCACTGTGTACCTGAGGATCTATCTCTGGACTCTCAATTCTATTCTACTGGTTTGGTTGTCTATCTTTATCAAAATACCACACTCTTTTGACTACTGTAGGTTTAAAATATAACTCAAGTTTGGGAAGAGAAAAACCTCCTATATTCTCTTTTCCTAGAATTTCTTTAGTTATTTTTTAAAATTTCACATAAATTTTAGCAGTGTTTGGTCGGTGTCTTTAAAAAAGACATCTTCAAATTGTATAATGGTTATTTTAATGAGACTGCATTGGACATTTATACTGCTTTGGGCAGGATTGTTATTTTGACAATACAAATCCTTCTGTTCCATGAGCAGAGGATATTCTTGGTCTTCTTTTATTTTACTTAAAAATGCTATGTAGTTTTCTTTATATAAGTCTTCCACCTCTTTTGTTAATTCCCTATATTTGATTTTTGAGGTGCAATTATGAATGGCATAAATTTTTAAAAATTTCATTCTCTTCTATTATGTTGGTTGCATATAAATATGCCATAGATTTCTGCATGTTGATTTCATAGCCTGCTGCTTTGCTTATGAGTTAATTGCTTACGGTGTTTTTTTTTGGTAGAGTCTTTAGGGATTTTAAAATATTATATTATGTCACTGAAAATAGTGATAATTTGACTTTTTCTTTTCCAATCTGGATACCCTTGGTATCTCTTTCTTTTTTTCTGATTGTTATGGTGAGAATTTTTAATACTATATTGAATAATAGTGGTGAAAGTGGACAATCTTGTCTTGTGCCTGATCTTAGAGGAAAGACTTTCAGTTTTTCACTAGTGAATTTCATTTTATGTCTGTCATGAAATCGTCAGCAAGTTGATAGATTAATGAGTCAAAAGTTCCAGAAAAAGATCTAGAAGAATTTAGAAACCATCAGCATATGGGAATTATCTAGAAGCAGAAAAATGACAATGGTAATCATCATGTAAGCTTGGAGTCAGACTCTGGAAATAAACAGAGCTAAGTCTGAATCCTGGCTTCTTAAATATTCCTTCAACCATCATTTCCTTAAGTGCAAAACAGATATAATTCCAATTATTTCAAAGTGTTAATACACAGACTTTTAAAAAAATCTACCATATGGAGACCTCATAATACTATAGTTTGAGTCTGAGACCTAATAAGTCTTCATGGGTCAGTGAGACCCTAACCCTGGTACCACATTAAAAAATAAACTTGATGAAAGTAAAGTGAAATTTATTAGTTACACAGGCGGGGGGGCTAAGGGTGGGGGGCTAGGGGCATGGGGGGGTTAGGGGTGTGGGGGTGCGGGGTGGAGCTATACTGGGATTCTTGGTGGTGGAATATGTGCACTGGTGAAGGGATGGGTATTCGAGCATTGTATAACTGAGATTTAAACCTGAAAACTTTGTAACTTTCCATATGGTGACTCAATTAAAAAAAATAAATAAAATAATATAAAAAAAAAACTTGAGCTGGGGAAATAGTTCACTGGGCATATTCCTTAAAACCTGAGGCCTCAGGTTCAATTCCCAGCACTACATGACCCTGAGTGATTAGGGACCAAAGGGAACAGAACAGGTATGGCAGTATTAGAAAACTGCTTCTAAATAAAGGAATTAGCTGTATGAGAAGATGAAATGTTTTGAGAGTGTGCCTGATAATCTGAGTGATCCAATGATCAGAAAATAATCATCTCAACATCCTGCCTTGTTTTACAGCCACTCCCTGCTTTAAACTCAGTGAATGAAAAGTGCTTACCCATCTCCATTGTTAAAAAGATATAAACGGTGTCTGCCTTTCTCTAGAGCCCTGACTTGGAGACCTCTTATATGCTGAGAACTTTTCTGATTTTTCTTTTTCTTTTTTTTAAAACTAATTTTCCCCCTCCCCCACCCTCTGAGATCAGCCATTTCGTGTTGTCTCACACTTCCAAACCTGATTGCTTGACTGTAAGAACCTGAGTGCAATGTAACATGACCACTACCAGTAATAGTCTCTGGGTGCCACGGGGAACGTTCCCGTAAGTCTCCCAACACTAAGCTTCATGGAGTGGAGTATCTTTGTTTTTGTTCAGTGTGAGAAGAGGACCTGGACCATTCTACTGTCTCTGACCTCGTAATCATCACACCCTGTTTTTAAGTAACACAACACAATAGAAAAGTTTGCCATAATGATCACATCTATTTTATTACAAATGTTGGCATAAAATTGTGATAATTATGCAGTGAAATATGAGCAAGAATCTTGAATAAATGAGTAGGCTGGTACTCTATCCTTTTTCCCTCTCTCTCTTGTTTAGATAATTTCTGAAATTCTGTTTTCCCTTTGCTTCCATAATGCATAAGACTTCTATCACTCTACCTTTATTCTTTTCTAAAAATGTCTTTTCCCTTTCATTTTTTCCATTTCTTAATTGGTGTTAGGCCATTGATGGGATTACACACAGCTGGGTTCCTCTGCTGGGAAAAGACACAGAGAGAAGAAAGTGAGATACATGTTCAAGGGAGAACATGGGCTTGAAGTGCTTTTACACAATTTCAGCAATTTTCTTCCTCCTGGGGCTTTGCATACATAGAAGTTAATCTGGACAGTGTCACAGGAAAGCCTTGCACTGTTGGTTGTCTTTTCGTAGTCTCATAGATTTTTCTGTAGCTACTTCTTTTCTGAGGAGTCCACCTTCTCAGGTGGAGTCTTGGATTTCTGCATCAGGGCGGTACCTCAGTTTTTCCTCCCCAAAGATCTCGGGATTTGTACATTAAAGGAATGTGGCTGGGGCTGGAGAGATAAGACAGTGGATAGAGTGCTTGCCTTGCATGCGACAGACCCAAAGTTTGATCTTCTATATCCCATATGGTCCACCACCAGAAGTAATTCTTGAGTGCAGAGCCAGGAATAACCCCTGAGCATTGCTGGGTGTGGCCTCAAATCCAACAACAACAGAAGAGGGAGGTGGCCTTATGTTTTATATGTTTATATATTTGTATACGTGTGTGTGTGTGTATATACACAAACGTATCTCAAGGTATATACACAGTTACAAAGTTGTTCATGATTGGGTTTCATTCATACAGTGTTCCATCATCTATCTGTCCCTTCACCAGTGCACATTTCCCATCACCAGAGTTTATGTCTTTGGGCTACTTCAGGGCTAGGTAATCTTTTAAGTTTTGTTATTTCCCAAAAGTATATTACCAGGGCCCCCTTGCCTACCTGCTAGGGGGGCAAAGCTTTCTGCCAAAGCTTCTTCTCTCCTGAGGGGGTCCAGCCTTCTCTGGGTGGATGCTGGCACTATTTTGTCTTATTGGCTTCAGTTTCAGTGTCACCAAAGTAGGCCTGGCCACTACTTTAGGGTAGTGAGAGAGTAATTTGTTTGATATTCATCATAGTTTTGTTACTTCTGGAGAACTCATTGCCAGCCCTCGCTCAGTCCCTCTCCCTCCTCTAGTCCATTTGCCTGTGCCAAATCCTTTGGCTTCCGGGAGTCCTCTGGATCCATTGATCCTGCTGGATTGGAGGGTAGGGGTTTTATAGGGGTTAGTTAAGCTACTGAATATCTGTGAAGTTATGTTAGATGAGGTGCTGCAAGGATCTTGCAGGAATAGGTTTAATATCTTCAGCTGGGGTATGAGTATGAGTTATTTTATTTATTTATTTTTGGCTTACACTTGATTACTTCTGGCTCTGGACTCAGGAATCTGAGTCTGGCGGTGCTCAGGGGACCATATGGGATGCTGGGAATCGAACCCGGGTCGGCCGCATGCAAGGCAAACGCCCTACCCGCTGTGCTATCGCTCCAGCCCTGTGAGTATGAGTTATTTTGACCCAAATGAAGGACAAAGGTGAAATCAGGATCAAGGATCTCTTTGCTCAACACGGAACAGTAACCACTTGGAACTAGTTCTAATCACAAGAATCTCAAAAATGCCAGGTCTGGGCGTTTCCATCCTCTCAGTGATTTTCTGCTCTGCCTAGCCCACCTTTCTTCCACATCAAAGTACATTCTAGCTCCTGGGGAGGAATGTTTTTTTCTCTCTACCAGTTGAGGCTTGAAATATGCAGAAAGTTGTTGTGCCCTTTAGATTTTATTTTTTGTTTTAAGAAAAGAAAAGTTTACTGTTGTTGGTGGAGAGGGCCTGGTAGAGCCTGCAACCCCTGCATGGGCTGACGCCACAGTCCTGAACATCACAGCTGTCAAGATGCGCCTGAGAGCCTCCTGATTCACCCAGGCTGGGAGCTGGTCCTTGCAACCCAGATTTCTGGGAGCTGTTGTTCTTAGTCTGAGGCAAGGTTATGCTTCTCTTAGGAAAAGAACTTAGACCTAACCTCCACTTAGGTCCAAGTTTGGGGGTTTATTTTGACTTTTTTGCAGAAAATAATTTTTGAAGATGGTGAAACAGAACAGTTTTATTAAAGAAAAACTAGACATTTCTATGAGAGAATGTGGACTACTCCAGGGAGAGGGAAGAGAATCCCTAAAGGAAAGTAAAGAAAATTACACACCCTAAAGAAAGGCTGGGGCAATCCAAAATGGAATTCGGAATGCCTCACTTCCCTCACCCCCTGTGCAAGCTTGAGCCTGCTGGGCAGGCAGGGTCTTTGACAGACAGGACAAGGAGGACAAGAGTGAGGGCGGACAGGGCCTGCGCAGCCAGTGGCTACCTGCTCACCACCCTCACAGAGGTGTGGGAGATAATCTTCCGGAGGCCTCTTGGGGCTGCTGGCTTCCCCACTGCTATTCAGCAGGGTAGCAGAGGGAAGAGCAAGAAGAGGATCTTTTTTTTTTTTTCTGTTTGCTGCAAGTATAATAGGAATATAACAAATGACGTTGTAATAGTTATACCCAGTGTATTTTATACAAGACTACAAGCATTCATAATTACATATAAATTGTAGGTGGGGCTGGAACGATAGCCTTGCACGCGGCCGAGCCGGGGTCGATTACCAGCATCCCATTTGGTTTCCTGAATTACTGAGTGCAGAGCCAGGAGTAATCCCTGTGCATTGCAGAGTGTGACCCCCCCCCAAAAAAAAAAGCAAAAAAAAATTGTAGGTCAAATATTTCCTCCAATTTTTAACTCATTGCTATCTATTAGAAAATGGGTAGGGCCCTTTCCTTGCATGAAGCCTACCCAGGTTTAATTCTCAGCACAGTTTTTGGGCCCCAGACCCCTCCAGGAGTGATGGCTGAGCACAGAGCCAGTAGTGAGCAGGAGTACCACCAGGTGTGACCCCAGGACAAGACAAAACAAACACAAGCATGCATTTTGAATCTGTTGGTGGCAAATGAAAATGTGAACAGAAGTGATTATGGTATATGGAAGGATATCCCTCAAAGTCAAATGCAATCACTGCTTTTCAATTTTTAATTATTGGCATTTATACATTTTCCCTTAGTTATCTTTTTCTCCTAATAAGTTTGGAAATGTTTAAAATGTACAGAGATAATAAGAATTGTAGGCTTTACTTCTCATGTAGGAAATCCATTTAAATGTATTTTTAATAGTTACCTTTCTCAATGTTCAATAACTTAGATAAATTTCTATAGTAAAACTATCTGTAAGCGTTCTTCTGTCAGTTGTGATACATCATTGTTTTACAATTATCTAGAGAATCAGGAAGGTGAAAGAAAGAATAAAATCTACAAGAGACATAAAGAAAATTAAGTTGATTTCAAAGTACTGAACTAAGTTGTATGCCAATCTGATAATAATTATTTGGGTTTTTTTCTGGATAGTTTTTGTGTTTCATATCCAAAATCAAGGCAGTGATTTGCACTCAGAAAAACTCTTTTACTACTGAAAGATTAAGACCCCCATATTGAAATCAAGAAACACATTGCTGGAAATGCTTACAAAATGGTCTTGGGAGAATATAATAAAGAAATTGCTTCTGGGGTTGGAGAGATAGTATAGGAGTGTAAGGGAGACTGCAGCATTTACTGAATTGAGCAGTCCAGGATAAAACGGGCACTTGCTTTCTGAGCATTTCAGAAAGCAGAATGGATGTGAACAGTGAAAGGGGAAGTGGAATAATTTACACTTTGATTTAGTGCCACCTTGTGGAATTCAGAGAGATGGACTGAAGCACATTTCATGCTTCCCCCGCCCTCCCTTTTCCTTTTTCCTTTGGAGGTTGGGAGGGGGAGTTTGAGGCCACATCCTGTGGTGTTCAGGAACTATTCCTGGCTCTGTACTCAGGAGTGACCCCTGGCGATGAAGCACATTTCTTACTCCCCTCACTCATCACATCTTGTTTAAAAAGTCAGCAACAGTCACTGAAAGCCTAATCCTATATGGGCTTTTTATAACTGAATAATACAGGCAATACAAGAAAGTGGGAATCTCTAGTGAAAGTCCATCACATTGCAACGAGGGCTCAAATATATTTAAAACAAGCTTCAAGATTACAGACACATCATCTGTGTTTAGATTTCCCTGGGCAGTAATATATGATTTCAGTATATTTGTCCTTTTAGGGCCCAGGGGAAATCCCCTTCCCACTGGGTACTTTTTAGGCTGAACAAGTAAGCAAAACAGCAGTTGACAGGTTGGCAAAGGGGAAAAAATTAATTTAATAACATTTATATGGAGAATTGGGCTGGAGCGATAGCGCAGCTCGTAGGGCGTTCCCTTTGCACGCGGCAGACCTGGGTTCAATTCCTTGTCCCTCTCGGAGAGCCGGGCAAGCTACTGAGAATATCCCGCCCACGAGGCAGAACCTGGCTAGCTACCGGTGGCGTATTCGAGATGCCAAAAACAGTAACAGCAAGTCTCACAATGGAGACGTTACTGGTGCCTGCTTGAACAAATCGATGAGCAACAGGATGACAGTGATACAGTGATATGGAGAATTTGTCTGGCACTGAATTCTCAAGAACAGGGTTTAGATGGGATATTTATCTGCCCCGAGTTCAGGGAGCTGACTTGAGGCTTCAAGGAAAGCGAGGGCAGGGAGGGGGCAGCTTTATCTTTACTCTGAGAGTGAAAAAGGTAAAGTTCTCAACTCACACTTACTGATAACCTTGTGTCCTGACTCTACCCCTATACTTCATGTCATAAAGGGCGAGCAAAGATGACTTCTTTTATTATGAAAAAGACAAAGGACTGAGACCAAAGGCTCTTTTCAGCCTCTAGGAACTTGGGGTTCTTCACTTAAAATTATTTGCATTTCTAAAGTCTTTTTTTCCTGAGTTCCACAGGCATTCTATGAAACTTTTTTAAGGTGACATTTACTGAAGGAGGCCTAGTTTTTTTCTTATTGACTAAAGCCTAGCTGACCTTGAGACTTTCACAGGCATCAGACCAGAATTCTAGCGAGCCATATGCATCCAGGGAGATGGGTGAATCCTTGGCGTGGGGAAGATAGACCTTCAACTCACATGACACTTTCCTGTTTAGAACTGTTGAAAAGATAAAAGAATTTGGGCAAGGAGTAGAGGAGGTAGAGGCTGAAAGATAAAGCTTGGGGAGAAAAGATAGAGCAATGCCAGGAGAGGACAAGAAAGGGAGAATGTACAATAATGTACCAGAGTCTGGTTTATTTTTGCTTCAATTTGTCAAGTTCCTCATTAGCTTTGATCAGAGTATTTTAGTGAACAATTAACATTTTTGCAAGGCAGGGGGGATGTGGGAGGGAACCTGGGAACACTGGTGATAGGATTAGTGCTGGAACATTGAGTGTCTGAAACTCAACTATAAATAACTTTGTAAATCATGGCACTTTAATGAAATAAAATACAAATGGAAAAAATGGAAAAAAAATCAAAACTGTATGCACTGTGATTCACAAAGCTTTCCACAACTGAATTGCAGGCATGCAATGTTCCAACTCCAATTCTACTACCAGTGTTAGCATCCCTCCACCATGCTTCCAGGTTTTTCCTTGCCCACTTCTTCCCCCGTAGCTTGCCTACTTAATAGGCACATTTTGGGGTGGTTTGTTTTGGGGCCTCTCCCAGCCATGTTCAGGGGGTAACTTCTGGCTCTCAGCTCAAGTCACTCCTGGTGGACTCAGAGAACTATTTGGATGCTCCTGATCAAACCCAGGTTGGCAGCGTACCAACAAAGTGTCCTACTCACTGTACTATCATTCAGACCTCTAATAGACACAGTTTGAAGTTTAACTATTATAGTTTGGTTGCACTTGTGTTGGCCCCTCGTAGTTTAAAGATTTTTTAAATTTCTGTTGTTCAAATGCTCAAATACACTGTAGAATCATGATTTTTTAAATTTGCTTTTTGGGTTACATCCAGCAATGCACAGGGGTTACTGGTTACTCCTGGCTCATGCACTCAGGAATTACTCCTGGCGGTGCTCGGGGAACCATATGGGATGCTGGGAATCTAACCTGGGTTGGCCGCGTGCAAGGCAAATGCCCTACCTGCTGTGCTATCACTCCAGCCCCGGCCCTAGTAGTTTAAATAAATACCTTGCCTCTGTACCGCTGATGTGATAGCCCCTGTGTTATCACCTGACTACCTCCTCTTCCTCCTCCCTCCATTTCACTCCTTCACTGGCTCTTCCATCTCTGTAATCTACGAACAAGCATTTGCCCACTTTTGATACCTTACATTCCCCTGTCATGCCTACTGCTGCTTGTGGCTCCACTTTAGCTCCATTTTAGACATCCCTGCAAATTCCTGTGCTCACTCTGAGACTAGGTAGTTTACTTTTTCCCACGACCATAAATTCTGCCCTAGCTCTTGGGCTCATAAGGGAATAGAAAATAATGAACAATACCCAGGGACATGGTCAGATAAATAACCTAAAAGACCCTAAATACATTACTCAATACTTTTATTTTTGAAAATATTGAAGAACCTTGGAACCAGGGATGAACAGAGACCTGATGTGTGGCTCCTGAATTGAACTTTGATGTGAACTTTCCATTGAAGATCTCAGCATGTCAATAAAAAATATTTTGTCCTGACCGCCAAGATGTGATCCTGGGGGCCGCACACATGTGCGGCCTCTCCGCAGCTGTACAAGCGTGAATCCAGACCCAGCAAAACCTCTTTCGGTGTGAGCAACTCCTCGCAGAAAGTCTCCAGCCTGAGAACTAAGCCTCGGCCCCGTGCCCGCCCAGGAGAGGAAAGGTATTTCTCTCTCTCGCCTCTTTCTCTCTGGGGATGAAGGGCGCGGTGGCCGCCATATTAAGACGACCACAGATTGGGTTTTCAAGCCTGCAATTATCTAATATCTGGAAGAAATCTCCCTGGACTTCTTGTTAAAGTACAGAAATTCAAAACCGCGAGGCCGCTACTGCGGCTGTGCAATCTTATTTGTCTTCACAGTAGGTCTGAATCTAGTGGGGTACTCCTAACAACAATAGTGAGGTTTGTGTTGAAATATTGAATGTAACCAAAGTAAACAGAATGTAAAATGAAACTTATCAGTTACAAGGTAGGGGTGTGGGGGGGCGGGATGGGAGGTGTACTGTGTGGTTTTTTTTTTTTTTTTTGGTGGTGGTATATGGGCACTGGTGAAGGGATGGTTGTTTCAGCATTGTATAACTGAGACCTAAGCCCGAAAGCATTGTAATCTTCCACACGGTGATTTAATAAAATAAAATAAAAATAAATAAATAAAAAAAATAAAAAAAAATTAAAAAAATATTTTGTCCATAAGACTTGTGAAGGTTGAATTCTAATTAACAATCTTGTTAAAATCAAGTATTCTCCAGGATGCAGACTGAAGATTCAATCTCTCCTTGGAAAAATTATGCTTTTTATAAAGGCACAATTAATACAATTGAAATGAGAGCACCTAGAAGCAGTGGGCATATTTTTCTGGGGGGAACAGGACTTCTACCAGTGACTGTTGGTAAAAATGTGACAGAGTACAACTCATATCATTAGTACCATGACTGTTAGTCACCTCCAAACAAATATTAACAGTCTGTGCTTTTCATATAATATATATATACATATATAATTCTGGTATCTCTGGACGAGAATAAAAATGGAAGCACCTCATCTTCTGTCAATGGTCATATCAGCAGTGTTCATTCAAGTGAATACTAGGTAGAGAGCACATCCCACACATGGTAAGACCAACTGGAACAAACTCTTAAGGCCTACGTATGTTTAGTGTCCTTGAAGTCTTCTTATGATTCACATCACTTTTATTGATTTATTTTAATTTTGTTTAAATTTATTTTCATAAAACTGTTCACAATAATGGATTACATTCAATGGTTCAACACTAGTCCTACCACCATTACACCTTCCCACCACCATTATTTTGAATTTTCCCACTACCATTCAAACCTGCTGAACAGGCAGATGCTAGGCAATTTATTTTGTATTGCTTGTTGTGAATAGCAGGAGATGTCGCGTGGCTGCAACAGTGGCCACGCAGTCCTAAAATTCTATCTAAAATTTTTAGACATTTAGGTAGCGGAGAAATCTCTGCAGTAAACTGCTCAGTTCTAAGATTCTTTTGTGAGTTTCTGGATCATGACTGTTAATGTGCTTAAATAGCAGCTGGAGGTGGTTCATGGTCGTGACATCCAGGGTCCCATAGGGGCGGGAGTTTGCAGTCACTGGTCCCATGTACCTGGGCTCTTCATTGGGTTCTGGAGGTTGGCGGTCTCTGGGATTCCTATGTCACATCACTTTTAAATACACACACACACACACACACACACACTTCATAAATGATTATTCCTTTTCAAAGGAAAGGATCCACAGGGATGCCAAAAAACAGCAACCACATCACCACTCAGGTATGAAACAGAGAATAAATAGTGTCGGAAGTGATTCTTGAGCAGGGACTTCTGACCTGTGTTGACTTATCAGTCATCATGCACTTCACAGCTGCAAACCTGTGGCAAGGCCCACTGGATCTCTGGGGGAACCCACCTCTTGAAGGCTGGAGTATGCAGTTGTGCATCTCAGGCAAGGTCTTTTAGTGTCTTCACAGTCAATCCTCTATTACACAAAAGTCAAACAAATTAGACCCATTACAGACGATCTTCAAGGCTTGCTAGAGTAAGGTCATTAGTTTCTGCACTTTGCCTGAGGATCAGGAAATCTTTGTGCTGGAAAAGAGTGGGATGGCTTCAGGTGTATCCTGTTTGGAGACATGTAAGACTTGGAGCATTGATTGTGAGGAGTGACCAGGAACTTTCTGTAAGCAGGGCATCCTGAGTAATTATTAGAGGGAGTACATTTGTTTCACTTTAGGTTGGTTCTAAGTTGGAAGTGGCAATAAAAATAAGACTCAGGGGCCAGAGAAATGGAACAGCGGGTAAGGTGCTTTCTGTGCATGCAGCTGACCCTGTTTCAATCCTAGGAATCTCGTATGGTTCCTTGAACAATACCAGGAGTTATTTATGAGTGTAGAGACAAGAGTAACTCCTGAGAATTACGGGATGTGGCCCCAAAACAAAAACCAAAAACTAAAAACCAAACAAAAACACTAAGAGTATCTCATTGTTAGAGATGTAGTTTAGTGGCAGAGCACTTGCCTTGCATGTATGAGGTACTGGGTAATGAAAGGAAGAAATGAAAGGAAGAGAAAGAAAAAGTGAATATCTTTATAAATAAAATCTGAAATAATTGGAACTGACTTTTGTTTGTTAAATACAGCAGTCAAAGTTTTGTAAGTTTGGCTTATAAACAGTGTGCCTACCTTCTGATTAGAAACAGTAGAGGATGGGCTGGTTCTCTCTTTTGTTGCTACAGATTTTGGGTTAGAATCATGTTATTGCATATGGACTGGTTATGACCCACTTGTCTGTAAACAGAATGGGAAAAAGAAAACCAATTCTAAGAAAGCAGGTGAACGGGATTAAAGGAAGAGTTTATTTACATTGAAGACCCAGAACTTCAATGTTTTGGATGATATTAGGGTCTAAAGAATGAGAACAAGTAAGCTAGAGAGATAACTCAGTGAACTGGAGCACGTGCTTTGCATGCAGGAGTCCTGGGTCCATCCCAGGTATCTCAATGTTTTTCAACCACCTTAGGGAGGGACTCCTGAGTATTGAGCCAGGAGTGGCATGTGGTTGGGTCTTGCAAACAACGACACAAAAAGCAAAAAGGAAAAGGAGAAAAAGAATATTAAAAAATGTGAACGTCAGGAGCCCAAGAAATGAAATGGAGTATATGACTTGCATTCATTAGGCTTAGGGTTTTATTTCTGGCACTGCATGGGCTCCCAAGTGTTATTAGGTTGTCATATATAGTCTTGTGAGACTTGGAGCGATAGCACAGCGGGTAGGGTGTTTGACTTGCATGCGGCCAACCCGGGTTTGATTCCTCCGTCCCTCGCGGAGAGCCTGGCAAGCTACTGAGAGTATCCCGCCCGCAAGGCAGAGCCTGGCAAGCTACCCGTGGTGTATTCTATATGCCAAAAACAGTAACAAGAAGTCTCACAATGGAGATGTTACTGGTGCCTGCTCGAGCAAATCGAACAATGGAAGGGCAGTGCTACAGTGCTACATATAGTACTGGTGACCTCAAGCATTTCTGAGCCCAAACCACATCATATATATATATATATGTATATATATATATGTAAAAAAATAAAGCACGCCGAGGGGCGTGTGCACTCGCGGGCTCTCCAGGTGGCTCTGTCTCACTGCCCGCGTTCGGTGCTCTGGAACCTCTGTGTGTGGCTGTCGGTCAAGGGCAGGCGATGGAAGGAAGAAGGCCAAACTGGTTGCTCGATCAGTTTATTTCATTCTCTCTCTCTGCTTCTCTCCCGGCTCTGGATCTCTCTCTGGATTTGTGGATCTGGGCCCCCCAACCCACTCTTACAGTTTAGTTAAATCCCCCCAGCATGAGGGGGTTGGGGCGTACACATAAGTACACACATTGTGGTCACAATCAATAGGGTAAGGTTCCTTTCCCTCAGAGGATGATTCTCCTAGGACTGACTCTCTTTCAGCAGGAGGATCCACCCAAGGGTGGAGTCCCATGAGTGTGTTTCTCCTCTCCTCATCCAGCAAACATATAAGAATTCATAATATTAATCATTTTGTATGGACACAGTAAGAAATGCATTAAAGCTTAGAGAATTGCTCTCCTGGGGCCATCTCGATCTCAGACTACAGTGCTCAGGCCAGATCAGTCTTTCCTATCCCTAGCAGGGTCCTAGTCTCATCATTACTTTTGGATCATGACAGCATTTGTCTATGATCAAGCTCTTAATTTATAGTTAAGAATTAGGCACTTTGGCCAGGCCCATCTCGATGCCAGGGTAGCAGATAACTCACGGCTTGCCCTGGATTCGTCCCGTCCCTCGTTGGGACCCTGCTTTTGGGGTGCTAGGAACTGAGGGCAACTGAGGCTTAAGTGGAGAAAGCAGATGCCCAGGAGGGAATAATATTCGAGGTCAATTAAATCCCAAGTTACAAAAGCATAATATTGTCTTCTTGTGTCTATACAAAAAGGACGTAGCTTTGAATAAACTATGCAAAGGACTCAAGGAGAAGAGAAAAACAATATATACAAATCAACAGAACATTAAGAAAGAAGCTACAAATAAACACAGAAGATGGGAGCACTGTAATGGGAGTAACCCAATAAACCTAAACTACCTGAGGCTATGTTATCCTACATATATATATATATATATATTTTAATTGAGTCACCGTGAGATACAGTTACAAAGTTTTCATATTCACATGATAACTTTGGGCATGAGCATTGAGCTCTCAGAACTGCACAGCTGAGCTGAGTAATCACCAGAAGTTGCCTTGGAACCCCCTGAGCACTTCTTGGGAGTCTCCTGACCCAAAACTAAAATGGTATAAAATGAAAAAAAAATGTGAGTGAGGGAAATCTAAACACAAAGGTAATTTATGAATAGGAAATAAAGAAATAAATTAATTGAAAATTGAACATCTATATCTGAATCTTCAACATTTGTCTCAGAGTCTGTTGAATGTATAACAACACGAATGAGGATAGGGTGCTGTTAAAAAAAAAAGAAGAGTTGGATTTATACACTGTTTTTTCAGGCATGAGACCCAGGTTCAATTCATGGTCCTCCAAGCAACAGAGTGACTTCTGATCTCAGAGCGAGGAGTAGATCCCAAGCACCATCGGGTATGACCCCCAAAATAAAAAGTAAATTTAGAAAAAAATTTAGGCACTGTGATTTTCAATACTGTTAATATCAATGTTTTAGGAATACAGTACTGTTATACTACACATTCTCTATCTCTAGGTCTCCTCTTATCTCCAAATTCTACCATTTAGCAAACTCAGTTCTGATAGATATAATTCTTTGTTGGGTTCACTAATTAAATCATTTAAATTTATTCCAGTAAAATATGATAGACATATTTTACAGGAGACACAAGTTGCGTCTTTCAGTTTTCCCATTCATGTGTTATAAAATTCACGCATAAATCAGGGATTAAGACTTTGAGCATGAATGTATTAATTGTATTTCAGTTGTCAAAAGAAAACTCCTAAGAGTTTGAATAAATTTGTCATGGAATGATAATGAAATCACAGCTACAACAAAAATTTCCAGTTTGATCTTCTACATTTCTTAAGTAAATTTGGAGATTTTTGTCTTTAGTTGTCAAAATGTTTTTTTTCTTTTTGGGTCACACCTGGCGATGCACAGAGATTATTCCTGGCTCTCCACTCAGGAATTACTCCTGGTGGTGCTCAGGGGACCATGTGGGATGCTGGAAATCGAATCTGGGTTGGCCGCATGCAGGGCAAACGCCCTTCCTGCTGTGCTATCTCTCCAGTCCCTAATGTCAAAATTTTGTCAAAAAAAAATTTTTTTTTTGCCACATCCAGCAGTACTCAGGGGCTACTTTCAGCTAGCTGCTGAAGGTTACTCCTGGGGATAAAACTTGGATCTCTTGCGGGCAAAGCATGCACTTTAACTGGCTGATCTATCTCTTTGCAGTCCAAATTTTGGGCATGGTATAAAAATTAAGATGATTTGGGGCTGGAGAGATAGCACAGCGGGTAGGGCGTTTGCCTTGCACGCGGCCGACCCAGGTTCAAATCCCAGCATCCCATATGGTCCCCTGAGCACGGCCAGGGGTAATTCCTGAGTGCAGAGCCAGGAGTAACCCCTGTGCATCGCCAGGTGTGACCCAAAAAAAGCAAAAAAAAAAAAATTAAGATGATTTGTTCCTTAAACAGTTATTTTGGGGGTGAAGAGATAATATAGTGGGTAAGGCTTTACTACCTTACTTTTACCTTGCATGCAGATTACTTGGGCGATAACACACCAGGGCGTCCTTATAGTCTCCCAGCACCATGGGGCCTAAACACCACTGAATCACAGGGCCCAAGTACTAAACCATCAGGCCTTCACAGCGAGGCCAAGCATTACCAAGAGTGGTTCCTGTGCCCCCTGAACTCTGCTTGGGTGACCACCCCCCAGAAAAAAAATACCCTTTATAACTATGTATGACAGATTGGGGAGAGGAAAAAGTACCTTGGGGAGACGAAAACTAGCACATTAGTAACAACATTTAAAACATCTTCATGAACAGATCTTGTTACTAATACAAATCCTGGAAAGTCATAAACAGAGGAAAGGGAGATTTTGAGACCTAGCATGAACACCTTCATGGCCTGAAATAAAATGCGAATAACCCTACAGAGGCAGTTGTTGAATTGCACCCAAATTCTACGTAATCTCCTAAAACTTGGACCAAGTCTCTACCACCTGATCTCCAGGGAGCCATGGATCTTTTTTTTTTTTTTTTTTTTTTTTTTTTATGATCAAGCAAGCAAAGGCAAAAGGCTCTTTATTTCTCTCAAGCTAGTTTTTTATAATAGATTACATGAGGAAGTAGGCAAAATGGGGAAGTAACAATACATGCACATTTTCAGTGACACAGGGTGCAAGCCCTAACAGCGGGCGCATGACAGTTATCTCGGGCATTGTTCAGAAACTTTACACAATGTGTTCTAACATTTTCCTGAGAAGAGGTTAATTTCTTTCTTTTTTTTTTTTTTATTGAATCACCAAGTGGAGGGTTACAAAGTTCTCAGGATTATGTCAGTTATACAATATTCAAACACCCCTTCCTTCACCAGTGCCCATCTTCCATCCCCAACCCCCCCAGTATATCTGCCGCCCCCTCCCACCTCCCTAGTCCCCACCCTTGTACGTGATAAGTTTCACTTCATTTGCGCTTATCTCGATTACATTCCATGTTTCAACACACAACTCACTACCGTTGCTGGGGTTTCCCCCCAAAAAGAAAAAGACAGTCCTATTGCCAATGAGGCATTTGATAATTCTCCATTACTAAGCATATAGAGATATTAAGTCCTGCTGTTTGTTACATAACTTTTCTTTTTCCCCCTTGCCCCGCGCCACCGAGTTCACACCTGTTTAGTAATCGCCACGCTGTCTGACAAAGGGAAAAAAAACCGAAGAGGATGGTTATTTCCCGTCATCAGCCGGCGTGGGGCTCTGGCTTAGTTGATAGTCTAGTAGAGTGTCTGCAAGCAGTTTCTGGAACCAAAGCTCTTGCGCTGATATCGGCTCCAGCTCGAGATACCACCAGCGTCCCGCTGGTCCATGTACCTAATTTTTCCCCTTATTTCCCATTCCCACGCCACCAGGTCTGTTTGCTTAATAGACATCACACTATGTTTTACACCACGCCGTGTTTCTTCCCGAGAAAGAAGGATATTTCTTCTCAGCCAGCGTGGGGATATAGCTTAGTTCAGTCTAGAGAGATAGCTACCATTTTGATTGCCTTCAATATTTCAACAAAATACTTACTATTCTTGTTAGGATCACCCACAAAAGTCCGACCCATTAAGAAGGAACCATTACATATTGCTGATACTAAGATGACATTAGGTTGCGCGGCCGCTGCCGCGGCCGCGCGGTTTTGGGTTTCTGTCTAAAGTCCAGGGAAAAAGTTGAAGGAGAGAGAGAGAGATTTCCGCACGGGGGACCTGGCGGAAACTCTCAAGTCACATACTGCAGGTTGCTGGTGGGCTGCCGGTGTCCCAAGCAGCTCCATCCTCTTCGTCAGTCATTCTGGGGGTGCGGGCGCGGAGAAATGGGAAAGCCCACGTGGCTGCACTCTCTTTAAGTGTCCGATGAGGGCGGAGACCGGTACTTCCCCGCCCTCGATCCCCCGCCAGCCGCGCCGCACACTTGGGTGCGTCTCTCCATTTTGTAGGGAGCCATGGATCTTAACCCACTCAAGTGAGTGCTTGCTTTTTCTGAGGTAAGAAATAAAAGAAATGAAGCTCATTCTTCGCCCCATTTTTTGATGGGGTTGGATGTTTTCTTCTTGTAGAGGTCAACCAGTGCCTTGTATATCCTTGATATCAGCCCCTTATCAGATGGGTATTGGGTGAATATCCTTTCTGATTCTGTAGATTGCCTTTGTATTCTGGTCACTGTATCTTTTGCAGTGCAAAAGCTTCTTAGTTTAATATAGTCCCATTTGTTTATCTCTGTTTCCACTTGGTTGCTCAGTTACGAATGGCTAAAAGGCACATGAAAAAATGCTCTTCATCACTAATCATCAGGGAGATGCAGATCAAAACAACTATGAGATACCACCTCACACCACAGGGACTGGCTCACATCTGAAAGAACAAAAGCAACCACTCTTGGTGTGGATGTGGGGAGAAAGGAACCCTCCTACACTGCTGGTGGGAATGCTGACTGGTTAAGCCCTTTTGGAAAACAATATGGTCACTTCTCAAAAAATTAGAAATTGAGCTCCCATTTGACACAGCAATACCACTTCTGGGAATATATCCCGGAGAGGCAAAAAAGTACAGTCGAAATGACATCTGCACCTGTATGTTCATTGCAGCACTGTTTACAATAGCCAGAATCTGGAAAAAACCTAAATGCCCAGGAACAGATGTCTGGTTAAAGAAACTTTGGTACATCTACAAAATGGAATATAAGTGGATCAACATGGAAAGTATCATGCTAAGTGAAATGTGTCAGAAAGAAAGAGACAGACATAAAAAAATTGCACTCATTTGCGGAATATGAAACAACAGAATGGGAGATTAACACCCAAGAATAGTAGCAATAAGTACTAAGAGGCCTGCTCCACGGCTTGGAAGCTGACCTCACATGCTGGGGGAGAGGACAGCTCAGACAGAGAAGGGAACACCAACTAAAGTGTAGTGGAGGATCCACTCAGGATGGGAGAGGCAGGTTGAAAGCAGACTATAGATTGAACACGATAGCCACCTAGTATCTCCATTGCAAACCATAACACCCAAAAGGAGAGAGAGAGAACAATAAGGAATTCCCTGTCACAGAGGGGGGGCGGGGAGACAGCATGGGGGGAAGGGACCCTGGGGCCATTGGTGGAGGAGAATGGGCACTGAAGGAGGGATTGGTACTCGAGTATTGTATAACTGTAACACAGGCATGAAACTCTGTAACTGCACCCTCACGGTGACTCATTAATAAAAATACATAAATAGGGGCTGGAGCAATAGCACAGTGGGTAGGGCGTTTGCCTTGCACGTGGCCGACCCGGATTCGATTGCCAGCATCCCATGTGGTCTCCTGAGCACCGCCAGGAATGATTCCTGAGTGCAAAGCCAGGAGTAACCCCTGTGCATCGCCAGGTATGACCCAAAAAGCAAATAAATAAATAAAATAAAAAATAAAAAAGAAGAAAAAATAAAATACCTGATAATGAATAATAATCAATGTTAAAAAAAAGAAATGACGCTTATTTCAACAGAGGCCTAGACTCTTGTCCTCCATGTGAGAAGGAATTCAAGGAGAAGATAAAGGCAGAATTTGTTAAAGGAAGAGATAATACAAATAGAAAGGGATGCAGGACCATCTGCATGCTGCTCTGCCACTCCAGGTGAGACTTGCCTCCATCTGACGTTACTTGACCCAATCTGGAGCAGAAGGCAGAGCCCCTCCCTTTCTGTTAGCCTTCCAGCAGCCTCCACACCTGACCTGCGCTCTATAAACAGGTCCACACCACAGCTCCTTCCTGACCTACCTGATGCTCCTCCATCCCAGGTGAGGCTTCCCTCTGGCTGACATCATTACTGGCACTTGGCATCATTAGCGGCACTCAACAAATTACAAGCTGCCCACAGTTAATCTTCCTGTCTTTTGGTGCAGATGGGTAGAGAAGAAAGAGAGCATCCTTAGTTTAATCCCTCGACATCTTTCAGGGGGTGAAATTATAGTCTCATTTCCAGTACAGCAAGAACAGTATTAAAAAATCAATGGGGAAAAACATGTAGAAAACCGCAAATTCAATGAGTGAAAACAATATCACTGAAGACATAAACAACACCAATAAATCCTCAATATCTTTAATGACACTATGATGAGGATGTTCTATGAGTTCATTGACATGATAGCACAGGTAGTCAACAAATAACAAGAAAGCATGAGTCTAAATGAAAAAAAAGGCCTCTCTGCTGCTGCACGAGCAAGATCCTGTAGGCCAACTGGACTACTTTGGACACAAGCAGCTCGCAAAAATGCCTCCAGACTGTGAACTGAGCCACTGCCCCATGCCTTGCCAGCGGGCAAGGGTTTCTCTCTCTCTCAACCCTTCCTTCCTGGGCACAGCATGGCAATTGCCGCTTTTTGAGCACAAAATGGAGGTACCAGTTTGGCTGCGGCGGGATGCCTGCGAGATCCCAGGGAGCGGGGAGTACCGGCCCCGCCCTCTGCTGATATTTAAGCGCAGCGGCCACACGTGTGCGGCCTCTCTGCTGCTGCATGAGCACGATGCCGGAGGCCAACTGAACTACTTTGGACACGAGCAGCTCGCAAAAATGCCTAAAGACTGTGAACTGAGCCACTGCCCCATGTGGCGCCAGCGGGCAAGGGTTTCTCTCTCCAGGTTTTTCCATCTTATGAGCACCAAAAAAGGGAAGTAAAAGCTTGCAGTGATGCAATTTCTGGCAGAATTTTCCCTGGACTTTATACAGAAATCCAAAACCACATGGCGGCAACAGCGGCCGCGTGACCTAATATCTCTTAATTGTCAGCAATGTGAAATGGTTCCTTTTTAGCAGATCTGACTTTGGGGGGAAACTCCAAACAATAATAATGAGTTTTTTGTTGAAATATTGAAGGTAATCAAAGTAACAGCCATTTCTCTAGACTGTGAACTAAGCCATAGCCCCTGCTGGCCGAGGAGAGGAAATATCCTTCTTTCTCGGTTCTTTTCCCTTTTTGGGGAGAAACGCGGCATGGCGTCCACCATATTATGAGGTCTATTAAGCAGGCACAAACTTGGTGGTGCAGGAAGGGGAAAAAAATTATGTACTTGGAACAGCAGGACGCTTGGGCAGTCTTGGACCGGGGCCAATACTAGCGCACACCCCACCGAGATTCTACCCGGGTGGCCACACTTTGGTGCAGCCGCTTTGCTGCTGATCAACCAGAATACGGAGGCCAACTAGACTACTTTTGGTTCCAGAAACTGCTTGCAGCCATGTCTCTAGATTGTGAACTCAGCCATAGCCCCATGCCGGCTGAGGATGGGAAATATCCTTCTTGCTCGGTCTTTTTTGTACCTTGTCAGGCTGCGTGGCGTCAGCCATATTATGAGGACTATTAAGTAGGCACTAACTTGGTGGCGCGGGAAGGAGGAAAAAAAAAGAGTTTTGTACTTAGAACAGCAGGACTTCATATCTCTTCATTCTCAGCAATGAAAACTAATTATCAAATGCTTCCTTGGCAGTAGGGCTGTCTTTTTTGGGGGGAAACTCCAACAACAATAGTGAGTTTGTGTTGAAATATGGAATGTAATCAAGGTAAAGAGAAAATGAAGTGAAATTTATCAGGTACGCAGGAGGGGGTGTGGGGGTGGGGAGTGGGAGGTCTACTGGGGTTTTTGGTGGTGGAATATGGGCACTGGTGAAGGGATGGGTGTTTGAGTATTGTATAACTGAGACATAAGCCTGAGAACTTTGTAACTTTCCACATGGTGATTCAATAAAAAATAAATAAATAAATGAAGGGACCCTCTGCTCTTAAAGACTTTGATTCCAGAGGTCTTCTAACCCATTTTGGCATCCAGAGCGGCTTCTTACAGCAATGCACTGGGACTGTGAGTTGGGCTACAACTCCGCGCTGCCCAGGGATGGATTTTTCCTCTCCACCCTGTTTTTCTGCTCGGAAAATGGCGGTTTCAGCAATATCCACGTGGTGAGAGCCACCTTCTAAGATCCTAACCCAGAGGTATGCGGTTTTTACAGTTTGGGGCTCATAGGCAATCATGGGAAGTTGGTTTTACCGGCATGCCCTCGGCCCAGATAAATCTGGAGCTGCTGAGCGCGAAACGGCCCCTCTGCTCCTAAAGACTTTGATTCCAGAGGTCTTCTAACCCATTTTGGCCCCCAGAGCGGCTTCTTACAGCAATGCACTGGGACTGTGAGTTGGGCTATGCAATTTCTGGCAGAATTTTCCCTGGACTTTATACAGAAATCCAAAACCGCGCGGCCACATCAGTGGCCGCACAACTTAACATCTTTTAATTGTTTGCAATGTGAAACGATTCCTTTTTTTTTAATCAGGTCTGACTTTGGGGTGAAACTCCAAACAATAGCAGTGAGTTTTTTTGTTGAAATATTGAAGGTAATCAAAGTAACAGGCATTTCACTAGACTGTGAACTAAGCCATAGCCCCAAGCCGGCCAAGAAGAGGAAATATCTCTCTTTCCCAGTTGTTTCCCATTTTCGGGGAGAAACGTGGCATGGCGTCCACCATACTATGAGGCGCAGGAAATGGAATGAGAAAAAAAAAGGAAAAGAAAAGAAAAAAAGAGTTATGTACTTGGAGCAGTGGGACTACATATCTCTTCATTCTAAGCAATGGAAAACTAATTATCAAATGCTTCCCTGGTAGTAGGGCTGTCTTTTTTGGGGGGAAACTCCAAAAAGAATAGTGAGTTTTGTGTTGAAATATGGACTGTAATCAAGGTAAAGAGAAAATGAAGTGAAATTCATTAGTTACACAATTGAGGGTGGGGGCGGGGGCGGGAGGTATACTGGGGTTTTTGGTGGTGGAATATGGGCACTGGTGAAGGGATGGGTGTTTGAATATTGTATAACTGAGACATAAGCCTGAGAACTTTGTAACTTTCCACATGGTGAGTCAATAAAAAAATGAAAAAAATACTTCAATCAGAAATGACAGAAATGAAAAACATGTATGGTGATATTAAAAAAACACAATAGAAGATCTGAATAGCAGAATAGCAGAAGCTGAACAAAAGATGGAGGAGCTCCAAGATGAGAAGGAAGAAATTGATAAAAACAATATATATGTAATATTTATTGTTTATGACTGTACAAGTCCCTTCTTGAGCACAAGTGATGTGTCTAAAGTCATTTGGCATTGAAGAACCGCTTTTCACCTTTGAGCTTGTTCTGAATTATAGTTGTAAAGACTATGAATAGTGATGTTTAATGTTTTCTGAGTGTATTTAATCAGGGCTTCAATGTGCCAAACAATATCTTCAATTATAATTTGTGGGACAAAGAAAAAGGATAGATGATCATACCAATGAAAAACTGACCTAGCCCAATGGTGCGGTAGCTATAAGTAGTTGTTGGGTATTGGCAGTACTTTAATAGGTCGGCCTGGTATCCAAGAAAATCCGAAAGTGCATCTACCGTTTCACTCTGGAGGGAGGCAGGGTCAAATATTTTCTCCACATAATCAATAAGTTACATTTAGAGTTAGACATCTAATTTCCGTTCTGCGTTTCCAGTTGTTTGCAATTCAATCAGTAGGATTCAAAACTTGGACATGTCCACACATGAATGGATTTAGCTATCTTATATCTCAGGAACAGGTGGAGTATGTGAAGTCTGGTGGCTGCTTTTGTTCCCAGTAAAAGGGCTATTTTACTATGCTATCCTTTAGAGGGAGTCATCCAAATGTACCCATACCAAACTTGGTACTGTCCTTCTTCTGTAAACCTAACATTTGTAAGAGAAACATGGGTTCCGGAGGCATTCAAATGGATGTCATTATAGGCATTAGCCTCCAATAAAATTTTACTGGCAGCAAAGGATTTGTTGTGTTCAGACTCTCTCACAGATGTGGAAATACTAGGTCAATCAGTTACATTAGATTTGATAATAGAAACATCAGCTAGACCTAACATGTTTCATTTGCAATGAGTTATAAACTTCTAGAGGATTGATCAATCTGTTCCTTGCAGTGGTTTACACCTACCATGCAAACTCTACAGTGTGGGAATTTATACTCCTAACAAAACCCCCCAAGGATGGGATATAACCCTTGGTAAGACAGTTCAGGTATCACAATGCAAAGAGTTTATAAAAATTCACCCAGAAAATAATAATATAGCAGGAAAGGATAAAATGGAAAACAAATAGTTGCAAAAATGTGCTGGGCAAACATAGAATAAGAATATTTAGAATCTTTTAGATATAGGGACAACATGAATAGAAAATTGTCACAACTTTATACTTTAAAAAATTAATTTAATTTTTTTTAGCTTTTTTGGGGGGGTCACACCCAGCGATGCACAGGGGTTACTCCTGGCTTTGTACTCAGGAATTACTTCTGGCAGTGCTCGGGGGACCATATAGGATGCTGGGAATTAAACCTGGTTTGGCTGCATGCAAGGCAAGTGCCCTACCCACTGTGCTATTGCTTCAGCCCACAACTTTATACTTTTAAGGGTGCCTACTGATTAGCTCTGTGAAATACCTCAGTCTCTGATCTTCTTGTACCTATTCCATGTTAATGTCTCTGTGAACTCAAAACTCAAGCTGTCAGTGTCAGCTCAGGTGTCCAAGAGATGTGATATTGAATAAATGGCAGCCTGTAAGACCACTCATGCTGCTCAGGTGATCCTAAATCTTAGACAGCCCATGTGTTCATTTGTCTCCCTGTTTGTCTAATTTTCTGTGACCAGCCTTACTGGCTGATGCTTCAGGACCTCACCTTTTGCATTCTGATACCTGTGGGAACTTGGCAGGATTCATGACACTGCAGTCCTAGAGAACTATGAAGTCCACATACCCAGTAGGAATTTTGATTCTTCTGCATACTGGTGAGCCCACTGCAGGAAAGTATTAGGTTCTGCTTCTACTGACTGTCTATTGCTTATTACTAGCAGAAATAACCACAGGGACTCCGCGCCAGGCTGCTTTCACTCCGGGCACCCCAGAAAGGGGTGGGTGAGAACCCTCCCCATCCCAAGGGACCCAACCCCCGGCAGTCGACCTTCACTACCCAACCATCGTCACGCTCCGGATGCTCTGGCTGAGCCTCACGCATGAATGAAGTCCCACGGAACCCAGATAATGCAGAACTTTGTGACCTTGGACTCTGGACTCAATGGGCCCAGAAGCAGAGATCCTCTGCCTGCTATTCCCAATCTCCAGTGACCCAGGAATCACACCCATAAGCCACACCCTGCCACACCCTGCTGGCACCAGATAATCTCCTCATCTGCCACCCTCCAACTATCTTGCCCCAATGTAGTCTATAGTCAGAGTTTCAGTGTGTAATGAGAAAAGAGAAAACACTTTGAGACAGTGCCGTTTGTGGATTAAAAATACTACTCCTGGTTTGGAGAGTTAGCTCAAAGGGCTGGAGTGCATCCTTTGCACGTTGTACCCTCTAACTCAATACCCAGCACTTATTGATCCCCCTGATCCCCACCAGGATTGACCCCAGATTTCTCAGCTAGAGTATTCCTAAGGTACTGCCATGAATGCACCATCACCTACAAATAAATTAATAAAATAAATAAAATACAAATAAATAATAAAATAAATAAATGAATAAGACACAACTCATACAAATTTATTCCATTCTGAGTCACCAGACATTTTTAGAGCAACTTGATATTCATAGCCTAGATAACATGATTGGCAACTTTAATAGAAATTCAATGTTTTTCAGTAGTTTTTAGGCCACCCCCAGCTGCTTTCAGGGTTTACTTCTGGCTCTTTGCTCTAGGGTCACTCCTGGAAGGACTTATGGGACCACACTTAGTGCCTGGGTAGGCTGTGTGTGCAGCAAGCCGCTTACCCATTGTACTATCTCTCTGGCCCCAGAAATTCCATTTTAAAAGCGGCATTTCTGAGAATGTAGCTCAATGGTAGAGAACTTCTTGTATGGCATGTTGAGGTCCTGGATTTAGTCTCTAGCATGAAAAAATGTATTTCTATAGCCCTTTATGCATTAAGTTATACAGTCTTCTCTCATTGATGCCTATCATCTGCTTTTTCTCTGTGTGACCTAAGTCTTACGGGCTGGGAGTATAGTACAAGGTTTTAGGGTGCCTGCCTTGACTGTGCCAGATCCTGGTTCTATCTTTAGCATCACATGGACCTCCAAGTGTCACCAGTATGACCCTGGAGGCTTCTGAGAACTGCAAGGGTATTCCTGGTGACTCTTGCATATGAGGGCCTATAGGATTACATAGCCTCAGGTAGTTTAGGTTTATTGGGTTACTCCCGTTACAGTGCTCCCATTCCTCTGTGTTTATTTGTAGCTTCTTTCTTAGTGTTCTGTTGACTTGTAAATATTGTTTTTCTCTTCTCCTTGAGTCCTTTGCATAGTTTATTCAGAGCAATATCTTTTTTGTATGGACATAGGAAGACTTAGCAAATGCTATGCTTTTGTAACCTGGGAGTCATTTGACTCTACATGATATTTTCCTCCTGGGCATCTGTTCTCTCGACCTAAGCCTCAGCTGCCCTTGCTTCCTAGCACCCCCAAAAGCAGGATCCTGACGAGGGACGAGACGGACCCAGGGCAAGCGGTGAGTTGTGTGCTACCCTGGCATTGAGATGGGCCTGGCCAAAAGTGACTAATGCTTAACTATAAGTTAAGAGCTTGATCATGGACAAATGTTGTCATGATCCAAACAATGATAACTAGATTTGGACCCTGCTAGGGTGAGGAATGATTAATCTGGCCTGAGTGCTGTCTGAGTCTGTGGCAAGATGTTTCTAGGAGAGCTGCCTTGCAAGCCATGTGAAATGCTATCTCTTGCTGTGTCCATACAAAAATAACTAGTATTAAGATGTTAATGAGTGTTTGGACTAAGGAAAGGAGAAAAACACCATAAGAGTCAGGAAGGGCTTTGGAATGCCCAGCCCTCAGGAAGGGCTTTCTTATGATGATTTTGTTACCTGGCTATGTGTAGCCTAGGGCCAAGGGGGAGAGAGAAAGAGAGAGACAAGAGAATCCAGAGAGAGGTGGCACTAGATCCAGAGAGAGGACGGAGCCAGAAATGCGGGAGATGGGAAAGATGGAAGATTGAATAAACGGTAACTAATCAGCAACCAGCTTGGTCCTCGTTCTTCCTTCGCCTGTCCTTGGCCAACGGCTGTCCCGATCCAGCCCATACACAGCGGTTCCAGAGCACCGAACTCAGGCGGTGAGACACAGACACCTGAAGAGCCCGTCGGCGTGCCTTAGTTTTTCACAAGGGCCTAAGTAGTGATGCATCCTCAGAACCTAGCATTCAATCATCTAGCCCAGTTGGTGGGGTATCACCCAGAGTGGCCCTTGGGTCCCCTGAACACTACTTGGGAATATGTCCCCCAACCAAACAAGTGACAACACACTTCATTATTTCTCAGTATTTGTGAATTCACTGAGTAATTTTTGTTTCTGAGAAATTGCTGTATGTGAAGAGCTGGATATTAACTGAATCACTGAGTAAAAAAGTTATAGTATTTTCATCAGTCCATTTCTGAGTAAATGGCTTGGGAATTCATGTTTTACTAAGTAGTGTCTTAAAAGACTCCCAGTGGTTGCAGGGAATATGTGTTCTGGCACAGTGACAGAAGCTCAGCTGACATTCAATTGACGCTCAACATTCTACGTATCATTCTTATCTCATCATGAAAGTTGGTGATAAAAAGGGAACTATCAGGAGCAGCAAGATAGCTTAAAGGGATAAGCACAAGCATGCGACAGGGACGAATGGAGACATTACTGGCGCCCACTCAAGCAAATCAAATATCAACGGGATGACAAGTGATACAAGTGATAAATCACATAGGACATTGATGAGAAAGGGAAAGGGCTTTAATAATTATTGCCATATTTTCAGCATTCATCACTGTATTACTGTATCACTCTTATCTCATTGCCCATCGATTTCCTCGAGCAGACACCAGTAATGTCTCCATTGTGAGACTCGCTGTTACTGTTTTTGGCATATTAAATACACCACGGGTAGCTTACCAGGCTCTGCCATGAGAGCGAGATACTCTTGGTAGCTTGCTGGGCTGTCCAAGAGGGGTGGAGGAATCAAACCCGGTCAGCCATGTGCTAGGCAAACACCCTACCCACTGTGCTATTGCTCCAGACCTCATACTTTTTTTTTTCTTTTTAAAAAATTATTTATTTATTAAAAAAAATTTTTATTAGTGAATCACCGTGGGGTACAGTTGCAGATTTACAAACTTTTGTGCTTGTGTTTCAGTCATACAATGATCGAGTACCCATCTCTCTACCAGTGCCCATTCTCCACCACCAATGATCCCAGTATCCCTCTCACCACCTCACCCCGCACCCCACCTCTGTGGCAGAGGTGTTCTGTAACCTCCTGTCCCTTTTGTTCTCTCTTTCCTTTTGGGTGTTGTAGTTTGCACTAGAGGAAATGAGTGGCTATTGTGTTTGATCTATAGTGTACATTCGGTTCACATCTCCCAACCCGAGCTGGTCCTCCAAATACCCTTTACTTGGTGTTACCCTTCTCTATCTGAGCTGCCTTTCCCCTCCAGCATTTAAGGCCTGCTTCCAAACCATGGAGTAAACCTCCTGGTTCTTATCTCTACTATTCTTGGGTGTTTGTCTCCCATTCTTTTATTTTATATTCCACAGATGAGCACTCATACTTTCTTGTGCTTTGCTGGCTTTGCGACTACCTGTGCTATTGTTTCATTGAGTTCATTGAATATCCTCACAATTACTAAAATCATTGTCTGAGGATTTCCTGCGTTGATTGGTGCTGACTGATCTGTCTGTATTATTGTTTTTGCTCTTTGATCTTGGTGAGCTTCTATGCATCTTCCCCATCAGGTTTGCTGTGCTCCTACTGTGCTGTTAGTCAAATTTGGAGAAGAAGTGGAAGAGTCATGTGTGCTGCCATCTGCTTTGGGAGCTGTGAAACTAGGCCCACTAACATAGTGGAAGAGGTCAGGTTTGGAGGCTGCCAGGCCTAGCTGGAAGGGAGGAGAATTAGCTTGCCCTCATTCCAGAAAGTCCTTTAATATGTGTTTTTATATCCCACGTATGAGAGAGATCATTCTGTATCTGACCCTCCTTCTGACTGACTTCACTTAGCATGTCCACCCATGTGTCAGCAAATCACATGAATTCATTTATTAATGTAATTGAGTAATATTTCCTCATGTATATATACGACAAATTCTTCATATAGTCATATGTTCTTGTGCATGTGAGTTGTTTCCAGGTCTTGGCTATTGAGAATAGTGCAGCAATGAATGCAAACGTCCTTTTGAAGTAGTGTTTTTGGACCTTTGGGGAAGATGCTGAGAAGTGGCAATTCTGGGCCATATAAAAGCTCAGTTCTTCCTGAAATTTTTTTTTTTCTTTTTGGGTCACACCCAGCGATGCTCAGGGGTTACTCCTGGCTTTGCACTCAGGAATTACTCCTGGCAGATCTTGGGGGACCATATGGGATGCCGGGGATCGAACCCGGGTCGGCCGCGTGCAAGGCAAACGCCCTACCCGCTGTGCTATCGCTCCGGCCCCTCTTCCTGAAATTTATCGGACTTCTACTTGCTGCTCCCCTGAGACTCATTGCTGCAACCACTACTGATGCTGTTACGGGACAACTCTTCAATTTTGATCCCAACACTTCATTTCTTCAAAATGAGACTAAATGACCCTTAATCACTGACTCTCATCACCCCTGGACAGTGCAGGACAATTGCACGCTTTACTCTAAGCACTGCTCTGGACCCAGGGTCAGACTGAAATCTTAGTACAACTAATAAGACTGTATTGTGAATTGGAATTCTGCTGTGATTTGGAATTGTACTGTATTTAGAATTGTTCCTCTTTCTATTTCAAACTTTTGTAATTTTGTAAACAGAAAAGGGGGAGATGTAGGATGACATTATTTTGTCCTTTCCCTCCTTGCCACAAGTAGCTTGTCCCGGTTTTACCCAGAGTTTAGGCTTACCCCAGTCACACCCATCAAGGTGTTCCCAAATCTCTCCCATCCCTTTGTTTAGCTATAATCACTTCTCCATGCTCTCTTCCCCAAAAGAGTTAATCCTCGGCTTTCCCTTAATCTGACTCTGCTAATTTGCAAGGTCAGACCTTCCTAGGATACTGAATTTATATTATATAAGTTAATATTGCCTTTCTCCTCTTCTTGTGCCTTTTGAATTATTTACTTTAAAGCTATGACTGTTTTGTATAGACACAAGAAGACAATATTATGTTTTTATAACTTGGGAATTAATTGGCCTCGAATATTCCCTCCCGGGCATCTGCTTTCTCCACTTAAGCCTCAGTTGCCCTCAGTTCCTAGCACCCCAAAGCAGGGTCCCTGACGTGGGACAGGAAGGATCCAGGGCAAGCGGTGAGTTATGTGCTACCCTGGCATCGAGATGGGCCTGGCCAAAGTGCCTAATTCTTAACTATAAGTTAAGAGCTTGATCATAGACAAATGCTGTCATGATCCAATAGTAATTATGAGACTGGGACCCTGCCAGGGATAGGAAAGACTGATCTGGCCTGAGCACTGTAGTCTGAGATTGAGATGGCCCCAGGAGAGCAATTCTATAAGCTTTAATGCATCTCTTATTGTGTCCATACAAAATAATTAATATTATGAATCCTTATATGTTTGCTGGCTGAGGAGAAGAGAAACACATTCATGGGACTCCACCCTTGGGTGGATCCTCCTGCTGAAAGAGAATTAAGTCCTAGGAGAAGCATCCCCTAAGGGAAAGGACCTTACCCTATTGATGGTGACCACACCTACGTGTATGCCCCAACCCCCTGATGCTGTGGAGATTTAACTAGGCTGGAAGAGTGGGTTGGGGGCCCAGATCCATGGGGCCAGATCCACGGGGAGAGATCCAGGAGAGCGGGAGAGAAGTGGAGAGAGAGAATGAAATAAACGGATCGAGCAACCAGTTTGGCCTTCTTCCTTCTTCCTTCCGTCGCCTGCCCTCGACTGACAGCACACACAGCGGTTCTGGGGCACCGGACGCGGGCAGTGAGACAGAGCCGCCTAGAGAGCCCGCGAGTGCACTCGCCCCTCGGCGCGCCTTAGTTTTTTACATGTTCATATTGTTTTTCAAAGAGGTTTAACCAGTTGACATTCTCACCAACAATAAATGAGGGTTCCAATGACCTTATGTCCACACCCCCCACTACTTATTTTGTTCTTTTGCCAATATCACCTGTAATAGGTTATTTCTTATTGTCTTTAGTTAAATTTCCTTGACAATAAATGATGGAGAGTATTTTTTCTTATCCCTATTGGCCATTTGTATGTCTTCTTTAGGACATGTCTCTTCATCTCTTCTATCCATTTTGATGGGATTGTTTGTTTTGTTTGTTGCTATGTTATACGGGATTTTTATATATTTGGAAAATAACCCTTTGTCAAATTAGTGGTGAACAAATGTTTTCTCCTGTCTGTAAGATGTCCTTTTATTCTTGTCATTAATTCTTTTGCACTGCAGAAGGTTCTTAGTTTGATGTAATTACATTTGTTTAAATATTCTTCTTTTCTCTTGGATTGGAGCGATAGCACAGCAGGTAGAGCATTTGCCTTGCACACAGCCAACCCGGGTTTAATTCCTCTTGGAGAGCCCTTCAAGCTACCGAGAGTATCCTGCCTGCACAGCAGAGTCTGGCAAACTACCCATGGCATCTTCGATATGCCAAAAACAGTAACAGGGACTGGAGTGATAGCACAGCGGGTAGGGTGTTTGCCTTGCACTCGGCCGACCCGGGTTCGATTCCCAGCATCCCATATGGTCCCTTGAGCACCACTGGGGTAATTCCTGAGTTCAGAGCCAGGAGTAACAACTGTGCATCGCCAGGTGTGACCCAAAAAAGCAAAAAAAAAAAAAAACAACCCACAAAAACAGTAACAACAACAAGTCTCACGATGGAGACACTACTGGTGCCTGCTCGAGCAAATAGATGAACAAAGGGATGACAGTGCTACAGTGCTCTTGGCAAATGGTTTCATGAGGCCCAGGCAAAAGATGGTATGGGGAAAGAGTGGTGCAGGTATTTGTGACCCATCTAGAAAAAACATCCTGGACATTCACATCTTGTGATGTGTTTTGCAAAACTATTATGTAAATGACAACAAAATATTCTCCAAAAGACTGAGGTCAGTATACATCTTGGTGACAGGGTATTGGAAAGGTATGTTACAAGCAATGACAGGGATCCTTCATTTTGTGAAATGCCTCTTCTAAACCTTTCTAGATTCACTATCAATTTATAAAGGTAATCATTTTAATAAATAACCAAAAGACTTAATTTTTTTAAATTAAAAAAATCTGGGTGATAACACAGGGTCAGGAGACATAATTTGCATGCCTGGGACTCTAATTTGACCCCAGCACCACCTAACTTCCCTGGTACTGCCGGGTATAACACTGAAAGCCCTGAGCACTGCCAAGTATGGATCTACTGTTCTCCAAGAAATACTGAGATGACCTGGTAGTTGCCAGTGCTGGATGGTCTATATTTCATTCTTGTGCAATAGCATTCAGCTGTCTGGCCTGGTTGATCCGGTGCCACTGTGTTGGTCTCTGGCTCCTGGCTCCCTGAGCATGGATTGGTAGGTCACCTATCCCCCTTAATGGCATTAAAAATTAAATCTAAAAGGAATTTATATGTATTTACCCAAAAAATTTAGACATGAAACATAGGAGTAAAGGATATAATAGGAAATAATATACTTAATATATTTAATATATTAATATAGATAATATATCAGAAAAATAGAGAAGGTTCCAGAAGAAAAATTGAGAAAAAACTATAATCACAAAGGATCAGAGAGTTAGTAGAGGTTTAGGCACACAACTTATATACAGTCAACCCTAATTTGATTTCCAGCATCATATTATTCACTTAGAATCATCAATTTATCTCCATGCACACCACAGACTTTAGCAGTGCTGCATCCTGGCAATGAAGGGCCTGAGAAAGACTTCACCCTTGGGCTTTAGCATTGATCTGAGTGGTCTAGTTAGCTCATTTTCACTAGAAGTGGTCCCTGGCCTCCTGAAAACTATTTGGGAGAGTATCCCCCAGGAATCTCCCCCCCCTTCATTTTATAGCTGTGCATGACAGATTGGAGAGAGGAAGAAAGAACTTTGAGGAAAAGTAAACTAGAATATTAGTAGAAATATAATTTGAAAGATATTAATGAAAGATCTTAATATCTTTGCTGCTGGTGTAATCACTGGGAAGCCAGAAACAAAAGAGACAGAGATTTAGAGACCTAGTCCATTGTCTTTCGTGACCTGGGATAAAACCTGCCAGTCCAGTCCTACAGAAGCAGTAAATTCCACCTAATCCCCTCAGCATAGGACCAAGTCTCTTCTACCTGATTTCCAGGGACCTGTGGATCTCAGCTCAAGTGAATTATTGTTCTCTGTAGAGGTAAGAAAAGAAATGAACTCTTGTTGCTCTTGCAAGAAGGAGTTTAGGGAGAAAAAAAAGTGAAAGCAAAAGAGTTTATTTTATTAATGAAAGGAAGAATACAAATAAGAAAAGGATACAGGCATCTTCAAGAGGTAGTGACCCAAGTTGCTTTTTAATAATTAATAATATAAGATTCCCCCCCCCCCCTTTACTCAGCTTCGACTATTCTGTACAGAAAAGAGTCATGATTTGGGTGCTATAAAGGGAGGAAAATGAGGTACTCTTGGTAGTTTGGCAATTCTCCACTTTATTATTCACCTTCTTCATTTTGTTCTAGTTGGTTATCTCCAGGCAAGGTATAGTCTGCACTCTTAATTGTAGCAGAGATCACATTTTCATGTAGTTATCCTCATAACAGTGATCATATCTTCGTTCATGGAGTCTTCCTTAGTCTGGAGCCCTCTATAGCTGCCTTACCTATCTGATAAATCAGCCCTCAGAGGTTTGGCTCCATTAGTTGTTTTAAGGAATTTGGGCTGAAGGTCTGTCTTCTGGAACTACTTCCTGCTGAATAGGGACCGCAGGCCCTGCCTGTTCATTGTGATAAAATCTTGCTTGCTGTATCTAGTCTTTAAGAGTGCCCCTCAGAAGAGTGATGTCCTGTATTTTCCAAGAGAAGTCTAAGAGAGAGAAGCCACTCATAATAATACAGTTAAGTGTGTTAAGCATGCATAAACCAACAAACATATACAAACATATATGACATACTCTATATAATATAGAATATAAAGAATATAGAATGTAGAATGAGCAAGAGCTAAATGACTTTTCCTTGCCAAAAACATCTGGGTATAAAGAGACAGAAGTTAAAATTATAGATAAGGCAACACAGTATATTATAGTCATTTTCCACAAAGCGAGGACAGAAGTATTAATTTTTAGAAGCCAGAGACATATTACAGAGATTAAGATGATTTCTCTGCATATAGCTGATCCTAGTATGATCTCTGGCACTGCATATGAGTGGTTCCCTAAGCACAGAACCAGAATACATCAGAACTGCCAAGTGTGGGCCAAACGCTCCTAAAGAAAGAGATAACTTTTACCATCATATTCAACCTCCTCTAAACCTAATTAATCTAATGAATTAGTTTAACACCCCAATGCAGACCCCAACTGAAAGAGATTATACTTGTATTCTCATGTCTTATAGAAATATGATTACAATGGGGGAATAACCAGGGATGTATATACTTATAAATATATATATACAAATATATGTATACACATAACATTTTTGTGTGTGTTTATTTTGGGGCCACACCGGTACTGCTCAGGGATTACTACTGGTTCTGTGTTCAGGGATCATTCCTGGCAAGTGCCTTACCTGCTGCAATATCTCTCAGGCCCCCAAGATTCATTTTTCATGTACAAATTCCTTCCTGAGCACAAATAACTGTGCTTAAAGCAATTTGGTTTTGAAGAACTGATTATTTCATTTGAACTTGTTCTGAATTATAATAATGAGTGTTATATACTGATGTCTAGGACTTTAATATGCCAAACAACATCATAATTTCTTATTTTTAGTGGAAAGAAAAAAGCCAGTGTTCCTACCACCAAAACAAACAAACAAACAAACAAAAAAATGAACTTAATCCATAGTTGGCTTGTTGAATGTAAGCAGTACTTATGTGCTTATGTGTGTTCACTTGGTACCCAAGGAAATCCCAAAGTACATCTACCAGTCCACCCAGGAGGAAGCCAGGGCCACAAGTTATTTCCACATAACCAATTAGTTCCGTTTGGGGCCAACCATCTAACTCTTGGATTATGTTTCCAGTTTGTTGCAAACCAATCAGTGCGACTCAAGACTTGGACATGTTCACACATGATTGGATTTAGCCATCCTATATCTCTGGAACGGGTGGAATAAATGGAGTTTGGTAGCCACTTTTGTTCCCAGCATAAAGGGGCTCTCTGATTAAGATACCCTTTAGAGGGAGTTACCCAAATGTACTCATCCCAAACTTGGTAAAGTCCTTCATTTGTATACCTAACATTGCTAATGGGATGATGGATTTCATGGTTATGAAAATGTGGAATAGCATAGGCCAAAGCCTCTAGTTCAGTTTTGCTGACAGAAAATGATTTGTTATGTCCAGGCTCCCTCATAGATATGGAAATACCAGGCCAATCAGTTACACTAGATTTGGTGAGAGAAACATCACCTAGACCTGACATGTTATGTTTGCAATGAGTTATGAAATCCTGGAGGGCTGACCAATCTGTTCCTTGCAATGGTGACACCCACCATGTAAACATTGTAACCTTAGAGGAGGGCTTAAGTCTACACATCCAGCAAGAACTTTCATGTTTTTCTTTTGAATACTGCAGGAAAGCATTTGGTGCTGCCTCTATTGACTGCCTATTGCTTATCAATAGCAGAAGTAACCACAGATGGAAAAGCATGTTACTTAGCTTTGAAGATGAAGGCAAATAATTTATTCTCTTGAAAAGAAGTTTCGGATCTCCAATAGGTTCACAGGAATAAACTTGTCTATCTTCTGCCAGAGTTTTGGCATGCCGAGGGGACAGGTTTTATCCTGGAAAGAGGAATCCAGCTGGGAACTTAATGTTAAGTTTAACTGAAGTGAAATATTTGGAAGAATTTGATAAGGAACCTTCTATTTTTGTTACATTCATTTTTTTGATCCAATGGGGACCTACTTTTCACAGTTTTTAATAAAACTCAACTTCCAGGTTGAAACTTCACTGGGGATAAGACATAAAATACTATTTCTGTGCTCCTGAATTGCCTGTTTCACCTGCTATAGATTGATAAGATATTTTGCTAATTCAGTGGTTTCTTAGTCCAATAAAAAGTGCATTAAGAAGGGTATGGAGAGAGGGGCCGGAGCGATAGCACAGCGGGTAGGGCGTTTGCCTTGCACGCGGCCAACCTGGGTTCGATCCCCGGCATCCCATATGGTCCCCCAAGCACCGCCAGGAGTAATTCCTGAGTGCAAAGCCAGGAGTAACCCCTGAGCATCGCTGGGTGTGACCCAAAAAGAAAAAAAAAAGAGAAGAAGGGTATGGAGAGATTGTACAGGGGTTAAAGCACTTGCCTTGAACATGGCCATTCCTATTTTGATTTCCAGCACTATCTGTGGTCCTCCTAGCATCTCTAGAAGTGATCCCTGAGCACAGAGCACAGAGTATTGCCAGGTGTGATCTCAAAGCATATCAAAACAAAACAAAAGAGAAGTACAGTAAGAATATTAGAGACTACTCTAAGGGGCCAAGTTGAAGTATTGTTTTTAAAACTGGAAATTTTGAGGAAAAGTTTTTAATTATCTACTAATTCACAGGATTAAAAGGAGAAGTCCTCTGGTATGATGGCATGTGAGAAAAGGACATAACACATCCTTTTCTGTCAGTAAAACTCATATGCAAACATGATTCTCTCTAGCTTCTGGGACCAAGACTTTTAGCTTTTCTTTTTTTCTTCCTTTCCCTCCCTCCCTCCCTCCCTCCCTCCCTCCCTCCCTCCCTCCCTCCCTCCCTCCCTCCCTTCCTTCCTTCCTTCCCTCCCTCCCTCCCTCCATTGGAACTTTTATTTTGTGCACAAAAATACGGAGTGTTTATGCCTTAAGCCATCTCAGTGAAAACTATTCAAATGTTTAATTAATGGGACACTTCCAGAATGCTGGTGAAATTATTAATTCATTATTGCTGAATAGATACTACAAGAACTACTGTATTGCTAGACTACAAGAACTTCTGGAGGGAAAAATATTAAGCAAGGAAGTATTAAGAGAGAGTTATTGAGTATTAATAGAGTTATAATAATAACCTCTGACTCTGAAGACCTAAAGCATATTCAGGGTCTCACACAATGAGGCCTCACAGAGACCTCACACAGGGTCTCAGAGCATCCCCTCCATATCTGCATACTGGGCCAATGAATAGTCTGTGGTTTCAAGCAGTGTCAACGATCAGGGAAAGAGGTGTTCTGATCTTGAATTTATTTGTAATGATATATTTATGACCTAAAATTATTCTGCTAGTGGCAGGGTTGAGTTCCTGGGATCTGGCATCATAGAATTTGTCTACTTTAAAGAGATCCCACTTTCCTCCAGATCACACCAAAGAGAGAAGGAAAAGTATAGGTGCAAGTTTTTAATGAGAGAATATTTATTTGAGCATTTCAAATTTGTAAGAAACCCAGGTGTGATAACGAAATATAACTTGTCATCTTGTAACAGTGTGTCAAAGGAGGAGGTAGCAAAAGAAGCAAATGTGAGGATTTGAGAGTTCCAGTTCCAGTGATTCCAGAGTATTCCCAGAGGAATCCCAGCAACAACAGCAATCTCTATGGATGTGTTGACAAGAAAACAAGGAATGAGAGAAAAGACAAATACAGTGTTGAAAATATGTATGGTCTAAAATATCCCCAAGAATATCCTGACTTCAGAGGGAGACAATAAAGTGTAACATACCTGAAATTTTTGGAAGGTACCTCCTCTTGTGGCTGGCACACCAACTTTTACACTGCTGATGCAATTCCTGGAAGGGTCTGAAGCAGAGGAAAGGCAGATTTAGAGGCCTTGCATTGACTCCTTTATGGTCCTCATGGCTCTAGGAGGCAATTGAACCACACACATGTTCAGCCTGATCTGCACAGCCTGGGGCTGTGTTCCTGCTATCTGATGTACAAGTCACCATTCATCTCAACTAAAGCGAGATATTGCTTTTTGCAGAGGTAAAGGAAAGAAACGAGGCAGACCTCACATGGAGTTGTGATTCTTGTCCTTGTCATGAGAAGGAATTCAAGAAGCAAACAAAATGAAAGCAAAAGAGCTTACTATGAAGCTGGAGAGGTAGCACAAGGGTTTAGTCACTTGCTTTATATAGGCTAACTCCTGAGCCAGGAGTGATCCTTGAGCACATAGCCAGGAGTAAGCCCTGAGGGCTATTGGGTGTGACCCAAAAACAAGCAAAAAAAAAGTTTTTTAAAAGGATAATGATATACAAACAAGAGAGGGATGCAGGCATCTCCAACTGGAGTGGTCAGATTTGCTATGTGTAGCTGACTATATGGAATTTCTTTGCTGACTTAGCCACGTCTCTTCTGTATAGATAAGAGTCATTGCTAGGTCATTATCAAGGAATGAACGTTGTGTGCTGGTAGTCTGGCAATTTTCAACTTTATTGGCCACCTGCTTCATTTTGTTCTGGTTAGCTATCTTCAGACAAGATTCAGTCCACGTTTCTTAATCATAGAAGAGAACACATTCTCATGTTGTCCTCTTCAGAATTTGGTCATGTTTTGGTTCAGAGTTCTCATTAGTTTTGGAGTCCTCTGTAATGTATTTTCCTCACCTTTAAAGAAACAGTTTAGGTCTTACAATGAGGGTACATGGATTGTGAGGTGACAACTTAAAAAATGTTTTTTAATTGAATCACTGTGAGATAGACTCTTACAAACTCTGTTCATGATTAGGTTTCAGTCATAAGAGATGACAACTTTTTTTTATTATTGTAATGTTGGAGCACTGCTATTTATTCAGCCATTGATTAAGCTAATTAAAATAGACATGAAATCCACATTACTTTTTCTTTTTGTATTCAGAATGTTAATTTCATTTTTTAATTTTATTATTATTTCCCCCACCCCCTTTTTTGATTCACCGTGAGAAACAGTTACAAAGCTTTCATGTTTGAGTTTCAGTCATATAATCATCAAACACCCATCCCTTCACCAATTCACCTTTTCCACCACCAAAATCCCTAGTATTCCCCCTCCTCCACCCCCGTTCCAAAGCTTCCCCTGCCTACGTGGCAGACAATTTTCCCCATACTCTCTCTCTCTCTCTCTACTTTGGTTACATTCGATATTTCGATACCAGTCTCACCATCACTCAAACTTGCTGAAAAGGCAATGCTAGACAATTTGTTTTGTATTGTTTGTTATGAATAGAATATAATTTCCAGGAAATTCTGTGTTGTTCTCTTCCAGGAGCTTTAGTTTATAGTCTCTGGGTCTTGGCCATTGATGAGATTACATAGTGCTGGGGGCGGTTTGTGGGTGTGACTGCCAAGCTACTGGAAAACTGGGGAGCAATGGGGAGGAGGCCCAGTCCCCATCCAAGTGGGTTTGGAGATCTCAGTCATGGGTTCCCGTGTACCTGGGTTTTCTGGCCAGTCCACTCTCCATTGAGGCTCATCCCATCTTGAGTAAGGCTCCGCCCCTCTTGGGAGAGGTCGTCTAAGCATGTGGAGAGTGTCTTTGAACATGGCGGTGGTTGGGTTCTGGAGGTTTTCGGCTGCCGGGGCTCTGCTTGGGATGGGGAAGGAGACTCAACCCACCTCCCTCTGAGATGCCCCACTGAGGACAGCCTGGTGCAGGGTCAGGAGATTCTGCCGTGCTCTTTTCCGGGAGCTTTAGTTTATAGTCTCTGGGTCTTCGCCATTGATGAGATTGCATGGCACTGGGGCCATTCTGTGGGTCAAGCTACTGGAAAACTGGGGACCTGAGGGGAGGAGGCCCAGTCCCGATCCAAGCGGGTCTGGAGATCTCAGTCACAGATTCTCACCTACCTCCATGCTACAGACCCTGACTGTGTTTGATCTCTCTTTTTTTTTTTTCTTTTTGGGTCACACCCAGCGATGCTCAGGGATCACTCCTGGCTCTGCACTCAGGAACTATCCCTGGCCGTGCTCAGGGGACCATATGGGATGCTGGGAACCAAACCCGGGTCGGCCACTTGTAAGGCAAACGCCTTACCCGCTGTGCTATCACTCCACCCCCTGCGTTTGATCTCTTTTGAGATTTATGGGTCTCTGAAATAAGGCCAATAAGTGTGCTTATATAGCTGAGCCAGAGGTGGTTTGTGGGTATGGCTCCCACATACCTAATTTTTGGCCATTTAATTTCTTGGTAAACTTGGCCCCAAGTTGTTGGGGTCTGGCCAAAGGCACAGCAGCAATTTTGGCGTATCTAGAAGCCTGACACCACCATCAGGCTGCTGATGCACTCATCTCGCAGGTACAGGTTGACCTAATGGCGGCACCATAACCTTGGAGATAACAACTCTGATCCTGTAAACAAATATTAACAGCTCAGTGTAGTGGCAGATGGAAAAGAAGATGAGTCCACCATGGTTTCTGGGAATCATAACTTCCAGAATCCAGTTATTCACATATGGCCCATCAGGATTATTTTGAGGGCCCCTTAAGTGGTGGTCATGGAGTGCCAGTACCACTCCTGGTGATATTGACCAACTTGTTGAGCAGTTCAGTGTTAGGACCTACAGTGAATGCTATTTGGTCCTGCTGTACAGGGGACCACTGCATTTGGCAGTGCTCAGGCTCGTACAGAAAAATACCTGGAACATGACATCATGGATTAAACTTGGTTAATTCATGCAAGGCATGTGGCCTTAGCCCTGTACTATCTCCATGGTCCCCTGGTGTTTAGGATGTTTTTGCTAGTAAAGTCTAGCATCTACCAATAAACTTTTGTTGCAAAACTGCAATAACAGATTCGTATATCAGGACCAAATATCTGAAAACAAAATATATACAGAGAAATTATATGTGCTCAAATGTAGTCAAGAGTCAAATTTTCAGTGTGTAGTAATAAAAAGAGAAAACATTTTTGAGACATGTTTTTATGGAGTAAAAATGCTACTGCTGTGCCAGTGGGGTACACTGTAGTACAGTGTATAGTACAGTGGGGTAAGGGACTTGCTTTGCATGCAGCCAACCTGGGCTCCATCCCCAACATGCCATATGGTCTCCTGAACCCACCAGGAGTGATCCCTGAGTGCAGAGCCAGTAGTAAGCCACAAACACTGCTGAGTGTGACCCAAACAACAAAAAATAAATAAATAAAAATACTACTTCTGTGGGCTGGAGTGATAGCACGGCAGTTGGGCTTTTGCCTTTCATGCAGCTGACCCGTGTTTGATTCCTCTGCCCCTCTCAGAGAGCCCGGCAATCTACTTGGAGTATGGAGCCCACACGTCAGAGCCTGGCAAGCTACCCGTGCATATTGGATATGCCAAAAACAGTAACAGTAAGTCTCTCAATGAGAGACGTTACTGATGCCCGCTCGAACAAATCGATGAGCAACGGGATGACAGTGACTACTTCTGTAGTAAGGGACATAGCTCAAGGGGCTGAAGCACTTGCTTTGCATGCAGGAGGCCTGGGTTTGATTGTCAGCACAGCATGGCTTCCTGGAGCCTCCAGAAAGGAGAGCCAGCCTTGCTGACATCTTGACTTTAGTTCAGGTTCTGGTTTCCAAGTCCCCAAAAATGTAAAAGAACATTCTGCTATATTAAAACTCAAGGTTAATGGACATTTGTTTCATCAATACAGAGAAACTATGCTACCTTAATATATAAATATGTAACCCTACATTACAGATAAGGACGTGGCTCTATCTGTAAAATTGTCTTTCAGGAGTTCTTGTGAGACTTAAGTGACATAGTAGGTGAAAGAGCTTAGATTTTACTAACACTTACTTAAGATATACTAAGTACTCGCCACTGGAGTAAGAGAATTATGAAGAATACTCTTTCCAGGCTTGGAAGATAGCTCTCAGTGCTAAGATACAACCTGGCATGCAAGAGGCTCTGCGTTCAATGCTCAGCACTGCAATGCCAACAGCACTGCCAGATGTATGCTTGGTGGTCCCTGAGCACATATGGGAAGATTCTTTCAAATGTCATTTTAAAAGGGTGGGGGCAGGGACAGAGAGATAATATGGGGGTTAAGATACTTGCTTTGCAATCAGCTGACCCAGGTTCAATTTCTAGCATCACATATGGTTGCAAATGATCCTCTATGTACCACTCAGTCATTACTCACAAGCACAGAACTGGGAGTAGGCCCTAATCACCACTGAGTGTAGCCTAAAAACAAACAAACAAACAAACAAACAAACAAACAAACAAACAAACCCAAACCCAAACCCAAACCCAGGACCTCACACATACTTAGCATGTATTCTACCACTTGAGTTATAGTACTAACCTCTTTGTGTATTAAAGAATTGTGACTATATATCCCTCAGGATAATGCATGTATAATGAAAGTTTAAAGACCAGAAAGGGAATGTGAGGCAGAGTAGAGATTTGTCATCAGGAATTCAATTCACTTAGTAAGATTTTATTTCTTTAACTTGTTGGCAGCAGTGGGAGCAGGAGCGATCAGAGAGTTGTTATTTTTATCATTAAAAAAATTTTGTTTTAGCAACACACCTGGCTGTGATAAGGGTTTAAATTTGGCTCTGTGCTCAGGAGTTATAACATATAGTGTTTGGGTGACCATGTACAGTAACAGGGATCTGAACCAGGATCAGCCATGCGCAAGGCATGGATTATATGTTTTGTAACCTCTTGAATATCTCAAATATTTCACAGTTAAGAAACAGGGGTTGCTGACATTGGCAAGATCTACACTAACACGAGTCTAAGGAACCAGATCACAGGTGTGTTTTACCTAGACGGTGTGTTGTACCTCCTGCCTCTTTGTTCACTCTATGAGGCAGGAAATTTACTCTCTCAATGTTGATGGAAAAGGAAATCTCCAAATAGGTAAATTTCTAAAATTTCATGAAGTTGATGTGATATATGTAGGAGAGCTCTGTGAAACCCTTTCCCCCTTTCCACATACACATGCATACACACACAGTAGTTAACAAATCAGGACTCTGTGACATTGGGTGAGCCCTGCCAAAATAATAAAAACCAAAACATGAGGCATGATTAGCAGAAGAAAGTAGATTGAAGGTCACATGCTGCTGGGCCCAAGGAAAACTGTGTGTGTGTGTGTGTGTGTGTGTGTGTGTGTGTGTATGTGTGAGTGACGAGCAGTTTGTGTGAACCAATAAGCAATTCTGTGGGGAAAACGTCACAGGATTTGTGGTAAAGTGACCTTTTTCTGGAGATAATAAGACCTCTGGAATGGATGTCCTACTTGTCTCCCAAGGGGCTGTGTGAGTGGGACTGGCTGACCTTATTCTGGGTCAAGTCTAGACAGGACCTTGGCTCAAGTCATACGTATTGGGTTTTTGTTTGCTTGTTTTTGTTTTGGGGCCACACTCGGTGATACTCAGGTTTTACCCCTGACTTTGGGGGACAATGTGCAATGTCAGGGATAGAACTTAGGTTGGCAGACTTCAAGGCAAGTGCCCTGCCTGTACTATTGCTCTGACCCCAAATCAGCATATTGAATAAATAAATGCATGAATGGGGGAATTTTATGAGGACTGTCTGGCCTAGGCTGCTGGGCTGGGACTGCTTTAGGGGCAGTCTTTGAAACTGGACAGTCTATCTATGAAGCCACAGTGCTCACTGGCTTGAACCTGAGATGGACTGTTTCATGCTTCTTGTATTGGTTAGTGATTCCTACTTTGCAGGAATCCCTGGAGATTTAAGTTTCCATGAAGCCATAATTCCCTGGCTTCATGAAAACTTGCATACTCTGCAGTGGCCTTCTACTCCCTGCCAGGGCTCTGAGCTCTGGCAAGACCTTTCAAGAAGTGGCTCCATGAGTAGGGGAATGGTACTTTGGGGGCCTCAAGTTACAGAGGCCAGAAAGGAGAGAGCAGAGGGCCCACTAACCACAGCTCAGAGACTTTTCTCCTCACAAACCTGAGAGATGGGCCTTTCTATGTTCCCCTTAAAAACTTTTCTTCAATAACTTTGTCTTTCTCTTTTTAAAAAAGGTATATAATTTTAATAAATAAGTAGATAAATAATTCTATGCTATTAATTTTTTTCATCTTAGTCCGAAAAAAATTTTTTAAAAAATTGAGGACAAATGACCTCTGGCTCCGGGCACATCTTTTCGATTCCACCATTCTTCCTGCACTAATATACGCCTCAGAGACCTGGGCCCTACACAAACAGGATGATAACGCTATTTGGGTATCCCAAAGAGGAATCAAAAGAACTATGCTAGGAGTATCACGTCTCACTCTAGTGAGAGAGGGAATCCAGAGTTCCGACCTCCGTCAACAATCAAGAATCAGGGACACTGTTTCGTTTGCCAAGACATCAAAAATCAGATGGGCAGGACATGTAATGCGATTCAGAGACGACTGCTGGACTAGAGCTGTTACTGACTGGATTTCACAGGACGTCAAAAGACCACGTGGCTGCCCGCCAACGAGATGATCAGACTTCTTTGTCAAAACCCTGAATGATCGATTTTAGGCTCTTCCTGTTCCTGGAGTGAGCAGATATCATTAGGCTACACTAGCACGCTACAAGGACAAATGGAGACGTTACCGGCACCTGCTCGAGCAAATCGAAGATTAACAGGAAGACAAGTGATACAAGTGATACAAGTCATTAGTTTTTTAAAATTTACACAAAATAGACAAATCCTATAAATAAACACATTAGATAGAATAAGGAAAGGAGAGTTAAGAAAAAATTAAGGTAGAATCTGAATAAGCCTTTAAAAGAATAAAGGTGTGTTACATAAGAAAATATAATATGGATTTCATGTTAGAACATACTGTATTGTAGGGCATGGAGAAATAGTTCAGTAGGTAGGGCATTTGCCTTGTGCATGCCAAATCTGGGTTTGATCCCTGGCACCCCATATGGTCCTCTCAGCCTCATCAGGAGTAATTCCTGAGGGCAGAGCTAAGAGTAGCCCCTAAGAATCACCAGGTATGGCCAACTGCTCCACCCCCCAAGAAAAGAAAAAAATATTGTATTATAGATAATGTTTAAGTGTCTGCTTTAATAATAAAAGATTGGGTCAAAATGATAGTGCAGTGGATAGGGTGCTTGCCTTACATGTGCCAACCTGGGTTTGATTTTCAGCATCTCATACTGTCCCCCAGAACCACCAGGATTGATCCCTGAGCACGGAACCAGAAGTAAGTCCTGAGCACCTATTGTTCTATGGTATACTATTCATTTCTTCTCAGGCTTTTTTCTATCTTCTGTTGTTTGCTAGGTGTTTTATAAATCTCATCTTGGAACTCAATCTTTTTTCACAACTACTATTATTACGGTGCTTAGATCTTTTATTGAGTTTTATGTATAACTTATGATACTCTTAATCTCTGTAACTTCTTGTTATAGTTTTCTCATTACTGCCCCCATACTTTCTTGTGCTTTGCTGCCTGTGCCATTGTTTCTTTTCGCTCATAAAACATCCTCAACATGGTGTCACTAAAGTCATTCTTTAAGAGCTCATAGGCTGGTTGGTACTGGTACAAACTTCTGTGTTATTATTTTCACTCATTGACCTTGGTGAGTAGGAGCATAGTGTGTTATTACTGTGCTGAAGGTTAATCTTTGGAGTTAGTCCACCTGGTAGTCTCTGAGGGTTTAGTCTGGGTGTTGTTCTTTTTCTTCCATGCTATCTTCACCCAAGTGACAAGAGGTATAATTGTGAGCAGTGTGAAGAATCAAACTATTCAGGAGATGTGGAGATGGGCCTTCTGAGATAATGAAGGTCAGTGTGGAGGCTGCCTGGTTAGAGATGAAAGGTAGAAAATCTGCTGCCAGTTCCTAAAGGATCCTGGGAATGTCATCTGGGAATTTAACCTTACCTGAAATGTTGGAGGACCATGCAGTGGGTCAAGATATGAAAGTCGTCCTGCTGAGATCATGAAGATCAGTGTTGAAACCTAGAAACTGAAATCAGAGAAGACACAAGAGTCATCCAAGGTAACACTGTCTTCTCAGCTTTTCTATTTCACGCCTGTACTTACTGACCAAGCAGGGACTTAGCTCTGACGCTGAGCAGGAAGGTTTTGATTGCATTTCCTCCCTCTCTGGGTCTTTGCTTTCTCCCTTGCATTTCTGGGTCTGTGACCACCCAGAGCTGAGTGCACAGACCCAGGCATGCAGGAAGTGCTCCTCACTCGCTTTCTGCACACTGCACACTCTCTGGGCTTCAAATCTGTCGTGCCAGAACCCAGCTGTCCTCCAGGAAGCAGGAGTGCAGCAGAATGAGTGAGCTCAGGTGGAGTCACATGTGAACTACTGGTTCTCTAGATATTGCACCCTCCAAATCTCAATTTCTTGTGCGAGTCAGGAGCTATTGCTGTGGGATATTTATCTAATGAAGTAGAGATGGGGCTTTCTCTGCTGTCTACTGACTGAGTGAATGACAACCCCTTTAGCCTAATGTTCCTTAAGGTCAAGTTCTCTATCTTCTTCCCCTTCATCTCACCTTTCCTTGTATTCCAGTCCACTAAGGTCTCTCTTTCCCCCAGAAATCTCCTTTTGACCTATGAGGAAAAGTAGGAGTAGTTCAAGGCTGAGAGCACAGGTGCAGAACTGGATTAACTGAAGAGGATGGGATATCTCAAATTCTGATGTTTTGGGGGGCAGTTGGGAGATTTTTTAACCCTTTTTTTAGGGGGGAGGAGAGTAGAAGACCATATCCAGGGTGCTCAGGAACTACTCCTGGCTCTGTCTTCAGGGGTCACTTCTGGAGATGCTCAAGGGATGATATATGGTACTGGGGGCAGAACCAAGCAAGGCTATGTGTAAGAGAAGTGTCTATACTACTCCTCTGGCCCCTTTGGGGTGAATTCAGTAGATAGTGGTAGGTTAGGTAGTAAGAATTTCTTAAATTGTTTTTATTCCAACAAATTTCAAATATGTTTCGATGCTTTCCAACCATTACAAATCCTGGATTCTATACTCAAGTTGCAAGTTTGGCATCTTTGTATAAATACTGTCATTTTGTTCTGTTTTGTTTGGGGGCTATGCCTGGAGATGTTGGGGACTCAGTGCTTACGACTCTCTCCTAGTGCTGCTCTGGGGGCCCAGTCATGCTAGGAATTGAACCCTAGGCTCCTGCCTAGGAGCCCACTTTCACTTAGCCCTCTGAGCCCTTTCTCACTCAGCCCTATGAGTTATCTCTCCTGTCTTCCACACTGTCTTTCCTGGGCATCAGTGTCACATTGAGTGCTCACTTACTTCCCACAATCCTTTCTGCATCCAGCTAAGGTTCTCTGCAGAAATATCCTGGGAGGCTGCCTTTATGAGCAGTGACTGACTTCTAATTATTAGGTTCTCCTCTGAGAAACCCCAGGGCCTTCCAAGCAGTACTGTCTTAGAATGGTGCCCATAGCAAGGCACCTCCTCAGGAATCCTGCCCTGAATTCCTTGATAGAACCAAGGCATTAAATTTTGTGCCTGCGCTCTATAACTTGCCTTTCACAGAGAACTTTTACATTTCAACCCCCAAATTCACTATGTATCTCATCCACACTGGGTGCTCAGCAAATCCGATGTAATCAGTGAATGATCACAATGGACTATGGACAAATGTAATTTCATATCTCGAAACCAAAGGAAGCTAATTATCTTTAAAATAAATTGTGAGGGCTGGAGCGATAGTACAGCGGGTAGGGAGTTTGCCTTGCATGCAGTCGACCTGGGTTCAATTCCCAGCATCCCATATGGTCCCCTGAGCACCGCCAGGGGTAATTCCTGAGTGCAGAGCCAGGATGTGACCCCAAAAAATAAATAAATAAAATAAATTGTGAAAAGGCTGTGAGTGTGGCTCAAGTGAATGTGGCTTTTATAGTACAAGCCTGGCATGTGCAGTTTTCTGAGTTCAATCTCTGGTAATGCATGGACTCCTGAGTTTCCGGGTGTGGTCCTGGTGGCTGCCAAATACTAGTAGTTCCCAAAACTGCAGGTAGTGGTCCCAGGATCCGGAAACTCTTCTGGATGTGACCACCATAAAAACATGAACTGTGGGTGCTGGATAGATAGCACAGAGGGCAAGGTTCTTGCCTTGCACATGGCTGACCTGGGTTTGATTCTTGGCATCCCATTTGGCCCATCAAGCACCTCTAGGAATGAATCCTGAGTGAAGAGTCAGGAGTAAACCCTGAGCATTGCCAGTGTGGTCCAGAAACAAAAAAATATGAGTTAGGCCAGAGAGAGCTTAATGGACTGAGCATAGACTTTGTGGGCAGAGACCTGGGTAACAATACACAGCACCACACGGTACCCACAGCACACAGAGCATGGAGCTGTTGCTATTCCCCCCAACCAACACACATACAAATACACATGAGCTATGATGAAGAAACATTCAGTAAATGCATGAAGTATAGTTCACAAGATATCCAAATCCTAATCCCCAGTGCCTGTGAATATTCCTGTTTGTGGCTAATGAATTAATTAAACAAAAACAGAACCTTGAAGCTACAATTAAATTTAGGATTTTTATTTGATGTGGGGCCTTATCCCGATATCCTTCATGGAATCACAAGCCTCCTTATATGAAGCAAGAAGATGAAAGGAGGAGGCAGGAGGTATGATCATTGTTTCCTTACTTTTTCTATTTTCTAAAGCTATCTAGCTTTGAGCTGCCTCCCAGATCCTTGTGCCTCCCCTTGTGTGTTCTTGAATTCCATTAATTCCTCCAATCTTGCTCTAGAAACCAATTTCTCCAGGAAATTTTCTCTGAGCTCTCAATTCTGTGCACATGGGTTTGTTTTCCCCTAGCATCTTTTAGACAGTTTTGCAGTAGCTTGATATAGACATTCTTTCTGTGTAACTCCATATTAAAGAACTACAGTTGTCTTGCTTAACTTCGTATTTCTAACTCAATGCCTTTCATATTTTAATTGTAGAGTAAGTGTTCATTGAAGGAATGTTTCTCGGAATAGAATGGTGTCTTTCTTGACAATTGTTTCAGTATCTTTTCCATTGGGATTTTAAGTTCTCAGTATGTATAATTAGTGAGGGGAATCAAAGCAATCTAGTGTCTGCATGTAAATATTTTTTAAGACCTAGACTTCTTGATTTTTAATTACCTCTTTTTTTCCTACTTTGTATGTCAATGAGATGTCTTAGTTCAGAAAGCAATAGGTGTAAAGAACTGTCAACAATTATCACAATACAGCATATCACTGTATCACTGTCATCCCATCCTTTGTAGATTTACTTGAGCGAGCACCAGTAACATTTCTATTCCTCCCAGCCCTGAGATTTTAGCAGCCTCTCCTTACTCATCTTTCCCAACGATTGGAGGTTCTTTCAGGGATAGGGGAATGAGACCTATCATTACTATTTTTGGCATATCGAATACACCACAGATAGCTTGTCAGGCTCTGCCCATGTGGGTGGGATACTCTCGGTAGCTTGCCGGGCTCTCCGAGAGGTATATGTATTACTCTCTATGATTTGTTGCCTACTGTCTGAACTCCATCATATATGGTGTAGTAATTATGGAAAATGGGTAGGAAGTGTTTTATAATGTGTCGCCCGGCCAATGGTCTGGAAAGCAATCTGGAGCATGGGGGCAGTTGGGTAGTAGACTACCGGGGCTAGGTCCCTTGGGACAGGGAGGGTTCTCACCTGTCCCCCTCTGGGGTGCCCCGATTGAAAACAGCCTGGCACAGCTATGGGGGCCTCATTTTATATTCCCGTCTGGGAGGAACAGTCATTGAGATCTGGAGGGTGGCCTATGAGGAGATTATCTGGTGCCAGCAGGGTGTGGTAGGGTGTGGCTTATGGATGTGATCCCTGGGTCACTGGAGATTGGGGGATAGTAGGCAGAGGATCTCTATTTCCAGGTCCCAATGAGTCCAGAGTCCAAGGTCACAAAGTTCTGCATTATCTGGGTTCTGTGGGACTTCATTCATGCATGACTTGACTTGACTTGAATGAAGTTAACTATTATACTCACCAAAAACAAGAATGTTGGTCCATCACCTCCCTATTTAGAGACTATTGTGATTATTACTGCTCTACCTGCTTATTATTACTTGCTTTTTCTCAGTTTATAGAAGAGAGTGCTACCAGCCTCAGATGAAGTTTCAAAATGTTACATTAACAAAAAGAATATTTTCTATAACATGTATTGTCAGATATTAACCCCAAATGTTTTAGGCTTCATCAGTGTATTGCCTCCTTTTCTCCGCCCCTCCACGGCCCCCAGAGAAGCTTACAGTGCTCTTACAAGCACTCCTAATCCCCCGAGTTTATCTTTAACCTTTCCTGTGTGCTTTGCCTCTCACTCTATTAGCTACTAAATTCCCCAAGTCAGGCTTGGTTACTTATAAAGTCAAACCATCTGGTGACTCCGGGTTTTTTTATTTGTAGTGAATTATTTGCTTTACTCTTTCCCCTATAAATATAATTTTTATATTTTACTATAAAACAATGTTCTTTGCTTAAATACAGAAAGAAAGTTAATGCTATGCTCATAATATTTGGAAGTTAATTGACTATGAAATATATCTACTCCTGGGCACTCATCATAATTACTTGACTCAGGCTTCAGTCGCTGTTGTTCCTAATATCCCCCAAAGCTAGGTCCCACTGAGGGACCTCTGGATGGACTTGGGACAAGCAGCAAAGCTACACAGTCTTCAATACGGGATGGTCCAGAAATCATAAAGCACAGTCTTGATATAAGTCGTAATGACCTAAAAGACAGGACCCTATGGAGTAGGATAAGCTAACCCGGTCCAAGGACTTAGTCTGGGATTTATGGTAAAAGTTTTTAACCTTAGCCCCAGGAACCCAGAGAACTAATTTTTCGAATCATTATTTCTTACTGTGTTTATCCAAATAGTTGCAAATATTAATAAGTAAACTTAATTGTTTAATATGTACTAGCAGCAAGGGAAAGAAAAATGCAATATAGATGCTTATCACTCTTGAGTGAATTTCTCAGTATAGCCTCAGACTGAACGTCTCCTTAAGTTAATCCTCCCAAAAGAGTAGACTTCATCAAAACTCTTTACCTCTGAAAAATTACAAATCACACCTATATGCAGTCCTATACTTCAGACTCCCTCAGATATTCTATAAGTATGCTATTCAGTTCTGATTAAACTGCCCACTGTCCATTGACCTGAATCAGTCTGTGGTCCCTGTCTCTTCATTCCTCTACTAGGGAGGCCAGGGAGGCAGTTCTTGGCCACCAAATGCCTCATACCAAGGAACTCTCCGACTCACTTTTCCTCATAATACATGAGAAATATAATTTCTTGTTTCGTGAACGGATGTTTGGAAGTGTTTGTGTGTATCACTGTATCGCTATCATACCGTTGTTTATTGATTTGCTCGAGTGGGCTCCAGTAACGTCTCCATTCCTCCCAGTCCTGAGATTTTAGCAGCCTTTCCTTACTCGTCTTTCCCGACGTTTGGAGGCTCTTTCAAGTCAGGGGAATGAGATCTGTTATTGTTACTGTATTTAGCATATCGAATACACCACGGGGAGCTTGCCAGGCTCTGCTGTACAGGCGGGATACTCTTAGTAGTTTGCCAGGCTCTCCGAGATATATATATATATTCGAGCGGGCACCAGTAACGTCTCTCATTGAGAGACTTATTGTTACTGTTTTTGGCATATCCAATATGCACGGGTAGCTTGCCAGGCTCTGCCTTGCAGGCTCGATACTCTCGGTAGCTTGCCGGGCTCTCCGAGAGGGGCGGAGGAATTGAAGTCGGGTCAGCCACATGAAAGGCGAACACCTAACTGCTGTGCTATATATATATATATATATATATATATATACACATATGTATGTGTATATATATATATATATTTCCCTTTATGATGATGTGCCATGAAGCGGCCGCACTGTCCAGGAATGTTCACTCATGCGTGAGGCTTGACCCAAGCGTGTGGAAAGCATCCTGGAGTGTGGCAGCAGTTGGGTAGTGGAGATCGGCTGCTGGGGCTGGGTCACTTGGGGTGGGAAATATATATATATACATATATATATAATATGTATATATCCTGCTTCTGCACCTGGCTGTCTTCACCAGGGTCCCCTTGGAGGGGGGCGGGTTGAGTTTCTCTCCCTGCCCTGAGCAGAGCTCTGGCAGCTGAAAACCCCCATAACCCAGCCACAGCCATGCTCAAAGGCCACTCTCCACACACTCAGATGAGCCTCATGCATGAAGGAACTGGCAGAGGAACCCGGGTGTGTGGGACCCGGGGTGAGATCTCCAAGCCTGCTCGGATCAGGACTGAACCTCCTCCACCCAGATCCCCCTTTTTCAAGTAGCTAGGCAGCCACACCCACAACCCCCCCACCCCCCCCCCCCCGCACTGTGTAATCCTATCAATGGCCAAGATCCAGAGACTATAAAACAAAGCTCCCGGAAGCGCATGACTTCTTATTGTCTAATTCTCCCTCTCGGTGAACCCGGCAAGCTACCAAGAGTATCCTGCCTGCACGGCAGAGCCTGGCAAGCTCCCCGTGGCATATTTGATATGCCCAAAACAGTAACGATGGGTCTCATTCCCCTGACCCTGAAAGAGCCTCCAATGCAGCACTGTTGGGAAGGATGAGTAAAGAGAGGCTGCTAAAATCTCAGGGCTAGGATGGATGGAGACATTACTGGCACCCACTCAAGCAAATTGATGAACAATGGGATGATAGTGATACAGTGATGTATATATACATAGTCATATATATAAGTATATATATGAAAGCTCATATCACTCAACCTTTAACAACATGTTAGTGATATTCTAAAGAATGTCTTAATGGCCCCTGCCAAAATAGAACAATCTTCACATTGTCTCCTCCATGGATACTTTTCTTGTAACATTCTCAGCAGTTTTCCATAAGACAATACAAAATATATTATTTCGGTTGTGCCTTGGGACAGGGATTGGGGCTTGAGATGGAAACATCCCAAATTTGGGGGTGGGAAGGCGTCATGGTGATGGGATTCTTGTTTGACTATTAACTGTAGTCAAATATTGTGAACCACCTTATAAAATAAAAAATTGAAAAAAAAATAAAGGAGCAGGGGGAGCAGGATAAGAAGTAGGAGGAGGGAGGAGAGGGGGAGGAGGGAGAGGAGTGGGAGGAGGTGGAGGAAGAGCGAGAGGAGCAGGTGGAGGGGAGGTGGAGGGAAAGACAGGGGGACCAGAGGCAAGCATCCAGGCAGGCCGTGGGAACGCAAGGCAGCCATTTGTGTGTATACTTTAAAATTAAAACTGTAATTATTAAAGCTAGAATATAGGAGAAAGCCATGGAGTGGCTGATTTGCCTGACACCACTGCCCACTGTCCAACTATAGCCTCAGATGAATTCTCAGAAGGATTTTAATTAACAGAGAAGACACCTGGCCCCAACCATAGGTCAGAAAAAGCCAAAGTTCTGGAGCATGTGCCTATAATGTGGCCTCCTCCATATTTTACAGAGATCACAACTTGGCCTCTTGTACTGAACTCATGCTGGTGTAGCATGGCTTATCCCAATCATACCATGCTGATATTAATCTTAGCTTCAATCACCATTCCATAAAACACTCAGAAAACTATTGGTGGTACTTTCAGAGCCAATTGGACAGAGAGGTAGGAGCTTGCAGTGATGGGGCCTGTGGGAAATCTCGCGATGGCGGGGAGGGGGGGTGAGGGGGGGTGGTGGAACCGGTCCTGCTCCCCGCCCAGACGAGACCCTGAGTGGCCACCCACGAATGGCTCCTCTGCTCCTGGATGGCAATGATCCCAGAGGCACACAAATCAATCTCGGAACGCAGCAGCTGCTGTCAGAAATATTCCTGGACTTTGAACTAAGCTACAGCCCCGTGCCGCCCGGGGAGGGAAAGGGTTTTTGTCCCTCAGCCTTTTCCCCTTTGTGGCAGCATGGCGAATGCCACTTTTCAGAGCCAATTGGGCAGAGAGGTAGGAGCTTGCAGTGATGGGGCGCGTGGGAAATCTCGCAATGCAGAGAGGGTGGAACCGGCTCTGCTCCCCACCCAAACGAGACCCCAAGTGGCCGCCCACAAACGGCTCCTCCACTCCTGAATGGCCATGATCCCAGAGACATACAAACCAATCTCGGAATGCAGCGGCTGCTGGAAGAAATGCCTCTGGACTTAATTACTAACATACCAGAATTTCAAAATCCTGTGGCCACTGTCGCAGCCATGAGACATCATATGAACTTCATTATCAGCAATAGAAAACAAATTATCTAATGATGCCTTTTCAGCACATCTGATTGTTGGGGGGAAATTCCAAATAATAATAGTGGGTTTTCTGTCGAAAATTGAATGTACTCAAAGTAAAGAGAGAGTAAAGTGAAAATCATCTGCCATGTGTGTCAGGGTGGGGGGTGGGACAGGGGGTATACTGGGGTTCTGGTGATGGAACATGTGCACTAGTGAAGGGACGGGTGTTTGATCATAGTGTGACTGAGACTTAAACCTGAAAGCTTTGTAACTGTTCTCATGGTGATTCAATTAAAAAAAAATTATCGGTGGTAGTAAGAGATAATAAAACCCTAAATTACAGATTCAAGGCTGCAGATTGCCTTCTTGGAGCCAATGCAAGAAGCTCTAAAGAACTAAATAGTAACATCAAATTTGGATGAATAATTTTGACAGGGAAAGAAGAGAGTACAACCTAGCAGTTTCTCCCAAAAAGCTACCTTGAAGTATCGTGTGTGTGTGTGTGTGTGTGTATACATGTGTGCTGACAGTGAATTGAAAAAAGTCGTTCTCAAAAGGCCCAATAGGAAAAACAGCACAGAACCTCACCACACTCAGTGAACAAAAATAACAGCCCTGAAGACTCAAACGGTATTAATTAGCTATGAAACTTCTTAGATAGGTACTTTAGATAGTCAATAAAGCACAAAAAATATGGAAGCATAAATGAGAAAATTGAAATCAGAAATGACAGAACTAAAGAATTTACCAGGTGAAATGAAAAACTCACTGGCAACAGAATACTCTTGGCAACAGAGTAACAGCAGCCATAGAGAAAATCAGTGAGCTCCAAGATGTGATGCAGGAAATCACAGAAAAAACAATATAAGATGGGAGAAACTTCCAAAATAAATAAACAGTAGACAGAGAACTTTGGGAGAAACAACATGAACATCATTGGAAACCTCAAGGAGTAGGGCGGCAACTATGATGAAGAATTATTAGTCAAAGAATTCATGACTTATAAGTTACCAGAGTTGAGGAGTTTATGCATCCACATTCAAAAGGCCTGAAAGGTACCAGAAGGTACTAGTCAGAAGAGAGTCAGATAAGAATAAAAATACTCCAAGACACATGTTAACGCCAATGACAAAAGCCAAATAGCGAGATGAAATATTGAAAGCAGCAAGATCAAAGAAGAAAATCACAGAAGTCCAGCCCATGCAAACAAAAGGCAGGACCCTCAGTGTTTTGCCCAGGAACTGCCGTCCCTAAAGTGTCAATCTAACATCTCAAACTCAGGTGTGTGGACTGCGGCAGGCTCTTCTCCCTCCCCAGCCTGGAGTCCAGCCCCACACAAAGGGAAGGCTGGACACCAAGCATTTTGCTCCCAGAACTACTCTTCATGGTGTCCTTTTAAAATCTTGAACTCCAAAACCGTGCGGACACACTAACAGTTCATGTGAAGAAATTACTTCATCTATATTCTATATTAGAGGTAGCAGTGTATCCAGATGTGCAACAACACATAAGAAGCAACTCCCAAACCCATAAGTTACAACGGTAAAACAACACAGAAACTCACCAGGCTTAGTGAGTGAAGTCTCTCACCCAGATGAGCCAAACTGCAGTAATGAACTATATAGCCTCTCAGATAAGGACTTTAGAATGGAGCTGTTAAGGATACATAAGAAGCTCAAAGAAGCAATGGAATGTACTGCTAATAAAATAGAAGAGGGTATGAGAGCAGAAATGAGGAAATACAAAGAAAAATACAAGCAGAAATGACAGACCTGAGAAACTTAGTAGATGAAAAAAAAGCAACAACTCACTGGAAGGCCTCAGTAGCAGAGTAACAGCTGCTGAGGACAGAATCAGTGTGCTTCAAGATGAGATCTCCAGAAAATCTCCAGACAAAAAACTGAAGATGAAAAAGAGCCTTAAAATCAACAGATGACAAGAGAAAATCGGGATTAAGCGAAGAGGAATAGCATAAGAATTTTTTGGCATCCCAGAGGGACAGGAAGAAGACACTGATGAAGAACAACTGTCAAAGCCATCATTGCTGAGGCATTCCCAGAGCTGAAGAGCACATGCACCCAGATTCAGGAGGCCCAAAGGGTACCAGCTAAAAGTAATCCCAATAAAAATACTCCAAGACACACGTCCTAATTAGAATGACAAAAACCACAGATAGATATAGAATACTGAAAGCAACAAGATCAAATAAGGAAATTGCTTTTTTTTGTGTGATTAGTTGCCATTTATTCAATCTCTCGTCTCTCCCAACTCTCTCCAACCCTCTCTCTAATTCACTCTACAATGCACTTCTCCTCAGCTCTTCCCCACAACTACCTCTCCCCACAGCAACTGTCTGTTCAATCTTACTCTAACTCCTTCTGTCTCCTCTAACTCTGTCTCATGCAACCCTCTGTCCTCTTCTGTCTCTGTCTCACTCACCCTTCCTTCTTCTGTCTCTCTCTCTTTCTCTCCATCTCCCCGCAGATGCTCTTACTTCTTCTGTCTCTGTCCCTCTGAAACCGTCTTCCTATCCCTACAGCTGCTCTTTTGTTTCTCTCCTATCATGCCTCCCCAACCACGCCTCCCCACGGGAAGTGCAATCAAAATGTTTTTCCAATCTTCCCAACCACCTGCAGTCCACGAAGGCAAAACAGCCCTTAAGGTATGTTTCTTCTCTCCTTAGACCTGCAACTTGATTAACATCTTTAATTCTACTTCCTAATATTTACCATTCTGTATGGACACAGTAATTGACACTTTTAGGCTTGTATGGTGACTCTCCTGAGGCCATCTCACCACAGACTCAGACTACAGTGCTCAGGCCAGATCAATCATTCCTAACCTCAGCAGGGCCCAAACTAGATATTACTTTTTGGATCATGACAGAATCTGTCCATGACCATGTTCTTAACTTATAGTTATAAGCATTATGGCAGTTGGGCCAGGCCCATTTTGATGCCAGGGTAGCTAGCTCACCACTTGCCCTGGGTCTATCCAGTCCCTTATCGGGATCCTGCTTTTGGTGATCCAGGAAGTAAGGGCAACTGAGGCTTAAGTCGAGATAGCAGATGTCCAGGAGGTAATATTATCTGGAGTCAATCAACACCCAAGCTGCAGGTTTGTCTTTTTAACTGTCTTCCTTGATCCATACAAAAAGTAATTGCTCTGAAATAAGTAATCATGCAAAGGACAGTAAGGAGAAGGGAAAGACAATATTTACAAGTCAGCAGAGTCTGATCAGGAGACAAAGATAATTAACAGGTTGAAGGAGAAATCAACAATCACAAACTCCCAGTGGCCAGGAGAAAGGGCAAACCAATGTTATACTATATCTCCTCCTTTTCTTTTTGCAAAACACAAAATTTTGAAATAGAGGAACAATTCCAATTACAAAACAATCACATTAGTTGTGCAAAAATTTCAGTCTGACCCTGGGCCTGGAACAGTGCTTGATGCAAGTGTCTAATTTTCCTGCATTGTCCAAGGGTGATGAGAGTCCCAATAATGAGAATCATTTAGTCCTGTTCTGAAGAAATGAAGTGTCTGGGTCAAAATTAAAAAGTTGTTCCTGTAACAGCAGCAGTAGTGGTTGCAGCAATGAGTCCCAGGGGAGCAGATATTAAGAGTCCTATAAACTTCAGGAGCACTCGAACAGGAGCATCACAACTTCTGGTAGGAGTTCTTCAGCAGCGAAATGCAGCCATGTTCTGGTCAGGTTCACTGGCAATCATAGATGTGAAGGAGCATCCTTCAGATATACAGTAGACTTAACTGATGAAACTCTTCAGTCCCAAAGACAGTAAGTTTATATAGTGAAAAAATTCAATGAAATGAATGCCTCACCAAGAGTACTTTACCCAGCTAGACTCTCATTCATACTTAAAGAAAAAATACACAGTTTAACAAATTACTCAGAAACTTCATAGACTCAAAACCATGGTTACAAGAAAAGCTTAATGGACTACTTTAAGACAAGCCCCTCAAACACTCTAAACTCCTGCAGAAATATGGGACAAAACCCCATAATGAAAAACTCTCTGAATGTTTATGGGTTAAATGCACCAATTAAAAGACACAGAGTCAGATTAGATTTCCAGCATCCCATATGGTCTCCTGAGCACTGCCAGGAGTAATTCCTGAGTGCATGTGCCAGGAGTAACCCCGTGCATCACTGGGTGTGACCTGAAAAGCAAAGAACAAACAAACAAAACAAAACAAACAAAACAAAAACAAAAGGCACCGAGTGGCAGGATGGATTTAAAAATTGAAACCCAAAGTCTGCTGCCTGCAAGAAACACACCTGAACAGTTAAATACAGACACAAATTCAAAGGCTGAAAAACAATTCTACAGGGAAACAACTCCCTCAAAATAAGCTGGGTTGGCCATACCACTATCAGACCACATAGACTTCAGGTTGAAGAAGGTTATAAGAGACTGTAAAGGTCATTTCTCAGTGATCAAGAGATCTGTACACCAAAAAGAACTCACACTCCTAAAATGTATATGCACCTAATGAGGGACCAGCAAAATACTTGAAACAATATACTCATGGCCGCTCTCCACACGCTCTCCACAGGCCTCATCAATGAGTGAATCTATTTGACATCTCATACTTTACACCACTGATTTACCAAGAGTAGCACACCACATTTGATGGGGTTTAAAATATAAGACAAGTAATCTCAGGGGCAAATATATATATATGTATATATACATATATATGCATATATATGCATACATATATATACACACACACAAGGGCCATAGATATTTTCCCAGACCCCATGCCAGGCTGTTTTATCCAGAGCAACCCAGAGGGGGTCAAGTGAGGTCCCCTCCCCACACCAACGGAGCCAGCCCTGGCAACCGAAAACCTCCACAACTCAACTGCCGCCATGCTCATGGTTGCTCTCCACATGCTCGGATGAGCCTCACCCAGGAGTGAATCTGCAGAAAAACCTAGGTATGCGGGACTTATGACTAAAAACTCCAGGCTCAATGAAATAGGGAATGGGTGACCTCCCACCTCCCCATCTCCCCCTATTTCCAGCAGCTTGGCAGTCAAACCCACAAGCTGCCTCTGGCTCCATATAATCTTGTTAATGGTCATGATCCAGAGACTCAACATTAAATCTCTTGGAAGAGAGCGCAGAACGGTGTACCATAGAAATGCCTCCAGACCCGTCACCAAGTTGTTTCATGGCTTTCTTATATACAAATAATGAAAGAGAAAAAAGAATTTTTTTTTTTTTTTTTGCTTTTTGGGTCACACCCAGCGATGCTCAGGGGTTACTCCTGGCTTTGCACTCAGGAATTACTCCTGTCGGTGCTTGGGGGACCATATGGGATGCCGGGGATCAAACCCGGGTCGGCTGCGTGCAAGGCAAAAGACCTTACCCACTGTGCTATCGCTCCGAGGAAAGAGATATTAAAAAAAAAATAATCAGCTCACAATTGTGCCTCAGAAAATCAAGTACATTGAAATCAGATTAACTAAAGAGGTGAAGGATTTATACAAAGAAAACTACAAAGCACTACTTCAGAAAATAAAAAGAGGACATGAGGAAATGGAGATGCATCCCCTTCTCATGAAAGATTGGAAGGAATAACGTTGTCAAAATGGCAACACTCCCCAAACACTGTACAGATTCAGTGTGGTCCTTATAGGGATACCTATGACATTTTTCAAAGAAATAGGCAAAACACCCCTGAAATTCATATGGAACAATAAAAGAGAAAAGAAGATGAGAGACACCACCTTTCTCAACTTCAGACTTTACCACAAAGCATCAGTAATTAAAACAGCATGGTATTGGAATAGACACAGACTTGCAGACCAATGGAATAGAGTTGAGTATTCTGTCACAGACTCTCAAATATATGATCACTTAATCTTTGACAAAGAAGCAAGAAATGTGATGTGGAGCAAAGAAAGCCTCTTTAACAAGTGGTGCTGTGAAAACTGGACAGCTACATGCAAAAAAAAAAAAATGAATTCAGACCTTTGTCTAATGCCAGGCATAAATGTCAGATCAAAATGAATTAAACACCTCAATATCAGACCTGAATCCATAAGGTATGTGGAAGAAAATGTAGGCAGAATCCTCCATGACATTGAGGCTAAAGGCATCTTTAAGGATGAAACAGCACTGACCAAGCAAGTGGAAGCAAAGATAAACAAATGGAGGTACATTAAGCTAAGAAGCTTCTGCACCTCAAAAGAAATGGTGATCAAGATACAGAGACAGACCACGGAATAGGAAAAATTTTTTACCCAATACCCATCAGATAAGGGGTTAATACAAAGGGGTTGTATTAAGGCGTTAATTTCAAAGAAGAAATGCAAATGGACAAAAGGCATAGAAAAATGTTCTACATTGCTAATCATCAGGGAGATTAAAATAACAATGAGAAATTAAAATAACAATGAGATGTCACTTTACACCACAGAGACTGATACATATCAAGAAGAATAAGAACAAGCAGTGCTGGACAGATGCGAGGAGAAAGAGATTCTTATTCATTGTTGGTGGGAATGCTGAATACCAACTGGTCCAGCCTTTTGAAAAACAATATGGGCATTCCTCAAAAAAACGAGAAATAGAGTTTCCATGTGAACCAGCAATACCACTTCTGGGAATATATCTCCGGGGTGCAAAAACACACAGCAGAAATTACATCTGCACCTGTATATTCATTGCAGCACTGTTCACAATAGCCAGAATGTGGAAACAATCTGACTTTCCAAGAATGGATGACTGGTTATAGAAACTATGGTACATCTACACAATGGAATACTCTACAGATAGTAGGAAAAATGAAGTCATGAAGTTTTCTTAAAAATGGATGGACATGAGATTATCATGCTGGGTGAAATCAGTCAGAAGGACAGACATAGAATGACTGCACTCATTTGTGGGATATAAAAAAAACCCAACGTAATATGAGACTAACATGCAAAGATAGTAGAAATAAGGACCAGAACAAATGGTCCATCGTTGGAAGCCTGCTTCAAGGACTTGGAGAGAGAGCAGTTGGGATAAATAAAAAAAAAAAGGACCATTATGGCAATGATGGTTGGAAGGGATCATTCTGGATGGAAGATGTATGCTGAAAGTGGGTAAAAATAACCAAACATGATGGCCTCTCAGCCTCTCATTGTATGTAGTGCAAACCATAATGCTCAAAAGGAGAGAGAGACACACAGAAAGATAGAGATAGCGAGAAAGAGAGTAGAGAGAAAGAGGGAAAGAAGAAAAGTGCCTGCCATAGAGGCAGGCTGAGGGCGGGTGTTGACAGGAGGGATATGAGGGATACTGGTGGTGGGAAATGCACACTGGTTGAAGCACAGATATCTGAATATTGTATAACTGAAACATGATCATGAAACCTTTGTAACTCTATCTCACAGTGATTCAATTGAAAAAGAAAAAAATTACACATGAAATACCTTCCTTTAGATCCACAATAGATTTATCAAGTGAAACCCTGCGGGCCCAAAGACAATGGTGGGAAAATAATCTAAAGGGCTGGGGCGATAGTACAGCGAGTAGGGCATTTGGCATCCCATATGGTCCCCCAAGCAACATCAGGAGTAATTCTTGAGTACAGAGCCAGGAGTAACCCCTGAGCATCGCTGGGTGTGACCCAAAAAACAAAAACAAAGACAAAAACAAAAACAAACAAAAAACAAGAGTTGTGAAAGATAATTTTGGAATGTCATACCCGTGATGTGCAGAGTTCAAACTTAGGTCAGCTGCATGCCAAGGAAGTGCCCTCCCTGATGTACTATTGCTCCAGTCCCCAAAAGACAACATTTTATTTTTTATTTTTTTTTATTTTAATTTTTATTTTAATTTTTATTTTTTTTTATTATTTTTTTTATAATTTATTTATTTTTAATTAGAGAATCATCGTGAGGGTACAGTTACAGATTTATACACTTTTGTGCTTATACTTCCCTCATACAAAGTTCGGGAACCCATCCCTTCACCAGTGCCCATTCTCCACCACCCGTAAACCCGGCGTCCCTCCCACCCTCCCCACTCCCATCTCCGCCCCACCCCACCCTGCCACTGTGGCAGGGCATTCCCTTCTGTTCTCTCTCTCTAATTAGCTGTTGTGGTTTGCAATAAAGGTGTTGAGTGGCCGCTGTGCTCAGTCTCTAGCCCTCATTCAGCCCGCAACTCCCTTCCCCCACATGGCCTTCAACTACAATGTAGTTGGTGATCGCTTCTCTGAGTTGCCCTTTCCCCGGAACGTGAGGCCAGCCGCGAAGCCATGGGGTCAACCTCCTGGTACTTATTTCTACGGTTCTTGGGTATTAGTCTCCCACTCTGATATTCTATATACCATAGATGAGTGCAGTCTTTCTATGTCTGTCTCTCTCTTTCTGACTCATTTCACTCAGCATGAAACTTTTCATGCCCATCCACTTAACTACAAAATTCTTGACTTCCTTTTTTCTAACAGCTGCATAGTATTCCATTGTATAGATGTACCAAAGTTTCCTCAACCAGTCATCCGTTTTGGGGCATTCGGGTTTTTTCCAGATTCTGGCTATTGTAAACAGTGCTGCGATGAACATACATGTGCAGATGTTGTTTCGACTGTACTTTTTTGACTCTCTGGGATATATTCCCAGCAGTGGTATTGCTGGGTCAAATGGGAGCTCAACCTCTAGTTTTCTGAGAATCGTCCATACTGTTTTCCAAAAGGGCTGAACTAGCCGGCATTCCCACCAGCAGTGTAGAAGGGTCCCTTTCTCCCCACATCCTCTCCAACAGCGGTTGCTTTTGTTCTTTTGGATGTGTGCCAGTCTCTGTGGTGTGAGGTGGTATCTCATGGTTGTTTTGATCTGCATCTCTCTGATGATTAGTGATGCAGAGCACTTTTTCATGTGCCCAAAAGACAACATTTTAAGTCAACAATCCCTGTAAGAAAGTAGGGGTGACCATACTTAGACAACATAAATTTCAAGCAAAAAAAGTTATCGAGATGGTAGTTTCTTAATGATCAAGGAATTTAAAATTTAGAAGAACTCGCACTCCAAAACATTTATACATTTAATGAGATATATATGTACATATATATATTTATATGTCTAACGCACATTCTTTCCTAATGCATCTGAGAGCTCTCCAAGAAAAGACCACATGCTGGGTCACAAAACATACTTCCATAAAGTCAAGAGGATAGAAATTGTATAAACTATCATCTGAGACAATAACTGTATCACTGTATCACTGTCATCCCGTTGCTCATCAATTTGCTCGAGTGGGCACCAGTAATGTCTCCATTGTAAGACTTGCTGTTACTTTTTTTGGCATATTGAATATGCCACGGGTAGCTTGCCAGGTTCTGCCATGCAGGTGAGATACTTTCGGTAGCTTGCCAGCTCTCTAAGAGGGATGGAGAACTCAAACCCGGGTTGGCCTCGTGCAAGGCAAACGCCCTACCCACTGTGCTATTGCTCCATCCCAATAGTGCACTAAAAATAGAAGTTAAGCACATACACCACATACACACACACACACACACACACACACACACACACACACACACACGGAAAAAGCTTAAACACTTGGAAATTAAATACTTCACTACCGATCAACCAGTGGGTCAAAGAGGGAATCAGATAGGAAATCAAAAGATTCCTGAAAACAAGTGAGAATGAGGATATGAGCTCCCAGAATTTATGTTTAGATTAAGTCACTTAAATACAGAAAGTGGATTATGTGATTGTCGTCATTGGGTGTGGTATAGCAATGCTTGAATTTTAGAAATCTGTGCATGGCAAGTCACAGATACAGTGATAGGAAAAGTGGGTGGAAAATGTTGAGGTGGAGTGATAGCTCAGAAGGATGAAGCTCATGTTTTTCTTACAGAAAACCCAGGAATTTCCCCTCCCCTCTCCATTCACCTCCCGTCACTACAGTGTGACCCAAAAACCCAAAGAAAAAAAAGATGGTGGAAAATGTAAAAGCGGCAGTGTTTACTGAACTGAGAAGTCCCAGGATGACGTGGGTCTTTCCTTTCTGGTGGATTTTTAGAAATAAGAATGTAGACAGTAAGTCTAGATGAGACGGGTAAGATGGGAGTACTCTCTTACACTGTGATGAAGTGTAAAACCTTGTGAACTGTAAGACTTTGATATAGTGGGGCTCAGAGAGAGACAAAAGTACATTTCTTTCTTTATATTTTTAGAGGCAGGGAGAGAGGAAGTAATACTCAGGAACTATTCCTGGCTCTGTGCTCAGGAGTGACCCCTGGTGATGAAGCACATTTTTAATCCCTTCATTCATCAAAACTTGCTTATAAGGTCTATGAGAGTTACTCAAAATCTAATCCCATTTGGACTTTTCTTAACTGAACAATGCAGACCCAAAGAAGTGGTACCCTACAACCTTAGCCTACAACATTGGAATGAGACTCAGTAATAAGAATATTGAAAATATGTATGATTCACAAAGTGTGATGTTCTCTATTTTGATCTCAAACATATTTAAAATAAGCTTAAAGACTACAGATACATCTATATGTTCAGACTTCCCTTGGCAGTTAAGCATTATTTTACTATGAGATTTGTCCTTTTAGGGCCCAGGGGGGACGTTCCCATCCCTCTGAGTTTTTCCAAGCAAGTAAGAAAAATAGCAGTTGGTAGGTTGGCAAAGAAAAAATCAACTTAGTAACAAATGTATAGAGAATTTGCATGGCACTGAATTCTAAAGAAGAGGGCTTCTTTATGGTATATTTATTCTGAGTTAAGGGACCTGGCCTGGGGCTTCAAGGAGGAAGAATGGGGTGGCAAGGAGGGTATATCTTTATCTTTATACTGAGTTAAAAAGGTGAAGTTCTCAGAAGATTCTCAGGTTATAATCAGTAATAACTTTGTGTCTGGATGCTAACTCTATACTATGTTCTTCTAGATTATAAAAAGGGGACCAGTGATGGTTCCTTTTGTTATGAAAAGGACAAAGGACTGAGACAAGAGAAAGGACTTTCAGCCTCTAGGAACTTCAGGGCTCCTCAATAAAAACCATCTACATTCCTAAAGTTTGGGTAGCTGTTTTTCCTGAGTCCACACAAACTCTATGAAAGAGGAAGCCTAGTTTTATTTTTGTTGATTAACACAGAGCCAGGAAAAGCACTGGAGCAGTGCTGAATGTGCTCTCTTTTACCCCCCACATCCCACAAAATAAAAAGATTTCTATAAAAGGCAAATAGTAGACTCCATATATTGAGTCATTGAGTAATTCAGCAAGCATTATCCATGCCAACTCAACTGTACGGAATGGCCACAACAAAAACACAGGTGTTTGAATCCGGGGTAAATAGCTACACTCAGCTTCCCTGGTGAGTGTGTGGGTCCAGAAGTTTGTTCGAACCCTGGAAGGTTCCCTTGGACTGCTCTATCAGGTTCTCAGAAACTGTTCTGTGTGAGAGTTCCTGTTGCTGAGAGTGATTATAAATACCCAAGAGAGACAATTTAGCTGGGCATCTAGAGAGGTATGCAGATAACTGGTCCCTGGACTGTAAAACTGAAACAGGAAGAGGAGAGCTTGAGGACTCAGATGAAAAGGAAGGTCCTACCACTGGGTCCCAGAGGAGCTGGAGATCAGACATAGGGTGGGGACAAGGGGGCTGGAGATCAGACATAGGGTGGGGACAACCTTCTACCCCAGACTCACTGGAACACACACATTAAGAACAGACAGATCAGGAGGGCTTTCCTTTTCCTTTCAATGATCCTTTTCCTTCTAACACCACTAGGAAACTTTTACTTATGCTTTTCAATTAATAAAAAAATGATATTGTTAGCAATGGGATAACACATTAGGGAAGGTATCAGAGTAAGAGATTCATTACAATAAATACAGAACTGAATTTATTGTGGTGAGGGATGCAGAGAAAAGTTGATGAGTGGGGTGTAATCTGGTGGATGTTGTGACATTGAAAGATTGCATGCATAAAACCTTACCATTGACAATATTGTAAATTATAGAGCCTACATTTTAAAAATAAACTATAATTTAAAAAACTTAAAAAAATTCATGTTGGACTGGAGTGATAGGTGTGAGTGGGTAGGGCATTTGCCTTGCACACTGCCGACCTGGGTTTGATCCCCAGCATCCTATATGGTTTTCTGAGCACCATCAGGAGTAATTCCTGAGTGCAGTCAGGAGTTACCCCTGAGCATTGCCAGGTGTAACTCAAAAAGGAAATTTTTTATGTTTGTTTCACTAGTAGCATCATAAATTTACGACTCTGATCTATTCCAGAAAAAAAAATTACAGAAGTCTTTAAGACTTTCTAAAAAAAAATAAAATTCATGTTTGCTTCATTTATTTACAAAGCCAGGTAATACAAGAAACATAGGCATCCCATTTTGGAATCACCTGCTTCCCAACTTGAGGTATATGATGCCTTTTAATTCATAGAGTTCATTTTCTCACTGTCTCTCTGTCTCTGTCTCTCTGTCGTCCAATATTTCCTAAGTAAAACAATTTTACTTCACTAGAAAGAAAAGAAAAGAAACTTTTTGTTATCCTAGTTGCTTATCATGTTTCATGTGACTATTGGAGTTTCTTTCTAATTTTTGCATTTAGTTTGATTTTTATATGTTCATAAAAAATCTACAGAAGCTCCACTTGAGAATTGGTTCTGTGGGTGAGTCAAGGCCACTAAGGTGATCCATAGAATCTGACAATTCTTGGCTGAATTTGGATCCTGCTGTGTTCCCTTGAGGCCCGGACTACTAAGTGGCCATAGAATTCCAGGCTGGGTCAGGTAAGCTGTCTTGTAGGTGGGATCAAATCTTGGATGTCTCTTCTTTTTTTCTGCTGACATGGGAAATCATAACTAGGGAGATCAGGTCCACCTCACATTGTCATCTAAAATAACTAGCTGAAGTGTTGTCTATTTACCTGGAGAGGATTGGCATGGCAGAGTTGGGTCCTATAGGAGAATGTTGATTTCTGCCAGGGACTTCAGTCTGCTTCTATAAAATAAGGAGTCAATGGAAGATGTAATAAGGTAAATGGGGAGCCTTGCCTTGAATGGCAAGGGCCTCTATCACTGGAAACATTCTCGCTTGCCTGCATTGATTTCAGTATCTCAAGGACCATATGCACAAGTGGCAGTCACTTCAGTGCTCTCCTCAGGGGTTTGGTTTTCCCCAAGTGCACTTTTTTGCCTCCTATTCATTCCTACTCTCTACTCACACATTCCTTTTACTTTTTGTGTTTGTTTCTTTGGTGCTTGAGATTGAAGATAGAGGCCTTAGGCATGTGAAACAAGGCATGTAAGCTACCACTGAGCCATATCTCTACTCTTTTTTCTTTCCCCCAATCCATTTATTTCCTTGATTCTTTCCCTTGAATATAGGACAAAATATTTCTGGAATCAGTTTAATGATGGAAATCACCTTCTCCCTGAATTATGTAATCTTGGTAGTTGTAAGGCTACCAAGACATGCAATCCCAGAAGCATTAGGGCAGAAAAATGCCTATGGGGAAGCATGTCAGAACAAAATCAGACTTCTGGGAACCTAATGCAGGTGGATCCAGATCTCTGACTCCCAACCTTGCTCCTGTTTGGGTCATTCACATTATTCAGTTTGAACAGTGGCATAAATGAAGGATCGGGGGGTCAGGGAAATTTCAAGGTAGTGCGTGAGCAGAGTTAGGAAGAGATCTTGAAGGGAAGTACCAGAGTGCTATAAATTAGTACATTAAGGGGCTATAGAGATAATACAGCAGGTAGGGTGATTTTCTTGCATACAGCCAACCTGGGTTCAATCTCTTGCACTCCATATGATCCATTGAGTCCCACCATGTGTGCTCTGTGAGTGCAGGACAAGGAGTAATCCCTGAGCACTGCTGGTTGTTCCCCACACAAACCTAAAACAGTTATTGCATTGTAAGGTGCAAATTGGGGGCGCTTTACAAATAAATCCAAAATGAAGACAAAGGAAGAGGAGAAGGAGATCTGGAAAACTATTGGACAAAAACCATTCACTTGATGGACAGACAATAATGCAGATTTTCTATACAACATCTCTCAACCCACTGTTTTCAAGAGGCTCAAATAACTAATCAAAGACATGGAAACAGTCAGCAACACTGAATTTTGCAATGAAATTAGTCCAGTGAACTTCCTCAGAGACTCCCCTTTTGGTCTTCAATAAAGAGAGATACCATTTCTTTCACTGTGAAATGCCCATTATGACTCTACTCTGCATTCTAGTCCCTTGCTGATATCCCATTTGGCATGGTAGGAATTTTAAACAACTGGACCGGACATCTTTCTGACATAGTTTAAAAATGGTGAATTCTTACATTTTTAATTCATTTCCTTACACCTAGATTATTTTTTGCCTCAGAGTTCCAAAATACAAATGCATTTTTTGTTGTACAGCCAGGATATTTGGGATTTCCATCATATCTTCAAAACCCAAAGCTTTGTTCTGTTTCTATTATTACACATATAAATTTTTCCTTTACTGGGAATATCCTAACTGCCAAAATGGTATAAAATTAGTCTGTTGGGAGAGGTGGGGAAGTGGAGAAGCTGCTAAGGGTCCTAAACTTTAAATTATTAAAATTAAAGTTCTTTTTTTTATTCATGTATAAATAATCTTATTTTATTTAAGAATTTTGGCCACATAGCAAGGACCTGGAGTCTTCTGGAGAGGCCAAAGATGTTGGGAGAAAAAGTTAGGTACAAACAAACTCACATGGTGAGTTAATACAAATTTTCCAAAGTTTTTGTAAGGCAACTTTAATTTTTTCCTTAAAATGTTCTGTACACCTGAGTAAGAGAGACAATGAATTATATTGAAACCAGACCTAAGATATATATATCATAAATTAGGAAACATATCTAGGCAAGAATCTTGCTTAGTCTTTCCTAAGTCTAAGGACAGTTTTCATGTTGTCCTTTCTCAAAAGAATCTAAGCCTTATACTTTTTAGATTTGTAGATAAGATGCAGTGTGCTTTAGGGAACCAGCCCAGTAAGAATTTTATTGTTCTTTTTAAAAAAAAATTTTTTTTTTATTGAATCACCATGTAGAAAGTTACAAAGCTTTCAGGCTTAAGTCTCAGTTATACAATGCTGGAACACCCATCCCTTCACCAATGTACATATTCCACCACCAAGAATCACAGTATACCTCCCCCCTGCCCCCAGCCCCGAGAATTTTATTGTTCTTTCTGGGCCTCACTGACTTACAGTCGATTCTTTCCAAACTCATGCTTATCTGTTCTCTTTTCCTTTAAAAATCACTTCTTGTTTTTGTTTGTTTGTTGTTTGTTTGTTTTAAATGACCAGAGATGATTCAAAGGACTGGAGATATGCTTTTCATGCAGGTCCCCTGGGCTCAGTCCCTGACTCTGAACTGAGAGAAACCCTCTAAGTCTCCCAACACTGCTGGGAGCAAAGTTCCCTGAACACCGTTGGGAACAATGCTTGAGATTTACTGGGACAAGTTCCCCCAAAGACCACCAGATGCAGCACAAAAACAAAAACAAAAGATTTAGTCACTTCTTGTGATTGTGCTAATTAGATAGTTGCTTTGGGAATACGAGTGCACCATCTTCCAACCTCCCTCTCACTTGTTGCGAATAAAGCTTTTTCCTAGTTCATCACTGTGTCTCTTGATTGATTGGTCCTTGAGTGGCAGTGGGACCAGATATTCATGATTACAATCTGAGGCACTCATCTCCTTTACTCCTTTGCTCCTAAAGCAGAAATGTATTTAAATATGAAACGGGGTCGATTTTTGATCCCACATGCCAGATTGTGATTCTGACTACACCTGCAGCCTCAGATGTTGGCAAATTATTAGGTAGAGTTTCTCATGAACTTTGGGCTACAACCTTTACAGATATAGGAAGAATTTACTAAATCTGCTGAGCTCATAAAAATCATACTAGAATGCTGTAACACACTGCCTCAAGACTGAGAACCACAGAGAACCAAATCTGCTGAAAACTTCAAGTACATGGGTCTTTGTGGTTGAAACTTCCAGTTATTCTCAGAGAAGAGGTTGGGTGACCTCCTCCCTCCCCCATACTTCTGGAAGACCTACAGCCATGCCCAACCCCCCTACTACTTCCATGTACGCTCAGCTTTTGGCCTTGTTCCAGAGACCCATAAGTACACCTCAAAAGACAAAAAATAAATGAATAAATTACACTAAAAATAACTGGATAAAAAAATCTATGGTACATGTACACAATGGAATAATACTTGGCTATAATAAAAGATAAAGCCTTTCAATTTGCTGATATATGTATGGATCTGGAGAATATCACGTTGAATGAAATAAGTTAGAGGAAGAACAGATTCAGAATGATCTTTCTCATATGAGATATAAAGAAACTTCCGAGGCAGTAGAAACAAAGAGCAGAAGTAGTCTTCAATAGGAAGATTCCCACTGGGGTAGGGGTTGGGGTGCGGATAAGTTAGAGAAGGGAACACTAGGACAATGGTGGAAGGAAAAGTGCCTACCACAGAGGCAGGCTGGAGGGCGGGAGGGAAACGGGATATTGGTGGAAGGTAGTGAACACTCGTGAAGGGATTAGTGTTGGAAAATTGCATGCCTGAAAATCAATCATAAATATCTTTGTAATTTTGTAACTTATGGCAATTTCATTTAAAATAGACTAGAATTTAATAATCCTGAGGTTGTTCTTACACGGCTTAAATATTTCACTGTTTTTAAACAAAACTGAAGTTTTCCTTGTATATCTTGTGACTTTAAGGGAGTGTGCTATCAGCTAGGATGATAGCAGCAATATATAGCACTGTCACTGTAGCACTGTCATCCTGTTGTTCCTCAATTTGCTCAAGCAGGCACCAGTAACGTCTCCATTGTGAGACTTAGTGTTACTGTTTTTGGTATATCAAATTCGCCATGGGTAGCTTGCCAGGCTCTCCAAGAGGGATGGAGGAATCTAACCCAGGTAGGCCGCGTGCAAGGCAAAAGCCAAGGAGTGGAATTGCTCGATCATATAGAAGTTCTACTTTGATTTTTTGGAGGAATTTCTGTATTGCTTTCCATAGAAAGTATATCAGACAGCAGTCTCACTAACAGTAAATGAGAGGTCTTTTTTCATTTGTTTTATATATTTATATATTTGCAAATATATTTCAAATGTAATTCTTGATGGAATGGAGCATCTATCTATCTATCTATCTATCTATCTATCTATCTATCTATCTATCTATCTATCTACCTATTTATCTATCTACACCCCCACCTGACACATACACACACACAAGCTTCTCTGACAATTCTACCATGAAAATAAGAAAACCACATGGATGGACACTTGCCTTGAATATGGTTGACCTGAATTTGGTCCCCAGAACACTATATAGTACTGCAAGAACCATGAGGAGGGGGCTGGAGTGATAGCACAGTGGGTAGGGCATTTGCCTTGCACGCGGCTGACCCAGGTTCGATTCCCAGCATCCCACATGGTCCCCTGAGCACCTCCAGGAGTGATTTCTGAGTGCAGAGCCAGGAGTAACCCCTGTGAATAGCTGGGTGTGACCCAAAAAGCCAAAATAAATAAATAAATAAATAAATAAATAAATAATATACTTAAAAAAATAAAAAGAACCATGAGGAGTTATCCTTGAGCTCAGAGCCAGGAGTAAGCCCTGAGCACTGCTGGACTCCAAACAAAACAAAAAAATTACATGGCCAGGCTGAGGCAATAGCTCAAGGGGTGAAGCACATGCCTTGCATGCAGGATCCCTAAGTTCTACACTCTTGATCCCAGGCACCATGTCTATCACCATGAACCACTGAATGTTGCCTCAGTTTCCCCCAGCACTATCTGGATAAGCAACACTGCATCACTGAATCCAAAGCACCTGTCAAGCCCACCACAGTTGGACCAAGTATCACTGCAAGTAGCTTCTTGGCTCTTTATCACAGCAGGGAATATGCCCAGAAATAATTTTTAAAGGAAAGAAAACCATAATTTGGTTTTCCAAAACCTAAGTATTAAATTCCCCAATTATACTTCACCCTTCTTTAATAACACCTGTATTCTTTCTCTCCCCTCTTGCTCTCTCCCTCTTCTCTCCCTCTCTCATTTCAGCTAATAGCAAATTCACTTAAAGTCACAAGCTATACAAGGATTACTTCAGTTTTGTTTAAGAACAGTTAAATATTTAAGCCATGTGAAAACAACCTCAGGAATTCTCATATAAACAGATGGATAATAGGAATCTCCTTTCCCATCTCCAAGCATAAAAGGATAGTAAGAGGATTTCTAGGACTTCTGGGGCTGGAGTTCTTAATTTTCTTTTAGAGCCCAACTTTTATATAACTTCTTAAGCAAGATTATCTGAACCCTTTGTTTTGGACTGCAGAATCCTCAAAGTCTTTAAAAATCTGAAGAACACTGAACACAGACACCTGCTCTGGGCCACCAAAATTGTGCATTACCTTCCTTCCTTGTGTTGAAAAGGGAAACACAGCTACAGAAGCAAGGGGATCATTATAGCACCCTGGGATTGTCATCAATTGGACCTAATGGCTAAGGGCCAGCCCTCTTGCTAAAGTTGTCAGGCAGCAGCAGTAACACTGCAGTAACAATATTATAAATTGAATAAATAGTTATAAGAACAACAGAATAAATAGTTATAAGGATGATGATGATGATCCACATTCCTATCTCAAGCATTTCCCACTAACAGACGAACTTCTTATAAAAATCATCCTATTCTCTTATGACATCACAGTGTTTTGATGAAGCAGACTACCTCTGCTACCTTGATTCCTGAGAAATATGAGGATGATTCTACCTGTGACCATAACACTAACTAACATTATTTTTTTATTTTTTTTTATTAGTTTATTTTTAATTAGAGAGTCATCGTGAGGGTACAGTTACAGATCCATACATCTTTGTGCTCATGTTTCCCCCATACAAAGTTCGATAACCCATCCCTTCACCAGTGCCCATTCTCCACCACCAGTAAACCCAACATCCCTCCCCCCCCCGCAGTCCCGTCTCCCCCCACCCCACCCTGCCACTATGGCAGGGAATTCCCTTTTGTTCTCTCTCTCTGATTAGGTGTTGTGGTTTGCAATAAAGGTGTTGAGTAGCCACTGTGCTCAGTCTCTTAACTAACATTATTTTTAACTCCTCAGAACAACCTCCACAAAAGTGTCCACAAAAGTGATAGTGCTGGCTTAATTTTATTAATAAACAAAGCTTACCTTTAAGGCCACAACTATATATGCAGTGATATATATATATATCATTAGATTCTTGAGAGCACCCTTTTGCTGATGTCTTTTTGGCACAGTCCACTGAATTTATGCTTGTCAGTTGTCAAAGGGGAAAAAAGCCAATATTTATACTGATGGTAGATATGCATGTGGCATGATTCATGATTTTGGAATGTTGTGGAAACAGCAAGGATTTCTAACTTTAACTGAAAAATTCATAAGAATCCAAAATTTCTCTGGAAATGGACTGCAGAGTTTAACAGGCTGAGTGCATGATTTGCATTTAGGAAGTCTGGATTTGATCCCTAGAATCACACGATCCCCCAATATAGCTGGGAGTGACCCTCGGCAATGATGCAGGAGAAGGAGTAGCCACTGAGCATTGCTGGGTGTGGACAACCAAAACAAACCAAACCAAAGAAGTAAGAAAACTAACATAACGTAATAAGAGAATGAGAAGTATGAGCTTTCTTAGAAGCTGCACTACAACACCTAAAAATGTGGCCATAATAAAAGTATAGGGACACAGGCACAAACTAAGATATTCATTGTAACTGCTTTTACTCTACATAGTTTTGGAAGTCCTTTCCACAGTCATCAGACAAGAAAAAGATATTAAAATTCTTGATGGCCAACAAGAATATGAAAAAGTGCTCATTGTTACTCATAATTAGAGAAATGCTAATCAAAGCAACAATAAGATACTATCTCACACCTGTGAGAATGGAGCATATAAAAAATCTGGATTAAAGCTAGTATTGGTGGGGCTGTGGTGAGGAAGAAACCCTCATCTGCTGTTGGTGGTAATGTCATCTAATTCAATCTTTATAGAAAGCAATATGAAGATTTCTCAACAAGTAGGAGTAGAGGGTGATATCACAGTGGGTAGGACATTTGCCTTGCACTCCGTCAACTCAGGTTCAATCCCTGGGACCCCATATGCTCCCTGAGTCCCACCAGGCATGACTTCTGAGCCTGAGCACCAGTGACTGTGACCCAATTGTCCCACTCCAGAAAAAGGAATAGAACTCCCATATGATCCAGCAATACCACGCCTTAGCATCTATCCCCCCCAAACAAAAACATTAACTTGTAAAGATACATGCACACCTATGTTCATTGTTGCACTTAATACAAGAGCCAATAGATGAAAATCCCAAATACCCAACTATGGATGAATAGATAAAGAAGTTGTGGTTGAGCTATGCCCAACAGTGCCAGGCTACTCTCAACTCTATCTCACAGTGGTACTCAGGAAATCATGCAGTGCAAACATTGAAGCAAGGACTTCTATATGTAGAAATGTAGAACATGCACTCAGCCTATTGGACTATCTCTCTGTCTGGCTCATTATTTTCAACTTCACTAATTTTTTCTACCCTGAATCATAACGGTGAGCACTTTGCTCCATTCTTGTTTTTTCCTTTTCCTTTTCTTCCTCTTTATTATAATATGTACTGAGCTCTCTGACGTGCTAGGCATTAAGAATACAAAAGTGAATAAAAACAGGTATTGAAAATAAGGACTATAAATGTGATTTCCTCATCAATACCAGTCATTTGTTGAGAAATTGCTATGAAGTGCTATTTCTTTCTGTGTGCAGTTTAAAAAGTCTCTAACCCTGTAAATCAGTAAATTCAAGAAAAGAATAGAAAAAGAAAGATCTTTAACTGAATAAAATAATCTATTAACATGCTTTAACCTTTGCTTTTGTTATTTGGTATGAGAAATTTAACAAATCTACCTAATCATAAGAAAATCCTCCTATGTACATACAAATTATAGGGTAACAAAGAGATCTACGTTGTTCATCTCATAGAAATGTCTTTAATTAAATGTTCAATTTACTGTCTGAATTATTTAATGCCCGCTAAAAATATAGGTACAACATATATACTTGTAGGGGACCACACACCTGGTGGTGCTCAGGGGCCACTCTTGACTCTGTGCTTGAGAGTTGCTCCTGGCGGTGTTTGGGCATAATGTGGTGCTGGGGATCTAACCCAGGCTTCCTTCCTGAAAAGTGTGCATTCCAATCTGTTGAACTATCAAAAATTTTTGATTCTTTGAACTATCATAAAACGCTTATTGCCCATTATATGTGAACTTTTTAGCCAGAGTCCTTCCAACTAATGGTTTCAGACCTTGCATTAGAGATGGATGTAGCCACAGACAACCTGGAATGTTATTTAGTATGCTGTAAAAGTTTAATATAAGTTTTATTATACTAAATACATCATTCAGCAATTAGCTTTTTTTCAGTCATGTTGACTGGAATGATAGAACAGCGGGTAGGGCATTTGCCTTGCATATGGCCGACCTGGGTTTGATTCCTCCATCCCTTTCAGAACAGCCCGGCAAGCTACGGAGAGTCTCCCGCCCACACGGCAGAGCCTGGCAGCTACCAGTGGCGTATTCAATTTGCCCAAAACAGTAACAAGAAATCTCACAATGGAGACGTTACTGGTGCCCTCTCAAGCAAATTGATGAGCAAGCAATGGGATGACAGTGACAGTGACAGTGATATGTGAACTTACTAAAACACTAGGTGGCAGTAGTTTGTAAAGCATGGTAATTAAGAGATGAAAACACCTTCAATAAGGCAACAGAAAATAAGTAGTAATTATACAAAAATCACATTTTTTTGACTATTTCTCCCTGTGCATTAAAAGTCTGCATCTGGGCCAGAAATATAGCTCAGTGAGCTGAAATACTATCATAACCCAGAACCTTTTAGAAGGCCCTGATTTAATCTCTGGCATCAAATAATCCCCAGCACTGCCAGAAGCAGCCCCTGAGCACTGATGGGCGTAGCTCCCAAATCTAAATAAGTAAATAAATAAATAAATGTCTGCATCTGTAAAAGACATCCATGAATTAAGTTTAATTTAAAAATAAATTTTGAGATAATATTTATACCTCTTTTCTCCTTTTTGCACACTATCCTGTCACACAAATATTACTGCTATATGTCTATGAGACAAGTGGACAACCAGTGTAAATGTGGTGAACAACTGGCCCCGATGAAAAAGGAATCAGAAAACGTTGCCCCTCTGGGAAAATATTTCGTTGTACAGACATTGCAAAACTTAACAACTAAGACATTCTGTTATTCTCTTAAGTAAACAACTTGGTGCTCATACAGTAACTAATAACTACTACTTGACCTTTAACTACTTCTCCCAGATTTGATCATGTATCTTTTACGTATCTACATACAATACTGTGATGCTTAATGTGTTTTTGTTAAGGGAGTTAATATGTTACAGATGGTAAAGAAGTCAGAAGGCAAGAACAATGAGGTCTGAGACTAGGAATCTAAACTGATTGGAGTCAAGAACATCTAAGATGGAGGACCAAGTGACAGATGACTTTGAGCTTCATTAATATACACTCAGTATACACGGATTTTGCTATAAACCCACCCATCCTGCCGTGACAGTTTAAATTGCCACAATAATTTCAGGAAATGATGAATATGGTTAAAATCTGGGTGATGGGGCTGAAGAAATAACTTAGAGGGCTGAGCATATTTTTGCCCTGGGTTTTACTACCACCATTGTGTGTGGCCCCAAACCAAAATCTGCCATCAGAAAAACCAGAAAAATCTGGTGGCATTTTGACTCCAGAAAATGACTGTTCCAAAATTCTACTCTTCTCTGAAATATAATCAACATTCTACTCCTTTTTATTCACCCATTTTCTATCCCCAGTTAACCTAGAAATTTGTGTAGAATGGCACTACTCTCTGGAGTCTGCCTGCATTTACTGTTAGACTGTGCTCTGTTATTTTTAATAAACTCCATGAGAGGCACTTTCACTCTTGCTCTCTCTCTCTCTCTCTCTCTCTCTCTCTCTCTCTCTCTCTCTTCCTTTCATGCATTATTGTTTGCAATACAGGTGCTAGGAGGTCATGGTGTTTGTTCAGGGCATTTGCTATTTTTATTGGGACAATAAGGCTGGAGTAGCTTTGCAATTGGGTGGCCGCTTTGGAGTGTGGATGTGACTGCCAAGGTTTCTGGAATTACAGGGAGGTTAGGGGAAAGTAGCCCACCCTGACCCCTAGAAAGCCTGGAGATTTCAGTCACAAAACCTGCACACACCAGAATTTACAGCAGATAACATCTTGGTGAGGTCTGCCCTGAGATAGTGGAGTCAGGCTGGGGTATGGCAATGATTTTGGATTACGTAAGCAAGTGGCTGCCAGGGGCTATGCTTGGGCAGGCACCAGGCCACTCCCCCACCCCACCCCCCACCCCCCGTCTGATTTACCCTGGTCTGTTCAGCCATGGGCAGGTCTGAGCTTTGATCTCTTTCACGATTTATTTATAGGTCTCTGAAATAAGGCCAATAAATGAGCTTGTCTAGCTGAGCCGGAGATGGTTTGTGGGTGTGGCTCCCACATACCTAACTTTTGGCCATTTAATTTCTTGGTAAACTTGGCCCCAAGTTGTTGGGGTCCGGCCAAAGGCACAGAGGCAATTTTGGGGTATCAGGAAGTCTGCAGGTACCATGAGGCTGCTGATGCACTCACTAGCTGGTCTAGGTTGACTGACTAGCAGCACCATATCCCCCAGGCCTTTTTTTCTTTGTTTATTTTTTGTTTTTGTTTTTTGGGGCCACCTGGAGGCGCTCAGAGACTTTTCATGCTTCCTTTTTCTCAACACCACACCCCTCACCAAGGAGTCCACTTCTCTCCGCTGGTATGATTAAGTACACATCCCCACCCACCCACCCACCCACCCCATTTCATGTCTTCATTTTGTAGACAAGATTTCAGTTCTGATAACTTTGACCTTTGGTTCTCTTATTATTTTGGAGAAAGCCTCATTTTTGGGATAGATCTTTTATTCTTTGAATTACAGAAGTGGTGACACCTATACACATATAGGTGAACAGGAATAATCCCTGCTTACCTGTGAAATTCTGTATCATTGTTTTAAACCTGAACGAAAGTCTGACTGGGTAAAGTATTCTTGTTGAACTATTCATTTCACTGAGTTTTTTTTTTTTTTGTTTTGGGGCCACAGCTCGCAGTGCTCAGGGCTTACTTCTGGCTCTGCACCACGGGATCGCTCCTGGCAGGTGCTCAGGGGATCATATGGAATGCTGAGGATTAAATCTGGGTTGGCTGCATGCAAGGCAGATGCCCTACACATTATACTATAGCTCCAGCCCCATCACTGAGTTTTTCTTTTTTTTTTTTTTTTTTTGCTCTTTGGGTCACAACCCAGCGATGCTCAGGGGTTACTCCTGGCTTTACACTCAGGAATTACTCCTGGCGGTGCTTGGGGGACCATATGGGATGCCGGGGATCGAACCCGGGTGGGCTGCGTGCAAGGCAAACGCCCTACCCGCTGTGCTATCGCTCCGGCCCCTCTTTTTATTTTTTGAATTAGAAATAATTCTTATTGAATCACTGTGAGATAAACAGTTACAAAGTTGTTCATGATTGAGTTTCAGTCACAGAATGTTCCAATACCCATCCTGTCACCAGTGTACATTACTCACCACCAAAGTCTCTAGTTTCGTTCTCACCACAACCCTCTCCCCCATCCTGTTTTTTTTTTGTGGGTTTTTTTTTGCTTTTTGTGTCATACCCAGCGATGCTCAGGGGTCACTTCTGGCTCTGCATTCAGGAATTACCCCTGGCCGTGCTCAGGGGACCATATGGGATGCTGGGAACCAAACCCGGGTTGGCCACGTGCAAGGCAAATGCCCTACCAGCTGTGCTATCACTCCAGCCCCTCTGTTTTTCTTTTACTATATTCCACCATTGTCTTCAGGCTCACAGGGTCTCATCTGATAATTCGCTGTAAATCTTATAGATACTCCTTTGTATGTAATTTATTTTGTTGATCTTGCTGCTTTCAGGATTTTTTCTTTACCAATGACTTTTATCATTCTGATTAGGATGTGCCTTGGAGTGTTTTTGTGTGGGTCTCTTTCAGCTGGTACCCTTTGGGCCTCCTGAATCTCGGTGCATACGCTCTTCAACTCTAGAAACTTCCCAGGAATGATTTCTTTGGCTATTGCTTCTTCATCAGAGTTAACTTCCTGGACCTCTGGGGCCTTCATGATTCTTGATGTTTTTCTTGAATTTATCTCAGAGCTTTCTTGTCTGCTATTCATTTCTTTTGAAGTTTATTTTTACCATTGTCTACTGTTGTCTGGAGATTTGCTGCATTTCATCTTGGCACTCACTGATTTTGTTTCATCTATTTTTCACTCTGCTGCTGAAGTCTTCCAGTGAGTATTTCTTTTTTAAAAAATTTTTCATTTTTATAAAGTTATTCACAATAGTTCATTACAGATAATATTCAAACACCATTCTCACCACCGTGTACTTTCCCACCACCATAAGAGGAAAGTGTATGAAGATTGTTATATTTCATCCTGGAGCCATTTAAGCCCATATATAAGAGATTACAAACATACATGTTAAAACCAAACAAATGTGTACTACTTTTGATACATCAATGGGCTAGAGTATAAGAGGTCAAGCAGTTGCAAATGCAGCTGTGCAACCCAGGACGTTCTGTGCGGCTCTCTTGTGGGAGCTTTATTTCATAGTCTCTGGGTCTTGGCCGTTGATGAGATTACATGGAGTCAGAAGCCACTTGTGGGTGTGACTGCCAAGCTACTGGAAAACTGGGGAGTTCAGGGGAGGAGTCTCAGTCAGGTTCCCAGCAAGCTTGGAGATCTCAGTCCTGGGTCCTGCACACCTGGATTTTTCTCCAGGTTCCCTCATAGGTGAGGCTTATCCAAGCTTGTGAAGAGTGGTCTTGAGCATGGCTGTGGTGGGTTCTAGATGTTTTCGGCTGCCAGGATTCTGCTTGAGCTGGGGAAGAAACTCAATCCATCCTCCTCTGAGTTGCCCCAGTGAAGACAGCCTGGCACAGGGTTGGAATGTTCTTACAGTGAGTCTTTCATGTCAACTACCAAATTCTTTAGTTCTGTAATTTCTGCTTGTAGTTTTCTCGTTTCTGCTCTTATATCCTTTTGTATTTTATTGGTCTTTCTTTGAGCTCGTTAGATACCCTCCATATTTCCTCTTTAAAGTGCTATCTGTTTTAATACTTATTAAGTTTTCAGGGCTACTGTCTTCACTATCTAAGCAGTGGGGTTCTGTACTGCTACCCCATTGTGCCTATTGTAGACTGGGAGTGAGTCTCTCCAGTTCACTGCTGGTGCCCCTCCACCACTGGGGAGGTCTCTGTTTGCACCAGCTGATTGGTGCTGTCTTTGTTCCCTGTTAAAATGTATTTTACTATTACTCTTTTGGGGTTTCTTGTGCTGGTCCCAGGAGACACTGTTTTCCATGTGGGATATGCAGGAGGGGGGGTGTGATTTTGTTACAACACATCTGCTGGTGCCAGATTTTAAAAATCTGGTCAGCCAGTCTGGATGACTCTGACTGAGTCTGAGGTGAGGCTGATTATGTCATGACTCTGGGTTTGCGGTTGCTGGCTTCCCAGAATCAACTTTCTGCATGTCACAGTTTATTTGACACAGGGCACCAGTTCCAGATTTTACAGACCTGGTTGGCAGGTCTGAGGGTTTGAGGTGAGACTGAAGAGGAGGGCAGATTAAGTGTTAAATTTGCCTTTGTCACTTCGCCGCGCCCGCAGCCCGAGTATGACTGTGGAAGACAAGGGAGCTGCTTTGGACACCAGCAGCCCGCCAGCAACCTGCAGTATGTGATTTGAGCGTTTCCGCCAGGCCCCCCGTGCGGGGGCCCGGCGTTTCTCTCTCTCTCTCTTTTTTTTTTTAATCTCTCTCTCTCCCCCAACCTCTTCTGGGCACAGCACAGCCTCCACCCCACTTCTCTGAGCACAAAATGGAGAGACGCACCCAAATGCGCGGCGCGGCTGGCAGGGGATCGAGGGCGGGGAAGTACCAGTCTCCGCCCACTTCGGACACTTAAAGAGAGTGCAGCCATGTGGGCTTCCCCACTTCGCCGCGCCCGCAGCCCGAGTATGACTGTGGAAGACAAGGGAGCTGCTTTGGACACCAGCAGCCCGCCAGCAACCTGCAGTATGTGATTTGAGCGTTTCCGCCAGGCCCCCCCGTGCGGGGGCCCGGTATTTCTCTAGGTTTTCCCATCTTATGAGCACCATAAAAGGGTAAAAGATTGTAGTGATAGAATTTCAGGCAGAATTTTCCCTGGACTTTATACAGAAACCCAAAACCGTGCGGCCGCTGCTGCGGCCGCGCAACCTAATGTCATCTTAGTATCAACAATATGTAATGGTTCCTTCTTAATGGGTCGGACTTTTGTGGGAGATCCTAACAAGGATAGTAAGTCTTTTGCTGAAATATTGAAGGCAATCAAAGTGGTAGCCATCTCTCTAGACTGAACTAAGCTATATCCCCACGCTGGTTGAGAAGAAATATCCTTCTTTCTCGGGAAGAAACACGGCGTGGTGTAAAACATAGTGTCATGTCCATTAAGCAAACAGACCTGGTGGCGTGGGAATGGGATATAAGGGGAAAAATTATGTACATGGAACAGTGGGACGCTGGTGGAATCTCGAGCCGGAGCCGATACCAGCGCAAGACCTTTGGTTCCAGAAACTGCTTGCAGACACTCTACTAGACTATCAACTAAGCCAGAGCCCCACGCTGGCTGATGACGGGAAATAAGCATCCTCTTCGGTTTTTTTTTCCCCTTTGTCAGACAGCGTGGCGATTACTAAACAGGCGTGAACTTGGTGGCGCGGGACAAGGGGGAAAAAGAAAAGTTATGTAACAAACAGCGGGACTTAATATCTCTATATTCTTAGCAATGGAGAACTATCAAATGCTTCCTTGGCAATAGGACTGTCTTTTTCTTTTTTGGGGGGAAACCCCAGCAACGGTAGTGAGTTGTGTGTTGAAACATGGAATGTAATCGAGATAAAGTGTAAACGAAGTGAAACGTATCACGTACAAGGGTGGGGACTGGGGAGGTGGGAGGGGGCGGCAGATATACTGGGGGGGTTGGTGATGGAAGATGGGCACTGGTGAAGGGAAGGGTGTTTGAGTATTGTATAACTGACATAATCCTGAGAACTATGTAACCCTCCACTTGGTGATTCAATAAAAAATTTAAAAAAATAAATAAAATAAAATAAAATAAAATAAATTTGCCTTTGTAACTGCTTGGCTGCTTTGAAAGATGTTTTTGTGACCTACCGCTGGGCAGGAAACTGTCACCAAATGGGCCAACAAACTGCCCTAGAAACTGTAAGCAAACATTTGCAGGGAAACAGTTAACAGTCAACAAATGTTGAGATAAGCAAATTAAGTGACCTATGTGTGATCCCCTTTGATCCAATAGGTGTGATTTCCTTTGATCGAATAGGTGTAATTTCCTTTGGCCCAATATGTGTGATTCCCTTTGATGCAATATGTGTGATTCCCTTTTCTCCCCCAAAAGGGTATAAAAACAGCTCGCTTTTTGAGTTCTGGGCCTTCAGCTTTGCAGCTTTTCAGGCACGGTTGAAGGTCCCGATATAGCTATATTGGCTTGAATAAACCCCGTGCGTTTGCAGAAAGAGTTGTCTTGGTTTTGTTCTTTTGTTGCTCCGAGCCTCCCCCGGAGACTCCCCCGGGCAGAGATCTGCCACCCCCTAACAAGACTAGTTGTATCCATAGCTCTCGCTTTCTTTGTATTTTATTATGAAGACCATACAATCTTGAGGTTATGTTCACTTCATTGAGTTACAGTTGGTCTTTGGGGGTGATGATGGTAAATAAACTAGGGCCATCAATTATGGGGAAATAATTTATGGATAAATTTTCTTGATTTTTTTCTGGCACTTAAAAAATTGGATCAATTAAAAAGTAGAAGAACAAATAGAAAAATATACCATATTCATATATTAAAAAAATTAACATGGTCAAAATGATCATACTATCCAAAGTATTATATAGGTTAAATGCAATACCTATAAAAATTCCAGTGATAAGTCAGAGAGACAGTATAGAGGTTAAGGCTCTTGCTTTTCATGTGGTCGCTGGTTTGATCTCTAGTACCACATAATCTGCTGGATTTAAATTTTAAAATAATATTCAATTTTATTAAATATTAAATATTATGCATAATATCATAATATTAATATTTAATATGACATTTAATTTTAAATTTAGTTGAATTTATATTTTAAATTAAAATTAAATTAATAATGTATCAATGAAAAGCAAGTTCCATATCCTCTATACTATTCCATTCAGACCATTAGTTGATGTTTTTAATATGCAATATGCCACAAATTTGCACATCATCCTTGTTCAGAGGTTATTCCTGTCTTTGTATTGAGTATGTCCTGGGGAAGTGAGCAAATGCAATACTTGTAAAATTTATTGTTAGTGGGCTGGAGACTTAGCTCAATAGGCTGAACATATGCTTTGCTTGTAGGAGGCTTAGGTTTTATCCAGGATATCATATGGTTTGCCTGAGCACCACTAGGAGTGACCCCTGAGCACAGAGCTAGAAGTAAACCCAAAGCACTACTGGGTATGGCACCAAATCCTCAAAAATTATTGTCTTTAGGGCCAGAGAGATAGTACAATGGATAGGGCATTTGCCTTACTTGTGACTCACTTGTGTTCAATCCCCAGCACTACATATGGTCCCCCGAGACTCCAGGAGTGATCCCTGAGTACAGAGCCAGGAGTAAACCCTGAGCACCTGGGTATATGTGTGTGTGTGTGTGTATACACACATATATGTATATATACTGTTTTTAATATCAGAGAATTTCTTGATAGCCATCTTAATGATAATATATCACAATGATCAGAATAGCTATTTTGTGTTTTACTTATTTACTTTGTGTGTATGTGTGTGTTTGTGTGTGTGTGTGTGTGTGTGTTTGAACCATACTTAGCTTTAGCTGACTCTTGCTCATCAGTGATCTTTGGAGGTTCTCAGAAGACCATATGAGTCTTCTGAGAAGACCACATGAGTCTTCAATATTAGGGATTGAACCAGGGTTGCAGCCAGAATGCTTGCTAGAAAAGCACATGCCTTATTTCCTATTCTCTCTGGCCCCTACTTATTTATGTTTTTATTTTTGGAACATACTAGGCAGTGATTGGGGGATATTCACAGCTTCATGGTCATTCTTGGCAGTGTTTAGTGTCCTATTCAGTGCTATGATGTAACCCAGGCTTCTGCATACAAAGTGTGTGCTCCAGACTATTATGATATCTCTCTGACGCAGAATTCTATTTATTTATTTTAGAAGTTATGCGTCCACACCACAGTGCTCAGAACTACTCATGACTCATTCAAGGGTTACTCCTGGCATTGCTTGGGGTGACAGTTACACAGGACCAAGAAAAAGTGCTTGTTTTGTCATATAGAGTAGTAGATTTTCTATTAATGTTTAAAATTCAATAAATATTTACAAGTGTCTACTATGTGACAGGATTTTTGCTGGACACTGGGAATATAGTAGTGAGCCAAGTAAGTTCTACCCCAAAGGAATCCTTGTATTAGGAAGGATAATGGAAAAGTATCCAGGTATCATGCAGTTGTATGCAGAGAGAGAGAGGTGTATTTTTATCTTTTGATTTAATATCCACAGCTTGTCTGGGCACTGTGTAGATGAGAAAACCAAGGGAGAAAGCCACCATTCCTTTTCTCATGTTTCTTTCAGTCTATCTGGGGAGGAAGACAGGTAAACAGATAGTTATAATGTGCCGTTACTATGAGAGAAGAACATCTGAAAGGCAACAGACTCAGTTTTGGTGTGGTGAGGAAAGGAGCTAATTTATGTTATATATCCTGAGATGAGAAGGATAAGAGGGGAGGGAAAATGCTATAGAGGTCAGGACTGTGTATGCTTTGTGGAAACAACTTAACAGTGGAGCACTTGCTTTTCACGTATCCTGGGTTTAGTCCCAGCACCGCACACACACACACACACACACACACACACACACACACACACACAATATCAAATGGCTGGGACTTGAGAGACAGCGCATTAAGTTGGAGCACATGCATTGCATACAGGAACCCTGTATCCAATTCCTGGCACTACATGGTCCCCTGAGCACTGGAAAGAGAATAGCTCCCAAGCATCACTGAATATGGAACAATCAAATGACCAAAGCAAAAATTTGGACTGAGTGGACATTACAAGAAATTAAGTGATAGGAGGGCTGCCAAAATATAACCAGTGGCCAGATCCTGACAAATCTTTTAACTCATATTAAGAAGTCTGGACTTTTTTCTGGAGGACAATGGGTAAAAAAGAGATTTAAGGACTAAAGATGAGGTTCAGTGATAGAGTGCCTACCTCCTATGTATGAGACCCTGGTTTGACCCAATGTAAAGAAAAAGAAAAATATATTTTGTTTCTTTGGGAAGGAGCCATATTCTGTGGTGCTCAGGGGTTACTCCTGGCTCTTACAGTCAGGATTTACTCCTGGCAGTGCTGGGAGACTGTATATGATATGCCGGGATGCGGGAGGGGGACAGGGGAACTGGATAGATCATGTGCAAGGCAAATATCCTACCCACTGTACTATTGCTTCAGCCTCTAACAGAAATAAGATTTAACTGAAATGAAGTGGTCAGATGTTCCTCTTAGAAAATCACTGGTTGTTGCCCTCCATTCTGAAGTTGTGCACATCCCAGGCTGGAGTATATGATTTCTCTTCCTTTATGTAAAGGGACTCACGTCCATATCTTTCTTTCACTCTCCCTTTTCTTGTTTTCTAAATAAAACTATTTACTTCACACATTCAAAAAATTAAAAAGAATAGAAAACCACTGATTTCCATGTTTGAAAAAGAACAGGGGTGGGAGAGGGAGGTGCTTGGATACTGTGCAAAATTCTAAATTCAGCAGCTAAGAACCATGAGGACTTTAGGATGGGGCTTGGCAATCCATTTCTTTTGACATATGTCCTGGAAGTAATTGGAATTAAGGAGAAAGGTTCAGCTGCAATTTGTGATAAGAAAATCATCAAAACAGGGGGGGGGCACTGAGTACCCTGTGCATTGGTCAAATCACTCCTAGATTATTAGAGTGATTTCATTCTATTGAGGAAAGAGCCATGAAAGAGGTAGCAAGGAAATAGACGTTTTTTTTGGCAAGGGCTCCCACGAAGATCAATTCAAGTTAAATAGATAAGGAGAAACAGGATACAGTGGTGCTCTAAAAATTTATGAGGTTGTCATTATCTGGTACTTACTTTTAACTATTGTCACTGATGTTCATTTTTGTTTGCGGAAAGCATCCAGCAGTGTTGGAGAGTGGGCAGCTTCTCTTGGCTCTGTGGTTGGGAATTGCTTCCAAGGAAGCAGGGGGACCATGCAGGGCCACAGATAGAACCCAGACCTCCTAAATGCAAAACATGTGCTTGGTCTATTTAGCTATCTTTTGGCCTATACAGAAGTTTTCTAAAAAGAAGACATAAACATGAAATATTTCTATTCCCTCCTGCCCCACTCCCATGCAATTTACACAGTGGAAGAAGTGCTTATTTAACAGTGTCATAACATTACCTCTCATGGTTTGTGGAATGACAGAGTTCCATGAGGTCATAGACAGTGAGATCACCAACCTAAAATAGTGTTAACAGAAACCTGAATGTCTCTGCACAGTCTAGAAAGAGAAACTTAATGGGAAGAACACATCCTCATAGTCCAGCCCTGGTTGAGGAAGGAAGCTTAAATATGGAAGGAACACACTTCCCATTTCTGAAGAAGGAGCACAGGGTTCAGATCATTCTTGGAACATTTCACAGTCCATCACGCTGTCCCTACAAACCTATTTGTTAATTAGATTTTGCAAGACTAATTTAGAAATCAGCATCTTCTGGGTCTGATCAGAAAGTGTCAAGTTCTGGGGCTTTAGCATAACTTAAGTACCTGTTGAGATTCAGTAACCTACAAAACTATCTTGAGTCCCTATGACCCCACTAGAGCACTGATTTAACAGGAAAGCCATCCACTTTCCTGGCATCTTATTTGATGCAGTATTTGATAGTAGTTTCTGTCTTTCAGCCTCTCAGAGACAATAATATAGAAGGCAGGATATTAGAACTGTTTTCATAGAACTCTGGGGGCGGGGTCGGGGGGGAGAGAAGTAATGAAATTGTTGAGGGAAGTCCCCTGAAGTGTTATCTTGATTTTGCCATTTAATTGTCCTTTTCTTTCCTGTTTCCTCTTATTTTTCTTGAGGAAGTTCTACTTTTCCTGTGTCTCCTCTAGTATGCATATTCCAAAATGACACCTTTCTGTGTACATCAGAAGGCATCTTCTATCCTCAGTTTATTGTTTTGGAGCAAGTTTGAATGACAGGAAAAAGATTCCCATAAGAATTAAATCCCTATAACCAATTTGGTCAAACTCATGAAGAGGCACTGGGGCTTCGGATGTTTGCAGTGGGGAGGGTGTACAAACAAAAAGCATTTTCCACCCTTCAAGAACTCACAAGGTATGACAGAATGGCTTATGCACAAGAGTAGTGGGCTACAACAGAACGTCCTGACCCCATGCCAGGCTGCCTTCACTGGGGCAACTCAGAGGGGGGAGGGTTGAGTTTCCCTTCCCACCCCAGCAGAACCCTGGCAGCCGAAAACCTCCAGAACACAATCACAGCCATGCTCAAGGCTGCTCTCTACAAGCTTGGATGAGCCTCACCCATGAGGGAACCTGAAGAAAAACCCAGGTATGTGGGACCCATGACTGAGATCTCCAAGATCTCTGGGTATGGGACTGGGCCTCCTCCCCCCAACTCCCCAGTTTTCCAGTAGCTTGGCAGTCACACCCACATACTGCCTCTGGCTCCATGTAATCTCATCAATCACCAAGATCCAGAGACTATGAAATAAAGCTCCCAGAGGAGAGTCACACAGAACATCCTGAAGTCGCATTCATGACTGCTTGACCTCTTATACTCTAGCCCATTGATGTACCAAAAGTAGCACACATTTGTTTGATTTTGACATGTATGTTTGTAATCTCTTATACAAGGGCTTAAATACAGGATGAAATACAACAATCTTCACACATTTTCCTCTTATGGTGGTGAGAAGGTGCATGGTGGTGGCATTGGTGTTTGAATATTATCTGTAACAAACTATTCTGAACAACTTTATTTAAAAAAAAAAGAGTAGTGGGCTAAAACTTCCACCACAGTCTCTCGAGGTCTGAGCTAAGTAGGGCAGATGAGACATGGTGCTGTGGGATTTTGCTGGGGATGGGAGTCTGAGAAACTGTACAGACACCAATATTTAAGTGTCTTTAGGACAAATTTAAGTGCCCTCACTTACCAGGGAGGACAAAAATCACTGTACCACTGTCATCCCATTGCTCATCTATTTACTCGAGTGGGCACCAGTAACGTCTTTATTGTGAGACTTGCTGTTACTGTTTTTGGCATATTGAATACGCCATGGGTAGCCTGCCAGGCTCTGCCGTGCAGGCAAGATACTCTCAGTAGCTTGCCAAGCTCTCTGAGAAGGGTGGAGGAATCGAATCTGGGTGGGTTATGTGCAAGGCAAACACCTTATCCGCTGTGCTATTTACATAAGAGGGTAATGAAAGAGGAAGTCTCAGTTTCTCCTTGCCTGGCAAGCAGTTTTATTTTAGATATCCCATCCTACAGTTTAAACATTCCTGCAGATTCCTGAGCTTTTCTGAGACTGGGGGAACTCACAACTTCTCACAAGTTCTGCCCTAGACCTTGGGCTCACAAGAGGGTAAGAGGTAACTGGGCAATACTTGGACATATGGTAAAATACATAATCTAAAAGGTCATAAATAGTCCTCATCAGACAATGTGGTAATAAAATACATTAATCTCATCATAGCAATACAAACAGCTCTAAATTATCAAGACATCTCTGAGAAACAAATGCAAAACTTCTGATAACCTTAATAAGTAACAAAAGACCCATTTTACCTATTCAAGACCCCACCAAGGGAGCCATACTTTCTTGGTTCTGTACTAAGTTCTTCCCCTGCTAAGCAGTTTCTGTTCTACTTACATTTCAATAAACTTCTATTTCTTAAAACTCAGAGTATGAGCAACTTTATTACTCAATATTGTCATTCTTGAAAATAACAAGGAATCTGAGAGCTGTGGATGAACACAGGGTTGGTGGTGAGTCTTATGAAACCCTGTAGTCCTCCTTATGGAAACTTTCTGGACAAAAGTCCAGAAAGGCCAAATTCCGCTTGGTCTTGGGGCTGAATCAGTGACCTTCTTTAATGCTGTCATCTGATTGTGAATCGTCTTCATCTAAAGTTCAGGAAGAGCTTATTTCAACAGAGTTTTATAAATTTCAGAACATGAATACCTGCTAAGATTCAACCCTTGATTGTTTTAAAATAAGTTGTGTGAACCCTTTCCAATTTGCGAAAAAGAAGAAATGGTTGTTTCAGAATGATTGTTTGCCATGTTTGTAGATATTTCAACATCATCATAATCATCTTCAGGCTCAAAATAGCTGGGTATGGAAACTTTCTTCTTCTTTCTAACTTTATTTAGAGATGAGTATGTAGCTGGCAGTTGATTCATGGCTTCCTGTGGGGCTAGAATTAAAAAAAAAAAGAGTCCTGACATGCAAAGCTCCTATATGTTTACATATTTTTAACCAGATAAATAAGCATGATTTTCATGAGCTCTGGTGATCTTTTCGCTACTACAAATCTCCATTTTACAAAAGAAACTGAAGTACAGATATTACCTAGCCTAAGGATCACCCAAGTGAGCACAAGTTTATCAGATCTCTTGACTCTCCTGTCCCTCAATTTTAGACTGTACTTCTATAAGAGCCATAAAGCAAAAGTTAAGACAACAGCAAGTTTCCAAGTTATTAGTGTTATATCCACAGAACCAAATTTTCATAAGGAAGAGATGGAACTATATTTCTCTTCTGGTACATCCCTCACAAGTGGTTTACACTGTCCACAACTGTTCATCTATGACACCCCTTACTAAGAAAGAATATCACTGTGGTCTCACTGATGGTGGGATTAGGGCAGATTTCTAAAGCAATTAAGATACCTAGATAAGTTTGTTAACCTACCCTGAGTGAGAATGTCAACAAAATATACTTACATGCATCTTCAGGAGAAAGTAAACGCCTAGGTGGCAATGGTGGCAATTGGACTGACAGTTGACTATGAACATTCCTGGAGAGAGGGAAAGAGAGTGAATTTGTTATTTAGTTTTGACCACGTCTACTGTCAGGAAGTTAAAGGAAAACATCAAAGAAAGAAGGAGTTGAACAAAAGGGAATGCCCTGCCACAGAGGCAGGGTGGGGTGGGGGAGAGATGGGATTGGGGGGCAGGAGGGATACTGGGCTTATTGATGGTGGAGAATGGGCACTGGTGGAGGGATGTGTTTTCGAACATTGTATGAGGGAAAAACAAGCTCGAAAATGTGTGAATCTATATCTGTACCCTCATGGTGATTCACTAATTAAATTATAAAATAAAAAAAGAAAGAACGAGTTGAAATTTGAAATCCATTTCCTAAATATTGCAATAAATCTCTTCCTTTCCTAGCTCTTATTTCCCATATGTAACTGATTACTTAAGAAAAACTGTTTCCTCTAACCCAGGATATTAGAAGCAAGGGTGTTGAAACATATTTCGTACACTTGAGAGGGATTAGGAAGGGAATAAATGCTAGTTGTATTTGATTTGCAAAACATATCTTCTCCTGATGTTAAATGTACATATACTGTGTGACAGAAACTCCACCCTGCATTTACCTAAATGTTTGCATATGTTCATTAAAAGACATGTACTGGAGTCTATGAAGTACCTGCAAAAAAAAATGAGGTTGAACAACCTACATACAATGAAGTCTACAAAATATGTTGAACAAAAGAATACTGAATACACTATGTACACACTTACATAAAACACAAAAAACAAGAGAGACCATGGGAGATAGGCAGAAGTTAAGGTACTTGCACAAGAAAATCTATTAATCTGCTGTCCACTGTTCTGCAACTTGTGCTTACCTATTCTTTCTCTTTCAAACTGTCTTTTGCCTTGTTCTTTCAAGCCCATGTTATACCTCGAACATGTATCTTGCTTGCTTTTCTCTATGTCTCTTACCTGTGTGGGTTTGCTCTTTCAAGTCTACATTTTTTTTTCTTTTTGGGTCACACCCGGCGATGCACAGGGGTTACTCCTGGCTCTGCACTCAGGAATTACCCCTGGTGGTGCTCAGGGGACCATATGGGATGCTGGGAATCGAACCCGGGTCAGCCGTGTGCAAGGTAAATGCCCTATCCGCTGTACTATCGCTCCAGCCCCATCAAGTCTACATTCTTGAACACAGATCTTTCTATATTTCTTTGTTTGCATGATTATTTAAGGTCATATTCTCTCTTGAACCCATATTCCTTTCCTTGCCCCTTGCTCTCATCTTTCTAAAGTTTTATCCAATAAGACCTATCTTGCTTCATTGGGTAGGACACTTGCCTTGCCCAGATTCAAAGCTTGGATCCCCATATGGTTCCCTGAGCCCTGAATGGAGTTATTACTGAGCACAGAGCCAAGAATAAGCCCTGAGCACCTCTGGGTGTGGAAAAAAAAAAGCCAAAACAACAACACAAAACTATCTTGCTTCACTAATAAATAAAAACCTCTTCTTGTGAATATGCAAGCAAGAGGTTGCTTTGAGGCAGGCAAGAGGTTGCTTTGAGGACATGAATTGGTCCTCTTCCAATCTGCTATCATATTACCTACAAAGTTCTCTCTTGATCTGTCACAGAGAGAGAGAGAGAGAGAGAGAGAGAGAGAGAGAGAGAGAGAGAGAGAGAGAGAGAGAGCGGCATTTTGTTTTGTTTTGCTTTTTGAGACACACCTGGCAATGCTCAGAGGTTACTCCTGGCTCTGCACTCAGGAACTATTCCTGGCAGAATATCGGGGGACCTTATGGGATGCCAGGGATTGAACCTCAGTTGGCCACATGCAAGGCAAACACCCTACCCACTGTACTATCACTCTGACCCCAAGGGAGAGAGCATTTTTAATGGAAAAATCTTGTTTCATTTTTTCTACAAAGAAAGGAGGACCCAAAAATCCCTTCAGTAGAAGCTCACAGAGGTATAAAAGGTATTAATTACAATCATTAACTTTATGTCCTAGGGGCACAGTGACCTTTGCCCCAGCACGGCACATTGAGTATTCACAGTTGGTTTGGTTTACAGAGGTGGAAAAAGGTGGTGATGGGATGTCTGGTGGGCCCAGGACTGACCTGCTCCTTAGAATGTAGAACTTTTCAGTACAAAAAACCATTTCCAGCACAAGTAAGAGGGTACAGGGGCAAAAACCAAAACAAAGTCATAACCACCTCCCCAACTCAGAGTTTTATATATATGTATGTATATATACATATATGTCAGAAATACACATACGTATGTATGTGTGTGTGTATTTCTGGGCCACACCTGGAGCTTCTTGAGGCTTACTCTTGGTTCTGTATTCAGAGGCTCAGGAGGCCATACCGGATGCTGAAGATTGAACCCAGTTGGGCCTCATGCAGACCAAGCATCCTGCCTACTGTATTATCTCTCTGGCCACACGAGACTTCATCCTTTAAAGAGTAAGGAAAACATTACCAGTGACTCCATGGGAGATTAGCATTGTAGTATGGGCACCGACCTAGAAGTGAATAGACAGTTCTTAAGATCAAAATGCATAACTATTTTTTCTGTACTTACTCATACATTTTTTCTTCATCTCTTTGGTTTTGTTTCAAGTTATTGGTAATTTCTAACTTCTTATCTAAAAAAAAAAAGGAAGCAAACAGTCAAATAAGGGATCCTTTGGCAATGAATTTCAGGAAGACACTCACACACATCTAGAAAGGCTTAGATGTTCTTGCCTCAAGCCCTTAGTTCTAGACTAAGAATATCAACCCAGATGCAAGGACTAGACCCTTCTCAGTTGAAGTCTCAGAAAGAACAAAAGTCATGATAAGACTTAAATGAAACCATTGGTCCTTCCTTAACAAGACCCTAACAATGCTCTTATCTGCGTACAAAGTCCCTGGTGTCTTGGAAAATACCAGTAATTTGGAGAGGCAATTCCTGCATTCTTTGTTCTGAGGTCACTCACCCACCTCCCAATGCACAATTTCTTTTATTTTTCACAGTCCACTTCGAAGTTGCCCAAACATCCTAACTTGTGTTACACAATTTCTTTTCTTTATGAAGCTTTTTTCTCTCCCATAATTCCATAATGAAAGAAATTTTGCTTCTCTGGCTGTCTTCCTCTGAAATAGTTTACTGTGGTAATAGATGGTGAATCTAGGACCTCAATGGAGATTGAAACTGATTTCCTCTCACTCACCAAACACACACCCTACACCCATCCCAGTCCTGACCCCTACAAGTTCTTCAATTGGTTAACTTGTTGGGGAAAAATAAGGTTATTCACTTAGGAAGAATGAGCAAAAACTAATTTTGGAGTTTAAAAGTCTTCAGAGAGCAGGTGGATTCAACACATTTGGAAGAACCAACAAGAAGAAATAAACTTGAGAAATAGCTAGTAAATGGTAAATTGAAATTTTTTTGTTTTACATTTTTTTACTGTAGCACTGTAGCACTGTCGTCCCGTCAAGCAGGCACCAGTAATGTCTCCATTGTGAGACTTGTTGTTACTGTTTTTGGCATATCAAATATGCCATGGGTAGCTTGCCAGGCTCTGCCGTGCGGGCAGGACACTCTCAGTAGCTTTCTGGGTTCTCCGAGAGGGATGGAGGAATCGAACCGGGGTTGGCCCTGTGCAAGGCAAATGCCCTACTCGCTGTGCTATAGCTCCAGCAAATTTTTTTACTATATTTTATTAATACACTGATTTGCAATATTATTTATAGCTAAATTTCAGACATACAATGTGCTAGCGCCAGTCCCATCACCAGTGTCAACTTTTCTTCACCAATGACCCCAGGTTTTTCCTACATTTTTCATCCAAACTGCTACTTGACAGGCACACTTGCAAGTTTGTTATACTTTCTATCTTCTGCTCTCAATGTTTTTGGTTCTGGGACTTAGCTATACCACACCTTCCTCCCACTGATGTGCCCAAGGCCCCTGACACCTACCCTTGTTATTTCCCACCTGTCTTCTCTTACTTGATTAATTTCCTTCCCTGTCTTCTCCTTCCTATACTCTATGGTCAACATTGATCTAGGTAACCTCCTTTAATACCTTGCATTCAATCATTCTGTTATATACTATGGGCTGGAGCGATAGCACAGTGGGTAGGGCATTTACCTTGCACAAGGCTGACCTGGGTTCAATTCCTCCACCCCTCTCGGACAGCCTGGCAAGCTACTGAGAGTATCTCGCCCACACGGCAGAGCCTAGCAAGCTACCTGTGGTGTATTCGATACGCCAAAAAAAAAACAGTAACAGCAAGTCTCACAACAGAGACGTTACTGGTGCCTGCTGGAGCAAATCGATGAGCAACAGGATGACAGTGATACAGTGATTATATACTACAGATAAGTGAGATTATTGTTTGTCCTCCTTCTGATTTCACTTAACATGAGATCTTCTATTCCATCCAACTTGCAGGAAATTGCACAATTTCAACCTTCCTTGCAATTGTATATTCCATTGCATATGTATGCACACTTTCATTATCCAGTCATCTGTCACTGAACACCTAGCTTGGTTCTACATCCTAACTATTGTGCTAAATTCTAGGAAGCAATATTTGTGAGTCAAAGAAAGCTGACTTTACTCTGTGAGAAGGTGGGTGAATAGGTGGTCCCCTGGTTTTGTCTAGTCAATGGATTTCAGACACACAATGTCTGACTCCTTATTCACTTCTCATCATTAACCTGTGAGGAAAACTGGTGTAAACTTATGGGCACTGGGGGTTGTAAAGTAAGGTGGTGATGTATTGCATGCAAAGAAAGACCTGAACCACCAGAGCGAGACAGCCAGTACAAAACAGTTTTATGCAAAACTCTTTGTTCTTCATTACCTGATAAGTTTAACTGCAAATTAGCTTGTGTAAACCCACTTACTTGCTTGCTACCACAACTGAATACATAAAAGCAGAGGAGACCCCTTGCCTGGGGAATTGACAGGATGACCCAAACTCATGGTCTGTACAAATAAACTCATTTCTCTTTCACCCATGTTGGCCTGCAATCTTGATTCCTTAAACTTTCCCTAACAAACCCTTCAGTTAGATCATAGATTTTGGCCCTAATCCAATCAGGACAAGACTTAGAAGATTGTAGTTTATTTTATCATTGCCAAGTAATCTGTCTGCCATGTAGCTGGCACTCAAAAATATTGGTCAAATGTGGGCCAGACAAATAGTACACTGGTAGGGCCCTTGCCTTGCATGTGGCCTACTGGGTTTGATCCCTGGCATTCCATATGGTCCCTGAGCTTGCCAGAAGTGATCCCTGAGTGCAGAGCCAGGAGTTAGCCCTGAACACAGCCAGATATGGTCCATAACAACCAATCAACAAACAAACTCTATATATCTATAAGTATCTCTCTCTCTCTCTCTCTCTCTATATATATATATATATATATATATATCTGTAGAAATGTGGTGGGTAGGAAATCAGATAAGGTATGGGTAAAATGTATAAATGGTGACATGCTATATATGTATAATTTTTTGTTTATGGCATGCTAATTAATGAGTGGGTAAAAAAATGTCAATATTCTGTTCAGGATGTGTAATAGAATTTTGTAGAAGTCATTTTTGTTTTGTTTCATTTTTTAGGTCACACCTGGTGATACTCGGTTGGCTGGGTGCAAGGTAAGTGTATTACCTAATGTATTATTTCTCTAACCCCTACAGAAGGCTTTTTAAAAAAAATTTTCCCAAATATATATATATATATATATATATATATTTATTTATTAGTGAATCACTGTGAGACAAAGTTACAGACTTACAGGTTTTCATGCTTACGTTTCAGTCACACAATGATCGAGTACCCATCCCTCCACCAGTGCCCATTTTCCACCACCAATGGTCCCAGCATCCCTCCCACCACCCCCATCCTGTCCCCTTCACCCCACCCTGCCTCTGTGGCAGGGCATTCTTATTTGTTCGCTCTCTCTTTTTGGGTGTTGTGGTTTTCTACAGAGGTACTAAGTAGGCATCATGTTCAGTCTATAGTCTATTTTCAGTCCATATCTCCCATCCCTAGTGGGCCCGCCGAGCACCCTTCGCTTGGTGATTCCTTCTCTATCAGAGCTGCTTACAGAAGGCTTTTTTTAATCAACCTTTATGTCTGATTGTTCCAACAGTTACAGCTTATCTACATATTAATCTTGCTAAGATTGAAACAGGGCTAATGATCAGTATTAGACAAGGAAGCAGTCCTTACCCCAAAGCCTAAAGATATAACAGTTTTTCATCAGTTTATCTTTCTCCCAAAGTCTAACTAACCATTTTCTTTCTTGTAGATAAATCTTTCATTTCATAGATAGATAGAGGGGGGCCCCTGGAAATGATAAAACAAACGATAAAATGGAATAGAAATTGCTTAGACACCAGGCCTGAAGTAGCCCAAAGGCATCATCTTTTTGACATGCAAATACTGAGCTCAATGAAGATGGAGAAAACAAGACACCACTTTGAGAAGGTTGAGCCTCCTCTAAAAAGGAGAAGGTTCAAGAGAATCTAAAAGTCACGGTCATGATAGGATATGAAAAAGGTCTTCAAGAATCCAAGCCTCAATCCCTGGTTCCTCTGGTGCCCAGGCCACAGACTTCTGGTGGAGATACATTACTGGAAGTTCTTGCCTCAGCCTTGTTTGAAGGAAGAGATTCCATGTTCTATCACATTCTGCTAAAGATGTATTCTTACTTATCTCCACATCTGTAAACTTAAGAGTGCAACATCTTGAAAAAGTCTCTCAAGGAATATCATAAAACTCATAACTTTCTGAGAATTTTTGGTCATTGAAATTATTATGTTTTTAAAACAATTTTTTAATTGAATCACCATGAGATAGACAGTTACAGAGCTGTTCATGATTGGGTTTCAGTCATACAATGTTCCATCACCCACCCCTCCACCAGTGTACATTTACCACCACCAACATCCTTAGTATCCCTCCTGCCACCCCCACCTCAACCCAGCATGCCTCTATGGAAGGCACTTTTCTTCTTTTTCCTTCTCTCTCTTTTGGGGCATTAATATGGTCCTTTACCTACTTTCAGCATACAGTTTTTATCCAGAGTGTCATCTCCAATTATCATTGTCATAGTGGTCCCTATTCTTTCCCAACTGATTTCTCTCTCAGCACTTGAAGCAGGATTCCAACCATGGACCATTCCGGTCCCTTATTTCTACTGACCTTGAATATTAGTCTCATGCCATGTATTTTCATATCCCATAAGTGAGTACAATCATTCTATGATGTCCCTTTCCTTCTGACTCATTTTCATTTAGCATGATATTCTCCATATCCATCCATTTATACGCGAACTTTATTATTTCATTTTTTCAAACAGCTGTGTAGTATTCCATTCTGTAGATGTATCATAATTTCTTTAACCAGTCATCTGTTCTCAGGCACTTGGGTTGTTTCCAGATTCTGGCTATTGTGAATAGTGCTACAATGAACATGGAAGTGCAGATGTCATTTGTGCTGTGTGTTTTTGCACTCCGGGGGTATATTACCAGAAGTGGTATTGCTGGCTCATATAGAAGTTCAATTTCTATTTTTTTGAGGAATACCCATTGTTTTCCAAATAGGCTGAACCAACAATGAGTGAGAGTCCCTTTCTCCCTACATCTATGCCAGCACTGGTTGTTCTTGTTCTTTTTGATGTGTTCCAGTCTCTATGGTATGAGATGATATCTCATTGTTGTTTTGATTTGCATCTCCTTGATGATTAGCAATGTAGAGCATTCTTTCATGTGCATTTTGCCTTTTGATCATTTGTACTTTTTTTTTTTTGGTTTTTGGGTCACACCTGGCGATGCACAGGGGTTACTCCTGGCTCTGCACTCAGGAATTACCCCTGGCCGTGCTCAGGGGACCATATGAGATGTTGGGATTTGAACCCGGGTAGGCCGCGTGCAAGGCAAACACCCTACCTGCTGTGCTATCTCTCCAGCCCCTGTACTTTTTCTTTAAGGAAGTTTCTGTTCATTTATTCTCCCCATTTCTTTTGATGGGATTGTATGTTTTTTTCCTTGTAAAGTTCTACCAATACCATATATATGTATTCATATATATATGTATATATATATATATGATATTGACTCCTTACCTAATGGTAATTGGGTAATGCCACAAAACCAGAGAACCTGAAAGATATGGATAAATTCTTGGGTACCTATTACCTCACAAGGCTGAATCAAGAAGATTTGGAATACCTGAACAGACTATCACTATTGAGGAAATTGAAATGGTAATCAAAATTCTCCCCAAAACAAAAGCCCTAGCCCAGATAGATTTACTAGTTAATTATTTCAAACCTTTAAAGAGGACCTATCTTCAATCCTTGTCAAGCTTTTCTAGGAAATTGAAAAACAGAAAAACTTCCAAACAGTTTCCATGAGGCAAATATCACCCTGATACTAAAAGCAGACAGAGATACCACCAAAAAAAGAGAGAATTATAGGCTGATGTCCCTGATGAATACAGATGCAAAGATCCCCAACAAAATACTAGCAAAAAGAACCCAACCAACAGATCATACTCCATGACTAAGTAGGATGAAATCTAGAGGTTAAGGCACTTGCTTGCATGCAGATGTTCCTGGTTTGATAACTGGTACCCCAAGCACCACCAAGAGTTGTCCCTGAGCGTAGAGCCAGGAATAATTCCTGAGTACAACTGGGCTGTGGCCCAGATAGAAAGAAGAGAAGGAAGGAAGGAAGGAAGGAAGGAAGGAAGGAAGGAAGGAAGGAAGGAAGGAAGGAAGGAAGGAAGGAAGGAAGGAAAGAAGGAAGAGAGACTTGGGGTTGGACAAGTTCTTGGAAATTAATTCTCCTCCTCTGTAGGATAACATAGCCTCAGGTAATTTAGGTTTATTGGGAACTTTTAAACACAGAAATTTCCTCTGTGTTTATTTGTAACTTCCTTCTTTGTAGGATAACACAGCCTCAGGTAGTTTAGGTTTATTGGGTTACTCCCATTACAGTGCTCCTATTCCTCTTTGTTTATTTGTAGCTTCTTTCTTAGTGTTCTGTTGACTTGTAAATAATGTTTTTCTCTTCTCCTTGAGTCCTTTGCATAGTTTATTCAGAGCAAGTCCTTTTTGTATGGACAAAGAAAGACATTTATTAATATGCCTTTGCAATTGGGATTTAATTGGCTTTGTATATTATTAATTCCCGGGCATCTGCTTTCTTGACTGTAGCCTTGGTTGCCCTCAGTTCCTAGCCCTCTAAAAGGCAGGGTCCCAACGTGGGACAACAAGGACTCAGGGCAAGTGGTAAGTTATGTGCTACCCTGGCATCGAGATGGGCCTGGCCAAAGTGCCTCATTCTTAACTATAAGTTAAGAGTTTGATCATGGACAAGTGCTGTCATGATCTTAAAGTAATGACGAGACTAGAACCCTGCTAGGGATAGGAAAGACTAATCTGGCCTGAGCACTGTAGTCTGAGATTGAGATGGCCCCAGGAGAGCAATTCTAAAAGCTTAATGCATCTCTTGCTATGCCCATACAAAATGATTAATATTATGAATGCTTATATGTTTGTTGGACAAGGAGAGGAGAAACACAACCATGGGATTTCATCGTTGGATGGGTCCTGCTGAAAGAGTATCTGTCCTAGAGAATAGGTGTTCTGCTATTGTTATTGAACTTTTTGTGCCTAGCATTTTATTTTATGGTTAAAATCTGTCCTAAACATAAAGGGGGGAGATGTTGGAATATTTCCCCTTTTCAGCTGCCTTCTAGAGATAATTTCAGAGACAGTTACCCTTTTCTCACAAGAAGCCTGGCTGGTCTTTGACATGCAGATTTTAGGTGCTAGCCAGGCCTGACTTGACATTGTAGATTCCAGGCTCTGGCCTAGCCTAGTCTTTGGGATGTAAATCCGAGTGCTTTCAGCCCAAGGAAGGCTTCGGTTTTGGTTTTGTATCTTCTTCCCGGGGGGCCTAGATTAATGGCCTGCAGATACAAGAGAATAATGTTGCCTCAATGTTCTTCCTGTAACATCTTTTGGTGCCTTTGGTGACGTCAATGTATTGCGCCCTTTGGAAGTGCCATGATGAGTAAAAGGGTTCGGAGAGAGATACAAGAGAGGAGAGACTAGAGAAGGAGGCGGTGGTAGATCCAGAGAGAGGCCGGAGCTGGGAGTGCGGGAGATAGAAGATTAAAGATTGAATAAATGGTAACTAATCAGCAACCAGCATGGTCCTCGTTCTTCCTTCGCATTTCCTTGACCACCGGCCGTCCCGATCCAGTCCACACACTGCGGTTCCAGGGCACCGAACGTGGGCGGTGAGACAGAGCCGCCCGGAGAGCCCTCGAGTGCACTCGCCCCGTGGTGAGCCTTAGTTTTACACTCTTCTTAGTGTTCTGTTGACTTGTAAATATTGTTTTTCTCTTCTCCTTGAGTCCTTTGCATAGTTTATTCAGAGCCATGTCCTTTTGTATGGGCACAGGAAGACTGTAGCAAATGCTATGCTTTTGTAACCTGGGAGTCCTTTGATTCTATATGATATTTTCCTCCTGGGCATCTGTTCTCTCTTGACCCAAGCCTCAGCTGCCCATACTTCCTAGCACCCCCAAAATCAGGGTCCCGATGATGAGGGACGAGATGGACCCAGGGCAAGCAGTGAGTTATGTGCTACCCTGGCATCAAGATGGGCCTGGCCAAGGTGCCTAATGCTTAACTATAAGTTAAGAGCTTGGTCATGGACAAATACTGTCATGATCCAAAAAGTAATAACTAGATTCAGAGCCTGCTAGGGTTAGAAATGATTCATCTGGCCTGAGCACTGTAGTTTGAGTCTGCAAGATGTTGCCAGGAGAGCTGCCCTGCAAGCCTCAATGTATCTTTTACTGTGTCCATACAAAAAATAACTAGTATTAAGATGTTAATGAGTTTTTGGACTGAGGAAAGGAGAAAAACACCTGAAGAGGTATTTTGCCTGTGGGCCCTCAGGAAGGGCTTTGGAATGCACCTAGGTTGTGCTTCCTTTGAACCTGGCAGCCCTCAGGAAGGGCTTTCTTATGTTAATTTAGCTACCAGACTGTGTGTAGCCTAGAGGGCAAGGTGGAAAGAGACAAGTAGGAAAGATACTAGTGAAGAAGTAAGAGGTGAATCCAGAGAGCGGGATGGAGGATTGAGGAGCAAGAGAGGAAGAGTGCTGGGGGAGAGAGAGGAGAGAGGAGAAATGGGGAGCTCAGAGAGACTGGAACAGGTGCATGGAGAGAATGGAATAAACGACAACTGATCAACCAACCGGCTTGACCCTCGTTTCCTTCTCCGTCTGCCCCATGGCCTGGGCTGCCCCAGCTAGGTGAGAGGCCTGGGAACGGACCCCCGAAACCTGGGGGTGGCTGATGAGGAGAGCTGCCGGGGCTGTCCCAGGTCACCCCTAGCAGATGTTTTTTCACTCCTCCTTTATATATGCAGGGAAAATGAAGCAAGAGACGCAAGAGTGGCAGAGCTAGGAACCAAATCCAAAATGTGTAATGTGGAACCCATTTTGCCTATTTGGCTACTAAACTTCTTACCCTAAAGAAGCCTTCAAGCACTGATAACCACCCCACACTTCCCTCAATACATCCAGGTAAAATGACAATTACCTTTTCTAATCAACCACCTACAGAGGTAGTACAGGACGAAGCCTAGGACCAAGGAGACAATGATGATGGTCACAGCTAAGATGATCCAGAAATTTCTCCTTAATTGATGCATTGCAGTGGAATCTGAGAAAAATAAAGATACATGTGCTGGGGATTAAGCAGTCACAATCGGTGATAGGTTCAAAGCTACATCCTGCCAAGTAGCATTTAGCAGACTTCAGGCAAACCACCTAACCTTCCCTGAGCCTCAGCCAGTGTCATGTCATCTGTATATGGGACTGACACCATCTACTGTTTCACATGGGGGGTTTCTGAAGCTTAGATATAAGATATGTATTATTGTTTTGTTTTGCATCTCCCTGATGTAGAGCATTCTTTTATGTGGCTTCTGGTCATTTTTATTTGACATAATCTCAGCTCTTTCTCTTTTCCTCTTTTTGGGCCACACACACGGAAATGTTCAAGGACCAATCCTGGTTCTGTGCTTAAGGCCACTCCTGGAAGTGCTGGGAATAAAGTGGGGTTGGCTGGGTGCAAGGAAGGTGCCTTATTCCCTATACTATCTCTCTGGCCTGTCAGCTATTTCTCATACTGCCACATAACTTCATTTCCAATAAGGGAGATAGAAATTCTGAAGATGGGTATTAAAAAGGTAACCTGATAAGCCGTTTGGAGTGAGGCATAACCAGAAAAGAGAAGGTCAAATTGCAAAATGAAAAAAAATGTCTTTGAGGGACTGGAGCAATAGCACAGTGGGTAGGGCGTTTGCCTTGCATGCACGCAGCCAACCCGAGTTCGATTCCCAGCATCCCATATGGTCCCCTGAGCACCTCCAGGGGTAATTCCTGAGTGCAGACCAGGAGTAACCCCTGTGCATCACCGGGTGTAACCCAAAAAGCAAAAAAAAAAAAAAGTCTTTGAGAAAAAAATAATAGTAACTTGGAGACTGAGTTACTATTATTTTTATAATAATATAAAGTGAAATATAATAATATAAAATTAAAAAGTCTTTGAGAAAAAAATAATAGTAATGTGGGGACTGAAGACTGGCTCTGCAAGAGTCTTAGATGAGGGTGACAGTTGAGGGAGAGATTAAGAAGAAAGTATAATTTATAAGACTGGAAACATGGAAACATAAGCCTGGGCTTAATTCCTGGCACTGCCTCTTCTGAGCACTTCCAGATTAGCCCTGGAACACTTCCAGTCTAGCACTGCTAGGAGTGACCCAGAGAGACATAAAAAAAACGAAACAAAACAAAACAAAAACATAATGGCAGTAAGAGAATAAATCTAAATTTTTTTATTTTTGCAGGCAAGTAGGTAGGGTTTCTCCCACATTGGGTTTTTTGGAAAACAATAAAATCAAGATGTGCCCCGGCATGATAGTACAGCAGGTAGGGCATTTGCCTTGTATGCAGCTGACCCGGATTTGATCTCTGGCATCCCATATGGTCCCCCAACCACTGCCAGAAGCAATTCTTGAGTACAGAGCCAGAAGTACCCCTGAGCATCACCAGGTGTGACCCAAAAAGCCAAAAAAGCAAAAATGAAAGCCAGATGTAACTTAAAGGAGATGTATAATCACCATACTGAAGCTTCCCAGAAGCAGGCAAGAGGGGCCCCTTTGAAATACAAATACTGAGCTCTTTGGAGATTGAGAAAAGGAGGCCCTATCCAGAGAAGGATGGCCCTTGTCAAAAAGAGGGAAGCTCCAAGAGAATCTGAGGGTTGTCATGAGACTTGGAAAAGGCCACCAAAAGTGAGAGTCTTGCCCCTTGACAATATACTATCAACAGGCTCTGATCCAGATGGGGTCAGCTTAGAGAAAACCCTACTATACAACCACCTTTGTAAAGGCATATGGTGCATTCTCCATCTCTTGGGTAACCAATATCTCTGCTTGAGATGTATGATTTTTTTGTTTGGCTTTATGATACATTCTCCATCTTGGGGTCACCCGCATCTCTATGTGAGATGTATAGTCTCAACTTTTTCTGCCTTGGAGAGGCCAATGTTCTCTCCTAACACACATCTATCTCTTTATACCCTCATATTTCCTTAACAAAAGTATTTTATTTCATTATTTAACTCCTCTTGAGCGATAGCACAGCAGGTAGGGTGTTTGCCTTGCACGCAGCCGACTCAAATTAGATTCCTCCGCCCCTCTCAGAGCCTGGCAAGCTACCATGGTGTATTCAATATGCCAAAAAAAACAGTAACAAGTCTCACAATGGAGACGTAACTGGTGCCCACTCAAGCAAATTGATGAGCAACAGCATGACAGTGACAGTGATGACAGTGACCGTGAAGATAATGACATAGTCCTGGAAAACCTAGGCAGAAGTTAGAACTAACTTTTCTTTTCCTTCAAAGAATAATTCCTCACTCCAGCCTGAGCTCCCTGAGAAATAGGGTAGTGATGGCCATTTCCTACATGTGTAGTTTATATTTACTCTAGAAACAGTTTGACAGCTACCATGTAGGATTGGTACTATGTAGGTGCTAATGGCAGACTTTACCAGTCCTAACTCTCCCAGGAATTTCCCCAAGTGCCTGAGGTTGGTCGAGCAGGAAGACAGTTGCCTTCTTTTCTTATGGCCTTGCTCTTTACTTCATCGAAGTCATCTACATCACTTGAGTCAGGTGATACACAACATGATTCACAAGTCACCTGAAGAACCTGCCCTTTTTAATGGGAAAAGGGCAGGTAGTAGGAACTAGCTTCTCTCACCTACATCTCTACAAAAAAAGAGGCAAAAAATCATGTCAGGTAAAGGAGTTGTCAATAAAACTCTGTGATAATTATTTTTATATTAAGTGTAACTTTAAATTTACACAATGTTGTGTGTGAATTGTATCTCAACAGAACTTGGAGTGGAAAGAGGAAAAAGATTTCAGAAAATTCTTATAGAGGAAAGTGATCAATGCATGCCAGTATCAGTCTTGAGGTGTTTTCTATATTGCTACATTTTAATCTTCTGATACCATAATTTATTTAATAAAAGTTCACAACAAAATCCTGTGTGAACACAGATTGGGAAGAAATGACACATTTGCAGTAATTATTCAAGCCAGGGGTGACATAGGATAAACAGGGGAACAATAACTGGCAGGCTCCAAGTGATTGTGAAAACAGATTGCAAAATGGACTCAAAAGCTTCTAAAAATTCAGGGAGATATTGGGAGGAGGCCAAGCTCCCTTTTTTCATGGAATGGTCGTTTTGACAATTCACATAAATATGAGAGTAAAAATTATCTTTTAGGTCTGGGAGACATCCTCGCCTATCCTAGTGATATGGAAATTAGTGGTCTGTGTTTTTTTTTTTCTTTTTGGGGTCACAGCCCGAGATGCTCAGGGGTTACTCCTGGCTCTGCACACAGGAATCACTCTTGGCAGTGCTCAGGGGACCACATGGGATGCTGGAAATTGAACTCGGGTTGGCAAATGGCCTACCCACTGAGCTATCGCTCCAGCCCCAGTGCTATATGCTTAACCAATGAAAATTCACCTATGTAGTACCATTTTAGATTCATGGTTTTGATTAACATTAGCCAGATCTGGGATAAGGATATAGTTTAGCAATAGAGTACATGCTTTCATATAAGAGACCCTTGTTTCAACCTCTGCCCTGCAGGGGGAAAAATGGATCAATGAGTTAGGACCATAAATCTTCACTTAACAGTCCCAGTTCTGATCCCAAGAACCAAATGGCTGTTCAAGCACTGCAAATGTTAATCCGTAAGTACCTCATCACTCCACCCAGAATACCCCTTTAAAGCACTCTGTATGAGACCCCCAAAACAAAAACAAACATACAAAAACATGTCAACAGGGACTCAAGCAGGTTACATGGAAAAAAAGGAAAAAAAAAAAAGGCTACTGCTAAAGCCACTATTATTGCAGAAAACCTCTACCTGGGCTTACTACTTAGAATGTGTTTTTCGGCATAGTGTCTTCTCTATGTAATTAGGGTTTTAGTTATAATTAGGAGTTTTAATTTCAAAGTTTGTTTCTTTCGTAAAGGTTTGGCTAGATAAAATATGCTCTTTGGGAGGATAGAAAGACAGCATAGGGATCAAAACAGTTACCTTACATGCAATCAATCTTGATTTGATCCCTATATGTGGCCCCAAAACAAAACAAATATGTTCTTTGGCTATTAGTGATGTAGTATAAAAGTTAATATTCTGCAAATTAATTTTTTGTTTAACATCAAGTTTTTGTTATTTATTCACATTGGTAAATGTACTGCGGGTTTACATATATTTTTTTCTTGCTGTTGTATGGGTTCCAGGGTCAAGGGCCTTACTACTCCCAGCAGTTATTAAGCTACCAGGATTCACATCTATGCTGTTAGTGGGTACCATGCAGTATTTGAGATCAAAACCATACCCTTGTAGATACAAGACATGTGTTCTGCCACCTCAGTCATCTCCCTGGCCCTAGGTATTTACTACTAAGCAAGTAATATATCAACATCCCAGGAGAACTTACCTCTCAGAATTCACATGACAGAAGTTTTGCTATAGATAACATTTTTAGGATGAACAAAAGAAAAAATAGAGGAAGAACAAAAAGAAAAATAAAAAACGAGATCTGGAAAATTGACTCTTAGGGGCTGGAGAGATAGCACAGCGGGTAGGGCGTTAGCCTTGCACTCGGCCGACCTGGGTTCAAATCCCAGCATCCCATATGGTCCCCTGAGCATGGCCAGGGGTAATTCCTGAGTGCAGAGCCAGGAGTAACCCCTGTGCATTGCCAGGTGTGACCAAAAAAGCAAAAAAAGAAAAAAAAAGAAAATTGACTCTTAGCTATGGACCTTTGAGATAATTTGAATAAGTTTAAAAGTCATGCTGGACTTAAAATGAATTTAAATGACACCACATAGCAAAAGAGAAGCTTTCAGTTTGATAAACCTATACTGGAGTCTCTCCTCTTTTTTTATCTTTATACTAAAGAATCATTCTTTAGGTGGGGTGGGGTGAAGGGGACAGGATGGGGGTGGTGGGAGGGATGCTGGGACCATTGGTGGTGGAAAATGGGCACTGGTGGAGGGATGGGTACTCTATCATTGTATGACTGAATTGTAAGCATGAAAATCTGTAAGTCTGTAACTTTACCCCACGGTGATTCACTAATTAAAAAAAAATCATTCTTTAAATTTATTCCTTTATTGCAATGTGAATAGTAACCACAATTTTATCTACTAATATATGAAAAAAATTTCATTTTCTTAATTAATTTTTTAAAAAAATTATTTTAATTTAGAAAAAAATTACAGCTGTACAATTATAGGGTTGAAGTTGATTAGGCAACAAAGCTCCAATATTAAAATCAATAAGCATAAAATCAAGTGTTATGTGAAAATTGTTGCATCTTTTTTTTTTTTTTAATTGAATCACCAAGTGGAGGGTTACATAGTTCTCAGGATTATGTCAGTTATACAATACTCAAACACCCTTCCCTTCACCAGTGCCCATCTTCCATCACCAACCCCCCCAGTATATCTGCCGCCCCCTCCCACCTCCCCAGTCCCCACCCTTGTACGTGATAAGTTTCACTTCATTTACGCTTTATCTCGATTACATTCCATGTTTCAACACACAACTCACTACCGTTGCTGGGGTTTCCCCCCAAAAAGAAAAAGACAGTCCTATTGCCAAGGAAGCATTTGATAGTTCTCCATTGCTAAGAATATAGAGATATTAAGTCCCGCTGTTTGTTACATAACTTTTCTTTTTCCCCCTTGCCCCGCGCCACCGAGTTCATGCCTGTTTAGTAATCGCCACGCTGTCTGACAAAGGGAAAAAAACTGAAGAGGATGGTTATTTCCCGTCATCAGCCGGCATGGGGCTCTGGCTTAGTTGATAGTCTAGTAGAGTGTCTGCAAGCCGTTTCTGGAACCAAAGGTCTTGCGCTGGTATCGGCTCCGGCTCGAGATTCCACCAGCGTCCCGCTGTTCCATGTACATATTTTTTCCCCTTATATCCCATTCCCACGCCACCAGGTCTGTTTGCTTAATGGACATCACACTATGTTTGACGCCACGCCGCGTTTCTTCTTGAGAAAGAAGGATATTTCTTCTCAGCCGGCGTGGGGATATAGCTTAGTTCAGTCTAGAGAGATGGCTACCACTTTGATTGCCTTCAATATTTCAGCAAAAGACTTACTATTCTTGTTAGGATCTCCCACAAAAGTCTGACCCATTAAGAAGGAACCATTACATATTGCTGATACTAAGATGACATTAGTCATCTTAGTATCAGCAACATTAGCTAATCAACATTAGCCGCGGCCGCGCGGTTTTGGGTTTCTGTATAAAGTCCAGGGAAAGTACAACCAAAAATAACATCACTATAAACTTTTACCCTTTTATGGTGCTCATAAGATGGAGAAACCTAGAGAGAAGTTCGGCGTCTCCATTTTGATCTCAGAAAGCTGTGGACCCTGTGCTGTGCTCGGGAGGAAGGGATTGAGAGCGAGAGGTTAAAAGAATTGGGGAATTCCCGGTTTCCACTCTCGCAGCCCGCTGTGGGGTCTCCGATCCCGTGCCGGAATTAGTTCAGTGGGCTGCTTGGAGTCCAAGGGCGCGCTTTTGGGTTCTTCCATCATGCTCGATCCACAGCACGGCCCAAAGGAACGCACAGTGGGGGAGGTGGGTTTAAGTATCTATCTGCGGTGGGCGGGGGTCACCGCCACCGCCCTCCTGGGGTCTCCCGCGCGCGCATCCTGTTTCAGCTGGCTCGGCGTCTCCATTTTGCACTCAGAAAGCTGTGGCCCCTGTGTGCAGGTTGCTGGCGGGCTGCTGGTGTCCAAAGCAGCTCCCTTGTCTTCCTCAGTCATACTGGGGCTGCGGGCGCGGCGAAGTGGGAAAGCCCACGTGGCTGCACTCTCTTTAAGTGTCCGAAGTGGGCGGAGACCGGTACTTCCCCGCCCTCGATCTCCCACCAGCTGCGCCGCGCATTTGAGTGCGTCTCTCCATTTTGTGCTCAGAGAAGTGGGGTGGAGGCTGTGCTGTGCCCAGGAGAGGTTGAGGGAGAGAGAGAGATTAAAAAAAAAAAGAGAAACGCCGGACCCCTGCACGGGGGGCCTGGCGGAAACGCTCAAATCACATACTGCAGGTTGCTGGCGGGCTGCTGGTGTCCAAAGCAGCTCCCTTGTCTTCCTCAGTCATACTGGGGCTGCGGGCGCGGTGAAGTGGCGAAAATTGTTGCATCTTATCATGGGGTTGTTGAGTCCTTGACTCAGAATTTACTAAGCTATTTGTTGCTAGTTGAGCCTTCTGTGTTATTGTTTTTGTTTCCTCAGTTTAGTTGGCTTCTATGTTACTCTCTCTTCTCACTTAATGTGCTCCAACTGGAATTTCAGTATTGAGGAATTAGGAGGTGTCTTGTGGCAGTGTATGTAGCCCCGAGGTCCAGAGATTTCAGAATCTATGGTCTGGGCTAATGAGTTGACATGACAGTGACTGTGGAAGGTGGGTATGGCTGTGGGACTTTGAGAATTATTGGGTGTCAGGGGAGGCTGCCCACCTTAACTTAGAGAAGACACCAGAGTTCCCAGCCTAGACACTGAAGTACCTGAAATTATTCTCATTTTGGTTTCTCTGTAGAGAATATTAGTGAAGGAGTGGAGTAAAGTTCTTGGTGTGATTGCAGCAGTGAGGTGTGGGTGTGACTGCTGGAGCTTTGGCAGGGCAGGTACCCACCTCTCAAGGGTGCTCTACAGTTTTCAGTCCTAGGGACCAGTGTTTTTATAAATTTTAGCTGCTTGGCTTGCATCTCCTTGGAAATTTAGTCATGAATCAGTAGAGCACGGCTAGTGGGTGAGTCAACATGGCAACCGGTATGGGATGTGGGTAAAGCTTCTGGGGCTTCTGAGGTTTCAGGAAATATCGGGGTAAAGGCAGTGGTCAGGGGAGGCTGCCCATCTCAAATCCAAGAAGACACCAGAGTTTAGAATCTCATCTTCTATCCTGTGAATATAGCTCAATGAGCTGGAGCATACACTTGCATGCAGGAGCCATGATTTTGTCCCCAGCACCACTAAAGATAACCCCTGAGAACTGATTAAGGAGTGGATCCCAGCACCACTAGGAAGAGCAATACAACAAAAATTAATAAACCCTGCCTTCTTAGCTCTCGGGAACAGTTAGAAAATGTATAAATGGAAAACAAATTGGCAGGCAAAGGTGAGAAAACAATTTTGTTCCTTACATTTTCTCATTCCTTTGTTTCTTACTCACATATGCCTCTTGGTTCTTTGTCTACTTTCCTTTTGTATTTTCTATATCTTTGTCTTGTTGTTTTACTCTGGAAGTAATTCTTCAAAAAGTAATGTAAACATACTCTATAGAGCTATAGGGAAAAAGATTAGGACACAAGAGTTAGAAGCTTTTGCATTTGGACATCCCTGCTGGCTTATAGCATCTACTCAGTGCCTTGGTGTCCCCATGTTACCTTCAGAAGCAGCTGAACACCCACATCTGAAGCTACTGTCAATCAGTAGTTCAAATTGGACCAAGGGAGAATTTCCACAACCCTGAGGCTATTCCAACACCATAAACTGTGCAGACTTGTTACTACACTACTCCACTTACTGCATACACTCTAAAGAGCTGAACTATACAGTCTTAATTCAGTATCAGAATAACCCCTGCCCTCACCATAAAAACCACATCAACAAAAAGGAAGAAACTAGATCTATACCTGTCTGTTCCACTGAAATACTATTTGATGGTAATGGAAACAGTTAGAACAACAGAGGCTTAAACCTCTTAGTGAAAAATAACAAATCTGATCAATACTCATATAATTAAGAATCTAAAGTTTCTTTGTCAGCACCCACAAAACTCTAAGAACAATGTGAAAATAAAGAAATTTGGCTGTACCAGCAGTCAGAGACAGAAATCAAGGCAAATCCTTGAGTTTATCCAAACTCTCAAACCTAGTCCAGGAGGACCTTAAAGATCACACTTTATACAATGGCAATGCAAACCAAGCAATTTCTGAAAAAGAAATTCAATCAACTCAAAGAACTGATTAAAAGTATGAGAGACTCCATACAAATGGAAGTGAAGAAGTTAAAGCGACAACAACAGGATCCTTAATCCCGAGTGGTATCAGTAAAACTAAAGACAAAACGCATGCTGTCATCAAAAATGCAGTGTCAAAATAAAAGAGACCTAAATTAATGGGAAAGAATGAAAGATACTTAATGGATAACAAAAGAGGAATAATTTTCAAATTATAGGAGTACCAGAAGGACAGGAAAAAAGAAAAGGGGAAGAATGACTAGTGGAAGAGATAATAGCTCAGAACTTTTCTAGTCTGTGGAGATAATCTTGTGCACAGATTCAAGAGGTTCAATAAAAAAGCAAAACACCCCTACCCTCGTGCCCTGCAAATAGATTCAAATAAACACCAAGATATTTTGTAATCAAAATGCAAAAAAAAGAGAAGACAGACCACTTAAAACATTAAGAGAGAATAAAAACCTCAAATACAAGGCAAATAACATAAGAATCATTTACAATTGAGGGAGGAATAAAAGTATTCTCAGATAAATAAGAGCTAATGACATATACTCTAACTCAACATTACAAGAATTACTGAAAGACTGCCCATAAAAAGCAAATGGCCAATTTCAAAACCAGCTGAACTCCACAAAGAAAAATGGCAACTCAGCCCTTTATATTAATAATTATTCTGAATTTTAATAGATTAAACTCTCCTATCAAAAGGCATCGCCAAGCTATTATAGTACAGCAGGTAGGGCGTTTGCCTTGCATGTGGCTGACCCAGGTTTGATTCCTCCATTTCTCTTGGAGAGCCCGGCAAGCTACTGGGAGTATCCTGCCTGCACTGCAGAGCCTGGCAAGCTACCTGTGACAAATTTGATATGCCCAAAACAGTAACAACAAGTCTCACAATGGAGACATTACTGGTGCCTACTTGAGTAAATGGATGAGCAATGGAATGACAGTGATATAGTGATACAGTGCTACCAAGAGCCATAGAATGGCAAGGGCCAGAGCAATAGTACAATTATCAGTATAGGTTCAATCTCTGGTAATATTCTGAGAATATTGAAGACTTCCAGAACCCAGCCACAGCCTTGCTCAAGGCCACTCTCCACATGTTCGGATGAGCCTCACTCATAAAGAACTGGCAGAGGAACCCAGGTGTGCGGGACCTGGGTCCAAGATCTTCAAGGCTGCTCAGATCAGGACTGGGACTCTTCCACCCAGATCCCCCATTTTCCAGTAGCTAGTCAGTCACATCCAGAAACTGCCGCTGGCGCCACGTAATCCCATCAATGGCCAATATCCAGAGACTACAAAACCAAGCTCCCCATGGTGTATTCATATCCCAAATACAGTAACATATATATACATACCTCTCAGTGTATTTGATATGCCAAAAACAGTAACGATAAGTCACATTCTCCTGACCTGAAAGAGCCTCCAATCGTTGGGAAAGAGAAGTAAGGAGAGGCTGCTAAAATATCAGGGCTGAGTGTAATAGAGATGTTACTGGTGCCCGTTTGAGTAAATTGAGGAGCAACGGGATGACAGTGATACAATGAATATTCTGAGCATCGCCAGGAATGATCTCTGAGCTCAGAGCCAGGAGTAATCCCCAAGCACCACCAAGAGTGACCCAAAAATCAAACAAACAAAGCCACAAGCAAAATTAAATACCAGAAAGACTAAAGAGTGGATAGGCTGCTTGCTTTGCATATAGCCAATCACAGTTCAATCCCTGGCAACCCATAAGGCCTCCTGAGCTTCAGGAGAGGTATCTGAGAGAAGAGCCTGAAGTTAGCTCTGAGCACAGCCAGGTTTGGCCCCAAACCGAACTAAACTTAACAAACAAAAAACAAATTAATGCAAAGGGCATAGAGTAGCTGGTAGATCAAGAAATAAAATCCATCTATTTAATACTTTTAGAAAACAAATCTAAAGGATTAAAAGGGACTTAGAATGAAAGGATGGAAAACAAACTACAAGCCAATGGTAGACTTAAAAATAGACAAACCTGCAACAGCCATACTTATATCAGATCATATAGCATTCAATCTAAAGAAAACAATTAACAACAGGCATGGATACTACTTTTTGGATAAAGGAACAATAGCCAAGAGGTACTAATTCTTGTTTTTTCATTGTTTTGAAAGAAGGGACACATCCAGCAATACTCAGAACTTTCTCCTGGATCTGAACCCAGGCATCACTTTTAGTAGTGCTTGGGGGACCATATAGGATACCAAGGATCAAACCTGCATGGGCCATAGGCAAGCCAAGCACCTGTGCTATCTCTCCAGCCCCACTAACTCTTATTAAGATATATGCACCAAATAAAGGGTCAGCAAAGCTTATAAAACTTCTGCTCACAAACCTAAAAAAAAACATTGATAGTAACACAATGGTACCAGAAGACTTCAAACTCCACTTTTGCTTCAGGGCTAGGCTTGAGGGGTGGTAGGGAAAATGGAGACAATGGTGGAGGGAAGGTGACATTGGTGTTGGGGGTGGGTGTTGATATATTGAATGCCTAAAACAAAGCATCATGAACAACTTTGCAGACAACGGTATTTAAATAGAGTGGAAAAAACTTTTAAAAGTTTAATAACCTATATATAATATATAAATATATATTTCTTTAGATAGCTATTTATATATGTAAATATTTACATATATATATAAATAAATGACTCACGGAGGTCAACTAAAAAAATCCAAAACCCCTCTCTAAAAATGGGGAGAGGAAATGAGCAGACACTTTTCTAAAGAAGACACATGTGCTCACCATCACTTATTGTCAGAGAATCCAAATAAAAATGACAATGAGATATCCTATCACACCGGTGAGAATGGTACATGACAAAAAAAATTTGGAACAGTTTGTATTGGTAGGGGATGTGATGAAAAGGAATTCTCACTCAGTACTGCAGGGGGGCTGTTGTCTGTTCAACTCATGGAGAACAGTACTGAAATTTCTCATTAAAGTAAGACTAGAGGTGCTGGAAGGCCTGGCAACTTCACTTCCAGGACATGACAACATTCATTCAAAAGGACATTTGCACACCATTGATCATAACATAATAGCACAACAGCAAGGCTATGAAATCAACTCAGGTGTCTAACTTACTTAGCACAATAGCTAAGTTATAAAATCAACTTAGGTGTCTAACAACAAATGAGCTGATAACAAAGGAAAGTGTATATATATATATATATATATACACACACAATGGAATACTCTGAAGCTGCAGGGGGTGATTGAAATTAAAAGCATACAATTTGCTGCAACGTGGATGGAACCAGAGGATATCATGGCAAGTGAAGTTAAAAGAAAAAGGACAAATGCCAAATGAGTTCACTTATCTATGACATATAGAATAGAAAAGGGGAATGCAAAGGACAAAAGGGAGGTACCTAGATTACCCTTAACCCTAGATTATAGAAAAGAGAAAGACAGGCAGGCAATGATATCAAAGTAGAAATAAGAAGATGAAGACAGAAGATAACAGGAGTGTAGTCAAAGGGTCATGGTCACATTGACCCGTTGGTGTAGAGGTATATTTATACAACAATACTGTAATGAAACCCAAACTATAGTAACCAGACTTGTAAATGTGAGTGTCAAGGAGGTAGGCTGGGAATGGGAGAGAATCCTGGGACACTGGTAGAGGGAAGGTGACACTGCTGGTGGGGTTGCTGTTGGAACATTGTATTCCTGAAACTCTACAATGAATAACTTTGTTAATTACGATGCCTCAATAAAAAATTAATTCAAAAATCTTTTGCATCTAAGAAACTTGACTGCATGAAAGAATGAAAGTGGGAAAACAAGAGGTATGACTTTTCATTATAATTACTCTGACTTACTTAATTTTTAACTGTATTTAGTGTGATAAACCTGAAAAAAAGATCAACCAACCAGTAACTTCCATAAAAACCATTACTTATATTTCAAGGCCAGAGAAATGTCATTTTAATCAGATTTCTGGAGAAGAAATGGCAAGTATAATGGTGCAGAATGTGAAGAAAAAAGAAAAGAAGATGATGATGAAGGAGAAGGAGAAGGAGGAGGAGGAGGTTGAGGAGAAGAAGAAGATGATGATGATGAAGGAGAAGAAGAAGAAGAAGAAGAAGAAGAAGAAGAAGAAGAAGAAGAAGAAGAAGAAGGAGAAGAAGGAGGAGGAGGAGAAGGAGGAGGAGAAGAAGAAGAAGAGTAAGGAGAAGAAAAAGGAGAAGAGGAGAAATAGGAGGAGGAGAAGGAGGAGGAGGAGGAGAAGGAGAAGAAAAAGAAGGAGGAGGAGGAAGAGGAGGAGGAGAAGGAGAAGAAAAAGAAGGAGGAGGAGGAAGAGGAGGAGGAGGAGAAGAAGAAGAAGAAGGAGGAGGAGGAGGAGGAGAAGAAGAAGGAGGAGGAGGAGGAGAAGAAAAAGAAGAAGGAGGAGGAGGAGGAGGAGGAGAAGAAGAAGAAGAAGAAGAAGAAGAAGAAGAAGAAGAAGAAGAAGAAGAAGAAGAAGAAGAGGAAGAAGAAGAAGAAGAAGAAGAAGAAGAAGAAGAAGAAGGAGGAGGAGGAGGAGGAGGAGGAAGAGGAGGAGGAGGAGGAGGAGGAGGTGGAGGAGGAGGAGAAGAAGAAGGAGAAGGAGAAGAAGGAGAAGGAGAAGAAGAAGAAGAAGAAGAAGAAGAAGAAGAAGAAGAAGAAAAAGAAGAAGAAGAAGAAGAAGAAGAAGAAGAAGAAGAAGAAGAAGAAGAAGAAGAAGAAGAAGAAGAAGAAGAAGAAGAAGAAGAAGAAGAAGAAGAAGAAGAAGAAGAAGAAAAGAGAGAGTGAAGTTCTGCAGAGTGAATATTTTTCAATTTTGTTTTTACAGAGTGAGTATTTTGAAGTCTTGTTCAAAATATGTTGAGTGCACGAAGCATTGTTAAGTGCTTTGCCATTTAACATTATTTGTTAACCTGCTCCATTCCTGACCTGGGCGGGTTTACCCCATTAGGCAACCTGATAGTCCCCCACTCCCAGGAGTTCACTATATAGATGCCAAACTTAGTGCAGACACCAGATGGGTACAGCATACTACAGCCCAGAACTTCTGGACTCAAATGATCCTTCAGCCTCAGTTTCCCAAGTAGCTGGGACTACAGACATTAGCCACCGTGTCCAATGCTCACATCATTTGAGCCTCATCAAAATATCATTTTTAAAGAGGCAACTAACATAAAAGTAAAATTGACCTGTCCCAGACGAGAGTGCTGATCTGGAGTGATAGTACAGCAATACAGCACAAAGAAGCCTCCTGAGGGATTTGACTCTAGCCAAGCTAGAGCGCTCACCAGGAGTCAGATCAGCTGTAGCCTTGATCTTCCACTTCCAAGCCTCCAGAAATGTAAGAGTAACATTCTGTTGTTAAACAGTATTCCCCAAAATAATAAAATGGCTCCATGTATTTAAACATAAAAAAATGCTCTCTTTAATTTTCTTTGTTGTTATCATTTCTGCAATAATTAACTTGGGGTCTCACACTTTTAATTGCATTGCTCACCAGGGCTCACACACTTGATCGTGGTGTGTCGGAGGTCTCATCCTTTGTTGTGGTGCTAGGGATTCCCAAAGACAAGGCTGTTGGAATTCAGACATGGGGGGCAGTTGCAGGGATCAAATTATAGTCTCACTGGCCTCACACCTGCCAGGCAGGTACTCTATTGCTGTCTTGCAGATGTGAGGCCATGAATGAGTGGAATAAGAGTTCAGAGAGCACCTTTAGCTCTTTAGTTTCTTGGGAGTTCAGACCCTGGGCTAGGATTGTGAGGAATATCAGAAGTTCCCAGTGCTATTTGAACATTAGAAACCCCTTGGAGAGCTCTAAAAGCTTCCGCAGTTAGGGAAAATGTAATGGTGGTGGGATTGGTGTTGGAATATTAAATACCTATAAAACCACAGTGCTTATATAAAGTGTAAGAGGAAATTGGAAAAAAATGTTTAAAATAAAATTAAGGGGCTGGAGCGATAGCACAGCAGGTAGGGCATTTGCTTTGCACGTGACTGACCCGGGTTCAATTCCCAGCATCCCATATGGTCCCCTGAGCACTGCCAGGAGTAATTCCTGAGTGTATGAGCCAGGAGTAACCCCTGAGCATCACCGGATGTGACCCAAAAAGCAAAATTAAATTAAATTAAATTAAAACTTCCACCATTGTTGCTATATCAGAGTTTCTGATTTTATTGACCTGGGGTAAGGCCCAGACACTGGAGATTTGTTTGTTTTTATAAAATTCTCCAATTGATTCTAACCTGAGACCAGGGTTGAGAACCACTAATGTACATGGTATCACTTAATCCTCAATATAACCTTCCAGTGGGGGAAGAAGTAGGGTTATTATTCTTGTTTTACAGTTGAACTCAGATATTAAGCCACTTGCTAAAGGCAACACAGCTAATAGATTGAGCAAAGAGTGAAGCTCAGTTCATGCTCTTTTAACTTTAATGCCAAGTTTATGCTTTTCGTGACACAAAACTGATAAACATTTTTTTTCGTAATAGCACTGAAAGCAGAAACTTTGTTTAAAAATTTCTAATATTGGCAAGACCTCAACCTTTCTCTGTATCTTGTTCTACTTAAGAACCTCAATATGAAAATATAGTACAGAAAAGTAATATGCAGGGTGGGAGAGACAGAACCCTGGACACAGCAGAGACTTTGCATGCAGAGACCCAGGTTCCATCCTGCAAATTGCACTGCATGTATCCCAGCAACACCATGAGAACCCTTGCCCCCAGCACACAGCTGAGGGGCTCCTCTAAATGTCAGAGGGTGTGGTTCAAAAAGAGTAACCTGCCTATGAGCTAATTTACCACAAGTTACTGTGAGGAACTGGCTCAGGACATACCACAGGAATCTATTTAGCTTTCTTAAAACTCTTTTTACAGGAGCCCGCATTCTAGAATAACTTGTCTATCTGTCCCTGAGCAAGGAATTTGGATACAGGCACCCTGGGTCTCAAGAAGGGTGGTGGTCAAACCAGAAAACCAGACCCATATCACACAACCCAGGACTGCCCCCAGAACTGGGACATTCCTGAATATTGATGCGAATACTGATCTCTAAAGCTAAGGAATGAAGTCCTTTTAAATGGATTGGTTAAGAAAGTTTGTAATATTACAAATCTATTGGCTATGAAATGCCCGGGCTCTGCTGTAACGGCCGGGGAAGGCCTATATAAGATCTCCTTTGGGGAAGCTCGGGGTCTTTTGCCCAACCTACCGGACCTGCGTGTCCACGTAGGCGGCTGGACCCTGGCTAGTCAGTCTTACAATAAACCCTGCTTGCTGTTTGCAATCTCTGGAGTGTCTTTGTCGTTATAGGGAGATCTCAATCCGCGCCCTAACAGTTACCACAATAATATAGTTATGATATTATTCATTACCTTACTGAATGGGCTGGAGTGGCACAGCAGGTAGGGTGTTTGCCTTGCATGCAGCCAACCTGGGTTGGATTCCTCCGCCCCTCTCGGAGAGCCCGGCAAGCTACCGAGAGTATCTCATCCGCAAGGACAGAGCCTGGCAAGCTACCCATGGCTTATTCCATATGCCAAAAACAGTAACAACAAGTCTCACAATGGAGACATTATTGGTGGCAGCTTGAGCAAATCGATGAACAAGAGACAACAGTGTTACAGTGTTACAGTGTTACTTTATTCCATGTTGTGAAGGCTAAATGAGATAGAATGTGTAGCACCTGGGTCAGGCATGCAAGGCAGACACCCTACCTGCTGTGGTATTGCTCCTCTAGGGCCCAAGTTTGTGACCACAATGCCAGGGTTTCTCATGCCTGGGAAATGTATTAAAGTGCAGAGACTAGGATTATAAATCGTTACTCCTTTTGCCTTCTGGTTTGTAGGCCTGATGTGGAGAGATTGGGATTCAGCATTTTATTTACTTTCATTGATTTATTTGAGTTTTTAGGTCATTTCCAATGCCCTGCAGGGACTATGCCTGGCACAGTACTCAGTTGTTGATCCTGAGGACCATGTGGTTCATGGCGTCAAACTCACACTCCTTGCGTGCAAAGCATGCTCTCCAGCCCATTGAGCTATCTCTCTGGATCAGGGATTTAATAGTTTGTGTGTGTGTGTGTGTGTGTGTGTGTGTGTGTGTGTGTGTGTGTATGTGTGCGTGTTGCTAGGAATCAAATCTAGAACCTTCATGTGCAAAGCAAGTGTCCTAACACTGAGCCACATCCTTAGCCCCAAGAGTAAAAGGTATTTTACATTTTAATGTGAAAGTCTTTCCAGACAATTCTAGGGTATAGAAGCTGGATACTTGTTTTTGTAATAATCTTCTCTCTCGGGGTTGCAGCAGCAGCAACAACTAGCATTGAGAATTCTTTTCAAATGTAAATACCTTTCTTATCAGCTTGTCACAGTACCCAAACTTCCATCACCAATTCCCAGTCTCTGTGAATTCCCCTTTCTTAAGTTCTCCTCCAGTAAGTGTATTTATCAGGGTGTGCTAGACATTGAGAAGGAGAAACTGATTTTCACTAGAGTGAATAATTTAAGGTTTCCTTCCTCCTTTCAGTGTTGGCAGGAACAGGGGGCCATTCTAGAATCTTTTCTAAAGTCTCTCGAGAAGGACCAGAGAAATACTATGGAAGATAATGGCTCCTACTTGCCTAGCATACAGCTATCTAGTGTAATTCAATTCCAAGCACCACATGTGGTCCCATGGGCACTGCCAGAGCTCAATTCTGGGCAAAGAGCCAGAAATAGCCTCTGAGCACTGCTGGATATGACTTACTTCCAACCTCCAAAAGCTCTTGAGTTCAGGTAGACCAAGATGACCCAGAAAGAATCTGTAGTCTAGACATCAACCCCCACTTTGTACCACTCCCTCCATACTGCACAGATGTTCCCAGATCTCATCATCCTTAGACTTTCTACCTCATTCTCCTTAGTCATCATGCCCCTTTCTGAAACTCTGAAACCTTTGTTTATGACTGATAACCCTTTAAAGAAAGTCCCATGATCAGTGTGATTAAAACCCAGAAGGCAAGGGAATCATTAATTTCAAGGAAGATGGAGCTACTCTACATAAGAAAGATGAAGTCATGCAATTTTCTGCCACGGAAATAGATCTAGAGAGTATTATGCTAAGTTGGAGGTAGAAGGACAGATAGAATGAACTCTCTAATATGTGGGATGTAAAGAAATAGTAGGGGAATAACAAGGCCCAAAGGCAATAGAAATAAAGAACATGAGAACTGGCCTTCAGTAGCAAATACTCTGTGGTGAGGGGTGTAGAGAGGTGGGAGGAGGAGAAATAGAACAGGGAGGAGGACATTATGACAATGCTGGAGGGAAGTGGCCCTGTGGAGGAGGAGAGAGTACTGGAAGGAGGTAAAGTGATGTATGGTACTTTCTCAGTGACAGTATTGTAAACCACAGTGCCTAAGGGGTGCCCATGGAGGCAGACTGGGGGGGTGGCAGGTGGGGGGAAATGGGGACATTGTTGGAGGGAATTGATGAAGAGATTGGTACTGTAACATCATTTGCCTGAAGCTCAATCATGAATAACTTAGTAATTCGCTATGACTCAACCAATTAAAAAAAAACCTAAAATTAAAAAGTTTTTTAAAAGAAAAGGGGAAAAGGAAGTTGAGATCAAGCAAAGGTTTCTTGTGAGAGGAGACTGAATTGTTTGTTTGTTTGTTTGTTTGTTTGTTTGCTTTTTGGATGACACCCAGCGATACATAGGGGTCACTCCTGACTCTGCACTCAGGAATTACCCCTGGCGGTGCTCAGGGGACCCCCGCCATGTGCAAGGCAAATGCCTTACCCACTGTGCTATCGCTCCAGCCCCGCAACTGTGTTTTTAAACCGTAAAAAGGCCAGGAGAGAGGAGAAAAGTGAAATATATAGAGAGAATAAGAGCAGGAATAATATCTGAAGAGCAGAGAAGAAGCCTTCATGAGCTTTCAAAAGGATAACGAGAGCCCAGCAGAACCCCTGCAACCGAAAATCTCCAGAAACCAATTGCCACCATGCTCACAACAGCTCTCTACAGGCTTGGATGAGCCTCACCCACGAGTGAATCTGCAGAAAGGTATGCGGGACCCAGAGGAGGAATGATCCTCCTCCTGCCTTCTCCCAAGTTTACCAGTAATTTGGCAGTCACACCCACAAACTGCCCCTGGTGCCATACAATCTCATCAACAGCCAAGATTCAGAAACTCAGAAATAAACTCCCAGAAGAGAGCAACATAGGCCTCATCCATAAGTGAATCTGCTATATAATTGTATTCTAAATTATAGAATTCCTGAACCTCTCCTACTCTACACCACTTATGTACCAAGAGTAGCACACCTTTCATTGGGCTTACCAAACATGTTTGTAATCTCTTATACAAGGGCTTACTGGCTCCAGAATTAAATACAACAATCTTCACATACTTTCCTTTTATGGTGGTGGGAAGGTACAATGGTGGTGGGATTGGTGTCTGAATATTAAATGTAATGAATTATTGTAAACAAATTTATAAAAATAATATAAAATTTTAAATGTTAAAAACAAAACTTTTGATACTTGAGTAATATTATTGTGGTTATTTTATTTATGAGAATTCTGAAAGTTCTTATGACATGATTAAGATTTTTGTGAAATTATTTTGAAAAATGATTTTTGGTATTAGCCAGTGTGACAAGCAAATTTATTGTCATTTCAAAATGAATTTAAGAAGTTTGATCAGAAATTATATTAAGAAGTGATCTTATCCTTTTTGTTATTATTTTTGTTTATTGTACACTTCTTAGTCTGAAATACTAAACATCTGTCTTAATTCTAAAGTTCAGGACTGGAGTTCATGTCAGCTCCAAAGACATGAGCTGACAGTACAAATTACCTTCTTTGTTTTTCACTTAATAGAATTTGTGGTTTTTATAGGCATGTAAACTGTATAACTTTAATCTCTATAATTTGTGTCATGAGATGCAGTATTTCATTGTTATTAAAAATGTTTAATAAGGCATTGCTGATTGATTAAAATGCCATAAAAGGGGTAACGAGAGTTAAGAGATGAGTTTAATGCTCAACATAAACAGACTGAAGCAAGGCAGGCAAGAAGTTGAAAGTTCACACCTTAAAGCCCCCAAGCTTTCTGAGTTAGAGGGCAAAGCTAACCAGGTTAAGGTAGGAGAGAGTATCCATAATGTTATTATCAGCATTCATGGTGTGAGGTCAAGGATGTGTTTTGAGGATTAGACCCCATGCCTTCCCTATGGGAGGCCCTTTATTCATGTCTCAGTATTATATAACCACTGAGCACCCCTACGTGTGTAGTCTCCAAATACACTAACAACAAAACATGGACAATGGACATTTTCTTTCATTTGAACCCATTTACTCTTTTTTTAAATGTAGGAGTACTGCTATTTATTCAGCCAAGGATTAAGCTGACTGGAATGGCATGAACTTTGCATTACTTAAAAAAAATTTTTTTATTGAATATCCATGAGATAGACCATTAAAGCTTTTCGTGATTGGGTTTCAGTCATACAATGACCCAGCACCCAAGCCTCCACTGGTGTATACCTCCCACCACCAACCACCACCAATGTCTCCCATTTCCCTCCCACCATCCCCCAACAACCCACCCCCTAGTTTCCATTTTTGGCAGGCACTTTTCTTCTCTCTCTCTCTCTCATTTTCCTTTTGTACTTTATGGTTTGTAATATAGGTATTAAGAGGTCATTGTGTTTGCTCAAGGCATTCAAGTATTTTTATTGGGACAGTAGAGAAAACTAGGTGTGCGGGACCCAGGGCCAAGATCTCCAGGATTGCTTGGATCGGGACTGGGACTGGGTCTCTTCCACCCAGATTCCCCAGTTTCCAGTAGCTGGGCACTCACACCCAGAAACTGCCCACGGGTGCCATGTAATCCCATCAACGGCCAACATCCAGAGACCATAAAACCCAACTACCGGAAGCAACATCTAATAGCCTAGTTCTTCCTCTTGGAGAACCTGACAAGCTACAGAAAGTCTATTGCCCGCATGGGAGAGCCTGGCAAGCTCCCCGTGGCATATTCATATCCCAAATACAGTAAAAGATATATACATACCTCTTGGAGAGCCCAGCAAGCTACCGAGAGTATCCCGCCCACATGGCAGAGTCTGGCAAGCTACCCATAGCATATTAGATATGCCAAAAAGAGTAATGATAGGTCTCATTCCCCTGACCCTGAAAGAGCCTCCAATCGTTGGGAAAGATGAGTAAAGGAGGCTGCTACAATCTCAGGGCTGAGTGTGATAAAGACATTACTGGTGCCTGCTCGAGTAAATCAACGAAAATGGGATGTCAGTGACTGTGACAGTGACATATCTTGGTGAGGTCTATCCTGAGATGGTGGAGTCAGACCAGGGAATGGCAGCAGTTTGGATTGTGGAAACAAGCAGCTGTCAGGGGCTCTGCTTTTGGGAAGTCGGGGGAGGTAATCCATCCCAACTCTGAGAAAGCCTGGAGATTTCAGTCACAAAACCCTCATACCCAAATTTTGGTGAGGTCCATTCTGAGACGGTGGAGTCAGGCCAGGGTCATGGCAGCAATTTTGGGCTGTGGAAGCAAGAGGTTCCCAGGGACTCTGCTTGTGTGGGCACCAAGCTGACCTGCCCCCCTCCGATTTATCCTGGTCTGTTCAGTCTTGTGTAGATCCAAGATTAACTTCAGTTTTTGATCTCTTTTTAGACTTATTTATGGGTCTCTGAAGCAAGGCCAGTAGAAAAGCAGTATAGCTGAGCTGGGAATGGTTTCCAGCCGTGACTCCCACATACCTAACTTTTGGGCTGTTTAATTTGTCAGGAAACTTGGTCCCAAATTATTGGGATTTGGCCGGAGGCACAGCGACAATTTTGGGGTACCAGGAATCCTGAAGACACAATCAGGCTGCTGATGCACTCATCCAGCAAGCACAGGTCGACCTGCTGGTGGCACCATACTCCCATTTACTCTTACCATGATATCTTCTGGTTTATTTTATCTTTGTTTGTCTTTCACACATGTACGTAAGCTCCATGAAAACAAAGCCTTGCTGCTCTCTCTTTACCATGTTTTTAGTACCTAGAATATCATCTGGAGCATAATAGGTGTTCCATAGTTATCTGTGACTAAGAAATGAATTACTGATGCCCTAACATCTTTCTTCTGCTACTGACAGACTTTCTCTATAATAATGCAGGGTAGTGGGCAATTTGGGTCCAGAGTCTGAAATGAAGGTTCTTGTTGTTCATTCTAATTCTAAAGTCATCTTTCCTGAACACATGACTTGGACAGGTTCTCTGTTCTCCATCTGCTGTTAACTACTGGACAGAGGAAGCAGAGGCCGTGCACATGTTGGGCAGTGGCATTTAAGCTCCTCTCTATAGTTTCTCTCCATTCCTCTGGTGGTGCTACCAGTAGCTGACCACATTCTCATCAGTGACCACGTAGTAATTGTAAGCAACTGTCAATGTGGGACAATCAGTGTGAAAGGAACCACCACCCCAGTCTCAACTCTCATTTCCCCAAAAGATAATTAGGGGGAGTCAGCAACAGAAATCAGACTGCCCATCACTGAGAATTCTGGAGATTGTGGCTTTACTGAAAGTAAAAAAACAAAAGGGGGGGCTAGAGTGATAGTACAGTGGGTAGGGTGTTTGCCTTGCACACAGTTGACTCGGATTTGATTCCCAGCATCCCATAGGGTCCCCTGAGCATCACCAGGAGTAATTCCTGAGTGCAAAGCCAGGAGTAACCCCTGTGCATCGCCAGGTGTGACCCAAAAAGGAAAAAAAAAACAAAGAAGAAGAAGAAAGAAAATGAAACAAATCCACAAAATACATTTATTATACTGATGAACCTTCATATAAGAAACATATTCTGGTCTATTACATGGGGGGAGGGGGAGTACTGTTTGTAAGCCCCTACAATAATTTCACAACTCACCATTTACTACACACTGTCAATTGAAAGACTTGAGTTTTTCTCATGAAAAATACATGATCTGAAATAACCATGTGTCCCAAAAGGTTTAGGTAGAATGCACGTGTGTTTATTGAAGACTTTCAGGTAGTTGAAGTTGAAAGTTCAAAAAAGACTCTGCAGGAAAAAGCAGGTTGGCCAACAGGGGAAAGGTGGAGAAATATGGATTGGAATCCAGCTCCTTGCATTCTGCCAGGAGAGTTTTGTAAATTTGGCCCCAAACTACCTTATCTGGGATCTCCACTGTCCAAGGCAGGAGCCACTGGCTACACCTGGCTCTTTTTTCATGACATACTATGTGATTTGTTGAAGTTATATGTGCTAACTGTAAAATTCACACAGATTTCAAGTATGAAATATTAAAGAAGAATGTGTAAATCTCATCCATAATGGTTTATATTATTGCATATTAAAATGATAACATTTTAACATGTTGGGTTAAATATATTTGTTGATATATAGAGATATATATTACTATATATGTTAAATATATTATAAAATTAATTTCAATTTTCCCCCCACTCTTTTATATTTTCCCCACTTGAAACTGTACTCTTCCACTCAAATAACAAATTCTTTTTTTTTGGTGGGGGGTTTATTTTATTTTATTTTATTATTAGTTTATTTTTAATTAGAGAGTCATCGTGAGGGTACAGTTACAGATCCATACATCTTTGTGCTCATGTTTCCCCCATACAAAGTTCGATAACCCATCCCTTCACCAGTGCCCATTCTCCACCACCAGTAAACCCAACATCCCTCCCCCCCTCCCCAGTCCTGTCTCTCCTCACCCCACCCTGCCACTATGGCAGGGTATTCCCTTTTGTTCTCTCTCTCTGATTAGGTGTTGTGGTTTGCAATAAAGGTGTTGAGTGGCCATTGTGTTCAGTCTCTAGTCTGTATTCAGCCCGCATCACCCTTCCCCCACATGACCTCCGACCACATTTTACTTGGTGGTCCCTTCCCTGAGTTACCCAGAATGAGAGACCAGCCTCCAAGCCATGGAGACAACCTCCTGGTACTTTCAAATAACAAATTCTTAACATCAGTTGCTTAATGATGTCATCTCAAAACTTTAAAAGCAAAATGAAACAGAGTGAAAAACTGTAAAAACAAAATGAAACTCAGAACAGCAAACTGACTCTATATTAAGAATATATATAGAAATGAAAATAAAAACATTTCCTGATATACAGAGAAACATAGATGAATCTGGATAACATTATATTAAGTGGAGGAAGCCAGATGCAAAAGAGTACAACCTGTGTGATTCTCTTGACATACATTTAAGAACATAAGACCCAGGATTATGACTTAGCCCATACCTTGTTTATGTGAAGACCTGAATTTGATCCCCAGCAGTAGCACCTTCACACATTCTCCAGTGTGTGACAGCAACATGCAAAAGGGAAGAACAAGCTAAACTACTCTGTGGTAATGGAGTTGTGAACAAACTGCAAAATGGTCACAATGCAGAGGAAAGGTTCTGATTGGAAAGGAACAAGGGAAATTTTCTTTTCTTTTTTTTTTTTTTTGAGAAATAGTATGACTAAGTATATAATGGCAGCAGGAGAAAACAAGACAAAAATTCAACTGAAAAATAAAAGGTAAAAAAATACATAGATACAAACCATCACTTTATAAAACAAATTCTGACATGCACAATACATTAGGAATTATGTAATTACAAATCCAATATACTATGACATATATTTCCCACTTAGGAAATATAACGTGACGTGTTGGTAAGAACATAAAGCAGTGTCACATCATTTGTGGTTAGAGTACCTGATGTAAATACACATTACAGAATTGTTGGAAAATGCAGCAAATTAAAAGATTCCTTTCTAATCTATCCATTATTCTGTTTCAAGAGTGGGCACTAGAGAAACTAAAATTACACAGAATATGTTGCACAGTGTATGAGAATTCATGGTACTTATAATTGGAAAAAGTGCATAGACTTGACCTGCACGTCTATTGAGAGAAAGCAGTGGGTAAATTACACTCTCATATTCTAATTTATTTATTTTTTAATAAGTGAATCACCGTGAGGGTACAGTTACAAATTTACCCATCTTCGTGCTTGTGTTTCCCTCATACAATGTTTGAGAACCCATCCCTCCACCAGTGTCCATTCTCCACCACCAATGAACCCAGTATCCCTCCCACCCTCCAATCCTGTCCCCGCCCCCCATACCCCACCCCGCCTCTGTGGCAGAGTATTCCATTTTAGAACAAGGGAAATTTTCAAGGGGATGGAAATTTCTTAATCTGGCAGTGGTTGAAAAGTTCATAAAATAGTCAAATAAACATTTAAGACTTATGTGTTTTATTGATACTAATTATACCAGTATAAAATTAAAATAAAACAGAAAATAAGGGGGCTAAGGAGATAATACAGCAGGTAGGGCACTTGCCTTGCATACAGCTAATTCAGGCTCAATCACCAACACGGACTGTCAGGAGTAATACCTGAGTGCAGAGTCAGGAATAACCACTGTGTATTGCCAGGTGTGGTCCCAAGCAAAACAAAGAAACAAAACCAACAGCAATAATAACAACAACGACAAAAGAGGATGAACTTCCTTTAAACTACACGTTTGGGAGCCAGAGAGATACCTTAGTGGATTGAACACATGTCTTGCTTATTGGAGGCCCAGGATCAATCCCCAGCACTACCTGGTTCCCTAAGAGTTAGTGTGACCCCAAAACGGAAAGAAAAAAAAATTTAAGTAAGTACTTAACTGGGGCCAAGAATGTAGCTTAGGGATCATGGAGATAGTATAGCACGTAAGGAACTTGCCTTGCAAACAGCTGACCTGGGTTCAATCCCCAGCATCCTATATAGTCCTCTGAGCCCACCAAAAGTGATTCCTGAATGCAGAACAAGAAGCAAACCCTGAGCACTGCTGGGTGTGGTCGAAAAACAAAAATAAAAGAATGTAACTCGATAATACGAGTGTTTGCCTTACATGTATGAGGCCCTAGTTTCAATCACTGACACTGCCATCATCATTATCATCATCATTATCATCATCATCATCATCATCATCATCATCATCAGGCTGGGAAGGGAAAAAAAATTGGTAAAGAGCATTGAAATCCTGAGGGCAACTGGAGAAGGCAGAATTTGGACTTGGGGAGATGAAAAAGAATGGGAAGAAGAGAGGCAGGGAAGCCAGCTGGATGGTACAAAGATAGGAAAAATACCAGAAATACCTGGTAGAAAGTGTTTGGAATGAATGACCTGCAGCCTTTTAAGACCAGGACTGCCTTCAGCTTGCAGTTGTTTCCTTGGCTTCATTCTAACCGCCTCCTGCCCAATCTTTAGTAAAGTCTATGATATAAGCCACTGCTTTTGTGAGCAGTTTTGTTTTAGTGGGATTGCAAACCAAAAGGGGGGCTGTAGAACAGAGTCCACTGACAGGGACTCAAAGAACACTCAAAAAATGATTCCGACTCTTTAGTGTGCAAGATGATCATTTTTCTTGATTTCTCTATCACCAACCACTCATTCAATAAATAAATTTTAAAAAAATTAAGTTTTGGGGGCTGGAGCAATAGCACAGCAGGTAGGGCGTTTGCCTTGCATGCATCTGACCCGGGTTCAATTCCCAGCATCCCATATGGTCCTCTAAGCACCGCCAGGGGTGATTCCTGAGTGCAAAGCCAGGAGTAACCCCTGTGCATTGCTGGTTGTGACCCAAAAAGAAAAAAAAATGTTTTGGACCATAAAGGTAGCTCAAAGAGCCCCACAAAAAAAAAGTTCAAATCTGTCACTCAGTAGTGCCCTGGCATTAGTGTCAGTATTATGTATATTTGGCCCTCCTCCCACCAGAAAAGTTTCAGTATCTCTTTAAAAAAATGCTTTACAGACTACATTTGGCAGTGTTCAAGAACTATTCCTCTCTAGATAATTCAGAGCTACCCCTGTGGGGTTCTGGCAACCATGCAGTACTGGAAATCAAAACTATTTTCTTTATTTGGATTTTGGGGCCACATCCAGTGATGTTGAAAGAATACTCCTGGCTCTGCGCTCAGGAATTACTTCTAATGGTGCTTGGAAGAACATACGGAGTGCTGGGGATCAAATCTGGGTTGGCTGAGTGCAAGGAAAGTACCCTGCCCACTATACTGTCTCTTCAGCCTCTGTTTTACATCTTTGAGCCATCTTCCTGGCCCAGGTCTCACATCTTAAAGAACTTATGCTCCATGTTCCCAAACGAGTTGCTTTTTTAGTATCTCTGAGATATCCGTTTGATACCATAACAAAGCCTTCAGATATAGAGATTAACATCCTAGTGTAAATTTCTTCCAGAGTTTCTGCAATCCAGAAGTCCTTTCTTGGGTCACACAAATTGTCTCTTGGACAATTTACCTTACTTTTCCTTATTTGGGGGCAGGAGGTCTAAGAAAGAAGAGGAAAATTCAAATCTGTCTCTCAGGAGTACCCTGGCATTAATGCCAGTATTATGTGAAGTTGAAGGAAGGTATCTGGGGAGACCTGTATCCTGATGATAGGAAAGTTTTTGTTTTATTTCTGTGAGTGTTTATATCAAAATAAAACATAGACAACTCTCAAAATTATTTATACTGGCGGCAAAAAAAAACATAAAGGTAAAATGCTAACACCCCTTTTATTGGGGTTGTGTGAGGTAAGAGAAATTGGGGTGGGTGAGGTAAGAGAAATTGGGTTGTATTTTTCCTTATTTTTCTGCAGAGGTCTCATTTTCAGAGGGGGAAAAATCCAATAAAATAATGAAGTTTCCGGCCTTCTCTTCCTCAGACCAAGTATTTCCCACTATTAATATTCCCTTTGAGGATAGGGAGTGACTTCTGGAACAAGTGATGCTTCAGAAGATGGAAGGAAAAGTGACAATACTGACCCCAGATCCCCTCCAAAGTAATCTTCCAGAGAGAAATAACAGGTAGCTCAATCAGATCTGACCATTACTCAAAACACACTGCTCCTGAGGTATAAGAAAGGAAGGAAGGAAAGAGGAAGGAAGGAAGGAAGGAAGGAAGGAAGGAAGGAAGGAAGGAAGGAAGGAAGGAAGGAAGGAAGGAAGGAAGGAGTCCCTAGACACCAGAGACAGAGTGACAAAGACATTAAGGCTAGCAGTAGTCTAGATTTTTCTCCCCAAAGCACCTAACATTCACAAATGCCTCAACCTTCACCGTTACCTCTAGATCAGAGCCGTTAAAATCCTCTTTTCAGTGCCCCAAACTGATCCTCAGAATCCAGATTGGTAACTACCATTCACAGTCCACATACCTTCCTCCCAGTCATTAAGTCACTTCAACCTAAGAAGGAGCCTTCCTCATTGCCCCAACATACATAAGAAGAAACAGAGACCTAGAGAGGAAAAGTGATCCTGTGATCACTCAACGTGATTCTCTGGCCTGATATGGCTCCCATAGTGAGGCATTGAGCCTGAGACTGGATTATCAGGCACACATAGTCACCTGCCACAGTCACAGATGCCAACAATGGCAGAAGGCTGCTGTGAAGAAAACAAAAATTTCTCTGGGGAAGCTAAAGGACTTACCTGGACCTCCTGGGTGTCCAGAGGGTATCAGCAGAGGGGATAGCAGTCTGAGTTCAAGCTCAACACTCTCAGCTCCCCAGAAGACTGAGAGGAGTCTGTCGACGCTTCCCCTTTCTGCTCATCCAATAACAGAGACACAGGCACTGAAACCAGGCAAACGTCCCTTTTCATCAGAAGCTGACATGCATGGCTGCCCAGAAGTCAGAATGCATCACAGTTCCTTGAGTCCCCACAAGGCCAACCAGATGGTCATCTGGGAATAGAGAGGTATTAGGAGTCAGGCCCTGGGTAGAGACTTGGCAGTTGGGTGGCCAGCAGTTCCCAACAGATGAGCCTGTCTTGAGCATTACTGGGTGTGACCTAGAGTTCCAGTTGAGTGAGAAGACCCTGGCTCCCACACAGACAGAACCAGGCAAGAGTGAAACTTATGTATGACAAATACACAAAGAAAGCAGCTCTTGAAACTCCTGGGGACTCAGTAACTGTGGACCCAGCTTCTCAGAAGAATGATGTCAGGACTCCCTATTTTGAAGGATACTTGAAGATTTGCATCAATAAAGAGTCGGGGCTGGGGGTAGGCAGAGAGATAGTATAGCAGGTTAGAAGCTTGCCTTGCAAGTGGCTGACTGGATTTGATCCTCAGCACCCCATATGGTTCCTTGAGCCCTACCAGAAGTATGCATCTGAGCACACAGCCAGGAGTAATCCCTGAACACCACTGGGGAAAGGAAAGAAAGAAGGAAAGGAAGAAAGAAAGAAAGAAAGAAAGAAAGAAAGAAAGAAAGAAAGAAAGAAAGAAAGAAAGAAAGAAAGAAAGAAAGGAAGGAAGGAAGGAAGGAAGGAAGGAAGGAAGGAAGGAAGGAAGGAAGGAAGGAAGAAAGGAAGGAAGAAAGAAAGAAAGAAAGGAAGGAAGAAAGGAAGGAAGAAAGGAAGGAAGGAAGAAAAAGAAAGTAAGAAAAAGGAAGAGAGGGAGGAAGAAAGAGAAAGAAAGAAAGAAAGAAAGAAAGAAAGAAAGAAAGAAAGAAAGAAGGAAAGAAAAAGAAACAAAGAAAGAAGGAAAGAGAGAAAGGAAGGGAAGGAGAAAGAAAGGAAGGGAGGGAGGGAAGAAGAAGGGAGTCATAGACCCCTTTCTAACACCATATACAAGAGTCAAATCAAAATGTATTAAAGACCTTGATATTAGACCTGAATCCATAAATTTTCTGGAGGAAAACATAAATTGTGACATCGGATCTAGAGGCATGTTCAATGATTCAGTGCCATTAACTAAAAGAAACAAACGGGACTACAACAAACTAAGAAGCTTCTGTATCACAAAACAAATTATGACCAGAGTAAAAAGACACCCTCCAGACTAGGAGATAATAGTTAAACACCACTCATCTAATAAAAGGTTAATATCTGCACTGATAGAACTTTACAAGAAAAAACAAAACAAAACAGCAAAGGGGTTGGAGCAATAGCACAGTGGGTTGGGAGTTTCCCTTGCACGAGGCTGACCCGGGTTCGATTCCCAGAATCCTATATGGTCCCCTGAGCACCACGAGGGGTAATTCCTGAGTGCAGAGCCAGGAGTAACCCCTGTGCATCGCCAGGTGTGACCCAAAAGGAAAAAAAAAACACAGCAAAAAAAATCAAATTCATCAAAAACAAAATGGAGGAAGAGATAAATAGAGATTTCCTCAAGGACAAACAGATGACCAACGCATATGAAAAAATCCTATTACTTAGCATTAGTGAAATGTAAACTAAAACAACATGAAATGTCATTTCACACCCATGATACTGGCACATATCACAAAGAACAAAACAACCAGTGTTGGCAGGGATGTAGCAGGTAAAAGGACCTTCATTCACTACTAGTGGCGATGTTGATTGATTCAACCTTTTTGGAAAAATGATATTGAAACTTCTCAAAATACTAGGAATTGAGAGTTTCTATATGATCCAGCATTTACACTTTCTGGCATTTATATCCAAGAATCCAAAACTCTAGTCAGAAAAGACATTTGCACTCCAATATTCTTTGGAATGCTATTCATAATAGCTAAAATCCGGAAATAATTCAAGTGTCCAAGAACAGATGACTAGATAAACAAAATACAGTATATTTACACAAATGGAATAATACTCAGCTGTAAGAAATTATAAAATCATGCAATTTGCTGTTATGTGCATGGATCTGGAGAGTATCATGCTGAATGAAGTTAGTCAAAGGGAGAAAGACAGACACAAATTATCTCTCTCATAAGCAGGATATAAACAAACAGCAGTGGAATAATAAGTGTCCAAAGACAACAGAAACTGAGAGCTGGTCTTCACTCAACAGAGCAGGCCAAGAGAACTTACGACTGGAAAGTAGGCATATGGGGAACAAAAAGGACGGGACACTGAGACACTGGTCGAGGGAAACAGACAGTCTGGTGGAGGTGTAGTACTGAAGATATTTATGCAAGAAGTAATATATTTATGCAAGAAGTCCTACCATTAAGTATTATAAATCATAGTGGCTAAAATCAACTTTAAAAACATGGGGGCCGGAGTGATAGTAGAGTGGGTTGGGTCTTTGCCTTGCATGTGGCCAACCCATGTTCAATCCCTGGAATTCTATATGGTCCCCCAAAAAGTAATTCCTGAGTTACTGGCAGAGCCAGGATAATCCCTGAGCATCGCCAGGTGTGACCCAAAAAGACAAAACAACAACACCCCAGAAAACAAACAAAAAAACACAAAAAACCCCACAACAAATAAATAAAGTCGTATGACAATATGTCATATGACATATTTTGAAAAGAAAAATAGAAATGGGTCCTGATGATTATTTTGAATGAGTTGGGTCTCTCCCCACAACATAAGACACAATTCCCAGTACAGTCTCAACGTAGTAAAATAGGATTGGGATGAAAAAACAGGTCAACCAGAATTGCTAAATTAATCGTTCTGATGGAAATGAGTAGTCCTGTCAGTAAAAACAGAGAAACTGGTATGTATTTGGTCTACTGGAGCAAACAATTATTATTCTTGGTAATAATTATGATACCCTGAAAAGTTTTGTAAAAAACAATTAACGAGATTTCTCAAGAACAAATGATGTGTAGTGCTTGTTTATTTCCAAGATTGTTTCCAAATGCTTGTTTATTTCCAATAGATACACATGTCAATTTATTAGATATACTATCATTTCAGGGCTGGAGTGATAGCACAGCCGTTGGGCGTTTGCCTTTCACGCGGCCGACTCAAGTTTGATTCCTCCGCCCCTATCGGAGAGCCCGGCAAGCTACCGAGAGTATCGAGCCCGCGCGGCAGACCCTGGCAAGCTACCCGTGTCGTATTGGATATGCCGAAAACAGTAACAATAAATCTCTCAATGAGAGACGTTACTGCTGCCCGCTCGAACAAATCGATGAGCAATGGGATGACAGTGACAGTGACTATCATTTCAAGCTACCGACAGTATGGTGTTGAATGTGGATCAGTAGCGGGAAAATCCTGTCATTGACCACCTATGGGAACAATGCTCAATTCACCTCATCTTTTCTACCCTGTACAATAATCACTCAATTTTCCTGGCAAGAATTGCAAATTTAAGTGGATTATACCATGAGCGAACTCCACATGGACCACAGCTATCCATTTGCAAAATTTGTGCTTTCTTATGAGGGTTGGCCCAAAATTTAACTGTCAAAAACCTTACTAAAAGAAAAATTTTTAGTGATCTTTTGAGAAATGAGTAAAATGCTTCTCTGACTCGCTCCTTCTTTGCTACCAAAGCTGCGATTCCTAGAGTCAGAGATACAGTGAAGCAGGTAAGTTGCTTCCTTGCATGTGACTGACCTCACACCACAAATTGTCCACTGAGCCATGCCAGGAATGATCTCTGAGTACAGAATCAAGAGTAAGCCCTGAGTACAGCCTAGTGTGGCCCCCAAACAAAACAAAACAAAAAAAGCTGTGACTCTTTGCTTTGTGTTCCACTGACTCACCCAATAAGGGATCTTGTCAAAACTGAATAGCCAGTTCAACTGAGATACAGTGAACTCTGCAGATCTCCTATTTGCTGCAAATCACTTGGCACTACAAGTCCAAACATAGAATGTCAAGTAACCATAATTCCAAATGTAGTTTGCCACAACAACTTTTTACATAACCCCCGCTCTTTCTGAGCATCAGTTTTCTCATCTATAAAACAAAAGAAAGTAATAAACGTGAAGGTGGTCCAAGAGTTACACCATAAATTCTCTCCCTTCTATAACAATTTTTTCTGAAACCAACTGCAACTTCGGCTCTTCGGCTCCCTGATCTCAAATATGCCACCAATACAATCCTGTACTGGAAAGAAAATGCATAAAAGATATTCGACATTGATTTTTGACTTTTAAAAGGGAGACACTTTATTCTCTCAAACTTGAGAGCTTGCTTTGTAAGACTGCTGTGCAGAACAAGGACCAGAGAGCAGAATCCGACCTATCCTGCCCTTTGGGTAATTGCTCGAGTTACCAGAAGGTGAAGACATACATTGTTCAAGTGAGATTCACGATCCTTCACTTTGTGCCAGGCCCTATACTCACAAGTCTCTGTTCAGAGCTGAACATGCCTTGGTCCCAGGTGGAGACCATTGTTCTCCAGGGCTGAAGGGGACATAAGTAAGTCTACTTAAAGGCAATCTTGTTTGGTTTTATCTGGTCCATGGGAGCACAGAACTGGAACAGCTGAGAGTTTCAACAGTGTGGATCTTGAAAGATTTGTAGGAGCTTACCAAGTGGAGATAATGTGAATAGACCAAGCCAGTGTTTGGAAAGCAACAAATGGTTATGTGGGAGAGAGAAACTTGAGACAAAATTTAAGACTCCACACTCAGGCAACTGGACATCCTAATTTCTTACTTCCTACACTGTTTCCACCACAAGAGAAGGACAGGAAGTAAGGATAATAGTGTATAGTGTTTTTCCCTACATATCCGAAATGCCACCTGACGGTTAGTGTATCCTGAGAGTGAAAGACAATGGAAGCATGCCCTCTGGTGGTCATTGGTGGGGCTTTCTCTTTCTCAGCATTCTGGTTCGGTCTCTCAAAGAACTGTCTGGACATACAAAAAGTTCACTTCTTTCTCCCTTCTCCACTTTATTTAAACACCGTGGTTTACAAAGTTTTTAGTGGGAATTTGTTACAGGCTTAATTCAATATTCCAACACCAATCATACCACCACTGTCACCTTCCCTCTACTTTTGTCTCCATTTTCCCAACCACCCCATATCATTATAGCCCACAATAATTTATTTTATCTCGTTTGAGATCTCCAAGCTGAGATCTCCAAGCCTGCTTGGATCGGGACTGGGCCTCTTCTGCCCAGATCCCCCATTTTCCATTAGCTAGGCGGTAACACCCAGAAACTTCCCCAGGCGCCACGTAATCCCATCAACGGCCAACATCCAGAGACTATAAAAGCAAGCTCCTGGAAGCTTATAGACATCTTATGGCCTAGTTCTCCCTCTCAGAGAACCTGGCAAGCTACTGAGAGTTTCCTGCCTGCACGGGAGAGCCTGGCAAACTCTCCGTGGAGTATTCACATGCCAAAACCAGTAACAATGATGGGTTTCATTCCCCTGACCCTGAAAGAGCCTCCAATGCAGCACAGTTGGGAAGGACGAGTAATGTGAGGCTTCTAAAATCTCAGGGCTAGGATTAATGGAGATGTTACCGAGACCACTCGAGAAAATCTATGATCAATGGGATGATGATGATGATGATGATGATGATGATGATGATGATGATGACCTTGCTTGTTACCCTTAAATGGCTAATGGAATGAACAAAAAATATTTCTGCAGAAGAAATTCTGTGAAAACTGTTGTATCTCACCATAGGGATAGTAAGTCCTTGTCTGAGGGTTTGCTAAGCTGTCGTTGCAAGTTAATCCTTTGTAGTAATATTATTTTAGTTGAGACTGGTTGACGTCTACATTCCATTTCATCCAATCTGATGTACTACTAGTGACCCTTGGAACAAGAGGTTGGAGGATAAAGAAAGGGACCATGAGTGAAGATGTTGTTTATGGAGTTCAAGTTAATATTACCTAGATGGGTTGCTCTTGAGAGCCAAAACAGATTTAAACACTTGTCTTGCATGCAGCTGCTGCAGGCAGATATGTGGGGGGCCCTGATAATTTACTTTTGGGAAATAATAAAACTTAAAAAAGAGATTTCCTAGCCCTGAAGTAGTCCAAAGACATGAAGATCACATCCCTTTGATAAAAAAGTTCCTGAGTTCTTTGGAGAGGAGAAACTGAGGCACCACCCAGATGCAGACATCCAAGGCCCCAAGAGAAAGGTGGACTCCTCAAAAAGGAAAAGCTACAAAAGAATCTATGAGATTATAAGTGCAAGGGATAAAATTATGAGAAGGCCATTAGGAATGTAAGACTTTCCTGTGCCAATGTCCAAATTAACTTTTATATATGCAAATTAACTTTTATATATGCAAAACTTCAGGGAAAAATATTTAGAAGAATTTTATAAAATCTTCAGAAAGCCATCTGGGACTTGCTCTTCAGTCCTGTGTTTTCCCTTGAACATATATCTTGCTTGCTTGTCTCTACCTATGATTTCTCTTGAATACATATTATTTTCTTTTTCTCCCCTCACACATCTTTCTAAGAAAGTTTTGTTCCAAAAAAAAAAGCTATCTTGCTTCACGACTTCACCTCCTCCTGAAATTCTTTTCTACGTGGGAAAAGTGATGGACCCAGAATATCTGTGTCAAGGTTAGGACCCAGAATGCCTGTGCCAAAGTTAGGACTTTCCTTTCCTGAAAAAAGCAGTTCTGCACTCTCAGCCTGAGTCCACAGCCCCCTAAGTAACTGTGTGGCAGGGATCAGCTTCTGGATCCTCTCTCTGGAGAAGCCTTTATTCTCTCTAACTATGTGAAATTCTTTCTTCCCTTTTAATAAAATTTTGTTATTCTTTCCTTGACTGAAATTCTTTTCCATGGTATAAAGACAAAAGTTTGACCACGGGTGGATATTAGAACTGAATTCTTCGCAAGTCCTGACCTTGGCTGGTACACACACTTCTACCAACTGCACAACTGTAACCACATAGATCCAGTTTCATGGCCCCTAAACAGGGTCAATCAATAAAGAGACAAGGGTATTGTGTAGAGAAAGAGCTTTATTAGCAATAAGTAGGCAGGTTGAAAGATGGTGAACTGATTTCTTATAGTACTGATGTTGGTGGACCCCACGGGTGGCTCACACGAGTAGGGAAGAGAAAGACAGTCACTTTCTCCAGATCTGCCTCTACCACCCAGGACCCAGGGTTACTGGGTTCTTGTCTCGCTCGCAGGAAAGAATTTCAGGAGTAGATAAGCAGTGAAGTAAAACAGATTTTTATTTAGAAGGTTTTTGAAGGGAAGGAGAAAAGGGAAAATGGATGAGAGTGGAAAGTAAGAGAGACAGAGCAATGCACTCAAGAAAGAATGTAGCTTTTCCAACAGTGAAGAGAGCCCCTACATATACCCCAGCATTAGATAGGAAAGCATAAAAGTACAGATGTCAAGAGTGGAGATGTGGGCGACATATGTGCTAGGGCACTGTATGTGCTTGGCCACATGGATGCAAGCAGCACACAGGCTTGGGCAGCATACGTATGCCCTTCCTTTGTCCAAGGTGGCTTTTATAGGCTCTTCTCAGGTTGCCTTGATCCAGAAGTTCTGGAGTCTTCTCTGGGCTGAATCACTAAAGTCAATCAGATTAAAGGAGAGTTCTGAGGGTTTTCGAGGAGAGGAGCTTCATGGGGAGAGGTCCAATCTCTTCAGGGTCTGCTGAAGGTCTTATCAGGCCTGTTTTCTGTATATACAGAGTGGATCAGTCTTAGAATTTTCCTCCCAAGAAGTTCTGTTGACCTAAGTTTGATTGCAGAGGGCCTTTCCCTGTCTACCTGCATACATCATATTCATTTTTCCTGTAAGCTCATAAAAAGCATACGTCCTTATATAAGGAAGTAAAAAAGAGAGTCTGTTTAGAAAGGGTATGTTGTACACTGGTGAGTGCCACAGTGGTAAATAAAGTTCCCATATAGGGCATTAGTACAGGAGGTAGGCTTGTGTTGGCCAACCTGTGTTTGATACCCAACATACCATATAGTTCCTCAAGCATTGCCAGGAGTGATCCCTGAGCACAGAGCCAGGAGTAAATCCTGAGCTAGGAGTGGCCCAAAAATCAAAACAAAACAAAAAATTCCCATGTGGAATGATCCTGAAAGTTGAGTCCTAAGGATTCAATTGACTTGCAAAAGAATTTTGGGAGAAAGGTAAGGTCAAAAAAACATTTATTTTGTTTGTTTTGTGTTGGGGCCACACCCAGCAATGTTAAGTGTTACTCCTGGGCTCAGAATTTGCTCCCAGGGATGCTCAGGAGACCCTCTGGTGATGGGAATTTAGCCCACGGCTCCTGCATGCAAAACATGTGCTTTATCCTGGACCCTCAAGGCAACATCGTTTGAAGTCTCAAAAATCCCTGCCCAGAAAAAAAAAAAAAAATCCCTGCCCAGAAAAGTTTGATGACTTTTAATTTTTGAATTCAACTCTGAATTTCTTTAAGATTGATTTTATTGCCACCACCACTATCTGTCTCCTAAATTTTCTCATCTTTCCAAACTAAAACTCTGCACCCATCCAATATAAGCTCCCCTTATCCTCTCCCTAGCCTCACAGTAACTTTTTCTTGAAAAAGTCTAAAGCATTTTCAAAATCTTCAAAATCCATTAATTTTACCTCCAGGTAAGTATCTGAACTACCACTGGGTTCCAGAGCTATCTTTGTATATTCTAGAAGAAAAAAACCTTAAAAAACTTCAAATCAGGCCTCTTCCCACCCACCTAGAGAAATTTCAACTTTGCCTCCTTCTAGTATTCTTGGTGAATATTGTTGTGGATGGCACATATGAGTTGCAGAGGAGAGAAGTGGCAGCCTGGAAGAGGGTTCCTACCACTTTCCTCCCTGCCCACTAAGGTCACCCAGAAGTGAAGTGCCTGGGGAAGTTTGGACTGTTGTAAATTGGCTCTGAGCATCTACTAGATGTAGATTCACCAGCCCCATGAGGCAGTTGTCAAACTGCTCTTGGGTTCCAATTGTTCAGCCTGGTGTGGGAAGTGATCCCTGCCACAGAATTTCTTTCGGACCCATAGAACTCAGGCTGGAGTGAGGAATTACTCTTTGCAGGAAAGGAAAGTCAGTCCAAAATTTTACCCAGGGTTTCCAGGTCTGTTGCCTCTACCCTCACAGAAAGAAATTCAGAAAGAGATGAATAGTGAAGCAAAACAGTTTTATTTAGGGGCTGGAGCAATAGTACAATGGATAGAGCATTTGCCTTGCAGGTAACTTACCCAGGTTCAATCCCCATCCCCCTTAGGTCCCCTGAGTTTTCCAGGAGTGATCCCTGAGCATAGAAGCAAGAGTAAGCTCTGAGAACCACCAAGTGTGGCCCAAAAACTAACTAAACACACACACACACACACACACACACACACACACACCCCCCTCAGCTTCACTTAGAGATCATAAAGAAGGAATGAGAATAGCATATTCGAGAGAAAATGCAGGCTTCTCCAGAGGGGGAGAGCATCTTAGGGAGAGATGTAGGCTGTCCACTAGAATGGAAACACCCCTCTTGTCTTCACAGAGTTTGTTTCATAGCGTTTCTTCTAAGTTACCCCCTAGAATTTGTTTCATAGCTTTTCTTCTAAGCTGCCCCCACATGTATAAGAGTTCATTTCTATGGCATTGTCAAAGGGAATTGCTTGAAATTTTTGGTGGTCCACCTTCATATTCTTTTGTTAAAAGTTTTTTATTTTATAATTTAGTTCACAATATTTGGTAACATTTAATATTCAAACACCAATCCCACCACCATTATACCTTCCCACCACCAAATTCTGATGTTTCCATCCCAAACCCCAATCCCTGTCCCAAAACACAAACGAAAGAATATATTTTGTATTGTCTGTTATGAAGAACTGCTGAACATGCTTACAAAAAAGTGTTCATATAGGAAACAGTGTGAAGATTGTTCTATTTTGGCAGGAGCCATTAAGATATTCTATTGGATATCACTAACATGTTGTTAAAGTTTGGGTGATGTGAGCTTTGGTATATATGTCTGAAAATATGTATACATGCATATATACATATATATATATATTTCCCTCTATGATTTGTTGCCTACCATCTGAACCCCCTCAAATGTGGTGTGGTAATTATAGAAAAAGGGTAGGGAGTGTCTTATAATGTGTTGTGGCTGTGCAGTCCAGAAATATGTTCAGTCATATGTGAGACTGGACCCGAGTGTGTGGAAAGCAGCCTGGAGTGTGATGGCAGTTGGGTAGTGGAGTTCAGCTGCCAGGGTTGGGTCCCTTGGGGTGGGGAGGGCTCTCACCCGCCCCCTCTGGGGTGCCCCTAGTGAAAACAGCCTGGCATGGAGTCTGGTGGCATGGTTATGGGGGCCTCATTTTATGCTCCCTTCCAGGAGAAGCAGATGTGAGTTCTGGAGGATGGCCTTTCGGTCCACCTTCATATTCTTATCACAACCCTTTGTTCCTTCTGAAATTTCACTCAGGGGTGGGGGGTGGGGATTGTCATCTCAGATCTCACTGGGCTGGTGCTGGCACCAGTTAGAATCTTATCAAACCTAGTTTCTGTGTCCACAAAGTGAGCCTGACCATCATGCTTTTTGCCTAATTTAGGCTTGTGACAATTTTATTTAAATCTCATATTGATTTTATTACTTCCCTACAACTCATTGCCAGTGGCCCCCATCTACCCACCTGCTTTACCATGACTTAAATATGAAGTTTTCACTGGAGTTCAGAGGACAACTGGCAGGAAATCAGGTCATGTCTATTGTTACCCCCTCAACAGCCCCACCCTGATAAGATCTCAGGATCAGAGAACTGAGCTTTCCTGGATATGGGGACTTAGCAGGCTTAGTTTTAAAATAATTTTCAAGAGTGTTTGAGATATAATACAGGGGTCAATATATTTGTCTGATATCCCAGTTCAAATCACTGACTCCAGTTTAAATCCTGGCACTATATATGATCCACTGAGCACCCCCAGCAGTCATACACAGAATGAGCACATACCCAGAAATACCATATGAGCACATACCCAAAAAAATTCCTCCAATACTGTCAGGTGTATTGACACCTGACTGACACCTGATTGATATGCCCCCACGCATAAAAAAAATTAATTAAAAAAAAGTCTTCCACAAGGATGCCCGCTCTCACCACTGCTGTTTAATATAGTACTGGAAGTACTTGCAGTAGCTGTTAGGCAAGAAAAAGATATTAAGGGCATCCAGGTAAGAAAAGAAGAAATCAAACTCTCACTATTCTCAGATGATATGATACTATATCTAGAGAAGCCTAAAACCTCTACTAAGAAACTCTTAGAAACAATAGACTTGTACGGTAAAGTTGCAGGCTATAAAATCTATACCCAAAAATCCATGGTCTTCCTATTTGCAAACAATGAGACAGAGGAAAAGGACATGAAAAAAGCAATCCCATTCATAATTGTGGCCCAGAAAATCAAGTACCTTGGAATCAGCTTAACTAAAGAGGTAAAGGACCTATACAAAGAAAACTATAAAATGCTACTCCATAAAATAAAAGAGGACATGAGTAAATGGAAACATATTCCCTGCTCATGGATAGGGAGAATCAACATTGTCAAAATGGCAATACTCCCCAAAGCATTATATAGAACAACGCGATCCCTATAAAAAATACCCATGAAATTCTTCAAAGAAATGGATCAAACAATCCTGAAATTCATATGGAACAACAAACGCCCACGGATAGCTAAAACAATTCTTGGGAAAACGATGATGGGAGGCATCACCCTCCCCAATCTTAAACTTTACTACAAAGCGGTAACAATTAAAACAGCACTGGAACAAAGGCAGAGCCAGAGCCACAGACCAGTGGAACAGGTGGAATATCCCTACACACAACCTCAAATGTATGATCATCTAATCTTTGATAAGGGAGCAAGAAATGTGAAGTGGAATAAGGAAAGCCTCTTTAACAAATGGTGCTGCCATAACTGGACAATCACATGCAAAAGAATGGGCTTAGACCTTGACCTGACACCATGCACAAAAATCAGATCAAAATGGATTAAAGACCTCAACATCAGACCACAATCCATAAGGTACATTGAAGACAAGGTCAGCAAAACCCTCCACGATATTGAAGCTACAGGTATCTTCAAAAATGACACGCAACTGACCAACCAAGTGGAAACAGCAATAAACAAATGGAACTATATTAAACTAAGAAGCTGCTGGACCGCAAAAGATACAGTGACCAAAATAAAAAGACAAAAATCAGGATGGGAAAGTATATTCACCCAATACCCATCTGATAAGGGGTTGATATCAAGGGTATATAAAGCACTGGTTGAACTCTACAAGAAGAAAACATCCAACCCCATCAGAAAATGGGGTGAAGAAATGAGCAGAAACTTTTCTAAGGAAGATATACGAATGGCCAAAATGCACATGAAAAAATGCTCTGCATCACTAATCATCAAAACAACTATGAGATACCACCTCACACCACAGAGAATGGCACACATCTGAAAGAGCAAAAGCAACCACTGTTGGAGAGGATGTGGGGAGAAAGGGACCCTTCTACACTGCTGGTGGGAATGTTGACTGGTTCAGCCCTTTTGGAAAATAATATGGACGCTTCTCAAAAAATTAGAAATTGAGCTTCCATTTGATCCAGCAACACCACTTTTGGGAATATATCCAGGAGAAACAAAAAAGTATAGTTGAAATGACATCTGCACGTATATGTTCATCACGGCACTGTTTACAATACAATCTGGAAAAAACCCGAGTGCCCGCGAACAGATGACTAGTTAAAGAAACTTTGGTACATCTATACAATGTAATACTATGCAGCTCTTAGAAAAGATGAAGCCATGAACTTTGCATATAAGTGGATCAACATGGAAAGTATCATGCTAAGTGAAATGAGTCAGAAAGAGAGGGACAGACATAGAAAGATTGCACTCATCTGTGGAATATAAAATAACAGAGTAGGAGACTAACATCCAAGAATAGTAGTATATAATACAAGGAGGTTGACTCCATGGCTTGGAAGCTGGCCTCACATGCTGGGGGGAAAGGCAGTCCGGATAGAGAAGGGAACACCAAGTAAAATGTGGTTGGAGATCTGGCGCGGGAAGGGAGATGCATGTGGAAAGTAGACTAGAGACTGAACATGATGGCCACTCAATACCCCTATCACAAACCACAACACCCCAAAGGAGAGATAGAACAAAATGGAATACCCTGCCACAGAGGCGGAGTAGGGTGGAGGGGGACGGGATTGGAGGGTGAGAGGGATACTGGGTTCATTGGTGGTGGAGAATGGACACTGGTGGAGGGATGGGTTCTCACATTGTATGAAGGATATACAAGCACAAAGATGGGTAAATTTGTAACTGTACCCTCATGGTGACTCACTAATTAAAAAAATAAGTAAATTTAAAAAAAAAGTCTTTCATGGTCAGGGTGACAGCTTAAAGGGATTAGTGCATACTTTACAAGTGGGAGGCCTAGATTTAATACCTGGCACCTCATGGTCCTCTGAGAATCACAGGAAGCAGTCCCTGAACACTGCAAGGAGTGGTCACAAAATAATAAGGGCCAAAGAGATAGCTCAATGAACTGAGTGCAAATAGGATGAGCTCAATCTCCAGCACCAAGTGGCACCTCAAGCATCATTGGGAGTGACCCCAGAGTACAGGGTTAGGGGTCTAGTAGCCCCCAAGCACTGCCAGGTTTAAAAAAAAACAATAATAATATTCAATTAAAAATTGGATCTCATACAAATATAAAAATATTAAGCCACAGAGAAAGATTACAAGGGCTAAGTCTTTAGCCTTGCATCTAGTTGACCTTTGTTACCAAGTACTTCCAGGAGCACAGAAATGCATCTATATATGTACCTATTGGGATCAGAGAGATCGTACAGGGGGTTAAGATAATTGCTTTGCAAGTGGTCAACCCTGCTTCCATCGTTGGCACCACATAAGGTTTCTTGAGCACATAGGAGTAATACCCGATGTGGCCCAACTCTCCACACCTCCCCTGTAATGTGCATCTGTTAAAGATTTTATTTTACTTATTCATCAATGAAAGAAGCAGATGCTATAATATATTTAAAAGACAATGCCGGCTAGGATGTGGTTTGGCAATAGAATTCATGTTTTGCTCATTATGTCGGAGGCTCTGGATTTGATTTCTGTATGTAGGTAGGAAAGGTGGCTCACAAAATTAGTTTCCCCAGATGGCTCACAAGTTATGCTGCAGGTCATCTGACTTTTGGAGATGCTTCTAATGTTGCAGGTGGGAAAGAAGAGGTAGCACAGGAGTTAAGGCGCTTGTCTTGCATATAGCCAATCCTGGTTCAATTCCTGGCACAACATATATACCCCAAGAACCACTAGGAGTGATCCCTAAACACAAAATCAGTAGTAAGCCCTGAGTACCTTTGGGTGTGGCCCCAAAACCAGGGGAAAAAATGTTGTAGGATATGAAGTGGAAACCAAAGGAGTGCTACCTTGAATACTGCTGCCTTCTTGCTCAACCCACTTAAGCCTCCTAGGTTAGAATTAGTAAAGTCTTCCACAAGCACCTGTGTGGCATGGGCACTAGCATCCCACCAATCCCACAGGACAACTGACAGGCTGTACCTAATTTCCTCTGGATCTGCAAAACACAGGAGTTAATTCCCACAATACAGATTTCTGAGTTGCTGTAGACTCAGACTGGAGTGAAGACTTTCTCTTTGAAGAAAAAGAAAGACAGGGGCTGGAGCAATAGCACAGTGGGTAGGGCATTTACCTTGCACATGGCCAACCAGGGTTCGATTCCCAGAATCCCATATGGTCCCCTGAGCACCGCCAGGAGTGATTCCTGAGTGCAGAGCCAGGAGTAACCCCTGTGCATCGCCAGATGTGACTCAAAAAGAAAAAAGAAAAAAAGACAGTTCTAATTTACCCATGTTTTTCTGGATGGTTAAATTTCTTTGCATAAATAAGTTTCAAGAGGAGATGAATAGTGAAGTAAAATGATTTTTTCACAAGATTTTTTTTATTGAATCACTGTGAGATAGACTCTTACAAAGCTATTCATGATTAGGTTTCAGTCATACAATGTTACAACACCGATCTCTCCACCTGTGTACATTTCCCAGCACCAGTGTCCCCAGGTTCTCTCCCATCACCTCCCACCCATCCTCAGTCTGCCTCAATGGTCGGCACTTTCTCTCTCTCTCTCTCTCTCTCCTCTCTCTCTCTCTCTCTCTCTCTCTCTCTCTCTCTCCCTTTTGGGCATTGTGGTTCACAAGTAAAATGATTTTATTTAGAGAAATATGAGGGAAGTGAGAGAAGTGAGAGAGAGAGAGAGAGAAAGAGAGAGAGAGAGAGAGAGAGAGAGAGAGAGAGAGAGAGAGAGAGAGAGAGAGAGACTCAAGCAGAGAACATGAGATTTTCTCCAGAGAGGAAAGAACTGAGCAGACATGTGTCAAGTCAAGATATGGGCAAGTCTCCAAGGTAGAGAATGCACCCAGCATAACTTTACAGTGGTGGTTTTATAGTAGACTTTTACCAAATTCCCCACATGGGATTTTGTTACTCTGATGTGGCCAAGGGGAAGAGCTTTGGATTCTTGATGGTTCTTCCCATACTCTTAACATGATCTTTTTATTCTTGAAGCTTCTTTTCTGAAGGGGTCCACCCTTCTCTGGATGTTGCCTCAGTTTCTGCATCTGGGTGGCACCTCATTTTTTTCTCAGTTCAAAGATTTAAATATTTCAATCTCAAAGGGATATGTTCTTTGTGCCTTTGGGTTAGTTACTTCAGGACTGGTGACTGAGCACCCTCTTTAAATCACATCTTGATAGTATCTCTTCCTAAAAACAAAAAACAAAAACCAGGTGTCCTTCTTATCTACCTACCTATAACACCTGATAAGAAAGGAAAGAAGGAAAAATACAAGCAAGGAAGGAAAATGTAAAGAACAGGTACAATTGGGGGTTAGTGATATAATACAGGGATTAAGGCTCTTGTCTTGTATGTGGTTAACCCCAACTTGATCCCTGTCACTGCATGGTCTCCTGGGCACCCAATCATAAAGCTAGAAGCAGCTCTCTAGCACCACTGGCTATGACCTAACCTCCCCCTAAGAACAGACACAAATATATTTCTGATATTGGCATGTCAAAAATATTTAAATACATGCACATATGTGCATTTTCTTTTATTTGTTGTTTGTTTTTGTGTTGGGGAAATACCCAGCTGTGCTGTGTATCTGACTCTGTGCTCAGGGACCACTCCTGGCAAGGCTCGAGGGACCATACAGGGTGTCCAGGATCAAACTCAGGCACACAAAGCAAGCATCTTAGCTGCTGTACTATCGTTCCGGCCAGCAAAATATTTTTCCAACAAAGTAGTGTGGTGGAAAGGAAAACCAATGTAACCTTTACATAATAGAACATAATGTCTATATCAGTAGAAAAGAATTTGTGTTCAAACTACTTGTGTAAGCTTTTCCAGGAAAGTGGAATGAGAAATCCCTGGCACTGTCCTCTAGCACAGGGCTTCTTTCACACTTGCTATCCCTTTGTGTGTGTGTGTACCAGGGGCTCCTAAGTGTATGAAGGAGACTTCTAGGTCACTCCCAATGATATGCAGCCAACCTGGCCAGCAGTTCAGTCTCAGACCCAGAGATTCCATGTTGCTTTTGTCCTGAGGTGCTGGGGACCACCAGGGCCACCCTGGAAGTGCTTGGGAGCTCCCGGGGCTATACCCAGTGACACTAAAGTAGCCATGTGGTTCTGGAGATCAAACCCAGATTTGATGCATACTAACTAGTGTTCTATTTCCCTGCCTCTCAAGACCCCTTTTATCAAAGAAATACAAAATGAATGAGTGCTGCCTGCCAGAAACACCCTGGCTTCACTACATGGTAGAGTTTGAATTAGTTTTTGCTTATGGTGAATTCAGGAACCTTTTACTTCTGCTGCTTTTCTTTCTTTCTTTCTTTCTTTCTTTCTTTCTTTCTTTCTTTCTTTCTTTCTTTCTTTCTTTCTTTCTTTCTTTCTTTCTTTCTTTCTTTCTTTCTTTCTTTCTTTCTTTCTTTCCTTCTTTCCTTCTTTCCTTCCTTCTTTCTTTCTTTCTTTCTTTCTTTCTTTCTTTCTTTCTTTCTTTCTTTCTTTCTTTCTTTCTTTCTTTTCTTTTCTTTTCTTTCTTTTTTTTTTTTTTTGCAACATCCCCTTTCAATTACCACTATTCAGATCCATAGTTTAAGAAGCTAGGTACTAGGACTTAGATAATGCATAGTTTTCCTTTGAAACACTAACTTTTCTCTACTGGAGAGATGGGATGCTAAGGCTAAGGAATTGTATCCAATAGAGGGAACCCAGAGAAATAGCTTGGGGTTTTCAAGTACCTGCCTTTCAAGTGTACGATCACAAGTTCAAATCCTCAATGTCCCATGTGTGCTAAGTACATGACCCTGGATGCTGTTCAAGCCTGCAGGTCTGTTGTCTGTGATCCCTGGCACCACAGGAGATTTCCAGAAGCACAGCAGCCAGGTATGTGTAACCATCAAAACAAAGGGTTGGATCCCTAGCAACACTGCAACTAAAAAGATGTGTGTGGGTTGGAGAGATAGTACAAAGAGTAACAAAGAGTAAGGCGCTTGCCTTGCACATGACTGACCTATGCTCAATGTGCAGCGCCATAATTCACCAAGCTCCACCAGGAGTGATCCCTGAGTACAGAATCAGGAGTAACCTCTGAACACAGCACACACACAAAAAATGTATATCATAACAAGAAAGTACAATCTGAAGTAAGACTGTGTGTGAACAACACAGCAAACACCTGGGAGTGACCACAGTCGTAACTTGATGCTTTAGATAACTGTGGTGAGCACTGTGTAAGCACTGCAACTGAAGGGTAGACCCTCAATGAGCACCAGAGTTGAGTGTGTAAGCATCACAATCTGTGACCCCTGGCTAGCACCACAGCCAGGCATGTGTACAATGCCTGGTCAATGCAACAACATCAACAACAACCATGAAGGAAAGGAGAGAAAGAAATAAGAAAGAAAAAAAATGAGACAGAAAAAAAGAGACAGAGAGCAGGTTAGTGGAATTTATGAGAGAAAGATATTAGGAATAATTTGTGTTCCAAGAACAAGGCCCGTTATTTTGTTTATTTATTAAGTTATTTTTATTTTTCTATTGAATCACAGTGAGATGCACAGCTACAAAGTTGTTCCTGGTTGGGTTTCAGTCATACTGTTTTAACACCCGTCCCATTACCAGTGTACTTCCCACCACCAATGTCCCCAGTTTCCCTCCCATCCCCCCATTCCTGACTGCATCTATAGCAGAAACTTTTTCTCCTCCTCCTTCTCCTCCCGCTCTTCTTCATCATCATCATCTTCTTCTTCTTCTTCTTCTTCTTCTTCTTCTTCTTCTTCTTCTTCTTCTTCTTCTTCTTCTTCTTCTTCTTCTTCTTCTTCTTCTTCTTCTTCTCCTTCTTCTTCTTCTTCTTCTTCTTCTTCTTCTCCTTCTTCTTCTTCTTCTTCTTCTTCTTCTTCTTCTTCTTCTTCTTCTTCTTCTTCTTCTTCTTCTTCCTCTTCTTCTTCTTCTTCTTCTTCTTCTTCCTCTTCTTTTTCTTCTTCTTCTTCTTCTTCTTCCTCTTCTTCCTCTTCCTCCTCCTCCTCCTCCTCCTCCTCCTCCTTTTCTCTTTCCTTCTGGGCATTATGGTTTGCAATACAGATACTGAATGGCCGTCATTTATATTCTTTTTTTTCTACTTTCAACATTCAGTTCTTGTCCTGAGTGATCATTTTCAACTGTTATTGTCATACTGGTCCTTTCTTTCAACCATTGACCAGTCCTTCTGACCCCTGTTTTCTCTGGCCTTGAATATTAGTCTCCTACTGTTTTTTCATATCCCATAAATGAATACAGTCATTCTATGTCTGCCCCTCTTTTTCTGACTCATTTCACTCAGCATTATAAGGGGCATTTATTTTAGGAGGGAGACACTAGAACTTCATTTGTTCAATTATTGCCCATTGCCTAGGTCCATGCTGAACCTAATGTAAAAAACATAAGCGCTTACTTCAAGGTCAATAAGGGAGGACAGGCTCTAAGCAAGGACTTGGTTATGGAATTACTGGTAGACTAGGAGATATTCTACCATACCATACCTATGCAGACAATTGACCACAGTTCAATCCCCAGCACCACATATCATCCCCTGAGCCCTATTAGAAATTATCCCTTAACACAGAGTGAGAAGCTCTAAATGCTGCTGGGTGGGCCCCTAAATCAAAAAACAAAAACAAACAAACAAACAAATAAATATATTGAAGTTACCATGCTAGGGTCAGAGAGATAGCTCAAAGGATTGAGCACAAACTTGCATGCAGGATGCCTGAAGTGTATCCCTGGAACTGCATGCTCCACCAAACACAACCTGAAGTGATTCCCTCAAAAACGGAGCAGAGTCAGGGGCTGGAGCAATAGCACAGTGGGTAGGGCGTTTGCCTTGCCGGCGGCCCACCTGGGTTCGATTCCCAGCATCCCATATGGTTCCCCTGAGCACCGCCAGTGGTAATTTCTGAGTGCAGAGCCAGGAGTAACCCCTGTCCATTGCCGGGTGTGACCCAAAAAGAAAAAAAAAAAGGAAACAAAAACAAAAAACAGAGCAGAGTCTAAGCCCTGAGGATCACTGGGTGTAGAACTGAAACAAAACGTTTTTAAAATTACAGTGTTGGAACCAGATAGATGGTACAACAGGTAGGGAACTTGCCCCACATGGGACCAACTCAGGTTCAATCCCGGATACCACATATGGCCCCTTGACCACTGCTGGAAGTGATCCCTCAACACAGAGCCAGGAGTATAACCCTGAGAACAGCAGAGTGTGGCCCCATACAAATAAACAAACAAACTATTACAGTGTTGTAGGTACTGTTAACTGCTGTCTCCACCTTTATTTCAGCCTCCTCTGTAATTCTCAATAGAAATGATAAAATTGGGGCTGGAGTGATAGTACAGAAAGTATCGTATTTGCCTGTATGTTGCTGACCCAGGTTTGGTCCCCGGAACCACATATGGAAGGAGTGATCCCCAAGGGCAGAGTCAGATGTAAGCCCTAAGTACCCTACAAACAATAAAAGGAAGAAAAAGAAAATGATCAAATTGCTGAAATCTGGAAACATTCTTTCTAATAACACCAGATGGCACCCTTCACCTCTATACTGAACAGGCAAGCAAGTCTTCACTTACACAGAAGACAGAACCCAACTCCCTTTACTCTCCTGGGAGATGTACAGAACAAGAATTCAAAGTTTTCCTATGAGAGAAGCAGAGGGAAGCATATACTGCCTGGAGATTGAGAGGCCAGACAAAGAAAAGAGATCCTGACCGGACATCTCTTTCTTCAGAAAATTCTTACATAGCCATGAGAAAATTGTGAACATACACAACACGAAACATATATCAAAAAGGTGGAGAAACATTATCAGGGGTGTTTTTAGTACAGTAATGAAGAGGAAGATGACAGGCTTAATACTCAAGAAGGGCTCCATCATTCAGTCTCTAATGGTCATTACTGGCCATTCAGAGGCCTGGGGTCCTTATCCTTTAGTCATAAAATATTCTTTTGTTGTTGATTGTCTGTTTCTGAATCATACCCAGCAGTAACTTATGCTCTGGGGTCACCCTTGTCTGTGCTCAGGGGAGCATATGATGCTGGGGATTGAACCCAGGTCTCCTGCATGTTGAACTTGTGCACAGCCTGTTGAGTCATCTCTCTGACCCCTACAAAAGTATTTTAAAAAATTATTTTGGCTTTTTGGGTCACACCTGGCAGATGCACAGGGGTTACTCCTGGCTCATGCACTCAGGAATTACTCCTGGCGGTGCTCAGTGAACTATATGGGATGCTGGGAATTGAACCTGGGTTAGCCACGTGCAAGGCAAACACCCTACCCGCTGTGCTATCAGTCCAGCCCCTACAAAAGAATTTTTAAAGTTTTGTCTTTGGCCCAGAGCCAAAGTATGCAACCAGGCTACTTCTTCCAGAGAGTTTGTCATGCCCTCCAAACAACAGCTTTCTGGCCAGTCTGTTTCAGATTTTCTTAAGCCCAAGGAGGTAAACCTTCTAAGATTTGGGATGGAAAGTAGAAGGGGCAAAGTTATTGAGGGAATAAAGTTGAGTCTTGGAGAAAACTTGGAGAAAAAATAGGGGACTTGGGAGTATGGTGCTGCCAGTAGGTCAACCTGTACCTGTGAGGTGAGTGCATTTAAATGGCCAAAAGTTAGTTATGTGGGAGTTAGACCCACAAACCACCTCCAGCTCAGCTATACAAGCTCACTTATCAGCCTTACTTCAGACTCATAAATAAATCTCTAAGGAAATCAAAATTAGAATTAGACCAGTTTAGTGCATTAACGGCCATGAATCAGAGACTCACAAATGAATCTCAGAAGAGAGCAGCACGCCACAGAGATGTCTCTCCACCCTGTGCCAGACTGATTTCACCAGGGCACTTCAGAGTGGGGCTGGTGTGTCCCTCTACCTTTCTCAAATGAACCCCGGTAGCCGCAAACCTCCAGAACCCAATCGCCTCTATGCTCAAGGCCAACTTTCATAGCCTTGTCCCAAGCACCGCCCCCCCCCCCCACACACACACTTGAGAATTAATCTGCTCAAAAACCCAGGTATGCAGGACTAGTGACTGAAAACGCCAGGCTTCACAGAGTCAGAGATGGGGGACCTCCCCTCCATCTCCCTGCCCTTCCAGTTTCTTGGCAGTCCTGCCCGGAAACTCTGGGCGGCATTTAGGCACATAAGCAGCCATGAATCAGAGACTCAAAAATTAATCTCAAGAGCTGAAGCAATAGCACAGCTGATAGGGCATTTGCCTTGCATGCCGCCAACCCGGGTTCGATTCCTCCATCCCTTTCAGAGAGCCTGGCAAGCTACCGAGAGTATCTCGCCCGCATGGCAGAGCCTGGCAAGCAACCCGTGCTGTATTTGATATGCCAAAAACAGTAACAAGTCTCACGATGAAGATGCTACTGGTGCCTGCTCGAACAAATCGATCAAATTAATGAGCAATGGGATGATAGTGATATATATATATATATATATATATATATATACATATTGGACTTAGAAAACCGCTGAGAGCTGTGGATGACCTTAAGAATAGGGAAAGCATTGTGTACTTCAGTCCCAAGGGCAGAGTTTGGAGCAGCCCAGAGAGGACATAGCCATTCCAAGAGATCCTTAGATGGTCCCACCTGAGGGATAAGGAGGGATTCTAGAAAAGAAGAAAGGAAAAAAACTTTTTTTCCACTCTGAAAAAAAAATCTATGTTCTTTCTTGAACACACATGTTTTTATTTCTCTTCATTTCTCTAAGTGATTTTCTTTAAATAAAATTCCTTTATTTCACTAAAAAGAAAAAAGGAAAGGAAAGAAAAACCAGTGGATAGATGATAATTTAGGATCAGTGTTCTGTTTTCCAGGGCAATAAATAGATAAATCAAATGTGAAGTAAAGAAGGCCTTTGGTTTTGGAAAGGAAATCCTGCCCTGTTGGCTTCTTTCCGGTTTCTTCTTTATGAATGGAATCCTGTAACCACAACTCTTCCTGCTGACCGCAGCTGAGCTTTACTGCCAGTCAGAGACACTCTGCCGCTGCCACCCTGCAGACCTCCAGGAGAGAGAGGGGCAGAACAGCTGAGTGACTCATCCTGCTATTCTCCCCAGGCTGCCTTTCCCTTACCTGCCTTCTCCTGCCACTCCTTGACGAGTCTGACTATCATTTCTCCAGACTTAAGGGAAGCCACACATTTTTATTCTTACCCTGTAACAAGCTTAAATGAGCTTGACTTTCCTTCCCACTTCAATACAGTCCAACCTCAGTTTATTATTGGAATGTCACAGCTACTACTGTGTCCTAATTAATTGGTGACCCTACCAAGGGGATAGAAATCTAAATATAAATGTGGCAACTGCCTGGCTGGCTGACTTCCTATGCATGCTCAGGGCAAAAGAAGGGGACTTGTATTTCCCCCAAGGCTGTAGATCCAGTCTCTTGCTGAGAAGATAGATGGTGGTCAAGGCACAAGCCTGCAGTCTGACATCAGAGAGGAAGAAAAGTTGTGTGTGGCATGAGACAGCGTAGTCCAGAGAAAGATGAGGGAGAGCTGGGAAAAAGATAGAGAGAGGCTCATAAAAATGGCTTAGTGATAAAGTACATGTCTGCAGAATTAGGCTCCAAGTTTGATTCCAATAGTAACCCACATAGTCAAGTGTGATCGAGCAGCACTCCATTGTGACCCCGGTGCCACATTACATGAGGGACACCACAACCAAGTGTGTGCAGGCACTGGCACACACCGTAAGCAAGTATGGAATCCTTTGCCTTCATAACAATAACAACAAAAGAGGGAAGATAATGGGGAAAACTAAAATAAGGAACCTTTGACATTCTAGCAGTGCACTGAGACCTGGTACCCTAACCAAGCAGTGTTTCTTTTTTGAAATTCATTTAATCATTCATATAGCAAATGTTCATGGAGGTCTTTCCATTGAAGTCCTGTTGTAAACTTATGCCTTGCTTTCAAGGGGTGGAAACAAACAAAAATCCTAGAATTATGAACACTAGAACACTGGAATAAGGGCTCCAAGGGGATCTATATTTAGTTCATACCTAGAATGGGATGGATCAAGAAGTGCTTGAAGGAAGAAAGTTCATTTAGATTCAAGTCCCAAAGGGTTACTAGAAATAAACTGAGAGAAGTATGCACATGGAACAGATAAACTTGGAGATACTTCAAGGAACTTTAAATAATTCAAATGAGGGGCTATACCCCCAGATCCCCAGTTTTCCAGTAGCGTGGCAATTACACCCACAAACTGCCTCCAGCGTCATATAATCTCATCAATGGCTAAAATCTAGAGACTATGAAATAAAGCTCCTGGAAGAGAGTGACACAGAATATCCTGGAGCACAGGGCCACATTTGCAGCCCGGTGACCTCTTATACTCTAGCCCAGTGATGTACCAAAAGTAGCATACATTTATTTGGGCTTAACACACATGCTTGTAATCTCTTCTACAAGGACTTAAATGGCTCCAGTGCCACATTAGGTGAGGGATCTCTAGCACACCACAAGAAATACAACAATCTTCAAATACTTTCCTCTTATGGTGGTGGGAAGGTGCACAGTGGTGGGATTGGTGTTTGAAAATTATCTGTAATGGACTATTGTGAAGAACATCATAAAAATAAAATAAAATTTCAAAAAATGGAACTGGAAAAAAAAAACAAATGAGGGGATAGACTGACAGTACCATTGGTAAGGTGCTTGTCTTATGTGCAGGTGTAACCCAAACTCGCCCCCCCCACTCAAAAAAAGAACCAGAAAAAAAAAGAAAGAAAAACCCCAAGTACTGCAAATGTCAAGCATAGAGGGTTGGGATGAAGTAAGGCATGACAAGTAGGCACATCCCTGATTTATATACTGTCATCTGAGAAATGGTATAGGAAATAAGGTGCTTTCCTTGAACACAGCTGACCCCAGTTAGATCCCTAGTAACACATGGTTCCTAAGTACATCCAGAAGCAGCCCCTAATCACATAGTTAGGTATAGATCCTAGCACTTCCAGGTGTGGCTCCAGCCCCATACCCTACCACCACCACCACCAAATTTGCATATATATTAGAAGAATCATGCTGCTGAAAAAATAGAACATAAGTGGGAGGAAAGCACAGTGAGAAGTGGGGAAAGTCCTCACAGAAGATACAATCATTTTAGGTAATCAAATGTAAGGACTTAGCTAGGTTCTTTTAGTAAGAACACTCAAGGGAGAGCTCAATAGAATGAGCAGATGCTTTGCATACTGGAAACCAGGATTCAATCCCTAGAGAGCACTGTAAAGATCAATCCCCAAGCACTGCTGTATCCAGGTGTACTCCCTTGTGGGCCCCTCCCACCAAAACCATAAACACCAATTTAAGAAAAGACTGGAAGGATATGATCTGAACAAAAATGAGATAGGTGGGCTGGGGAATTCAAGGTTTGGAGCACATGCTTTACATGTGTGGTCCCCTGGTGGAGTTGTGTAGCATAATCCCCTTATCACCACCAAATATGGCCTTCTCCCTCATCCTAAAACATATATGAGATAGAATTCGATCCATAGATGATCCTGGACTCTAGAAAGACAAGACAAAGATATTCCTCTATGTAAAACATTTACATAGAGAAAATTGTAGAAATGATTTTTTCCCACCCCCTGTCCCTGTGCCTTTGGACACGTTTTCATCTCTATTAGGGATGTTTTATTCTCTCTCTCTTTCTATCTCTCTCTTTCTCTCTCTCTCTCTCTCTCTCTCTCTCTCTTTCTCTTTGCTTAAATAACTCTGACTAATGCTTCTGATCTCAGTGTTACTTTTTCAGAGAGGTTGTTCCTGATTTTTCAAACTCGATACAGGTCTTCTGCTTTTCAGACTTTTTCTGTGTATGAATCTTAATACTCAGTTTCTCTCCTTCATTGTCCTTGTCTGTGTTACAATTTATTTATATTTTGGCTGCTTTTTTAAATGGATATCTCCCTTTATCAGATATGTACTCTATTGAGCAAATGAAAATTGTGTCCCATAGTTCTTTACTATGTATAATAAGTGCTCAATAAATAATTCTTGCATAAATTAATAAATAAAATAAGTGGTATATATCCCCCGAAATAAAGACAAAAATATATAAGGGAAAAAAATAAGTGGTATATATTTTTACCGTAGCTTGTTTTATAATAACCATAGTCATTCCTTTTCCAAAAACCATTAAAGAAACAAATTTGGAATGAAAATTGCAAAAAAGCAAAGAATTTACACGAGAAGAGTAAATTTTGGGTGGGAGGGGCACATCCAGTGATGCTCAGGTCTACTCCTGACTCTGAACTCAGAGATCACTCTTTTTGGTGCTTGGGGGAACATATGGGATGCTGGGGAGCCAACCTAGGTTGGCTACATGCAAGAAAACACCACAAATTCTGTATTATTGCTCCAACCCCAAGAAAAGTAATATTTTGAGAAGCAGAAACAGGAGTCTGAGACAGCTGGAAAATTCAGGGGAGCCTTCCAGGGACTCTAGAGGGTAATCTTTGATTGGTGTGCCACTGGACAATTTTCAAATGTCTGAATATCTTCCACAACCCTCTGCATATGTTCTTTCAGTACTTATTGAGCACTTTCTAGAGAATACGGCCTTTGAGAACTGATAGAAACTCAATAGTGATCAAGATGATATGGATCTGGCCTTTGGTATCCACAGTCTGGAAACCTGTCAATTTGCCCCAAATATATATTTATTATATATTTATATTTATGTATGTATGTTGAGTTTGGAGCCACATCAGAGCTATTTCCAGCTCCTTAAACATGGGTTGCCCCTGGCAGTGCCCTGGGAACTACAAAATGCCAAAGCTTGAACCCAGAGCTGCTGCACTCAGAGCATGTGCTCTAGCCCATTAAACCATCTTCCCTGACCTACCTATGAATATATTATTAGATATTTCAGGTTTTGAAAGAGAAGAGCAGAATAGATGAGTGCTGAATAAAGATGAAGACAGTGTTGACCTTATATATGTTGGGGGGAGTGGAACAGGAAAGACAGGAAAGGAACAATGTTTTTGGAGATAGGCAGATGAGGGTGTTAAGGGAGTGAAAGGGGATGCAGTGTCGAAGCATTGGATATGAGTATAACTGCCTTGAGAAAGCCAGCTCTGTGCAAAGCTAAGGAATAGTGGGCAGCCATGTACCAATGGATACAGGGGCTCTCTTGTCTTCTAACATTGAGGTCCTAAAAGTGATAGACTACAGAACCACAATTTTTTCTTTGCAAACAGTGGATAGCCTGGTGGCCTATTAATTTACCTATCTTCTCTCCCCTTTATTCCCTCCCAGTGAACTCTGGGACATAGACTGCATTTCTTGGATCATTCAGAAGGAGGGACCCTCCTTGTAATCATAATAAATTAATAGTTTCTAATAAAATACCTGAGTCTGAGGGACTCAGACTGGAGCAATAGCACAGCGGATAGGGCATTTGCCTTGCATGCAGTCGGCCTGGGTTTGATTCCTCCGTCCCTCTCGGAGAGCCCGGCAAGCTACCAAGAGTATCCCATCCGCAAGGCAGAACCTGGCAAACTACCCGTGGCATATTCAATATGCCAAAAACAGTAACAACAAGTCTCACAATGGAGATGTTACTGGTGCTTGAGAAAATCGATGAAAAACGGAATGACAGTACAGTGCAGTGCAATAAAATAACAGAAAAGAAGTGCAGGGGTTTGGTTCAATGGCAAATGACTTGCCCTGATATGTGAGGTCCTGCATTAAATCTCTGGCATTACAGAAAAAAAAGAGAGAAGTACAGCCTCTAGATATTTTGTCTCCTCTCTTTCTCCTTTCTATCCACTGTCCATACACTCTTCTTTCTTCCCATGAGTTCATGTAACATTTATAAACACATCATGTTTGCTACATATTATTCAGTTTACAAACCTGTACTTTGTGCGTGGTTTATGCTTGGTGCTATTAGACTCTTAGAATTACTTTCTTTTCTGTGGTTCATGGAGCACCTTCACAGCATATGCATTTATTAATTCATTCACTGAGCTTTTAATGTTGAGGTGATGGTGGGCACTACTCCACCTAGACTGGTACGAAGGGTTGAACTCAGGGCCTCCTAAATTGTAAGACTTTTCTCTGCTACTTAGCTATATACTAGACTACAAATTTTAAAAAGAGGGCACAATTTTTGGATTTTTTGGTTTTGAAATTTGGTGGTAGGGATTGAAACCAAGACCTCATATGTGAAAGCATTTGCTCTCATTCTGAACTTCTACCAGGTTGCCAAGTATCTACTCTGGTTCAGACATTGTGCTAGGGCATTAAAGATGGTCCAGGAATTTGTTTTCAAGGTCTGGAGTGTAGTTCTGTAGTAAAGTTCATTTTTCACATACCTGAGACTCTGAGTTCAATCACAAGAACAATCACAAACACACAAATTAGTTTTTTCTTAATGACTTCTATATTTTTAATTTATTTTTTGTGCTAAGGGGTTCCCAGCTTTGGGTTCAGAAATTATCCCCTGTGATGTTAAGGAACTTGTGATGCTGCTCCACCTGCTGAGCTATTCCTTTGGCCTTCTGAATGACTTCCACATTTGGGTGACTTTACCATTAACAAGTAACAACAAAACATTTTTAGTTCATTCTACTAATAATCCCTCTTATTTCTTGATTTTTGCTTGTTTTTGGACCACAATTCAGGATTTCTTGGGCATTATTCCCGGCTCTGTGTTTATGGGTCACTGAGGGAACCACATAGGTCTGGGTATTAAACTCGTGCTTCAGCATACAGAGCATGCACTCTGGCTTCTGGAGCTGTCTCCTTGGCTTACACTAATTTTATGCTGTCACTGTCACTGTCACCCCGTTGCTCATCGATTTGCTCGAGTGGGCACCAGTAACGTCTCCACTGTGTTGTGAGACTTGTTGTTACTGTTTTTGGCATATCAAACATGCCACAGGTAGCTTGCCAGGCTCTGCCGTGTGGGCGGGATACTCTCGGTAGCTTGCCGGGCTCTCAGAGAGGGGTGGAGGAATTGAACCCGGGTTGACTGTATGCAAGGCAAATGCCCTACTCGCTGGGCTATTGCTCCAGCCCCAATTTTATGCTACTGCTCTTATTTTATCAGACTATACAAGAGTAAGAGAAAATTAACAATAAAGGGCATAAACGTGTATTTCAAACGTTCTTTCTGAAATTCTTCCCAATCTATCTTGTGTCAATTTGATTAGTTGATTATTTTTTTTGCACTGTTTTAGCTTATCTTAAACCTGTGTATCTGTCACATGTATTAATTCTATAGTGGTCCTGATAAATCAAAATATTATAGTGACCTCAAGTGATAAAATGTTGGAGGACATTGAAATGTAGTAGTACCCCATTGAATTCAAAGGTGGGGACACAGAAAAAGTGACTTATGTTGTCAATATATGACAGGAAAAATGCAAAAGAAGTTAAAATTTGGTTTTATGACCACTATTCAGTACAATAGGTAAGATATTAGCTATATATATATTTTTTTGGTTTTTGGGTCACACCTGGCCATGCACAGGGGTTATTCCTGGGTCATGCACTCAGAAATTACTCCTGGCAGTGCTCAGGGACCATATGGGATGCTGGGAATCGAACTCAGGTCAGCCGTGTGCAAGGCAAACGCCCTACCCACTGTGCTATCAGTCCAACCCATAGCTATATCTTAATAACCTAGATGTCCAATGATAAAGAAATGGATCATTAATATGTGGTATATGCACACAATGGCATACTACACAGGTGTAAGGAATGATGAAATCATGCAAATCATGGCAACTTGGATGGCATGAACTGGAAGGCAGAAGAAGATGGATAATCATGGGATGATAACACTTATATATAGTATTTATCCAAACCACACAGTCAACAACACTGAAATCAAGAGACCCAAAGTTTAACAACAAATTTAGAAAGGTGCTTGTCAAGATGGCAGGCTGGAGTGGTGGGATGTGGGAGGGAACCTGGAAACGTTGGTGGAGGGAAGTTGACACTGGTGGTGAGATCAGTGCTGCAGTATTTTATGTCTAAAACTCAAGTAGCACTGTAGCACTGTTGTTCCATTGCTCATCAATTTGCTCGAGTGGGCACCAGTCACGTCTCCATTGTGAGACTTGTTGTTTCTGTTTTTGGCATATTGAATACACCGAGGGTAACTTGCCAGGCTCTGCCGTGAGGGCAGGATACTCTTGGTAGCTGCCAGGCTCTTCAAGAGGGACGGAGGAATCGAACCTGGCTTGGCCTAACTGCTGTGCTATTGCTCCAGTCCAAAACTCAAGTATGAATAACTATATAAATCACTGTGCTTTAATATTTTTTTAAAAAACTTGGCTGTGTAAGAGCCCCAACTAAATTCAAATGAACAAGTGATCCTAATAACATGTCTGAAATGTAGTATAAATTTCTACATCAAATTGAATCATATTTCAGGCTCTGTATGTATTACACACACAGGGTCCTAAAGCCTGGGAACTTTTTCCAGTGGCTTCTTCTTCATGGGGAAGGATGTGCTCTATAGGGACTCTAACTCAGAAAAGGCCTCTCCCTCCCTGCAAATAGATAACCACAAAGGAACTTTCTGAACCTCTACTGCTATTAGTCACCTAGCTTCTGAGTCTCCCTCTTACATCATTCTTATCCCTTTTTCCACTATTCACTGCTAATGGAATTGCATTATTATATTATCGTAATGTGTACTCCCCCAATTAAATCATATGGCTTGAATGTTGAATGTAATCTATTGATGTAACAGTGACTGTTGGTACTCTTGGGATCCAGATCTCACATTATAGCATCTTTGCAAGCTACACATTTAGTTTTGGAGGGTTAGTTTAGTGAAAACCAGATAATAAATCAGAAAAAAATCTGTTTACCTAGGCCCACTTAAACTGCAATGTTATAATATATGTTGAAAGCAAAGATGGGATCTGTCACTATGCCTCTAAATGAAACAATTTGTTTTTGTTTTGAATAACTCCAGCTGTGCTCAGGAACTATCCTGACTTTGTGCTAAGGTGATCCCTGGCAGTGCTTCAGGTACCTTATATGGTATCAGAGACTCAAACTAGGGATGGTGGGATGCAAAGTTGGTGATTTAACCCTTACGCTGTCTTTTTGGCTCAGTAATCTGGAAGCCAGCAAGGGAAGATTCTGCCCACTCACTTGAATTTGTAACCTTTCTGGTCTCTCTATTTGGAATGCTTATCCTGCCTCTACATGAAAACCTTCTACTCATTATTTTAAACAGAGCTCAATTTAGTTAATTGGCAGGACAGAATTTAAAGTTATAAAGATTAAAAGCCATAAAGAAAGATGTTTATCAGTTTAACTTAACATATATTAAAAACAAAAAAAACTTAAAAAAATTTCTATTGAATATCCATAAAATACACCATTACAAAGTCATTCATGATTGGGTTTCAGGCATACAATGAGCCAACACCCATCCCTCCACCAGTGTACATTTCCCAGCACCAATGTCCCCCATTTCCCTCCCACCATCTCCCAACTTTCCCTCCCTGCCCCAATCCAGCCAGCCTTTATGGCAGGCACTTTTTTTTCTTTCTCCCCTTTTGTGCATTATGTAAAACCACGAAAATTTAATAGCTGGATATACATTACAAAATTAAGAGATTAGTAAGAGTCTGGAAAAGTAGATAACACATTCAGCAGATAAACAATTACAACTTGTAAAGACAAATAAGGCTACAATAAAATTCACAGGACTCCTAAAATAGATTTTAAAAAAAAAAGACCAACCAGAGCTCAGAAAATAATTCAACGACTTGAAAGCACTTTCCTGGTAAGCACAAAGGCATGAGTTCACACTCTCGTGCTGATACATGCACTGAGGTGATTCTTGGAGAAAAGGGTTGGAAAGATGGTTCAGTGGGTTAGAAATTACCCAGGGCAAGCGTGAGGTACTGATCTTATTTCCCTATGCTGATGCTTTGCGTGTGCAGAAGTGATTTTCACCATCTAGGTTCCTGGTAAGGGGGTGGGGAGCAGGCAAGATGTAAATAATTCAAGAAAGTCAGACAAATGGGTGAGTATAACCTCATTGTACATTCATGTGCTACGGATAACACAATTGTGGCACATTCACACACTATAATAATGTGTGATTATTTCAGTAATAAAAACACCTGTCATAGTCTGTAAAGACAGTGCAGGGATTAAGGTTCTTGTCTTTGCATGTAACCTTCATTGTGTTCAATGTCCAGCACTGCTGTGTTCCTGTGAGCCCCATCAGAAGTGACTCCTGAGCGCAGAGTCAGGAATAAGTCCTGAGTACTGCAAGGTGTGACCCAAATCCCTCCCCCCTCAAAAATCAAACCCAAATATTAGAATATAAACTAAATAGAAACAAGACTAAAAAAAAGATAGACAATTAACAGGAGTAAATCAGAGAAATACAAAATTCTATATCTTTTTTTACATATTTGAGCAGGCACCAGTAACATCTCTCATTGTGAGACTTATTGTTACTGTTTTTGGCATATCCAACACGCCACAGGTAGCTTGCCAGGCTCTGCCGTGCGGGCGCGATACTCTTGGTAGCTTTCCGGGCTCTCCGAGAGGAGCGGAGGAATCGAACACGGGTCGGCCGCATGAAAGGCAAACGCCCTTAGTGCCAAAAGCTTTAAAGACATACCATGTTGCTGAAGTTTTAAAGAAACTTTTACATATTATTGGTGGAAATGCAAATTGATAGTCGTTTTGGAGAAAATATTAGTAATTCATGTCCAAAAGATTTTAAATACAGTACCACTTTTAAAATATGCCTCACTTACAAGTATTTAGTTTGTTCAAATATGCTGGTCAGAGCTTTATTTATGAAGTCACTCTTACTGCAGCATTGTTTTTTAATTACACCCAGCCAAATATTTACTAATAGTGTAGTATATAATAAAGATAACAAAATAAAATACTATAACTTACTACAAAATAAAATTCAGAAGATATGATATGAAAACTTCATGATGTATGTTATTATTGAAGCATGAAAATTAGAGGCAGAAGCAGGAAACTACAGGTAGGTCCTCTGAGTGACCCATTCTAGAAGCTGGGCAAAGATGAATGAGTCGTAAATCACAACTGTATGACAAGAACAGAGCAAGAGAGCAAGTCTGATCAGGTTGCTTGAACAGGAACAGGACTAGGCCACAAGAACAATTAGTAAATGTCTATTATGGAACTTAGAAGCTAATGGTATTTATCAATATATACCAGATTGTACCAACTCCATACATGTCAGCCATTATGTTAGAAACCTTCTTTGTGTATGTTAGATGGAAAATGTTTCCATAGATCTTGAACCTAACCTGTTTAAACTCTGTGTGACCTGTGTTCAGAGCTTGACCCACTTGTGGCGAGAGTCAGGTCGAGTCCACATGTATAAAATAATGTGCAATGCGTCCCTTGGATTTTTCAGGTGTCCCCTGTCTCTTGGTCAGATTTTTGTAACATCATTTGCAGAAGTTTGCTGAAAAAGCAATTTTCTGAATAGTATTTAAAGCATGTTCCACTTTCTCTGGAAGAGACAATTTAAGAAAATTCTGATGTACAGGCTAGAATGTGAGCACAGTAGTTAGGGTGCTTGCCCTGCACATGGCTGACCCAGGTTTGATTCTCAGCAACACATATTGTCTCTTACGCCAGCCTGGAGTGATTTCCTGAGCACAGAGTCAGGAGAAAGCCCTAAGCACTGCCATAGGGCCTCTCCCTCCCCCCATGTCCCCCCCCAAAAAGGAATATATATATATATATATATATTTGCTTTTTGGGTCACACCCAGCAATGCACAGGGGTTACTCCTGGATCTGTGCTCAGGAATTACTACTAGTGCTCAGGGGACCATATGGGATGCTGGGAATCGAACCCAGGTCAGCCATGTGCAAGGCAAATGCCCTACCCGCTGTGCTATTGCTCCACCTCCCCAGAAAAAGGACTATTCTTATATTCCATTTTATTTTTTATCACAAATCACTTTTATAAAATAATTTTCTTTTATTTGTTTATGTATGCATTTGCAGGTCCACAGATCAAAAGTCGAACCTCACAAGTGGTGCAAAATACTTTACCACTATGCTATATCCCTGGACCCACTAATAATTTTATTTATTATATTTATATTTTATTTACATATCGTTTATTGATCCTCTGCAAGCTGTATCACGGATTCACCACCAGGATCTCACCATTCTACAAGGAAATGATAATTGATGTAAAGAGTGATGATACCACTTTATCATCACAAGATGGTGATACCATTTCACCGAAACTCTTCAGTGCCATCCTCAAGAACGTCATGCAACGACTGAAATGGGAAGAAATGGGAGTGAAGATAGACGGTCGGCCACTACACCACCTCTGCTTTGCTGATGACATCGTTCTAATAACATCAAACATTAGCCAAGCGGCACAAATGCTGGCTGACTTCTACCGCGAGTGTGGAAATGCAGCTGAATCTCAGCAAAACAATGTTCATGAAAAACGAACTAGTCCTGGACGTTCCATTTGCTCTCAACGAAACGAACATCTCCAAAAGCAGCAGCTATGTGTACCTGGGTTGAGAACTCAACATGAGGAATGACTTGGCGCCAGAACTGCTCAGGAGAGCAGTGTGGAACGCCTTCAAGAGCATCAAAGAAGTGGTTAAGAGGACAAAGAACCTCCAGCTTACTCCTAGCTCTGTTTGGGATCATTCCTAGCAGTATAAACCTTCTGTGATTTTTTTGTGGGGGGTAGGGGTTGGTGACTGTGTACATGTGGGTGCATAACCAACAAACGGCTGCGCTCAGGGATTATTCCTGGCTCTAACTCAAGGATTACTTTTGGTGGGGCTCAGAGGACCAAATGCAGTGCCAGGGACTGAATCCAAATCATTTGCATTTAAGGAAAGTGTCTTACTCCCCTGCAATATCTGTTGTGGTTTTGTTTACACAACAGCTTCTTTATTTGATTATTCACTGATGTAATTGATTGCATGGGAGGTTTGCTTTGAATTACAAAGTTACAAAGATTTTTGTGAGTTTCAGGCATACAATGTTTCAACACTAATCCATCACCAGTGTCTACTACCCTCTAATGTCCCCGATTTCCCTGAAGTGTCTGTGATGTCAATCTCAATTTCAAACTTTTTCTTTTCCTTTCCCTTTTTTTTCTTTATTTGGGGGTTGGATAGGGTGAAGGTGGGGATAGGGCAATGCTTGGTAGCTATTTCTAACAAGAAAATGGGGTGGGTGTTAATTTCATCAGTCCTGGAGGGGGGGTAATGGGGGGGCTAGGGGACAGTGCTTCCAACAACAGTGCCCAGGCTTCCTGAATGCAAAGCAGGCACTCTAGCCCTTCCAGTTGAATCTCTGGTCCCCCAAAATGTTTCTTTTTTGTTTGTTTTGGGGTGGTTTTTTTGTGTGTGTGGTGTGTGGCAGAGGTGAGAGGGGGAGAGGAAGGCTCCTAAATTGTCCTCAGGAGACCTGGGAGCTCCTACTGGTAATCTGAGCCAATCAGGCTGGCAGTTTAGTTTAATGTGAAGAACCAAGGATGTGGTGCTGCACAGGGCCTATGGTACTAGAGATTAGTGTGGCATCCTGGTGGTGATTAGGGCTGCACCCATCGATACTCAGGGGATTATGTGGTATAAGAATCTATAAGAGGGGCTGGAGTGATAGCACAGCGGGTAGGGCGTTTGCCTTGCACTCGGCCAACCCGGGTTCGAGTCCCAGCATCCCATATGGTCCCCTGAGCACCGCCAGGGGTAATTCCTGAGTTCAGAGCCAGGAGTAACCTCTGTGCATCACCAGGTGTGACCCAAAAAGCAAAAAAAAAAAAGAATCTATAAGAGTTGGTGGCATGCAAGGTATGCTCTCTATAAATATTTTTCTTTTTGAAATTTTGTAATAATTTTTTAATTGGGGCTCTGTGATTTAAAAGTTATTCATAGTTGAGTTTTAAGCAGAGTGTTCAACACCAATACCATTAGCACTGTCAACTTTCCTTCATTAATGCCCCCAAGGTTTCTTCCCATCCTCAAACTGTCTCTTTGAAAGGCACATTTTTAAAGTTTGATCATTGTCATTTGTATTTAATTCTTTCAATGTTTGGGTCTCTGTTATTTAGATATACAGATATAGCAGATCTCTGTATTACCAATGTTCCCAAGGACCCTGAGCCCTGCTCCTAATGCATCCTGGCTGCCTTTTCTTTTTTTATCTTTTGGTTTTTGGCCTTTGGACTACACCCACTGTTCTCAGGGCTTCCTCCTGGCTCTGTGCTCAGGGATTCACTCCTGATGGTGCTCAGGGGACAATATGGGGTGTCAGGGAGTGAACCCGAGTTGGCTATGCAGGGCAAATACCCTACACACTGTACTGTCTCTGTGACACCCCTCCCTGCCATCTGCCTTTTCTTTTCCCCTTGATTTATTTTCTTCCCTGTCCTCATTTTTGTAATCTAGGGACCTGGGTGATCTAGATATCCCCCACTTCGATTCCTTGCATTCCCTGGTCCTGTTATTTGTAAGATCATCTGGTATTTGTCCTTCTGACCTATATCACAATATGTTATCCTCCATTTCCATCCAAGTTGCAGTAAATTGCATGATTTCAACCTTCCTTGCAGCTCATAACTATTCATTGCACATATATATACATATATATATGCCAAACAAAGCATGAGGTCAAAGAGATAGTACTGGGGGTAAGGTGTTACCTGAACAATAGTATATCAGGACCCAGCACCACATACGATCTCTTTATCCTGTCAGGAGATATCCTTGAGCATAGAGGCAGGAATAAGCCTTGAGAACTACTAAATGTGGCACACACACACACACACACACACACACACAAAACACCCATATGAAAATGGGGCCAGGTAGAGTGCATGCTTTGCATGAAGATATGCAGAAAGTCTGAGTTTAATCCCTAGCAGCATATGGTCCCCCTAAGTACCACAGGAGTTCTGTAAAAAGAAAAATATATACATATATAAAATGTTATTTCTGGGGCCAGGAAAAGAGCTGGAAGGACAGAGTGCATGAGGACAGAGGCAGGAGTTCCACATTTGGTCCCCTGTACTGCATGGTCACCATGGCACCGTTGGGGGTCAATCTCTGGTCACTGAGTCCCAAAAATTAACAAAATAGAAACAAAAATCTGTGCTTGGAGAAGGTTGTTGCTGGAGAGACAGTCCAGGAGGTAGGGAGTTTGCCTCACATGTGACCAACCCAGGTTCAATCCCCAACATCACATATGGTCCCCCAAGCATCTCCAGGAGTAATCTTTGAACATAAGGCCAGGAAAAAGCCCTAAGCACTCCTGAGGGTGCTCCAATCTGCAGGCCCCCACCCCCTAAAAAAGAAGAAAAAGTATGTACTTGGGGATCACAAAATTTTGAGTATAGACCTCTGTAGGATAACATTGGTTTATTCTTTCTTCCTTGCCACAGGGAGTTTAGGTCTATTGGGTTACACCCATAACAGTGCTCCCGAGGCATTCCCATTTCTCTGTGTTTATCTTTAACTTATCTGTGCTCTGATTCCCCTGTTAGTCATCTATATCCTCAAATCAGACCCTGTGACCTTCTAAGGATTCTGGATTCTGCATTTGTAAGTGAAATATTGTTTTTCTCCTTCCCTTATATCCTTTGCATGGCTTACTTTAAAGTAATGTCATTTTCAGACATAGAAAGATTGCACTCAATCTATGGAATATAAAATAATAGAGTAGGGGACTAATACCCAAGAATAGTAGTATACAATACCAGGAGGTTGGCTTCATAGCTTGGAAGCTGTCCTCACATGCTGGGGGAAAGTCATCCCAGATAGAGAAGGGAACACCAAGTAAAATGTGATTGGAGATCCCGCGCGGGAAGGAAAATGCATGCTGAAAGTAGACTAGAGACTGAACAGGATGGCCACTCAATACCCCTATTGCAAACCACAACACCCAAAAGGAAAGAGAGAGATCAAATTGGAATGCCCTGCCACAGAGGCGGGGTGGGGTGGGGGTTTTGGGATTGGGGGAGGTGGGAGGGATACTGGGTTCATTAGTGGTAGAGAATGGACACTGGTGGAGGAATGGGCTCTCAAACATTGCATGAGGGAAAAACAAGCACGAAAATGTATGAATCTGTAACTGTACCCTCATTGTGACTCACTAATTAAAAAATAAATTTTTAAAAAAAGGAAAGTTATCTGGAGAGTGGGGAATATCACTATCTTCTAGATAAGATAAGGGCCTATCACAGTAGAGAGAGCCAGGGGTTTTACACTTGCCAGGCTGGAGAGATTTCTAGTCAGGCCTTGGATCTCCACCACTGCACTGTGTCTACTTCCAGCTGTCAGGCCTGTCTGTGCTCCCTGTCATTCTCCAGACAGACAAAAGGTAAACAGCTTGTATTCCCTTCTGCCTAGAAGAGTAGCAAGTTGTGGGTGTAAGAAATGTCGACTTAATTAGTTTTTTCTTCCAAGTACTTAAGTGTTTTCTCCAAGGAACGTCTTAAATTCACCACACTATTTGAGGAAGTTTGTATTTCCTTTTCTTATCCCATGTAAGAGTCACAGATGCAAAAATCACAGCAAAGAGAAAAAAATAAAAAAATAAAGTAATGTCCTTTTTGTACAGACACAGGAATACAGTTAATGCTATGCATTTGTAATTTGAGAGCTAATTGACTCCAAATAATATTTGCTCCTGGGCATCTGTCATGTTTATTTGACTTAAGACTTAGTTGTCCTTAGTTCCGATATACCACCCTAAAAGCAGGCATCCCGATGAAGGGACTGGATGGACCCAGGGACTGTAAACTACCCTGGCATCGAAACAGGACAGGCCAAGTGCCATTAAACTTATAATAAGTTAAGAGCACTGTCATGGACAAATTCTGTCCTGACCTAAGGAGAAGTGACTGGACAAGGACCCCACCAAGATTAAGAAGGACTAATCTGGCCTGAGGACTGTAGTCTGGGATCTATAGAGAGATGTTCCCAGGAAGGCCACCCTTTAAGCTGACTGTGTCCATACAAAATGACTAGAAAGATTACTAAGATGTAAATTTAAGGTGACTATTTAATGGTTATGAACTAGGAAAGGAGAAATGTGTCCTTAGATGAAATTCTGCCCTTGAGTGGATCTCCTTGCAGGATGAAATCTTTGTCTTAGAAGAGCTTCTCAGGAAGGAAGGGTTTTACATATGTTGACTATGTGATCTCACCTGGGTGTAGTTGCTACCCCCAACATTGGAGATTGGGCTCTTGACTAAGGCAGTGGACAGGACTTGGAGAGAATAGCATGAGGGACAAGAGAAGATGGGAATGAAAGGCAATGTGAGACTGGAATGGGGCTCTCAATGAGATTTGAATGGGAGTGAAGGGAAAATGGAATAAATGGCAGGACGGAGATTGGAACAAACAGCGAGTGACTCATCACCAACCAGCTTGGTGGCCCTGTTCCCTCCTTCATGCGTTTGTTGGTGGTGGCTGCAGGCTGGGGTTGGGAAGAGGTTTAAGGCCACCGAATGCATGTGGCGAGAGTGCACACACACATATTTTTGAATACACCACCCACAACTCCTGGAGCCCTGTAAGACTCTGTGCCTTCACTTGCCTATCCCCAGTCTAAGGATTTGTGCCCACTGATGTCCAAGGGGATCAGGAAGCCTCCACTTCTCCTTGGCATGGCCACCAGGAGCTCCACCAACCCACCCCACCCTACCACCATCCCTGTGAGATAGCATTACTCCATTCACCTCGCACACTTTATGAGCAGGTGGAGAACTACCTGCCTAGAGTCCTAATTCACTGGCAGAATACCCCCATAAAATCTTGGTAACTAACCAAGAGGAACTAGAGATTTATACCACTCTGTTACACTCAAACATTACATGATATTGAAAATAGTCTGAATAACAAAGGCATTGAGCACTGTCAGGATAATTCCTGAGTGCAGAGTCAGGAATATTCTGAGCATTGAAGTGTGGCCATCAAACAAAAATCAAACAAACAAAAATAACAGAAGCATAAGCAGTAGCCCATAACTATAAATAACTGATTTGATTAGTATCCAGATAATTTGATATTCAGGAATCAAAAGTTCCACTATTAGAGCCCATGGGCCGGAGCAATAGCACAGCGGGTAGGGTGTTTGCCTTGCATGCGGCCGACCTGGGTTCAATTCCTCCACCCCTCTCGGAGAGCCCAGCACACTACTGAGAATATCTCACCTGCATGGCAGAGCCTGGCAAGCTAGCTCTGGCGTATTCGATATGCCAAAAACAGTAACAATAAGTCTCACAATGGAGACGTTACTGGTGCCCACTTGAGCTAATCGATGAGCAATAGGATGACAGTGACAGTGGCAGTGATTAGAGCCCATAAAACTAAAAAAAAATAACAGGGAAACAAAGGAACTCAGCTGCAGTGACAGACAGGGACAGAAGTCCAGGCAAGTCTCAGGTTTATCAGTATTCTCAAGCCTGGTCAAGGAGGACCTAAAATCAACACTTTCCCAATGGCAATGGAAATTAAGCTGACATTAAAAGTTCTCTTTCAATTAATTACAAGAATTGAGTCCTCATATGAAAGAATCCATACCAATGAAACTGAAGGAGCTAAAGAATGCAATAACAAGCCGTAGTAATAGAATCTTGAATAAGGAGAATCAGATCAGTGAACTTACAGAGAATATAATCAAGCAACAATAGTTAAGTGGCAAAATGTAAGATAAGAATGGAAGATAATGTAAGGCACTTAATAGTTAACAGCAAGAGGAATAATCTCCCAGCCCAGAGTGATAGTACAACAGGTAGGGTGCTTGCCTTGCGTGTGGTCAACCTGAGTTTAATCCCTGGCATCCCATATGACTCCCTGGACATTTCCAGGATTAACTCCTGAGTGAAGAACCAGGAGCAGTCCCTCAGTATCACCAGATGTGGCCCAAACACCAACCCCCCTTTGCCCCCCAAAAATACAAATAATTTTTGAATTATTAGGAATACCAGAAAGCAGGGAAAAAGAGAAATGGAAAGAACTGCCATAGTCTTTGAGGGAAGTTTCTGCACAGCTTTAAGAGGTCCAAAGAGTATCAAACACCCACCTCCACATGCTTCGCTCACATTTAAATGGCTCGGCCTGACAACTGATCTCAGAGAGAAACTGCAACTGTGTTGAACCTGGTAGACCCAAGACATTATGGTGCTGAATCATCCTGTGATTTAGTTGTCGGAGAACACAGCAGTGTACAGAGCCATGTGACATCTCCAAAGTTCACAGTGCTGACAGCTGCCTTGAAACACAGAAAATTAGATGGGATAGTTGTATAGAAGACCACTAAACTCAATTAGAGAAAACAAGAGCACAGATGGCTGAGCTAGTACCTAACAGCTCAGCAAATTCTCAGACAATATCTTTAGTAACACCATTATGAGGTATAGGTTGTCACAAGTAATACAAAGTAAATTACTTTTATCTGCTAACAGAGCAGGCTGGGGTGGGGGTAGGTGGGTAACTTGGGACATTGGTTGAGGGAAGATCACACTGGTGGTGGGATTGGTATGGAATATTGAATACATGAAATGACTGTATTATGAACAACTTTGTAAATCATGATATTTAAATAAAGTTTCAAAAAATTAGATATCAACTGTCATTCGATATTTTCAGTGAAGTATTTCAATAAAACATTGAAGTACTACAGTAAAGAACTGAAAGTAAAACCTCCAACTTAGACTCCACTGCAAAGCTGTCATTTAGATTTGAGGGAGGGCTAAAGCTATTCTTAGACAAAAAGAATTGGTGACATTTGCCATAACTAAAGCAACCCTGAAAGAATTACTGAGAGGCCACTTATAAAAAGCAAATTGTGGGGCTGGAGCGATAGCACAGCGGATAGGGTATTTGCCTTGCACGTAGCTGACCCGGGTTCAATTCCCAGCATCCCATATAGTCCCCTGAGCACCATGAGGGGTAATTCCTGAGTGCAGAGCCAGGAGTGACCCCTGTGCATCACCGAGTGTGACCCAAAAAGAAAAAAAAAGGCAAATTGTGAGGGGCTGGAAAGATAGCACATAGGGCACTAGACTTATACTCACCTGACCTGGGTTTGATCCCCATCAATTCATATTGTACCCCAACGCTGCCAGGAACGATCTCTGAGCATGGAACCAGGAGTAAGCTTGAATACCACAAGGCGTGGCCCCTAAACAAAAATAAACAAAGATAACACAGTCAATTGAAGAAACAGTAACCCCAGACAGAAAAATAACAACACACACTGACCCGTGCAGTATGTGGTGTTTGCACAGCATCCAAAGTGTGTGTACTCACAATAAAGCATCCTATGGTGCTGAAGTGATAGTACAGTGGATAGGGTGTTTGTCTTGCACAGGGCCAACCCAGGTTCAAACCCCAGCAGCCCATACGGTCCCCCAAGCTTACCAAGGTGCAGTCTAAGTTCAGAGCCAGGAGTAAGCTCTGAGCATTGTTGGGTATGGCCCCAAACCCAAAAAGTTAATAAATAAATAAATAAATAAATAAATAAATAAATAAATAAATAAACCTCTGTTGTCTACAAATCAAGAAAGGAAATTTTGGTTGGAAGCTTGTCACAAGTAGGTGTGGGGGTTGGAGTGTGAGGGAGGACAGTTAGGACAGAAAAGGGATTACTATGACAATTAGAGTTGAAAATGATCACTCTACAAAAACTGAGTGCTGAAAGGAGGCAAAGGGATATGCATGATAACCTTTCAGTACCTATATTGCAAACCATAATGCTCTAAAGGAAAGAGGGAGAGAGTGACACACACAGGGAGAGAGAGACAGAGAGAGAGAGAGAGAAAGAGAGAGAGAAGGAGGGAGAGAGAGAGAGGGAGAGAAGAAAATTGTCTGTCATAGAGGCAGGCTGTGGGGTGTGGGTGGGGTGGCAGGAGGGAAACTGGGGACAATTGTGGTGGGAAAAGTACATTGGTGGGAGGACAGTATATTGGTATTGTATGACTGGTATGACTGAAACCCAGGAGGAACAACTTTGTAACTGTATATTTTCTGGTGATTTAATTAAGAAAAGAAAAGGAAAGGAAAAAATAACATTTATAATAAATAGTGAAAAACGTGATTAATAAATGTAATTAACAGTGAAAAACTGAAAGCATTCCCTCTGAGATCAGGTACTAGGTGAGGATGTCCACTTTCTCCATTTTTGTTCAATACAGTATTAGAATTCCTAGCAATCAGGCAAGATAAAGAAATAGAGTGGAGCAATAATGCACTTGGCCAAGCCAGGTTCAATACCTGGTACCACATATGGTTCCCTGAGTCCTGCCAGGAGTAATCCCTGAGCACAGAGACTGGAATAAGCCTGAGCAGTACCAAGTGTGACCCCAAAATAACAATTGTATCACTGTATTACTGTCATCCCGTTGTTCATTGATTTGCTCGAGTGGGCACCAGTAACGTCTCCATTGTGAGACTTGCTGTTACTGTTTTTGGCATATTGAATATGCCACGGGTAGCTTGCCAGGCTCTGCCATCAAAATAACAACAACAAAAGACATAAAAGGAATCCAAATTGAAAAAATAAATGTCAAACTATCACTATTTGCAGATGACATGATACTATACGTAGGAGATCCTATAAAGTCCACTAAAAGGTTCCTAGAAACAATAAGCCAATACAGCAAAATAGCTGGCTACAAAGTCAATACACAAAAGTCCTTCACATTCTGGAGCCAGAATGAAAGTACAGCAGGTAGGGTGTTTCCCTTACATGGGACCAACCCGGGTTCAATCCCTGGCATCTCAGATGGTCCCCTGAGCCTGCCAGGAGTGGTTCCTGAGCACAGAGCCAGGAATGACCCTTGAACATTGCTGATCTGGTCCCCAATATATCCCCCCAATAAATCTGTGACATTGTTATATGCAAATAATGAACTAGAAGAGAAGGAAATCAAAGAGTCTACTCCATTCAGTATAGTATCCAAAACATATCATGTACTTAGAATCAACTTAACAAAAGTTTACACTTTGAAAATGACAAGTCATTTCAGAAAGACATCGAAGATCTTAGAAAATAGAAAAAAAATCTGTGTTCATAAAATGGGAGAACCAATATTGTCAAAATGACCATCCTGCCTAAATCATAATAGGACAAGGTATCAGAGGAGGGATACCTAGATAACTCTGATCCCTAGATTACAGAACTGAGAAGATTAGGGAAGGAAAGAAACCAAAGTGGGGAAATAAAAGAAGAGAACAGGATGGAACAAGGGCAGGAGACAGGGACCTCAAACACATTGGTGGTGTGGAATATGCTATATTTTTATATCTGGACCAAAGAACCAACAAAATTGAAAGCATGGGATTCAAACTATAACAATCAAACTTTAAAAGTGCCTGTCAAGTAGGCAATCTGGGGCATAGGAGGGAACCTGGGAACATTGGTGGATGGAAGTTGCCTCTGGTGATAAGATTTGTGTCAGAACATTGTATGCCTAAAATTCAACAGTGAGTAACCTTATAAATCATAGTGTCCATAACATTTTTTACATTTTTATAGTTGTTTACAACAATTTATTACATTTAATATTCCAACACCAACCCTATCATCATTGCACCTTCCGACCACAATTATTTCGAATTTTCCCAACAACCACGCAAGCCTTCCCTAATAGCAGACCTTAAATAATTTATTTTGTATTGCTTTTTATGGGTAATCTGCTAAAAATTTCAAAAAAGTTTTCTTTTTTGAAAACTTTTGAAGAAAATGTGTGAAGATTGTTGTATCTCATCCTGGAGCCATTAAGCCCTTGTATAAGAGATTACTAACATGTTGTTACAGGTTGAGCCTTGTGTTAACTGTTTTTTTTTTCTTTTGATCGAGAATGATTGCCTTCTACTTTAAACCCCATCCAATATGGTGTGTTACTCCTGGTACATCAGTAATATAGAGCATAAAACGATTGTGGCTGTGCACTCTAGGAATTCTAAAGTTTTAAATAGGGTGACACAGCTGAAGTTAAATTTTAACTGGATGGTGACTTTGGGGTCCAGTCCAGAGACATCGATACAGCTTGATAATCTCTTCTGAGATTCAGTTGTGAGTCCTAACTTTTTTTTTAATTTGAACATAAACTTGGCCATATCCAGTAGCTTTGGATTCAAACTGTTGGAGACACATTTTTCATTTGAAAAATGACAAGTAATAAAAACCAATGTAGGAAATTTAAGAAAAAAAGCAAGAACTTCTGGGCACAGGAGAAAGTAATGAGCAAAGATTAGTAAAAGGAGAGAGTAGGTTGAAATGTACATGTCATGCATGACAGATGTGTACATGTCATGCATGACAGATTCACCTACTTTATCCTCTCCAAAAGTTTAGAGTTAGAGCTATGCTGGAGAATTGATATACAGTAGTCACTGAAGGAGCTCAGTTACAAAATGAAAAGGATAACCACAATCATCTCTTCCCTACTACTTAATAATGATCTGAGAGTTTGGGCCAATGAAATGAGACAGAAAAAAAAGTAAAGAAATAAAAGTTAACATTATTGGCAACATAAATTAAAATTGTAATATTTAAAACTTTAATGTAGCCCTTGTTAAAATTAAAAGAAATTATTGACCAAAAGATTATTTGAGGGGCTGGAGTGATAGCATAGCGGGTAGGGCGTTTGCCTTGCACGCGGCCGACCCGGGTTCAAATCCCAGCATGCCATATGGTCCCCTGAGCACCGCCAGGAGTAATTCCTGAGTGCAGAGCCAGGAGTAACCCCTGTGCATCGCCAGGTGTGACCCAAAAACCAAAAAAAAAAAAAAAGAAAAAAAGATTATTTGATGAGAATACTAAGCACCGTAGCACTGTAGCACTGTCATCCCATTGTTCATAGATTTGTTCAAGTGGGCACCAGTAAAGTCTCCATTGTGAGACTTGTCGTTACTGTTTTTGGTATATCGAATATGCCATGGGTAGCTTGCCAGGCTCTGCCGTGTGGGCAGGATACTCTCGGTAGCTTGCTGGGCTCTCCGAGAGGGACGGAGAAATCGAACCTGGGTTGGCCGGGTGCAAGGCAAACGCCCTGCCCATTGTGCTATTGCTCCAGTCCTAAGAAGACTAAGAGGAAATACATTTTTTGCCAAAATTATCTGAGGTGCAAATGTGCTAGTTATTGCCTTAACATAAGAAGGAAGAAAAAGGTAACACTGTAGGAGACCAGCCAGGTGTCAAGAGCTAATCTACAATGAGTAACATCGGCTTACTTCCTTGTCCTCAGTATGAGAGATTCTCTCAGAGTGTTTACTAATATTCAAGGAAAAGGAACTAAAGTGGTTCCATGAGATAGTCATCTGTTAGAGTACAAGAGGGTTTTGTTTCCGTTTAATCTCATAGGAATGTAACCTTTAACCACAAATCTTCAGATAGAATGATAAAACTTGTGAAATATGTTTATGATGACAGGTTGTATTTGCTTATTTAGGTCACAAAATGTGATTATCTAGAAAATAGAATTTGTTTACTTAATCTGTGAATGGAATCAATGATTTAATAATAATTAAATTATTTTACTAGAGAAGTAATTTACATTGCATAGATACTAGCTCAGAGAATTGCAGGGAGAGCTGGTGAAGCAAGGTTGAAGTTTTTTGTTTTGTTTTGTTTTGTTTTTGTTTTGGGGTCACAACAGGTGATACACAAGGTGACTCATACACTCAGGAATTATTCCTCGTGGTGCTTGGGGGACTATATAGGATGCTGGGAATTGAACCTGGGTCAGCTGCATTCAAGGCAAACACCCTACCCGCTGTGCTATTGCTCCAGCCCAGAAAGATTGAAGTTATGTGGTAAGAAACACAACTAAAAATTAGTACGCTTGCCTTGCATGAAGCTGATATGGATTCACTAACCATCATTCCATATGGTCGCCTGAACCCTTCCAGAAGTAACTCCTAAGCATAGAGCTAGGAGTAACCCCTGGGATTGCTGGATGTAGCTCCCTGTAGGATAACATGGGTTTGTCCTTTCTGCCTTGCCTCAGGGAGCTTAGGTTTATTCCGTTACTCCCATCACAGTGCTCCCGAAACACTCCCAGTCCTCTGTGATTATTTATAACCTCTTTCTTTGTGCCCTGCTTCCCCAACTGGTCAATCACCTTTATCTGTAATCAGACTCTGTTAACTTGTAAATATTGCTTTTTTCTTCTCCTTATGTCCTTTGCATAGTCAATTCAGAGCAATGTCCTTTTTGTATGGACACAGAGAAACAGTTATTGCTATGCTTTTGTAACTTGAGAGTTAATTGACTCAAAATAATATTCACTCCTGGGCATCTGTTTTTTTTTTTTTTTTTTTTTTTTTTTTTTTTGCTTTTTGGGTCACACGCAGCGATGCTCAGGGGTTACTCCTGGTTTTGCACTCAGGAGTTACTCCTGGTGGTGCTTGGGGGACCATATGGGATGCCGGGGATCGAACCCGGGTCGGCCGAGTGCAAGGCAAACACCCTACCCGCTGTGTTATCGCTCCGGCCCTGCATCTGTTTTCTTGACTTAAGTCTCAGTTGCTCTTATTTCTTAGCACTCCAACAAGGAGCTAGATGGATCCAGGGCAAGCTGTGAGCTATCCTGGCACCGAAATGAGCCAGGCCAAAGCCCCATAATACTTAACTATAATTTAAGAGCATGGTCATTGACAAATTCTGTCATGATCCAAAAAGTCACTGTCACTGTCACTGTCATCCCGTTGCTCATCGATTTGCTCGAGCAGGCACCAGTAACGTTTCCATTGTGAGACTTGTTGTTACTATTTTTGGCATATCGAATACAACACGGGTAACTTGCCAGGCTCTGGCATGCAGGCAAGATACTCTCAGTAGCTCACCAGGCTGCGTGCAAGGCAGACACCCTATCTGCTGTGCTATCGCTCCAGCCCGATCCAAAAGTAACAACCCTGCTAGGGTTAGGAAAGATTAATCTGGCCTGAGCACTGTAGTCTGGGATCTATAGTGAGATGTCCCCAGGAGAGCCACCCTACAAGTTTAATATATCTGTGTCCATACAAAATAATATTTATAAGTAGAATTAAGATGTTAAGTTATTGGACTAAGGAAAGGAGAAAAACCCCTATGCGGCATTTCACCCTTGAGTTGATCCCCTGGCTGCAGGCGATCAGGAAGGGCTTTGATAGGTTGAATGTGCTATCCCCAATGCTGAGAGTTGAGAGAGACCAAGGCAGGCGAGCGGGAGTGCAGAGAGATGAGTGAGGGAGACCGGAGGAGATGGGGCTGAGGGGCTTAGTGAGATTAGAACAGGTGCGGGGGAGAATGGAATAAACAGCAACTGATCACCAACCAGCCTGACCCTCGTTTCCTCCTTCATCCCTCATTGGCCGTCCCAGGTGGGGAAGCGACCGGAGACCACCGAACCGCAGGTGACAAGAGAGAGCTGCGGGATTCCTGCTTCTTTGGTAATTATATAGCCCCCAAACAAACAAACAAAATAAACCAAAATTACAGGATTGAATTTACCTCCTGAAGATATCCTGCAGCCATCTCAGAAGGGTACATGCTGCAGGTGACATTGCTAATGATACCACTGTCACCACTGGGCTGGAGCGGTAGCATTGTGGGTAGGGCATTTTCCTTGCACACGGCCGACCCGGGTTCTATTCCTCTGTCTCTCTCAGAGAGCCTGGCAAGCTACTGAGAGTATCCAGCCCGCACGGCAGGGCCTGGCAAGCTACCCATGGTGTATTCGATATGCCAAAAACAGTAACAACAAGTCTCACAATGGAGACGTTACTGGTGCCTGCTTGAGCAAATTGATGAGCAACGGGATGACAGTGGTGACAGTGACAGTGATACAATGATACCACTGTCACCATTGCCACTTGCTGCCACCAAAAAGGAAATATTCTTGCCACCATCCTCACTACTTTCATTGATGACAGGCCGTTGTCTATTTATTTCTTAGCTCAGATTTTAAAATTCAGGACAGGACTGGGGATGTGGCTTGGTCAAGAGTACATGCCTCTCATGTGAGAGGTTCTGGATTCAATCCCTAGTTTATGAGGTCCCGGCACTGCAAAGGAAAAATTATATATGTGAGACAGTGACTTTATGTTAGTTTTTAAATGTGTGTGTGGGGGGGAGCATGTACAGCAGTGCTCAGGGTTTACTCCTGGCTCTGTGCTCAGGGATGACTTCTGCCAGTGCTCAGGAGACCATATGTAGTGCTGGAGATTGATCCTGGATTAGCCACATGCAAGTTAAGTGCCTTATCTCCTGGACTATTTTGGTCCTCTTTTTTAAATTCTGGGGCCACACTTGACAGTCTCAAGGACCACTTCTAGGAGTGCTTCAGGTACTATGTAGTGCTGGTATTCTGGGTCTTCAATTCCTCTCATCCTAAGCAGTCGAACCCTGGGGTTTGGGTCTCCAAGTCCTTTTAGCATCTCCCTAGCCCATTGGCAAATTTTTCTGGTTGACCTGAGTGTTCTGCTCAATCCTAGTTTCAAAGGAAACTGGGAGGCTAAGTATCTGGCAACTTCAGCCTATATGTAGAAAGGAGCATTATGCCATTAACCAATACTACTATGGGGAAAGGGTCTCCAGGGAAACATAGGAAGGAGGTTTTTAAATGTAGTTTTGGTCTGGGTTTGTTATTTTCGGCTGTACTTGGTGATGCTCAGAGACTTCTAGTAATTTGCTTAGGGGGTAGGGACGGCACACTCTTGGCTGTTCTCAGGAGACCATTTGGTCCTGGGGTTAAATTCTGGATCTCTATGCTTCCAAAGCATGTGCTCCTAGCCCTTTGAGTTATCTCCCTAAGTACCAGTAAGGAGGTTTAATACATAAAAAAGAGGGTCAGATTATAAGCAGCCAATAAAAAATATAGAAATCCATTATGTCTTTTATTTTTTGCCAATAACTTTGTGCTTTCTTTCCATTTTTATTGAAATTCCAGAATTTACAATACTGCTCATTACACTTTTCATGCATACATTATTTGAACACCACACCCATCCCCAAAGTGCCCGCTTCCCTCCACTTCCATGTGAGTTCAGTTTTATAGGCAAAATCTCCATTTTGATGACTTTGACCATTTGTTGTTCCCTTACTATGTTTCTTTATATCCTACGTCACTATATCACTGTACCACTGTCATCCTGTTGCTCATCGATTTGCTCAAGCGAGCACCAGTAACATCTCCATTGTGAGAATTGTTGTTACTACTTTTGGCATATCGAATATGCCACAGGTAGCTTGCCAGGCTCTGCCATTTGGGCGAGATACTCTCAGTAGCTTGCCGGGCTCTCCGAGAGGGACAGAGGAATCAAAGCTTGTTTGGCTGGGTGCAAGCCTTACCCGCTGTGCTATCACTCCAGCCCTGCAAAACATATTCAGGGCCAGAGCGATAGTACGGCAGATAAGGTGCTTGCCTTGCACACAGCTGACTGGGGTTCAATCCCTTGCTTCCCATATAGTCCCCAGAGCACTGCCAGTTGTAATTACTGAGTACAAAGCCAGGAATAAACTCTGAGCATCCCTGATTATGACCCAAAACCAAAACCAAAACCAAAAAATTCCTTGTTATTCAGATGTTCATATCCTACATATGAGAGAAATTTATTGTAGAAATGGTGACAACTACACATTTTTAGGCGATTAAAGCCAAGCTCTTGAAATTCCACAAATTTGTTTGAAAAACATTTTTTTCAAAAGTTGTTATCTTTTTCATTTTGTATGTATGTAAATTTAAAAAAATCATAGTGTGAATAAGACTATGTCATACACCTAAAATTCACATGAAATATATAAATCCTATAAACATACCATTTTTATAGATAGAGGAGAATCTAAATTTTAAGGAAAAATATGATTATGCCTATAGAAGTATAAAATGGGATGGGGGATTTGGGAGGGTGGTACATCCAGCGATGATCAGGGCTTACTCCTGGTTCTCTGCTCAGGGATCACTCCAGTGTTCACAGCACCATATGGTGCCAGGAATCAAATCTGGGTTGGCTACATACAAGGCAGACATCCTGACTGCTGCAGTATCTCTCCGGCCTCTAAAAGTGTGTTTTATCCTAAAAAGGAAATATAGGCTTCATGTTAGAAAATATTACAGACCCCAGACCGGGCCAACAACACCAGGGGGCCAGATGGAGAAGGTACACCTGGCACGCCTTCTCCTGATGGAGCCCCGGTGACACTGAGCAGCTACTAACACGGCTCCAGTATGCAGGACTGGGACACCTCCAAACCGCATGGCCAGCGGCCGAGCGACCTTTCCTGATATACAAAATATATGCTCAGGAATAGCTGCCACCCCTGAGCGTTTATTATCCCAGAGGCACAGAAACCAATCTCAGAACGCAGCGGCTGCTGGCAATTATAATCCTTTTGGTACCGGCAGCTCCTTGCAGAATGTCTCCAGACTGAGAACTAAGCCGAGGCCCCATGCCTGCCCTGGAGGGGAAAGGTTTCTCTCTCTCTCTCTCTCTCTCTCTCTCTCTCTCTCTCTCTCTCTCTCTCTCTCTCTCTCTCTCTCTCTCTCTCTCTCTCTCTCTCCTTTTCCTTGCTGGGGGGAAGGGCGTGGCGATCACCATATTATGAGGACCACTAATGAAAGATACAAGCTTGCAATGATCCAATTTCTGGAAGAAATTTCCCTGGACTAAGTTGTTAAAATACAGAAATCCAAATCCGCGCAGCAGCAATTGCTGCGCGACCTCATATCTCTCCACAGCAGGTCTGTCTCTAATGGGGAACTCCTAATAATAATAGTGAGTTTTTTGTTGAAATATTGAATGTAACCAAAGTAAAGAGAAAGTAAAGTGAAATTTATCAGTTACACAGGTGGTTGGGGGGAGGGATGGGAGGTATACTGAGGTTTTTTTTTTTTTTTGGTGGTGCAATATGTGTTTCAGCATTGTATGACTGAGACTTTAGCCTGAAAGCATTGTAATTTTCCACATGGTGATTCAATAATAAATAAATAAATAAATAAATAAATAAGAAAATATTACAAATAGATAATGCTTAAATAACTGCATTAATAAATACAAGATTATAGTAAAAATTTCTATAGCTGTAAAGAATTCCCTGGATATAGAACATTCAATATGAATGACATTAATCCATTATTGAAAAAGTATTAAATTCCCAAGCAAATTAGAAATGTACAGAGTTTTCTTAAACTAGTTGAAGGCAACTCATAAGCAACACGAGTGAATGCCATATTCAATGGCAAAGTGCTTGGAAATTTGCTTTTCTCTTAAAGAAGCTCCTTTAACACTTCTTATAAAACTGATTTCAAGACTATGAGTTCCCTAATTCATTGTCTATTTATGAAGCTCTGTATTGTTCCTTCAAAAGAATTATTTGAAAAACAGTCTAGCTGGATAGAGTATTCTTGGTGAGGTGGTTATTTCATTGATTGTACTTTTTTCTTAAACTATATTCCCGTATTCTCTTTTGGCTTGTAGACACTCATTTGATAGATCTTTACATATAGGCTATATGGCTTTATACATAAGTGCCTTTTTGATATTGATTTGATATGGTTTTGGAGACAGTATGTGGTGCTGGAGATTCAACCTGAGTCAGCTGTATGCAAGGCAATCACCTTACCTGCCATACTATTTCTCTAGCCCCTTCATCTTTTCATTCTACCAATGTAGTCCTTCCTCTTATCCTCTGGACCCCATCCCTTCTCACTGACTCAAAGACTTTTCTCCTTCAATCTCCTCATTTCTATATTCTACTGGATCATTTATATTCACCCTTTAAAGCAGAAGCAAAACAAAACAAACTTCCAACTGGTGTCTTCTTCTTAAACTCTTGTCACATTTCTCTGTTCTTTTTCCCAAATAAAACTTAGCAGAATGGTCTGTTCTTGCTTTCAGCTTTTTCTCATCTCCAACTTTGCCACAAACCACTTCAATCAGGCTCTTGTCCTCCCTATTTTATTAAAGTTACCAATGACCTACATGTTGCCAAAGCCCATGTTTGTTTGAGTTTTCTGTTGGCATCATATTGAAATCCTCATAAGTTCAATATGGCTATTTTGAACACTTTGTCCTTTTTGAGACACTTTCTTCTTCAGTTTTCTAAGACTTCACCCTCCCGATTTTTCTCCTCCTTCTCAATGTTTGTTTCCCAAAACACTGTCCTCTGAAGTCTTCTACCTTCTAGCCACATTCTCTCCCTTGGTGATTTCCAACTGCTTTACCTACTTTTGCTTCTCCAAAAATTATTTTTAAAATTTTACTATAGGGGGTATTGGGGCCACATGTAGCAGTGCTCAGAGGTTCCTGGAGGTTCTTGGGAACCATACATTGCTGTGAATTAAACTGGGATCAGTGTATGAAAGGTCAGTGCCTTAACTCCTATACACTCTGTTCTTATATATTTAAACTTCTCTCTCTCCCACCTTCCCCCACTCCCCCTGCCCATGTTTGTTTTGGGCCACACCCGGTAGTGCTCAGGGCTTACTCCTTGCTCTGCACTCAAGGATCACACTCCTGGAAGGTCTTGGGTGGGTTGGAAGGTCTGGAAGTTCTCCATGTGGGTTGCTGGATATTGAACCCAGGTCAGCTGCATGCAAGGTGAACACCTTACTGGAGAAATTATCTCTCAGTCCCCTCAATTTTTTATTTTGAAAAATTTCAAGCTCACTGAAAAGTGTGATAGGTAGTATATGGACATTTAAATACTTTTACATAAAATTTATCACTTGCTAATATTTTGCCAAGATTCGTGTGTGTTCTCATTCTCTCTTTCTTATTTCTCCCTCAGCTGTAAGTACATTATGTGAAAGCAAGTTTTAACCACCATGACATTACTTTCTAAAATATTTTAGCCTATGGGGCCAGAGGGACTGGAGTGATAGCATAGCGGATAGGGCGTTTGCCTTGCACGCGCTAACCCGGGTTCTATTCCTCCATCCCTTTCAGAGAGCACGGAAAGCTACTGAGAGTATCCTGCCTGCATGGCAGAGCCTGGCAAGCTACCCATGGCATATTCGATATGCCAAAAACAGTAACAACAAGTCTCACAATGGAGACGTTATTGGTGCCCGCTCGAGCAAATCGATGAACAATGGGACAACAGTGCTACAGTGCAGAATGGGGCCAGAGAGATAATAAAATGTATGAGGTGCTTGCCTTGCATGCCGCCGACCCAGGTTCAATCATTAGCACCATAAATGGTTCCCTAAGCCTGCCAGGAGTGATCTCTGAGTGCAGAGCTAGGAGTAAATCCTGACCACAGACAGACAGGTGTGGCCCCAAACATATATACAAATATACAAACACACACACATATATATATATACATACATATATGTCTAAACATTCAAAGTATGAAATATTTTCCTGAATAACTATACTACTATCACTACAGGTGAGGAAAATTAACATTGAATTAATATAATTAATGTAGTATATTTTTCTTTTTTTTTTTTTTTGTAGTTCATATACAATTCCTCCGCCCTCTCGGAGAGCCCGGCAAGCTACCGAGAGTATCTCGCCCACACGGCAGAGCCTGGCAAGCTACTCGTGGTGCATTCCATATGCCAAAAACAGTAACAAGTCTCACAATGGAGACGTTACTGGTGCCTGCTCAAACAAATTGATGAGCAACAGGATGACAGTGATACAGTGATACAGTGATACAGTTCATATAATCTTTTTTTCCCCAAATTTTATTGAATCACCGTGAGATAGTTACAAGCTTTCCTGCTTGGGTTACATTCAAGTTCCTCAAAAATCTCTGGACTATGACCTTTTAGAATCCTTCCCCTCCCTGTTATTTTTTTCATTGAATCACTGTGAAATACACAGTTACAAAGTTGTCCCTGTTGGGCTTCAGTTCTAGCAGTGTTAGAATAATAACAATGTTCATTTCTTCAATGTTCTAACATCCATCCCTCCACCAGTGCACATTTCCCACACTGGTGTTTCCAGTCCCCTCCCAATATCTCCTCCCCGCTCCCCTACCCACAAGCCTCTCTATAAGAGACTCCTTTCTTCTCTCTCTCTCTCTCTCTTCTCTCTGTCTCTGTCCCTATCTCTCTATGTTTCTGTCTCTTTATCTCTGTCTGTCTGTCTCTGTCTCTCTTGCTGTTTGCTGTTCTTTAGTTTTGTTCTCATTTTTGGGTCACGCCTGGCAGTGACAAGGGTTACTTCTGACAGTCCTCAAGGGACCATGTAGTATCAGAGATCACCTCTTATATTAAAAGTATGTGCTCAGCATGTTGAGTTCTTTCTTTGGCCCAGCTTTTCTTTTAAATCCAAGAGCCAACCAATCATTACAGGTCAAGGAGATAGCTCAAAGGGCTAGAGGTATGCTCTTTATGCCCTGGATTTGATTTCTGTACCACATGGTCTCTAGAGTTCCACTGATCCTTGAACACTCCGTAAGGACTTTTCTCCAGGACTGATGGATGTGATGCCAAAATAAAACAAAAACAATAGGGGCTGGAGCGATAGCACAGTAAGTAGGGCATTGCATGTGGCCGACCGGGGTTCGATTCCCAGTTTCCTATATGGTCTCCTGAGCATCGCCAGGAGTAATTCCTGAGTGCATGATCCAGGAGTAACCCCTGTGCAACACTGGGTGTGACCCAAAAAGCAAAAAAAAAAAAAACCCACCCCAAAAAACAACAATAAAAGAATTACATGTTATTTAATCATTATGTACACATATATACACTATGTATAAACATACACATAATGAGGGAGGCTATGCTGGAGATTTAAACTAGGGCCTCCCAGATGCAAGGCATAGGATCTAAGACTGAACCACATTCCATTCCTGGTTATATTTTTCTCCTCTTTCTTTTTCCTTTCTTTCTTTCTTTCTTTCTTTCTTTCTTTCTTTCTTTCTTTCTTTCTTTCTTTCTTTCTTTCTTTCTTTCTCTCTTTCTTTCTTTCTTTCTCTCTCTCTCTTTCTTTCCTTCTTTCTTTCTTTCTTTCTTTCTTTCTTTCTTTCTTTCTTTCTTTCTTTCTCCCTTTCTCTCTTCCTCTTTCTTTCTTTCTTTCTTTCTTTCTTTCTTTCTTTCTTTCTTTCTTTCTTTCTTTCTTTCTTTCTTTCTTTCTTTCTTTCTTTCTTTCTCTCTCTCTCTTTCTTTCTTTCTTTCTTTCTTTCTTTCTTTCTTTCTTTCTTTCTTTCTTTCTTTCTTTCTTTCTTTCCTTCTTTCTTTCCTTCTTTCTTTCTTTCTTTCTTTCTTTCTTTTTCTTTCTTTCTTTCTTCTTTCTTCTTTCTTTCTTTCTTTCTTTCTTTCTTCTTTCTTTCTTTCTTTCTTCTTTCTTTTCTTTCTTTCTTCTTTCTTTCTCCCTTTCTCTCTTTCTCTCTCTCTTTCTTTCTTTCTTTCTTCTTTCTTTCTTTCTTTCTTTCTTTCTTTCTTTCTTTCTTTCTTTCTTCTTCTTTCTTTATTTCTTTCCTTCTTTCTTTCTTTTTTGGGAAACATCTGGTGGTTGAGGACTTACTCTTGTCTTTATACTTAAGGATCAATCCTGACAGTGCTCAGAGGACAATATGTGGTGCCAGGGATCCAACTGGGGCTGGCCTCATACAAGGCCTTAGCCCCTGTACTCTCTGTTGAGCCCATTATTATATTTTCCTCATTTTTTGGGGGGGCTACACATTGTGAAGCTCAGGATTTATTCCTGGGCTTTGAGTTTAGGGATTACTTTTCCACAGTGAACTATGTGGGATGCCATACAAGCAGGCCACATATGAGATAAGCACCCTACCTGTTGTATTGTCTCTTCAGTCCCAATTTCCTAAAAAAAAAAAAAATAAAAACTCAAAATTAAAAATTCAAATTATAGGAGTCTAAGCCTTCAGGGGACTCAGGCCCATTCCTGGAATTGTTTGATGTAAATGAAGACCTGACAGTTCTTTGGGACTACCACTTCAGCAGTGCCTGGTGGCAGAAAGCCTTAAGCAGATAATTCTTCTCCTTCTTCTCCTTCTCCTTCTCTTCTCCTTCTCCTTTCTTCTCTTTTTTCTCCTTCCTTCTCTTCCTCCTCCTCCTTCTTCTTCTACCTCTTCCTCTCCCCTCTCCTCTTCCTCCTTCTCCTCCTCTTTCTCCTCTTCCTCCTCCTTCTTTCTCCTTCTCCTTGTCCTCCTCCTCCTCTTTCTCTTTCTCCTCTTTCTCCTTCTTTCTCCTCCTCCTTCCCCTTCCCCTTTTTTTCTCCTTTCTTTTCCCCTCCCCTCCTCCCTCCTCCTCCTCTCCTCCTTCTTTTTGTCTTGTCACCTCCTCCTCTTTCTTCTTTACTTCCTTCTCCCCCTCTCCTTCTTTTTCTTCTTTGTGTTCAATTGGAGATTGAACCCAGGATCTTACACATGCAAGACAGTGTGTGTCGTGCCACCAAGCCATATCCCTGGATTTTCCTTCTCATTTTTTCTCCCCACAACATTGGTTGTGAAACACTTGGGAAAGAGATGGGGGGGTGGGTATGTGTTAGTCCTATTTTGGGTGGTAATAACAAAATGCCTTTGATCAGGTGACTTAAATAACAGAAATTTGGTTTCATAGAGCAGACTGGGATATCAATAATCAAGATGCTAATCACTTGTATCACTTGTATCACTTGTCATCCTGTTGTTCATCGATTTGCTGGAGCGGGTGCCAGTAATGTCTCCGTGCATCCCTATCGCGTGCTAGTGTTGCCCACTGGCATCTGCTGGCTCCAGGAATGAGAATAGCCTCAAACTGTTCATTCAGGGTTTTGATGAAGAAGTCTGACCATCTTGTAGGTGGGCGGCCACGCGTTCCTTTGACATCCCATGGAATCCAGTCGGTAACAGCTCTAGTCCAGCAGTTGTCTCTAAATCACATTATGTGTCGGCCCATCTGATTTTCAACACCTTGGCAAAACAGACAGCGTCCCTGATTCTTGACTGTCGACGGAGGTCGGAACTCTGGATTCTTTCTCTCACTTGAGTGAAACGTGATATTCCAAGCATAGCTCTTTTGATTCCTCTTTGGGAAACCCGGATAGTGTTCTCATCCTGTTTTCGTAGGGTCCAGGTATCTGAGGCATATGTTAGTGCAGGAAGAACGGTGGAGATGAAAAGGTGTGCCCAGAGCCAGAAGTTCTTCATCCTCTTAACCATTTCTTCAATGCTCTTGAAGGCGTTCCACGCTGCTCTCTTCCTCCTAGGCAGTTCAGGTACCGGGTCATGTGTCATGTTAAGTTCTTGATGTAGGTACACATAACTACCACATTCAGAGAAGATTCAGCTGCAGTCCGACCTTTCCACACTCATGGTCGAAGTCGGCCAGCATTCGTGCCGCTTGGCTGATATTTGGTGTTATTAGAATAATGCCATCAGCAAAGCAGAGGTGGTGTAGTTGCCGACCTATCTTCATTTCCATTCCTTCCCATTCCAGTTGAAGAGTTTCACTGAAGAGTTTTGGTGAAATGGTATTGCCCTGTCGAACCCCTCTCTTTACGTTGATTATCACTTCCTTGTAGAATGGTGAGATCCTGGTGGTGAATCCGTAATACAGCTCATGGAGGATCCTGATGTACTGAGTTGAACGCCCTATTTGCCTAGGGCTTCGATGACGACTCCAGTCTCAACAGAATCAAAGGCCTTCTTTACTTTTTTTCTTTTTTAAAAAATTTATTTTATCCTTTAATTAGTGAATCACCATGAGGATACAGATACAGATTCACACATTTTCGAGCTTGTTTTTCCCTCATACAATGTTCACAAACACATCCCTCCACCAGTGCCCATTCTCCACCACCAATAAGCCCAGTATCCCTCCCACCCCCCAGTCCCATCTCCCCCCCACCCCACCCTGCCTTTGTGGCAGGGCATTCCCTTTAGTTCTCTCTCTCTCCAATTGGGTGTTGTGGTTTTCAATAGGGGTATTGAGTGGCCATTGTGTTCAGTCTCTAGTCTACTTTCAGTATGAATCTTCCTTCCCAGGCAGGATCTCCAACCACATTTTACTTGGTGTTCCCTTCTCTATCTGAGCTGCTCAAAGGCCTTCTTTAAATCAATGAACATTAGACAGAGTGGCATCTTGAACTTTCGAGAAACCTCAATGAGCTTGGTTACTGTGTGGATATGGTCGATTGTGCTAATAGATGCTAAGATGCTAATAGGCTATATATATGTATATATTACTGTTTTACTGTTTTTGGCATACTGAATATGCCACGGGGAGCTTGCCAGACTCTGCCGTGTGAACAGGATACTCTCGGTAGCTTGCTGGGCTCTTCAAGAGGAAGAACCAGACTATAAGAGGTCACGCTTATGATGGGGCTCATTCCCCTGATCTGAAAGAGCCTCCAATATGGCATCTCCATACCTTCTCACTGATCTTATTTACCTTTACTTGTGCCTTTTTCTATAAAGCATTCCACATAGCAACCAGAAATAAGGTTTTTGAAAGTGTAAATTGAATCCTATGTCACCTGTTTTATCTCTTTATTTTGGGCTACACCCTATAGTGCTCAGGGCTTACTCTTAGCTTGCCTGTTTATAAGTCTCTGATGGGACTTAGCCAGAGAGATCATATAGATACTAAGGCATCTCCTTAGCTGACCCCAGTCAATCTCAGCACCCCATTGTCCCTTGAGTAGGAACAGGATTCAATCCCTAGTGCAGAGCTGGGAGAAGCTCCAAGCACCATTTGGTCTGGCCAAAATTAAAAAAAACAAAGCAAGAAATGGATAAAACTCTCAGATGGCTTCCAATAATAAATGGAATAAAATCCATGTTAAAGACAACCCACATCAAATTACTTATGTTAGGCTCCATGTTACCAAACTAGGACATGATTTAATTACAATTTTGCCTTGCTTTTAAGTTAGTCAGTCAGGACTCATTTAATCAGTACTAGTAGATAATCTATCCAAGGGACTCTTGCCATACTTGAAAGGAAAGTGACTTCGTCATAAGCAGCCTGCTTATTGGTCTCTTTTTTTAAATTGATATTCCTTTCTACTATCAGCCTTCTATTTTGTACAGCTCCTTGCAATTTCCTTTCTATCTGCTGGATTACAATTCATATATTGTTGAATAAAGTTAATAATATCTTTAAAATTTTTAGTCAGTTAAAATTTTAATATAGACCACAACTTAGTTTCTTCTTTTTAGCTTTAATGTCTTCCAGGATTTGAGCCTTGCCTACCTCTCCAGTTCTTTCCCATCACTCCAGCTCTCATTTAATCCTGCCTAGTCATCATGACTTTCTTTTGTCTCTCGAATATGTATGCTTGTAATACACTCAACAATTTTAATAAGTGTCTCTTTCTTTTGCAAGAGTACTTCCTCTTCCTCATCTTCCCATGATGCCAGCCATTTTTTCAACACAGAGAGACTCTTCTCCATCTCTATTATTCTAGTTAATTTTATTCAAATGCATAAGAAATCAAATATATATAGCAGGGCCAGAGTGATAATACAGTGGGTAGAGTGTTTGCCTTGCACACGGCCAACTCAGGTTCGGTACCCAGCATCCCATGTGGACCCCTAAGCAATGCCACGATTAATGCCTGAGTGCAGAGCCAGGGGTAATCCCTGAACATCACCAGGTGTAACCCCTCCAAAAAAGCAAACAAATAAATAAAATATACATAGCTAATAAAATATAAAAAGATTCCATAACTGATACTCTGATAATTTCAGAAAATGCTTATTAAAATGAAATTGGAGCTAGAGAGATATTTCCAAGGGCTGCAGTACATGTGTGTGGTGTGAGGCCCTCTTATGATTTCTGGTAGTACACAACTCCCCAAGCATCACTTGGGTATCCTGAGGGTCCTCAGCACAGCTGACCCTGAGAAGCACCACATTGTTGGGTCTGAGCAGCTAGTTATCAGGCCTAGTACCACCAGGCCTAATATCACCTGGAGTGGCTCCTCAATTCCCCTCCCAAGCGCTGTGGGGAATCTCCTGCCAAATGACATGAATACATAATCTTTTGCCCATCAGATTAGCAGACAGATTTATAAAAATAGTATTGAAAGAATAAACCTAAGTTAATTATGTTCATACACTACTGACTGAAATATACGTTGATGTGATATGTTTTATTCTTTTATTTGTTTACTTTTTTGCCATGCCTTGTTGTGCTCAAAGATTACTCTTAACTTTATGGTCAGGGATTACTCCTAGCAAGTCTTGGGGGACCACAATCGGAACTAGTGATTTGAGCCAGGATCAGCTTGCATGCAAGGCAAGTATCTCTCCATGATCCTGATAGAACAAATTTTTAAGATAACTTGTCAGTAGCTATAGTAAAAAAAAAGTGATCATGATCTTTGATTTAATAATCCCAAGTGCATAGGTTAAAGCTGGAGAGATTGTGGGCAAGGCATATACCATGCATGTAGCCAACATGGAGTTGATCTGACACCATATATGATCTTCCCAAGCCTTGCCAGAAGTGATCCTCAGCACTGCTAGGTGTGACTCCAATAACAAAAACAAAACCAAAGTGCATAGATTAAGTCTTCTGGAATACCACTCATAACTATGTAAACATAAATGCATGTTCCTAGCACTAGTATAAGTAATAAAAGGCAGTAATTTATCTATTTACCAAAATAGAAAACTATGTGGTGCTTAAAAAAATTAATCAGGGACCAGAGAAATACTATGGGGTAAGGCACTTGTCTTCCATGTGGCAGACCCAGATTCTATCTCTGGCACTGTGTATGGTTCCCCAAGCACTGTCAGAAGCGGTTCCTGAGCACAGAACCAAGAGGAAGCCCTGAGAACACTGGTATGGACCCAGAACTCCCCCACCCCAAATGAATTAGCCATATATTATTATATATTATATATAGTATATATACTATACTATCAAGGAAAAAAAGCAATTTCAAAATAATATGCAAAGAAGAATAAGCATTGCAAATCATATTACCTCAATAAAATTAATATACAAATACTTGTGAGAAAGATGAAAAAGAATATCTGCAACATGATTGATTATATATACGTAAGGAAAATAAAATATGTACATGTTTCTGCATGGTCATAGAATTAGAGAATAATGTCTGAAAGGTACATGTTAAGCTAATAGAAGTGACTTGCCCTTTTATCATTAATGGGGAGGAATATTGGGTTGTGTGTGTTTTGGAAGGGAAGAGAAGTTAAGGGAGCATTTTCTTTCCCTTTATTTTAAAATATTTTAGAGCTAGAATTTTAAGATAATTTTTAAAATATTAAACAAGAAAGTAAGGGAGGGTAACTTTGAAGATAGTGTTAGAAATTCATGAATACAATTCAGTTGCCAATTGAAAGAAACTGATAACCATGGAAGTGGAGTGATATTTGCTTAGATCAGCAATGACATAAAAAAAAATGTATATGCTTTGCAGTCAAATGGACTTGGTTTTCAACCCTCGTCCTTCCATTTAATATGCCACTAGGGCAAGTCATTTAACCTTTCTGGGGCAATGAATGGAAACTTCTTTAAAGGGCTATTATGAGAATTCAAATTACACAGGTAAAAATATCTTTGTAAAGAAATGAGATAAAAGTCCTGGCCCCACAACCCATCTTGGAGAGAAGCTGCTGCAGACCCAAATCTAATAGAGACATCATGGTGCTGAATCATCCTAGTGACACAGCCTTGGGAATCGCAGCCACAAATGCAGCCTTGCGACTTTGTTCACAGTACTGACAGTTCTGTAGGAACACAGAAAATTAGATGGGATTGTTTTGTAGAAACCCACTAAACTCAATTCACTGTATCACTATATCACTGCCATCCCATTGTTCATCAATTTGCTCGAGCGGGCGCCAGTAGCGTCTCCATTCGTCCCTGTCACATGCTAGTGTAGCCTGATGGGGGGCTCTTTCAGGATCAGGGGAATGAGGGCCATCATTATTACTGTTTTTGGCATAGTAAGTATGCCACGGGTAGCTTGCCAGGCTCTGCTGTGCGGGCGGGCTACTCTCAGTAGCTTGCCAGGCTCTCCTAGAGGGATGGAGGCTTTTGGGGTGGCCTCTAATCACCTTTACAGGTGTTCCCAGTCTACCGAATGTAAGCTTTTGGTCGACTGGCATGTTGTAATGATATGCACACTGGCAAACACACACCTGGCTCTGTCTCTGGGCATCACCTGGGACATCTATGGCCTCAGGTTGATCTCCTTGAGGTTGATGGAGTGCACCCGGAGGTTGTTGAACAGTTGGGAGAGCAGGACCCTATCACGAAGGGTCTATGCCAGGTCAGACACCTGCACTGAGTCCCAGGTCACCCAGTGGTTGGCTGACAGCACCCCAGTGTGAATGAGCCACTGCGTGAACTGCTGCCCACAGCTCTAGGTCCGATGGCGCTGCGGCCACTGCCATGCTTTCTTCGTGCCCCGCTGATGCCATTCTGTTCGAATCTTGCAAAACAGCTGGCGATGTCCATCAGAAACCACGCATAGAGTTCCAGCAGGGATCATGCGTAGAGTTCCATGCCTGGTGTGCTGAGCTGCACATTGTCTAAGGCGAGATGGTGGGCCGGGTTCGGGAGAGCATGAGGAGTTTGGGCGTCATAGTTGCCATCTTGCCTCCAATCAAATATGGTGTGGTAATTATGGAAAATGAGTAGGGAGTGTCTTCTGATGTGTCACGTGGCCAATTAGAGCCACTAAACTCGATTAGAGAAAATAATAGCACAGAAGGCTCAACTAACACCTAATAGTTTAGCAAATCCTTGGACAATAACTTTAGCAACAATATCCTGAGATATTTGTCATGATAAGCAATATAAAGTAAGCTATATTTGTGCCTGCTGAGGGGGGGTGGCACGGGTGTTCAGGAGATAAGTTGGGACCTTGGTGGAGGGAAAGTCACACTAATGGCAGGATTGGTGTTGGAATACTGAATACTTAAAATGACTGTATTATGAACAACTTTGTAAATCATGGTGCTTGAAGCTTTAAAAGAGGGGGAGGGAAAGAAATGAGAAAGCTGGGGAGATAGCTCAAAGGATTGGAGGGCATGTCTGGTCTGCAGAGCCTACCAATTCATCCACCCAGCCCCTCATGGTCTACTAAGAACTGCCAAGTGTAGACCTGGTGGCCTTCAGCACGGCTATGCCCAAGCTATACAACATCACAGGGCCTGAGCATTTGGTTGGCTGGTGGGCTGAGTGTCACTGAGAGAGGCCGTTGGGTCCCTGAGCACTGATTGAGAGATTCCTCTCCCCTTAAAAAAAGTAAAGAGGTAAAGGCACAGAATTGTATGACAAATATTTAACCAGTAGACTATACATGGCATCAACAAGAATTCCTTATTATTTGCTCCATATACTCCTAGTACTATTTGGTTATTATTTTGCTGTGTTTTGGGTCATACCTGGCAGTGCTCAGGACTTAATCCTCTGTGCTCAGGGGTCACTCCTGTGCTCCGGGATCAAACTGGGGTTGGTCACATTTAAGGCAAAAGCCTTACCACCTATACAATCTCTCTGATCCTCTTATTTGTTAATTAATTCACTCATTGAGTAAGTATGTATTGAATACTTCTTAAGTTAGGCAGCTTACATATATTAGAGAAAGAGACAAAAACTAGTTAGCTAGCAACACAGCCCTGGAATTTAGCATACATACAATGAAACTAATCTGATTTCCAGCTCTATCATTTAACTAGCCCTGTGACCTTGAATAAGTTATGTTACTAACCTTCTTGGTTTCACCATCTATAAAGTGGGTTGACTGGGCTGGTGAGATAGTAAAATGAATAGGGTGCTTGCTTTGCACATAGCTGACCATAGCTGACCTGGGTTCAATTCCCAGCACTAAATATGGTCCCTAAAGTCCCATGAAGAGTGATCCCTTAATGCAGAGCCAGGAGAAAGTCCTGAGAACATCTAGGTATGGCCCAAAACAAACGAACAAACAAACAAACAAAACAAAATGGTTCACAACAATCTCCCCAGAAAATCCTCCTGAAAAAATTCTTAGGACAACTAAAAGAGAATTAGTACAGGGATAAGGTCTCAGAGAGACCAACTCAGGTTCAATCCCCTGCACCACATAAGGTCCCTTAGTACCTCCACTATGATCTTTGACAACTGTTCAAAAACAAACAAAGGGATTAAGTAAGTCGCTACAAGGGTAAAGTACTTTGCTCAACAGAAATATATTTGTGTATCAGGACATTAGGGTGCTTGCCTTGCTTGTGGCTTACCTGGGTTCGGCCCCTAATCCCCGGAACACCATATGATCTCCTGAGGCTTGGCAGGAGTGATCCCTAAGTGCAGAGCCAGGAGTAAGTCCTGAGCACTCTTGGGTGAGGTCCAAAAAACAAAAAGAAAAAAAGATACACTTGCATATCGAGAAAATTATATTAATTACATAATAATTTATCCTTCTTTGTATTATCAATCAACAAGTAATATGACAATGGAAAAACTACCTGGTCAACAAAAGTAATTTACTCTCAAAGAAGTGATTTTTTTTTAGTCTTGTAATTAAAAGAATTTTTTTTATTAAAACACTGTTATTTACCAAATTGTCCATAATACAGTTGTTTCAGGCATTAAATGTTCTAACTCTAGTCTCACCACTAGTGTGACCTTCTCTCCACCAATGTCTCCAATTTCCTCCCCACTGCTGCAGCTGCCCTCTTAGCAGGCACAATCAAATTTACTTCTATTGTTTATTACCACACAAAGGCAAATGGATTTACCAGAACTTGGGTCAATAAAAGTCAATTTGTGATAATTACTGCATCTCACAATGGTGTTATTGAAATCATTGTCTGAGGATTTATTCGGCTTATTGTTATTAGTTGAGCATTCTGTGCTATTGTTTTTGCTCACTGACTTTTGTGGTCTACACAACTTTCCCATCAGATTTACTATGATCCTACTGGGCTGACAGTACTATAAAATGTGGAGGTGTGTGGAGACACATAAGATCTATGGAGCTGAAGTGATTTGGTGGCTTGGCAGCTTCAAGATGTTCACTTGTGGAGCTGGGCTGCTTCTAAGTTCAAGGGTGCCAGGTGAGGCTGCGGCTGTTATGAGTTGAGGCAGTAAATGGAATCTGCCTGCTGCCTTTGAGAAGGCCTTGAGTTTTCAGCCTGGACCTGTCTAGCTGGGAAGATTCAGCAGCACATTTCCCCCCACACCCCCCGCAGATGAGTTATGTAGTCTTGGAACTTTATCCAGAGTACAGAAAAGAACAGTTGTGTCTGGCATTGGATATATAGGAAATCTCGGCTCTGGATCTCTAGGAATAACTTCGAAGATTGACTTCTAAGGTCCAGAGGTCCTCTTCATGGAATCTACCAAAATAGGAAAAACTGAGTAAATGGAGATAGAAAAGAGGATGCAAACATAAATGTGTCATAATTATACAACTAGCGATAGCACAGCAGTAGGGTTCACCTTGCACGCGGCTGACCCGGTTCGATTTCTCCACCCCTCTTGGAGAGCATGGCAAGCTACCAAGAGTATCTCACCCACATGGCAGAGCCTGGCAAGCTACCCGTGGCGTATTCGATATCTCAAAAACAGTAACAAGAAGTCTCACAATGGAGATGTTACTGGTGCCCGCTCGAGCAAATTGATGAGCAATGGGATGACAGTGACAGTGACAGAATTATGCAACTACTTGTGTAAGGGTAAAGTACTTTATCTTTAAACCCTTCTCACATGTTAGGAGGCTGGCCTATTGTTACCATTTTAGAGAGAAATAAACAGGATCTCAAAGAAGTTTAAGTTAAAAAAGATCAGGGATTAATCTTCAGCACTGTATATAATTCCCTGAGCACCACTGGGAGTGATCCATAAGCACTTCAGGGTGTGACCCAAAACAACAATAACAACAAAACATATTCTGGGTCATAGGCTACGCTGTGCTATAATAGCCAGAACTTCTGACTCAGTCTGAAGATCTTTTCTGGATATCAATCTGCATTGTCAGAACATAAGAGAAGTAATCCTTAGTTTGCAGTACTTTTCTGTATATTTGTGGCTTAGGAGAGGGACAGAGAAAGGGTTAAGAGTACCAATTATCATCAACCATTATTTTCCCTTTACAGGTCATAGGTGGGAAAGGTAGCTGCTACTGACCAAATGAACCAGGGGATAATAAAAAAGAGAGGGACCGGTTGAGGTATTATGGCAAAGGTAACAGGGGGCTTAATTCAGTTGGCTCATTCTGGGAACCCTTAGGAAGTCAGCATCAAGTCTCATGTGTCAGAAACAGACAGGGACCCAGTGGTAGAGCTTCTGAATTTTATCCTTCCTCATTATTTGCACCAAAGCCTGTCATTTTTGTTTTGGGGGGGCTTGGAGGGGTTGGGGGCACAACTGGCGATGCTCAGGGGTTACTCCTGACTCTGCACTAAGGAATCATTCCTGGGGATCATATGGGATACTGGAGATTGAACCCGGTTGTCCATGTGCAAAGCAAGCACCCTACCTCACTCCAATTCATTTTTTTCTTCCCCCCATACCTTTTTCTGATATTTTCATGCACTTTGCACATGCTTTTAGATTCCTTATTGCTCAAGGCTCCACCTGTTTCAGCTGGTCAGTTTCTCTTTGCAAGCAATGGTGCCAGGAACAAACACAATAAACATTGCTGATGTAATTCGGCCAGAGTAAAGTACAGGAGAAATATCACCTCCTGCAATCCATACTCTGTGACTTTGCTTTTCAGTAGTTGTATCACACTTGCTCATTTTACACTTAATGAGCAAATACTGCAAATCTTTCTCAACTAACAACATCAAATTTGTGCTTCCCAGATTCATATTTCATCTAAATGGGTCCAGATTAAGAAATAATACACTGCTAAATTTTAAATTATTGGTAAATGAAATGTAACATTTCCAATGGCCTACAAGGTAGACTTTTAGATGTTCTCTTTTTGTGGGGTGAGGATGGTTTGGGCCACATGCAGAGATGCTCAGAGGTTAATCCTGGCTTTGCACTCGGAATTATTCCTGCTGGTGCTCAGGGAACCATGAGATTCTGGGGATCAAACCTGGGTAAGCAGCGTGTAGGGCAAGCACCCACTTCACTGCTACTATATCTCAGGCCACTAGATGCTCTCCTTAATCTTTTCTTTTTTTTTTTTTGCTTTTTGGGTCACACCCGGCGATACACAGGGGTTACTCCTGGCTCTGCACTCAGGAATTACCCCTGGCAGTGCTCAGGGGACAATATGGGATGCTGGGAATCGAACCCGGGTTGGCCGCGTGCAAGGCAAACGCCCTATCCGCTGTGCTATTGCTCCAGCCCCTCTCCTTAATCTTATATCCCTCTCTCCTATATCCGGAACCACTGTCATGACTTCTATACCACTGTTTACTGAATTTTAATTTACTATGTATGCAAAATATTTCCTTTTGGGCTAAAAATACAGTTCTGTGGGTATGGTGCTAGCCTTGCATAAGTTTGACTTGGGTTCAATCACTAGCACCACAATATGGTCCCTAAAGACGCTCCCTGAGACAGAGCAAGGAGTAAGCCCTGAGCCCTGCCAGATGTGGTCCCTGGCATCACCACCCACAGATTTCTACTTATCTCTTTTGTGGCTTAATATAAATGGAATCATGAGATATATATTACCTCATAATTTCTCTCAAAATTATTTTTTGTGAGATTAGTTTCTGCTGAATATGTGGTTGTAGGGTTTTTATTTGTTTGCAAGCCACACTCAGCAATGCTCATGGGTTACTCCTAGCTCTCAGAAATTACTCCTGGTGGTGCTAGGAGGACCATATGTGATGCAGGGGATCAAACTTGGGTCAGGTTTATGCAAGGCAAACACCCTACCGCTGTACTATCACTCTGGCCCTGTAGTGGTAGCATATTTATTTACTTTGTTGTGAAGCATTCCATTGAATATTTAAAAACATATTCTGTTGGACACTCTAGCTGTCATTTATTATATTATGAACAGAAAACTCGAATATTTTTGTTGTTTTCTCCTGGGGCACATATGCAATGTAAATGACATTATTTCATGTATTTAAATCTAATTCCCCAATTTCCTTCAGAATTTAAGAATTATTAATCTTTATACTTAATACAGATTTGGGGATCAAAGCCATAATACAGCAGATAGAGTGCTTGTTTTGCATGCATCCTATTCGGGTTCTGTCCCTGGCCGCATATATGATCCTCCAACTACCACCAGGAGTGATCACTGAGCATAGAGTCAGGAGTAAGCCCTAAGCACCACTGGGTATAGCCCAAAACCAAAAATAAATTTTTTTGATCATACAATAATTTTCCTTAGACCATGTACCTAGGAGTACAATTTCTGGTTTTTTGAGTTTGCCCACAAAGTATGAAAATGGAAATGCGGCCAGAGTAATAGTACAACAGGCAGAGAACTTGCCTTCCACTCAGCCAATCTGGGTTTAATCCCCTCACCCCATATGGTCCCCAGAGCCCCACCAGGAGTGATATTTGAGTAAAAAGCCAGGAGTAAGCCCTGAGAATTGCCAGGTATAGTGCCAAAAGCAAGCATACAAAAAAAGTATGTGACTTTTCTGCTTTGTTTTGGGAAATTAGGGCCTACTCCTGGCTCAGTGTTCATAGGATATTTCCTGTGGTGCTCAGGGGACAGTATCAGAAATGGAACCCAGGCCTCCTATGTACAAAGCATGCTTTCCAGACCTTTGAGCCATCTTCCAAACCCCCTAAGTGTTTATAACTTTCGCATGCTCCTAGTTTCAAAGTTGCTTTTTCCACCACTTCCTTGGCAGGGAGAGCTCTAAGATTTCAAAGCAGCATCCTGATTGTTTTTCAGTAACCTTGTTTAAGGGCCAGATTTTAAGCACCATTAAAAAAAATTAAACATTTTTACTTAATTTTTATTTATTTGGTAGTGGGGTGTGCGTGTGTGTGTGCGTGCGTGTTTGTGTGTGTGTGTGAGAGAGAGAGAAAAAGAGAGAGAGAGAGAAAGAGAGAGAGAGAGAAAAAGAGAGAGAGAAAGAGAGAGAGAGAGAGAGAGAGAGAGAGAGAGAGATATGTTTGGGCTGCACCTGGTGGTACTCAGAACTTACTCCTGGTTCTGTGCCAGGTTCTGTACACCTGGTGTTGGCTGCAAGCAACCAGCCCAGGGTTCGAATATTGCCCTTCAAACCTCATTTTATCAGTGGCAGTCTCTCTTGCCTTTCAAGTCCCATTTCATCAGTGGCAATAAATGTGCCTCTTACCCACTGAAAGGAGCCCTCTCTACAACTATCTTTATGATTCCTAACCCATGTTAATCATCACAACAAAGCAGAGGATGCACTGGTTGTACTACACTCCACGGAAGTCTCATTTCCAAGCATGACCAGGAAAGTCATCCAGAGATAAAACGATTCTGCTTGCTCTCTCAAACACATATCAGTCCTCGGAAGCTATTGTTATTATTAATATTATTATTGGTTTTTGGTTTTTGGGTCACACTCAGGTATGACAATGCTCAGGGTTACTCCTGGCTCTGCACTCAGGAATTACTCCTGGCGGTGCTCAGGGAACTATATGGGATGCTGGGGATCGAACCCATGTCAGCCGCATGCAAGGCAGATGCCCTACCTGCTGTACTATTGCTCTGGCCCCTGGAAGCTATTATTAATTACTAAAAAAAACTCAAGTCTATACACAGTACCTCTCCAATGTTAGCAGGATTAGTGGCAAAGCACAAACAGGTGCAATATATCTAAATTATCTAAAATTAATGGGGGCCAAAGAGATAGTACAATGGTAAGATGCTTGCTTCACATGTGGCTGAACCAGCTTTGATCCCTGGCATGCCAAAAGGTCCCTTGAGTCTACCAGCAGTGATCCCTGACTGCAGAGCTAGGAATAACACCCTGGTACAGCCAGTTATGGCCCCCCCAAAACAAAATATAAATAAATTCAAAACTAGGACTGAAGAGATAGTTCAGATGTTAAGGTGCTTGTGTTGTATATGGCTGATCCTGGTCAGATTCCTAGCATGGCATATGGTAACCCAAGCACTGCCAAGGGTGACTCTGAGCACAGTGCTAGGAATGGCCCCTGAACACTGCTGGGTTTGGACCCCAGACCCAATCCCGTCCCAAATTAAAAATCTCTCCAATCACTGGTTTGGTGTGTTTCTGTGTGTGTGTGTGTGTGTGTGTGTGTGTGTGTGTGTGTGTGTGTGTGTGTGTGTGTGATAATGGGGAGGACTGAATCCTCATTCATTAGCCCTGCTTTCTGTGCTCTGGCAGGCAATGCAGTGCTGCTTAGCAAGTTGGGCTTTATATAACCTTCAGTGCTATCTGGGACCATGCAGAGATGAAATAGAACTCAGGACCCCTACAAGCAAGAGCTCCAGCCCCGATAACCTTAATATACTATGTCTCTATCTTGACAAATATATTAATCTTTAATTACAAGGAAGATAAGTTTCCAACTTTGAATTTTTGGATCTCTCAGATTCATACTTTTCCATGAAGTAGTGGGGAGAGCCTCTGCCCTGATGGACGGCTGACCCACCGTCAGTGTCTTCTTTTCCAACTTGTGTTCTGCATCAGCAGTCTATAGACAGAGCAGCTTAAATGCCCAAGAGTGATGACACCTTCCCCAAACACAACTTCTCCTTAGTTAGTTTTAGGATGCCCACACTCGATGTTGGAGAGAATGGATCAGAAATATAGGCCAGGGCCTATTTGGGAGCATTTGGGAAGGTATTCTGGTCACGGGTCCCCCAGAACTAAGTCCAAACTGAGGGGTATAGGGGTACATCCCTGGGCCCCAGTGGACTCTCACGCTGGGAAGAGTGTGGCCTGAGTTCCTAGAGTATGGGGCTTAGGGTCAGTAGCTCTTTTGTTTATCTAGGTATTAGGACAGTACAGCTTTCATATCACTTTCATATCACTGTTTCCTCCTCATGATTGCAGAAACTGTGTCTGGCTCTAAGCCCAACATTTACACAGACACTTTCAAGTCACATTGGAAACACTTCCTTACCCTTTTTCTCACAAAACAGTTTCTTGTCTGTTATGCAGATGAACGTCCCTAAGTCCAGTGAGTTAAATGACTCGCCCAAGGTCACACAGCCAGACTGGGCACAGGCTGGCCTTACCCTAAATTCACCCTCGGGCCTTCTCCTGAGGTCTTTCATTTTTATTTCCTCGCTCGTGGGCTGGGCTGCAATGACCCAGAGCTGCCTCTCCAGAAGGCGAGGGCTTTCCCGCCGCCCTTGCCCCCCGCCCGCCAGACCCAGCCTCTCCGCAGCGATCCCCCAGCCCTGCGCGGCTCCTCCCCACCGATCCCAGCCCGCAGCGCTCCGGTCCCGGGCGAGGCCCCGCCCCTGCCCTCAGGGCGACGTCACGTGCCGCCCCATCCCCCCGCGCTTGCGCACTGCTTATTTCCCGCTGTCAGGATGAGGAGGCGGAGGTCGGCGCTCGGGTCCGTCTCTGCCCGCGGCTGTGGCGGCGCCGACGGCTCCAGCCTTAGCGGTTCTTCCTTAGGTGGCGGCGGCGGCGGCTCGGTCGGCGTTTCTTCCGCCAGCTGAGTCCGCTGGAGCCCGGGTCGCCGCTTCTCCGCCCATCCTCGCTCCCCGAGGCGGGCCGCCTGGTCATGGCGCAGCCGGGCCCGGCTCCTCAGCCTGACGGTGAGGCGCCCACCATGGCAGGCGCGGCGGGCGCGGCCTCCGGGCGGCGGGAAGGGCGCGCGCGGCTCCCGGGGGGACCCACCGGGCGGAGGCCGGCGCGCGCGGGCGGCCGCCGCGGGGGAGGGGGCGGCCGCGGGGGGAGGGGGGAGGGCAGGAGCCGGGGAGCTCGGAGGGCGAAGTGCGGGGGGGAGCGGGGGGGGGCACCCGCACGTGGCTTCTGCCCAGGGGGAGGATGAAAATCGGGAACATGTGCGATCTTCGATAGAGAAAATGATTTTTGTTTAGGTGTTGGGGTGTGAGCCCCCGTCTCCGCCCCAATCCGTGTCACAGAGCTCTGTGCGCCCAGTTTTGTGGTTAAAACTAATTGGGTCAATAACTGATCCCCACGAATAACTGGATTGAGCAGCCTCCCGAGGTTGGGAGAAGGGCTTAGTGGTACGTGCGGGGCCTAGGCGTCTGGAGGAACCGAGGAACTGGATCCCTCATCAGCAAGCTCTCGGCAAATTTCTTGACCTCTTTTGGACTACAAAATACTATGAACATTGTCACTCATGAAAAGGACTCGATTCATGCCTTTCTATTCATTGTATCAGCATAGACAGAAATACACATAATGTTACTAATTATGGGGCCGTTTGGGTATAATGAAAAGGTTGAGGTCAAGAAAGCGCTTGTCTTCCATAACATTTTTATTTCTGGTAGTAAAAATGAGCCCTACTCTAAATAATCCAGTTTGGCAGACTTCTTCATGACCCTCTGGGAGTGGTTTGAATTCTGCTTGAGAGATTGAACTGCATTCTTACAGATTTGCTACCTGGGGTTGTGTTGGAATGACTAGACTTGGTCTTTGTTAAGATCCTACTGTATCTAATTGAGAAAGGTTTTTTTTTTTTTAATAAGTATTTCTATATACATTGTGTTTGCTTAGTATCTTTAAGTGGGAGTAGAATATTGGGGTATGTATATAGCACTGGGCACACAGTGACCACTTAAAAACTTGTCTTTCTCAAGGATTCTCTTAAAATAGCGTTTCATGAAAACCGTACTCTTTCCTTTGAGGAACCTGAAACAATGCTGTTAGACATACGGGCTAGTTACTTTCTTGGAAGTACATTCCAAAGCCTGTTGGCCTCTAGTTTTAGGTTTTGTTGCATTACTTAGGCTGCATTGGTGAAGGCTCCTGGAATTGTTTAAGAATATGTTTGCTATACCTGTTCCCCAAAGGAAAACGGAGGCATTTCTAGTGTGTTTATCAGAGAGAGGAAACTCATTTTTTTAGGCTACATTTTTATTCTTACCTGCATTTGGTGTCAGGGAAGAAAACTTTGGTTTCCCACAAACCCCTCATTGTTACTAGAACAGAGGCAGAATACATGGTGCTCTAGTGGCCTCTGGTTCTGCTTTTCAGTGGTAGGCATTCCTAATTGACTGCCACCTTCTCTTGAGTTGTATGGAAACAAAGGTCTAGGGCAGTACAGGTGACATGACAGGCTGAATCAAAATTCCCTGCCTCTTTCAAGATTGGAAGTGGTCTTTTTTTTTTTTTTTTTGGTAAATAGGCAGAAGTGACTAAGCACTTGAAAGAGGCTAGGAAAAACTAGGTTCAGGAAATCTTGTAGTCTTGCTATTCTTAGTACAGGTTTATTTCCCCTTTTTTTCAAATCCTGTGAATCTACTGAGATTTAATTTACATAGATTGCCGTCTTTATTTTGAAATAATAGAGTAATTGAGAAACCGCTCCCACTCTTTAGGAATGGAGAAAGAATTTGGTACACTTGAGTGCTTTTGTCCATGTATTAGAAGTTCATCTTGGGGATAATAGTTTTTCTCTTTGGATGAAATTGTATAGTTACCTAACACTTTTGTTTCAAGTATCCTTCAGTCTCTAACTTCAAGTTGTTGCAAGGAACATGTATATAGCTCAATATAGAGAACTTGTCTTGGATTTTGTGAGGTCCTTGGTTCAGTGATGCTCAGCACTGAAAAACAAAACTATTGCTGAGTTCTGCTGATTCATTTTTTGTTTTTGGGCCACATCTGGTAGTGCCGGTGTGTGTGTGTGTGTGTGTGTGTGTGTGTGTGTGTGTGTGTGTGTGTATGTGTGTGTGTGTGTGTGTGTTTGTCTGTGTGTGTCTGTGTATGGTAGAAAAGATGTCTTCTAGCCTATCATCAAAGCCATCTCCCAATCCTTAGCTGTTTCATTCTTTTTTTTACTTGATCTTGCTTTAAGTGCATTTTAGAAGCAGTTATCTGTGTTCATACTGTTTTCTTTTCCTTTAAAAAAAGTGTTTTTCATGGCAATTTGGTAGATTAAGAATTGATTTATGTACAAATTAAAAAGTTGGTGGTGTGTGTGTGTGTTTGGGGGGTGGAGAGTTTCAGGCCACACCAAGTGATGCTCTGGGGCTACTTCTTGCTCAGACTCTTAGAGTGGGAGAGGAACAGGCAGAGTTGGGAATTGACCTGGGGTTGGCTGCATGCAAGACAAAATTTCAGGGGACCTTGTATATACCAAGTCCTAACTTTGTTGTTGTTCCTTTTTTTGTTAGTGGTGGTACTGAGGATCATGTGGTGCTGGGGATTGAACTCAGGACTCTTGACATGCAAAAATTGCACTTCAGATCTTTTGAGCCATATCCCTAGTTTCAGGCCTGAATTCTGTCTCCAGCACCTCATGACCTTAGTCTCTTCAGCACTGTCAGATGGAACCATAGTGCTGCTGGGTCCAGGTGGCATTGGATTACCCATCTGACTATCGAATTGTTCATCCTGGTTGGCCTCTGGGCCTCCTGAATATTACTTGGCAGTATCTCTGCCTCCAGTTTAATTTTCATAACCAAACAAATTCTAGTTATTTGACCTTGAGAATTTAAAAGATTGCATAGGACCAGAGATGTAGCTGTTGTGTTGGAGCATTTGCCTTGTATTTGTGAGGCTTGGATTTGATCTCTGGCATTGAAAAAAATATTTTTTTCAGACTGTATACAACAAACATTTAAAAAATTTTTAATATTTTAAAATGCAGGATAAACTATCTTAGATCCTTTTGCTCTAATTTTTACTTTTTATTTTTAAAACTGTCATCTAAAGTCCTATTGTTGGAGATGGGGGAATGGGCACAAAGTGCTGAAGATGGGAAGTTTGGGTTCCATCCACACATGACTCCCTTAGCACTGTGGGGAATAGTCTCAGCTCCAAACTAGGAACAACTTCCTAACATGGAGTTGGGAGTAGATTGAAAGCCAAAACAACAGAAATCTAAAATCTCATCAATAAGATAAATGTATTTTGTTTGTTTTGAGGCTACACCCAGCTGTGCTCAGGGCTTACTCCTGGCTCTGTTCAGAGATCACTCCTTTTTGAAAAAAAAAAAAAAAAAAAATGGAATCACCGTGAGATACAGTTACAAAGCTTTCATGTTTGAGTTTCAATCACACAATAATCGAACACCTATCCCTCCACCAGTGTATATTTTCCACTACCAATGGACCGAGTATTCCTCCCCACACCTAACCTTCCCCCCGCCTCTATGGCAGACAATTTCCCCCATACTCTCTACTTTTGGGCATTATGGTTTGCAATACAGATACTGAGAGGCTATCATGTTTGGTTCTTTATCTACTTTCAGCACACATCTCCCATCCCGAACGACCCCTTCAACCATCATTGACTCAGTGATCCCTTCTCTATTCCAGCTGCCTTCTCCCACTGTTCATGAGGCAAGCTTCCAACCATGCAGCAATATTCCTGGCTCAGGGATCACTCTTGGTGGGATCAGGAGACCATATGTGGTACCCAGGATCAAACCAGGTTGGCCACGTGTAAGGTCTTACCCGCTGTACTTTCTCTTTCTGATCCCTCAAATGTATATATATTAACAGTCTGCCTTTTCCTCTTAGAGGTAACTTCTATTAAGTTTCTACTTCTTTTTGGTGTACCCATACATATTACCATTAATCTCTGAAATGGAGATGGTTTACATATAGAGAGTCTGCAGTTTTTTCATAAATATTAGTTTTAATTATATGGCAATCATTTAGGCAGTCTGGAGCGGGGGTGGCTGGAGGGAAGCTTGGGGGCTTTGGTGATGAGAAATGTACACTGGTTGAAGGGACTGGTGTTGGAAATTGTATAACCAAAACCCAATCGTGAACAACTTTGTAACTCTGCATTTCACTGTGATTCAATAAAAAAGAAAAATTATATGGCAATGTAGTATGCTTTAAGTACTACTTACATCTTCTGAGGAAGTCCTCTTCTCATTAAGAGGAGCACTATTAAAATACTAGCATTCCTATTTTATTGATGAAGAAACAGACATAGTAAAGGTAAAAGTATCTCAAGTTACACAGCTATGTTGTGGGGGAGCCATGTTTCAAGTCTAGCCCATTTAATGCCAAAGGCTTTTAGTCTATTTATTAGATCCTGGAGTACATTCCATCTCGGTGTAATAAATTGGCCTTCTTTGTTAAAGAGTATTTCATTATATACTTACACTATGCAGGATTTATTTTCCTATTTCTCTGTTCATGGACAAGTAGATTGTTTTCAATTTTTTATTTTGTTTTATAAGCACTGCTTATACTTACAAATACTTTCTTAGCCTGAAGAATTAAAAAGTATGAGCATGGAATACTTTAAATTTTAATGGTTATTGCTTGATTATTCTCATGGTTATCAATATATAGCTGTCAACAGTATATTAGAGGATGTATTTGACAGGCTTAAAAACCCTGCACAAGTTATTTCCTGCATAACTTAAACCCTGCATCAGTTATTTAAAGTTTGTGTCTTCATATTAAAATAGTGTTCTATGCTTTAACTAACAGTGCTTATTTTATGCCAACTCCTGTGTTAATGTTCTAGGGAAAAACAGTGATGAGCAAAACTCAGTTCCTTTTCCCAGTTGGTATATCTGTTGGACATTAACAAGTGTGCAGTATCTATTCAACCAATATCAATGCCTACTACTTTTAAATGACAAGTCTAGATACTTCAAATCTATTAATGAAGAGTTAATGTATAACAACAAATATAGTACACTAGTTAGATAACATAAATAATCCTGCCCCAGTATGGGAGAAAGAGGAACAGATAGTAAACAATAAATTAAGTGGATTTCTAGAGGAGAAAAATAAAAAATATATTAGGGTGAGAGGGGCTGGACTTTTTAAAACAAATTAGATGGTGTATAACAGCTTTATTGAGAAGATGACATTTGACCAGAGTTGCAGGAGATAAAAGGATTAGCAGATAGAGGCAGACAACCCAGGGAAGGAACATATCTTTGATATCCAGTCCAGAACTGAGTTCCAGACTTTGTTGGGGAAGGTGCACCTCTCAAGGACAGAGTCCCTTGAGGTATCACCTTGACATTGCCGAAAGTGATTTATGACCTATTGGGAGAATATGTCTGCATTTAAAATTGATTTTTGTATGCCATAGGGATCTCACATTATTTTTCTTCCAAATAGAGGAGAGCCAATTGTTTTAACTCCATTAATTCAGTGATCTTCGTATTTGGTTGATTATAACAAATAATCCTCCAGTCACAAAACTCACAGAGATACTTGATTTGAGACACAAATGTTTGTGCTTGCCACATAGTCTTACCATTTTTTGGGGGGCGGGGGCGGGGGGAAGGGCAGGCACGACAAACTTTGATGTCCCAATGCACATTAGTTTGAATTTGTGTAATATTTGTAAATTAATATATTTTACCCTTTTACCTTGGCATGGAACTGTCTTTGAATCTGTTTTATTTAGGGGGTAAAGGAAGTGTGTTCAGGTTTTTACCTGGTGGTGGTGCTCAGGGGCTTTTCCTGACTCTGAAGCAATGACCCTTGTGGGTCCTCAGGGGACTGTATACAGCACTAGGTTTTGTTAGTTTTTTTTTGTTGTTTTTTTTTTGGGGGGGTCACACCCGGCAATGCACAGGGGTTACTCCTGGCTCATGCACTCAGGAATTACTCCTGGCGGTGCTCGGGGGACCATATGGGATGCTGGGATTCGAACCTGGGTCTGCCACGTGCAAGGCTAACGCCCTACCTGCTGTACAGCACTAGGTTTTGAACTGGGGTCAGTGAGGTGCAAGGCAAGTGCCCTATCACTTGCTTTGTACAAATTCTTTCTGGCTCCTATCTTGTGAAATTTTTTCCCCATAGATTAACTGAAAAGTAATTCCCTTACAGGGCTAGAGAGATAGTTGCCTTACATGCAAGATTCAATCCCTAGCCCCCCATATGGTCCTCCCAAGCACTGCCAGGAGTAATTCTTGAGTGCCCAGTCAGGAGTAATCCCTGAGCATTGCTGTGTATGGATCCCAAACAAAACAGCAACAAAGTTCTCATTGAGATTTTCTAGTTAATGACTTATGTGGAACCTGTTTTTCTCTGTCTTTAGCCTATAGAGCACGACTTTAAATTTATTCCCGATTTTTATTTAGGCACCATGATATACAGTACTGTTAATAATAGAATTTCAGACATGATGTTCTAACACCACACCCACTGCTAGAGTTTCAGCGTCCAATGTCTCAAGGTTCCCTCCCACGCCGCCCATTCTGTTAGCAGACTGACTCTTAGGGTCTGTCATCATTGTCCAATTGTTACTCTAGAGAAGGGGTGTTTAAACTTTCTATTTATCAATTTTTTTTAATGAAGCATGATATTTTTTATTGAATGAAATTTAGATGAAGTAATGGGATAGAGAGGAATACATATTCAAGAGTGGAAAAAAGCAAACATACATAGAAACAAGTGTGATACATGTTCAAGGGAGAACATGGGCTTGAAAAACAAGCCTGTCATACCTTTTCATCCATTTAAAAAAATGGAATTCTGAGTATAGTATTGGTATACAAATCAAACATTTACTGATGTAAAATTGTTTATTTAAAAACATTCTTAAAAAGGTAGCATACGCACCAGGGGTTGTGGCCCACAATTTAAGATATTAACTCTAGAAAGTAGTAGATATATAAGGACATATTAAACAGAATTCTAAAGACTAGAATTGTCTGCCCTCATTTTACGGATCAGGAATTTAAGGATTAAAGAGGTAGAAGTGACTTGAATTTTAGCAAAACCAGAACTAGAATTTTGGAATAGAATGAGGCTGTTATCTCTCATCTGGCACTGCTTCTATTTATGTAGAATACATTTTCTTTGGACTGGAGCGATAGCACAGCAGGTAGGGTGTTTGCCTGGCATGCAGCCGGCCTGGGTTCGATTCCTCCATCCATCTCGGAGATCCCAGCAAGCTGCTGAGAGTATCCCACCCGCACAGCAGAGCCTGGCAAGCTACCTGTGGCATATTCGATATGCCAAAAACAGTAACAAGTCTCACAATGAAGATGTTACCGGTGCCCATTTGAGCAAATCTGTGAACAACGAACGGGATGACAGTGCTACAGTGCTACGTTTTCTCTAAATGCCTATTTTATTAATTTGCTTGAATCAGAATTGATAAAACTTGATTATAGTCAAAACACATGGAGGTTTTGTTATAGTTATATTTTGTACTGTTGGGGATTAAACCCAGAGCCTCACACATGCAAGGCCAGCTAGACTGCTCTACAGATGAGCTGCATCCTTGGCCAGAAGAGCTTGGTAGTAATACTTCCTTCTACCTATCCCTTCCTTCTATGTGGAGGTTATCTCCAAACTTGCTTGGAGGACCATAGGTGCTGGGATTGAACCTGAGACTCTCATCTGGCACCTTATGGAACTTGTGGGAATGATCCCTGAGCACAGAGCAAGGCATAAACTCTGAGTATTGCTGCGTGTGACGCAAAAACCAGGAGAAAAATAGAATGACTCCTTGCGGAGTCTGGCTTCAGGTAGTGTCCCTAAGGGCTAGAGAGATAGCTCAATGAACTGAGTGCATGCTTTTCATATGGGAGGCCCAGGGTTGAGCCCCGGCACTGCATGATATCCTGAGTATGACTAAGAGTAACCCTACAGGTCTCCCTGAGCCTGCCAGGAGTGAACCCTGAACACAGAGCCAGGATTAGGTCCTGAGCATAGCCAGGGATGTCCCAAAATCTAAATAAATAGTATTACAGAAAATTTGAAGGAGTTGAATATTTTACCTTCTAATAAATGTTTCTGACAAGTGAGATGAAGGTAGAAGTCATCATTCAAATCAGCAATCTAAAATAAGTTTTCATTGAAAGTAAATAGGCAGAATGTATAAGACTAAAATTTAAAGTTTTGATGTTATATATACAAGTGGGGCTGTCACTTGAAAGGGGCGATGGTGCCGGAGTGATAGTACAATGGGTGCTTGCCCTGCTTGTGGCTGACCTGGGTAAAATCTCCAGAACCCTATGTGGTCCCTCAAGGTGGCCAGGAGAAATTACTGAGCACAGAGCCAGGAGTAAAAACAAACAAACAAAAAATAGGGAGGATTGTAGTAAAAGGTGTCTCTTTGGACAGGGGTTTGTGTGTGTGTGTGTGTGTGTGTGTGTGTGTGTGTGAGCACTTGTGAGAGTGATGGATTAAATTTGGGACTTCACATGCAAAGCATTTGCTCCAACACTTCGAGCTGTCTTCCGGCCCTAGTCTGTGCTCATTTTAAGAATTGAGACAAGGGCTGGAGCAATAGCACAGCGGGTAGGGCCTTTGCCTTGCACACGGCCGACCTGGGTTCGAATCCCAGCATCCCATATGGTCCCCAGAGTACCTCCAGGAGTAATTCCTGAGTGTAGAACCAGGAGTAACCCCTGTGCATTGCTGGGTGTGATCCAGAAAGCAAAAAAAAAAAAAAAAAAAAGAATTGAGACAGAGGGCCGGATCAATGGTACAGGACTAAATTCATTGCTTTAAGTATAGCCAACTCCACTTCTGTCTTTGGCATTGCAAATCCCTGAGCAGTGCAAGATATGATCCTAAAACAACAAAAAGTATAGGAATATAAATAATTTTAACTTATGTAGTTACAAGTTGATAAAACCCACTAAACTTTCTGTGAGAAGTATAAGTATTAATTCCACAAAGTGATATTGAACAAGCAAGGCAAGGATTCAAATGCAGCTTTATAAAAGGAAACAATGGCTTGTTGGGTAGAATAAGGTCATATTCCAGAAAAAAAAAGGACTAAAACTACAGAGAAGATTGTGCTAAGGCTGGGATAAAATGAGTCCGATTACAGATTTAAGAGAATGTTGTTGACTAATAAGAAATGGTAAACATTTTGAACTGGGAAGTGATAAAAAGATCTGGGTGATCTCCTTTTCTTCATGGTGGTGTGTGCTACCACGAATCCACTTTCCCAGTCCCAGGAAATACTGATTTTCTTAAATATTTTAGTATATTTTTCCTTTGGTATTACTTTGTTTTAGATATATACACAAGGATCATCCTTCTATTGGGCATTCTTTGTTTTACATAGTTTTCAGTTGCTTTCCTTTGTAATTTACTGAGATTATTTTAGGTCTTTTTGATCTGTTTAATAAAAGTGATTTTGTTGCACTGGTGAAGGGACGGGTGTTTGAGCATTGTATAACTGAGACTTAAACCTGAAAGCTTTGTAACTTTCCACATGGTGAATTAATAAAAGAAATAAAAAAAAAGATAATTACAAAAAAAAGTGATTTTGTTTACGGATTTTCAGATGTTCAGCAGATTTTGTATAGTTTGGGATAAACTCAGCTTGGTCATGATGGATTGTTTTAATGCTTACCTAAATTTGATTTGCTAATGTTATATTTTTTTTTCCAGTGTAAGTGACACTAGCCTGTAGTTTAGCTTTTGATGTTACCTTGGGTTTTGGTATCTTATTATGTTAGTATGGTAAAATGGAAAATATTCATCTTTTCCCATGCTGAGGATGTATAAATAGTACAGGAAATATGTATTCCTGAGGGATAGGATAGAATTTATGTTCTCTTTCAGGTTTTATTTGGAAGCTTTTGTATATATTTCATAATTTGCTTCGCCACTTTTATTGTTAGACACTGGCCTGTTTCTGATATTATGGGATTTTAAACTGAAGCTTATCGATGATTGGAGATCAGTATTCTTGAAATTATATCTATATATTCATGATTACTACTTTAGGACAAATTGTTGGCATTACAATTGCTTGGTTAAAGAGTATACAAAAACTTGGGGCTGGAGAGATAGCACAGCGGGTAGGGCGTTTGCCTTGCACGCGGCCGACCCGGGTTCAAATCCCAGCATCCCATATGGTCCCCTGAGCACGGCCAGGGGTAATTCCTGAGTGCAGAGCCAGGAGTAACCCCTGTGCATCGCCAGGTGTGACCCAAAAAGCAAAAAAAAAAAAAAAAAATTTAAAAAAAAAAAAAAAAAATAAGAGCCAAAAAAAAAAAAAAAAAAAAAAAAGAGTATACAAAAACTTTGGGGGCCTGGAGCAATAGCACAGCGGGTAGGGCATTTGCCTTGCACATGGCCGACCCGGGTTCGAATCCCAGCATCCCATATGGTCCCCTGAGCACCACCATGGGTAATTCCTGAGTGCAAAGCCAGGAGTAACCCCTGTGCATCGCCAGGCGTGACCCAAAAAGCAAAAAAAAACCCCAAAAAACCAAAAAACCAAAAAAAACCCCACTTTGGGGCCAAGGAGATAGCTCAGAGACCTGGAGGGTCCGCCAAACTCCACCGAGTAAGCATTGAGCACAACTGGGTATGTATATATATATATATATATATATAAATACATTTTGTTTGTTTTAGTCAGGTATGGTATGGTGACAGACCCAGAGTTAGCTGCCCTTGAAGAGATTTTTACTTAGAGTTCCCTAGAGAGGGAAATCACATGCTATGCAAGAGGGAAGTATTTAGGAGGGAGATAGAATAAGCATCAGGAATGCATAATTTAGGTTTGAGCCTTTATTGTGGTTTCCAGGGGAATTAATAGGGGATGATTGCACAAAATAGACAAATTTGAGAAATTGTAGGATGAATAATTTGGATGATGGTCTCTGGTCTCTAGAGGGGATCTCTTGTTTGTTGTTGATACCTGGTTCTTGGGTGATTTAGGGTTGGAGAGAATACTGGTTTACTGTTAAGAGTCAGATGAAAGGGATTATGGTATCAACTTGGAGTTAGTTGGCTTGTATATGATAAGCTTATTCATGATTAATTGTTTATAATAATCTAAGAAGTAGCTAGCCCAGGAGGAGTAATCTAATTTTTCTTGTTATAGTCTTCCCATGATACCAAAGTATCCTAAAATACTGTGGGGAAACATTAATTTGTCATTATTAAAAATTTTCAGTTTTGGTTCACCCCCAGTATTTCTCAGGGCCTATTGGCTCTGTAGTCAGGGGACCATATGTAGGTGCCAGATAATTGAATCAAGTTAGGTGGAATGTAAGGCAAGCACCTTAATCCCTATACTTTTCTCCAACCCAATATATCATCATTTAAGATTACAGTAGTTTTGTTCTTCTGCCAGCTGAGAAATGAGGATGGTAACAGTGACATACTTAATTAGAAAAAGAACTCTACCAAAAAGCAGGCTAATTTTGGTGAGCAAAAAAAGGGACTTTTTAGATTGCATTTCTTTGATTTTTAATGGTATTTCGAGTTCTTTTGCAAATGATTTACCTTTTGTCCTTTTAATTTATCATTAATTGATGTTTATTTTTCAATTGATCATTAAGAGCTTTTCATACAAGGATATTATATGAAGTCTAGATTGTTTGGAATTTTATTTTTGAATTTTCAAAACATTTTATTCCCATGAGTGAGTTAAGGAAAGTTGTCATTAGAGAAAAATTGTGTGCCTCAGCTCTAGAGTATGAACTTTTTTTTTTTTTTTTTTGCTTTTTTGGGTCACACCCACTGATGCATAGGGGTTACTCCTGGCTCTGCACTCAGGAATTACTCCTGGTGGTGCTTGGGGGACCATATGGAATGCTGGGAATCGAACTCGGGTTGGCCGTGTGCGAAGCAAATGCCCTACCTGCTGTGCTATCGCTCCAGCCCCTGGATCAGTGTTTTAATCTGTCTCTGACATTTATTGTATTAACAATAGACATACTGCTTAATCTTTCAGGAGACTATTTCCACATATTCAAATGAGGCTAATAATGCCTACTTTATGCTTTGTTTTGCAAATTTAAGGAGCCACTGCATTAAATAACTCACCAAATATTCCAAGAGGTATATATGTATCATAAAATCCTTTTGCAGTTCTAAAATGATCATACTATCTAGTTCATACTTTGTTTTGTTGTCATAAAATATGCCCAGTGGTGCTGGGGGGAGGGGCTTCCAAAGCTATACCCATTGGTGCTAGGGGCCATAGTGTTAGGGATTGAAATCAGGACTGCAGACTTGCAAGGGATGTGTTTTACCACTATCTCACATCTAGCCCCTATTTTAGTTCACAGTTTTACAGATTGAGAGAAGGAACCAGTTTGAGACTGTGATGAGAACTAGGATTCAGACCCAAATTTAATTCCAGACACTGTGCACTCATAGGCTATGGTTTCCCAAATAAGTGATACTTAGTAGTTTCTATTACTGCTTTGTTGTTTTCTAGCTTTTGTTTTGTTTTTGTTTTTGGGGTCATCCCAGTGGTGCTCAGGGACCACTGGTTCTGTGCTCACAGAATTTGGCGATGTGCTTCTGGGATTATAAAAATTTAAATAATTGGGGTCTGGAGCCATCTCTGCAGCTTTGCAGCGACCCGCTAGATTCCGAGATTCATTTGTGAGTCTCTGGATCATGGCTGTGATGTGCTTAAATAGCACCTAGAAGTAGTTTGTGGGCTTGACAGCCAGGACCCTGGAGAGGTAGGGAGATGGCAAGGGACAGCCCAGTTTCAACCCCATGAGGCCTGGTGTTTTCAATCACTGGTCCCGAATACCTGAGTTTTTAGCAGATTTTTTTTTTCTTTTGGGTGGGGGACCCAGGACAAGCTGTGAAGATCGGCCATGGGAGTGGTGGTAATTGGTTTCTGGAGGTTTGGGATGCGGGGCTTCATCTGGTGCAGGCGTAGAAAGAGGATGCCTGCTATGCCAAATTTTTTAAAAGCAATATTGGAGTAATTTTATAACACAGGTGTGAAGAGAAGAAACTACTTCTACATCTTAGGTTTTCTGTTAGAAAGAAGGAGAGTATGTGTGTGTATATATATGTACATATATACACGCACACATATGTATGTTTGTATATATGTGTATAATTTGATTTTATAATTAAATAAAATATAACCCTAGATGTAGTATTTCACATTGGGCTTCATTTTGTCCATGCTGTAAATGATAAAATATTCCGAATATTCCAAACCATTGATCATTATATATTAAAGACATTGATAACAAGAAATTGTTAAAATAATTGTGTGTGTGGGGGGGTTGGGTCACACCCGGCGATGCACAGGGGTTACTCCTGTCTCTGCACTCAGGAATTACTCCTGGCGGTGCTCAGGGGACCATACGGGATGCTGGGAATCGAATCCGGGTTAGCTGCGTGCAAGGCAAATGCCCTACCTGCTATGCTATCGCTCCAGCCCCAGGGCTTATTCTTGACTCTATGCTCAGGAATCATCCCTGGTAGGATTTGGGAGACCATATGTGGTACTAGGATCAAACCCAAGTTTTCCAGATGTGAGACAAGTACCTTATGTGTTGTACTTACTATCTCTCTGGCTCTTTGTCATGCTCCAAGAAATAGTTAACATTTTTTTTGTTTTGTTTTAGGGCCACAGCTGGCAGAGCTCAGGATTTACTTCTGGCTCTGAGCTTAGGGGTAACTCTTGGCAAGACTCAGGGGACCTATATGAAGTTCTGGGGATTTAACCCAGGTCTGTCATGTGCAAGGCAAGTGCCCTACTTGCTGTACTATTGCTTCAGCCCTCTAATAGTTAACTTTGTAGTAAATAATTCTCTATTGTAAATTTTATTTGTGAATATAATGCCCCCAAATCTGGTGCTATAGAAGAATATTTTCAGACAATTTAAATTTAATCTTCAAGAATGAAATGACATAAAATTTTATTTTAGGAGCTGGAATAATGGCTCAAAGGACTCGTGCTCATGTTTTGCACATGGGAGACCAGAGTTTGATCCTGAGTCTGCATGACATGCAGAACACTGCCAAGTGTAGCCAAGAAAGAAAAAGTTTTAAAAACCCCAACACTTTAGAGTTCTTTATGTGACACTTTTATATTTTATATATACATTTTTCCCCTTGAATTTTTTGGGCCACACCTTCTGGTACTCAGAACTTAACTGCTGGCTGTGGGCTCAGGGATCATTCCTGATCTGCTGTGTGCAAAGTAAGTGCACTACTCATTGTACTCTCTCTCTGAGCCCTGGAACTTTTTCTGGTGTCAAGTTTTTATACAAGATCTTATATATGAAAAGCACATGCTCTATCTTTGAGCTTTACCTCCGGTTGTATACAAAACCTTTTTTGTTTGTTTGTTTTTAAGTTTTTGGTCCATGCCTAGCAATGCTCAGAGGTTACTCCTGGCAGGAATCATTCCTGGCGATGCTCAGGGGACCATATGGATCTCCAGGGGACCATATGGGATGCTGGAGATGAAACCTGGGTAAGCCGTGTGCAAGGCAAGAGCACTCATTGTACTAATCTCTCCGACCCTCAGAACTTTTTATAGAGTTTAAAAAAAATAAAGTATTAATATGTAGATCCCACTGCCTTCTGTGTGTTATTATTGCCACTGTATACCGAGTCTTGTTTCATCAGTAAACATCTTGTTTGACCTATTCCCATCTTCCCTCCTAGGTTTTTAAATAGCAGATCTCAGATACTACCTTATTTTAATCTTGCTCCTTCCCCTCCCCCTGTGGAAGGGGAGCACACCTGCTGGTACTCAAGGCTTATTCCTGGCTTTGTGCTTAGGAATCACTCCTAGACAGACTCAGGGGACTGTATGTGGTGCCAGGGATTGAACTTGGGTTGGTCAGGTACAAGACTGGCACACCTTACCTGTTTTTTTTTTTTTTTTCCTTTTTGGGTCACACCTGGCGATGCACAGGGTAACTCCTGGCTCTGCACTCAGGAATTATTCCTGGCAGTGCTCCGGGGACCATATTGTATGCTGGGATTCGAACCCAGATTGGCCGAGTGCAAGGCAAATGCCGCCTGATGCGCTATTGCTCCAGTCCCACACATAACCTGGTTTTATTTGGAAACATTTAAGTACAGATGTAAATGAAATAAAAGCTATTATAATACCTAGGACTACTTAATAATTCTTTCTGGCAGTGCTCAGGTACTACTCCTGTCTCTGTACTCAGGAATCACTTCTGGTGGTGCTTGAGGGACCATATGGGATACTAGGGATAAAACCTGGGTTGGCTACATGCAAGGCAAACACTCTACCTACTGTACTACTTCGTTACCTCCAAAATAATTCTTTTCTAATAATTCTATTCAGTGGTGAAATTGCCCTAATGACATAATCTTTAAAAATTGAGTTTGGCTGAAGTAAAACACATGTCTTGCCTGCATGAGGCCATGGCATTGCAAATACATACAAATTTGTTTTAGATCAGGGAACTAGCTTAAAGGGCAGGATTGCTTGCTTTACATAGTTGGAAGCCTTTGTTGATTTCCCAGCATTGTATGGTCTCCTGAGCACTGCCGGGAGTGTACCTGGAACACCCAAACTGGAATACCTGAAGACCTGTAGATTTGGACTCCCTGCCTTCCCCACCTCCCAGTACTGAGTTTATTCAGATCATGATCATAATTATGATTAAAAATAAGGCCCAAGTAGGTCCTCTTTTTTAAAATCTTATTGTAGAAGAAATACATCTTATAGAAATTTTACACTTGAAGTTTCATATTTGCTTCTTGATATCTGTATTCTACTTCCTTTAATTTGGAAGTTAGATATAAAGTCATGATGAGATATGTTGTTTTTCATTATGTTATTATAAAAAGAATAGTTGCTATTTAAAAAATGTTTCAAAGAATACTTAAAAGTGGTAGTGAACTTGATTCAGGAGGCACATAATGTTGCTTGCTTCTCTTTTTGAGGTATTAGGACTGTTGGTAATCTTCATTGCCTGGATGTCTTTTCATAGACATGTAAAGTAGTAATTTACAATAATATTTGTACTTCCATCATTTTTTTGCTTTGTCTTTTCTATATTGCTGAATTTGCATATTTTTTTCCTCTTGGATGATGAACATTAAAATCCATTTCTTTTTCTTTTTTTTTTTTTTGGCAGGGGAATTTGGGTCACATAGCAGTACTCAAGGGCTATTGCCCTGTGCTCAGGAGTGACTCTGGGTGATGTTCAAGGGGCCAAACATAATGCTGGACATTTAAACTAGACTTGCAACTTCTGTAGCCACATGCAGGGGAAGTGCTCTACCTCTTTTTTTTTTCTTTTTTATAGTCTTTTTTTAAAAAAATATTTTTTTAATGGGTTGGAACGATAGCACAGCGGGTAGGGCATTTGCCTTGCACGTGGCCAACCTGGGTTCGATTTCTGTCCTCTCAGAGAGCCCAGCAAGCTACTGAGAGTATCCCGCCCGCACCACAAAGCCTGGCAAGCTAACTGTGGCATATTGGATATGCCAACAACAGTAACAAGTCTCACAGTGGAGACGTTACTGGTGCCCGCTCAAGCAAATCGCTGAGCAACAGGATGACAGTGATACAGTGATTTTTTTTAATGAATCACCATGGGGTACAGTTACAGACTTAAAAACTTTAGTGCTTACGCTTCAGTCATGCAATGATCTAGTACCCATCCCTTCACCAGTGCCCATTCACCACCACCAATGATCCCAGTATCCCTCACACCCCTCCATCCCCCTCACCTCTGTGGCAGGGCATTCCCTTTTGCTCTCTCTCTCCTTATGGGTATTGTGCTTTGCATTAGAGGTATTGAATGGCCACCATTCAGTCTGTAGTCTGCTTTCAAATGCTCTGCCTCTTATACTATCTTTTTGGTCACTATTGCTTTTCTGACAACTCAAAAGCAGTATGATATATGAAATGCCTAGGATTATTCATTAAGCTGGACATGCTTATTTTCCTAGGTACTGAATTACAGAAGACTTAATGTTGAGGGCTGGCATTAATACTAATTTGTCCATGATGCTGTGAAGAAACATGGTAAATAACAAAGTCTATGAGCTGGAAATCTAAGCATGGAACTCAGAATCAGAATATTAAAAGTAGTATACTTTTAGTCTTTTGTATCTATCTAGAGAGTTACTTAATCACTTTTTCTTTTATTTATTAAATATGGCTAGTTTAATTTCACTAGAATTAACCAGTTTCAACTCTAGACCAAGCTAAATATTTTGTATAAGGACTATTAGCTACTTATTGTGAACTATTAGTTAATCAGAAAATTTATAATATCTTCTGTGGAGTTTTTTGTTCATTGGGGAGGGGATTGAGGGGTTGGTTTGGATAACACCTGGTTGTGCTTAGGGATGTCTTGCTGACTTGTGCTTGACAGTACCTTGTTGGTGCTCTAGGGGCAGGGGAATCTTGGTGCTGGGATGAACCTGGACTGCCTGCATGCAAAGCTTGCTTTTAACCTACTGAACTGGAGCTGTTTTCATTTTGACTTATGGTTAGTTGCTAATACATAGAAATGCCTGTTTGTAAACTTTTCTGCTCTCTTAGGCCAGGAGAATTTTTTACTAGATAAAATAGTAGAGGTATTTCACTAGAAAGCCATTGTTTTAGCTTTTTTATATTGCAAGATTATGTGGAGTATGTTAGCAGTAGTTGAGGCATCTTAATTTTTTTTTTATGACTGGGTTTCAGTCATACAATGTTTCCTATACCAATCCCTTTACCAGTGTATCTTTCCCACCACCAGTGTCCCTCTACAAGATACCCTGTAACTGTGTATCTCAAAAAAAGTGTTTTTTTTTTAATTTTTAAAAAGTGAAAGAGTAAGAGAATTACTTGATACACTTTAAAAGGGGTCCTGTTTCCTTGAATTGAAAACTTTCCTGAAACCTGGGAAGAGGCAGCCAGACCTCCTGGTAGTACTGCATTTGAACTGTGAGTGAGAACCAGGACTGCATCAGAAGTAGTGAAAATATTTAATTTTGACTGAAAATCTAAAGGCTGTAATTTTAGTTGCCTTGCACATGCCCACCCGGGTTTGATTCCTCCGTCTCTCTCGTAGAGCCTGGCAAGCTACCTAGAGTATCACGCCCGCACGGCAGAGCCTGGCAAACTACCTGTGGCATGTTTGATATGCCAAAAACAGTAACAACAAGTCTCACAATGGAGATGTTACTGGTGCCTGCTCGAGCAAATCGATGAACAACAGGACGACAGTGCTACAGTGCTAGATTAGTCTAAGTTACTAAATAACATTGAAAGGTATGGGTATTTTGTGTGAATGTGTGTATGTGTTTTGTAAATTTCTTTATTCCCTTCTGTTCTATTTGTTCCTCTGATGCATGTTTGACTGTGATGGTTGTATACCTGTATGCCAGGTTTACCGACATTTGTACTTCATTGTGTGTGTTTCACAAGTGACAGTGCTAGAGATTGCTCTCAGCATTGTGTGTCTGTTCTAAGGGTGAAACTTATATTCTCATTTTTTGGAAGGCAAGTACTCTACCACTGAGCTCTCCCTGGGTCTCTTGTTTGTGTTTTTCTGTTGTTTCTTTTTGTTTTTAAAACGGTAGAAGTGGGTTTGGGAGTGTAGTTGTTAGGGAAATTAAGAACATAAGGATCTTTCTTCCATGCCCCCCTCCTCCAGTTTCCAGAACCCTTTCCTTCCCCATGTAGTAATCAGCCTCTACCAGTAATAAAGTTCTTTGTTTTTTTTTTTTTTGTTTGTTTGTTTTTTGTTTTTTGGGTCACACCGGCGATGCACATGGGTCACTCCTGGTTCTGCATTCAGGAATTACTCCTGACGGTGCTCAGGGGACTATATGGGATGGGAATCAAACCTGGGTTGGCCTTGTGCAAGGCAAATGCCCTACCCGCTGTGCTATCTCTCCAGCCCCCAATAATAAAGTATTAATTGGAAAAATTGTTTAACATTTGAGATACAGGCAATAAAAATACAAATGAACAAGAAAGAAGTTTTTTTCATGGTTTCATCAGTGCTTGCTTGGAACTGCTTCTGGGGATGTTTGGAGAGTCCAATTATACTGGGGATTAAACCTAGGCATGCAAAGTGTGTTTTCAGCTCATTGAACTATTTCTCTGGCCCTCTAAATCATTCTTTTATGGAACTCAAACAACAGTCATTTCCTCTTTCTGCCATTATTGATACTGTTAACTATCCAGTGAGGGTAGTCTTGGAGATGTCATGGGAATGAACAAATACTGATTTTAATTAATTATTTTTAAGAAATTATAGGGAACACCAAAAAGCGCATGGAATAAATTAATGAGCTCTAATTCTACTCCACAGATAAATCATTGTTTTTTTTTTTTGTTGTTTTTGTTTTTAATGTTTGGGAACTATACCTGATGGTGCAAAGATGTATTCCTACCTCTGTGCTTATAAAACCATTAAGTAGTGCTGGAGATTAAACTGGGGTCAACTATGTACCTTTTATATTATCTCTCTACTTTATCATTGGTGTATTTTTTCCAGTCCTTTTTCTTTGTCCTGTAAAATCAGCTCTTAGTTAAGTGATGGTTTGAAGGGACAGCCATAAGAGATATTCTCAGATATGGCTAAGATTTTAGGCAAATCATCATCTGGAGGTGACTTGTATTAGGAAAATGGAATCACTTTGGGCCTAGGTAATTGGGCATTTTGTTGGAACTGATAGGAAGAATTAGGGTTGTATTTTGGTGACTGGATTATTGTTCCAACAAAGGAGGAGTCAAGAATTTGACTCTTGATTTCCCATCTATTGTTTAAACCACTAGTTGGGGTGGGGGTGGATGGGGGCAGGGGAGAAGTTGCTTGATTTGATTAGGATAAGTATTTAATCAGTTATGGACTTTATTAATCAGGTATAGAGCCTCTAAAATGAAAATATGTTCCAGTTCTTCCATACCACAATTTATATTTATCCAAAACCAGGCATAAAACTTAGGACCTTGCAGATGTGAGACACATATTGAGCTACATCCCTGGCTTGAAAGTATTTTTGGTTATGATTTCAGTATAATGCTATGTAATGTTTTTGAAATTGAAGAGTAGTTTAGGCAGTGTGACTTTCTTAATCAGGCAGTTTTTAGCTTTTGATTGTTAAAATAATGTATTGAGAGAAACACTGAGAAACAGGAACTAGCAAGATTGGCACTGAATTTATGTGGAATAAATCCAATGTTTAATAATTTCAAAGTGGATTGACATTCTGTGAGTTATTTGTTTTTGGTACCACAGCCAGTGTGCTAAGGGCTTATTCCTGTCTCTGCGCTCAGGGATCACTCCTTGTGGACTTAGGGGACCATATGGGGTGTTGGGGATTGCACCTAGGTTGGCTACATGCAAGGCAAGTGCCCTACCTATTGTACCAGCCCCTATTCTGTCCCTATCCTCCTATCCCTATTTTGTCAACTACTATTTATTTGGCTTTTGTCGTCACACTTGGCGATACTCAGTGGTTACACCTGGCTCTGCAATCAGGAATTAACTCCTGGTGGTGCCAGGAGAACCATTTGGGATGCCGGGGATCAAGTTCGGATGGGCCATGTGCAGGGCAAACTTTCTCTCTACTGAACTATTGCTCAGGCCCCTCTTCTGTCAGTTATTAATGGAAAATAAAACCTTGAGGCCAGAGAGATAGATAGTACAAGGGGCAAGGCCTTGCATGCAGCTGAACTCAATTTGAATCCTGACATCAAATATGTTCTCAGCATTGCCAGTAGTGACCTCTGAGCACAGAGCCAGGAATAACCTCAACCACTGCTGGCTGTGGCCCCGAAACAACAAAAACTAGATGCTTTCTCTTGGGAAAATTTCTGTATGTAATTCTGTTTATATATTGTTTCACTTACATAATCACTCACATTTTGTGTATTAATAAGTTCAGCAAAAGTGATAACATATTTGGTCTTTGGACTATACCACACAGTGCTCAAGTCTTACTCCTGGCTCTGCACTCAGGGATCACTCCCGGTGGGACTTGGAAGACCATGTATTGGGAGCTGGGTATCAGACCTGGGTCAGCCGTGTGCAAGACAATCACTTTGACCTCTGTACTGTTGCTCCCACCTGTTTTATGTTTTTAAATTAGAATTCCTAAAATTTATTGGGTCTCCAGAAGAGGATTGACTGCTTGTTTCAGATATAGAAATATGCAGCTGGAATTTACTCTTGTACCAGCTTATAAATAAAGTTATTACTTGTTAAGTAGTATTTTTCTTTCTTTTCTTCTTTCTTTTTTTTTTAACAGTTTCTCTTCAGCAACGGGTAGCAGAATTGGAAAAAATTAATGCGGAATTTTTGCGTGCACAGCAGCAGCTTGAGCAAGAATTTAACCAAAAGAGAGCAAAATTTAAGGAGTTATATTTGGCTAAAGAGGGTAAGTTCATGAGTTTTCCTGCTAACCTCCAAGTTAAAACTATGTTAAAATTTCAAGTTCTGGATTGTACAGTGCCTATTTTGTTGAATTAACCTTGATTTTGTTTGTATTGTATAATAAAAGCCTGTTTTAGAGGCACAGGTTGAAGTTAACTTGAAAAACAAGTCGGAAATGCATTATTCCAATTCTTCCATGTCTTTTCATCTTAGTGGTGAGACTACAGGGCTGCTAGTACTCTTGATAGTCGGAAGATAGCCCCTTACAAATCAAGACTATTGATTCCAGTACTCCAGTGATAACTTTAGTGTCATTTATTAAAACTGACATTTCATGTCAAGGGTGTTTTTTTTGTTTGTTTGTTTGTTTTGCTTTTGGGGTTACACCCCCAGCAATGCACAGGAGTTACTCTTGGCTCTTGCACTCAGGAATTACTCCTGGCGGTGCTCAGGGGACCATATGGGATGCTGGGAATCGAACCCGGCTTGGCCACGTGTAAGGCTAATGCCCTACCCAGCTGCGCTATCACTCCAGCCCCTCAAGTTTTTTTTTTTTTTTTGATATGGTTATGTTCTTTTGCTTATCAATATTGTGTAGTAACTACCATGAGGCAGACAGTCTAGATGCTTGGTAGACATAAAGTGTAACACTCACATGGTTCAATACCTCATAGAACTTCTAGTGATGAAGACATATATTAAATAATTGTGACCATGCACCCCCCCCCCCATGACAGTGTATAAGACACATACATAGAACATATCACGGGGAACCCAATTTAAGAATAAGGGAAAAGAACACTTTTTAATACTGCTCTAGGATAATACAGATAGGGTTTCCACAGTGATCTATGTTATTTTAATTGGTTTTGGGCCATTTGCTCTGGTGTTCAGAGGCCGGCTGCTTCTGGTGGTGCTGGGAATTTGTGTAGTGCCAGGAATTGAACTCAGGATTTCGGCATGCAAAACATGCATACCAGTCCTTTGAGCTATTGCCCAATCCCTCAACAGTGCTTTAGATCGATGTTTTTCAAAGTGTGATTGTGGAAGAGCAAGATTAGCATCACTGTCACCTGGATAGCTTGTTGGAAGTGGAAAATGTTAGATTTCAGACTTACTGAGTTAGAAACCAGTGGGTGTTTTGTTGTTGATTTTTAAAATAGTGGCCACAACTGACTGCTGAAACCACTAGGGCCATAACTAGTGTGTGTGTGTGTGTGTGTGTGTGTGTGTGCAGTGCTGGGGGTCACATGTAATTCAGTGATCGAACTCGGGGCATCTCACATCTTAGATATGGTTCAGCTTCTAATGGTTGGCTTATAACTAAATGCAATTCTGTTCGTTAATTTAAAGATAGAATAGATAATAACTGCTTAAGATCTAACATATCAAACTTAGGTTTACATATGCCATAAGATACTGCCCATAACACTTTGTCATTTTTTTGTTTTAGGCCTAGTGGTAAGCTCAGTGATAGAGTGTATGCTTTTATGTACGAAACCCTTGGTTAGGTCTGAAACACATTTTTTAATTTTGTATTTAAAATGTGTGACAGATACAAGTTTTATCATATTACTAATATTCAGGGTGTTTTTCTTTTATGGTGCTAGGGATCGAATCTAGGGTCTTACACATACATGGCATGAATCACTTGCTGAACCACATCCTTGCCCAGTACTGGTAAATCAAAACTTCATTTTGTGTGCCTTGAGGAGTACTTCTGTTTCTGGTCCTGCAGCCCAAGCCCTTTTTCTGGTGATCCTAATACTTGGAGTTGGGTACTGCAAATGTACCTGGACTTCCTGGCAGCTGCAGCAGGAGCCAGCTGAAGTGGGTGTCAGTGCTTAAAAGACTCAGTCCTTGGAAATTAACAATGTGAAGTTTAAGAAAATTTGTTTTTTTGGGGACTGGAGCAATAGTACAGCGGGTAGGGTGTTTGCCTTGCACTCGGCCAACCTGGGTTCGATTCCCAGCATCCCACGTGGTCCCGCAGCACTGCCAGGAGTAATTCCTGAGTGCAGAGCCAGGGGTAACCCCTGAACATCGCTGGGTATGTCCCAAAAAGCAAAAAAAAAAAAAAAAAAAAAAGTAAACAAGAACTACAGAAAGCCTTCATACTTTTAAATATCCAGTGGGAGGAGCTGGAGAGATAGTATAGGGAGTAAGACTTGCCTGTGGCAGACCCTGGTTTGATTCCCAGCACCACATATCCCCAGCCAAGCATTGCCATTGCCAGGAAGGAGTGACTGCTGAGCACTGCTGGTTGTGGCCCAAACCCCTTCCCTTCAAGTAAACACACAGTGAAATCAGTTACATGTTTCACTGTTCATCATCATCATCATCATCATCATCATCATCATCTATCTAATAAAAAGAACCGCAGCAGGAATTTTACTTTTTCCCCTCGTGTTTTGTTTATGTATTCCTTTGTATTCTAAAAATTACTTTTTAAAGAATCAATTCTTGCATATGCATCAGAATTTTATCTCAAGGGTTTGTGAACACAGATGTGGGGCCCCACCTGTAGAGTTTATAAGATTCAGTAGGTTTCTGGGATCCTAAAATTTGTAATTATAGTTAGGTAATAGCTAATACTATTGGTTGAGAGACAGCACTTGGAAAACCACTGACATAACCTAGCACTTTGTGCTTATAAGTCCTTTCAAATATTTGGTAAGATTTCTCTGTAATAAGAATAATGCATATTAGTGTATTCTGTATTAGTATTGCAACTGTTAAAAGTATTCCGTTGATCACACTATAAATATTATCACTGTCACTGTCATCCTGTTGCTCATCGATTTGCTCGAGCGGGCACCAGTAATGTCTCCATTGCGAGACTTGTTACTGTTTTTGGCATGTTGAATACGCCATGGGTAGCTTGCCAGCTCTGCCGTGTGGGTGAGATGCTCTCGGTAGCTTGCCGGGCTCTCCGAGAGGGGCGGAGGAATTGAACCCAGGTCGGCCACGTGCAGGCGAACGCCCTACCTCTGTGCTATCGCTCCAGCCCATAAATGCTATATGCATTACAAATTATTAAGATGTAAAAAATGCTGAATATGTAACTCTTGTAAGATGTGTCAGATTTTCCCTCCCAAAACAATTACTAATCCATGTATGAATATTATTTACTTCTAGAAGAAGGTGTCATTTTGGGGAGGGATTTAGGGGATTTGGGAGGATTTGGGACATACCTGACAATACCTTCAGGGGGCTATTTCTGGTTCTGTTTTTGAGAGTTACTACTGGTGATTTTTTGGGATTTGGACATACCTGGCAGTACCTTTAGGGGGCTATTTCTAGTTCTGTGCTTGAGAGTTACTACTGGTGATTTTTGGGACCATGTGTGGTGCCATGGGTTGAACATGGGCTGGCAACATGCAAGGCAACTGCCTTACCTCCTGTACTATCCCTTTGGTCCCAAACTTCAGTGTATTTTGTTTTTTGCTTTTGGTTTTTGGACTGTACTTGGCAGCATTCAAGGATTTCTCCCAGTGTAATGTTTAAGAATCACTCCTGGTGATGCTTAGGGGGACCTTGTGCTGTGGGGGATCAGACCCAGGCCTCCTAAATGCAAACCCTTTTCTTCAACCTGTTGAACTATCTCTATGGCACAAGTTTCAGACGTTTTAAATTTTTTTAATCATTTATTTATTTTTTAAAATTGAGTCTTTGTGAAAACAGTTACAGGCCTTTCAGGATCAAGTCTCAGTCGTTAAATGATCAAACACCCATCCCTTCACCAGTGTACATGTTCCACCACCAAGAACCCCTCTCCCACTCCCCCCGCTGCCTGTGTGGCAGATGATTTGCACTTTACTCTCTCCTTATTTTGATTACATTCAATTTTTTTAAAAATTTTATTTTATTATATTGAATTACTGTGAAAAAAAATACAAAGCTTCCAGGTTTAAGCCTCAGTCATATAATGATTGAACCCCCATCCCTTCACCAGTGCACATGTTCTACCACCAAGAACCCCAATATACCCCCCTCCCACCCAGCCCCCACCTAAGTAGCTAATGATCTTGATTTTATTCTCTCTATACTTTGAATACATTCAATATTTCAGTAGAGAACTCACTATTATTGTTTGGAATTTCCCCCCAACAATCAGGCCTGCTGAAAAGGCATCATTTAATAATTTCTTTTCATTGCTGAGAATGAAGATTCTATGAACATTGCGGCCATGCGATTTTGGATTTCTTATATTTTAGTTCAGCTCACAGTCTAGATGCATTTCTGTAAGAAGCTGCTCTGGGTGCCAAAATGGGTTAGAAGACCTCTTGGATCATAGTCTTTAGGAGCAGAGGGTCTGTTTCTTGAGCAGCAGCTCCGGATTGTATCTGGGCTGAGGGCGTGCCCGTACCGCCCCTTCCCATGATCGCCAATGAGCCACAACATTGCAAAGTTTATACCTCTGGGTTGAAGTCTTAGGGGGTGGCTCTCGCCACATGGATGATGCCATTGCTGCCATTTTCTGTGCAGAAAAACAGGGTGGAGAGGGAAAATCTCTCCCCGCGCGGCACATAGTCATAGTACAGCTCACAGTCTACATGCATTTCTGTAAGAAGCCACTCTGGATGCCAAAATGGGTTAGGAGACCTCTTGGATCATAGTCTTTAGGAGCAGAGGGTCTACATTCAATTTTTGACAGAAAACTCACTATCACTATTTGGAGTTTTCCCCCCAACAGTCAGACCTGTCGGAATGGCATCATAAGATCGTATGTTTTCTATTGTTGATACAAAAAGCATATGATGTTGCACAATTGCGAAAGTGGCTGCCCAGTTTTGGGATTCTGGTATTAATTCCAGAGGTATTTCTGCCAGCAGCCGCTGCATTCCGAGATTGATTTGTGTGCCTCTGGGATCATGGCTGCTCAGGAGCGGAGGACCTATTCATGGGCAGCCGCTTGGGGTCTCATTTGGGCAGGAAGCAGGGCTGGTTCTGCAACCACCCCCCACCCCACCCCCATCTCGAATCTTGAGATTCCCCATGCATTCCATCACTGCAAGCTCCTACCTCTCTGTCCAATTGGCTCTGAACGGTGGCGGTCGCCATGCTGCTGCAAGGGGGAAAAGACCAAGGGACAAAAACCCTTCCCCTCCTGGGGCTACATGGGCCATAGCTTAGTTCACAGTCCAGGAGTATTATCTGCTAGCAGCCGCTGCGTTCCAAGATTGGTTTCTGTGCCTCTGGGATATAATGGCTGCTCAGGGGTGGCGGAGCCGTTCCTGAGCATTTTTTTGTATATCAGGAAAGGTCACATGGCCCCTTGACCGCGCGTTTTGAAGAGATATCCCAGTTCATACCATAAGGCGTTTTAATTTTTTTAAGGTATAGGTTCTATGAATTCTTGTTCTCATAAATAAGTAGGCTTCTAAAATCTCAGGGCTAGGATGAATGGAGACGTTACTGAGATCGCTTGAGAAATTTGATGATCAACGGAATGATGGTGATGATGATAAGTAAGTACATGCAAATAAAAGTTTTCATAGTAAGTACTCAGTTTTCCCAATTTCTGAATTCTGTGTCAAATTAATGTAGTTCTAAATATTTTTATTCTGTTGACTTAAAAATCCAGCTAGGTCTTATTTGTTCAGTTTCATTGAATATTATTGCAATTATTACCTTATCAAAAGATAGCTAGTTATTAGTTACTATTTTTTTTTAATTGGGGTCATACCTGGCAGTGATCACTGGTCCAGGGGCTATGTCAGTGATGCTCAACATGCAGTGTGGGACTCTCAGGTTAGGGCTTGGACTGGTGCTGTGGCGCTTGGAGCCTGGCAGTGCTAGATACCGCAAGAGCTACCCCCAGTGTTGTTCTGTGGTTCTTGCACAGGCCAGGCATTTGTTCTCACAATGTGGGCATATCCCTGGGTCCTATTCAAGTTATTTGTTACTTGGCACTAATATTTTAAATTGTTCCTCTAGTTTGATACCAGAGAGAAATTTTCTTACACAACAGAGCAGTGATCCATTGTAAAATTCAGGGTGGGCGAAAGTCTTTTGTGAAGTGGGAGAGGGTGATATTCTGAAAACAAAGAGGATGATTCTTTTTTTTTTTTGCTTTTTGGGTCACACCTGGCGATGCACAGGGGTTACTCCTGGCTCTGCACTCAGGAATTACCCCTGGTCGTGCTCAGGGGACCATATGGGATGCTGGGATTTGAACCTGGGTCAGGCGCGTGCAAGGCAAACACCCTACCCGCTGTGTTATCTCTCCAGCCCCGAGGATGATTCTTAAAACACCCTTTTGGGATCTAGGAGATAACTCAAGGGGCTTTACCAGGATTTGATCCTGACCCCGAATCGCTGCCCCCCCCCCCAAGCACTGTGCCAGGAATGGCCTCTGAGCACTGCTGTGTGTGACCTTTTCCCCCTCCCCCAATCCTAAATAATCTAACCTTCTGTTTTAGGAGAGAATATTTATGTAAGCTGAGCATCTAGTGAAGGAATCCTTTAAAGCAAAAATGTGCCTATGAATCCTTTGAAAAAAATACTTGCATACCTCCAGGGATATATGTAACTCAATTTGAGAACTTTTGGAGTGGTGTTTACAGATCATTGGATTTCCAGTCATTAGACACTGATAGGTAAAAAAATTGAGTGTGTTGTGACCAGCAGTTTCAATAAAGGAATAAAATCAAAAAGAATACTACTTCACACTAAAAGTATATGTGCACAAAATATTTTCCACTCTTATGTACGTGGGACTGGAGCAATAGCACAGTGGGTAGAGCGTTTGCCTTGCATGCGGCCGACCCAGGTTCAATTCCTCTGTCCCTCTTGGAGAGCCTGGAAAGCTATCGAGAGTATCCTGCCCGCACAGCAGAGCCTGGCAATCTACCCGTGATGTATTTGATATGCCAAAAACAAGCCTCACAGTGGAGACATTGCTGGTGCCCGTTCGAGCAAATCGATGAACAATGGGACAACAGTGCTACAGTGCTTATGTACATGAATGTATGAGCTATGATTTTAAACAGTGATCAGGTGTTGAGTATTCCAACTCCAAACGCACCACTAGTGTCAGTGCCCCTCGCCCAATGATTCATGGTTCCCTCTAAGTTATATTCCTTTTTGTGAATTATAATCAAAGTTTTAAATCCATTGTTCTATATGGTGGAGGTTTCTTATATCTCACAGAATTTAGCTTTGTCTTAAGAAAGGCTTATGGATTGTACGTAATGTGGGATGAGGCTTTCTTGTAGCATATAGGAGGGCTGTTTCGCTGTTTCATTTTGTTCCATACCCAGGCTGGGAAAGCTGGTATTCCTGATGAGGCGTGATGGTACTGTACAACATACTGGAGGTTGGGGTGAATGAAATAAGGTTTTTATTTTCAAGGAAGTATAATCTTTGGGGCGGGGCATGTACATTCTCAGTTGGGGACCATATGGTGCCAGGTATTGATTCATAACCTTCATTATGCTATCTCCTCTGCCGAAGAAAATATGATTGCGGTGGAGGATGGGGCTGGAGATGTGACTTAGTAGGGGAGCACCTGCTTTGCATATGTGGTGAAGGCCTGGGTTTGGTTTCCTGGCATTGAAAAAAGAATAAACATCTTTTGCCTAGGTCTTTTCTTTGAATATTTGTTTAGTATCCTTAGAAGCAACTTCTGTTCAGTTCTTTATTATGATCATGTAAATTTGTTTTGGGCCATCCCCAGAAGTGCTGGCGAGTCATTCCCTGTGTTACTGTATGGGATATACAGTGCTTTGGATCAGGATCAAACCAAAGGCACCTTCTTGGAAAGCTTATGCTATCGAGCTGCTTTTCTGGCCCTTGTTAATACTTAAAAAAAAAAAAAATGGTGGGGGGTATATGATCACACCTGGCAGTTCACAGATCTGTCTCCAGTTTGGTGCTTGGTGGTTGCTTCTTTTAATGCTGAGGGGACCATAATGTGTTAGGGATTGAACTGGGGTCTCTCACATGGAAAACATGTGCTCCATTCCTTTGAGCCATCTCTCTGTGACCCCTAAAACTTTTTTTCACCTTGAATTTATGAGGCATTTTATTTATGTGTTGATCTCAGGGCCTCACCTGTGCAAGGCAAGTGTTTTACTCCTGAGCTCCAACCCCTCCCAAAAGCATCGTTAAAAATTCTGTTGAGGGGGCTGGAGCAATAGCACAGCAGGTAGGGCGTTTGCCTTGCACTCGGCCGACCTGGGTTCGATTCCCAGCATCCCATATGGTCCCCTGAGCATCACCAGGAGTAATTCCTGAGTGCAGAGCCAGGAGTAACCCCTGTGCACCGCCAGGTGTGACCCAAAAAGCAAAAAAAAAAAAAAAATCTATTGAGGGGCTAGAGCAATAGCACAGCGGGTAGGGCGTTTGCCTTGCACTCGGCCGACCCGGGTTCGATTCCCAGCATTCCATATGGTCCCCCGAGCACCGCCAGGGGTAATTCCTGAGTGCAGAGCCAGGAGTCACCCCTCTGCATCGCCGGGTGTGACCCAAAAAGAAAAATAATATTTATTGACTGTATTGCCTCTAATATAAAAGGCTGCAGCTTATTTGAGTGCCAATTCAAATTCATTATGAGATAAGTGATATCGGTTTTTTTTTTCTCTTCTTGCATCAATAATTTTATAACTGGATCATCATTTGCAACTTTTTGGGGGGAGCTGAGGTGGGTTTGAGCCATACCCTGCAATGCTCAGGAGTTTCTCCTGGCTCTGCACTCAGAAATTATTCCTGGCAGTATTGTGGGACCATATGGGATGCCAGGGATCAAACCCAGGTTAGCTGTATGCAAGGCAATTTCCCTTCCCATTGTATTATCTTTCCAATCCTAATTTTTGCAGCATTTTCTTCAGTCTTTGATTATTAGTAAATTAAAATTTAATTTTGTGCATATTTTGTCTAAAATTTGTCCATATTCTTTTTCTTCTCTCCTTGCCAAAGTAGATTTTCCTTGACTTATTTTTTTATTTTTATTTTTTTTTTTTTTTGCTTTTTGGGTCACACCCGGCGATGCTCAGGGGTCACTCCTGGCTCATGCACTCAGGAATCACCCCTGGCGGTGCTCAGGGGACCATATGGGATGCTGGGATTCGAACCCAGGTCGGCCGCGTGCAAGGCAAACGCCCTACCCGCTGTGCTATCGCTCCAGCCCCTTGACTTATTTTTTTAAAGCGCTCTCTCTCTCTCTCTTTCTTCCCCCTCTTCCCCCGCCCCCACGGGGGTCCCCCCCCCCACCGTGTGTGTGGTGGGGGGTTGTGTGGTGAGGTGGGGGGTGTTGTGTGGTGAGGTTGGTTTGTTCGAACTGAACTAAGCAGTGCTCAAGGGCTATGACTGGTTCTGTCCCAGGAGTGACCCCTGGTGGTGTTTGCGGAATCATACGTGGTGCCTGGTGGTCAGGCAAGACAAGCACTTTACCCCCATACAATGTTATTTTTGTCCCTTTTCTTTTTCTCTCGTTCAGGTCATACTTGGTTCAGTGTTAGGGGATTGACCCCAGGGTACTCAGGGGACTATGTGGTGTCAGGGATTGAGCCTGACTTCCCTCATGTAAAGCAGGTGTTCCAACCTGTTGAGCTGTCTTTCTGACCCAAATTTATTGTTTTCTTCTTTGACATTATAAGATTGAGTTTTATATAAAATTCTGAGGAAATGAATACGACCTCAAGCCCTCTATTCTTAAAGGAGTTACATTATCAATTATAGTTTATTTATTTATGGTTTGGAGGCTGGATCTGTGTTCAGGAATCACTCCTGGCAAGGCTCGGGGGACCGTATGGGATGCCAGATATTGAATCCACATTGGCTATGTGCACCGCAAGCGTCCTACCCACTGTACTAGGCTCCAGCCACAAACCTAATCTGTTACGATTTGTCACAGGTGATAAAGGTAAGCAGCATGGTTTGGATGTACGCAATGGCTTTTGTTTTATCTTTCAGCAAACTAGGTCAAGGTAACTTTAGAAGTCCAGATACTGATATTTTCTCCACTAGGAACGGTCTTTGCTTTGGTGTTGTAATAACCACACTTCTATTTATGGGGAAAAGTTCAAACAGCTGCATACGGTGACAAGGAATGCTAATAAAAGAGATGATTATCTTTGAATTTTTCATACTGCTTTTTACATTTGTACCCATTCTTTTCCCAGCTTGACTAGGAATTTTATAAAAATATTTCTGAAACCTTTGTTGCTTTTCTTTTGAACTTGGGAAATTATTTTCTAATTCGGCTTTTTCTTTTAACCAATTTCGATTCAGTACAAAACTTGATACTATAAGAAGTGTTTGTGTTTTGTAAATTATCAGTCACAGGCAGTAAGAGCTTATTACATGAGACAGACAAGGAGATTCTAGAGTTCTCAGTTTGATGAGAAATAGTAGAAAAAAAACAAAATAAAGTAAATGACTTGTGGGGGCGGAGAAAGAAATAACACCAAAACTAGAAGCAGATTTTTAAAAAATAGAACAATAGTTGGGTAAGGTACTTGCTTTGCAAGTGGCTGACCCAGATTCAATCCCTGGCAACCCAGATGGTACCCTGAGCCCTGCCAGTAGTGATTCTTGAGAACTGAGCCAGGAATCAGCCCGGAACTGACAGCTGAGTGTAGCCCCAAGACAAACCAAAAAATGAGGTGATAATGACAAGATTGAGGATTAAGATGAGTATGTTAAAGGATATAAAAACTATTTCATAATCAAACAGTCCACAAAAAGTAGTAATCATGAACTTGCATGTACCTGATTAAATAGTTTTGACATTTTTTTAAAAAAACAAAAGGATTATAAGGAGACTTTGCTAAAAGTGCATGAGAGTTATTTTATACATTTGTTACAACTGTTGACTGGATGAAATCAATAAAACTGAGCTCCAAAATTAAAAAAAAAAACTGTTCTAGGAGTTCTGTACTCAAGAAGTTAAAAATGTGCACTTTTGAAAATGTGGTACACTTTTAAAAATTGCTTTGGGGTTTGAAAGATAGTACAGGGGTGAAGTGCTTGCTTTGTACATGTTCTTGCCTTGCAGATCAAGGTTGATCTCTGGCACTGCTTATAGTCCCCCATCACCACCCAAGCATAGCTGGGTGTGGAATGATTCCCTGAGCATAGCTGGGTGTGGGCCAAAACCGTACCCCCTCCATCCAATTTCCTACACTCGTCTCAAAGAAGACTAAATTTTGTTTTTGTTTTTAAAATCAATCTACTGGACTGGGGAGATAATATAGTGGGCTGGAGCTCCAGGTCTCATCTCAGGCACCACCTTTGAGCACTGCCAGCTGTGGTTTGTCTGAAACAAATAGGTCAAGCTACTTGCCATGAGTTTTTCTAACCCAGTATATCTAGAAAGATAACAAACAATAATTAAAAAAAAATTTTAAGTGTGGTAATGAATGTTACAAGTTGTTCACTCGTGTCATCCCGAATAGAATAGGCAAAACACTAGACGAAGGACAACCATGCGAGCAAGTTGGGTTCTGAAGGGGATTCAGCACGATAGACCATTTCCATACAGTAACCAAACTCATTGAAGTTTCGTGAGAATTCAAGATGCCGCTCTGTCTAACGTTCATTGACTTAAAGAAAACTAATCACTTTCATGAGAGATGGCTCAGTGGGCTGGAGCATGCACTTTGCATAGAAGAGGCTTGGGTTTACTCACCCAGCACTCTCAGGAGCAACCTTTGTGTTTAGAGCTGGGAGTGGTGGCTGACCAAAAAATGAGAAAACTGTCAATATTGTTTGAATGAAGATCAATAGAAGAGTGACTGTTTCTCTATGCCAATAATTAGAGAAAAATATGAAGCAATTAAAAGACAAAAACATTAGAGTGTACATTCAGTTGAATGAAAAAGGATGTTTAAGACCTTTATAGAAGAAAGTTATAGAAACTGTATTGACAAACACGGAACCTGAATAAATGGATATGATACCAGGTTTACAGATGGAAACTTTAGGTGTGCTTTTAGCAAAATCAAGACAGAGCTCTGTAAGACAATTTCTCAACAAATGCACTCCAGGATGAAAAGAGAAGGGAAGATTATAAAATAGGAGACTTAAGATACATATCAACTAACTAAAGTATGAGTTTTATTTGGAATCTGATTCAAGGAGTTGAAGCAGTTGTAAATAGAAAATTTCAAGTATGGTACTTTAAAAAGTGAAATAAGGGAGGCCGAGAGATAGTATAGAAGTTAGGGAGCATAATTTGCACGTGGCCAGCCTGTGTTTAATTCCCAACATGGCCTACTGAGCCTGCCAGGTATGATTCTTGAGCAAAGCCAGGATAAACCCTGTGCACTGCCAGGTGTGGCCCATAAACCAAAACAAAAAACAAAAAAAGTGAAATAAGCAAGTTAGGAAAAGACAAATGATATATGATCCCACTTACTTGAAGTATCAAGAAACTTAAATTTATAGGAGTAGGATTAGAATGTGGTTGATAGGAGCTTGGAGGAAGGGGAAATGTGTTGTTTAACTGACAGTTCTAGAGATTGGTTAATGTGAGTAATTTACTAGCAGTGAAATTGTAGATGTAAAAAGAGCTAAGATGACATTTGTCGCTATGGTGTGTTTTTTTGTTTGTTTGTTTTGTTTTTGGCTGGGAGGATTTTTGTTTTAAATGGCCTACCCCTGGTAGTGCTCAGAGGGTACTTCTGCATTAGTGTTCATGGGTCATTCCTGTCAGTACTCAAAAGACTATGTGTGGTATTGGGGTTAGCCATGTGAAAGATAGGTACTTTAACCCTTGTAATATGGAATAATCCCGTGAAGGAAGCCAGAAATAGTAAATAAGGAGTTAAAATAACACATGCTATAAATGTTCCATTTACATTTTTTACAGCTTCTTTAAGTATTATTTACTTAAAATAATAGTAACAAGCAATAAGATTTGTAACATGGAAGGCAATGTATATAATAGCACAGGTACCGGAAAAGGAAATAGGAGAGTGACATTTCTTTATTTCACTGGAAATGTTTATGTAAATCAGAAGTAAATTCTGTTAAGGTATATACAGTAAACCCTAGAATAGCCAGTAAGGAAATAACAAAATGTAGTGGAACAATTATGCAAGGAATTAAAATGTTTGACTTATTGCAAAAGGAAGTAGTAAAAGAATAGAAAAACAGACCTAAAGACTTAGTAGTAAACAAAAACTTCAGGTTTAAATCCAGTTGAAAAAGTACTAAATGTGATCCACAAGAAGGGAAGAGGACAAAGGGATAATAAAAGGGGTAAGATGCTTGCCTTCATTAGGGATTGATCCTAGTTTGATCCCTGGTACTCCATACATACCCCTGAACACTTCCTGGAGTGGCCCAGAATCTCAAATATGAAATTGACTTAACTGGCTAATGAAGCAAGATTCTATTGCTGTTGATACATGTAATTCAGGGTTTGTTTTTTTTTTTTTGCAGGGGTTCGTGGTGGGGCTTGGGTGCTGGTGGTTGAACCCTGGGTAGTCTGTGTGCATGGCAGTAACTTACTCATTGTACTATCTCTCTAGCCAGTAGCTGACACATTTTAGAAGCAAAGATATAAGTAGAGTGAAAATAAGTAATTCTTTTTTTTTTAAAAGATAAGAAGAGACTTTCATTTTATCATGGCTGTTACCATGATACCAAAACCAACACAGACATCACAAGTTAAAAAATAGGTGCTAAGATTCTCAGCAAAATTCTGCCAAGTCCTGTTGAGGTAGTATAGGGATTAAAGTGCTTTTCTTGTATCGCATAGACCCTGTACCAGTTCTGGTGCTTGGAACACCATCAGGGGTCAGTCCTGAGTACACAGCCAGGAATAGCCTCTGAACACAGCCAGTTTTGGCCTCAAAACCAAAACATACAAAACAAGAAAAAGCATATGCTCAACCCATTGAGTTATTTCCCAGGCTCCCAAGCCCAGTTTTCAAATCCCATTGCATCTTCTCCTGCATTGTGGTGGTCTCTATTCAGAAAGTTCCAAGCAGTGGATATAGATTACCAGGAGAGACTGTGTGACACCCTAGGTTGAATCCCTGGCCAAAGGGATTGCTATACCCAGTGATACTCAGGGGTGACCTCCAGCAGTATGAAGACCCTCCCTTTCACTCCTCTCCCCTCCCCTACCGGGCCACATCTAAGGATTGATGTACTATACAGGAAACTGTGCAGTGATAGGGACTGAGTCCAAGCCTCCTGCATGGGAATTGTGTACTTAGCCTGCTGAGCTATCTCTCTAGTCCTATAGGTTTAGTTTCTAATTGAAATAGTGCAACAATATTAAAAGTTGGTGAAGTTAGTAATAGGTATTCATTTTGACAGGTATTGTATTTGTTTCAGCTTTTGAAGTATTTGATAAAGTATTAGTGTAACCAAATGAGATGGCTCAGTTTTTTCTCTTCTTTTTTGGGTCTCACCTAAGTGTCAGTGTCTCAATTATTTTCTCTTTTCTATTTTGGGTCTCACCTCACTGTGCTCAGAGTTTACTCCTGGCTTTGCACATTGGTGGGGCTTCGGGATCATTTGTAGTGCCATGGGTTGAACTCAGGCTGCATATAAGGCCCAATATAGAAACTTTTCTGTTTAGGGTCCTCCAAAGCAGTGCCAAAATCCTGTGGTGCTAGGTGTCTCCAGGACTACACCTGATTGCTTGGAAGTGGAGACCATGCTATGCTGGGAATTGATCTGAGACCTTTTGAGCCCTGCCCTGCTCCAAAGTGTCTGACTCTAGTTTGGATAATCTTTTGAGGGGTGGGGTTGGAGATGGATCACATCCTGTCTCTCTTAGGGCTTGCTTCTGGTTTGGTCCAGGGGACAGACCATATATGGTACCAGTGATTGAAAACAGGATTGGCTGCAAGCAAAGCAAATGCCTTTCTTTCTGTAGTATGTCCTTGACTCTGGATCTTAATTCAAACAAATTTTCAAATTTTTTAATGGCAGTTGTAGAATTTTGTTTTTGTTGAGGGGCCACATCCAGCAGTTCTCAGGGACTTGTGGTTTTTTTGCTTACAGGTCACTCTTGGTGGTATTCTCGAGACCAACTGGTGTGAGCCACATACAAGACATTTGTGTCCTTACCCCTATGCTATCTTTTTTTTTTCTTTTGGGGTCACACCCAGCGATTCTCAGGGGTTACTCCTGGCTCTGCACGCAGAAATTACTCTGGCAGTGCTTGGGGAACCATATGGGGTGCCGGGGATTGAACCCAGGTCAGCCGAGTGCAGGGCAAACGCCCTACCTGCTGCATTATCTCTCCGGCCCCACCCCTGTACTATCTTTCTGATTCATAGTTGTAGAAATTTTATTATAGCTATTAGTTCTTATATTAAACAATTTTGTTTATTTTGGGTTTTTCTCCCAATGGTGGCACTGTTTACAAAAACAATGTATACAACTAGTGCATGTTTTAGAGCTTTGTATGTAGTATGTTAGATGATACAGTTTCTGGGACTCATTTTAAAGTATTTCTATAAATGGGGTATTGAAATGTGATGTTGATAGGGAATCTTAAGGATATGTGTATAAAAGATGGATGCACTATATTCATAGCTTTTGAGTGTCTTTATAAATCTTCGCAATTTACAAATGAAAAACGTAGCTTATTTAATATTACACCCTTGGATCTGGAATGTACTTCAGGGGACAATTGAGTTCTGGAGATTGAACCCTGGTCTCATACATGCAAAGCACGTGCACTAGCTTTTTGAACCATTTTCTAATCCACACATGCTTCTTTGTGGATGCATGTACTTGTCTTTATGCAGTTTTGGAGTCATTTCTAGTCACACACTTAACACAATTTTTAGACATTAGGTATTTATGTGGGATGGGGGGGTTGGGTTATAGAGCTCAGGAGTTATTCCTCACTCTAGGTCAGGGATCAGTCCTGGTGGTGGTTGGGGGACCGTATGCAGTGCCAGGAATCAAACTATCTCTCTTACCCTCAAAAGAGCAGGGGTTATTCCCTGCTCTGCACTCAGAAATTACTCCTGGTGGTGCTTGGGGGATCATATTAGACTCTGGGGATCAAACCTGGGTTGACTGTGCAAATGCCCTACCTGCTGTACTATCATTCCAGCCCCAGTGTATTTCATTTTTTCAATTACATTTGTTTTCATGTAGAAAGGTATTGTCAGGGACCAAAGAGATAGTATAAAGGCTAAGGCGCTTGCCTTGCATGCTGCTGACCCCAGTTTGATCCCCACCACTACATATGTTTCCCTGAGCCCTGCCAGGTGTGATCCCAGAGCACAGATCTAAGAGTACACCCTGAGCACTGACGTTGTGGCCCAAACAGCAGCGAAGTATAAAGGTGTTTCTGCTTTGACCAAATGACCAAATGACTCAGTTGTGCTCAGTAAATTGATAACTTTGCATGTTCAAACACAAGTTTATGGGGCCAGAGAAATATAAGCCAGTGTGCTTGCCTTGTACAGAGCCAGCCAGAGCCAGGAGTAATCCCTAAGCACCACCAGGTTCATAAAACAAAACAAGAAAAAGCTATGACTTTGTTGTTGTTGGTGGTGGTGGTGGTTGGTTTTTGGACTTTGGACCACATCCAGCAGTGCTCAAGGCTTACTCCTTGCTCTGTCCCCAGGAATTACTCCTGATAGTGTGCGGGGGGACCTTGTGGGAAGCCATGGATTGAACCTGTGCAAGGCATCTTACCCACTGTACTATCATTCTGGCCCGAGTTGTGACTTTTAGATGGCAAAGGATAAAGTTAGACAGATAGCAAACAGAAAATATTTTGTGCAAGGACATTGGGACAAGGTCCGGTGTATATAAAAATACTACTTTTGTGTGTCACACTTTGCAGTGCTTTGGCTATTCCTGGCTTTGTGCTCAGGAATTGCTCCTGTCAGTACTTGGTGGACCATAAATGCTGCCAGGGATTAAGTTATAGTCAGCCAGGTACAAATCAACTGCCTTAACCTTTGTACTGTCACTCTGGCCCTAGAATATTCTTTTGATTCAAAAGAAAATTGGGGCTGAAGCAGTAGTTCAATGAGCTGAAATGTATACTTCATATGTGGGAGACCTGGGTTCCATTCCTGGTGCCATCTGGTTCCCTAGAATAGGGTCTGAGGTTCTCTGACTCCAGACTTCAAAAAATCTTTTCATTATTCCTTAAACAATATGGTGTAACATTATTTGACTTGTGTTAACTATTACATGTGATAGAAGGATGATTTAGAGTATATTGGTAGTTGTACAAAGATTATCTGCACATAGTATGCTATTTTTATATAGAAGGAACTTAAGCAACCAGGGAATTGATATCTGTGCTGGTCATAGAAATAACTCTTTTTGTGAATACACTGTATACTGTAGGTCTTTTTTTCATTCTTCCTTCCCTCCCTCCCTCCCTCCCTTCCTCCCTCCCTCCCTCCCTCCCTCTCTCCCTCCCTCCCCCCTTTTCCTCCCCCACTCCCACTCTCCCCTGCCCTCCTCTCTCTCCCCCTTCCTCCCTCCCTCCCTCCCTTCCTCCCCTCTTTCTCTTTGTTTTTTTTTTGGGGGGGGCACACCTGGTTGTACTCAGAAATTATTTCTGACTTTACACTCAGGGATCATATTTGGTGACAGGGATTAAACCTGGGTTACCTGTGTGCAAGGAAAGCACCTTCCTGGCTGTTCTGTCTCTCTCTCCAGGCCACGAGGTGGATATTAACCATTTTTTAAGATCTGGAAACTGAGGCTAGAAGGTTAAGTAAGTAGACCCAAAATGTATTTCACCAGTGGGTGAAAGCCCAATTTTAGCTTAAAGTATTAACTATGTGGTTAGATCACTTGTATCACTTGTAGTCCCGTTGATCTTCGATTTGCTCGAGCAGGCACCAGTAACCTGTCACGAGCTAGTGCAGCCCAATGATATATGGTTGCTCCAGGAACAGGAAGAGCCTCAAATAGTTTATTCAGGGATTTGACGAAGAAATCTGACCATCTAGTTGGTGGGCTGCCTGAGGTCTTCTGACGTCCTATGGAATCCAGTCGGTAACAGCTCTAGTCCAGCAGTCATCTCTGAATTGCATTACATGACCGGCCCATCTGATTTTTGATGCCTTGGCAAACGAGACAGCATCCCTGATTTCTTACCGTCGACGGAGGTCAGAACTCCGGATTCCTTCTCTCACTTGAGTGAGACATGATATTCCCAGCATAGCTCTTTCGATTCCTCTTTGGGATACCCTAGTAACATTCTCATACTGTTTGCATAGGGCCTAAGTCTCTGAGGCATATGTTAGTGCAGGAAGAACAGTGGAATCGAAAAGATGTGCCTGGAGTCGGAGGTTCTTCATTCTGTTAACCACCTCTTCGATGCTCTTGAATGCATTCCATGCTGCTCTCTTCCTCCTGCGCAGTGGAAAACCAGTAGGACCGTTCTGTTGTACAAGAAGGGAGACATCCACGACATTTGCAACTATCGCCCAATCTGCCTGCTGTCTGTCCTCTACAAGTTGTTCACTCCTGTCATCCTGAATAGAATAGGCAGAACACTAGACGAAGGACAACCATGCGAGCAAGCCAGGTTCTGAAGGGGATTCAGCACGATAGACCATATCCACACAGTGAACAAACTCATTGAGGTTTCTCGAGAGTTCAAGATGCCGCTCTGTCTAACGTTCATCAACTTAAAGAAGGCCTTCGATTCTGTTGAGACTGAGGAGGTCATCGAAGCCCTGGCCAAACAGGATGATCAAAGTCAGTATATCAAAATCCTTCGAGAGCTGTATTGCGGATTCACCACCAGGATCTCACCATTCTACAAGGAAGTGATCATTGATGTAAAAGAGAGGGGTGCGGCAAGGTGATACCATTTCACCTAAACTCTTCAGTGCCACCCTCGAGAACATCATGCGACGACTGGAATGGGAAGGAATGGGAGTGAAGATAGACGGTCGGCAATTACACCACCTCCGCTTCGCTGATGACATCGTTCTCATAACACCAAACATTAGCCAAGCGGCACAGATGCTGACCGACTTCGACCATGAGTGTGGAAAGGTCGGACTGCAGCTGAATCTCAACAAGACGATGTTCATGAAAAACGAACTAGTCCCTGAAGCTCCATTTGCTCTCAATGGAATGAACATCTCCGAATGCAGCAGCTATGTGTACCTGGGTCGAGAAATCAACATGAGGAACGACTTGGTGCCAGAACTGTGCGGGAGGAAGAGAGCAGCATGGAATGTGGTTAGATGATTAATAGATTTGTGATGTCCAGTCCTACTTTTATAAATGTGATTTTATTTTCTTTGTTATGGATTTGTTTGAGCGGGCACCAGTAACGTCTCTCATTGAGAGACTTATTGTTACTGTTTTTGGCATATCCAATATGCACAGATAACTTGCCAGGCTCTGTCTCGCGGGCTCCATACTCTTGGTAGCTTGCCAGGCTGGAGTGATAGCACAGCGGTTGGGTGTTCGCCTTCCACGCATTTGATTCCTCCGCCCATGTTCGATTCCTCCGCCCCTCTCAGAGAGCCCGACAAGCTACTGAGAGTATGGAGTAACAGTAACAATAAGTCTCTCAATGAGAGACGTTACTGGTGCCCCCTCGAACAAATCAAAGAGCAACGGGATGACAGTGAACAGTGAACAGTGTTATGGATTATGGAAACAATAGTAGTTGACACTGGTGGTGGGATTGGTGTTGAAATAGTATATGCCTAATACTCAACTATCAATAAATTTGTAAGTCATGGCTCTTTGATTAAGTAAAAAAATATTTAAGAAAATTTAATACTACTTTCTTCACTTTCTTTGTTAGAGTGTTAGCTTTATGGATCAGAGAGAATAATGCAAAGGACTAGAGTACAAACTTAGCACTGCCTTAGTTTTCTAAGCACTACCAGAAATGACTTCCAGGCACCATTCCTTGGGTGTAGTCCTTGAGTATTGCTTGGTGTAGCCAAAACAAAACAGAACAGTAACATTATAAGTTTAATGCTTGCTTTTTTTTTTCTTCATTAGAATGTCAGTCTGGTTTTAAAAAGAATCCCTCATTAATATAAAGTTGTTTAATTTTTTTTCTCAGAGGATTTGAAGAGACAAAATGCAGTGTTACAAGCTGCACAAGATGATTTAGGACATCTACGGACACAGCTGTGGGAAGCCCAAGCAGAGATGGAGAATATTAAGGCCATTGCCACAGTTTCTGAGAATACCAAACAAGAAGCAATAGATGAAGTGAAAAGGCAGTGGAGAGAAGAAGTTGCTTCACTTCAGGCTGTTATGAAAGGTAAAGAAAAAAAACTAGACTTGTTTTATTTTTTGTTTGCTTGTTTTGGGGCCATACCCAGCAGTTCTCAGGGGTTAACTTCTGGCTCTGCTTTGAGGAATTACCCCTGGCAGTGCTTGGGGGACCATGTGGGATGCCAAGGAATTAACCTGGGCCAGCCATGTGCAGAGCAAATACTCTACCCACTATACTATTTCCCGGACCCTGTTTTACAGTTTTCTAAGATGATAGATTCTGTTGAATTTCTGAGTTCATTTCAGGGATCTTAGAGTATATACTGAGTTTTCATTTCTTTTTATATTGTCATCTACAAATTTTCAGTCATCATTTTCAAAATAGAAGAGAAGCCAATGGAAGTGTAAGTGGGTTTTATGGGTGCTACAAAAGAAATACCAAAAAATGAAACCGTATTGGGAGGCCAGAGATAGTACAGCAGGTAGGGTACTTGCCTTGCATGCAGCCACCCAGGTTCGATCCCCGCATCCTATATGGTCCTCTGAACCTTCCAGGAGTGATCCCTGAATTCATAGCTGAGTAAACCCTGAGCACCACCAGTTGTGTTCCTTAAAGGAAACCAAATCAAAAAAAAAAAAAAAAAAACCTGTGGGAATAGGGAGTATATTAAACTGGAGTGATCTCCTGTGTAAAGAGTCAAGTTACTATTGACACTTCTTTGTTCTTACTAATTATTTCCCTTTTAGTCCAATGTTGTCATAGTTCTTTCTTTTTGGGGATCAGGTATGAGGGGATGTTTTTCATTTTTTGGAGGGCTACACCCAAAGGTGCTCAGATGTTACTTGGTTAGGATATGCAGTGCCAGGAATTGAATCTGGGTCTGCTGCATTCAAGATGAGCGCTTTACTTGCTGTACTCGCTTCTGTCCCATATCTTTTGCATTTTTCAGGAAAAAAATTTCAGATTTTGTAAGTGAAATCCTGACTGCATTTGGTAAGATAGAAAGGCCTGTATATTAAAATAGGCATTATGGGCTGCCAGTTTGTGATCTTTTGTCTAAAGAATAGTAGTCATTTATTTTTTTTGGTTGGTACTGCTGTATAATTACTTTCGGCCTTTCTGAGATGATAACGTAATAAAATAAGGTGACTGCTGAATCAACTTATTTAGGAGTTCCTGAAATAGTTAATATTACAAGTATGAAATAATGACTTTTTGCGGGGGGGCGTGGTGGTTGAGAGGGACTTCTTTGTAGTTGTGTATCATTGTGTTAGTGTCCTTTGTAAGAAGTCAGCAAGATTACCCTATTTTTTGTTTTTGTTTTTGTTTTTTGGACCACACCCAGTGGTGCTCATAGCTTACCTCTGACTTTGTATTCAGGTATCACTCCTGGTAGGGCTCTGAGGATGATATGGGAATTGAACTTGACTTGGTGGCGTGAAAGGCAAGCAGCCTCTGTGCTATCTCTATAGCCCACTGTTTCTGTTGTTAATACCTAAGGGTGTTTTCAAACCTCATAATAATAATCCTGGCTCTTACTCAATTACCTGGTTTTACATTTTTCTCCCAGGATATGAAAGTCAGAGGTAGGTAATCAATTGATGGCTATAATGGTTTCATAGTCTTACCAATATCTGAGGCTCCTATTTCTTTATTTGTTGTTAGTTTTCAGCTTCCTAGTGTTCTGTGATTGAAAAAAAAAATGACTGCTGCTCCTTTTAATAAGCATTAGGAAGGCAAAAAAAAATATTGTTTGAATATTTATCATGCAACCTCCTTCTTTTTTGGAGTATGTTATTTTTCACAGCTGTAAAAGTAACACAAAAACATAATCATTTCATTGGCTCATTGACTAACGAAATTGAGGACTTGTTAGTAAGAAAAATGGTATGGAAATTAATGTATATCCAGCAATATTTGTCACAGTGTTTTAAGATAAAGTCATTTTTATAAAAATGTTACAGAACTTGTCTCAATTTAGAGTATTGGATTACAGTGAAATATTTCAAAAATGTATCTTTTTCCTCTTCAGGTAGTTGAATTGTAGTGACAAATTGTATGTGTCTTAGGAGCCATAATGTCCAGTGCCAAAGAACATAGGTTTTGGAGTTAGAAATCTAGTTCTGCTTTTTGGTTATTAAACATTGACTAGGATATTTACTATTTCTTAATCTGTAAAATATAATGTGGCATATGTTTATTGTGAAGATGAGAGACATTGATTTAAAGCCCTTTACAAAGATTCTACACATAATGAAATGGTTTTTTTTTTTCCCCATGATTAATAACATTTCTGGAAATTTGTTTTAAGCACTTTCTACATTTTAAATTTTAGTGTGCCAGACATTTTCTTTCAGAATTTAAACGTGACATATTTGGTGGTGTTTTGTAGAAACAGTTCGTGACTATGAGCACCAGTTTCACCTTAGGCTGGAGCAGGAGCGAACACAGTGGGCACAGTATCGAGAATCTGCAGAGAGGGAAATAGCTGATTTAAGGAGAAGGCTGTCTGAAGGTCAAGAGGAGGAAAATTTAGAAAATGAAATGAAAAAGGTATGAAGGAATGTTTATATTTGTAGAAATAATCGAACCAAATGCAAGATTCTTTAATGCTGTTGAGGTAACATGTTATTTTCTTTATTTTCTAATAGAGGAATTATTTAAATCAAGCTGATGTACTAGCCAGATAATTTGATGCCCTTATTCCAGATAGATATATGGCTAACTCATTCCCTTCAAATCTTTGATCAAATATCATTTTATATGAGGTTTGCACTGACAACACTTAATGCTTAAACCTGCCTATCCTCTTATATCTTTATCATCCTTATTTTTCTTTTTCTTACATATATACATATGTATGTACTATTATGTTAGTTTTCTTGCACCTCTCACTGCTTGCTAGAATGTAAGCTTTGTTGTTTGTATATCACAAAGGCCTAGACTTTTTTTTTTTTTAAATTTTATTGAATCACCATGAGATAGTTACAACCTTTCATTTTTGGGTTACAATCTCACAATGATCAAACAGCCATCCCTCCACCAGTGCACATTCCTTACCACCAATATCCCAGTATACCCTCCCTTTCCCACCCTCCCGCTGCCTCCATGGCAGACAATATTCCCCATACTTTCTCACTACTTTTGGGCATTATGGCTTGTAACACAGACACTGAGAGGTCATCATGTTTGGTCCATTATCTACTTTCGGCATGCATCTCCCATCCCAACTGATTCCTCCAGCCATCATTTTCTTAGTGATCCCTTCTCTATTTCATCTGCCTCCTTCCCTCCCCTCATGAAGCAGTCTTCTAGCTATGGGTGAATCCTCCTGGCCCTTGTATCTGCTGTCCTTGTGTGATCTTATTCTATACTCCACAAATGAGTGCAGTCCTTCTATGTCTATCCCTTTCTTTCTGACTCATTGCACTTAGCATGATACTCTCCGTGTCTATCCATTTATAAGCAAATTTCATGACTTCATGTCTCCTAACAGCTGCATAGCATTCCATTGTGTAGATGTACCGAAGTTTCTTTAACCAGCCATCTGTTTTAGGGCACTCGGGTTGTTTCCAGATTTTGGCTATTGTGAACAGTGCTACAATGAATATATAGGTACAGATGTCATTTCAACTGTGCTTTTTTGCATCCTTGGGATATATTCCCTGAAGTAGTATTGCGAAGTCATATGGAAGCTCAATTTCTAGTTTTTGAAGGACTGTCCATATTGTTTTTCAGAAAGGCTGGACCAGTCGGCATTCTCACAAACAGTGAAGTAGCGTCCCTTTTCCCCACATCCACACCAGCACTGGTTGCTTTTGTTCTTTTGAATGTGTGCCAGTCTCTGTGGTGTGAGATGGTATTGTTGTTTTGATTTGCATCTCCCTGATGACTAGCAATGTGGAAAATTTTTCATGTGACAAAGGCCTAGACTTGACTATTGGCGATTTTGAATTTTCTTGTGGTGCTGGCAGTTGAGTGCAGGTCTTCACACATTCAAACATGCATGCTGTTATTGAGTACCATTCCCTGCTCCAGGAATTATTTTTGAATGAATTAGTTGCTTGAATATTTGTCTAAACCAAAACTTTAGGGCCAGAGAGAGAATATAATGGTTAAGGCACTTGCCTTATTTGCAGCTGACTTCTGTTTGATCACTTTTACCACATATGGTCCCGTGAGCACCTCCAGGAGTCAGCCCTGAGCACAACCAGTTATGGCCCAAGCACCCCTCCCCCAGTCCTCAAATAAGAAACTATAACTTTAAAACATGTTAATTTTTCTTCCTTTATAAATATTATATGGTTCCTGTGTGATGAATGTATCACATATTTTGCTTGAAAATACTGCTACAACTGAACATATGTTCAATTAAGGAAGAATAACTTGTTAAGACAATTGAAAAAAAATCTCATTTATTCCTTTGACTTTATATATATACATATATATATATCACTGTAGCACTGTAGCACTGTCGTCTCATTGTTCATCGATTTGCTCGAGCGGGCACCAGTAACGTCTCCATTGTGAGACTTGTTACAGTTTTTTCACATATCGAATACGCCATGGGTAGCTTTCCGGGCTCTGCCATGCAGGCAGGATGCTTTCGGTAGCTTGCCAGGCTCCGAGAGGGATGGAGGAATTGAACCCGAGTTGGCCACATGCAAGGCAAATGTCCTACCCGTTGTGCCATCGCTCTAGTTCTTTATATATATGTAGACACACACACATATACACTTTAAATCATAGTAATTAGAATGTAGGGTTTTTTCTGTTAGATTAATCATAATTCTTAATCCATATGAGGTATCTGAGGTTGAATTATGTTTTTATAAGTATATATTTGTAATTTTTGGGTCATACTTAGTATTAACTCAGGGGCTAGTTTAGGATTATTGCTTTGAGGGTTTCTCCTGGTGGTGCTTGGAGGACCATGGGGTACTGGACATTGAACTTGAATCTACTGCATGAAAAGCATGCATTTCAACCCTTGAACTATCTCTAGCCCATGGTTCACTTTTAAAATAATGTTAAAATGTGATAACCAAGCATTCAAAATAAAAACCTGGAATCTTAAGGAATAGTTTGTTTCATACTTTGGTTTCATGGGAAAAAAAACTAGTGTGACACTCTTCATCATCACCAGAGTCACATAGTCACTCTAATACAGTTATTCCAAGTACACAACATTTATTTCTCTCAGGTTGATGGAGATAAATTCATGTTTAATGCTGTCAATAGAATTTTTTTTCTACGCTAAGCCACAAATACCTTCACATGAGGAGGCTTTGTTTTATTTTTTGAGCAATATGTGCAGTGCTTAGAATTTATTTTTGGCTTTTTGCTCAGGGATCCCTCCTGGCAGTGTTTAGTGGACCATATATGGTGTTAGGAATTGAACTGTAGTTGGCCATGTGTAAGACAAACACCTGTATGTTTGTGGCTATCTCTTTGACCCCAGGGAGTTTTTTTCTTTTTTTCTCTTCATTCTTTGTAGTAATATAGTCATATTATAATCTGCCAGTTTTTGTCATTTTAAAAGTACTTTTTTATTTTGTCAGAGTTTTGGGGGAAGGGGCAGGGGCTTGGGGGCTACTTTACCACACTCAGCAGTGCTTAGGGCTTAGTCTTCTACCTGTGCTCAGAGATTACTTTTGACAAGACTCAGGGAACTTATGTTGTCCTAGGAATAGAACCTGGTTCAGCTAAGTGCAAGGCAAATACCTTACCTGCTATTTTTTGGCCCCTAAAATTTTTTTTGTTTGCTTGTGTTTTTGTGTGTATATGTGTGTCACTCCCAGTGGTGCTCTGAGCTTACTCCTGGCTCCTCACTCAGGAGTCACTCTTGATGGGTGTAGGAGACCATATGGGGTGCCAGGAATCTAACTAAAATCTGCCTTATACAAGGAAAACACCTTACCTGTTGTACTGTTGCTCCGGACTCCTCTGTTTTTTTTTTTTTTCCCCTTTGGGAGGGAAACACCTGGGTCTGCACTGAGGAATTAGCCCTGGTGTTTGCTTGGGTGAACAACCATATGGGAGCCAGGGAACAAACCCAGGTTGCCTGTATGCAAGGCAAGTGCCTACCCGCTGTACTATCTCTCCGGCCCCTAGAAAAATTATAAAGAGTACTGTAATCAGTTCTTGGTTTTTGCAGGAATTGAGAGGATAACAGAAAGTTTCTCTTATTACTAGCATCTTACATTTGTTAACAAGGGATTGTTGTAAACTGATACTAATTCGTTATTGCTGACTGAAGTGCACTCTTTGTATATAGATTTCGTTAGTTTTTAACTTAATGTGCTTTTACTGTTCCAGGACCCCATCAGTATATAATATTTATCATTGTCTCCTTAGGTTTCTCTGGACTGTGACCGTTTCTCAGACTTTTTTATTTTATTAAATTTTTTTCTGCATTGATTTGTGATACTGTTAATGATAGGGTTTCACAGAATATTCCAATACCACACCTACCCTTGACTCTAACTTCCCAGCCCAGGGCCTCCATCTACAGCTCAGTTCTGTAGACCAGTTTTGGGCTCTCTTGTCTCTTGCTCTTTGTTATTCCCCTCCTGTGTTTATATTCCACATGTGAGAGAGATTGTTCTGTACCTGCCCCTGTCCTCTGCCTTACTTCATTCAACCTGATTCTCTCCATATTAGTTCATGTAACAGCAAATTACATAATTCATTTTTATTATAATTTAGTAGTATTCCATTGTGTATATACACCACACTTTATCTATCCATTTGTTCCTGCACACTTAAGTTATTTCCAGGTTTTGCTATGTTAATAGTGCTGCAATGAACATAGTCTTGCAAATGTCTTTTCTGAATAGAGTTTTTGGGCTCTGGGGGTAAGTGCCAAGAAGTAGAATTGATGGGTCATGTGGATGCTTGAGGTGTCCATATTGTTTTCCAAAAAGGTTCAGTCAGTTAACATTCCCACAAGCATTGCATGAGGGTTCCTTTTATCCCACATCTACATCAGCACTGGTTGTTACCTCGTTATTTATTTTGTATTTCTGTGATAAGTACTTTTTATAAACTATTGGCCCTCTGTATATCTTCTTTTTTTAATTTAATTTTTATAAAGTTGTTCACAATAATTTACTACATTCAATATTCCAACACCAATCCCAGCACCATTATACCTTCCCACCACCAATATTTCAAATTTTTCCAACCACCACCTAAGCCTGCCCCCATAGCAGTCCCTAAATAATTTATTTTGTATTATGTCTTACGAATAATCCACTGAAAATGATCAAAAAAAGTTTCCTTACAAGAAAGTGTCTCAAAGTGAGCCATTAAGCCCTTTAATAAGAGATTTATTACAAGAAAGTGTCTCAAAGTGAGCCATTAAGCCCTTGAATAAGAGATTTACTAACATGATCTTACAGTTTGAGCCTTGTGTGCTTATCAGTTGCCTTCTACTTTATACCCCATCCAATGTAGTGTGCTACTCTTGATATGAATGGTGTGTAGAGTATGAGATGTACAAATGCATCTGTGCACTCCAGGAATTCAAAGATTTTAAATAGGGTGATACAGCTGGAGTTAAATTTTCAACAGGATAGTGACTTTGGAGTCCAGAGGCATCTCTGCAGCTTGTTGATCTCTGCCAAGATTTATTTGTTAGTTTCTGGATCATGGCCATTAATTAGCTTATATGGCACCAGAGGCTGTTTGAGGGTGTCACTGTTAGGCTTCCAGAAGAACAGGAAAATATGGGAGGTCACCCATCCCCGACTCCATGAGAGCTTGGAGATTTTAGTTCCAAACTGCATACCAGAGTTTTTCAGCAGATTCACTCATGGATGAGGCTCATCCAAGCCTGTAGAGATTGGCCATGAGCATAGTGGTGATTGAGTTCTGGAGGTTTTGGGCTCTGTTGGGGCGGATGCTTTTGTATGTCTTCCTTGATGAAGTTTTTGTTCATTTCTTCTCCCCATTTTTTGATGGGGTTGTTTTTTTTCTTGTTAACTCTTATAAAAGTGCTCTTTACATCTTGGATATTAACTATTTTGTCAGCTGAGTAGTAGCAATAATCTCTCCCAATCTGTGGAGTGTTATTTTTATTTCTTTTTATTGTTTTGCTTTTTGGGTCACACCCGGTGATGCACATGGGTCACTTCTGGCTCTGCACTCAGGACTTACCCCTGGCAGTGCTCAGGGGACCTTATAGGATGCTGGGAATTGAACCCAGGTTGGCCACGTGCAAGGCAGACACCCTACCTGCTGTGCTATCGCTCCAGCACTGGGGTGTTATTTTTTATTCTGGTCTTCATTTCTTTTGCAATGGAGAGCTTCTTAATGTAATGTCCTGTTTGTTTTTGTTTGCTGTGCCAGTGGCATTGAATCATTGAAGATACCTCTAGGTTGAAGACCATAAAGACTTCTGCCTATGTTTTCCTCAATATAATTTATTAACTTATGGGTCTGATACATTTTTTTTTCTTTCTTTTTGGGTCACACCCTGGCAGTGCTCAGGGGACCACATGGGATGCTGGGAATTGAACCCGGGTCGGCCGCGTGCAAGGCAAACGCCAGCCCCAGTCTGATACATTTTAAATAGACTTTTATCCATGTTATGAGACCAAGCTGAATGAGATAAGGGTCTAAGTTCTTTTTAAAAAAAATTTTTATAAAGTAGTTCACAATATTTGATTACATTTAATATTCAAACACTAATCCCACCACCATTACACCTTCCCACCACCACATTTCAGATGTTTCCATCCCAAACCCCAATCCCTGCCCCAAAGCAGAACCGAAATAATATATTTTGTATTGTTGGATATGAAAAACTGCTGAAAATACTACAAAAAAATATCCTTAGCAGAAAGAGTATGAAGATTGTTGTATTTCACCCAGGGGCCATTAAGCCCTTCTAAGATGTTGGTAAAGGTTGAGCCTTGTGTGCTTTTTTATATATCACTTGTATCACTTGTTATCCCATTGATCTTTGATTTGCTCGAGCGGGCACCAGTAATATCTCCATTCGTCCCTGTCACGTGCTAGTGTAGCCCAATGATATCTGCTTGCTCCAGGAACAGGAAGAGCCTCAAACGTTCATTCAGGGTTTTGACAAAGAAGTCTGACCATCTCATTGGTGGGCGGCCATGCAGTCTTTTGACGTCCCGTGGAATCCAGTCGGTACCAGCTCTAGTCCAGCAGTCATCTCTGAATAATCACATTACGTGTCCGGCCCATCTGATGTTTGATGCCTTGGCAAACGAGACAGCGTCCCTGATTCTTGACCGTCGATGGAGGTCAGAACTCCAGATTCCTTCTCTCACTTGAGTGAGATGTGATACTCCTAGCATAGCTCTTTCGATTCCTCTTTGGGATACCTGAATAGCGTTCTCATCCTGTTTGCATAGGGCCCAGGTTTCTGAGGCATATGTTAGTGCAGGAAGAACGGTGGAGTCGAAAAGATGTACCTGGAGCTGGAGGTACTTTGTCCTCTTAACCACTTCTTTGATGCTCTTGAAGGTGTTCCACGCTGCTCTCTTCCTCCTGCGCAGTTCTGGCGCCAAGTAGTTCCTCATGTTGAGTTCTCGACCCAGGGACACATAGCTGCTGCATTTGGAGATGTTTGTTCTGTTGAGAGCAAATGGAATGTCAGGGACTAGTTCGTTTTTCATGAACATTGTTTTGCTGAGATTCAGCTGCAGTCCGACCTTTCCACACTTTGTGTATATATATATATTATATATATATAAAATATATATATATCTGTAAAATAAAAGTGTACATTTCCCTCTAAGATTGATTGCCTCCTACTTTGAACCCTATCAAATGTGGTATAGTAATCTTGGAGTATGGGTAGGGTATGTGGTTTGAATTTGCGGCCACGCGGTCCAGGAATAGATTCATTCAAGGGTGAGGCTACACCGGAGTGTGTGTATGGTGGCCATGAGCGTGGCTGAGGTTGAGTTCTGGAGGTTTTCAGCAGCTCTGGCTGGGTCCCATGGGGCGGGGAGGGGTCCCACCTACGATCTGGATGGTGGCCAATAACTAGATTATCTGGCTCTAGCCAGAGGTGGCTAATGGGCGTGACTGCCCAGTTGCGGGAGACAAGGGTATGCCCGGAGGATCTCCGTTCCCCATCCCATTGAATCCAGAGTTCTCAGTCACAAAGTCCTACATACCTGGGTTTTTTGGGAGATAAACTCATGGGTGAGTCTTGGCCAGAGCATGTAGAGAGTGGTCGTGAACATGGCAGAAGCTGAGTTCTGGAGGTTGTTGGCTGGTTTTGGGGGCTGGGTCCCTTGGAGCGGGGAGGGGTCTCACTCGCCCTGTTCTGGGGTGAAACAGCCTGGCGCAGGGTCCTGCAGCATGGTTATGGTGAGTGTCATGTAAAGGCTCCCTTCTGGGAGAGAAGGGCATGTGATCTAAGTTCTTTTTTTTTTTTTTGGCTTTTTGGGTCACACCCGGAAATGCACAGGGATTACTCCTGGCTCTGCACTCAGGAATTACTCCTGGCGGTGCTTGGGGGACCATATGGGATGCTGGGAATCAAACCTGGGTCGGCCACGTGCAAGGCAAACGCCCTACCTGCTGTGCTATTGCTCCAGCCCCGTAAATTCATTTTTTTAACGTGTGTCTGACCAGTTTTTCCCAGCATCATTGTAGAAGACTTTGTTGGTTCAATTTCATATTCTTCATTCCTTTGTCAAAGATAAACTAGTTTTGCATATATATGAGGATCTCTTTTGGAACTCTAATTTCTGTTTCATTGATTGTCTGTCTCAGTTGTATTCTGTTGTCTGTCTTTATTCCAGTATCACACTTGTTTTGATTACTATGACTTTATAGAGTAATTTAAAGTTGGGAAAGAGAGTTGTTCCTCTCTTTTTTTCCCCAGGGTTGCCTTGGTTATTCAGGAGGTTGGTTTTATTACTCTATTTAAATTGCAACAGTATTAGGCCTATGTCGTTTTAAAATGTCATGGGTATTTTTTTTGTTGTTTTTGTTTTTTTTTTTTTGCTTTTTGGGTCACACCCAGCGATGCTCAGGGGTTACTCCTGGCTCTGCACTCAGGAATTACTCCTGGCAGTGCTTGGGGGACCATATGGGATGCCGGGGATCGAACCCGGGTCGGCCGTGTGCAAGGCAAACGCCCTACCCGCTGTGCTATCGCTCCGGCCCCATGTCATGGGTATTTTTATAGGAACTACATTAGTTCTGTGTAGTGCTTTGGGTTGTATTGTCATTTTCACAGTGTTAGTCATTCCAGTAGACGATCAAGAGATGTATTTCTGTTGGTTTTGTGTGTGTGTATGTGTGCATGCGCATGTGTGTGTGTTTCATTTGCTTTAGTAGTGACTTATAATTTCCTTTATATAAATTTTTCATGCATTTTGTTAAGGTGATTCCTAGGTTTTTCGTTTTTTGAGCTATAGTTATGAATGGAATTTAAAAATAAATTCTATTTCTTACACGCACACAGAAAAGCTGGATTTCTGTATATTGATTTGGCAGCTTGCCACTTTACTGAACAAGGCTATTGTTTTCAGAGGCTTCTTTGTAGAGTCTTTAGGGTTTTCTAAGTTTAGTAACATGACATGAAAATAATGAAAATAATGTTTTTCTTTGCACCATCAGGTCTTCGATGGATGCTTCTGATGCCAGCGTATGTGCATTGAAAGTACAGACAATCATTTTAGTCTTTCTTCGTTTTGGCAGTCTAGTTCATCTCTGAGATTTTTTCAGCCTCTCCTTGCTCATCTTTCTTAATGCTGGCGTACTGGGGGCTCTTTTGGTGTCAGGTGAATGAGGCCAATTGTTGTTACTGTTGTTGGCATATCGAACATGCCACGGGTAACTTACTAGGCTCTGCCGTATGGACGGGATACTCTCGGTAGCTTGTCAGGCTCTCTGAGAGGGATGGAGGCTTTTAGGGCGGCCTCCAATCGCCCTTAGAGGTGTTACCATGTTTCACACCATGTTTGAACCCCATCAAATATGGTGCGGAAATAATGGGTATTAAGTGTCTTATGGTCCAGAGAGCGGCCTTGAGCGTGGTGGTGGCTGGGTAGTGGATGTAGTGGGGGTCGGCCGGTGAGGTATTTATCTGGTTTGGGTGGGGTGGGGCATCTGGGTTTGACCCCCTCCCTCAGATGCCGGGGATTGGAAGAGGCAGACAGAAGATCTTGTTTCCGGGTCTCGTTGAACCTAGAGTTCAAGGTCTCGAAGTTCTGCTTACCTGGTTTTGTGGGGCTTCACTCGTGCGTGAGGTTCGGCCCAAGTGTCCGGAGAGCGGCCTGGAGTGTGGCAGTGGCTGGGTAGTGGATCTATCTTCCAGAAAGGCAATGGAGAGGATCATTCACGACTTCTACTCGAATCTGTTTGACAGCCATGTCCACTTGCCCACATACCAAATTTCGCAGGATGGTTATGTTGTTCCCAACGTCCTACCTTCCGAAATCCGACATGCCATTTCGTTGGTAAAGACGCATACAGCACCTGGTCTGGACAGGGTCAGACTCGAACACCTGAAGAGTCTGCCGCCAGTACTCGTTAGCACACTGGCTCAGCTCTTTATGCTCTACCTGTCTGAATGCAAGGTTCCGTCTCAGTGGAAAACCAGTAGGACCTTTCTGTTGTATAAGAAGGGAGACATCCAGGACATCAGCAACTATTGCCCAATCTGCCTGCTGTCTGTCGTCTACAAGTTGTTCACTCGTGTCATCCTGAATAGAATAGGCAGAACACTAGACGAAGGACAACCATATGAGCAAGCCGGGTTCCAAAGGGGATTCAGCACGATAGACTATATCCACACAGTGACCAAACTCATTGAAGTTTCGCGAGAGTCCAAGATGCCGCTCTGTCTAACGTTCATTGACTTAAAGAAGGCCTTCGTTTCTGTTGAGACTGAAACGGTCATCGAAGCCCTAGCCAAACAGGGCGTTCAAACTCAGTATATCAAAATCCTCCGAGAGTGGCAGGGTGATACCATTTCACCGAAACTCTTCAGTGCCACCCTCGAGAACATCATGCGACGACTGGAATGGGAAGGAATGGGAGTGAAGATCCTCTGATGACATCGATCTCATAACGCCAAACATTAGCCAAGCGGCACAAATGCTGGCTGACTTTGACCACAAGTGTGGAAAGGTCGGATTGCAGCTGAATTTGAGGCTCTTCCTGTTCCTGTAGCAAGCAAATATCATTGGGCTGCACTAGCACACGACAGGGACAAATGGTGATGTTACTGGCACCCGCTGAGCAAATAGAAGATCAATGGGACGACAAGTGATACAAGTGAATGTTTTACTGTATGATGCCCTAGTATCTCTTTCTTGCCTAATTACTATGACAAGAACTTCTAGTTCTATATTGAGTAGTAGTGGTGTTGTCTTATGCCTGTCTTAGATGGAAAGCTTTGGGCCTCTTGAATCTGTGTAGGAGCCTCTTTCAAGATATCAGGAAGTTCTCAGTTATTATTTCTTTGACCAGCTTTTCTTTCCCTTTACCCTTTTCTTCTTCTGCGTTTCTATGATTCGAAGATTTTTTTTCTCTTGCTAATATCTGTCAAGAATCTTACATTCTCTTTCATTCATTTACTTTTCCTTTTCCATTTCATTATTGGTGATGGCTAGTATTTTGTCTTCAGTATCATTGATACAATCCTCTGCATCTTGAATTCTGTTGCTGTGACTTGCTATGGTATTTTTAACTCTTCATTCCATTCATACGGACTCTTTGATACCCTGAATCAGTTCATCTTTAAGTTGGTTGAATTTTTCTTTCAGTGATTGCATTAGTTCCATGGCCATTATATGGAGCATTGATTTGACTTCCTCATTGGTGAGGCTTGAAGGTTTATTTGAGCTCCGTATTTTGCCAGAACTTCTGTCCTTGTCCGACAGAGCAAGTGAAATCCTTTCTTTCACCATTGTTCCTAAAGATTTGTGGGTGCTATGATTTGAGTTTAAGATGCCAGATATCTGAGGTCTGATCAACTTGTTAAGTTTTCAGCAAGCAGTACTCTTTATAATCTATTAGTCTATCAGTGTCTCTGCCCATAAGATGTTACTTCACCAGTCATGCAGTTCAGTGTTCAATATATCCGTTTTAATAGGAATAGAATAGACATATTTGAGGACATATATAAGACCCAACAACCCTTGATGTACCCTACCTGCTGTACTATCTCTCTAGCCTCTGATTTTCATTTTAATAAAAGAAAAATTATTGTTTAGTGTTCTTCTCTTCCTCACTGATGAATGCCATGAACTTTCCCCTTAACATTGCTTTTGCTTTATCCCACAAGTTCTGATAGGTAGTGTCCTCATTTTCATTTGTTTCCAGTAATCTTTTGATTTCCTCTCTGATCCACTGGTTGTTCGCTAACCAGTTCTTTAATTTCAGGTTGTTTGAGTTGTTTCTCCATTTGTTTGTGATTAACTTCTATTTCAGAGCATCATATTCTGAATAGATAGTTGTTATGATATCTATCCTCTTGACTCTGTAGACGTATGTTTTGTGTCCCAGCCTGTGACCTCTCTTGGAGAGTGCCTCATGTGCTTTAAGCCATATATATATATATGTATATAATACACATATATATAATATAATATGCATATAATATATATAGTAGTGAAAAGCTATACACACACACACACTCAACTCCTCTCGCAGTTTTTCCTTCAAAGCAAGTATTTCCTTAATGAGCTTTAGTCTAGTTGATCTATGGAAAGGCAACAGAGCAGTGCTGAAGTCTCCAACTACTGTTGTGCTGCTATAATGTCTTTTTTAAAAAAGCATTAGCAGTTTTTTTTTTAAGTATTTTGCTGTTCCCTCATTGGGTGCATATATGTTTAGGAGTGTGAGCTCTTCCTGATATATAATTCCCGTGGTCACAATAATTTAACCTCGCTGTCTCTAATAACCTTTTTGAGCCAGAAGTCTGTGTCTTCTGATACCAGTATGAACACCTCAACCTTTTTGAGGAGGTTATTTGCTTGAAGCATTATCTTCTAACCTTTCACATTGAATCTATTTACTCTGACTATTTAAATGTGTTTCTTACAGGCAGTAGATTGTTGTCACTGTCACCCCGTTGCTCATTGATTTGCTCGAGCAGGCACCAGTAACGTCTCCATTGTGAGACTTGTTACTGTTTTTGGCATACCGAATATGCCACAGGTAGCTTGCCAGGCTCTGCAGTGCGAGCGAGATACTCTCAGTAGCTTGTTGGGCTCTCCGAGAGGAGGCAGAGGAATCGAACGTGGGTCAGCCGTGTGCAGGGCAAATGCCCTACCTGCTGTGCTATCACTCCAGCCCCTAGTAGAATGTTAGGTTTCGTATTTAAATCCATCCTGCTACTCTGTCTCTTAATTGGTGCATTTAGCCCATTGGCATGTGAATGGTAGCCTTTTAATGGCAACATAATTTTTTCATAATTTAGAAAATGAATTGTTCTTTTTTAAAATGTGTTTTTTCAGTTTTAGGTTTTAGGGCAATATCTGGAGATGCTCAGGGCATACTTCTTTCTCTGTAACTAGGGACTACATCCAATGGTGCTCCGGAGTTTGACTCAGGAGGCAGTGTCCTTATCCTGTACTGTTTCTCAAGCTCTGAAGTTGGTAGACCCCCAAGGGTGGCTTATGTGAGGTGGAGAGGAGAGAAAAGGTCACTTACTCCTGATCCATGTCTGCCACCCTGGGATTAACTGGGAAGGCTAGAACTGATAAGGTCTGCGATGATGCCCCTGCATAGCATGGTCCAGAGCCTCACCAGCCTCGCCAGGTGGCTGTCAAACCACACTTGACATCCTCTTGGACAGCCTGATCTTTTGGAGACCCGTGGACTCAGACTGGAGCAAGGAATTGTTTTTTGCAGGAAAGTCAGTCCTAGGCCTTATTCAGGGTTTCTTGGTCCTTGTCTTTCTCACAGAAAGGAATTTCAGAAGTAAACAGTGAAGTAAAAGCAGATTTTCTTTGTGGGCTTTTTAGGAAGGGGAGGGAGGGAAAGCAAAGGGAGAGAGAGTAATGCACTCAAGGAGGAGAATGTGGGCTTCTCTAGAGATGAGAGCCCAGTATACATCTCAAGAGGGGAGCTATGGGTGACACATGTGCTTGGGCACCACATGGGCTTGGTCAGCTTATGTGCACCCTTCCTTTGTTCAAGTTGCCTATTTTATAGGGTTTCTTCAAGCTGCCCCCACCTGGGGCTTCTACCTAGGTAAAAAGTCCATTGCTAGGGTGGTTGCCAAAGTTGGGAGTGGTTCATGGTCCTCTTTGAAATTCCTTTCCTGGCCTTTGTTCCTGGAGCTTCTCTGGGAGTAGGGTGAGGGGGGTTGGGGGGCAGTGTTCAGCCTTCTCTGGGTCTGTTACCAGTGCCAGGAAGGTCATATCAGGCCTTAGTTCTTGATTCTGCAAAGTTGGCTTTTGCAGGCTCAGGGCTATTGGTTTTATTATTTCCCAGGAATTTCATTTCCATAAGGGCCCTTTTCTGTCTGCCTGCTTACGTATATCACTCTATATTGCTGTATTTATTTATTGCTTTTTTGGGTCATACCCAGCGATGCACAGGAGCTTACTCCTGGTTCTGCCCTCAGGACTTACTCCTGGTGGTACTCAGGGGACCATATGGAATACTGGGAATCGAACCTGGGTCGGCTGCATGCAAGGCAAATGCCCTTCCCGCTGTGCTATTGCTGCTTTTAATGTTGAAATATAACTGGTGTTTTAACTATTTACAAGGAATTATGGTTTCACACACTAACCAGAATTGTAAGTATATAAGTATTTCCTGAAGTATGAAATATAAAAGTAACACTTGTCAGTAAATCATTTTTTTTTTCTCACAAATTATTTTACTGGGGAAGTGATGACTATGACTTAACAAAATGTTACAGCGTTTTAAAAAATGTTTTCTTTATTTTTGTGATTCTGGGGACACAAACTTGGGGACTTACACATGAAAACATGTACTGTGCCGCCGAGCTACATCCCTGTACAACACTTAAAAATTAGACATGGTTCTAGAGCTAGAGAGATACTACAGCACGTATGGTGCTTGTCTCGAATGCCAGCTGACATGGGTTTGATCCCACACCCCCCAGCCTTGGTAGGAACGATCACTGAGGAAAGAGCCAGCAGTAAACTCTGAGCATTCTTGGACATGACCCCCTGAAGAAGAAAAAAGACAAGGCTCAGTTTTGTAAATGCTAAGTTTCTATTATACTTACTTTAACAAGCAAATGCGTTAAAGCTTAGAAAAGCAGTAAGTCAGTAAGTTGCAGTATTTAATTCTTTCTTTAACCTTAGGCCCAAGAAGATGCTGAAAAACTTCGATCTGTTGTGATGCCGATGGAAAAGGAAATTGCAGCTTTGAAAGATAAATTGACAGAGGCTGAAGACAAGATTAAAGAGCTGGAGGCCTCAAAGGTTGTGAAGCGTTTTTTTATTATTTGCTTAAAGTCCAAAATTTTGCTGTCATGTCATGAACAAAATTAGAATCTAGATGGTAGAAACTGAACTATGCATGTTACTAAACTTTACTTTCTTTAAAATTAAAAAACTTGATCACTCTGTCTTCAGTATATTTGAAATAACTATAATAGATAGTGTTACTTTAACCTTGCTATAAGGTTAGTGTTCATTATCAAAATGAGATCTGATTTTACTCATTGTCTTATAAAGTAATTCTGTTTAGAGTCAACTTTGCTGAAACCAGTCCCAGAATTAATTTAATGTTTATAGAGTTATGGCATGTCTAGATTTGTTAACCATAAAGATAGAAGAAATACAAAGAGAATGTAAAAATAGTTAATAATGGAAAGAAAGTGGAAAATATTTTTTAAAAAGTAGTAGTACAGAAATGGAAGAATGGAGACATGGGAATATATCAATAATTCTAATGAAAATTGATAATGGCCTACAAAAAGAGATGAGATTTTTTTGTCTTTATTTTTGGGCTACATCCTCCATTGCTCAGGGCGTACTCCTGATTCTGTTCTCAGCAGTCAGTACTGGAGGTGCTAGGGGTTGAACCAGGGTCTATTGCATGCAAGGCAAGCACCTTTCCTCTGTTCAAAATGAAGTAAGATTTAAAAAAATTTCACCTCCTGTTATTTACAAGAGATACACTGACTTAAAACTGCGGGATACAGTTGAAAATAAAAAGTCTTTTGGGCAGGAGAGATAGTATAGCAGATAAGGTGTTTGCCTTTCATGTAGCTGATCCAGGTTCAATCCCCAGCACCCCATATGGTTCCTTGAGCTCTACAAGGAGTGATCCCTAAGTTCAGAGCCAGATGTAATCCCTGAGCACCTCTGGGTTTGGCACAAAAACCAAAGAGAAAAAAGTTTCAAGATAAAGTTTGTGTGGAAGTAGGAGATAGCTCAGAAACTGAAGCACTTGTCTTCAAAGCATGAAAACATAAGTCCAGTCTCTAGTGCCACAGAATGTTCCATTCATAATCCTCACCCAAGATTCTTACATTTGACCAACTTTGATAAAGAATAGAAAAAGAGGGAAAATTTACCATTTTATCTTATGAGATTTGATATAGCTATATTATAAATAAACACACAGAGAAACAGTAAAGAAAAGAAAATTAGAGATCTTGCAAATACAGACACAAAAATTGTCAACAGAACAGTTTAAAAAAGAAAAGAAGTACCATGACCTAGAGGGATATATTCCCAGGAATTTAAGAGCAGATAAACTACCTTTCAGTAGAAAACCTTTAGCTATTTATTGTTAAATACCTACATAAAATGACTGGGGGAAAATAATATATTAATGTTTAATTCACTGTTTTTATTGATGCAGCTTTTTTCCATCAGAAAAGCGTTTGCTGAATCTAAACATACAGTAAATTAATATAGGCCTCTTTATCAAACCTTTAGTAAATATTCTAATTAGTGATTAAAGTTTGTCAGCCTTAGTTGTAGGAACATTAATGACAGGAACAATATATAGAGATTATGTTTATTGATTTGATTCAGGTTGTTTTGTGGTTCCAGACAATGCATCATGACAAGATAAGGGAGGACTAAGAACTGGAAAGAAAGTAATAAAACTGGCTGGATTGCCTATAAAGAAAGGAGAATAAATGCTCAAATATTAGAACTCATAAAATTTTAGGAAATTTGTTAGAGGAAGATCAACGTATAGGGGCTGGAGAGATAATATAGTAGGTAGGGCATTTGCCTTGCTTGCACTCAACCCATGTTTGATCTTCCACACCACATATAGTCTCCTGATCACTGCCAAGAGTAATCCAATGAGCACTATAGGAGAAAAAGATCCCAATCACAGCAGCAAAAGCATTTATATGAATGAGTCACTTAAAAACATCTAAATAGGCTGGGGGTGTGACTCAGTGGTAGAGTACTTACTTTGTGAGGCCTTAGTTTCTATCCCCAGCACTACAAAGGAAAAAAAGTTATCTAAACAAAGAAGACCATTTAAAGTTTATTATAAATGAAGACTTTGTTTCCCCTTTTTTCACCACACCTGGCAGTGCTCAGGGATCACTCCTGTTGGGCTGGGGCACCATATGGGGTGCTAGGGATCGAAACCAGGCTGGCCACATGCAAGGCAAGCACCCCACCAACTGTACTCTGCCCCCATAAATGAAGACCTTAATACTTGTGTGTTCCTGAATTAAATCATAAAGCAGACAGTGTATCCCCAAATTAACATTGATTCAGATTTTTTCAAATTCAACAGGTTTTACTAAGAAATTTAATGAGAAGATTCTAAAATTTTTATAGACAAGCTAAGGAACAAAAACACATCCAGCAAAATTTTGATGAAGATAAGCTGGATAGAGTTATCTTACTTCGAAGATATTAAAACTTGAAAAAGTTAAGAGTAACTTTAAAATTATAACTTAAATAAATTAAGATAATTCATACTTTGCTTATGGGTAAACAAGTAAATTAATGAAGCAGAATAAAGAATCTATAGATTCGTATTTACAGAAATTCAGTATATCACAGGTGGCATCACACACTTTTTTTTTTCTGCTTTTTGGGTCACACCCGGAGATGCTCAGGGGTTACTCCTGGCTCATGCACTCAGGAATTATTCCTGAAGGTGCTTGAGGGACCATATGGGATGCTGGGAAACAAACCTGGGTTGTCCAAGTGCAAGGCAAATGCTCTACACGCTGTGCTATCGCTCCAGCCCAGCATTACACACTTTAGTGGAAAGAGAATAGATTGTTTTGTGGGGGGAAATGCTTTTTAGCTGATTATTAAGTATAGAATAAAGTGAGATTAGTTTTTCTAGTTTTGGAGAGATACTACAGTGGGTAGGGCACTTGCCTAACATGCAGCCAACTGGGGTTTAATCCTCAGCACCCCATTTAGTCCCTGAGCACTTCCAGGAGTATTCCCTGAGCACAGAGTCAGGAGTAAGCCCTGAACACTGCGGGGTGTGGCCCCAAAACAAAATAAAACTTAAAAATGAAAAGTCAGTCTTAAAAAGAGTATATTATTTGGGTTACAAGGACATTTTTTATTTGTTTGGTTTGATTTTTGGGCCACATCCATCAGTGCTCAGGGATTAATCCTGGTTCTGTGTTCAGGGTTCACGCTTGGTGATACTCAGGAGACATTATTTGGTGTTAGGGATTGAACCTGCATGTAAGGAACTGCTTTGCCAACTGTACATTCTCTCTGACCCTACAAAAATATTTTTAAAATAAGACAAAAATATTGATTATGAAAGAGGCTTAGTTAATTTTCTTCATTAAAATATGAATGAGTGAGTATAGGGTTAAGGTGCTTGTCTTGCATGCAGTGAACTATTGTTTGGGCCCTGGCGCTGCATATGGTTCTCTGAGCATTATCAGGAGTGAGCCCACATAACCTCTGGGTGTGGCCCCAAAACAAAAAAGAAAGGAAACAAACTCAGGGTCAGAGACACAATATGGAGGTTATGGTGCTTGCCTTGCATGCATCTGGCTATGGTTGGATCCCCAGTGCTGCATATAGTCTCCTGAGCACTGCCAGGAGTGATCCCTGAGCATAGAGATGGGAGTAAGCCCTGAGCATCAGCATATGTGTCCCCAAATTCCCCCCCCCCAAAATTTTATATATATATATATATACATATATATATACACACATATATGTAGGTATATATCTATTCTCTATATATGAAACTGTGGACCCTGGTTCCCCTGGTTCAATCCCTAGCACTGTAACACTAGATGGTTCCTCTTTGCACAGCTCTAGGAGCAATCCCTCATCACACATCCTGGGAGTAACCCTGAAGATTTGCTGGGTGTGACCGAAACTGCCACCCAAATAAAAATAAAATATGGATCTGAGCAATAGTACGGTGGGTAGGGTATTTGCCTTGAATGTGGCCCCCCTGGGCTTGTCCCTAGCATCTCATATTTGGTTCCCCTAGTCTTCGAGGAGTGACTCCTGAGTGCAGAGTCAGGGGTAAGCCCTGAGCACTGCTGTGTATGGCCCCCAAACTGAAAATAAATACATAAATAAAACTTTCTTAACTAAAAATACTGTAAAAAGTTGACAAGAGGACTGGAAAGAGAGGTCAACAGCTGTGCTGCTTGTGCATTTGCTTTGCATGTGGAAGGCCTGAATTTACTATCTCTGACGTAGTGTGGTTTCCCCAAGCAGAGGCAGAAGCAACCCTGAGCACAGACTGGGAGTAACACATGAGCACTCTCAAGTGTTGTAGAAAGACAAAAAGTAGATGAAGAGAGAAGCTGTAGAGTATGAGAATGTATTGTTTCTCATAAAATTTTTTATAGTATCCAAGATTAATTTTTTAAAATGTTAAGGATGTAATTGACCAAAGGCCCAATAGAAAAGGTGTATGAAGAAGAATTCACATCTGAAGCAACCCAGAGTAGTCAGGGAATGGGAAAATTCTTCCTCACTAGAAATCAGGGAGATAGTAGCCATTTTACTTTAACCAGATTATAAATCTTAGAGTGCTGATTTGTTACATCACCCTGGAATTTGTATAATGGTTTAGTTTCAGCTGCTATTGTCAGATTACATCCCTAGTTGATTATTTTTGGTTTTCAGTACTTTTGTTTCTCTTTATTTCCTCCTGCGTAGAAGTGGATATGTCTTTTCTTTTCTTTTTTTCTTTTTTTAAAATTAAAGGTAGCTTTTAGTGGTTTGTCCCCACTTCTATTTGTTCTTTTGGTGGTTAGGGGGAGGGGAGTGGGACACATCCAGCAGCCATCAGAGTTTACTCCTGGCTATGTCCAGGGATTCCTCCTGGCGTTACTCAGGGGACCATGTATGGTGCTGGAGATGGAATGGATCAGCTCCTTACTGCGGTACTTATTGCTATACTATCTCTCTGGTCCTATTTTCATCTTTTACTATTAGTCTCAACTGAACTGCTACCCTCTCCTGGCAAAAGGAAATACCACAGTGGTCAGCATTTCAGGATGAAGGTGGAGTTGTACCATATCTGGCAGTGCTGTGGTATGGAGTTGTGGGTATGGGGGAAGAGCTATTCCCAGCTCTGTGTTAGGTTGAGGTGTTAGCCTCATGCAAGGCAGTTGCCTTAAATCTTATATTATTTCTCTGGCACAACAGTAGGCACTTTGTCATGTCTGGCTAGTATCTTTCTGATTTGTTGAAAGCCTCCAATGAAGCATCAGTTGGCGTCTTAAATATAGTTTTAGTGATTGACCAGTATTAATATACTAATGATCTAGTAGTAAAGATAAGTGGAACAGATAAACTAGCTATTTTACATTGGAATAAGTGGGGAGATGAATGGGATGAAAATGATCTCAAATGAGAAAGTGAATTACAAGTATCTAATAAGCTAAAAATTAAGCATATATTTTGGATGGAAAATGTAATGTGTGAGGAGCATGAAGAAGGGCTGGAGAAATAGTACAGGAGAAAAGACTTGTATGCTGCTGACCCTGGTTTGATCCCTGGCACCACAAATGGTCCCCCGAGCACTGTGAGGGATCACTCCCAACTGAGCACAGCCAGACTGAGACAGCACTACTGGGTGTGTCCCCCCTTCCAAGGAGAGCATAACAAAATGGATTCTGTAGCCATGTTTGGGAGGCAAGAGTGCATTATTGGGTCATAAAGATTTTAGACACTACTGGTTGTTTAAATTTTATAATTGTTCAACCAACAGTATTTTTTTAAATGTGTGATTTTTTTTAAAAAGTATATGTACCTTTTGAATTTGTATTTATTATGAAACCAGTAATTTTATTTTTATCATGTGCTTGTAAAAATATCTTCTTACATAAATTTAGGGCATTTGGATATTCCTCCCTAGGTATCAAAGAAGAGCAAATTTACAGTCATGTGGACCATTTTTATATATAGAAAGTAACAAAGTTTATTTTCTATTTTTGGACTTGGGGCCACACCCAATGTGCTCAGGGCTTATTTCTGACTCTGTGCTCAGGCATCACTCCTGGCAGTTCTTGAGAACCATATGGGTGTCAGGAATTGAACCCAGTTTGGGGGCGTGTAAGGCAAGTGCCCTATCTGCTGTATGGTCACTCCAGCCCCAGGATGTAATAACTTTTTTTAAAAAAAGGGCAGCATGGTGTTACTGGGGATGCAGTTAAAATGAACAGATGTGTAAGTTGCTCTGGAAATACAGATTGGATTTACCTTTTCTCAAAGGTGCAGTACTGTTAAGTATAATGTCAACTATATGTTATTCTAGTGATATGGTTATGGGTAAAATGCGTGTTATTTTCCTTTAATGTATATTTTATAATGAAAATTATAAATGTTAAATTTTATAACAAATATACAAATATAAATTGTTATTAGTTTAATGGAATCATATCTTGTTTCAGGTTAAAGAACTGAATCATTATCTGGAAGCTGAGAAATCTTGTAGGACTGATCTAGAGATGTATGTAGCAGTTTTAAATACTCAAAAATCAGTTTTACAGGAGGATGCTGAGAAACTGAGGAAAGAATTACATGAAGGTAAATATATATTCTATTTTATACCTAAGTTACCAATATTGATTAATAAAAAATTCTAAAATACCAGGACCAGAGAGATTTGTGTGGGGGTTATGGCACTTGCATTGTATCCAGCCAACCCTGATTCAAATCCCCCTGTACCACATAAAATCCCCCTGACCAGGGGTCACTCTTGAACAGAGCAAGAAGAGCCTCTGAATGCTAGTGGGTGTGGTTCACCACCATCCCCCTTTCTTCTACCCCCTTCCCAAAAAGAAAACAACAACAACAACCTAAAATTCACTGTATTAAATGTTAATGGTTCAGTTTCAACTTTGCATTTGGGGACCCAAGTGATAGTACAGCAGGTAGGGCTCTTGCCTTGCATGCTACCAACTCAGGTGTGATCCAGGCATCCCATAAGGATCCCTGAGCACCACCAGGAGTGATCCCTGAACGCAGAGCCAGGAATAAGCCTTGAGTTCATGGGGGAAACATGAGATTTGTGAGTTCTGCTAAGAATCTTGAATTGTTAATGACTTCTAGTTGTCAATGACTTTTTCCTCTAAGACCTCAGTAATATTTAACAAAACATGAACCCTGAGCAAAAATAGAATAAGACTGAGAATTTCCTTTTAAACTACTTTTCCTACCAGATCCATTTTCTTTTGGGTGGGAGGTGAGGTGTTTGGGCCACATCCCCAATGATGCCCAGGGGTCACTCCTGGCAGTGCTTGGGGGGGACCCTGTACTGTCAGGGATCGAAACTAAGGCCTCGCACAACTAGGGCAAGTGTGCTGTCAATATACGTACTGTATTTTCACCACCCCAGAACCATTTTCTTTTTTCTTTTAAAATTATGTATTTTTTTTATTAAGGCACTGTGATTTCCAAAAATTGTTCATAATAGAGTTTCAGGCATGCAGTGTTCCAACATCAGTCCCACCAGCAGTGTCCCAGGTCCCTTCTTCCCCCCAGGCATGTTTTAAGTTTGTTATTGTGGTTTGGGTACCCAGACCCATTTTCTTGAAGGTGGACTAGCAAAAGTAAACATGGAGCAGAGAGGGCAGACAGTATGTTCTATATCCATAACTAACATTCCTGTCTTGTGGGGTGGGGTGGGGTTCTGGGTAGAACCTAAAAAGGTTCTGAAAACCTAAAAAGGACCTAAAAAGCTAATGTCACATAATTCTACAGAATTATTTCATGAAGTGTTGTAAGCATAACCCGAAAGTTTGAATGAGTCTTTATATTTCAGGAAATAGTTTTCAGATGTTCTGCTGTAGTCAGAAATACATCCAGACTCTGAAAAGATTTCCAAAAGAAGTAGTAATATCTGTTTAAACTGTGTACCCCAGCTCCTCCAGAAATAGTATACAAGTGCCAAGTCTGATATCTGGAAAAGTATCTGAGAAAGTTCATTAGAAAAATATGTAACAGGATAGAATAATTTTATAATAAGATACTCAGACCAAAAACTTGCTGATGATGCAATTTGTGTTAATTAAGCCTTATCCAAGTATGAGTCAACCATAGTATACACTGGTATCGCGTTGTTAAATGAAAAGACCAGGCAACAGTAACATCCTAAATTGGGGAAATCAGAACTGAAACCAAGTTAGTGCAATAGTGTATGATAGCTCTTAGACCTGGAAATGTGATAAGAGGCAGCCGTGTCTCAGATGGCCATATGGGCTTTCACTGCAGAGTGGGGATATAGTGGTTGGCCATATCTTTTATGTTCAGGGTCTATTCCTAGCTCTGTGCTTGGTATCTGGCAGTGCTTGGGGGACCATAAGTGATGTTGGTGATCCATCTGGGATCACCTATAAGTTTGTAGAATCTCACCAGCCCTCAGGTGGTCTTCTTTTGGATGGGAGTGGGATGGACATTGGACCATATTCGATTGTGCTTAGGGATTACTCCTGATGGTGCTCCAGGGACTGTATGCTGTGCCAGGGATTAGAACTGGTGTTGCCTGCATGTAAGGCACCTATATGTCTGTCCCAGGTGAGCTGCTTATAAGAGTTGTTCTTGAGTTTTGAAAGATAACCATCTAAAGATTGTTAGTTGTTAAAGACAACATTATGATATTCAAGGCCAGTTGCATGTACAATGCATATACAGCAAGTTAAGAAACTAAGAGTGCTTGCTTCAGCAGCACGTATACTGAAATTGGAATGATACAGAGAAGATTAGCATGGCCCCTGCACAAGGATAACACACAAATTCATGAAGTGTTCCATATTTTTGGTTTCTTGGTACCCATAATGTTAAGATAATCCAGAGGTATGGAGCTACATCAGAGTTACATTTAGATTTGAGGGCATTTTATGTAAAGAAAAATTACAGTCATTTTGGCATATGACATTTAAAAAATTATTTTCCTAGAAAACGGGTAATGTTTCTATCATATAAAATATACTGCTTCAGACTAGTCCTTATTGAGAAACTTTTTATTTGTAACTCAAAAATAACTTCATTGAAAAAAAGCATGCTGATTTAACAACACTCCAGCAGTTTTTGCTAAAGTTTTTTAAATAAAACTCTTCCACCGCTCTTAATTTAGAATTTTGACTAAAAGAGAATATACTTTCACTAATTGCTGCTATTGTGCCAAAATGATTTTAAGAGAAGAGGCATTTTCCTGATGATAGGGTTACTTAGGTAGTATTCTAATAGGTCAGTAGATAGAAGAAGATTGACAATGTTACAAGCATTGCAAACTGCTATTTACTGCCACGGATAGCCACACACGCTGTCTGTAACCAGTTTTGACATCATGTTATGGATAATTATGTGCTGGGAAGAAAAACAGAAAAACCAAAGAACCAGCTTATGACTGTTGTGAAACCATATTCTGTGGGTGACTTTTCAGTTTTTCCAAGAGGTTCATGTATTTTGATATTTGGACTCCAACAGGGCTAATTTTGAGTCAGTAGCAATAACTTTAACCAACTACCATTGTGTTTTTGGTAAGGCATCTACCTTTCAATAAAATTATTGAAATGCAAAAAAAAAGAGAAACTTTAAGAAATGTAGTTCAGCAAAATTAGGATGTAAAAGACAGTTAAGGTCTGGAAAAATAACCTCAGCAAGGTGTGTGCATGGTATGGATACCGGAAGCTTAGGTGTGATACCTTGCACTACACAGTCCTGAGCAACATTGGGATCGACCCCCTGAGCTTAGAGCCTGGAATATCCCACACACACTGCCAGGTGTGACCTAAAAGACAAAAAAAAAAAAAAAAAAAGCATTGAACAGGTATCAGTGAAGTTGAAATGGATCTTCAGGGTTGGCTGGAAGCTGAACTGGAAGCAGTTACACTCAACATCAGTCATGAATGCAGTTACACTCAACATCAGTCATGAATGCAGGCTGCCCTGGCAGTTGAGGAGCATGACCTTTGACCAAGGCACTTTCCTTCATCTAATGGCAGTTCACAGGTACAATTGACAGCTGACATGTTTTGGCAGTAGGACTCTCAGAATTTGAAAAAATAGTTCTAAAAGAGAAGGTGACATGACAGCATCCCCAGTACAAAAAGTAGGGGAAAACATTGTGAAATGATGCGAATTCTGTGGATGGAGAGCTAACTTTATCTAACAGAACTTCATATACACTAAGACTGTGGCATAGTAATCCTAATTTTATTCCAAGATACACTATTAAAAATATAAAATGGCATAGGGGTCAGAGTCATAGTACAGTGGGTAGGGTGTTTGCCAGGTTTGATCCGTGACATCACATATGACCCCTTGAACACTGCTAGGAGTTCTTTATGAGGGAAAAGTTAGGAATAACCCCTAGGCATCTCCAGATGTGCCTTCCCCAATATCTATATCAGTATCGATCTATATCTATCGATCTATACATATATATAACGGCATGTGTATAGAAATTTACTATAGCACTGTTTGTGAAAGCAGAAGTCTAGAATCGACTAGCCCCCTAATTAGAAACTGGAAATATAAACTAGTATCTCCACTGAACATTGTAAAAATCTCTTTATATTCAAAATTTGGAGTGATCACCAGAATATATTTTGAAAAATACAGAATAGAATAAAATTTAAAAAAGAAAAGGCAGTAATGCAAATGTGAGATAGGAAAGATAGTCTTGGGCCAGATTCGGGAGGCTTTACCTCAGAATTTTGAATCTTATAAGGAGTTTCTAGTATTTATTTTGGGGGGCCATACCTGACAGTGGCCACACCTGAGTCTGTGCTCTGGAGTCACACCTGACTTTGCTCAGGCGACCTTATTTAATACTGGGATTTGAACCAGGATCACAGCACAGTCACATGCTAGTAAGACTTTAACCATTTACTATCTCCCTGGCCTAAAGCTTTGTATTAAAAGTATTCTCATAAATAACAGCTTTGTTGAGATATGATTCACATACTATAAAGTTCATTTTTAAAATTACAATTCTGTGGTTTTAAAAACATTGAAAATTGTTCAGCATTATCAGTAATTTTACTGATAATTTTACTTCTTTTTCATTTATTTTTTTTTTACAACAGTAAGAAGTCCTATGTCCATTCCAGGTCACTACCTATACACTAATAGGCAACCTTTAATCTACTTGCTGTCTCTATATTTTTGCATATTCTGGACTTTAATTTAAATGGGCTTATGCAGTATGTTGCTTTTGTGCTTGGCTCCTCTGGAGAGTTTGTTTAAAATTGAGAATGGTATTAATATTGTATTTTACAAAGTTCACAGGGTGGGGAGGGGAAGGAGCTCAGGCAAGGTACAGCATTTGCCTTGCATGCAGCCAGTCTGAGTTAGATTTCTAGCATCCCATGTGGTCCCTTGGCAGCATCATGGGTTATTTCTGAGTGCAGAGCCAGGTATAGGAACAAGTATAGTATATTGCCAAGTGTCACCCAAAACACCCAACTCCCCCCAAAATAAGAAGTTCACCAGTAGCATAGAGGATAAAAATAGAGATGTAGAAACTAAAGGCAGAAAGACTAACAAAAGGACTATTATTATAGTTGTCTGGGTCATAAAAACTAATCTAGGGCAAAAGGCAGTAAGCTGGCTGTGTCATGCTGCACAGGAGGTAGAATTAATAGTCCTCTCATCGTTGAATGGGGTGGGGAAAATTTGAAGTGTGACTGATCTCTCAAATTACTGACTTATATGACTAGGTGCTACTTACTTTTTTTGGTAGATGATGAATGGACTGGTAAAAGTTAACAATGCTAGCATTTACAGGAAATATTTTACTTACCCAGAGAGCTTAAGAACTAAATGAGCTTGGAGGCTCCCTGAACAGCAAATTTATCAGAATGTATTAAATACAGTTTGGAGTCTCTTAATTAAAAGTGGCATCTCAAAGTGTAGTCTCTCAAATCTAGATATATTTAGAGCTGGGCATGTGGCTCAGTGGCAGAGCACTTGCATCATGAGTGAAGCCCTGGGTTCTGTTCTAGGCATTGCATGGTCTCCTAAGCACTGTGCTTGGAATAGCTCCCGAGCATGTGGGATGTAGTTGGTAAAACACTTGCCTTGCATGTTTGAGGCCCTACCTTTGATCTCTGGCATTGTAAAGAACTAAAAATATATTTATCCAGGGTTTCTAAAACTCTGAGGACAGGAAAAAAAACTCACATATTTCTAAGAAATACAGTTGAATAGAAAATACTCAGTATGTAGACTGTCTTGTCCAAGATCTAGTTGCCTCTGAATTTTTGTCAGAGGCAGAAAATCAAACATGTATATGCTCTATTTATGTCTAGTAGTCCTATGTTAAAGAAATTGCCTACCATTAAAATTCAGTGTTTCTGGTTGGGGATTCCTAAACAGTTTGCCATCTCTTGGAGCAAGAGCGACAACAGCACAACCAGTTAAAGCATACGTGGCAGAAGGCCAATGACCAATTTTTGGAATCTCAGCGTTTGCTAATGAGGGACATGCAGCGAATGGAAATTGTGCTAACTTCAGAACAGCTCCGGCAAGTTGAAGAACTGAAGAAGAAAGATCAGGTGAATAGCAGTTTTGTGGGACTTGCTTTGTTAGTAATGTATCACCTCATGTGAATTGTGTACTTTATGTGTATTAGAGATTCATAGAAGCTGAAACAAGATATACTGATCACTTCAAAACACACTGTAATTGTTACATTTGAGGAATTGTGATTTAAAAATGTTTCTCTGCAGTTGCTATTGAATACAACAGTGCATATTTTTGAGAAAATCTTGCTTTATAGTTGTGTTCAATACTTGCAGTGCTCCTGAGTTGGATTAATTGAAGCCAGGTCTCTTGTTTGTTTTTTTTTTTTTTGAGGGTATTCATTTTACTGTTTTAAAAGAAAAACAAGAACAGGCATAGGAAACCTACATTAAGATTTGAGGCAACTGTAAAAATGGAACACAGAACAATGATTTGATCTCATAAGAGAAACAACTAACTAAAATGAAACTTCACCATTCTTCAGGTTGTAATAATACACTAATGCCAGAAACATCAAAAGTACAGTTTGGATTATTCCTACTAGATTTATAATAAACTATGTATTAATTTGCTTTCATAAGTCTTCTTTGTTCAATAGCGTGTGCTATCCAAATATGTACGTTCTAGTAATTTACCATGAAAATAGTTTCATCTCAAACTAGTGATCAGACTTTTCACTCGAATTTACATACCTTCCATTTTATAGAAAATATGAAAGATGTTTCTACTGGTATATTCTAATCAACATAATACATAACACAGAGTTCTGATTACTACAATGAATCTTTTTAGTAGGATAGCCTGGTGGGTTTAATTTAACAGTGAAGCATAACATGGTAACTATACTATACTGTGCTGTTTAAACTAATCTACAGTTGCAGGAATAGGTCTGATTTATAAAATATATGATGATGAAATTACATATTGTGAGCAGCAAAATACTAGAAAACAGTGAATAAATTAATGATTTTCATTAGTGCCCGTTCATTATTTTGCCTTTAGGAACCTGGAAGAAATTGTCCTCTTTGAGTTCGAAATGTTCTGGTAAATGTAGTCATTTCTTAGCTTTCTCAATATTGCCTTGAATGGCTGAAGTCAGTGATTCTAAAGAATCGAAGTTCATTTCTGGTCTGAGGTAGCCAAAGATGGCCATGTTGAGGATTTCTCCACAGATGCTCGGTCCTGCATCACTGGGACCCGGTCCTCGAACCTGCGGGGCCACCACTGTGGGGGTGCTGCCAGGATCCCCGGATCAGCCAGGGCACACGGCCAAGCTCAAGCGGGCCGGCGGGCTGATGGGCTGACGGAAGGCATTGTGGCGGCAGTCACCCACGTGTCATAGCCAGCTCCAACCCAACAGAAGCTGCAGGTGACAGAGGCCGTGTCTCAAGGCCAGGTCTCTTGCGATATGGCTCTAAAAATTTATTAATGGTTGGGAGATAGTACAATATTTGATTTGCAAGTAGTCATTCCAAGTTCTGTCTTTAGTACCACATAGTTCCCTGACCACCACCAGAAAGTGATCAATGTGCCCCTCAACAGGAGTAGCCCCTGAACATTGCTGGGTGTGACTCAAAAGCCTTCCACACTTCAAATAAAATGTAAAATCTCTTACTCAAAGAATAATAAAAATCCATTAAAAGGTGATAGGGTAGGGGGAGGCCAAGTAATATGAAAGAGAGGTATCTAGAGTACTGTATACTCAAGATCCTGTTTTCTCCTTATTTCTTTTAAAGATGTATTTAAGGGGTCTGGAGAGATAATACAGCATGTGGTGCATTTACTTTGCACATAACCAACTTGGGTTCAATACTAGCATCAAATAGGAATCTCCCAAACCCCACTAGGAGTAAGCCCTGAGTACAGCCAGGTATGCACCACCACCCGCCCTCGTATGTGTGGATTTATTTATTTAAGGGACTAGAGAGCTAGAATAGGAGTTAAGGTGCTTGCCTTGTAGACTGTCTGCCTCCAGTATAATCCTTGGCATTGATTATGGTACCTGGATCACTATCAGGAGCTCAGAGACAGGAGTAAGCCCTGAGCACCATCAAGTGTGGCCTTAAAACAAAAAAACAGATATGTTAAGTTACATGAGTAATACACAAATACATATTAAAAATGCTTTGTTTTATATACAAAATAGAATATTAAATACATAGTGATAAACAAAAATCTTCTTTGACATCTCTCACACCTCCATAGAAATAACGACTTCAATTTCTTTTAAGTTACTCCTGGCTAAGTGTTCCTGGCAATGCTAGAGTTGTGGAATGCAAAGCATTTTTTTTTTTAATTCTTTTATTGATTCACCATGTGGAAAGTTACAAAGCTTTCAGGTTTAAGTCTCAGTTATACAATGCTCAAACACCCATCCCTTCACCAGTGCACATATTCCACCACCAAGAATCACGATATACCCCCCCCTTCCCCCCACCTCCCCAGCCCCCCACCCTGCATGTGTAACTGGTAAATTTCACTTTACTTTCACTAATGCAAAGCATTTTTATCCAGCTTTTTGTGCTTTCTCTCCGGCCTGTCTAATTTTGTTATCAGAAGTAATTTGAAAGTTGTTGTTCAGGCCATTTCTGTGTTTTTATTAGTGTGTATTTAAGATATATATATATATATATATTTAAATTATGCAATTGATAGTATAATGTATTTATCCTATAACTCATTTTTCTCATAAGCATTATTTCATATATTTCCCAGTAGAGATTTCTGGTAGCATATATTTAATGTAAAGTTGATTTTATTGTAGATCATTTCTTTTAATGTCATTTAAAACAAACAGTATTGTAAATAATATTCTGTATTATATCACTGTTTGATATGCAAAAATGTTTCAACGATAGCAAGTAAAACCTTTTTTAGATACAGGAAATGTTATAAGCAGTCTTTTATGACTTAGGTTAGATTTTGGGTGTTTTTTTTTTTTTTCTTTTTGTGTCACACCCGACGATGGACAGGGGATACTCCTGGCTCTGCACTTAGGAATTACTCCTGGTGGTGCTCGGGGGACCACATGGGATGCTGGGGATCAAACCCAGGTCAGCTGCGTGCAAGGCAAACGCCCTACCTGCTGTGCTATCCCCCCAGCCCTAGATTTTGTCTTTTACAAGTTTTTCCTTTCAAAATTTTGTTTCCTGTTTCTTGTGTGTGTGTGTATGTGTGTGTGTGTATATCTCACATACTTCTGAAAACAAAAGTATATAAACAAAGAAAACAGCAAAATTCTTCAAATAAGAGAAAGACTAGAGGCAAATCTGAGATTTGCTCTAATTTCAAGTTAATCATTCCCACTTACTCCTGTACCTCACTTTCTGTGTTTTCCCCCAGATGCCTGCTCTTTTTTGCTCCTGTATCTTTGTGCTTTCTTTCTGACTGCTGTCTCCTTTCATGCAGTCAGGAAACTCATCTTGCTGAACCTCCAGTCATCTGAAATGTTACCTTCTTTGTTATCCCTTATCCAGCTTCTTCGGTTAAAATCAGCCATTGTGGTGTTTTTTTTTTCCCCTGTAGAATGTTTAGCATATTTGTACAGTATTATAATTGTGCATTTGTCTCTCCACACTAGACTGTTGTGTGTATGTGAGGGATGGGGGGAAGCATTGAAACTGTCGTACTCATCTTTATTTAGTGAATTATTCCATAAGTTCCAATCATTCCTATAGTATTTAAATACATGTATGTTTCTAATGGGTATATATTGTTAAAACCTTTTCTTATCCAGTAATTTGAAGGAAATTTCTATGTAAATTTTCTTGTATCATTTGAAGATAAGAAAATGCTTTGCTTTATTTATTTACTTATTGCTTTTTGGGTCACACCCAGCGATGCACAGGGATTACTCCTGGCTCTGCATTCACTAATCACTCCTGGCCGATGATGGGAATTGAACCCGGATGATGGGAATTGAACCTGGGTTGGACGCGTGCAAGGCAAACTCCCTACCCGCTGTGCTGTCACTCCAGCCCACTTTATTTCATTTTGCCTTTCGCATACAGTATGTTTTTGGAAAGCTGTTTCCTGATTTCTTCCTTATTCTAGAGTTCATACTTTGTGTCTTTAGTATTAAAACATTTTACTATGACTGTGCTGTTGTAAGCAAAGATCAAATCTTGCAGTGTGCTGCAACTTGAATGGAACTGGAAAACATCAGGTTTAGTAAAATAGATGAGATGGAGAAGGACCAATACCAAATTATTTTACTTATCTGTAGCACTGTAGCACTGTCGTCCCGTTGTTCATTGATTTGCTTGAGCGGGCACCAGTAACATCTCCATTGTGAGACTTGTTACTGTTTTTGGCCTATTGAATATGCCACAGGGAGCTTGCTAAACTCTGCCGCGCGGGCAGGATACTTTTGGTAGCTTGTTGGACTCTCTGAGGGGTGGAGGAATTGAACCTGGGTCGGCCGCGTGCAAGGCAAACGCCCTACCCACTGTGCTATCGCTCCAGTCCATCTTTATGTAGAGAAATAAAACAAGGCAACAGATAATATTGAATGAGGGTGTATCCTTAGCCTTTTGATTTTAGCAGTGAAATTACCAAGCATTGGGGTAGCATAGTGGAAGGAAGGAGCTGACTAGGGGTGACATGGGACAGTGGTATAGGGCCAGTAACTTTATACATCAAGACCAGTAAATGTTAACATAGTTGCAACAGTATAGAAAAAAATAACAATAAAACAATTTAAAAAAGTAAATGTATTATTATCAGATATCCTTAGACATTATTATAAAACTAACCAAAAAAAGTGCCAAAATCTGTTGTAAAGCTGCTTTGTTTTGAATAATTAAGGAACTCTATGAATCATTAAGTTTAGATTAACTAATGTATTTTTTTTTCTTTGTAACATATAGGAGGAAGATGAACAGCAAAGACTTAATAAGAGAAAGGATCATAAAAAAACAGAAGTTGAGGAAGAAGTAAAAGTACCAGTAGTATGTGCTTTAACTCAAGAAGAAAGTTCAGCCCAGTTATCAAATGAAGAGGTATGGTGATCTAAATTAAAATTAGCATATAAATTAGATACTACATTTCCAGCTTCTTATACACTAGTTACACTGTTTATATGGAAAGAACATAGAGAGCTATTCGCTAGAATTAAATAGTATGCTATCCAATTTATGCTTGTTTTTAACAATTCTCACAATAGAGACGTTACTGGTGCCCGCTCAAGCAAATTGATGAACAACAGGATGACAGTGCTACAGTGCTACAGCTTATAGTATGTAGACCAGGTCTTTGTAACATGTTGCAGTTTATTTCATTGAGTGCTTTTTTTTTTTTTATCAGAGGTTCCAAAACATTAGGTGAATTTTAAAATGATTTTACAAAATATTTTTAATATGAATGATTAATGTTGCTAATATTTTGAGCTTTTTGAGCTTTTTGTTTAAAAGAGTAAACAATACTTTTGTTTCTGAAGTAAAGAAACACTTAACTTCCTATAGCATATGTTTGGGTGTTTAACAACCAATATTGGATCTTAAGGGCAGAGAATAGAACAGTTAAGAGCTGGTGAGGGCCGGAGCGATAGCACAGCGGGTACGGCGTTTGCCTTGCACTCGGACGACCCGGGTTCAAATCCCAGCATCCCATATGGTCCCCTGAGCACAGCCAGGGGTAATTCCTGAGTGCAAAGCCAGGAGTAACCCCTGTGCATCGCCAGGTGTGACCCAAAAAGAAAAAAAAAAAAGAGCTGGTGAAGGACAGGTTAGAATATTTTCCAATACTCGGAGTGGATAAAGTAGAGACATTTGAAGTAGAAATTTTAAGTGGTTTTCCTTGATCCCATCACTTTTTCTGATGGTTGAGGTGCATGGGGCCATGCACAGTGGTGCTCGGGGACTACTTCTGGCTTTGTGCTAAGGGATCATTCCTAATAGTGCCAGGGATCTAACTGCAGTCAGTCACATGCAATGCAAATGCCTTACCTCCTGTTACAGTCTCTTTGGCCCCTGATGTCATCACCTCTTACTCACAGTTATTGTGGTTGGCTTCATATGGGGCCATTGCAATAATATAATGGGTAGGGCATTTGTCATGCAAGCAGCTGACCTAGGTTCAATGCCTGGCGTTCCATATGAATTCCCAAGCACCACCAGGCATGGTTACTCAGCATAGAGCTAGGAGTAATCCTTGAGCACCACTCGGTGTGGTCCCCCCAAAAAGATTGTTTTCTTAGCTTTCCTCAGCAGTGCACTGCATCAGCACACCATTACTGTAGCACTGTAGCACTGTTGTCCCGTTGTTCATCAATTTGCTCGAGTGTGTACCAGTAACTACTCCATTGTGAGACTTCTTGTTACTGTGTTTGGCATATCGAATATGCCACGGGTAGCTTGCCAGGCTCTGCCGCACGGGCGGGATATTCTCAGTAGCTTGCTGGGCTCTTCGAGAGGGATGGAGGAATCGAACCCGGGTTGGCCCCGTGCAAATGCTCTACCCTCTGTGCTACCAGAACTGTACCACTAGTTTATTTTTCACTTAAAAAAATTGTCATTTAAGAATCATGATTCACAAAGTTATTGATAGTCTTAGCACCAGTATCAGTTTCTCTCCACCAGTATTCCCAAGTTCCCTCCCACCTCCTCCTTGATAGGCACATGTTAAAGTTTGGTGGTTGTAGTTTGGATTTTGTGTTTTCAATGTTGAGCCTGTGGTTTGGATATATAGCTATGCCACTCCTAAATATAATGCACCTGAGGCCCCCAAGCCCTGTTCCCTCGTTACTTCCCTTTCTCATCTTCTTCCTCCTCACTCCCTTGGATTTCTTTCCTTCTCTGTAGTTCTTATACTCTGGGTTCGAGGATGATCTAGGCATCCTTCCACCTTTACAACATTACATTCCCTCATTCAGTTATTCTACTTGCCACAGATAAGTGAGATCATACTGTGTTTGTTTTCCTTCTTTGACTTACTCCACTCAACATGATAACTTCCAGTTCCATTGAGGTTGCAGCAAATTGCTTGATTTCATCGTTCCTTGCAGCTGTATAGTATTCCATTGTGTATAGACCACGTCTCCATACTTCTTTATCTGTTGTTGGACAGCTAGGTCAATTCCATATTTTAGCTATTGTACTAAGTGCTACTATGAATAACGGTGTGTATGTTCTCTCTTCTCTCTCTCTCTCTCTGTCTCTTTTAATTGAATCACCATGAGAAAAGTTACAAAGCTTTCAGACTTAAGTCTTAGTCATACAATGATCAAACACCCATCCCTTCACCAGTGCACATGCTCCACCACCAAGAACCCCAATATACCTCCCATCCCACCTCCCTGCCCCCTTCCCCTGCCTGTGTGGCTGATGATTTTCACTTTAATCTCTCTTTGATTACATTCAGTATTTCAACAGAAATCTCGCTATTAGTATTTGAAATTTTCCCCCAACAATCAGACCTGCTGAAAAGGCATCATTTGATAATATGCTTTCATTGCTGAGAATGAAGAGCATGGAGAGTTCAGTCACAAAACCCACATACATGAATTTTCAGAAGATTCTATGTCAGCAAGGTCTGTACCGAGACAGTGGAGTCCGGCCGGGGGCATGGAGGCAGTATTGGATTGTGGAAGCAAGCGACTGCCGAGGGCTCTGCTTAGGCAGGCAGCAGGCTAACCTACTCCCTCTGATTTACAGGTCTGTTCAGCCTTGCGAGGGTCTAAGGTTTACTGCGACTTTTGATCTCTTTTGAGATTTACTTATGGGTCTCCGAAGCAAGGCCTATAAATGACATAGCTGAACAGAGGTGGTTTGTGGGCATGGCTCCCACATACCTAACTTTTGGCTGTTCAATTTCTCGGGAAACTTGGTCCTGAATTGTTGGGGTCCAGCCGGAAGAACAGTGGCAATTTGGGGGTATTAAGAAGCCTGAAGGCACCATCAGGCTACTGATGTACTCTCCCCGTGGGTACAGGTTGACCTGCTGGAAGCACTGCACACCCAAAGGTAGGTGAAACAGACCGGGGTAAATCGGAAGAGGGGGTGGGTCAACCTGGTGCCTGCCCAAGCATAGACCCCCCGAAGCCACATGCTTCTACAATCCAGAATTACCAAGTAATCATTATCACCATCACATTTTAGTATGTACTTTTCTATTTCCTTTTTGTTTTTGTTTTCTGTTTCTGCAGATGACAAATACATCTTTCTAGGTTAGGGATGAGGCTCAGCAGTAGAGTGCTTACCTTACCTTGCATGAGTGAGACTCTGGGTTCATCTCTGGCACAGCAAACAAACAGGCAAACAAATATCATATATCTCTTTATGTTTGCACTTTTAAAATATAATCCAGAGTGCACATGGTTTTTTACCACAGTACTAGTTACAGTAGATAAGATGGAAGCATTGGGTATACCATATGATAGAATGATTTGATAAAGATGTGTATAATACAATGCAGTATACTATTTAGGTTTTTTTTTTAAGGAAATTTTTTAATAAACAGCAGATGGAAGGTGCTTGAGGGAATTATCTGACATGAAATAAGGCAAAAGATTAGAAAAATGTATGGATAATTTTACTTGTGCAATTTATGGATAAAAATTGATAAAATTTTAAATTTTTTTCATAAATAAAGCTATGCTTGTGATGCTGGGAGTCGAGCCCAGTTGAGTTTTTGTGTATAACAAAAGTCATAATAAGAAGAAACCAGTGAACTCTAATAATGAAACTAAGTTAGCTGAGAAGAGGGTGGAGAGAGACTAAATGAGGATAAAAATAGACTAATGGAGCTGGAGAGTTAGTACAGGTAGGGTGCTTGCCTTACATGTGGTCGACCCAAGTTCTGTCCCCAGCACCCCTTATGGTTCTCAGACATTGTCGGGAGTGATACCAAAGCACAGAGCCAGGAGTAAGCCTTGAGCACAGTCAGGTGTGGCCCAAAAACTACCTCATCCCTTAAAAAAAAAAAAACCTGGATATTTTCAAAACAACAACAAAAAAATCTCTTATTCATCTTTATGTGCTTAACTGACATTTATAAATATTTTCTGTTAAAGTCAAACTATTTAAAATTTCCAATATTCAGTGTGTATGCTGCTGAAGCCCATACTCAAACCCATGATGGACTTGGGATATGTTGTGGGATGCCGGGGATTGAACCTGTGTTGGCCGTGTTTCAGGACAGTGCCCTACCTGTAGTGCTACAGCTCCACATTCTTTAAAAAAAAAAAAAAATCTTAAAACAGAAGGAAATAGGGAGTTGAGGAAATTGCTCTAAGGGATGGGTACTACGGGAGTGTTCCTGGTGACTTCTCACACTACTGAGCCCAATGAGCACTATATAGCTGGTCTGTACATCAAGACCACACTGCTAGGCGGAGTGTCACGAGTAGTGGCTCCTGAACACGACTGAGGAGCCCTGCCTCCCCCAGAAGGAAATGAGTAGCAGAAAGAAATGAGAATAGTATGATATGTTGGAGACCAATTTCATTAAAATGTCATTAGTATGCTGAATGTTGTGTACTATGTGCAAGTCAGAGAGAGGAAAAAAAGAAATAGAAGGAATGTAAAAGATTTGTATTTTACCTTGTATTTCACCAATGAGAATTTTTAATTTAATTTTTTGTTTGTTTGGGACTGTACACAGCAGTGCTCAGGAATGACCTCAGATAGTGCCAAGATCTGAGCCAGGTTCTAGATGCAGCAGCCACTTGCAAAGCAAGCACCTTACTTTCTGTATTGTCTCTCCAGTTCCTAGTGGTAACATTTTTAAACATTTTTAAAAATTACACAATATTTCTAGGTCACAAATAGAAGGTTGATTATAGCTTCAAGAAAAACTTACTGGAGTCAAGGACATAGCTCAGATGACTGAAGTACATGCTTTGCATGCAGGAGGTTTGGGTTTGATTCCCTGCACCATATGATTACTGTGTGAGCATTGCTGGGATAAAACCTCAAGCAGCAAGTTGGAGTTGTGCCCAAGCATTTGGAATGTGGCTCCAACCACTCCCCCTACCTCCCAAAAGAGACAGAAAGAAAAAATAGCACTTGCGATAGGTTCCTGGGTTTTGTATTTTCTCACTATGCAGCTCATCAAGGTGCTGATGTGCTTTTTGACTTAGAAAGTTTCTACCAATTTTTAAGTCAAAATAAAAATTATATAGGGGGCTGGAGCGATAGCACAGCGGGTAGGGCATTTGACTTGCATGCGGTCGACCCAGGTTTGATTCCCAGCATCACATATGGTCCCCTGAGCACCGCCAGGAGTGATTCCTGAGTGCATGAGCCAGGAGTAACCCCTGTGCATTGCCGAGTGTGACCCAAAAAGCAAAAAAAAAAAAAAAAAAAAAAAAATTATATAATAGTAACTACTTAAGTATGTATTTCAGTGACATTTATTCCATTTATAATGTTACACAACTGTCATCACTATCTCATTTGAGGACATTTTCTTCATCTGCAAAGAAGACCCTATTTCCATTAAGTACTCATTCCTCATTGATATTTTCCCATCAGCTCTGGCTGTCACTGATTTCTATCTCTTTGAATTACCTATTCAGTATATTTTATAGAAGTTGAATGATATGTATGTGACTTTTTCTCTCTGACTTACACATACTATACAACATTCAGCATGTTGATTATATTTTACTGAAATTGGTCTCCAACATATCATACTATTCTCATTTCCTTCAGCTACTCATTTCCTTCTGCTACTTCTTTCTCTGTTTCCAAAATATTGGTGATTTGCAAGTTTCTCCTGTTGGTCATTTTACCATCCTACAGACTTATCCAAAGTGGTATGATTTGCCTGCTGCCAATTATGCTTTTGTTATTAATATTGTAATATAATAAAATAATTATTCCCAAGATTAAAGATTTATGTATTTCTTCATCAGATAGATATTTTCATTTGAATGTAGACAGGTACTTCAGCAGACCCATCAGTAAATTTCAGGAGACTATCCCTGATTACTATGTCTAGATCAAATTCTTCTTCAGAGCGTTCAGTCAGTGCATAGCTCCATTCTGCCATTTTATTAAATATGATATTCTCATAACTCACTGCCACTCTTTTCATGAAACTGAGCATCTTGAGGTCAAAGATTGCTTATTCAATTCAGAATGACAAGTGCCTGACATAGAAAAGACTCAATAATTGTTCATTTAATTAGCATAGGACAGTAGCATGTTAATGTTCATCATGTATAGTGTGACATAATACTTTTAATATATGGTAGTTTTAGAAAATAAAGAATTGTCTGACTTGGCAATATATATATCTTTTTCACATTTCAGGAGCATTTAGATAGCACTCATGGTTCAGTCCATTCCTTAGATGCAGACTTACTTTTGCCATCTGGAGATCCATTCAGTAAATCGGACAATGACATGTTTAAGGATGGACTCAGGAGAGCACAGTCTACAGACAGTTTGGGAACCTCAAGCACACTGCAATCCAAAGCTTTAGGCTATAACTGCAAAGCAAAATCTGCTGGAAACCTGGATGAATCGGATTTTGGACCATTGGTAGGAGCAGATTCAGTGTCTGAAAACTTTGATACTGCCTCCCTTGGGTCACTGCAAATGCCAAGTGGGTTTATGTTAACCAAAGATCAAGAAAAAGCAATCAAGGCAATGACACCAGAACAAGAAGAGACAGCGTCTCTCCTCTCCAGTGTCACCCAGGGTATGGAAAGTGCTTATGTGTCCCCCAGTGGTTACCGCTTAGTCAGTGAGACGGAATGGAATCTCCTACAAAAAGAGGTGAGTTTTCTTTCTGACTTTCCCCCTCTCATTTTCCTAGCAGGGCTCTGGGAAGCTCCTGGATTCATTGTTCATTCAGGAGTTAGTCCTTCGAGTTGCACACATATTGGCAGCTAGTAAATGTTAATCCATATTGTCTGACCTTTAATACTGTTCTTTGACTTGTTCCAGATAATTACAGCAGAGCAGGGAACTAACTTGCTAATCACTTATACTGTGACTTTTCTGCCTTAAATTCCTACTTTGAATTTGGAGAAGTTTGCTTGTATAGCATAACAGAATTGATTAGAAAAAGCCTAAATTTGGTTTGCAGGTTTTTTTTTTTTTCTTACCAACAGAATTGGTTAGAAAAGACTAAATTTAGTTTGCAAGGAGTGAGTTGTGCTTTGGGCCACAGCCAGAAGAGCTCAGGATTCCTTTTGGTTCAGTGTTCAGGAGTTTCTCCTGACCATTTTTGGGGCACCACCTGATTCCAGAGATCAAACCAAGGTCAGTTGCTTGCAAGGCAATCACCTTGACTGCTGTACTATCTCGCTTTGCAGTTTTGTTTTGTTTTTTTCTGTAATCACAATGCATACTCTTTTCTTTTTTCTTGATATCTAAATTTCAAGTGCTGGAGCCAGAGAGATAGTTGAGAGCTTTAGATTGCATGCAGGAGGCCTGGTATGATCCCCAACACTGCATGGTTCCCCAGACACTGTTATGAGTGTCTGGGGAACACTCTCTCTTCCAATTCCTAGCTAAGAGTAACTCCCAGGCACAGCCAGGTGTGACCCCAAACAAAAAAATAATAGTCAATAAATAAACAATAAAATGCAGGACCAGAGAGATAACTCAACAGGCTGGAGCACATGCTTCTCATACAGGAGTACCAGGTTCTTTCCCCTATTTCATGTGATCCCTGCAGCACCACTGGGAGAAATCCTCAGCACTGAGCTGAGAGTAGCCCCTGAGTACTGCCAGGTGTGCCCCCAAAACAAAATATGTAAGTAAATAAATACATGTCAATTCTCATCAGCAGTTGAAACTATAAGAAGGGTATGGGAGTAAGTTTTAGGAGGGAATGGAAAAGGGGGAGGGACAATACAAAATAACCTTTGTTTTAAATTTTTTTATTATTTTTGGGTTTGGGGTCATACACAGTGAAGCTCAGGGTTTCTCCTGGCTCAGCACTCAGGAATACTTCTTGTGCTTGAGAAACTATATGGGATGCTGGGAATGAACCCAGGTCAGCCACATGCAAGGCAAGCACTGTACCCACTGTACTGTTTATTGCTCTAGCTCCCCACCATCCCCTAAGGCAGCCTTTAATGGAGTTAATTTTCCTTCAAATAGTATCTGAAAACTCAAAAGTCAGATTAGGAGATAAAACTTAAATATGTGTCTGCATAGTGCTATACAGCCTTCAAACCTCTTCCAAGAACCTCAGCTCTTTGAGCTTTATGGTAATAACAAAACAATCAGGGCATGACTATCTCAATTTTACAAATGAGGAAATTCCCTCTGACCTGTCAAATAAGTTGCTCAAGGTTGTTTTTGTTTCGTTTTGTTTTAATGTTCTAGCAAAGTTTGGGTTAGAATCTAGGTTTTCTGACTTCCAGTGCTTTACTAGGGCTACTTCTTTTTAAGAAGCTATTGATCAGTAAGTGGAACAACATAGTAACCTGAAAGAAACTATTGTCCTTAATATTATAGAAAACAAATGTGAAAGGACTACTTAATAATTAATATCTACTTTATAATTGATAAAGTGGTGAATTGATTGGTAGCATGTATTTAAATGTTGAGTGCCATGGTGTAGTATCTTGTGCTTGCTTGTGTTTAACTGTGTTCCTGTGCCGGGGAGGTATCTCTAAGGACTGGAGAAGAGGATACCTGGGGACTGTTTAGTCTCCTGAGTACCACCTGGTAAGGCCCACAAATTTAAACAGGAGGGATGACACAAGGGAGTAATGCACTAGCCTTGCATGCAGCCAACCCTGGTTTGGTCCCTGACACTACATATTGTCCCCCAGAACTACCAGAAATTATCCTTGAATACAGAGCTGGGTCTTATTCCCCTGGCCCTGAAAGAGCCTCCAATGTGGCACTGTTGGGAAGGACGAGTAAAGAGAGACTTCTAAAATCTCAGGGCTAGGACGAATGGAGACGTTACTGAGACCGCTCGAGATATTCGACGATCAACAGGATGATGATGATGAAGACAGAAGACAGAACCAGAAATAGCCTCTGAGCACTGCCCCAAAATTACCAAAAACACAAACAAAACAAAACAAAAGAAACTGTCCCTGTTTTATGTTATGCTTGTTTTGAAGCTTATGAGTTTTTGAATATTCTGTTTTTGTCTGTTTTGGAGTGGCAGTGCTCAGGGCTTACTTCTGACTCTGTGTTCAGGAATCACTAATGGTGAGGCTTAGGGAGAACCGGGGACTGAAATTGGGTCAGCTATATGCAAGGCAAACAAACTACCCGCTGTACTACCGCTATACTACCACTTGGTTACCTAGAACATTCTATTTTGTAACTCTGCTGTAAGTCTCTGAATAAAGTATTAACTCAGGACTGTATACAAAGTAATACAGACAGGCATATGTTCCTTTTGTGTATGTTGTAGAATTCTTTTGTTCTGCCTTATAGAAGGTAATTTTGGTGCCCTTCAGGTACATAATGCTGGAAATAAACTTGGTAGACGTTGTGATATGTGTTCTAATTATGAGAAACAGTTACAAGGAATTCAGATTCAGGAGGCTGAAACAAGAGATCAGGTGAGTTTCTTTTGGATATGCCAAATTGATAAGCTGTTGCATATTTTGTTGGTGGTACAGAATTAGTTGATTTGGTGGGGCAGTGGGGCTGGGGCTTCCCAAGTGCTTTATGAATTCTTGTTAAAATTTAAATTCTTGTTAAAAATGATATAATCCAGCCCAGGCAATGGCAGTTATATTTTAGATCCATTTTTCTGTAACTTTCCTTTATATGCGTACTCAGTATCACATAGGTCAACTTAGCTCTTACAGTAGTGCTGGTACATCTCACCTCAAACCTAAACCTTTTGTTCAGCACCTAAAAGTGATCTTGCCATAAATAAATATATAGATAAGTACTTTGAGATATAAAAATTTAGGAAGATCAGATTGACTATTAAATCTAATTGAATAAAATCTAATTGAATAATTGATTAATCAGTATTGGAACTCTTAATTGTTTATTTCCTTGACCCATATGTATTTTTTTCCACAGATTGTTCAAAGGTAAATTTCTAAAATTATTTGTGAAACTAATATAGTTGGCTTCTGATAGGGTGGTGTGGAAATTGATTACTTTTTATTTCAGTACACATTTTACTGATACTTCATCTGTGCTGTGCATTTTGCTGTGCCCTTGGTAGTCTGAGACAGTATGGTACTGTCCATAAGGAGCTTTCAGTGTGGCCAACCATGAGTATATTTTATTCCTATTGAGGTACATCTAGAACTAGAGGAGGGGCAGTGGCATCTAACTTTACTATGCACCAGGGAAGGTCACTCGTAAGCTGTTCATTTCAAAGTTGGAATAAAAGTTAGTTAGGAAAAGAAATGGGGAACAGTTGTTCAAGTAGAAGATGTACAAAGAAATGGAATTGTGAATGAAAATGTTGTGTTGTGGGAAATATGAATAGTTTATGTGATGAGAGAGAAAAAGAAGAGAAGAATGATGTTGAATAAATAATGGGAGAGGAAGCTACAAAGGCAAAGCCATGATAAGATCTCTGGGGAGGGTGGTGATTGAAGGGCTTTAAATTTTATCCTAAAGTCTTTGAAAACCATTTAGGGATTTTAAATAGAGAAATTTTATTTGAATTTTATTTTAGTTATTTTACAGTTGGCTGGAGGTAGCACAGCGGTAGAGTGTTTGCCTTTCACACAGCCAACCTGTGTTTGATTCCTCCGCCCCTCTCGGAGAGCCCGGCAAGCTACCCAGAGTATCGCGCCCGCTCGGCAGAGCCTGGCAAGCTACCCGTGGCGTATTTGATATGCCCAAAACAGTAACAATAAGTCTCACAATGAGAGGCATTACTGGTGCCAGCTCGAACAAATCGATGAGCAATGGGATGACAGTGATTTTACAGTTTGGGGGCTGCTTACTTCTTGTCTGCACTCAGGGATCGCTCCTGGCCAGCTCAAGGGACTATATGGTTGGGGCGGGGGGGGGGGGGGGCAGAAATCTAATTCAGGTTGGCTGTATGCAATGCAGATGCCTTACCCATTATACTATCACTTGGGCCCCTGAATTTTATTTCAGGAAAAAAACTTTGGGCACCAGAGATAGTATGGTGAATAGGGAGCTTGCACTGCACGGAACTGACCCAGGTTTACTCCCTGGTAACCATATGGTCCCCTGAGCATTGCTTAGTGTAGCCCCCACCCCCCACCCCCACCAAATTGTTTTAGTATGGACTGTAGATTAGAGGCTGTGATAAGATCATAGAGTTAGGGAATCCAATACCTTAGAGGATCTAGAGCAAAAAAGCACTTCCTTTTAAATGAGATAGTCTATGTAAAAAATGATTTAACTGTAAGAGTACAGTTGGTCACTCAGTCTTTTCGGAATGAGTAAATTCAGTATTTCTAAGCAGAAATACTCCATTTTGGGAGGGCATCAGGGAGATAGGAAGGGCTAAAGTGCATGCTTTGCATTTGGAAGCCCTGAACTGATTCCTGGCATTGCTTAGCTGCCTAAGTATTTTTGGGATAGTTCTGGTGAGACCCAGCACTGTAAGACCAAGAAACACCACATTGTAAGGCTTCCCGCACTGTCAGGCCTGCATTGCTAGACTAAGTGTCACAGAGAATGACACCCAGACCCCCAGGTTCTGCTGAGATTCTCCCTTCCCCCAATTATATTTAAAAATTATCAGTTAGGGAATATTCTTTACTTTATGAAAAAATTTTGGTACCTCCTTCTAATTGATAATTTAAATTGCATAGGTCAAAAAACTACAGGTGATGCTAAGGCAGGCAAACGACCAGTTAGAGAAGACAATGAAGGATAAACAGGAACTGGAAGACTTTATAAAGCAGAGCACTGAAGATTCGAGTCACCAGGTAAGTGAAAGTTTTAAGTATGTGACCCAAGGGGGATGGCTGAGTTGTTTAAATAAAAAAAAATTCTAAAAATGCAATAATGTCTTTCTTGCTCCAAAAATGTCATGTTCTTACTAACTTTATATGTATCTTCTAATATTCCTGTGGTAACTGCTTTATAGGATTTTAGAAACAGCTTTAAAAATAATTGGTTTGGGACCGGAATGATAGTACAGCAGAAAGAGCATATGCCTTACACATGGCTGGCCTGAGTTCAATCCCTAGCACCCCTTAGAGTCCCCAGAGCCCGTCAGGAGTGATTTCTGAGTACAGACCCAGAAGTAAGCTCCGAGCACTGCCAGGTGCAGCCCCCCAAAATATTAATAATTGGTTAATGAATATTAGGAGGCTGATTCTTTTTCCTTAAGTTCTTTATTTTCTACTGCACAAGAAGCTTGCTGACAAGAAAGATGATCTTCTGTTGTAAAGTGTAGCATCTGTAGGGAAAAATATAAATTTTAAAATTTCAGCATACTATCACCTTTGCTACCACCAATTGAGGGAGAATAATAGAACATTAGCTGATACCATAGAGGCCTAACCTTCCTTTTCCGCTTCCTGCCTCTTCCCCAGAAGTGAGTATCATAACATATAACTACATTAGGTTACTTAACTCTCATTTTAAGAAACTAATTGTGCAGCATATGTTTTTATTTGGATAGCATCTGTTTATGTGTTTATATTTGTCTTCCTCCATTCAACATTGTGACCTTTCTCTTTGTATTGTTTATAGTAGTAGGTTTTAGTTTCCATTGGGATCTAGTTTGTACAACATTAGCCATCTTAATGTTGAGCATTTGAGTTGTTTACAGTTTGTTGATGGGAATAATAATTCTTTGAGATACTAAATACAGCTGTTTGCATATGTGGGTATAGTAGTGGAATGCCTGGGTCAAAATCTTAAAATATATTAATTTTTAGTAAATTGTATGGCCAAATAGTTTTCCAAAGTATTTGTATGACTTTATACTCCCACCAACAATGTATGAGAATTCCTGTGGGTCCACAAACTTGACAAACTTTTATTGTTACTCATTTTATTGGGTGGGTGTCATTTTGGGGGTGTAGTGAAATGTAATGGCATTTCATTGTGACTTAGTTTGCATTTTTTGTGTTGAGCTTTGAGATTATTTGCCATTTTTCATATTATTGACTACTAGGATAGCAGAGAGAAGGATGCTAATTTTTTTTCGTTTGTTTTGTGTGTTTCTGATTTGTTAAGATGAGAGAAAGAGTCTTTTGGTGAAGTGTGTAGCAAATGTCATCTACTCAGTTAAAAACCTGACGGAGTAAAAAATGTCATATTTTCATTGTTTTATTTTTTAAGATTTTTGGTTTTTGTTCTGGGTTCACACCTAACAGTGCTCGGGGCTTATTTCTGGCTCTGTCATCACGGATCATCGATGGTGGTACTTGGGGTATCATTCATATTAGATGTCAGGGATTGGCAGTGTGCAAGTCAAACTCCCTACCCACTGTACTATATAGCTCCAGCCCAAGAATTCATTTTTCAGGGTAGAGAGATAACTCACTGGGCTTAGTACATGGTCCCCAGGTACCCAAGCACACAAAATAAAAAATTTTTGTTTTGCCGGGAGCAACTTGTTAATGGGGGCTGGCAAAGATTTTTGGTGCAGTAAGTTCTTAGTGAATTGCTGGAATAGCTGCTTTCTTGGGTAGACTCGAAATTGTACTTGTCCAGGCCCTCTGGGTGTATAATCATATTCCAGAAAGAGGTCCTTCTCAATGGAGGCACTACTGTGTAGTGGAAGAGCCCCTTGGCAATAGGAAGGAGGCTGGCTTGTGACAATGTTGATCACAGCTAGTTTGCCTTGGGCACTATCCCCAGCACAGTCACTATCTTATTGTGGAGCCAGGCAAGCCCAATACCTTGAGGCTTATTAAGATTAGAGTTTTTTTTATAGGTTGTTTTTTGGTTGTTTTTTTTTTTTTCTTTTTGGGTCACACTCAGTGATGCACAGGGGTTACTCCTGACTCATGCACTTGGGAATTATTCCTGGCAGTGCTTAAGGGACCATATGGGAGGCTGGGATTGGAACCCGGGTCAGCCCCGTGCAAGGCAAACGCCCTACCCGCTGTGCCATCGCTCCAGCCCCATTGTGCCAAATTTTATACTTTATATTTTAGTATAGATTTTAAAATTTTGATTCTTTCCTATAATTTTTGTTTCTTTGCTGAGAGCTATGCTATTCTTCATTTTAAAAGTTTTTATCTTGGGGTTGGAGCGATAATGCAGCAGGTAGGGTGCTTGCCTTCTACGCAGCCAACCTAGGTTTGATCCCCAACATCCCGTGTTGTCTCCCAAGCATCTCCAGGTATGACCCAAGAAGCAAATAAATTAAATAAATAAATAGATAAATAGATAGATAAATAAGAAGAAGAAAGAAAAAGAAAGTACCTTTACCTCAAGCAGCATCATCAGAATACATTCATTGATATCTTTGATAATTCCATCATGGGTTTGGCATGTATTTGTTTTCTTTGCTTTTGAGAAGTGTTTATTTTTTATCTTTCACTGTTCGGTACTTTTAGATTGTATCTCAAAATTGAATATTTTATTGTGTGGCTCTTGGTTCTCTTAATCTGGTGAGATTCAGTTGACAAATTGTCTTACCTTCTGTAACTGTTCAGTTTAAAAATAAGTAAGCCAGAAAGATAGCTTAGAGGTAGGGGCTTGTGTCTTGCATGACTGTTCCTAGCAGAGGATAACACTGCTGAGCCTAAGCAACAATCCATTTCCTGGCCCTTGCATTGAACTTCCTGACTCAGTTGACTAAGCGGTAACCCTAGATCCTCTGAGTATTGCTTGGGAAATAAAATAAGCTTTTTAAAGATAGTAAATAAAGTAAGCTTTTTCTATGCAACTTTGGATTATTACTTATATATACAGCTCATTGTTAAGTGTGAGACTTGTTCATGCTTAGAATTCAGGACTTTTCCTACCTCTTTTCTTTCTGGCTTGCTCCTTTACTCTTTGTTTCACAGGAACTCTGTTATTGGCCCTGTGTTAAGAAAGACAGTTTTATTTCCTGTGCTCCTGCAACTTTTGTAGCTTTACAGCTGGGTACCATTGTATAGTCCTGAACCTGGAGTCTGGCATTTTCATGATCTTAACTGATTCTCTCGCTGAGCTGTCTACCTCTGACACCTCTTAGTGTTCACCCTGAATCTGTGTATTACCTGAACACTGACAGACTGACTAAGGTCTGTATGAGATGGTTAGAAGACTACAGGGACTGTCCACCTTTTTGTTGCTACATAAGCATTTGCCAACCCCCCGCTACCCTCCCCCTGGCCCCAACTCTGTCACGGTCATCTGACAAATATTTATCTAAATTCTTAAAATAGTTTTGACATTTTAATACAGAAAACAATAAATATTTCCTAATGATGGTTAAAGAAAAGTAGTGGTAAGGAGTCTAAATAATAGTGGTATGGTTGGCCATACATGGTGCCAGGGATAGATCCAGGGTTGGCTATATGTAAGGTAAATGCCTTACACCTTGTACCATCTCTCTGGCCCTGTCCATAGTTTTTAGGTATTTCATGATAGAAAAGGGCAGTTAGTGGGAGAACCATAGAGCTAGTACAGGTTGTAGGACTAACAAGTTAGCAAGTGACTAACCCTGGGTACCAGATATGGTCCCCTGAGTACTAGGAGGAGTGATCCCTGACACTGCCTGGTATGGCCCTGTCACCCACACCTGCCAGTAGAAAACTGTTAGTGGGTGGGAGTGGGGATGGGGGAAAGACTATAGTGAACTTAGCATATAATTTATGATACCAGAAATCTCAGCTTTCCTTTTTGTCATCAGACATAATCTTTTTCTTTCAACCTATATTAAAGGGAACTTCTGCCATCTATAGAATTTTGAGGGCTTGTGTTGTTCAGCATTTTGTATTCCATGCATCTTCTGTCTTTTTTATTTTTATTAATAAATCACCATGAGGGTACAGATACAGATTTACATATTTTTGTGCTTGTATTTCAGTCATGCACTGCTTGAGTAACCATCCCTCCACCAGTGCCCGTTCTCCACTGATGATCCCAGCATCCCTCGCACCCCCTCATCTCATCCCCCCACCCCACCCTGCCTCTTTGGCAGGGCATTCCCTTTTGTTCTCTCTCTCCTTTTGGGTGTTGTGGTTTGCAATGGAGGTATTGGGTGGCCATCATGTTCAATCTATAGTCTGCTTTCAGCACGCCTCTCCCATCCCGAGCAGGTCTTCCCACCACACTTTACTTGGTGTTCTCTTCTCTATCTGAATTGCCTTTTCCCCCAGCATGTGAGGGCCGGCTTCCAAGCCATGGAGCAAACCTGGTACTTATTTCTACTATTCTTGGGTGTTAGTCTCCCATTCTTTGTTTTATATTCCGCAGATGAGTGTAATTCTTCTATGTGTGTCTCTCTTTCTGACTCATTTCACTTAGCATGATACTTTCCATGTTGATCCACTTATTGCATCTTCTGTCTTTCTTATGAGACGTTTACTATTAGTTTGTTTTGGTGGTGTGTATGTGTGTGTGGGGGGTCATTGCTTGGGGCCACATCTGTTGTTGCTCCTTTAAAGGTTTTCCTGGTATTTTATTTTGATGATGGTTTTTAGTTATGCCTAATTTATTCTCAGGGGCTACACTAGCTCTGTGCTGGGTATTGTGGTCCTCTTGCATACAAAGCACTCAACCTGTTGAGCCATCTCTGTGGTCCAGCCCTGGCTATTTCTTTATTTTTATTTTGTTTGGCCACACCCTGCAGTGCTCAGGGCTTACTCCTGACAGTGCCAGGGAGCAAGTGAGATTCATGGCCAAAGTGGCAAGTGTCTTACCTTTAGTACTATCTCTCTAGCCCCTCCTGGCTATTTTGGATATGTTCTTTTTGACTTACTATTTCCTCTGTTTTCTTTTTAAGTTTTTTATTTTATTCTATTTTATTTTACTTTAAATTGGGCCACACCTGATGATGCTCAGAGCTTATTCCTGTCTCAGTGTTCTGGGGACCGTATGAGGTGGTGGGGATTAAACCTGGTTGAGCACACACAAGGCAAGTAAGTGCCTTACCCACTGTACTATCTCTCTGTCTCCTCCCCCGCCCCCACCCCCCCCACCCCTTTAAATCATTTAGGTAACTTGGATTTTGTTTTAGCAGTTTCACTCTGCTATATATTCCTCAGTGGTTCCCCCAACCCCCTTAAATGGGATTCACAGGATCTCTTGACTTCTCCAAATTGATATCTTAGATACATTACTTTAAAATAAAGACTTGTTTTTGTTGAGATGTACATACAGTAAAGTGCACACGTCTCAAGTTTACAATTAAATGGATTCTAATGTAAAAAAATGTTATCAATGTATTCATTGATTTAAAAAAAATTATCAATGTATTCATGACCTGGATCATGACATTGAATGTTTCTGCTGTTTTCGCCTAATGGCCAATCTGCTTATACATAGAGGGAAATACTGTTCTGACTTTTAGCACTGTTTTAGTATTACTTGTTATTGAACATCATATAAATAAAATCATATCCAGTATTTTGTAGTGAGCTATTTAATCACTGTATGAATAATATGAGACTCATCATTTATTAATCCATTCTACAACTAATGGATTTTTATTTTTTTGAGAGATGTTTTTGGGCCACACTTAGTGGGCTCAGGGACGACTCCTGGCACTGTTCTAAGGGGTCAGTCTTGGTAGTACTTTTAGGGACCATATCTGGTAACAGGCATTCTACTGGGTCAGCTACATACAAGACAAGTTCCTTAACCCCTTTACTATCTCTTTGGTCAACAGTTGAAAGATTCTTGGGTTGATTTTCCAACTTTTGTTTACTTGATGTTTGGTGAGGGCAACACCTGGATGTGCTGGAGGAACCAGGTGGTGTAGGAGATCATGCTTAGGACTCTATAATATAAAGCTAAAGAGTGCCCGGGGGCTGGAGTGATAGCACAGCGGGTAGGGCGTTTGCCTTGCACGCGGCCGACCCAGGTTCGATTCCCAGCATCCCATATGGTCCCCCAAGCACCGCCAGGAGTAATTCCTGAGTGCATGAGCCAGGAGTAACCCCTGTGCATCGCCGGGTGTGACCCAAAAAGCAAAAAAAGTGCCCAGGCCCAGTGGCTATCTCCCTGGCCCATTTTTATAGTATTATTTTACCTATATTTTGATTTTGAACATATGTAAGAGTAAGATTATAGAGTTTGTATAATTATATTTTTAGCTCTATTTCCGTTATCCATTTTTTCTTCAAATGCAATGAACCTTAGTATTGATTGTATCTACATGGCTTTTTACCCCCTCTTTTGCATTTTCCATCCTCTTTATTTTAATTTTCAACAGATGTCTCTTGAATTTTTTCCTTCAAGTAGATATAATTGGTTAAACCTATATCCACTGAAAAAATTCAGGGGTATTGTGATTTTTGTTCTCTCACTTTCCATCCTTTTTTGTTGTTGTAATGACCCAGGGTCACACATGTGATTCAGTCTTCGATGGTGATTGCACACTTTTAATTGTGATACATTTACTGTGATGCTAGAGATTCCAAACAACAGAAACTTCGGATTGTATTTAATCTTATGGTACAGTGCCAGGGATTGAACCCATCCATCCACTGCCACTGAGCTTTCCCAGGACTCCCATTGAATTTTTAAGTTATTTGACATTTTTAGTTTATTTCCTTTGTGCTATTTTTTATTGTTTGCACTTCTTAATATGTGTTTAAATACCTGAACAGAAGTCAGAGAAATAATCAGGTATAAGATGTTTACCTTGCATGCAGCCAACCCTAGTTTGATCACCACTGTGGTCCCCCAAAGCACTCCTGAGCACAAAGCCCGGAAAATGGCTCCTGAGCACTACTAGGTATGGCTTCAAAACACCAAATAAATATAAACATGAACACATAAATACCTGAATGGGCCAAGAATAGTTATAGCATATGTCTAATAATTTGCATCTGTGGGTTAATTACAGTATTTTTCTACTACAGTTTTTAACTTTTTTATTGATGTCTAGGGGACTGTGCTGATGTGAAGGAGCCAGCCATTCCCAGCAGTGCTCTTTGGCTACCAGAGCCATATCAGATCTTGTCTGGGGGATCATATGGCATGAGGTGTTAAATCTTAAGACCTTGCACATGCAAAACATATGTGTTATCATTTGGTCCATGTTTCTAGCTGCTTATTTTTTTAATTAATTTTTTCCTCTTTCTCCTTTAAAAAAATTTATTTCTTCCTCAGTCATTTTTACTTTCAGGTTAGATGTTGTAAGTAAAAAATTGTTGAAATAATAAAGATCCATTTTCTCACAAGAGGCACGCAATTAGTAATACTAACAATCCTGGATCACCTTAATTCCAGTATTAGAAATTGAGGTTATCTGAAATTGTAAATTTGTATTGTTTAAAATCTTTCTCATGGCCCTTTGGGAATTGACTCTGAAGTGCAGTGTGTTTTTTTCAAAGGTCCCTAGGTAGGTCCTGAACTCTTACTTTAATTTTTTTTTTGTGCGTCTCAAACATTTTGCTCTACTTCTTAGTGTCATCTGTTTCTTTTGGAATTTGCACATTCTTTTATTTATTTATTTTGGACTGGAGCAATAGCACAGCGGGTAGGGCATTTGCCTTGCACGTGACCGACCCAGGTTTGATACCTCCATCTCTCTCGGAGAGCCTGGCAAGTTACTGAGAGTATCTCACTTGCACAGCAGAGCTTAGCAAGCTACCCATGGTGTATTCGATATGCCAAAAACAGTGAGTCTCACAATGGAGATGTTACTGGTGCCCACTCGAGCAAATCGATGAACAATGGGATGACAGTGCTACAGTGCTATTTATTTATTTATTTACTTATTTATTTTAGTTTTTTTTTTCTTTTCAGGAACCTTGCAGCAGAGTAATGTTTTGTTTGTTTGTTTTAGCTTTTTGGGTCACACACAGCGATGATGCACAGGGGTTACTCCAGGCTCTGCACTCAGGAATTCCTAATTCCTCCTGGGTATACTCTGGGGACCATATGGGATGCTGGGTTGGCTGCATGCAAGGCGAGCGCCTACCCACTGTTCTATCACTCCAGCCCCTGCACGTTCATTCAAAAAAGAGCTAGTACAAAATGTTGCACTAAATTTTTGTTGTTATTGTTGTTTTTCTATTTTTCAGTGGAGAATTAATTTATATGATTTAATCTACCCGTACTGGAAACAAAATTCTCATAATCTTTTGTTTTGATATTTTGTTTTGTTTTGCTTTTTTGGGTCACACCGGTGATGCACAGGGTTTACTCCTGGCTTTGCACTCAGGAATTACTCCTGGCGGTGCTCAGGGGACCATATGGGATGCTGGAAATCAGACCCACGTTTGGCCTCGTGCAAGGCAAAGGCCCTACCCACTGTGCTTCATGATGCTCAAGAGTAGCTCTAAGCTCTGTTTAGAGGTCACTCCCTGATGGTACTTGGGAGACTTGCAGTGCTGGGGAATCAAATCTAGGCCTCCTGCATGCAGAGCATGCACACTTAGCCAGGTAAGCCACATTTCTGGCCACATGACATCAACCTTTTCAGTTTTATCTGTGTTCTGCACCACACCAAGCTGTGCTCAGGGCATATTCCTTGTTCTGCGCTCAGGGATCAGTCCTTGTTGGCTTGGGGTGCCAGGGATTGACCCAGGTTGGACACACACAAGGCAAGCATTCTACCCACTGTACTATCTCCCTGACCCTGACAATAACATTTTAGTGTCTACATTAACATTCTTCAAATATATTAAGACAAATTTAAGAACTTTTGGGACTGGGAATGAGTCTTAGTGGTAGAGTGTGTACTTCATAAGTGTGAGGCTCTAGGTTAATTTCCGTGTGGCTCCCTGAGTACTCCCAGGACTCATTTCTGAGAACCATCAGGTGTGGCCCCATGACTAAGAACCAAGTATGAGAATGAAAAATTAATTCAAAGGAGTTTAAGAGTTCAGTGTTGCTAGTCATCTTTATTGCTTTTAGACAATTTAATTTTTTTAATTGAATTAAAGTTTGATACACAGTTACAAAGTTGTACATGATTGGGTTTCAGTTTTATAATGTTCCAACACCTGTCCTTTCTCCAGTATGCATTTCCCACCACAATATCCCCATTTTCCCTCTTCCCCCTTCTCTCCCCCTTCCCCCACCTGCTTCAGTGCAGGTACTTTTCTCCTCCCTCCCTCTTTCCCTCCCATCTCTCTCTCTCTCTCTTTCTCATTATGGTTTGCAATACAGATTCTGAAAGATTATCATGTATATCCCTTTACTTACTTTCAACACTCAATTTTTGTCCAGAGTGATCATTTCTAACCATTATGTCATACTGATCCCTTCTCTCTCCTAACTGCTCTTTGCCCCTCACATACTTGCGGCAAGCTTCCAGCCATTGACCACTCCTCCTGGCCCGTTAGACAGATTTATAAGATTGCAGCAGTGCACTCTACATTCTGAACATCTCAACCTGAACATGAGATGTGTGATTCTTCTTTTTTTTTTTCATGATTGAACTCACCCTAGATACCCTCTTTCCCTCCCCCCCTTCCCTATAATCTCTAAAACTATTTTATATCTTACAAAAATAAAGAAAGATTGCAGCTAATTCAGAGAATATTTATCTTTAAACTGTTTTATTTTAGGAGAACTCTCAGCAGGGTACAGGGACCCTAGGGATAATTCCTGGAAATACTCACCCAACTGGACCAAACAGTTCAATTTTACAGCCTGAGTGTATGGCAGTGCTTAGACCTGTAATGATGGGGATCACTAGGGTCACCGTACCAGTGCTGGGGTGGGGTGGAGGGGCACTAAGACCACACTGGAGGTGCTTGGAGATTCTGGCAGTACTGAAATAACATGTGTTACCAGTTGTACCTATGACCTTGTACTATCTCTCCAGTCCCTAAACTATCCTTTTTTTTGCTTGGAGGTATGGGATAGACACTTTCAATTTATATTTTCTAGCCCTTTTTTTGTTTGTTTTTGGGGCCACACCGGCTGTGCTCAGGGGTTATTCCTGACTCTGCACTCAGGAATTACTCCTGACAGTGCTCAGGAGACCACGTGGGATGCTAGGAATTGAACCCATGTGGTACCATTTGGTACCATTCAAGGCAAGTGCTGAACCTGCTGTACTATCTCTTTGGTCCCATATTTTTTTAGCTTTTGAGAGGGCAGCAGGGAGCTCCCAATGGGGTGCTCAAGGGGCCCTGGGACTATGTCAGGTGGTCTTTGGCTGACTGGGCTGAGTGGTTCAGTGCTCAGGCCCACAGATGCATTGGTGCTCAGCTCTTTATTGCTGGAGCCTACGGGCCACCCCAGCGATGCCTGTGGAATCATGTGATATATGGGATTGAAAAGGATTGCTACATGCTTTACATGTTCCCCAACCCCTGTTATATCTCTCTGTTCACCCATTTTGTTTTTTTTGGGGGGTCACACCTAGCTGTGTTCAGAGTTTACTCCTGGCTCTTTATTCAGGGGTCACTTCTTGAGGGCCTCTGAGGACCATATGTGTTCTGGGTACTAGGGTCAGCCGCAAAACAAGCAAGCAGCTTAGCCTTGTACTCTCTTCAGCCTCTCTGAACCTTTTTAAAAGCTTAAGAGTAGCACTGCAATGTAGCACTGTTTCCCTATTTATTGTTCATGGATTTGCTTGAGCAGGCACCAGTAACGTCTCCACTGGAGACTTGGTTACTGTTTTTGGCATATCAAATACACCACGGGTGGCTTGCCAGGCTCTGCCGTGTGGGCGGGATACTCTTGGTAGCTTGCTGGGCTCGCCGAGAGGGACAGAGGAATGGAAATTGAGTCGGCCATGTGCAAGGCAAACGCCCTACCCGCTGTGCTATTGCTCCAGTCCAAATCTTCAGAGTAATATTTATAACGATGATACATGGATTAATATCTTTGTCTAGAGACTAACAAACAGAATATCATTTGATCATGTCTGAGTTTGGTACCATCTTGCATTATTTGAAAGACCAGTGCTTTGGTATATTGCAGAGGCACACATATCTACTGAGTAAGTGGTGAATGGATTAAAATGAATTAATAAAACATCAGTTATGGACATTAAGGGGTCAGGAGATAGAAAAACTACTTTTAGAATAACCATTTTGAAGCTCTTTTTCTACAAAGAAAAATGTGTTGTTTTTTCTTTTAAGATATCTGCACTTGTCCTGAAAGCCCAAGCATCTGAGATTTTGCTTGAAGAATTACAACAGGGGTTTTCTCAAGCAAAGAGGGATGTTCAGGAACAGATGGTAAGTTAATATTTAAATAAAGTTTATTCTCTTAAATATGTTCCTTTTTGTCCTATCATCTTTTGATATGATTTTAGCTCCCTGACCAAAGCGGTTGTAGTTATGTTCCTTGGGACCTATAAAACATTAGTAATAGGCAAGAATGTATCAAGAGATGCTATTTTAAAAGACTTACTTCTTGACCAAAACCTCTTAAACTTACTTTTCTTATTTGAGGAACTTAATATATTGTGGATCATGATTTTTCAGTTCCAAATGCAAACTAGAAGTAGAAATCTCTCAAAACTCTAATAGGTACAAATTTTGAGGAATTATCATTCTTTTCCTGAAATTATTTAAAGAAACTTTATTCATTTCCCATGGATTTCATTGAACACATACAGAAATTGTTGTGATGAAGAGAAATTTCCAGGAGGCTATTTTTGAGAGTTTTAGGGCAGTTGGTTGACATATCAGTTCCCCAGGTTTGGGCCTTGTTTCTTACCAATCTGGCTCAATTTGTCCCTTCCTCGCTCCTTTCTTTCTCCCTCGTCCTTCTTATAATTTGCCTTTTGAAAATTATAGCAGAATTAGTCTTGCTGGAATGACCCTAAAGATATGGATCTTATGCAGATCTTCTAAGGGTGACAGGTAGATAAGGCCCTAGATCACAATGCAGTGGGTTTGGTTTGGTATTAGACCCTTTGTTTGTTTTGTGGGGGGTGGTGGCAGTGTTAGGATTTAGGACATACCTAAATCCTAGTGTGTGTTCGGAGTTTACTCCTGTATTCAGGAATCACTTCTGGCTGTACTTGGGGGACCATATGCAGTTTTTAGAATCAGACCTTGGTCAGCTGCATATACCTTAATTCCTGTACTCTCTCTCCAGCTCTGGATCAGTATCTTGATTTGCATTCAGCTCAGGTTGAAAGATGAAAGATCGGAAAGAAAGCTCAAAGGGTTGAAGCACATTGCTGGCACACATGATCTCCTGAGCACTGCTGAGAGCAATGCCTGAGCAGAGTCAGGAATAGCTGCTGAGTACCACCACATGTAGTACCCCACCCCCATCCCAAAATGAACCTTAGTCACTATTTAGGGATCCTGGACCATTTACAGTGATCCTGAGTTCAATATTTAGATACGTAATAAAAGATGAAGATGATTCATGCTGTTTCTCTCTACTTTCTATTAGATATATGTCACAAGGAATAAGGAGTTATTTTGAAATACATGCTTTATTTGATTATAGATCTTGATTGTATCAGCTACTTCTGCTGAGCTAGAGAACTTTCCATAGTTCAGGGATAGATGTGCATGAAGGAGTCATTTCTTCTAAGCTGTTGGTCAGATATGTATTCATTGTCTGTCACCTTACATATATGTAAAGACAAAATAAATCTGAAATTGCTTACAGAGTTTTGTATTGTACCATTTTTTCTAATCGTCATTTAATTTGGACTTGTTTTATTCTGATGCAGCTATCAAATACAATTTGCCCTTTTGGGGCTGTGATTAGAATCTGTTTCTATTTCAGGCAGTGCTGATGCAGTCACGAGAACAGGTTTCTGAAGAGCTGGTGAGGTTACAGAAAGATAATGACAGTCTTCAGGGTAAACATAGCTTGCATGTGTCATTACAGCAAGCAGAAGACTTCATTCTCCCAGATGCTGTAGAGGTAACTTATTTTTCCACATGATTAAAGAATATTTAATATTATAAACAAATCTATTTCCTGAAACATCTATAAATTTTTCTTAAAAACAAGTTTTTTTGGAATGCAGTTTACATACCAAATAATTTATCCATTTAAATGTACAACTGAATGTTTTTTATTATAATTTCAAATTTGTGTGCAAAAAATTTAGAACATTTTTATTACCTCAAAATGAACCCCTTAATCCTCTAGATGTCTCTTAAGGCCCATCTCTCAGCCTTAAGTGATTACTAATCTATTCCTATCTAAAGACTATTCTGTTCTGGATTTTTATATGATGGGAATCACAACATTTGTCATCTTTTGTATCTAGCTTCTTTTTTTTTTTTTTTGCTTTTTGGGTCACACCTGGCGATGCACAGGGGTTACTCCTGGCTCTGCACTCAGGAATTACCCCTGGCCATGCTCAGGGGACCATATGGGATGCTGGGATTTGAACCCGGGTCGGCCGCGTGCAAGGCAAACGCCCTACCTGCTGTGCTATCTCTCCAGCCCCATGTATCTAGCTTCTTTATCTAACATGTTGGTAAAATTTTAACCATTCCATAATTATCAGTATTTTCCCTTTTTTATGGCCAAATAATATTCCACCATGTGGCTCTTTGCTTCATCCATTTGTTTATCAGTGACCATTTGAGTTGTTTCTGCTTTTATTACAAATAATCATAACCTTTCTATATGATTATACAGTTTTGATGTGGACATGTTTTCATTTCTCTAGAATATAGATATACTATTGGAATTGCTAGGTCGTATGAGTATTTAATCATTTGAGAATATCTTCACCTCATCACCAAGTCTTTGGATTTTAGCCATCCTGTCACTGTCACTGTCATCCCGTTGCTCATCGATTTGTTTGAGTGGGCACCAGTTATGTCTCTCATTGTGATACTTATTGTTACTGTTTTTGGCATATCCAATACGCCACGGGTAGCTTGCAGGGCTCTGCGAGAGGGGCGGAGAAATCAAACACAGGTCAGCCTAGTGTGTATAAAGTAGTGTCTTGTTGTGATTTTGATTATGACTTCCCTAATGATTAATGGTATTTAGCATGTTCTTGTGTGTTTATTGGTCTTTGTAGTCATTGGAGAATGTCTATTCTGATTCTTTGCCCATTTTAAAATTGGGTTACATCTTTATATAGAATATTTCATTCTGTAGCAGGTAAATGATTTGCAGATGTTTTCTAACAAATGTGCAATATGTATATATATATACATATATATTTTTTTTTTCTGTTTTTAAAATTTGTTGCCTCCAAAGTAGTACTCTGGAGGTTCATAGGTCTCTTCCAGTGATACTTGGCCAGCTGAGCCAAATATTTCAGTGCTAGGGTTCAAGGATGCAGAGCTGCTCACGCTCTATGGTGCCGGGACCATCAGGGCCACACCCAGCTATGCTAAAGTCATGCTTAAGCTCTGATCAAGCTATGTTTTACTGGGGATCAAACATGCATGCAAAGCTTGCACTTCTGGCCCCTGTGCTATCTCTCCATATCCCCTGTGTATTATATTTTTTGCTTCCTCCACCAATATCCCCAGCTTCTTGCCCCCTTATCAGGCACAAATGAAATTACTTCGATTTGCTTGTTACAATAAAGATGGCAGGTGGAGGGCTAGAGCAATAGCACAACGGATAGGGCATTTGCCTTGCACACGGCTGACCCGGGTTGATTCCCAGCATCCCATATTGTCCCCTGAGCACCGCCAGACGTGGTTCCTGAGTGCAGAGCCAGGAATGACCCCTGTGCATTGCCAGGTGTGACCCAAAAAGAAAAAAAAAAAGGCAGGTGGAGTAGTCAGAAAATAGATCAATAAAAGTCAATTTGAGAGGATCTCACAATGGTGTTACTAAATGGTGTCTGAGAATTTATTAAACGGGATAGTGCTGATTGAGCCTTCTGTGTTGTTTTTGCTCATTGAACTTAGTGGGTTTCTGCACAATTTCTCATAAAATTTTCTATGCTCCTATTGGATTCTTCATACTGTAAAATTTGGAGGAGGCGTCAAGCTACCTTACGCTGTAGGAGCTGTGGAGCTGAGTCATTTGTATGCTGGATGTGGTTGGTGTGGCAGTTGCTGGGTCTGTCCTGAAAGGAGGGAAGTCTGTCCACCCCCATTCCGAGAAGGTGACAGAGTTTTTAGTCCAGAGAATGATCTACCTGGGATGATTTGACAGTTTGGTGGCTTCTTCTTCAAAAAAGAAGTTGTAATTGTCAAATTTGTTTTAAAACCAAAATTATAGGGGCCAGAATGATAGTAGGGTACCTGTAGGGTACTTGCTTTGCATGTAGCTAGCCTGGATTTGATCCCCAACAATCCATATCATCCCCCAAACTCATCAGGACTGATCACTGAGCCCAGAGCTAGTGGTAAGCCCTGAGCACAGCCTCTAAAACTTGGATCTCATTCTTTTTTTCATATACAAAGTAACAATATTTGGTTTATGTTTGTTTGTTTTATTTTAGTCATTTATCAGGGCTCCAGTGTATGTTTTACCTTTATCTCCTTGTTCTGTTACTTCTAGCTCAACTTGTGTGGTCTCAGCTCAAGTAACTAGCACTCTAGAGGGAGCTCTCTCCTTTCTGAACTGGTGACTGATTTCATCAGAGAAAGTTTTCAGCCTTTCGTTGTCAGTATACCACTTTCTACTTCTGTTAAAAATTTTCTCCTTTGCACATCCGCGCCAACATCAGTTGCTTCTGTTCTTTTGGATGTGCCAGTCTCTGTGGTGTGAGGTGATATCTCATTATTGTTTTGATCTGCATCTCCCTGATGATTAGTGATGAGGAGCATTGTTTCATGTGCTTTTTGGCCATTCGGACATGATGGCCATTCAATACCTTCATTGCAAACCACAACACCCAAAATGAGAGAGAGAAAAGGCTATGCCTTGCCACGGAGGCAGGGTGGGGGGTTGAGGTGGGGGTGGAGGGAGGCACTCTGGGACCATTGGTGGTGGAGAATGGGCACTGGTGGAGGGATGGGTACTTGAACATTGCATGACTGAAACGTAACCACGAAAGTTTGTAAGTCTGTAACTGTACCTCACGGGGATCCATTACCAAAATATAATTAATTAATTAATTATAAATAAAACAAAAGAATGTTTCTGGAAAGAGGGTGTGGGGATTGGGGGGGTGTTGTGCAGGGCACCTGAGGACACCTGAGGATATTGGTGGAAGATTGCTGATAGTGATGTTGGTTTTGGAGTTAAAACATTGTATACCTGAAACTATTATCTGCAGCATTGTAAATCACGGTGCCCAAATAAAAAATAAAATGGAAAAAAAAACTTTTTTTCTCCTTTGGCAGAAAAAATGCCTCTCTTTCATATGCTCTGGAGATTTGATTTCTCTCTTTTTTGAAAAAAAGTGCAAGAATACTGGGGTCAGAAAGATGTAGTACAGTGAGTAGGATGCTTACTGTGCACAAGGCCGGCCCAGGTTCAGTCACCAATCCATTCCATATCAGTCCCCCAAGTCCCACCAGGAGTGATACCAGAGTGCAGAGCCAGAATCAAGCCCTGGTTGGGTGTGGCTCAAAATCGAGGGGTGGGGGGATTAACAACAGTCCTTAAAGGATGTAACTATCTAGTTTAGAGGCTTTGATTCTTTGACCCGTTTCAGTAACCTTAAGGTGATTTTCCTTGTGATTACAGTTTATCAGTTGCCCTCTTTTTTTTTTGTTATTCTTTTTCTTGTTTCTTTGAATAACCAAAATATTCTAAATTTAGAGAAATAAAAGACCTTAGCAGAATGTATTATAGAAAAGCAGTTGTTCGTCATAGACATTCTTTGCGTTATGTGCCTCCAATGTAATCCCTTCGCAGTATTCCCAGGTGCCCTTCCACCCCATAGCCAACCCCCATGGCAGGCTTATAGCATAATACTTTGCTGATGGTGGATGTTTCAACATATATTAGAATAAATGAGTAAGTAAATGAAATATATCTTCTTAAACTTACTTGTCTCTGAGTTTTACTCGTTTTGGTCCTTATTCACTAACTTCAAATTTAACCAGGTAATAGTAGAAATTCCCAGCTATTCATAATGACTCATGTTGTAAATCAATTAATATTTTTATTTTTATGTTCTTATGAGACTGTTCTGAAAGGAAATAGATGGTTCACCGTAGGTACTGACTGGAAATGTCTCTTTTCTAAAACAAATTGAATGTGGGGCTGGAGCAATAGCACAGCGGGTAGGGCGTTTGCCTTGCACGCAGCCGACCTGGGTTCGAATTCCAGCATCCCATATGGTCCCCTGAGCACCGCCAGCTAGGTGTGACCCAAAAAGCAAAAAAAAAAAAAAAAAAATTAAAACATATCGAATGTAAACATGGGAAGGCTGAGTCTATTGAAACCCTAAGTGCATTAGAGTTCAAGTCTTAGATTTCCAGCCATTGAAAACATCTGAAATTCTGGTTGCAGATTTTTAGCTTCATTTGTTGTTGTTGTTTGTTTTCTGTCACATCTACAAACCTAATAACCATTTTTTCCCCTTATATCCAGGCACTCCGGGAGTTGGTATTAAAATACCGTGAGAACATTGTTAATGTGCGGACAGCAGCTGACCACATGGAAGAAAAGCTGAAGGCTGAAATACTTTTTCTGAAAGAGCAGATTCAAGCAGAACAGTGTTTAAAAGAAAATCTTGAAGAAACTCTGCAGCTAGAAATAGAAAACTGCAAGGAAGAAATAGGTGAAGATAAAAGTGATGTAGTTTAAAATTTGAGGCACTACAACTTTAATTATATGAAGTAATATATGTCATGGAATATATAGAAGACAAAAATATAGAAAATAATAAATAGGTCATTTTCCTAGATGTCCTTATAAATTCAGTAATTATGAGTAACAAAAACCAAAAAAATGATTATTTTGATAGGAGAGCTGATAACTTTCTGACATAAGATGAGTCATTTTCTTGTAGGACTTTGATAATGTTCTTCATAAATATCTTTTCACCGTCCATCCCACAGAGTTATGTAGATATTTTATAGAGAGGTACTTTATGACAAAATGTGCCATTACCTGAGCTTGGTGATGGTACTGATTGGGAATGATTTTTAGAAAAGTGTCTAGTTGAATATTCCTGTCCCCCTCACTGTTTATGTTTGTATGACTTCTTTGAAGAGACTGAGCTTGTGATAGGGGTATTTCAAGGACAAAAAATTTCTAATGCATAATAACACATGGTAATACTTGCCTCTCTTTTTCTCGTCTAGCCTCCATTTCTAGCCTAAAAGCTGAATTAGAAAGAATAAAGGTAGAAAAAGGACAGGTGAGTGTCATGAGTTTCAAGTTGATTCTGTTAGCAACTATTATTTATTGACTCCGGCTGTGTTAAATTCAAGATATATAAAATAAAATAGACAAAGTCCTTGCTTTTAAGGAATTCTCATCTAGAGGGAGCAGGACAAAGGATAAGGGCATGATGATACAAGTTGAGACCTTTATCGAGCCTGCTTTGCCAGGCCATGTGTTGACTAAACTCTCACTTTTTAAGTTGTGGGTCAATAATTAAATGTGTGAATCACAATGGGGGGGCGGGGAGCAACAATAAAAGATTTCTGAGTGCCCAGTAGCCAGAAATCAATTCAAACTTGAATCAGTTCAGACTTGAATGTGTAATTAAATGAATCCTGGCACTTCTGGCCATAATTGCCTGTGTTGCATTCTTCAGATTAAAAAGGGGGTCACAAATGGAGAAAATTTAAGAAGTCATGGACAAAAGGAAGGACAGGGAAGACTAAGATATGACTGTAGCCTGGAGTTTCCACTATAGTAAGATAATGCTTGTGATATGATATCTATAAAATGCTACGTAGAATTATATACAGAATCTTTTATAAACAGGAAATGATGCATTCTAACTGGTTTACAGTTCTCTTGCTGTTCTCTTCCCCCACACCACACCCTCCCCCTCCCCCACTCTCCCCTCACCCCCACTGTTGTTATGGAAGCCAATTCTGCCAGTGCTCTAACATTCTCTTTAACAATTAGAACACTTTGGGTAAATGGCCTTATTCAGTATATTGGCCTCATTGTTGATGCAGTGACCTTTACTCACAATGACTGTTACAGTTACCATTTCATCCTCTCTCTCACAGCGATCATTGACTTTGTAGCCTTACTCTTCCTTTTTTGTCTCAGCTTCTCTTTAAATTATTTCTTCAGAAAAAAAGTAATGATTTCTCTGTGACAGGTCTCCTATTAATGCACTCGTGATTTTTGACTGAATCTCTCACATCATTTTTTTTAAATTTGTTTTTTAATTCAGTTACAGTGAGACACAGTTACAAAATTGTTCATGACTGGGTTTCAGTCATAGTATATTCTTTTTTTAAAAAAACCTTTATTAAGACACCATGGTTTATAAATTTGTTCATAATAGAATTGTTTCAGACATACAGTATTCCAGCATCAATCCCACCACCAATGTTCCCTTCCTTCTACCAGTGTCTCCAAGGTTCCCTTCCCACTGCTCCAGTTTGCCCCCTTTTGGGAGGCATATTACAAATTCATTTCATATTACTTGTTCCAACAAAACAGGAATGGCAAATGGAATCAATAAATCAAGAAAAACTATTTTGTGATGATTGATTGCTATGTTTTAAACTTTTCTTAATCTAGTAGAGAGCACCTTTAGGCACCATTAGTGAGTACCATACTCAGTGCCACCTGTTGAGAAGTTTTTCTTGTCCTTTAAAGGAGCTCTTTTAATACTTGTTGCAAAACTGTTTTCTTTCAAGTTTATGAATTCCCTAAGCTGCTGCCTGTCCATGAAAGTATATAAAGTATATTTAAAATATATCACTACTTTAGATCTGAATGAAGATAAAGCTGGACAGAGATTCTTGGTGAGGTGTTCATTTTGTTGAGTAAACAGAATCATTTTCTTCCATACTCTTCTGGCTCATAAAGTCTCACTTGATAGATCTGCTATACATCTTACAGACTTACTTGTGTATATAAGTTTTTGTTTTTTATCGTACTGCTTTCAGTAGTCTGTGTCTATCTGGATTTTTTTGTTTTGAGTTTAATGTATCTTGGAGTTGTCCTAGGTAGATCTGTTTTTACTGGTACCCTTTAAGCCTCTTGGATCCCGGTACCTATATTTCTCAACTGTGAGGAAATCTAATTGATGTTTTTTCTTTCTTTTCTATTTTTTTTGCTTTTTGGTTCACACATGGCAGTGCTCGGGGTTACTCCTGGCTCTACACACAGGAATTGCCACTGGCAGTGCTCAGGGGGCCATGTGGGGTACTGGGGATTTAACCTGGGTCAGCTACATGCAAGGCAAATGCCCTTCCTGCTATTACTATCACCCTGGTCCCACTATTTGTGTGTGTGTGTGTGTGTGTGTGTGTGTGTGTGTGTGTGTGTGTGTGTGTGTTTTATCACATCTGCCTTCCTGTTCTTCAAGGACTGATGATTTTGTTTTTTCATGTTTGAAACTTCAAACACCATGATTTTACAAAGTTGGTACTCGGTGTTCCAACACCAGTTTCACCACCAGTGTTACCTTCCCTTCACCGGTGTCAGTATCCCCAGGTTCCCCCAACACCTCCCAAGCCTGCCCCCTTAGCAGGCACAAAATAATTAACTTTATGTTGCTTGTTATAACTTGTATCTCATAATGGCATAGCTAAAGTCATTGATAATTTACTGAGGTGTTGTGTGTTAGTCTTCAATGTTACTGGTTTTGCTCATTAAGTTGAGTGGACTTCTATGCAACTTTCTCATGTAATTTGCTATGTTCCTACTGGGTTGTCAGTACTGTGAAATTTAGAGGTGTCACTCTGCTGCATATACAGTTGTGTACTCTGGGAGCTGTGGAACTGAAATGATTCATCAGCTGGACATTGCTCAAAGCTGAGCTGTTTGTATGTCAGAGGAGGTTGTGTATGTGTAGAACACTGTTCCTTCCAACATGGCGTGGACTTGGCCTGTCCCTATCCTGAGAAGGTTCCACAGATCGAGACCTAGAGACCAGGGCTGCCTGTGATAACTCAGCTGCTGTGGCATCTCTCTCTAGTGATTCTTACACTGTTCTTCTTGAACTCATTCTGTAGTTCTCTGGTGTGCTGTTCATTTCTTTTCAGACTAGTTTCCACTTTCTGCTCTATCCCTAGTGGTTTCCTCCTCATCTTGGAACTCCTTGATCTTTGGTTCAACTTTTATTCTGCTGTTCAGAATTTCTGTTGAGTTTTTTTAATATCTACCATGCTTTTCATTTCTGTCGTTTCTGACTATAGTAGTTTTCTCATTTCAACTCTTAACAGTTTCTTAAGTTTTGCTAACTGCCATCACTTTGAATTTGTTGAACACCTTCATCAGATCACTAAAGACATTGTTTGAGGATTTACTGAGCTGGTTGGTTTTGTTTATGTCTTTGGTCATATTGTTTTCATTCACTGAACTTAGTGGACTTTCTACATGTTTTCCCTTTTGATTTTCTAGTGACTGTAGTTAGATTCCCTGGAAGATGCTGAGGAATATTCTGGGGATTCCTCTCTTTCTTCTCTGCCCATTCTGATTGACAGAAAACAATTGGGAGCATGTAATTTGTTGAGTAGATAAATTTGTTGCATGACCCACATAAGCAGCTGCACACTTAATAATGATGAAGGTGGGATGTGGAGGCTCTTGGGACCCACCCGGTACGGAGGGACTCTGTCCCCCTTCTGGAGTACAAACAGTGATGTCAGCCCAAGGCAACCTCTCCTCGAGTGGCAGAGCAGCAGGCAGAAGGTCTGAATCACGTCTTTTTCAGTCATCTTTTCAGGCTTTCCTGTTGATTATGAGCCTTGAATTTACACTTTTTAACTGGTCTTTTCTAATAAGTATACAGTAGTAAGGTGCCTCCTATTAAGAGGATAAAAGTTTCTCTTTGGATAGCACTTGTCAAGCTACCAGCACTTATGTCCCTCAATAAACATGGTTCTTGAAAGAATAATCTCAAAAGTAATATGGGGTTGAAGAGATAGCACAGTTGGAGGGTACATGGCTGACCTTGGTTCCGTCTATCCCTGAGCTGGATGTTGCTAAGAAACCAAATACACAAATAAATAAATACAAACACATCATTTATAAAACATGCACTGCCTAGCCTCCTTGTCACCCTTTACCCCACAGTAGTTTGGCTTCAGCCTGTACTTTACTGTCAAGATTGCCCTGTCAGAAATTACCAGCAACCTAAATGTGCCCCATTCTTTCCACTCACATTGCCTTTGTGGGGTACTTCAATTCTGCCTTGACTTATTCTAACTTCTTTTTTTGGCTCAAAAACTTGCCCCCTTCCAATTTATTGTCATAGTGAAGTCAAAGTGAGCTTCAAAAATTACAAATAATTAAGTCTCAGTCTAATTAAAAAACATCCAGAGGTTCCCTTTATATTCAAGATCAAATCCTTCTTTTCCTATCTGTTTATTTTTGCACCCCACCCAGCTGTGCTTAGGGACTCATGATCAAACCTAGGGCTCTCACATGCAAAGCATGTACTCCAACCCTTTGCGCCATCTCTCCAGTCTCCCACTCCACTTGGAGTCCAACCACGACATCCTGCTCCTCAGTCGTAGCTTCCAGAGCCCTGGCATATCATGCTATAGGGCAGGCAAAATCACTAGTTCCCGAATTCTTTTTTTCTCTTCGGGTTTTAGGCTACAATTGGCAGTTCTCATGTAACTACTCTAGTTACATGCTCTGAATTGGTTCATTTCAGGAATCATGCAGTACCAGGATAGAACTCAGACCCTTTTGCATGCAAAGCATGCACTCAGTCAATTGAACTGTCTTTGACATAGATACTTTTTTTTTTTTTTTTTGCTTTGGTTTTTGGGCCACACCCAGCAGTCCTTTGAGCTTACTCCTGGTTTGGTGCTCAGGGATCACTCCTGACTCTGCTTGCAGCACCATTTGAGGTGCCAGGGACCAAACCATTATTAGCCTTGTGCAAGACAAGTGACTTAACCTCTGTACTATCTCCCTGCCCGTGAGCTCATTCTTTATGCTTCCTCTTTTGAGGAGCTCTCTACCTGTCTCGCCCTTACCACCTTTCACTTCCCCATAAATTTTTTATCTTCACCATATTTCTAAGAAAGTCCTTCCCAACATTTTGGCAGAATTAGTTTCTTCCTCCATGTTTACATACTATAATCATTTACATATCTTTCTTGATTTCTCCATCCTAGATATTAAAATACAGTAGAAACTAATAAGTGTTTCATGAAAGAAAGTTACAAGATCTACAGAGATCTAAACATTCAAGCATAAACTGTGTCCAAGACATTGGGATTGAGTGTAATTCTCTAGACCACAGTTTTGTCCAGGCAGTTTCTATACTTTTTCTTTGCTAATTTCACAGCTGGAGGTGACATTACAAGAGAAGTCTCAACAGCTTGAGAGCCTTCAGGAGATGAAAATCACTTTGGAAGAACAGTTAAAGAAAGAGACTGCTGCAAAGGTGACATGTGTATATCTGTATCTTTATCTTTCTACATATATATTTTTTCCTTTTGGCTTTTTGGGCTATACCTGCAGTGCTCAGGGCTTATTCTGGCTCTGTGCTCAGGAATAACTTCTGGAGATGCTCAGGGGATCATCTGAGTGCCAAGGATTGAATCCAGGTTGACTGCATGCAAGGCACCTTACCCAGTGTACTGTTTCTCCAGCCCCTAAGGTGGTATTTTTGTTGGTAATTTAATTTAAAAGCAGTACTAAGCAGGGGGAATTACATCTTACCTTTTAAATTTTATTATTGTTTGACTAGTGCAGTATTTAAAAGTTGGCAAGTCTTGCTACTTATAGAAGTTAATTGATCTCATCAGAGTTCAGACAGATCTGCACACTTGCTAAGGTGCAGACCTGTGTCGGAGGCCAGTAAACATTTTAGGCATTTGGCTAAATGCCTAAAAGGGCCATGAGCAAAACTTGGTACTGCCTATAGTTAGAAGCTTGGCTTTGAAAGGGGTGTTCACTTAATTTGTCTGTAATGCTTTGAATTGTACTTGCTGTTTGAATTTAGTTTAATCCAGTTAGAATGAAATGATGTGAGACGTGAAATTAACCAGTCAACATGTATTAATTGAAGTAATTATATATTTGGAAATTAATTGGTATTTCAGTAGTCATAAAATGTGGGGTGGTTTCCTAGAAACCTCAACAACTGTGTGGTCATACTTTTAAGTGAAAAACACTGAGGTCGTGTTCAATAACCATTTGTTTTTAGAAAGACTCCCACAAAGCCCTGCTGTTGTTACCTCTGTAAGGGAGATTAGAGATAGCTGGGGTCATTTTCATTGAGAATTTTCCTGGCAGATGCTTTACTGAGGACATTGTAATTATAAAAAAAAAAAATCCACTGTCTGTTATTTTTTATGATTCATTGCTGTCACCGGATTGCTGGGGGTGAGAATGTCAGGTGGAGGAGGAGGTGCATCACATATTTTTTTATTCTTTCACACGATCTTCAATTCTGGGTTTAGAGCAGGTAGCTTAGGACTTGCATCCTTGATTTCTAAAAGGTAATTAATGGAATATAGGAATACGGGGCAAGTGTACTTTGGTGTTTGAAAACTACAAGCCTCTAGATTTCCTAAGTAGTTCTGACCCAGGGTTCTCTGACATTCTCATTTAAAACTTGTACCTTCAGGCTACTGTTGAACAACTAATGTTTGAAGAGAAGAACAAAGCCCAGAGATTGCAGACAGAACTAGATGTCAGTGAACAAGTTCAGAGAGATTTTGTTAAGCTTTCTCAAACCCTTCAGGTGAGCTATTTGGGGAACCTCTAGAAGCACGGGGGCTTGGGGATCAGAGGTGGGGATTGGAGGTGGGGTTGGGGATTGGAGGTGGGGAGGGTCTTTGTACTCCTGAGAAACTCGTAGTTCCCAACTTGACAACTAAAAATGAAAGTTTAGAGACTGTGGCTGCCAACAACCTTGGCCACAAATATCTGCTTGGCCATTCAAGTCAGAGTTTATATTTCAGACCTTTTTCCTTTCCCTCTAATACCCTTCTAGTTTTGCTTCATAGAGTATTAATTAACTACTTGACATAACAGGCAAACCCTTCCCAACCAGACTTATTCCTACATTTTGTTCCTCTTTGCCTCACATTTTATACTTAAAAACAAAATTTAAAAAATTGTGGTTTCTTGGCCACAGTATATTTTCTTATAGTAAGCATCTGTGTTTCATTACCCTTTTTATTCCTTTAAGACATAGCTTGTTTGCCCTTTACATGTACTTTACATGCTCGTAGTCCCCAAGCAGTGCTAGTGTCTTTCCCCAAACCCCATTGCTGCCTTGGTATTTGATGGAATACCTACAGTAACATTTAAACTCCCTATAACCCCTATAATTCAACTGAGGATTCTAAAGGGTTAAGTCTCATTTGTGTTCATAGTCCCAGCACCTTATACTAGGTCTGTTAACGGTCCTTGGTAAATTGCTTTCAAATTTAACCATTCTTGCTGTCTTCTTGGAAGTGACAATTCTATGTGGAATTAATCTGTTCTATCTCTGCTAAACTAACCAAAGTGAACTAGGAAACATTGGTGCTATCAGCACTTAATCGCATTGTATTATTTCTCCAGGTGCAGTTAGAGCGGATCCGGCAAGCAGACTCTTTGGAGAGAATTCGGGCAATTCTGAATGATACCAAACTGACAGATATTAACCAGCTCCCTGAAACATGACACTCTGATGGCATGGCATTAGCCTGCACTTTGGGTTTTTAACTCTTCTTTAGAACAACATTAATTATTTAACTCTTAACTGAAGAAGTCACAACTACAAAAGACTGGAGACTTGTTTATTTCTAGTGCGGGAGAAGACTGCAGCACAGGAACAGCAGTCAGTCAGGGTAATTTGCAACAAAAATACCTTTCGAGAGGAACACTCACAAGACTACAGACTTGATTTCAGATAATGTGATCTGATTTGATGATGGATCGAATGCTGTTTCCTTGCCTGCTTTATCCAACATTTCCCTACCCTAAAGCAACATCCCAATAGTGTTTGAACTTAAAACTTCTGTTCATAGATATTGGAAGAGAGAATTTTTTCTGTTGACTAGAGTTTATCAGTAACAGTATTCGGCTAGCAGAGGTATAGTAAGCTGTATGAATATTTTATATTAAAATATGAAAGTCTGAGATCAGGCCAATGGCTAGTGACTGTCTTTTCTATTTCAGTGGTTTGGCTTTTTTCCCACTATTTTATCTTGTGTTGGAAGCCCTTAAATGCTACTGAATCTTGCCTGAGAATAAGAAGACATCCACAGACAAGCAATTTAAAAACTAAATTAAGAATCTGAAAATTTGGTTTGGGCTCTTTGTACTGGAGTTAAAGGAAAAGCACAAGAAACTCTTTGCAAGCACTTTTTCGGCTACCTGGATGACTTTTGTGGGCTCCCAGGTACCATGGTCAAGTTGAACTGGTACCACCCACCTATTTGAAAACCTCAATTATGGATCAGTGGAGGGGAGGAAGGTGGTACAAGTTGTCTAATAACATCTAGTATAAATTCACAAGTCTACTTATTTTCAAACTCCTGTAATGGGTCTGAGTACAGATTGTTTCAAAAGTACCAAACATAAAATTGGTAATAACTAGGTTTGAAAGATACCCACTTTGCATTTTCCCTTTATAATTTATTCTTGGAGTTTGTTAATTCTTATGGTGAAATTGGGGAAAACTTGGTTGTTATATTCATCAGCTTGGAAATATGCTTTGTTATTTCTGTGAGTAGAATGAAATTCCTATGTGAAGAAAGCTTCAACTAATTATTTTTGCCTTATGAAGTTTTGCAGAAAGCACAAGGACTGGATGGGTTCACATTCACTACCTGCTGCAGACTAGCCAATAGAAAGCTACATTGTAATTCATATAGGTGGTTCTAAAGTAAAATTGTTGGTATCAAATTCTGTGTGGCTGGTATTACATTACAGCAGTGTACTTGAAGGTATTTTTATGGAATTAAGTATAGATAAGTTGTCCCACTTAAAGCCACCATCAATGACTTAAAAATTCTTTGTTACAAATGAAGTTATACAAAGTTAGTTTTATTCCATAGAACAGTGGGTTACTGTTGTAGTCTTGAGTCATAATTATGAATTTAAAAGCAAAACTGATTATGGAAAATAGTATTATGGCTTATTATCATGCATGAGATATTTAAATTGGCTTAAAATCCCTTTGTATTAAGTGTTTCTTGATTTAGATAAAGGAATCATGTTCTTTGAGTTACAGGATATTAATTCCAAAATACAATCAATTTTAATGATGTAAGCAGTAGAACTAACTCCTTATCTCCCAAGCAAGTTTGTTCCAGGTTATTAAAACTGGTTGTCAGGTCAGGATATATATTCATTCTCTTCCTAAACTAACTAGCTCAGCTCCCAGGGAACTGATCTGTTTAGGTAACTTGCAGATGTTTTTCTTTAAAAGACGGTACTATATCAATAAAATCATGATTAAAGGATAATTAAATCTGTTCTTATTACCTGGCAGATGGAAACTGATGGACCCACTCTGTTGAGAAAAATATCCTAGATAGAAACAAATTAAGACTGAGTTTTGTTAACCTATTTTTGATATGAACCAAACTATTGATAGTCTCCTGGTAGAAACAATTACTTTAACTGAGTTTTCTGTGTAAGTGGAAAACTGATAGATACAGAAGGCAGATGAATTAGCACTTCTAGATAAAACAACAGTTGGGTTTCATGAGAGTTTCTTTGCTTGTTAGCCATTAAACATGTTCTCACGCATGTCTAATCTCATTTACCTCTTACCTGTTATCTACCTAACCATGTGGCTTTTAGTTGGTCTTTTAACATTTATAGACAGGTTCATATTACCTTTCAGAACTCATTGGCAGGTAAAAGGCATGGCTCCATGGTAAATGCATATTTTACATATATGTAATGAGTATGAAACCAGCACTGCAAGAAATAATTTTGAGGGGTGCGGAGGTTTGGAGCTACTCCTGGCTCTTCTCAGAAGTGACCTGCCTGGCAGTGCTTGGGAATAGGTGGTGCTGTGATTCAAGCTAGGGCCAACGCATGCAAGGAAAGCACCTTACCATCTGTACTCAGCCCTTGTACTCTTCCCCCAATTTTTTTTTTTAAAGCTACATAAAACTAGTTGAGAACAAAATCATATGCTAATACCAAGCTATTTCTTTCTTTCTCCCTCTGAGGTCTTATATACACCCACTAAATTATACTTTAGGAACTAAGGACAGAGCCAAACTCAGATCTGAAAGGTAATACTGCCTGTTGAATAAGTGATCTAGGAGTAGGCCTTGCAACTATGGTTCTCTGTCCCAAAAAATTTCAAATGTAAATGTTTAACTGAACTGAGGAGTGTCCTTCAGAAGAAAGTGTTCAAATTAAAATAAGCTGCTGCCTAGTATGTTGTGTGGTCTTTTCCTTTGAATTCTAGGATTCTGTCCCTTTTCAGAGTCAGATGCTGCTACTGCTAATAGAATTCATGGACATCAGGGAGTATGCAGCTGAAAATCTCACCCATTCGAGTATAAAACAAAGTATAAGAATAATGAACAACCACACCAAACTTCATCCAAAATGTCTCTTTATAAATTAGATAATGCTATCTGTTTTACAGTATTAATTTAAGCTTTCACTTGTTAATAACTTCAGTTGTCTAAATCTATTCCTAAAGGTTTCAGAAGTTTACATGATTTCGGATGTCGTTGATTTGTTTCACCATTTCTCTTATGTGTTCACCCCTGTAAAAATGATAAAGTCATTTCACTTTTTCGAACAACAAATGAATAACCATTATTTTATTATGATTTAAAATGATGACTGCTGAAGTATATTAGAAGTGTTTTGCTAAATTAAGGTCTCAGTAATGGTGCCTACCACACATTTAATTTAACAATGGTGTAACTTTTGGAAAAACATTTTTTTCTGAACTTCCTAAAACTTAACATATCCCAAAGGAAAGTGTTTACTCAGACTCCTCTCCTCCCCTATTTTTCCAGATCAAGAAAGTCACTTTAGATGCTCAAGCCCTACCACCAAAACCAAAACACCCAAGAACCAATCTTATTAAGGTATTCTTACCTGGAACCCTCCCAAAGCTACCTATTCTCAAAGAATAATCTTTTTTTTTTTTTTTTTTTTGCTTTTTGGATCACGATACCTGGTGATGCGCAGGGATCACTCCTGGCTCTCCCTCAGGAATTACCCTGGTGGTGCTCAGGGGACCATATGGGATGCTGGGAATCGAACCCGGGTCGGCCGCGTGCAAGGCAAAAGCCCTACCTACTGTGCTACTCCAGCCCCTCAAAGAATAAACTTAATTCCTTAGAAAGACAGGCTCCTTGAATAATTTCCAAGATTTCTTTCTTACTATCTTTCTCCACTAAACTAAGATTTCTGGTTATTTAATATTTTGTGAACCATACACTTTGTATACGGAAATATTATTTAACATATTAATTGGAATACCTTGGCCACACAATAAGATTATAAAAAAAGGAAAGCCATCATTTTTGGTCCCCCAATATACTCATTTGAATGCTTATACAGCTCCTTTTACCAGCTATTACTTGACATGCAAATGCCAAGTAATCTTTAAAATTAGAGAAAGGTTGATTTTGGTTTACTGCAAAGGGAATACAACTAAAATAGTCTACTGACAGTATTACTTACTCCTCTTTCAGGATCGACTGAATACACTTTCTCTGGTAGGCACTGAGAGTAATGGTGGGTTTTTGTGGAGTCAGTACCTTTTCCATCTTCCGTTGTTGGTAGTCCTTTTTCATTGTAACCTAAATCAATGAATAGAAAAAAAGAATTGAGCTGTAGTTTGTGACTTTTCTAAGTTTTTATTTGTTTTGGCTTTTGGGGGTCACACCCGGCGATGCACAGAGCTTACTCCTGACTCTGCATTCACGAATTACTCCTGGCAGTGCTCTGGGGACCATATGGCATATTGGGGATTGAACCTGGGTTGGCAGCATGCAAGTCAAATTACCCTACCCACTGTACTATCGCTCCAGCCCTAAAGATTTTTTTTTTAACCTAATCACCTGTGAATTTCAAAGTTACAAAGTTATTCGCAATTCAGTATACAGTGTTCTAATCCCTTCACCAGTGACCACTTCCCTCCACCAACGTCCCATTTCCCTCTGTAATAGGCACTTTACACTTATTTTCAGCTTTCCATCTCCCCTACAGTGACCAATTCCCTCCACCACCAATGTTCTATCCTTTCCTAATCTATTAACACAATCTCCAACTCCTCCACCCCTCATCCCAAGTGGCTTCCTATTGTAAACCAGTTCTCTTGCTTACTGTTTCTATTGCCTATGGGGAATTATTATTCCCCTACTATATTTCTTTATATCCTGCATGAGAGAACTTATTCTTTGCCTGTCCCTCTCACCTTAACATGTAACATGTTGTTTTTTGGGGGGGAGGAGAGGGCACACCTGGTTGTGCTTAGGGGACCATGTGGTACTGGGGACTGAACCTGGTTTCCAGCATTCAAAGCACGTAATCCAGCCCTTTGAGCTATCATTATCACCCCAGTGCTATTTTATCTCAGTGACACTTCTTAAAAAATGATTTTAGGAAATTTTCTGTAGAACATTAAAAAAAAAAAAAAAAGAACTGGTGGGGAATATAGCTCAGTATTATAGAGCATTTGCAATGTGAGGACCAGGATCCTACTCCTGGCACTACCAAAAAAAAAAAAAAAAAAGAAGCCAAAGTACTGAAAGTCAGTTACAATGCATCTGTTCTTACCTGTTTGATGGCATTGCCCAAATGTCGAAGTTGATCAGGTATCAGCTGTAATTCTTTCTTCATGTCTCTCTCACTATCAGAGAGAACTGGGAGCTGAGAGTGAAAACTGTGAAGTACTTTTTTCATCCTTTAGAAAAAGCAAGCAAACATCTCAGCTTAAGGCCTCTCTTTAGGGGAAATAATATATATTTCATATATATGTATAAATAATAACTAAAGTTATCTGTGTCTGAAGGAGGCCCTCACAGGATGAAATTTACAACGGAAAAACTTACCACTATCTTCCCTCACAGCTCAGAGGGGAGTAACAGTTCTGTTAAAGCATGTGAGTACCTTCTACTGGCCCTTATTGGTTTCCCCCAATAAATTAAACTGTTAGTTATAATAATTTATAATACTACACCTGAGTAGGAAACTGAATCCACTGACCTGTTCATGATATCTTCTTGTTTTTCCTTAGCTTCCTCATATTTGTCAGCTAAGCGCTCAGCCATTTCCCGTAGACTTTTTCTAATTGTACAGAAAACAAGACTACTGTGATCTACCTTGATAATGATGCTAACTGATGTGGTTCAGTATCTTATGGTGAAAAAAATATTATTGAACTATTGTTTTTACTCCCTAGTTTTGGCACATACCTCTCCTCTCGACAGTAATTTAGATCTTCTAATTGTTTCTTTTTTTGATCACATAATAATTTGACCCTTCATGAGGAAAAGGGAAAAAAAAATTAATCAGAAGCCAGGTTTAGGCTATTAAACATTGTCAGAGTAATGATCGAGAACAGCCATCCTACCTCCGCTGAATTTCTTCCTTTGCCAAGTCCTGCTTAAGAATGTACTGTTCTCTGAATACTTGGGTGGCTCTGCTGATGAGCTGAAGACATTCTTCTGGAGGAGGAGCCAAATCTTTTTCAGATGATCTTTTCAAAAAAAACATTTCACTATTATACTCCTTAACTGAATATAATAATTGAAGATACTCATCAACCTGCTGCTTTCAGATTTCCTGTTTATCACTATTAAGTGCCTCTACTCAAACCTATTCTCTCACTCTGTATACTGATTAAACATGCTGTTCTTCCAACTCAACATAGTAAAAAGTAGATGAAATTAAATAACTGAGGAAATATGAAAACATAAGCAACCAGTTTTGTCTTGTCTTTTTTTGTTCGGAGTTCACATGGGTGTTCAGACTATTCCCAGCTCAATGATCAAAGAGTAACTCCTGACGCTCCCTTGGTGACCGTGTGAAGCATATGCTCCAGCCTACTGAGCTCTCTTCCCCCAAGTGTTGGTTCATAAAACGCATATCCCTCTCCCCAACAAATCTCATACTTCAAAAATGCTGGATTTGCAACACCACGTTGCAAAATACTTCTGATATGCTTTTTAAAGGAATCTGGTGTTTCGGACAGAATACGGAGGGGAGACTCTGCCACTTCCACATCTTCTTGGGTACAGAGCAGGGGAGGAGATACTGGATGAACGGTGCTTCTGCAAAATAATTCAAGTCCACCAATTACTTTATTACTATTTATTGTGTCAAAGTGTAAGTCACACTTAACCTCTGATAATATAAGAAACTATGAAATGTTACATTTAATTATTTAGGCTCTTTTAGACCAAACAATGTGCTGAGGACTTACTCCTGAAGGGAGCTGAGCAGACCATATGAAGTGTTGGGCTCAAACCCCAGTCACAAATCACTACCTGATGTAGTAACTCTCCAGTCCAAAAATACTACTTTCATACACAGAATACATCTGTACCTTGAAGAGATCACTTTAATAAGAGTTTATCCCCTTATTCTACCAACATTATCATTTGTCAAAGCATTTTGACCTCAGATTTTTTCTTTTCTTTTTTTGGGTCACACCTGGCGATGCTCAGGGGTTATTCCTGACTGCACTCAGTAATTACTCTTGGCGGTGCTCAGGGGACCCCATATGGGATGTTGGAAATCGAACCTGGGTCGACCGCGTGCAAGGCAAACTCCCTACCCACCGTGCTACTGATCCAGTCCAGACCTCAGATTTCTTTTGAAAAAAAAATCAAGGCAATAGAAAAATATAACTTCAAGAATTTTTGAGGGGCTGGAGCAATAGCACGGCGGGTAGGACGTTTACCATGCACGCGGCAGGCCCAGGTTTGATTTCCAGCATCCCATATTGTCCCCTGAGCACCATCAGGACTGATTCTTGAGTGCAGAGCCAGGAGTAACCCCTGTACATTGCCGGGTGTGACCCAAAAAGCAAAAAAAAAAAAAAAATTTTTGAGAGCCAGAACTATGAAATAATTCACTTGCTAAGCATAGTTTAGATCGATCAAATAAAACATTGCTGCATACCTTTTATTACTTAAGTGTCTCCACTACATAATCATTATATCCTGTTTGTTTTCAGTAACGCCAGCACAATTTTTAAAAAAATGCTCCACATAATGGTTGCACCCACCTTTCTAGCAAAATTTACTTAAAACCTATGAAGACTGCATTTTTTTTTGAAGGGGGGCTATACCCAGCAGTGTTCAGGACTTATTTCAGGTTCTGCAATCAGGTTACTGTTGGCAGGTTTAGGAGACTGTGTGGGATGCTGGGTATCGAACTTACTGGTCGGCCATGTAAAGGTAAGTGCTTTAATGGCTATTCTATCACTCCAGCCTCAGTATAGTTTGATTTCTAAAAAGTATATCCACTTAAAAATTACAAATAATCACAAAGACACTTGTAGAAAGTTTGCAAACTCTTGAGTTTGCAAATCCAACAACTCAAATCAGGGTGTCAAGCAGTAACATAGATAACTTGTACTTTGCATAGTTATAATCTGGAACCATCTGGACTGGGACCAGAGAGATAGTACAGTGGGCAGGATGTTTCCCCTGCACAGACCTGACCCAGGTCAATCCCCAGCATCCCATATGGTCCCCGGAGCACTGCCTGGAGTGATCCCTTAGCACAGAACCAAGAGTACGCTCTGAACACTGCTGAGAATAGCACAAAAAACCCCTAATCAATGATGAGATTCCTACCGTTGCTTTGAAGTAACTAAGTCCTACTTTACCAGAGGTAAGATGAATTTTTAAAAATAAGCTGAGGTTCTGGAGAGATAGTATGAGCAGAATGCTTGCCCTGCAAGCAGATGACCTGGGTTTGATCTCAGCTCCCCTAGGGTCCCCTGAGCAACACCACGGGTGATCCCTGAGCACAGAGCCAGGAGTAAGCTGTGAGCAACACCAGATGTGGCCAAAAAAAAAAAAAGCTGAAGCAAACAGGCAAAAAAAGGCTATGTATTTTTAGTGATTTTTACTAAAAATATTTATATTTAGTCTTGCTAAGTTTTTAGTCTCTTTTTTGTATAAGTAATACAAATTATATTTTCCTTTCTAAACAGCATTCCTTATCAATTTTCAAAGATCATTAAAAACCTTCCAAGGGCAGCAAATTAATATTAGGAAATGAAGTGGAGGTCAGGGTAGGAGGGAAAAGTATCGTATTAGACATCTTATGTAATAATCAACCAGATGCTTAATTCCCACATTTATAAAACTCAGAATGACCTTTTAGGAGTGCTAAGAAACAGCTGCATACACTTAATATAAGTTCCTTAAGGGGAATGGAAGTATTAGTTCAGAGCTCTCTTTTTTTGTTGTTTTGTTTTGTTTGTCTGTTTTTGTTCCGAGTTCACATGGGTGTTCAGGCTATTACCAGCTTGATGATCAAAGAGTAACTCCTGACGCTCATTTGGGGACCCTGTGGTGCTATGGATGAAGTATGTGCTCCAGCGCATTTGTCTTGTTTTTTTGGGTCACCCTTGGTAATGCTCAGGGGTTACTCCTGGCTCTGTGTTCAGGAATTGCTCCTGGCAATGCTTGGGGGACCATATGGGATGCTGGGGATTGAACCCCAGTCGGCTGCATGCAAAGTAAACACCCTATCTGCTGTACTATTTCTCTAGTCCCTTTCTTAGATGTTTTATTTGTAGCCCAATTTTGTGTTACTTGTATCCTCAGTATTGACTTTACCACACTGTTTCTTCCATAACATTGGAATAATAGTAAGAGGCTTACAAGATTTCTCTGATGATAGGAGAGGGCACTTTACCTCTCTAGCTCTTGTTTCTTCTGTAATGGAAGCTTACATGGTTGTCCTGATTGTAGGAGGAAGTATGAAGGATTGTAGGAAGGAGTGTAGGTAAACTGAGCCTAGAATACAGAGAGCTTAAGAAGTATACCCACATTTCCAACCATCAAGTGAGAAGCCAAAGCATAACTAATATGGCTTTTCTTTTCTTTTCGGGTCACACCCTGCGATGCTCAGGGGTTACTCCTGGTTCTGCACTCAGAAATTACTCCTGGAGGTGCTCAGGGAACCATATGGGATGCTGAGGATCGAACCCAGGTCAGCTGTGTGCAAGAAAAATGCCTTACCTGCTGTACTATCACTCCAGCCCCTAACATGTTTTTTGTTTTTTTAAGGTGCAGTGAGATACTTGGAACCACACCTGACAATGCTTGGGGATAGAGGAGGGGGCGACCCCAGGCACTGACAGGGATTAAACAGGATTGGCCCTATGCAAGTCAAGTGCCTTAACCCTTGTATTATCTTTGCAGCCCATTAACAACGTATTTTCAAGTCAGTTACTAAAAGCATTTTCCACTGAGATTTTGCAAAATTAATGACAAGTATGTGAAAAATAAAAACTAGAACCTACAATAAAGGTCTTATGAGGCATTCATAGGTACTGGTGATGCAGATCATTGTTGGTCCCAGAATGTCAGGAATGATCCAGAATCCTCGAATAGGAGCTGGCTGCCTAGAAAAACAAAGCCACAGTTTCAAAACAAAGCAACAAATGAAACAGTACCAAGAGCAGAGATACGGTAAGTTCAACAACTTCTAGATCCTGGCTAACATCTGGGAAATATTACAGTATAATTTAAAGGTATTGATGTGGAAATCTGTAACACAACTAAATCTGCGTGAAATAAGCTGTTACTTCTATGTCCAGAGGCTATATAAGGAATCCATTATCACAAGATGTTCACTGTAATTGTAACAGTTAATCTGAAACACTGAAGTTGCTGATTTTCTTGTTCACATACAAGACTGATAGTTCATGTGCTTAACCCAATGCCCAACCTATGAAAATGCTCAGAAACTGTTGAACAGAACTTCGTAGAGTTTAAATAAGGGACTATGGACTACTCTCAATGGTAAAACACTTGCCTTGGATGTCTGGAGTCCAGTTTTGATTCCTGGCCCAGAGTATAAAACTGACTAAACACTTCTGAGTGTGGAAAACAAAAATAAAAATTTGCAAACTTCAATACAAGGTCCACCTGGTATGTGACTCATTTGAAGCTTTGCCTTAGTTTCATTCCTGATACAGCATAAAAGAAAATAAGATGTTTGGATAGAGAGACAGTTCAAAGGGGTAGAGTGTATGTTTAGCAAGTGGGATCTCAGATTCAAATTCTGCCACCAATGATTCCCAGACAATGCCAGATGTGGGCACCCCTACCTTCCAACACATTCACAAATTCATAACAGCCTAGCTTCTGTGTGACAGCACATAAAGCACATAATTTTACAAACAAGCTTACCTCTTTCATTCAAAATCTCAGTGAGGGTTTGCCTTGTAGACAGCCAACAAGGCTTCAATCCCCGGCCCCATATATACAGTTCCCACCTGCCACTAAGCACTGTTCATACACCCAGGTTCAATTCCTGGCACCCTATATGGTGCTCTGAGCCCCACCAGAAGAATAGCTGAATGCAGAGTCAGGAGAAAGCCCTTACCACCACTGGGTGTGGTCCAAAAGCCAAAACAGAACAAAACAAAGATTTTTAAAACATAAGAAAGTCAGTCAAAAACAAAAGTCAAAACAAAGTAAATTGCAAGTACAAACAGAGAAATAAGTTTCTAGAGGACATACTATGTGAATTTTTTTTAATTAAAGAACTGTTGATTTACAAAGTTATTGATAGTTGAGTTTTAGGCATATATTTCAACACCAATTCTTCCACCACTGTCAACCTCCCTATACCATATTCCCTCCCCATTCCATCCCAAACCCCAACCATTCCCCACCTGTCAACTTGATGGGTACATTAAAAAGTTTCAGTGGGGGCTGGAGTGATAGCACAGCGGGTAGGGCGCTTGCCTTGCACGCAGCCGACCCGGGTTCGATATGGACCAGCATCCCATATGGTCCCCTAAGCACCGCCAGGGGTAATTCCTGAGTGCAGAGCCAGGAGTGACCCCTGTGCATCGCCAGGTGTGACCCCCCCAAAAAAAAGGCAAAAAAAAGTTTCAGTGGACAGCACACGCGGCTGACCCGGGTTCAATCCCCAGCATCCCATATGGTTCCCCAGGCACCACCAGGAGTGATTCCTGAGTGCAGAACCAGGAGTGGCCCCTGAGCATCGCTGGGTGTGACCCAAAAAGCCAAAAAAAAAAAAAAGTTTCAGTGGTTGCAGTTTAGATCTCATGCTTCTAGTGTTGTTCATTCTGTGTTCTGGATATTTGGCTCTACCACTCACACATATCAACAGTATAACTGATACTGGCAGCCAGGAGTAATCCCTGAGCATTGCCGGTGTAACCCAAAAAGACAAAATAAAATTTAAAAAAATTTAAAAAATAAACACCAGAGTCTAGGGTGATCTAAGCATTCCCCCTTTACTATGGTACATTTCCTCATCCAATAGTCTATATACCACAGATATATGAGATTTGTTTATCCTTCTTCTGGCTTGTTTTGAAGCAGGGAAAGTTTTAGATAAATATCTGATGGGTAAATTATCATATATGCAATTAATACTCAAGTTTTAATCATTTGAGTAGAATGTATATATGTATCTGGATTAATAAAATGCATAATCTGTGTATGTAACATGAGTCTTACCTGCATGGCAATGGCTTTGTACAAAGGATGTGCTCCACAAAGCATTTCTGTTCTGCAGCGAGTTCCTGTAAACTATCCTTATCTTCTTCATCTATAAAGGAACACAAAAAGTAACTAATGCTTTAAAATGGTCTTCAAATTACTATGCAGATATTAATTAAATGAATTTAAGTTCTTGTTTTAGACCACTGTTTCATAAAGATTATACCCGGGACAGAAATATTCTTTCCACAAGATTCTAGAGTTTTGCTAAGACAGAAAATGAACTGATCTACATCAAGTTTCTGAACTGAAGCACAATTTCAATAATCACTTCCCTCCAGTCTTTTTTCTTTCATGACAATTTTCTAAGTTTTTAGAAAAGTATTCGCAGCATCACAAATTCACCCATTTAAACTGTCTAACTCAATGAACACATACTCTTTAAATATTAATAATACAGATCCATCACAAAATACTTAGAATATTTCCATTAATGAAAAAGAAACTTCCATACTCAGTAGCAATCACTTCCTGGTTTTTGCTAATCACCCAGACTTCTATTGTTAAATATATGTTAAATATAGCAGTGGCAAGAACAGAAATTGTTGTTTTGTTCCTAATATGAAAAGTCCGAAAGCAAAACTTGTAAAAAGAATTAAACATTCAGCTGAGACTTCCAAGCACAACTTGATGTGGTCTAGTTTTCTTTCTTATAGCAACTTATAAAATGTAGGGTAAAATGTCCTGCCACAGAGGCAGGCTGGGGAAGAAAGGGGGGAGGCATGGGGCTGGATCGACAGCACAGCGGGTAGGGTGTTTGCCTTGTAGGCGGCCAATCTGGGTTCGAATCTCAACATCCCATATGGTCCCCTAAGCACCACCAAGGGTAATTCCTGAGTGCAGAGCCAGAAGTAACCCCTGTGCATCGCCAGCTGTGACCCAAAAAGAAAAAAAAAGGGGGGGAGGAGGCAGAAGGGAAACTGAGGTCATTGGTGGTGGGAAATGAACACTAGTGGAGGGAGAGGTGTTGGATCATTTATGACTGAAACCTGATCTTGAACAGCTTTGTAACTATATCTTACGGTGACTCAATTAAAAAAATTAATTAAATTTAAAAAATATGTATACACATGGTAAATATAATTGAAAGACTGACACAAAAAAAGTAATATAGCCCATTGCTTCTCGGCCTTTTGGCTAAGATCAAGTGTAAAAAGTAATATAGCCTTATTAATTTGGGAAATCCTCAGATTATCTGAATGGCAAAAGATGCTAAATAAGACTCATTCTTTGGGAAGCATGTTTTAGAAAAAAAGTCATTGGTGTATCGAAAAGTCACGGGTGTAGCTATTAGTTTTTTCCCTTAACCCAGAAAGATCACAAAGTCAGAATATTTAGTTACATAAGCAGCTGTCTGAAAATACTAAAATTATGACTTAGATCCTTTAATCTTCTAGGCAGAAACCAAAAGATAAGATTACATAGTAAATCTGTGAATAAGCTTCGTCTATTACAGTGAATTCTCACATACAAAGAAAATCTAAAGCATTCTTGAGAATTTTATAACAGAAGCTGTTTGTTATACCCCCACTATTCTATAGGCAGGAAACATGCTAATAAAACTAATCAATTACAAATAATCCCTTTGTAATATTTCCTCGGCCCTCAGATATCCTTGATAGATTATCCTGGCTTATCTGGGCTGTTACAAAGTTACAAAAATTTCCTTAGTCAAAAGAGGAAAACATAAAAGATCCGAGTGATACATGATGTGGATGACTATATAAAGCCTTTGAGGATGGAAAAAGCATCTACGATGTAAATCAAAAGAAACTGGAAAGGATCAGGAAATTGATTCTATCCTATAGTTTCCAGAAAGAGTGCTCTGCCAAGTGAGATCATTCTAGGACTTCAAACCTACACAACCATATGACCAAACTTACACTGTCTCATATTAATATTTTAATTTTTAAAAAAATGGTGTGGGGGCATATATTCATTCATACTTAGGGGCTACTCCTAACTCTGTACTGAGGAATGAGCCCTGGCAGTGTCTGGGGACTATATTTGGTGCCAGGAATTCAAACCATGGTTAATGGAATGAAAGACAAATGTCTTAATCCCTGTACTATTTCTCTCTATTGTTTTCAATTGCTAAATCTGTGGTGATTTATTACAGCAAGCCTTACCAAAAATAAGGAAAGCATTAGGATTTCCATCACAAAGTATGGTGTTAACTGTGGGTTTTTCATAGAAGCCGTCTATCAGTTTAAGCAAAATCCATTTCACTAAGTTTATGGAGTATATTTAACATGAAAGGTTGTTGATTTTTCTTTAGTGCTTTTTCTTAATCTATTGAGATTATCATAAGATTTTTGTCACTTACTGATATGGTGCAATACAATGATTTCTAGATGTTAAATTTGCATACTTGGGATAAATCCCACTTTGTTATGGTGCATAATCCTTTTCATATTACTGATTTGGGTTTTCATTTGATTTGCAATTATTTGGTGAGGGTTTTTTCTCTATATTCATGAAATTGTTTTCTTTCCTTGGAAGTCTTTGGCGCCAGCCCTATAGAGCTGGTTTTCCTCTTCTACTTTTCAAAAGAGCGTGTGAAGAACTGCTATTCTTATTCTTTAAATGCAAAATCATTAAGGGTGGGATAGTAGTTCAGTAACAGAATGTGTGCTTTGCATGTATGAGGTCCTCGGTTCAATCTCCAGTACTGCAATAATTTTTTTTTTAACTGAAAATAAATGTTAAGCCATATTTCCCAGAAGTTTTCTTTTTGGCTAGCTTTTTACGCTACCATTCAATTTTTTTCTCTTTCCATAGCTAATTTCCTATTCTTGAATCTGTTTTGATAGTTTTTCAATTTCATCTAATTGGTATACAGTTGTACACAGCTATTTCTCTAAGATCAACAGTTAATATCCTACTAATTAATACTGTAGTAATCTGAGTTTTTATTTCTTGGCCAAGCTAAAGATCTGCTCTTTTTGTTGATCTTTTAAAGAACCAACATTTAGTTTCACTGACTTTTTCTACTACTTCTATTCCAAACTTGGGGGGGGGGGGTGGGATCTGGAAGGTACATTTAACACAGTGTTACAGAAGCACAGCGGGTAGGGCGTTTGCCTTGCAAGAGGCCAACCCGGGTTCAATTCCCAGCATCCCATATTGTCCCCTGAGCACCGCCAGGAGTAATTCCTGAGTGTAGAGCCAGGAGTAACCCCTGTGCATCGCCAGGTGTGACCCAAAAAGAAAAAAAAACAAAACAAAACAAAAAACAAAACAAAACAAACACAGTGTTATAGAATGGCTCTTAGTCATGCCCAGGAGAACACTGGTGCCAGGGATCAATACTGAGGCACCCCATGCAAAGCATGCACTCCAGACTTTTTGAGTCATCTCCCTGTACTCCTTGTACCTCAAAGTGCTCTTAGGGAACATAAGATGCTAGGGATAGAGTCTGGAGTTATAACATGCAAAGCATGTGCTGGAGCCCTTCAAGCCATCTCTTCAGGGCCATCCTAACTACTTTTTGATAAAATCTGATACACTGAGTTAGTAAACTCACCTGATCCAAGAAATTTGTTAAGTTTATGAATCCAAGTTAGACCAACACTATGTACACCAGCTTCATGAGTACAGTGGTATCTTGAGGGACACTTAGGATCTGCAAATAGAATTATTAGTAAAACAGAGGCAGCAATTAGAAAACAGAGAATTAATACCCATTTCCTACAAACACATCTGTTGACAGAAATGAGAGACGATGAGTGACATTTTCCCCCACTTTGTTTTCTGGGCCCCACCGTGGGTGTTCAGGTCCTTCTAATGGCTTTGCGCTCAGTGATTACGCCTGGCAGAGCTGGGGGACTATACAGGGTGCCCAGGATAGAACTGGGGTCAGCTATATGTAAGAAAAGCATCCTCTCTCCAGCCCCTAGGATTGTGAACTTTTATGATTTTTTTCGGTTTCTTTTTACTGTCTGTTTGGGGCCATACCCAGTGGTGTTAGGTTTAATCTTAAGTCACTTACTTTAAAAAGTACCCCTGAGTAAGTGACCTGGGGGGTCACTCCTGGCAGTGCTCACGGGCCAAATATGGTACCAGGGATCAAAGCAAGCATACAGGGTAAGCACCTTAACCTGGCCCTAGTTTTGAAATATTTTGAGTTTTGTTGAGGAGAGTTAAGGTCGTGAGAGGTTTCAGGCTACACTGGGCTATGCTCAGGGCTTATTCCTGCCTCTACATTCAGGGGCCACTTCTGGCAGACTCAGGAAACCATATGGGGTCTCAGGGACTGAACCAGAGTTGCCTGAGTGCAAACCACACACCCTACTACCACTCTGGCACCATGGTTTTGAAATCTTAAATTTTTAATTCTCCGGTCCTAGTTTTGATATCTTGAATATATTAAAACAAGAGTTTATCAAACCATACACACTACTTGTGCTGGATAATAGTTATGTCTCCTTTGTTAGTTTTTTTTTTTTTTTTTTTTTGGTTTTTGGGTCACACCTGGTGATACTCAGGGGTTACTCCTGGCTCTGCACTCAGGAGTTACTCCTGACGGTGCTCAGGACTCTGGGAATCGAACCCGGATCAGCTGCGTGCAAGGCAAATGCCCTTCCCACTGTACTACCGCTCCAGCCCCCTACTTTGTCAGTTTTAAAGGGCTTTTTTTTTTTTGGTGGAAGGGAACACCCGGTAGGCTCAGGTGCTCAGAGCTTATTCCTGGCTCTGGCTCTGTTATTGGGATCACTACTAAAAATGATGAGGACTGAGCTGGGGTCAGTTACTTGCATTGCAAGTGCCTTAATCACTAAACTTATCTCTCCAGTTCCAAGACATTTATGCCTATCTATATACATTTACAATTCTTCAAAATAAAATGGTAATTTTAAAAAGGTAGCAGTCTGTGTGCAGAGGCAGGAGTAACACCTGAGAATAGCTGAGTGTGACCCAAAAATAAAAAATGCAAATTTTTAAAAAGGTAGCTCTGTATAGAATCTCTGCTTGCACACATCTCCTTACATAAAATTGCTGAAACATTTATTCCTACAGCACGGATACTAAAACAACTCTAGTGCAATTGCTCAATGAATATTTGTCATAGTAAATCAGATGTGAAATATGAAGTTTTACTGATCTTGATAATATGGATTTAAAGACAGTTTTTAGGGGCTAGAGAATTCAAAGACCTGGAGTACATGTCATGCATACTCCAGGGTAGAATTACCAGAACTGCACAGTCCCTTACATCACCACTGGGAGTGACCCTTGAGCAACTGAGCCAGAAGTAGTTCCTGAGCACTGCCAAAATTATAAAATGTCATAAAAAAAAAAAAAACCACACTATCTTAAAACTTGTGAAATATGCTCAATTTTTTGGGAGCTAAAATACAAAAAAAAGGCCAAAAGAAAATTGTGAATTTTTAAAAGGCTAGAACCACACCAGCCCTTTTGTAAATTAATTTTGTAAATTAATTACAAAAACAGTCTGTGGTCATTTTAGCATAAATATAGTGGGATATGAATACTTTACCCCTGTGAAGCTTAATTGGACAAGAAAAGTCAGAATCAAAGGGATCATCCTCTCCAGATGTTAACTTCAGGGCAAGCTCCAACTCAACACACTCAAACACATACAGTGAAGGAATGAGGTCAACTCTCGAATCCCATGACTTTTCTGACTGCAAACAAAAAGAGAGCATTGTCATTCTGGTCTTTCCCATTCACCTGAAAATGTAAATATTGAAAACAAAAGAAAATATATGAATCAAATAGTGCTTTCAAATTCTTGATGGCACAGTGAATAGGGCGTTTGCCTTGCATGCGCCAACCTGGGTTCGATTCCTTGGCCCCTATCTGAGAGCCTGGCAAGCAACCGAGAGTATTTCGCCTGCACAGCAGAGCTGGCAAGCTACCCATGGTATATTTGATATGCTAAAAACAGTAACAAGTAACAGTAACAAGTCTCACACGGAGACATTACTGGTGCTCTCTCCAGCAGATCGATGAACAACGGGATGACAGTGCTACAGTGCTACCTTCTAGTCTAGCAGTACCCTGCCACCCTGCCTTTTTGACTTTAAGCACTGTGATTTACACTACTGTTTATGATAGTTTCAAGCATGCAGTGTTCCAACTCTATACCCTCCACCAAAGTGTCTGCTCCCCTTAACCCATTCCTACTTCACCATAATGCCTTGTTATTCTTAAATGAGAATGAAAGGTCTCTTTTAGGAAGATGTACATAAACAAGTTTAGAGATGAACCAATTCAGCAACTTAAGATTCCTTATCACTAAAAACTACAATTTAGAGTTCAAAAATATATATAATTTGGTAAACCAAGTAAGTTGACATTTTCTAACTTCTTTCCATTTAGTTGTTTAAGTAAAACATGTGTTCTGGGGCCTCATAAGATGATGCTCTGGGGTTACTCCTGACACTGCTGAGGAATAGCTCTTGACAGTGCTTAGGAGACTATGGTGCTAGATATTGAACACGTCCAGCATAAGCATGTGCATTGTACCTGGCGGTGTTCAGGGGTTGTTCCCTATGACAAAGATTAAAAACACATCCCCATGTGCAAAGTATATCCACAGCCCACTGAGCTATCTCTGTTGTCCCCCCCACCCCCATTTAATTTTAAAATATGCCTTTAGAGTTTAATTCCTAAAAGATGCAAAAGTGCCATACATAAACACATAAAGGGCTTGACTCACTGTTTGGTCATCTTCCTCTTCCCCTTCCAATACAACACAGTGATAGAGCATTCCTGATTCAGTAGCAATCACTAAGATATTGGGGACACACGGTAAGCAGAGTATAGCACAAGCATCATAACCATAGTTATCTTCAGCTGCAGGATGCATAGGCAATGGTCCTAACAACTTCCCAATATTTCCAGAGCTAAAAAGAATAAAATATATATTTGGGAAATATTAACAGCAAGTAACATGTTCATCATATTCTCTTTACAAAAAGTTTACCTTCTTCAGTGAGAACAATCTCTCCTTCCAAAGGGTTTTTCTATCTTGTACTACTACTGTGATATGAAAAATTACCTTTTCTTGCACACATGATATATACATGCATATATATTTTTTCTCTCAGATCTGGGACATATTAAATTACCATATGTAACCAACCACCCCAACTTCTCTTATTCATATCATAATAGAATACTTTTTATAGCTAACTTTGTGGAAATAAATCTAGTCTATTTTGAGTGATCATCCAAGCATTCTATAGAATTTCTCCAAACAGGGGCCAGAGTGATTGTATAGCAGGTAAGGCACCTGCCTTGCATGTGGTCCACCAGGTTTGATCCCCAGAACTCCATATGGTCCGCTAAGCCTGGCAGAAGTGATCCCCAAACACAAAGCCAGTATTAAGCCCTGAGCACTGCAGGGTGGACTAAAAGATGACACCCCCCAAAAAAAATTTTTCCAATACATGAAGAAACAAAAGCTAAACTGATCTATGCCAACTTTCTCCAAATTTCTTGTTTTTGTTGTGGGGCCACACCCAGCAGTGCTCAGGGCTTGCTCCTGGCTCTGCACTCAGCAATCACTCCTGGTGGGGCTCTAAGAACCATACAGGAGTGTTGGGGATTGAAATCAGGTCAGTCACATACAAAGAAAATGCTCTAGCTGCTGTACTATTGTTCCAATCCTCTCCAAAATATTTAAGCCAAGCATCAAAAAGCCCTAACACTTTCATGAACTCAAAAACACCAAGTTTAGTCTAACTATAACAGAAATCTATCCAGTAGCACAAGTTCGGTTTTCATCTCAAGTAGGCTAACTCAACTTACCTGTGTAATAGACTAATATACGTCAAGAAAGTCTCTCCATTCTCATATAAGATGTATAATGGGTATGCCACAACTTCATCTTTGCCTTTTTGTCCAAACATGTTCTTTGAGATTGTTGCCAATGGCCCAAAGTCAAACGCAACCGCTGTTTCTCCCAGAGATGCAGTATATGCCCTCCTGAAAAAAAAAAATTAAAAACTACCTTTACTGAACAGGAAAAGGAAACATCCAACAAAAGGAGGAGGGAATGGAAATTTGTATTCAAGGAAATGAGAGGGTAAAATATTACAATAATAAAAGCATCAAAAGACATTGAAATGTCCTTATCAAATTAAATGAAAGAAATCATAAAATGATAGTGCTACTAAATTGATAATTTAAATATACAGACAGAAATAGACATATACCAAAAAGAAACAGGAAGAAAACACATCAATAATTACCTCTGAGCAGAATATATTCATTCCATAAGAATTAACTAAATTTCTAATCTGTGCCAGGTAAGTATAAATTCTATTAATAGAGAATTTAATTAGACAAAGGTCCTATCCAAAAGTGAAGAGACATAACAAGCAGAGTAAGTACATAACGAAAAATCAGAAAATGATGTTATAAAGAAAAACAAAGTAGATAAGAGGGATGAAGATATGGCTCAAATGGCTGAGCAAATGCTTTTCATGTGTGAAGCCCTGAGTTGATTCCCAACACTGCATGCCCTCCTATCTCCAACACACTGGAAGTAGTCTCCATAACAACTTGAAAACTTTTTAAAAGAGGAATCTCTTTTACAAATAAAGAAAATGTTTTATCAAAATGCTACTTTAATTTTTTTTTTTGGCTTTTTGGGTCATACCCAGCCATGCACAGGGGTTACTCCTGGCTCATGCACTCAGGAATTCTGGTAGTGCTCAGGGGACCATATGGGATGCTGGGGATCGAACCCAGGTCGGCCGCGTGCAAGGCAAATGCCCTACCCGCTGTGCTATAGCTCCAGCCCCTCAAAATGCTACTTTAAATGGTCAAGGAATAAGGAATGTCAGATTATACTTCTGCACATATCTAAGGAAGTTGCTGGATAATATTGAGTTGTCCTTGTTCTTCCTGCAGAGAGCTTAGATTCATTGAGTTACTCCCACAACAGTGCCCCTGAGGCACACTCAATTCCATCAAGCACTAATAAACCAATATTGCTTATCTTTTTCCATTATGTCATTTGCATGATTATTTAGCAATGTTCTTTTTGTACAGACACAGGAAGACCGTTGATGCTGTGCTTTGTAACATGGGAGTTAATTGACTCCAAATAATATTTAATCCTGGGCATCCATTACATTTAAGTCTCAGCTGCCTTTATTACTTAATACCCCCAAAAGGAGGGGTCCTGATGAAGGGACTGGATGAACTCAGGTCAAGCTGTAAGCTATCTTGGCACTGGAAAGGGACAAGCTAAGTGCCATAATAAGCAAGGTCATGGAACAAACTCTGTCGTGACCCAAAAAGAAGTGACTGAATATGGGCCCTGCTGGGGTTAGGAAAGACTAATCTGGCCTAAAGATTCTGATCTGGAATATACAGCGAGATGTGCCAGGAAAAGCCAACCTTTAAGCATAATATATCTCTTATTGTGTTTATACAAAATGACTAGAAATATTTATTATGAAGTAAATTTACTATGATTGTTTAAATGGATTACTAGCTGAGGAAAGGAAAAAGTAATACACCCTAGATGGAATCCTGCACTTGAGGGGATCTCCTAGTAATTTGGAATGCTGAACCTTCAGATGAGATTTTGTCCTTGAATTATCCTTGAACTTCCCATGAAGGAGGGGCTTTACATCTGTTTGTTGCTATGACAATCAACCCCACCTATGTATACCCTCACCCTTCATGATTTCTATATAACTAAGCTGTAAGGGGAAAGAGAAACTAGAAGAAAGACACCCTACATGGTACCAGAGAAGGACTAGGAGGAGACTAGGATAATGGAACTATGATGACTGACTGGGACTCAACCAAAACTATGACTACAAGTCTGCTATAAGGGAGAGATCAGACTGTGCTGGGGAGGAGAGAGAAATAAACTGTCTACCGACCAGCCCATTCTCTGTTTCTCTGTTCCCCAGGCCTTCGTCCATCCGTTGCCATGGGCTGGCCAAGGGAACGGTTCACCAAACATTTGAGTCCCATGCGTGCCCACATTTTCTTTGGAAACTCACAAGTAAAAGAGCAAGTCTGGGGTTGTGTGGGGAAAGAGGAGAAAAGGCAGAGGCTCTTCAGAGAGTCAGCCCTGTGTAACCTCAGAGAGCCAGCCCTGTGTAACCTCAGAGAGCCAGCACCTGTGTAACCTCAGAGAGCCAGCATGCATGTGCCATCCCATACATCTAAGCAACAACCTCCATGACAAATGGAGTTATTAATATGAATAAATTTTACTGTGTGTTGTTAAAAAAAAAAAAAGAGGTAGAAATCAGAAGGGAACACCTAGTAGAGACTATTGGGAGGACCCACTCAGGTTGAAAGCTGCGTGCCAAAAGTAGACTATAGACCGAACATGATGGCCACTCAATAAATACCTCTATTGCAAACTACAACATCCAACAGGAGAGAGAACAAAAGGGAATGCCCTGCCACAGAGGCAGGGTGGGGTGGTGGGGGTTGGGGTGGGGGTGGTGGGAGGGATACTGGGAACATTGATTGAGGAGAATGGGCATTGGTGGAGGGATATAAATGAAATGCAAACATGAAAGTTCATAAGTTTGTAATTGTACCTCATAGTGATTCATTAATAAAAAATTTAAAAAAAAAAAGAAAAGGCAGAGGCTCTAATAAGGGAATTCTGTCTGAGGAACAGGAAAGAGGCTAGATATAATAGAGAAATGAAACTGGTGAGGGAGTCTGAGGCAAACCTAACAATACTTGTAGGCCATGATATATTTTGGAAAACCAATGGTTATGTGGAAGCAGGAAAGTAGGAAGACTTGATTTACTGACAGTTTGATAGTTATACAGAGGATGCAGGAGATCTCACACACACACACACACACACACACACACACACACACAATCATTTTTCTTACAATTTTCCATTAAGTTTCCTAATTATATTATTTTATAACCTGGAATGGCAAATGATAGAACATGCTACTTGTTTGATTTTGTTTGGGGGTGGCAGAACGGGGCTTCCATCACTCCCAGTGGTGCTCAGGGCTCTGCACTCAGGAATCACTACTAGTGGTGCTTGGGAGACTATATGGGATGCTGGAAACTGAACCTGGGTTAGCCACATGCAAGGTAAGCATACTATCTGTACTATCTTGCCAGTCCTAGAACACACTATTTCTATGTTTTAAAACTTGACATAACCGTTACCTAAAATGGCTTATTAGTCAATTTAATAAAAATTAAAGAATAGGGGCCAGAGCAATAGTACAGTGGGTAGGGCATTTGCCTTGCACATGGGTGACCCGGGTTCAATCTCCAGAATCCCTTAGGGTCCTCCAAGCACTGCTAGGAGCAATTCCTTAGGGCAGAGCCAGGCGTAATCTCTGACCATTACCAGGGGTTACCCCCCAAAAAAACAAAACAAAAGTTAAATAATATGATTAAAATAAAATCACAGGGGCTGGAGCGACAGTACAGCAGGGAGGGTGTTTGCCTTGCACGCGGCCAACCTGGGTTCAATCCCTGGCATCCCATATGGTCCCCCAAGCACCGCCAGGAGTAATTCCTGAGTGCAGAGCCAGGAGTAAACCCTGAGCATCGCTGGGTGTGACCCACCCCCAAAAAAATTAAAAAATAAAAAAGAAACAAAATTATAGACTCAAATAACTGAGAGACATTCAGAGGTACTTATTCAGAGTACATAACTGACATCAGGAGGGAAAAAACAAGAGACCTCAAAATATACAACAGGGGCAGATAGGGTGCTTGCCTCACACACAGCCGACCTATGTTCAATCCCTGGCAACCCACATGATACCCCTCCAAGCTCCACCGGGAGTGACACCTGAGTACAGAGCCAGGAATATGACTTGAACACTACTAGGTATGGCCCAAAAGAAAACAAGAAAAAAGAAAATAATATATGTAATAAAAGAACCACCTGAGATAGACTTAAAGAAAAAAGAAGATAATGAAACAAAAGTTAATTTAAAGAGACACCTCCAAAGTTAAGTAGAACTTAACATAATGGTATTTTAAATAGTTATCAACTATTGAGTACTTACTTTGTGCCAAGACACGTCAAGCATTTTTGTTTTGCTTTGTTTTTTGGGCTACACCTGGCAGTATTTAGAGTATGATATTCAGGAGTCACTCTTGATGTTTCTCGTAGGATCTGAATGCAGTGCCAGGAATCTAACTGGGGACTTCAAACTGCAAAGAATGCACTCTGACTCTTTGAGTCATGTCCCTAGTCCTCACACATGTTTCATGTATAATCTCATTTAATCTGCACTAAACAAACAAAACAACTCATTTATAATAGTGCTATAAATGAGCACTATTATTTTTATAGTCAAGATATATATATATACTGCCATGCACATGAAGTTTAGTGTAACTCAGGAACTTGCCCAGATGTCACAGTTGCAACTCTGTTCTCAACAGAGTTGAGAAGTTGAGATTAGAACTAAATCACTAGGTGGGGATGTAATTTAGTGGTAGGTTACTTGCTTTGTTAAGGGTTTGATTCCCAATATTCGCATGGTACCCCAAGTACCACAAGAAACAAACTCTGCATATCAATGTAGGAATATTCTCCCCACCCCAAAGAAATTGAAAAAAAAAAAAAAAAAACAAACAACCCACAACTCAGTTGTGTTAACACTAGAGCTAAATTGCTTAACAACTGCATTTGCTCTACTTGGTCCTCTTCTAGATAAAGTGCCTATCAAAAGGAAACCAGTAAACATTAAAAGCACACTGAGGGCCGGAGCGATAGCACAGTGGGTAGGGCATTTGCCTTGCATGCAGCCGACCCGGGTTCGATCCCCGGCATCCCATATGGTCCCCCAAGCGCCGCCAGTATTCCTGAGTGCAAAGCCAGGAGTAACCCCTGAGCATCGCTGGGTGTGACTCAAAAAGCAAATAAATAAATAAATAAATAAATGAATAAATAAAGCACACTGAAAGGGAGAAAACATCCTCAATAAGAGTGCCTATCAACTCCCAGAGTTACATGTTTTCTAGGATGGGATTTAAGAAGCTGGTATCATTAGATACTAAAATCATTCCATTGAAATTCTCCATTCAAAAATTATCAAAAAGAATCAAACTAGTCTAAATCAGTGGCAACTTCAAAGTCCTTCACAGAAACAGATAAAAATATCTAGAGGAGGGGCCAGAGCGATAGTACAGTGGGGAGGGCATTTGCCTTGCACATAGCCAACCTGGATTCAATCCCCAGCATCCCATGTGGTTTCCCCAAGCACCACCAGGTGTAATTTCTGAGTGCAAAGCCAGGAGTAACCCCTGAGCATCTCTAGTTGTGACCCTAAAAGCAAAAAAAAAAAAAAAAATCTCTGGAGGAACATGTTCCAAGTTCAGTTTGTCAATATTCCCAGTATTTTAAAATCAACAAAACAAAACAGGGTCCAGAGATAACGCAGTGCTTTATATGTGGCTGGGTCAATTCCCGGCACCCTATGTGCTCACCAGGACTGCTCCCTGAGTACAGAGCCAGGAGTAACCCCTAAGCATTGCCAGGTGTGGCTGAGAGTCCCAAAATAAATAATTTTAAAAAAAAGTCAAGAAAACATTAAGTTCACCCAGCATTCCACAGACTTGCAGCCTGCTTCCAGCACCGCCCTGGCTCCCTCCACCAGGTGTGCAGACCTCCGTGGCCAGGTAACCCATTCCCAGCAGGCACCCCAACCCGGAACCTGGAGGGCAATATCTCCCAGCATCTGGAGGACTTGCACCCCACTTCCAGAGCCACCCCGCTCCCTCCACCAGCTGTGCAGAGCTGCAGCGGGTATGGCCTCCAGGGCAGCAGCCACAGCCACAGTTATTTTCCCCTTTCCCAGCACGCTGAACCCACATCTCAGTCTCCATTACCTAATTCTGTGGAGAACATCCCGGGTATCTCAAACACATTAGGCCAACAGTCCACTAGCCTATTCCAATCTCACCAAAATAATGGTGAACACAAGAAGCTATACATTCCTAATATAAAACAACACATCCTCTGAAGCTTCACTAGAGACCCCACATGTCACAGAGGTGCACCAAAGAGGAAGGCAGTATTCTAAAAGAGGAAAAAGGTAACCACCATCAAGAGAGCTCATCCAGACTCCTTTCTCGAACTGAGAGGGGAATATTGATAGTGAACTGGAGGGTACCACCTCCATACTACCACAACAACATGAAGAAACAGCAAAAATCCCCACCACAAGAAGATGAAGAAAAGACTTCAGAAGCCTCAAGAGGGATTACCCACAGATATGATCTCTCTGATAAAGAATTCAGAGATGAAATGCTGAAGATGTTCAATGAACTCAAAGAAATGGTGGAACAGGCATCCAGTAAATTAAAGCAGGACATGAAAGAAACAGTGGAACGAACAGCCAATAAAATACAGGAAGAAATGAGAGCAGAAATTTAAAAAATTACAAACAGAAGTGTCACTAATAAAGGATTCAGTAGATGAAATAAAAAAGTACTCAGTGGGTGCCCTCAACAGTAGAATGACTACAGCCGGAGACAGAATCAGTGGGCTTGAAGATGAGCTGCAGAAAACCTACAGGCAATAACATACAATGGGAAATGACCTCAAAATAGCTCTAGGATGAATCTGAGAACTAGGGTTGAATCTAAGATGAACAACATAAGAATCATTGGATTGCCAGAAGAACAGGGAGGTAATCCCAATGAAAAAGCAACAGGTAAAGATATCTTGTTGAGAAGTTTCCAGAATTAGAGAATGTAGGCATTCAGATCCGAGAAGCCTAAAGGGTACCAGCTAAAAGATACCCTAGTAAAAAGACTCCAAGATCTGTCATAATCAGAATGATGTGTACCACAGATAGAGAAAAAATACTGCAAGCAGCAAGGTCAAAGAAGGAAATCACATACAAAGGAGCACTCCTAAGACTTACAGCAGACTTAGGTTTCAGAGGAAACCTTCCAAGCCTAAGACAATGGTAGGATATAGTGAAAAAACTCAAAGAAATGAATGCCTCACCAAGAATACTTTATCTGGCTAAACTCTCACTCAAACTTGAAGAATGATATACTACTTCATGGATAAACAATAGTTCAGGAGCTTCACAGATGTTTAAAAGAAGGACTAAACGGGCTACTCTAAGACAGGAAAAATCCCGATGGGCACAACAAACCTCTATAGAAAGATGGCACAAAATCCCATGACAATAATCCCTATCAATGTCAATGGTCTAAACGCACCAATTAAGAGACACAGAGTGGCAAAATGGAATAAAAACTGAACCCAACATTCTGTTCCCTACATGAAATACATCTGAACAGTCAGAGCAAATGCAGACTCAAGGGCAAAGGATGGAAAACAATCCCGCAAGGACACAACTCCCTCAAAAAAAGCCAGGGTGGCCATACTAGTATCTGACAACATAGATTTCAGGTTGAAAAAGATTAGAAGAGACAGTGAAGGCCATTTTTTTAATAAGCAAGGGATATGTAAGGCAGGAAGAAATCACGTTCCTAAACATCTATGCACCCAATGAGGGACCAGCTAAATACTTAAAACAACTGCTAATAGACTTTAAGGAGGATATTGATAGCAATACAACAGTAGTTGGAGACTTCAACACCGCCTTAACACCTCTGGATAGATCAACAAGATTAAAACTCAGCAAGGAAACACTGGCTCTGAAGAAACAAATAGAAGAGAGAGGGCTAATAGATGTATACAGGGCTTTACATCCTCCCAAAGAGGAACATACATTCTTTTGCAGTGCACACAGAACATTTTCCAAGATAGACCACATGCTGGGTCACAAAACATACCACAATAGAATCAGGAAGATAGAAATCGTATCAACTATCTTTACAGACCATGATGCACTGAAGATAGAAGTTAATCACACAGAGACGTCGGAGGACCAAATCAAACACCTGGAAATTAAACAACACAATGTTGAACAATGAGTGGGTCAGGAAGGAAATCAAGGAGGAAATCAAAAGATACCTGGAAACAAATGAGAATGAAGATATGAGCTACCAGAAAGGTGGGATGCAGGTAGAGCCTATCAAGGGAAAAAAATTACAGCTCTGCAAACATTTCTCAGGAAGGAAGGGCCCACATAAATAACTTGCTTCACAGCTCAAGATCTCTCTCTTTTTTTTTTTAACAGCTCAAGATCTTAGAAAAGGACCAATAAAAGGAGCCCAAGCCAGGCAGAATGAAAAAAATAATAAAACTTAGAGAAGAAATTAACGACATGGAAACCCAGAAAACAATCCAAAAGATCAATAAAACCAAGAGCTGGTTCTTTGAGAAAATTAACAAGAATGATAGACCACTAGCAAAAGTCATAAAGAAAGAGTGAAAACCCTAATAAACCAAATCAGAAATGAAAAGGGGGACATCACAACAGAAACCAAAGAAATTCAAAAGACCATCAGAAATTACTTTGAAAGTTTGTATGCCATGAAACAAGAGAACCTAGAAGAAATGGACAAATTCCTGCATTCCTATAATCTTCCAAGGCTGAACCAAGAAGATTTGGAGTATCTGAATAGACCTTTTACTATCAAAGAAATTGAAACTGTAATCAAAAGTCTTCCCCAAAACAAAAGCCCAGGTCCAAATGGATTCACTAGCGAATTCTTCCAAACATTTAAATAGGACCTACTGCCAGTTTTTCTCAAGCTTTTCCAGGAAACTGAAGAAAGAGAAACTCTCCCAAACAGTTTCTATGACCCTAAACGATGCCAGGAGTTGAACTAGGGTCGGCTAATGTCTCCCTAATACCAAAAGCAAACAGAGACACTAAAGAAAAGAAAATTACAGGCTCATATCCCTGATGAAAATGGATGCGAAGATCCTCAACAAAATATAAGCAAATAGAATCCAACGGCTCATCAAAAAGATCATATACCATGACCAAGTGGGATTCATCCCAGGGATGCAAGGATGGTTTCACATTCGCAAGTCAATCAATATAATCCATCATATCAATAAAAGAAAAGATAAAAACCATATGATCATATCGATAGATGCAGAGAAAGCATTTGACAAGATCCAGCACCCATTTATGATGAAAACTCTCAGCAAAATGGGCATTAGAGGAACTTTCCTCAATACAGTCAAAGCCATCTATCACAAGCCTATGGCAAGCATTATCCTCAGTGGGGAAAAACTAAGAGCTTTCCCTCTAAGACCAGGGACAAGACAAGGATGCCCACTCTCACCACTTCTATTCAATATAGTACTGGAAGTACTTGCAATAGTAGTTAGGCAAGAAAAATATATTAAGAGCATCCAGATAGGAAAGGAAGAAATCAAGCTCTCATTATTTGCAAATGATATGATACTATATTTAGAGACCCCTAAAGCCTATACTAAGTAACTCCTAGAAACAATAGACTTATACAGTAAAGTTGCAGGCTATAAAATCAATACCCAAAAAAGTCCATAGCTTTCCTATATGCAAATAATGAGAGAGAAGAAAGTGATATGAAAAAAGCAATCCTGTTCGCAATCATGCCTCAGAAAATCAAATACCTCGAAATCAGCTTAATTAAGGAGGTAAAGGACCTGTACAAAGAAAACTACAAAATGCTATTCCAAAAAATAAAAGAGGACATGAGGAAATGGAAACAGATCCCCTGCTCATGAATTGGGAGAATTAACATTATCAAAATGGCAATACTCCCCAAAGCATTAATGCAATCCCTTTAAGGATACCCATGACATTCTTCAAAGAAATTGATCAAACACTCCTGAAATTCATATGGAACAAAAAGCCCCCAAAAATAGCTAAAGCAATTCTTTGGGGAAAAAAGTTGTGAGGCATCACCTTCCCCTACCTCAAACTGCACTAAAAAGCGGTAATAATTAAAACAGTATGATATTAGAACAAAGGCAGATCCACAGATCAATGGAACAGGGTTGAATATCCTTACACATACCCTCAAATAAACGATCATCTAATCTTTGATAAGGGAGCAAAAAATATAAAGTAGAGCAGGAAAGTCTCTTTTACAAGTGGTGCTGGCAAAACTGGACAGCTACAAGCAAAAAAATGGGCTCACACCTCTACATAACACCATTCACAAAAGTCAGATGAAAATGGATTAAAGATCTTAACATCAGACCAGAATCCATAAGGTACATAGAAGAAAACATAGGCAAAACCCTCCACGACATTGAAGCTAAAGGTATCTTCAAAGATGAAACGCCATTAACCAAGCAAGTGGAAGCAGATATAAACAAATGGGACTATCTTAAGCTAAGAAGCTTCTGCACCTCAAAAGAAACAGTGAACAGAATACAAAAATAGTCTACAGAATGGGAAAGGATATTTACCTAATACCCTTCTGATAAGGGATTAATATCAAGGTTATTATACAAGAACAAAGCATTCAATCCCATCAGAAAATGGGATGATGACCAAAAACTTTCTCAAAGAAGAAATTCTAATAGCCAAAAGACACATGAAAAATTGCTCTTCATCACTAATCATCAGGGAGATGCAGATCAAAACAACAAAGAGATATCATCTCACACCACAGAGACTGGCACCCATCCAAAAGAACAAAAGCAATTGGTGTTGGCGCGAAATGGGGAGTAGTGGACTCTCCTTCACTGCTGGTGGGAATGCTGGTCCAGCCCTTTGGAAAACAATATGGATGTTCCTCAAAATATTACAAATTGAGCTCCCATTTGACCCAGCAGTACCACTTCTGGGAATATATCCCGGAGATGCAAAAAAAGTACAGTAGAAATGATATCTGCACTTGTATGTTTATTGCAGCACTGTTTACAATAGCCAGAATCTGGAAAAAAATCCGAGTGTCTGAGAACAGATGACTGATTAAAGAAAGTCTAGTACATCTACACAATGGAATTCTATGCAGCTGTTAGAAAAGATGAAGTCATGAAATAAGCATATAAATGGATCAACATGGAGAGTATCATGCAAAGTGAAATGAGTCGAAAAGAGAGGGACAGACATAGAAAGAATGCACTCATTTGTGGAATATAAAGTAAGATAATGGGAGACTAACACCCAAGGATAGTAGAGAAAAGCACCAGGAGGATTGCTCTATGGCTTGGAAGCCGGCCTCACATGCTGGGGGAAAACGCAGCTCAGAGAGAGAAGGGACCACCAAGTAAAGGATGCCTGGAGGGCTCATTTGGGATGGGAGATACGTGCTGAAAGTGGACTATAGACCGAACATGATGGCCACTTAATACCTGTATTGCAAACCATAACACCCAAAAGGAGAGTGAGAGTAAAAGGGAATGTGCCTACCACAGAGGCACGGAGGGAGCTGGGGGGGGTTGTGTGGGAGGGATACTGGGAACATTGGTGGTGGAGAATGGGCACTGGTGGAGGGATGGGTATTCGATCATTGTATGACTGAAACATAAGCACGAAAGTTTGTAAGTCTGTAACTGTACCTCAGGGTTATTAAAAAAAAACATAAGTTCGTATTTAGAGATCGACAATCAAAAGAGCAAATCACTATGACTAGGAGAAAAAGAGAGATTTAGGTACCCTCTTCCCCTAAACAATACTTCAAAACATTCAATCTGTAAAATATGGAATAGCTACATATAAAATATTCAAAGGAATTAACATTACAAAAACTCAAAACAGTAAGACTTAGATAAGGAGGCTAGGATGAAGTTCAGCAGTACAGTATGGAGGAGCAGCCTTGCACATATGGAGCACTGAGTTCCATTCCCAGCAACCAATGAACAAAGCAAAATAAAAACAAAACCTCCAAGGCAAGACATCTACCTTGCATGCAACCGAGTAGGGTTTGATTCTTGGTATCCAATGGAGCACTGTCAAGAGTAACCCCTAGGCATTGTCAGGTGAGGCCAAAACCAAAACAAAACAAATACTGCTACTAAAAACTTCACTGTATGTACACATTGTAGATGATCATATGTCATAATCACCAGAAAGACCGATCAGAAGGCCAGAGAAACAGGGTTTGTAAACTCAATGGGTGATTCTGTTAATGGCCAAAGTAGCCAGGAACCTTCCCTGTGTAAGTGGGAAGAATTCATAAACGAAACTTGGTCACAGATGTTCCACGCCAAGTTCTGAGGCACTAGATGCTGGTCTGTCAGTCCACACTAAGAGAACAGCTGGTTGACCTTCATCTAACATTCTCATCTTTCACATTTTCTATAATTTTGCAAGTTTATAAGTTATTCTCTTATTCAAGATATTACAGTGAATCATTTTTTAACCACTCACATTTTAGAACTTTATAGAAATAAGAGCTAGCTAGCAGATATAGTGACTTTCAGATTTTTTTAACTTCTTGTTACCTATTCACACTGTGTATGCTTGCTTACTTCTTATATTACCAAATGTGTGCTAAAAATACCTCTGAAAAATCTTGTAGATTTTTGTTGTTTAAACTGTACTTATAAACTGTACTTATGACTCCAATAAGCAATTTTAAACATTTCATGATACAAAGCCAAAATCTAGCACTTAGGATAAGGCATCTGTGTGGCATGCAGCCAAACCTGATTCAATTTCTGGTACTACATATGGTTCTCAAAGCAAAAACTAGAATTGACCCCTGAACAACCACTGAGTATGGCCAACGCTTCCCACTACTACTCCCAAGCTTCATAATACAAATAAAATTTACCCTTTATTGAGTATTAGACTTTCCTCTTCTGCTTCTGAAAGTGCAATGACTTTCACAGGTGTCTGGGGCTCACGTAGAGAATAAATTCTATCAAAGAGAAGAAAAACAGCATGTAAAATTCTCATTTTCCATATTGTCCTTTCTTTTCCAGCTAGTCAATTGAAAATTTTCCTAACCGAGATACTACAGCAACATATCTGCCAAAGACCTTGCTGTTACTAACAAAGTAGCTTCATCTCATTTATTTTCTGACAATAACAGAGAAAGGTTTTCTTGGGACCAGAGAAATATTCTCTATTCTATTCAAACTTCTGTCTTTTGTTTTGTTTCAGTTTTTGGGCCACACCAGGTGATGCTCAGGGCTTACTCCTGGCTCTGCATTCAGTGATACCATACATGGGGCCAGGGAATGAACCCAAGTCAGCCACGTGCAAAGTAAGCACTTAACCAGTTTTATAATCTCTCCAGTCCCCCATAAGTTTCTTTTGGGGAGGTGGTTCACACCCAGAAGTGCTCAGGCAATACGCCTGGTGGTGCTCAGGGGACCATATGGGGTGCTGGGGATGAACTTGGCCCTGTGCAAGGCAAGTGCCCTACCTGCTGTACTATCTCTCCAGCCCTATAGCCACTCATTCAATATCCTTTATTGGCCATTGCACCTGTCTTTTATCTTAAGTAATTAACCATACTCATCTTACTAAGTTATCTCACCACTACCTCTAATTCTGCCAGCTTCCCTTCCATCCATTACACATATCTGTGTCAGCTTATTAGAAACATATCTCATCAAAGAAGAACCAGATCTTACTCTTTATTATATACCAACCAGCTGGACAGTAAAGCAAACATTAATCTATAATTCACATGTTTTTCTTAATGTAAAGACACAATCCCATTTCACAGCTATTTTTTTTAATGTAAGAGTACTGCTATTTATTCAGCCACTAATTAAGATGACTGAAGCTGGCATGAACTCCACTCATATTTATTTTCATAAGGGAATTATAAAACTGAAAAGCAATTTCTTTTTGTTAAAATATTTAATCGTATTGATAATGGAACAAATTCAACTAAAAAATTCTTAGTGGGGTGCCAGCTCAGTAGTAGAGGACATGCTTTACATGTGTGAGACCCTGGATTCTATGCCAGGCAAAAAGAAAAAAGAAAAAAGAAAAAATAACGGGTCATAGTTTAAAAGTTAAGGTGCTTGCCTTGCAAGCCTTACTCTGGCTTGATTCCCACATAGTCCCCTGAGCTTTGCCAGGAGTGACCTCTGAGCAGAGCCAGGAGTAGCCCCCAGAACTAGAAGATGTGGTTCAACAAAACTCCCCCAAAGAAAACTGGTATAATATATCTAATTCTGGGGCTTAAGCAATAGTACATGGGCAGAGCGCTTGCCTTGCACGCACATACCCAAGTTCAATCCTAGGCACCCATATGGTCCCCCAAGACTGTCAGGAGTGATCCCTGATCACAGTACCTGGAGTAAGCACTGGGCACTGCTGGGTGTGGCCAAAGAACAAAAATCAAAACAATCCCCTTTGACTCTTAGAGGACAGAGAAGATGTCTGTTAGGTGGCAAACAGAATCTTTCTACTCACAAAAGTACAAAGAAAAAAAAAACAATTAACTTTTCTTAATAGTTTAGGAAAGTAAGACACTTTGATGCTTCCAGTGTTAGAAAAAAAAAAAAAAGAACATAGGCATGAAACCCTATCATTAACAGTACTGTAAATCATGGAAACTTTTAAAAATTTTAAGAAAGGGACCCTCTGCTCCTAAAGACTATGATCCAAGAAGTCTTCTAACCCATTTTGGCACCCAGAACAAGCCAGAAATGCATCTAGACTGTGAACTGAGCTAAAATATCAGAAATCCAAAACCGCGCGGCTGCCGTCGCAGCTGCGCAAGCTCATAGTCTTTATTCTCAGCAATGAAAAGAAATCATTAAATGATGCCTTTTCAGCAGGCCTGATTGTTGGGGGAAAATTCCAAACAATAATAGTGAGTTCCCTATTGAAATACTCAATGTATTCAAAGTATAGAGAAAATAAAGTGAAGACCATTAGCCACTTAATTGGGGGCTGAGTGGGAGGGGGGTATTTTGGGGTTCTTGGTGGTAGAACATGTGCACTGATGAAGGGATGGGGGTTCAATCATTATATGACTGAGACTTAAACCTGAAAGCTTTGGATTTTTTTCACGGTGATTTAATAAAATAAAAACTTAAAAAAATAAAATAAAAATTAGAAGAAAATAAATAAATCTTACCTTATTACATTATCTGACATTAATAACACTATGTGGGGATCCAACATTTCACTTGGATACCAGGCAGCATGCTTTAGCGTCAGAGAGGTGGAACTGGTAAAAAATCTCTCAGCAATCGGAATAGTACTAAAATAAAAACAACATTATCTAAAACATTTTGTTGAAGTTTAATATACACCTAAGGAAAATGCCATCATAACACTCTTTGCTCACTTTTCCTCCTTTTTGGTTTTTGGTTTTCCTTCAGTGTGAAAACTTCTTGTGACCAAGAAGATAGTTATTCTAAGGATGAATTCACCTCTTTCCCCTGCTGATAATGCCAATCAAGTTCTTTCTCTAAACCCATCATCATGTCTGTCAACTGATTAGACCTCAAGCAGCAATGGAACCAAACCTTCATAGTTACATGACTCAGAGTCAAGTTGGTCACTTGTTATTTGCCAGTGTCAATCCCAGATAGCATCAATAATCTATTGCCTTTCAACTCAACTCTGTGTTCATCATTCCTCTGCCTCTTTACCTGGTTAAACTTTTTTTCCCTTTACGTTCAGGGATCAATCCTGGCAAGACTCAGGAAACCATATATGGTGCCAGGGACCAAACCCAGGTTGGCTACATGAAAGGCAAGCACCTTACCTATTGTATTATCTCTCCAGTTTCCCAATTTCTTTCTTGTTTTTTGTTTGGGGGCTACACAAAACAATGCTAAGGGGTTACTCCTCACTCTGTACTCAGGAATTACACCTGACGGTGCTCAGGGGACCACATGGAAAACGGGAGATGGAACCTGGATTTGGCCGCAAGCAAGGCAAGGCGCTTCTCACTATACTATCCCTTCAGTCCTCCCTGCAATTTCTTTTAAGTTTTGCTAACATTCAAAGCATCTATCCATCTAACATCCAACAGTCAAAATTTTTAAAAAATTAAGATACTCAAAATTTGTGTATCTATAGTGCATTACACAAATAATTTTAAATACAATATTATATTTCTTTTTGTAACCCTGTGAGAAACTATAATAGCAGACACTACCATTACCATTCCCATTATAAAAATGAGTACAGGGGCTAGAGTGATACTACAACAGGTAGGGCATTTGCCTAGCATGCAGCGGACCTGGGATCAATCCTCGGCATTCCATATTGTCCCCTCGAGCACCACCAGGAGCAATTCCTGATTGCGGAGCCAAGAATAACCCCTGAGCATCGGCAGGTGTGACCCAAAAAGCCAAAAAAAAAAAAAAAATAAAAAGAGTACATTTAGAAAGGATGTGTTTAAAACAGACTGGGCTTAGAAGGCTGGAGAAAGAATATAGCTGGAGATAGAATACGGCATGCAGCTGACCAGAATGCAATACCCAACACCATACATAGTCCGTCAGTCACACCAAGAGTGATCCCTGGGTGCTAAGCACCAGCAGCCATGACCCCATGTACCCCCACAAGAAGGAAAATTAAAAAGTAAACTTAAATTTATGAGCAAACTTTTGGAAATGTGGCTTAAGTGGCAGAGTGCGTTAACTTGTGCACATTAAATCTTGAGCAATACATGGCCCATAAGCACCAAAAGGTATAGCCCTGACAACAAATTAAAAACATAAAAAAATAAAAATGAAAAAACATTAAAGCTCAGGCTGTCTCATCCAGGGCAACACTAATGGGTGCAGCAGGTGAGTCCCAACACCCACTCCAAAAGAGCCCCAGCAGCCAAAAACCTTCAGAACCATATCACCGCCAAGCTCACTGTTCATCTCCACAGGCTCAGACAAGCCTCATCCATGAGTGAATCTGCCAAAAACCTGGGGTATGTGGGACTTGTGACCAAATCTCAGGCTTGCACAGAGATCTCCCCCCCATCTCCCTGTGCTTCTGGTAGCCTGATAGTTGTGCCTACAGACTGCATCTGGATCCATTTAAGCTCATTAATGGCCATGATCCAGACATTCAGAAATAAACCTCGGAAGACTGCCTTGGAAATTGGTCTGCAACTCAACCTAAAATGTGTGACCTTGATTTTATCTATCTATCAATCTGTCGAACCCCATATTCTCTCTTAAAGGTTCTTCCTCTCCCTCACCCACCTCATTCCTCACCCCCCCTCACTATCTCCCTCTCTCCCTCGATATCTCTATTTTCTCTATTTCTATATTCTTTATTACTATTATTATCAATGGTTTTTGGGGCACATGTAGAGATGCTCAGGAGTTACTCCAGATTCTGCACTCAAGAATTACTCCTGGCAGTGATCAGGGGAGCTATGGGATGCCAAAATTCGAACCAGGGTCCATGTGTGCAAGGTCAAGGGCTCTACCCACTATACAATCTCTCCACCCTTTCCAATTTCTTTAAATAAAGATCTTTTATATGAAAAATAGTAACAATAACAATGATTTTTTAAAAGAGCTGTTCTTTAAAAGTCTTATTTTTGTGGCTAGAAAAATAGTACACTGGGCAGGGCATTTGCCTTGCATGTGGCTGACCCTGGTTTGATCCCTACCAACCCATATGATTCCCAAGAACTGCTAGGAGTGATCCCTGAATACAGAGCTAAGAGTAACCATTGAGGATTTTGAGGTTTGGGACAAACTCTCCCCGCACAATCTTATTTTTCCTTACTTGAAAACAATAACCTGACCTCCATGAATACAGCAAAAAAATAAAATACAAGCAGCCAATTTACTGAAGTACTTCTGAATAAGAATATTTCTGAAGTACTTTTATTATTCTAATAGAAACATACCTTAAGAACCACCATGTAATGTTGGACAATTTTGTGTATGCTACAAATATACAGATAAATACTAAATAGAAATACAACTTACCTACAATTCACTGTTGATTTTCCCCCTTCAAATTCAGAATTCTTCCCCCATCTTTTAGGTAATTCTAATATCATAAGTCCTTTCATTCCCAAAAGTGCTATGTGGTGTTGTGTTGGACTTAAGAGGACTTGATAGATTTCAAACAGAGGTGGATTTATGCAAAGCAATCTCTGAAAATTAAAGTAAGATGGTTAAAAGATTCACTTCAAGGTAAATAATATTTGACAGTTACTTTTCTTGAAAACAACATTTTTAGTTTTTTTAAATAACTGCTATAATGAAGCATCCTGGATAAGTACTAAAACCTGTAATGAAATAGTTTTTAACCATTTAGAATGGAATGTTAGGGACTTGAATGATAGTATAGTAGGCAGGTCATTTGCCTTGCACATAAACGGCTTGGGTCCAAACGTGGCGCCCCAAATAGACTCCTAGCCCACCAGCAGTAAGCCTGAGCACTACCAGGTGTGGCTACAAAAAAGTATTAAGCTAGGGAGCTACTACAGCCAAACCCAGTGGAGGTAACATCACCCCCACAAGGATCAAAACCCAGTTTGGGGTTTGGATCCCGAACTGCTGATCTACTTCAATTCAAAACCTCTCCCATGTGAGAGGCTGAGTTAGATCCTTGGCATGGCTTGTCACCCCAGCACAACAGCTGCCAGGCCTGCACCAAATCACCTGATGGAAGTGACCTCCCCGCCTGCAGTCCTGCTGAATGTAGCCCCTCTAAAAAAGAAAAAAAAGAAAAAAAGAAAGAAAAAAAGAAAAATTACCTATCTCATCTACAAATACCAGTATATATTTGTCATAAACAAGAATTAAAACAATGTCACATACACTTCATGTACTGCAACCTTGAAGAGAATCAGCTGATTACAAACACTTCCAGAAAGAGAAGTCTGATCGCAAGCAAGTGGAAATTATTTTCTGATTAGACCAGACCCACTTTCACACGCTGCTGGATCATCAAAAACAAGAACTCCTTAACACTGTGGGTATGATCTAACTCCCTGAAAGTTCAAAGAAAGAATAAACACATCAGGTAGGAAACTTCGTGCTTTATAATGTAGACACCTGAGACCACTCTGGGTTCACAAAAATCCAGAGAGCAAGTTAAGATCACATGTCATCTCGGGTATACGCCGTTTTCAGCACTTGAAAACAGCAACCGTGTCCTCCTCAATCCCTCTCAGGCTTAACTTTTCGATGGAGCTCTGGCGTATTTTGCAGATTATCCCACGGCCCTTCCCTTCCTTCCAGGCAAGAGAACCGAAGCGCCCTGACAGCGTGGGATACTGTGACAGTGCCTGACAGTACCGGAGTAAACAAACATTTGTTTTAGGAATGAAATTCGAAGAAAGGCTTCCAATCGCACTAGGGCATGCTAAAGCGGCACGAAAAGAAAGAAAAACTTTTCCGCTAGAGCAGACCTGCCAGAAGACGAAACACAGGAAAAGAAACAAAAACACAACATCCACCAAAATAGTTGCGATCTGATCACTTCCGTGATCAGCATAGCGGTACCTGGTACTGGGAGAGAGAAGGTTCCTCACAGCCGCCACTGACATTCCGCAGGCGAACAACTAAGAAGGAGCTGCCTTCTCCGTCCCACAAGAAAAGCTCACCGCCAAGGCCTAACACCAGATTTTTCGTCATTATTTGGGGCGGCAGTGGGGACGACGAAAGCAATGATGAAGAAACAGATTTCTCGGCCTCGGCTGGGCTCTGATTTTTCAGTCCCTCCCGAAGCCGCGAAAACACGGCGTGGTTAGGAAGCCAGGTCTGCCACAGCTCACTATCGCCCGCAGGACTCTCAGCAGCCGCCATCTTTGCTCAACTGTTCTCCTCAGTCCAGTTGCTCAGCCCGCCGCTGAGCGCAGCCAATCCACGACCGGTCGCTCACGTCTCCAACCAATCGACGAGCATGCAAACCGGAAGCACGCGGTTAGAGCGAGGGGCGGAGGGAAGGAGAGGCCAACCTGTAAGGCAGGGTCGTGGCCAGAGAAGAGTTAAACATTCGGCCAGACGAAGCCAGAGGCGAGGGCAACAAACCAGTTTAGAGAAAGCTTTGGTCTGTGAAAGTCTATTATTACCCGAAAGAAAGGCGTTGGTAAAACTAGACGAACAAAACATACCCCTAAGACCTTCTCGGGCTGAGATAGCTCAATCGGTAGGTCCGGAGGGCACAGCATGGTCCCCACGGTTGGCAAAACAACAGTTTACTTCCCTTAATGTAGGTTCTGTTTTCCTTACAAATGTCTCTATTTTAGTCGCCCCTCCTTGGCTTCCCATATCTGTCCCCGGGTGGAGCCGAACCTTAAGACACATCTCTTAATTCACGGTTCCTAGCAATAGAGGCTCTCGGCTCCTGGAAACTACAACTCCCAGGGTTCTGTGCGCTCCCGGAGGCGGGACTTCCTGGCGACGACTCCCGCGAAGAGTGATGGCAGGCTCTTCAGGCTCTCAGCACAGCTCTCTGTACAAAGTGGTGAACTCGCAGCCTTGGAAAGAGAGTTTCCGGCGGGTGAGCGCAGAATTTGGGACACGGTGCCTTGTAGTCGTCAGTCTCCAAATCCATTCTGGGAACCTCGTGAGGCAGGTGTAGGCATCTCCAAGACATGGAGCCGTCCAGTCTCCTCCGGGGCCGCTGGCCGTGAGATAAGATTAGCTGCTCGGGCGACCTAGCTCCAGGAACCCTTAATTTTGGGTTCGTTTATTTTTTTTTTTAAATGTGAACTCTGATGATGACTACCCTTGTGCTTCTGTATGTTAACAAATGCGCCTGTTAGAGGGCACTTTGATGCGAGATAGCAATTACTTGTTTGGGACTGGAGGTTAGAGGAATGTAACTGAGGTCCAGAGAAGCCTCGATTATTGTGTGTTGTCCCCGACCTCACTTGTGACCCGTACTGAACTCAGCATGGTTCCTGTAAGCCTTAGGAATATCACCCAACTCTCCGGGAATCCCAGAAATAGTGGGTATATCCCAAGAAGGTAATATGACATAGTTAAAAATAAAAAAAGATGGGGGCAAAGCGATAGTACAGCAGGCAGGGCGTTTGTCTTGTAGGCGACCAACCCGGGTTCGATCTCTGGCATTCCATAGGGTCCCCCGAGCACCACCAAGAGCTGTTCTGTGCGTTGTAGAATTTTAGCAGCACCCTTACTCTACCTACTGGATTCTGTAAACTAGACTTAATACCCAGAATTGTCTCAGGCATTGCCAAATATTCCCTAATGAAGAAAATTGCCCCGGGGGGGGCGGTGAGGGGAGAACCATTGTTGTACAGGAAGAAGACTACCGGCAACTACAGAATAACAAGTATTTAGAGGCAACCTAAATGTCCTCTTTTTTGCACAGGTGACACTAAGCCGGTTTCACCCAGCCATTAAGGAAGTTGACAGTTAAGAGAGAATATAAAATAGGGTCATCTGGAAATATATGAATAAAGCATAAGTGCCCCTATCTATCTGTGGATAAAGACTTGAGGGAAATATACAGACATAACTAGTTATGGATAGTGTTGAAATTTTTTGTTTTTATAAATTTCCTTTAGTATTTTAATAGCCTAAGAATATTTTAATGAAACTACCTTTTAAAAAACTAAGAGTATGTAACAACTAATGTTTATATTATTTTTAATTAAATTACCTTTATAAAAGAAACACATTTTAGAGGGATAGACATAGAAAGATTGCACTCATTTATGGAATATAAAGTAACAGAATGGGAGACTAACACCCAAAAACAGTAGAGATAAGTACCAGGAGGATTACTCCATAGCTTAGAAGCCGGCCTTGTGTGCTGGGGGAAAAGGCAGCTCAGATAGAGAAGGGACCACCAAGTAAAGGGTACTAGGAAGGCCCGTTCGGGATGGGAGATTCGGGCTGCAAGTAGACTATAGACTGAACATGATGGCCACTTAATACCTCTACTGCAAACCACAACACCCAAAAGGAGAAAGAGAGCAAAAGGGAATGCTCTGCCCCAGAGGCAGGATGTGGTGGGAGGAGGATGGGTTGGGGGTGGTGGGAGGGATGCTGGGACCATTGGTGGTGGAAAATGGGCACTGGTGAAGGGATGGGCACTCGATCGTTGTGTGACTGAAACGCAAACACGAAAGTTTGTAAGTCTATAACTACCTCACAGTGATTCACTAATAATAAATTTTTTTTTAAAAAGACCCATTTTTATTCTTTTTCCAAGGGATGCTTGGAGAGAATGAGAAACAGCCGGGACAGGCTCCTGAGCCGTTACCGCAGGGCTGGAGGCAATATGGGAGAGAGAAAGCAGAAGGCTCTTCTTGTGCAGGAAGTGATGGAAGAAGAGTGGAAGGCTTTGCAGTCAGTGGACAGTGCTCCGGCAGCGGTGGCTCAGGTCAGATTTGGAAATGTATTTATAAGGATGGTTGTATAACACCATGAATGTTTTATATTTTCTCTAAATCTCTAAGCCCTAGCTTCTTAAAACGGTATGGGATCACATAACTAAATCTGAATGAGGCAGTTGTGAAAATATTGGCAATAGTAAAACATTTCTGAATGTGCAAAAATCAAAAATTAATTCAAAATCAACCACATCCTGAATCCCTGGTGTTTCTGGCAGCACTTGCTCATGCTGCACTCCTCATAGAAAAAGGGGTCATGGAAAGTGGAAAAAGGGGGATTCCTTTTTTTTTTTGAGGGGGGAAGCATACCTAGCAGTGCTTGGGGGACCATTTGCAGTACCAGGGATTGAACCCAAATCTGCCACAAGCAAGGCAAGTGCCCTATCTCTGTACTGTATCTTTCTAGCCAGGAAAAATTTTTAAGAAGCTCTGCTCTAACTCCATCCACTTCCAGCCACAATTTTATCTACCTTTAACCCTGGTTCTCCCACTTATTATGTTAGATTCTCTTCTAGGTTAATGACTTTTACATACCAAACTATTGACTTAATGTATCATTGTATTATAATCACATATGAAACTAAAAATAAAAATACTTCATTCCTCTGGATCAGCCCATGAAAATTTTTATCTATTAGATGTGGTTAGGGATCTTTAATTTTATAAAGGAATTTTTGATTCTAAACTCAGTACTGGGAACTAGGTGTGGATGGAAAAAACATTTGTTGTATTCCATGAGGAGTGCTGGATTGGAAGTTAGAGTTCTGATCCTAATTTCGCTATTGACTCTTGATTCTTTGCTGTCACTTAGAGGTTTTTTGTTTTCTTTTTTTATGAAAATGGAAAAAAAGGAGAATTGTCAATTTCTTACATAGTAAGGAAAACACATGGGAATTGCTTTGAAAAATATCAAGATGCTCTAAAATGTTGCAGTAACTTTTGTGTGCTTATAATATATATGTTCATACATATATCATATATTCACAATCAGTGTTCATAGTAAGCCTGAGAGGATAAATTTTATTCCTACTTTACAGAGGCCCAAACTAAAGGTTTTGTTTATTTGGGGATGGGGAAGGCAGGAGAGGGAGTCATATCCGCTGATGCTCAAGATTGCTCCTAACTCTGCACTCAGGAATTACTTTGGCAGTGCTTGGGAGACTATATGGGATCAAACCCAGGACAGCTGTATGCAAGGCAAGTGCCCTAGTGCTGTACTATCTCTACAGCCCATCCCTAAATAGCTAGAGTTTATGGAAGTTTGAAACTTCCAACTTCTGATACATAGCTTTATCAGAACTACATACCAAGTTGTTACTTTTCCTCCCCAAACTTGGTGCCATTATATTGTAACTGGGACTTTAATCATTTGCTTACTTAGTATAACTATATGAATAACTTTATCAATAAAACTGAGAGGACTAAACTGATTACCTCCTGTAAATCTGGTTCTTCAAACCAGCCTCCAAGTGTGGATAATTAGCAGCTTATTGACTGATAATAAGTTTAAAAGTCTAATGGCCATACTTTCTCTTGCAGTTGGAGGAGCTAATGGATCTGACTGTGCTGGAAGAAATCCAACAAGAGTTGTTTGACCAAGGTATGCTGGGAGCAGTCCTTCTAGCCTATATTATAGCGTAATATTGACCCATTTTTTTTTCTAGTTTTTTTTTTTAATTTATTTATTTTTAATTAGAGAATCACCGTGAGGGTACAGTTACAGATTTATACACTTTTGTGCTTATACCTCCCTCATACAAAGTTCGGGAACCCATCCCTTCACCAGTGCCCATTCTCCACCACCCGTAAACCCAGCGTCCCTCCCACCCTCCCCAATCCCATCTCCCCCCCACCCCACCCTGCCACTGTGGCAAGGCATTCCCTTCTGTTCTCTCTCTCTAATTAGCTGTTGTGGTTTGCAATAAAGATGTTGAGTGGCCGCTGTGCTCAGTCTCTAGCCCTCATTCAGCCCGCAACTCCCTTCCCCCACATGGCCTTCAACTACAATGTAGTTGGTGATCGCTTCTCTGAGTTGACCTTTCCCCGGAACGTGAGGCCAGCCTCGAAGCCATGGAATCAACCTCCTGGTACTTATTTCTACAGTTCTTGGGTGTTAGTCTCCCACTCTGTTATTCTATATACCATAGATGAGTGCAATCTTTCTATGTCTGTCTCTCTCTTTCTGACTCATTTCACTCAGCATGAAACTTTTCATGCCCATCCACTTAATTACAAAATTCTTGACCTCCTTTTTTCTAACAGCTGCATAGTATTCCATTGTATAGATGTACCAAAGTTTCCTCAACCAGTCATCCGTTCTGGGGCATTCGGGTTTTTTCCAGATTCTGGCTATTGTAAACAGTGCTGCGATGAACATACATGTGCAGATGTTGTTTCGGTTGTACTTTTTTGCCTCTCTGGGATATATTCCCAGCAGTGGTATTGCTGGGTCAAATGGGAGCTCAACCTCTAATTTTTTGAGAGTCGTCCATATTGTTTTCCAGAAGGGCTGAACCAGTCGGCATTCCCACCAGCAGTGAAGAAGGGTCCCTTTCTCCCCACATCCTCTCCAACAGCGGTTGCTTTTGTTCTTTTGGATGTGTGCTAGTCTCTGTGGTGTGAGGTGGTATCTCATGGTTGTTTTGATCTGCATCTCTCTGATGATTAGTGATGCAGAGCACTTTTTCATGTGCCTTTTGGCCATTCGTATTTCTTCCTTGGTAAAGTTTCTGTTCATTTCTTCGCCCCATTTTTTGATGGGGTTGGATGTTTTCTTCTTGTAGAGTTCAACCAGTGCTTTATATACCATTGATATCAACCCCTTATCTGATGGGTATTGTGTAAATATCCTTTCCCATTCTGTGGATAGTCTTTGGATTCTGGTCACTGTATCTCTTGCGGTGCAGAAGCTTTTTAGTTTAATGTAGTCCCATTTGTTGATCTCTGTTTTTACTAGATTGCTTAGTTCCGTGTCACCTTTGAAGATACCTTTATCTTCAATATCGTGGAGGGTTTCGCCGACCTTGTCTTCAATGTACCTTATGGTTTGTGGTCTAATGTTGAGGTCTTTAATCCATTTTGATCTGACTTTTGTGCATGGTGTCAGGTCAAGGTCTAAACCCATTTTTTTGCATGTGGTTGTCCAGTTGTGCCAGCACCATTTGTTAAAGAGGCTTTCCTTGCTCCACTTCACATCTCTTGCTCCCTTATCAAAGATTAGATGATCATACATTTGGGGTTGTGTGTAGGGATATTCCACCCTGTTCCATTGGTCTACGGCTCTGCCTTTGTTCCAGTACCATGCTGTTTTAATTGTTACTGCTTTGTAGTAAAGTGAGAGGTTGGGGAGGGTGATGCCTCCCATCATCTTTTTCCCAAGAATTGTTTTAGCTATCCTTGGGCGTTTGTTATTCCATATGAATTTTAGGATTGCTTGATCCATTTCTTTGAAGAGTGTCATGGGTATATTTATAGGGATCGCATTGAATCTGTATAATGCTTTAGGGAGTATTGCCATTTTGACAACATTGATTCTCCCTATCCACGAGCAGGGTATATGTTTCCATTTCCTCATGTCCTCTTTGATTTCATGGAGTAGCGTTTTGTAGTTTTCTTTGTAAAGGTCTTTTACTTCCTTGGTTAAGCTGATTCCGAGGTACTTGATTTTCTGGGGCACGATTGTGAATGGGATTGCTTTTTTCATGTCCCTTTCCTCTGCCTCATTGTTTGCATATATGAAGGCCATGGATTTTTGGGTATTGATTTTGTAGCCTGCAACTTTACTGTATAAGTCTATTGTTTCTAGGAGTTTCTTAGTAGAGGTTTTAGGCTTCTCTAGATATAGTATCATGTCGTCTGCAAATAGTGAGAGTTTGATTTCTTCCTTTCCTATCTGGATGCCCTTAATCTCTTTTTCTTGTCTAATAGCTATCGCAAGTACTTCCAGTACTATATTGAAGAGGAGTGGTGAGCGTGGGCATCCTTGTCTTGTGCCTGATCTCAGAGGAAAGGCCCTTAGTTTTTCCCCGTTGAGGATAATGCTTGCCGTAGGCTTGTGATAGATGGCTTCGACTATCTTGAGGAAAGTTCCTCCAAACCCCATTTTGGCGAGGGTTTTCATCATGAAAGGATGTTGGATCTTGTCAAATGCTTTCTCTGCATCTATTGATATGATCATATGGTTTTTATCTTTACTTTTGTTGATATGCTGGATTATGTTGATTGATTTCCGAATGTTAAACCATCCTTGCATCCCTGGGATGAATCCCACTTGGTCGTGATGTATGATCTTTTTGATGAGTTGTTGGATCCTATTTGCTAGTATTTTGTTGAGGATCTTCGCATCGGTGTTCATCAGGGAAATTGGTCTGTAATTTTCTTTCTTAGTGGTGTCTTTGTTTGCTTTTGGTATTAGGGAGATATGTGCTTCATAGAAACTGTTTGGGAGAGTTCCTGTTTTTTCAATTTCCTGGAAAAGTTTGAGGAAAACAGGCAATAGGTCTTCTTTAAATGTTTGGAAGAATTCGCCAGTGAAACCATCTGGGCCTGGGCTTTTGTTTTTGGGGAGGTTTTTGATTACAGTTTCAATTTCCTTAACATTGATGGGTCTATTCAGGTATTCCAGGTCTTCTTTCTTCAGTCTTGGGAGATTGTAGGAATCAAGGAATCCATCCATTTCTTTTAGGTTCTCCTTTTTTGTGGCGTAAAGACCTTCAAAGTAGTCTCTAATGATCTTTTGAATCTCACTGGTTTCTGTTATGATGTCCCCCTTTTCATTTCTGATTCGATTTATTAGAGTTTTCTCTCTTTCTTTCTTTGTGAGTCTTGCTAGCGGTTTATCAATCTTATTTATTTTCTCAAAGAACCAACTCTTTGTTTCATTGATCTTCCGGATTGTTTTTTTGGTTTCGATGTCATTAATTTCTGCTCTAATTTTTATTATTTCTTTCCTTCGGTCTGGTTTGGGGTCCTTTTTCTGGTCCTTTTCTAGGGTCTTGAGTCGTGAAGTCAAGCTATCTATGTGGGTCCTTTCTTCCTTCCTGAGGAATGCTTGGAGAGCTATAAATTTTCCCCTTAACACGGCTTTAGCTGCGTCCCATAGGTTTTGGTAGCTCGTGTCTTCATTCTCATTTGTTTCTAAGTATCTTTTGATTTCTTCCTTGATTTCCTTCTTGACCCACTCATTGTTCAACATTGAATTGTTTAATTTCCAGGTGTTTGATTTGATTTTCCGTATTTGTGAGTGGTTAGCTTCTATCTTCAGCGCATCGTGGTCTGAAAAGATGGTTGATACAATTTCTATTTTTCCGATTCTATTGAGGTATGTTCTGGGGCCCAGTACATGGTCTATTTTAGAAAATGTTCCGTGTGCACTGGAAAAGAATGTGTATTCTTTCTTTTTGGGGTGTAAGGCCCTGTATAGGTCTATTAGGCCTCTCTCTTCAATTTCTTCTTTCAGAGTCAGTGTTTCCTTGTTGAGTTTTGTTCTTGTGGATCTATCTAGAGGCGATAAGGCCGTATTGAAGTCTCCGACTACAATTGTGCTGTTAGTGATGTCCTCTTTGAAGTCTGTTAGGAGTCGTTTTAAATATTTAGCCGGTCGTTCGTTAGGAGCATATACGTTTAAGAGTGTGATTTCTTCCTGTTGTACATATCCCTTGATAAACAGAAAATGACCTTCGCTGTCCCTTTTGATCTTTTTCATCCTGAAATCTATGTTGTCGGATACCAGGATGGCCACTCCAGCTTTTTTAAGGGGGTTGTTTGCTTGGAGGATTGTTTTCCATCCTTTGACTTTGAGTCTATGTTTACTCTGTTTGTTCAGGTGTGTTTCTTGCAGGCAACAGAATGTTGGGTTTAATTTCCGGATCCATTTAGCCACTCTGTGTATTGACCCATTTTTTAAAAGCAAAATTAGTGCTTAGCTTCCCTTTTCTCTACCTCCAACTTAGGTTGAATGACTGAAGACTGCTGTTGTTGCTTTTGTTGTGAGTCACATCAGGCAGTGCCCAGGGGCCATTCCTGGTGCTGCGTAGGAGACCATCTAGAGTACAATGGATTAAAACCAGGGTTCGCTGGATTTAAGACATGTACCTTACCAGCTGTACTGTCTGGCCCCAGAAGAGTTTGTTTTTACTCTAGTTTTTGGCTGCCTGAGTATACCAGACTTTCTCAAACTTCACTCTCAAACTTCTCTCAGTGTTACATTTTTCTCCTTATGAATATTCTGAAGATTCTAATAGAGGGGCTGGAAGGGATAGTTCAATCAGCTGCATTCATGCTTTGCATATGGGAGACGAGTTTAATCCCCAGCTCCACAGGGTGTTCTGAGCACCAACAGGAGCATCTCCCCAGCCCCTCCAGGCACAGAGGAGTGGCTCCCAGACACCAACAAGTGTGGCCAGAAAAACAAAAATGAGTGCATAGTAATATAAAGAAGAGATAGTCATATTTTACACAGATAGTCAGGGAGAGTTGGGAAACAGCTCATATTGTGAATATAGTTCCCATGTCTACTCTACTATTTTCCTATCTACTAGTAGGTTAATAATAGTAGCCCTGGAGGTGGCTTATTAGCTAAAAGTGCCAATCTGGCACCTGTAAGTTCCATCTATGATGCCATTCACATATATATTTAACTAAAAAATTTAAAGTGGTAATGATTCTTTTGATCTTGCTGTATTCAGTCAAAAGGAATGCTCTAGCAGCAGCTGGCAAGCTTTTTCTTTGATGGGTCAAATCATTTTTCTTTCCTTTGGGGGAATTATGCCCCACCAATGTTGGAATCACTTGGGCTACATCCAGTGGTGCTCAGAGGTCTAGGCAGTGCTGGTGATCAAACTTGGGGCTCTGTGCATATAGCGTAGTGCTTCAGCCTTTTGAGCAATTCCCCACTCCCACCCCCATGCTTCTAATCTTTCAATATTAGTTGGCTGGGCCCTACCAGGCAGTACTCAGTGGCTACTCCTAGCTGTGCTCTGTGGACAATTCCTGCCTGGGATTAGAGGAACATATATGGAATTCTAAGTGAGTCTCCAGTCCCTGTCTCTTTAGTCTACAACTCCTGATACCAATAATTATTTTAAACTGTGGCCCAAATTGTCTTAGTTACAGCTCTTCAACTCTGCCATTATACTGTAAAATAGCTATACACAGTACAAAGCAAATGAACATGGCTGTGTATCAGTATTAATTTATTTACAAAAACTAAAAGTGAGCTGGCATGGCGTATGGACTGTGTGATTAGCTGATTCCTGCTCAAAAATGTAGATTGTGAGCAAACTAAGAGCAGAAACCCATTTTTGTTTTTGTTTTTGTACCACTGGCCTACTGGGCTGGAGCGATAGCACAGTGGTAGGGCATTCGCCTTTCATGCGGCCGACCTGTGTTCGATTCCTCTGCCCCTCTTGGAGAGCCTGGCAAGCTACTGAGAGTATTGTGCCTGCACGGCAGAGCCTGACAAGCTACCTGTGGCGTATTGGATATGCCAAACACAGTAACAATAAGTTTCACAATGAGAGACGTTACTGGTGCCCGCTTGAACAAATCGATGAGCAACGGGATGACAGTGACAGTGACAGTGACCACTGGCCTACTACACATTAGATATTGTAGCATTATTTGCTGAGTGAACATACCATTTCTGGACAACACAGACAATGTATGGACAGTGAGAACAGAGCACTTTAAATAAGCAGCATTATCCCACTATTAGAAATAAGAACCCCGTGTCACCTCTCCTGTTGTCCCTGGGACCCTGACACTCTATATCTTTATTTCCATTGCCTCCAGATGTGAAAGCTGTCTCCTTGTGCCTATGTCTTGCCACTCCACCTCTTGTGCTCACAAGGAGGAAATATGGGAATCTAAGATATATCTAGCCTTTCGTGGGGGCATGAGGTGGCCTACACCTAGTAGGGCTAGTGGCTCTGTGCTGCTCAGAGTACATTATGCAGTGTCACAGATCACATGTCATCTTACTTATACAATCTCCAACCCCAGATGAAGCTAACCCTATAGAACTTTAAATATTCAATGGATTTTTTGTTTCTTTTTTTTTCTTTCTTATAAACAACAGAATTTATTTCTCAGTATTCTGAAGGCTGAGAAGTCTGTGGGTCCAGCAGATGTGGTAAAATGGCTAGTGGGGAGTTCACTTCCTGCTTCATGGGTGCTGCCTTCTCAGGATCTTTGTAGAGAGGGAGGGCTAGGGATCTGTCTGGAGCTTCTTATGTAGGGTGCGAATCCACCAGATTCATTTAAGTCTCCCTCAGATGAATCCACCAGACTCATCTAAGTCTCCCTCAGAGGTCCCATTTCTTAACAACACTTCCACCATTGCTTCTTAGGGTGTCAACATGTGAATTTTACGTATTCTTCACTGACACTATAGGTTTCCCTGCTAAGAAAGGAATGGAGTGGTAATTTAGACATAGGAAACACCAGCCTGTGCTTTTGTTTTCTTTTTTGCTTTTTGGGTTATACCTGGCAATGTACAGGGGTTATTTCTGGCTCTCCACTCAGGAATTACTCCTGGCGGTGCTCAGGGGACCATATGGGATGCTGGGAATCAAACCTGGGTCGGCCACGTGCAAGGCAAACGCCCTACCCGCTGTGCTATTGCTCCAGCCCCAAGCCTGTGCTTTCAAGGGATTCGCAACTTCTGGTTCAAACACTGCCCAGAAAAGACAGTCAAGAAACTTCAGCTGGTACTTTCAAGGAGGGTAAAAGGTTACCTCGTTCCTAATTTTATCAATAATTTTCTACAGTCTTCTTAATAAAAAAATTCAGTTCACAGCTATATAAGGCCAGAAATGGGTCTTGTCATCCACTGGGGAATGTCTTAAGGCCACTAGCTACTCTAAGCTTCTCTTATATTTTCCACTGTGCTTGAGAGCTACTCCTTGTATGTACTCAAAGAGTACTCCTGCAGTACTTGAAGGATCATAAATATTTAGTGATTTTTGCCTGAAATTTTTCTCTTCTGTGGAGAAAGACGTTGAAAGTGAAACTTACATAGCATTAAAGACAGTACACTCCAAATGAAGCATGGTGAAGCACTCCAACTGTCCTTTTTCTTACAGAACAGTCCATCATTAGTGAGTATGAAAAGAGTTTGCAGTTTGATGAGAAGTGCTTCAACATCATACTGGCTGAGTGGGAAACAAATCCCCTCATTTGTCCTGTGTGTACAAAGTAAGAGTTTTTCAAAACCTTTTCAGCATTATTGGTTCCTATCCTCACTCAAAGGTGAGTGGAACCCCCCCTTCCCCCAAAAAATTTTGTTGTCTGAAAAGATTTGGGGCTCCAAATGCTCTAAACACAATGCTCTGTGATTGCAATTCTGCTTCTAGGTACAACCTGAGAATAGCAAGTGGTGTGGTCATGTGTCAGTGTGGCCTATACATCCCCTCTCATGTAAGTATTCCATACGTAGATTTTATCACTTCTTCTTACATATCTTTCTTAAACTTCAGTAGTGTAGTGTGTATATTTTGCAAACCTCTTCCCAACCTTATATTCCTTTGACATTGAATGTTCAGTTCACATTAGTTTTTTAAAAATTCTGATGTGTTCTAGGTTTTCTTGTTTTGTATCTTGAAACCAGCATGATGAAAATGTAAACAGCATGGAATAGTACAGTGGGTATGGCATTTGCTTTGCAGACCGCTGACCTGAGTTGTATCTTCGACGTCCCATATGGTTCCCTGAGCTCTGCCAGGAGTAATTCCTTTGTACAGAGCCAGACCCCTGAGCATCACCGGGGATTGATCCTGGGTCATCCATGTCCGAGGAAAGACCCCTACCCACTTTACTGTCACTCCGGCCCTTTTATAAGGCTTAATTCTGATCTTCAAAATATTTTTCCACCCATGAAACTATGTGGAAGACATTTATTAAAACATCTTTTGGGTTTTTTTCTCGTTGTTGTTGGTTGGTTGGTTTTGTTTTGTTTTTGGGTCACAGCCAGTGATGCTCAAGTGGTTACTCAGGGACCATATGGGATGCTGAGAATCAAACCCGAGTTGGCCATGTGCAAGGCCCTAACTGCTATACTCTGGCCTCTGTTTTCTTTTTGAGCCACACTTGGTGGTTCTCAGGGCTTATTTCTGGCTCTGCGCATAGGGATCTCTAGACTTAGGGGACCATATGTGGTGCCAGGGAGTGAACCCAGGTCAGCCACATGTGATGCAAGCACCCTACCACTGTATTATTCTCCAGCCCCTATTCAGACTATAGCATCAATGATATTAAAATACAGGACAGAGTAAGTGACTTATAGGGCTAGAGTGCATGCTTTGCATATATGAGGTCTGGGTTTGATCCCTTGTACCACATGCACCCTGGAAGCAGCCCTTGAGTATTGCCTAGTGTAGCTGTTCCCCCACCACACACCCAAAAACTAAATAAATATGTATGTACACATGTATGTATATGTGTACTTACATGTAAGAAATCTATATAATGGGAACTAGAAATTTGCTGGTTGGTTAAAATGAATTGTTAAAAAAATAAAACGTTTTGTGTTCTGAGCATGTAAATCCACAAGCATCTTTTAGCAGTACTCTTCTAACAGGGTTTGGATATCCAGAAGCCATCTTGTAGAGTCTAGAGTTGGTTGTTTTTTTCCTCTAAAAGGTCTTCAAGAGTGCCAGGCAGCTTGCACTAAGGGCTGAGTATATGCTTTGGATGTGAGGACCAGGTTCAATTCCCAGTACCACATGGTCTCCGTAGGATGGACCTCAGTGCACTTCAAGCCTGGCCCTCCCCTGCAGGAGAAAAAAAATCAACAAAAAAAGTGCATCAGGAAGCCAAGTATATAACTTTGTGGTTTTATTCTTTTTTGTGTTTGGGTCACACCCAGTAATGCTCAGGGTCACTTCTGGCAGGCTTGGAAAACTAAATGTGGGGCTGGGGACCAAACCCAGGTTGGTCATGTGTAAGGCATCATCTCTCCGGCCCCTTTTTTAAAATTTTTTAAATTTATTTTTTAATTGAGTCACGGTGAGAATAGTTACTGGGCTTTTAGGATCGAGTCTCAGTCATACTATGCTCAAACACCCATCCCTTCACCACTGCACATGTTCTACCACCAATAAACCTAGCATAACCCCCCCTCCCACTCCCTCTCTGCCTGTGTGGCAGATGATTTTCACTTTACTCTTTCCTTACTTTGATTACATTCAATTTTCGACAGGAAACTATCATTATTTGGAGTTTTCCCCCCCAACAGTCAGATCTGTCGGAATGGCATCATTAGATTGTATGTTTTCTATTGTTGGTAACAAAGAGCACATGATGTTGCACGGTCGTGAAAGTGGCCGCCTGGATTTGGAATTCTGGTATTAAGTCCAGAGGTATTTCTGCCAGCAGCCGCTGCATTCCGAGGCTAGTTTCTGTGGCTCTGGGATCATGGCTGTTTGGGAGCGGAGGAGCTGTACATGGGCGACTGCTCGGGTCCCATTTGGGCAGGAGGCAGGGCCGGTTCTGCCTCCCCCATCACAAGATTTCCCATGCATCCCGTCCCATCACTGCAAACTCCTACCTCTCTGCCCAGTTGTTTCTGAATGGTGGTGGTCACCATGCTGTCCGGGGAAAAAAGGGACAAGGGACAGAAACCCTCCCCTCCTGGGGCTGCACAGGGCCGTATCTTAGTTCAGAGTCCAGGAGTATCACTGCCAGCAGCTGCTGCGTTCTGAGATTGGTTTCTGTGCCTCTGGGATAATGGATGCTCAGGGGTGGCGGAGCCATTCCTGAGCATATATTTTGTATGTCAGGACACGGCCGCGCAGTTTAGAGGTGTCCCGGTCCTGTATACTGGAGCCGTGTTAGTAGAAGCTCAGTGTCGCCGGGGCTCTATCTGGAGAAGGTGTGCTGGCTGTATCTTCTCCGTCTGGCACCCCGGTGTTGTGGGCCTGGAGCAGTCTCCGGCTGGCGGTGCCTGCCGGAGCGCCTGAATTCTTCACTGCTGTTTGTGGCAAGATGGCGCCGAGGGCGGGTCGAGGGCATGACTTCTGGCGGCCGGGGCGAATTGGAAACTGGGCTGGTGCTGCCCATTCCAGACCCCCTCTCCCCCGTGGTTTGGAGGTGTCACTGTCCTGCATACCAGAGCCCTGTTAGTAGAAGCTCAGTGTCACCAGGGCTCCATCTGGAGAAGGTGTGCTGGCTGTACCTTCGCCGTCTGGCACCCCGGTGGGAACAACTTTTTAAAAATAATAATAATCTATATATTTTAGTTTCCTATATATTCCATTTTAAAAATAGGCGGAGGGCTAGAGTGCATTCTTTGCATTTTGGAGCCCCAGGTTTTACTCCCACCACTGCATGGCTCCAAACAATACTAAGGGCCTCCCAAGTACTGCCACACATTGCCCCAAAACAAAACAAAGCAGGGCTAGAGAGAAAGTACAAGGATTAATGCATTTTGCCTTGCACACGGCTAATCTTGGTTCGAATCCTGGCACTGCGTATTATCCGCCAGCACTATCAGGAGTGATCCCTGAGCACAGAACCAGGATTAAGTCCTGAGCACTGCCAGATGTGACACCCTCTCCCTCACCCCCCCCCCACACAAAAAATCTTTATTTTCATTCTCTTATTTCATTCCATTACATAATACATCATTCAATTACAATAAAAGTTGGGGTTTTGGTTTTTTTGGTCAGACCTGGTGATTCTCAGGGGGCCATATAGGATGCTAGGGATCAAACTCGAGTTGACCATGTGCAAGACAAATACCGCCCTACCCTCGGTACTCTCTCTGCAATAACAAGTTCTATTAGCACAAACAGATCTAGAACTGTAGTATTGTCATTTGGTAAGGATACATTTGCAGAAGCATGAGGGAAGACTAGAAAGTAGTTGATTTGCCTATTCCTGGTGCAGTGTGTGTTTTTTTATTTGCTTTTTGGGTCACGCCTGCCTGGTGATGCACAGTGGTTACTCCTGGCTCTGCACTTAGGAATTAATCCTGGCAGTGCTCAGGAGACCATATGGGATACTGGGAAATCGAACCAGGGTCAGCCGTGTGCAAGTCAAATACCCTATCCACTGTGCTATCACTTTAGCTCCTGAGTGCTAACATTTTGTGCAGAAATGGAGTGCTGATAATGTGGAAGGATAGATGGAGCTTGATGTTCATAGAATACTCATGAACCCAAATACCTTTGTTTTTTAAATTTATTGGGAAGGTGGGTTAGGGATTTAACTAATTAACTCCTTCCTAGCTAGGTGCTCTTAATTTGCTCCCTATCATCCAGATAGTGCTGAGGATCAAATGTTGGGCTCCCCCTGGGAATGCATGCACCCCCGAACCATCTCCATGACCCTGAGACCAAGATTGCTTATAAAGGTTCAAGTAATCAAACCATCCAGCAGATTGTTACATTGGTTTATGAGATTGAAAACTAAGATTTTCAGCCTATTGAGTATTAGGTGACTATTGTTTGTAGGTTAACTTTCTTATTTTTATTCTCCAGTTGACAGAACAGAAACTTCGTACCTGTTTAGAGGACACTGTGAATGAGCACAGTACACACTGTACTCACACACCTAAATTTTCTCTCACTGAAGGAATAGAAGAAAAACCTTGCCTTCTCATGAGTTGTCTGGTAAGGCTTTTATGAAATCTAGCATTAAGAGTGAGTCAGTGGTCATTGTTTTCCCTACATTAACAGAAATTATAACTTAAAAATAGGTATTTGAAAATTGGTTTATTGGGGGACTAGATAACAGTACAGCAGGTAGGGCACTTAGCTTGTGCACAACCAACCCAGTTCGAATTCCAGTGCACCATATGGTCCCTTGACCCTACCAGGAGTGATCATTGAACAGAGCCAGGAATAGCAACTGAGCACTTTCAGGGATGACCCCCACAAAATAAATAAATAACGGCAATTTAAAAAAGAAAGGAAAAGATTAATTTCCTATATGAAAATGAGAGAAAAAAGTGATATGAAAAACAGTCCGGTTCACAATCATGCCTCAGAAAAATCAAGAAATCAAGTACTGGGGTAGAGTGATGGCATAGCGGGTAGGGCATTTGCCTTGCACGCAGCCGACCCAGGCTTTAACCCCACCATCCTGTATGGTCCCCTGACCACCGCAAGGGGGTAATTCCTGAGTGCATGAGCCAGGAGTGACCCCTGTGCATCGCCAGGTGTGACCCAAAAAGCAAAATTAAAAAAAGAAAGAAAGAAATCAAGTACCTCAGAATCAGCTTAACCAAGAAGGTAAAGGACCTCCACAGAGAAAACTACAAAACACTACTTCAAGAAGTGAAAGTGAGGGGCTGGAGTGATAGCACAGCGGGTAGGGCGTTTGCCTTGCACGCGGCCGACCGGGGTTCAAATCCCAGCATCCCATATGGTCCCCTGAGCACTGCCAGGAGTAATTCCTGAGTGCAGAGCCAGGAATAACCCCTGTGCATCGCCGGGTGTGACCCAAAACCAAACAAACAAACAAAAAAAAAGAAGTGAAAGTGAACACGAGAAAATGGAAACACATCCCCTGCTCATGGATTGGGAGAATTAACATTGTCAGAATGGGAATATCCCCCAAAGCACTATACAGATTCAGTGTGATCCCTTTAAGGATACCCATGACATTCTTCAAAGAAATTGATCAAACACTCCTGAAAGTCATATGGAACAAAAAGCCCCCCAAAATAGCTAAAGAAATCCTTGGGGGAGAAAAGATGGGAGGCATCACATTCCCCAACCTCAATCTGTACTACAAAGCAGTAATAATTAAAACAGCATAGTATTGGAACAAAGACAGATCTATAGACCAATGGAATAGGGTTGAATATCCTTACACACACCCTCAAATATATGATCATCTAATCTTTGATAAAGAAGCAAGAAATGCTCTTTAACAAGTGGTGCTGGCAAAACTGGATAGCTACATGTAAAAAAATGGGCTCAAATCTCTACATAACACCATTCACAAAAGTCAGATGAAAATGGATTAAAGACCTCAACATCAGGCCAGAATCCATAAGGTACACTGAAGACATAGGTCTTTTCCAAATGCAGTTTACCTGTAACTTTTCTTTAAAGCAGTATTGTGTAACAACAGTTATAATTTTACTTTAAAAATTTTTATTTTTATCAAGTTTTCTCAGTGTTGTTCCTTTATCTAAAAAATGTTTTGAGGATGTACTTATATTAAAGGGGATTTAGAGGTTTTTTCCTTTACAAATGAAGATTTTGTTTTATTTAAATCCTATTTTTAGATGAAGATTTTCTGAAGGAGCCATTTAGCATTGACTTTTAAAAAACTTTTAATATTGACTGTAAATTGTGAAACAGGATTCATATAGTGGATATGAGTTTGGGAGGCCCCAGGTAGAATAGAGAGAAACAAAGTAGTGTAGCATATAGAGTAAAAGACAAGGATTGGGGTTTTTGGGTTTTTAATTTTGGGTCCACACATATGCTGATCACACATGGTCAGCATGGAGCCACTTGGAGGATGAGGTTTCTGGGGAGTGCTGTCAGAGGCGTCAGCAGAGGCAGGGATATGATTGACAGTACTAGCTAAGGGATGGATGAGCAGGGACCCACTGTTGGGTGACTGCGGACAGGGAGATGTCATGGCGAAAGTGAAGAGCTAGAATAAAGTTATATTCAGCAAGCTATCTCAGATTTCAGTACAGCAGGCCTTTTATTTATTTTTTTTTTATTGTTTTTTATTTTTTGGTCACACCCAGCCATGCACGGGGGTTACTCCTGGCTCATGCACTCAGGAATTACTCCCGGCGGTCCTCGGGGGACCATATGGGATGCTGGGAATTGAACCTGGGTCGGCCACATGCAAGGCAAAAGCCCTACCCGCTGTGCTATTGCTCTAGCTCTACAGCAGGCCTTTTAGAACACTCTTGAATTCCAGTGTTTCAAGTGGAGATTGTGGACTGTTAGGTTTAAGATTCAGTGAGGTAGCCAGTAGGGTAATTCAGTCAAGGATGAGGTAGAGGAAAAGAAGTTTGTGTTACAGATGATAGTATGTATTCCACAAGAATTTGGGTCATTTAAGGGCCAGTATATTGGGTATAGTACAATGCCTTACACATGGCCTACCCGGGTTCAATCCCTCGCATCCCATATGGCCCTCCCCAACACCACCAGGAGTAATTCCTGAGTGCAGAGCCAAGCGTAAGCCCTGAGTATCACCAGGTGTGGCCCAAAGACAGACAAAAAGGATTTGAAATATCTAAAAGCCAAGGGACATTGGTATAGGAGTGATATTAGGAACAGAATGTGCTAGATAGACTACCAGAAAGCCAAACTCATTACCTATGGAAATAGGGTTCAAGTATAGCAGAGATTAATTCCTTAGCACAGAAGGACCTAGCTGTCAGGAAATCAGAGGTTGGTCCCCTGAACACTAACAGAAGTGATCCTTGAGCACTATTGGTTATGGCCCCAATTCCCCTTAACGCTTCCCCTGCCAAAATTAGCTGTTTTTTTAATTTGGGTATTTAATTAGGGATGACCAAGAAAGGTGTGCTAGAATAGGTTCTAAATTCTGATTTTGTAGAAAGCACGGATGGCATATAAGCGTTCCACATTGTAAAAAGTTCGAATCTGAGTTTGGTCCCCCAAAACTGCAAAAGTAAAAAAAAAAAAAAAAAAAAAAAAGCTGAAATCTTTAAAGATTTAAGGTCACTGGCTTCCTGAGGGTGAGGATATTTGATTAGCTATCTCTAGGGTTTAACCTTAGTTTGAGGACAGTGCTATAGCTAATTTCAAAGGCAGTTGTTCTGAGGCTACAAAATAAAAGTCTAGCAAAACCCATGAGCTGGACTTGTTAATGGATTATTTAACATCACCGAGTTCACAACTGGAACTGAGCTCAGCCTCATCTCATATATAGGATTTACAGGGAGGTCTAGGGGGACTGGGGTTGGGAGAGGTGGACACAGCCAGCTCTGCTCAGGACTTAGGCCTGACTGTTGAGGGACCATATTGTGCTAGGAATCAAACTCAAGTTGGAAATATGCAAGTCAAGTGCCTTGCCCACTGCCTTCATATGTAAGAATTCTAACTGTTGAATGTCATTGATTACATTTAACCATTGATAGATAATTTTGTGATGTAATACAATTTCATTGCATTCTATTTAAATCCAGGTTTGTGACACTTGGACTGTGATCATCTAGAGACAGCCCTGACTTACAACAGTCCACTGAGTTGAAAACAACTGGTTCCACCTGAGAAGGGCCTTGTTAAAACAAGAAAACAAACACTTATAGACTTTGTTGGTTTTTGGGCCACAGCTGTGATTACTCCTGGCTCTGCACTCAGCAATAACTCCTCCTAGGGCTTAGGGCGCCTATGTGTTACAGAGTATCAAAACCAGATTGGCTGCATGTAGCACACACCTTACCGTCCCCATATACTTATTTTGCATTAAAAGTTCCCAAACTGGGGCCAGGGCAATAGCACAGTGGGCAGGGTGCTTGCCTTGCACACAGTCAATCCAGGTTCGATGCCCAACACAGCCAGGAGTGATCTTGAGCTCAGAGCCAGAAGTAACTCTGAGTACCTCCTGGTGTGGCCAAAATAACTAACTAAATAAATAAATGTTCCCAAATTTCTCTGCTGTTGGTGTTTTTGTAATGGAGAGTAAAAAGGAAGAATGAGGAAAAACAAAAGACAGATTACCTTGGAGGAGAGTAAATCAATTATATTGTCCATAATTATGCTATACAAAATCTAGAAATAAGACTTATAGAGAACAAATGAAGAGTAAATAAGAGGGCAACAGAAATAATTTAAATTTGCATTACTTTCCATGATATTAGGATGAAAACCATTTTAAAGTACATGTTCACTGGCGAAAGCCTGCCATAAGATTATGGTGCTCAGTGTCATCTTTACTCTATTGGCTCTTGACAAACCCTTTGAGGTCTTCAAGAAAAGAAATGTACTCTTGGTGCTCCAGGGCTGTGCTAAGTTCCACCAATTCATCTGCAAAAGTGTTATCCACCCCTCGGTCAGCAAGAAAATCCATTAGGTGGTCATACAGAGCCTACAAAAAGAAACAAGTTTTACTAGTTTTAAGGAAAAAAACTTCAACATCTTTTAATTCACTGAAATGTTGTCTTGCCTTAAGTCAGGACAGCCCCATAAGGCCTAAAAGCACCCCATCTTTTTGTTTTTGGGCCCCACCTGGCAGTGCACAAGGAACTTATGGTGCCAGGGATCAAACACAAGTTCTCTTCATGTACCAGTTTACTTCTCTTGCCCAAGCACCTCCATCTTAGCAAGCACTCACCCAGTCCAGGGAATCTGTGTTGAGGGTGTAATTCGTGTCCTTCCATTCAGATTCACCAGTGGCCTGAAAACTCACTTCTCTAATAGAGAAAATGTCGCTCTCTTCTTCTTCCTCTTGCCCCACCTGAGAACAAAACAGTATTTGGGGGAACAGATGGGTTTTTCTAGGGTAAGCCAGAATCATGCAAAGAAATACACATAGGATTCCATCAAGATTTTAAGCTTCCTCTCCCCCACCTCTTTCCTTGCTCTGCTTATCTAAGTAAGAAAATTTTAGTGGCTGGTAAAATTTTGGGATCAACCACCAGGAAGGTTCCCAGAGGTAGTCCCTGTTCTCACAAGTGTCAAGGGGCTAATGTACCACTCTACATACCTCATCCTCTGGATAGTGACAGTCTAGCACAAGGGCCTTTTTCCCATCATTCTTTGTAACTTCAACAACAAAATTTGGAGTAGATGTCAATTCAGGCTGGGGAAATAAAAATAAGTTAGTATGTGACACTTTTGACAGGGGTCAGTTGCCCAAAGATCAGTTCTGGAGGTCCAACAAATCAGATATTATTTACAATCTTTAAAGTCTTACACTTGGGGCCAGAGAGATAGGACAGTGGAGCAATAGGTTGCATTTCTTGTATGCAGCCGACCTGGCACCTCATATGGTCCTCCTAGCACCAACAAGACTGATTCCTGAGCAAAGCGTCAGGGATAAACACTGCTGGGTGTGGCCCAAAAGAGCAAAGCAGATTTATACGCTAGTACTCCCAAACAAGGAGCCAAAAATCTTTAGCAGTTATTAAAGCCTTTTAATAGCTCATTTAGAAAACTGGGCTAATTTGAGAAGCCGAAATACCTTGGGGCATGGGAGAGAATACAAGGATTAAGACCCTAAAAGCAGCTGACCGAAGCGTGGCACCTCATGGTCCCCTAAGTATGGGTGTAGCCCTGAAAACCTCAAGTGCTACTCAGGTGAACTGGATATTCTCTGGCACTGCAGCACTGCACCCTCGGGTTCCTGCATTGGACCCAGTTGGCTGAGAATCCTGAGTGTGCTCCCAGACTCCTTCAGCAATGCATGGACCCTCCACTCCCCAAAGACAAAATATTCTACACACAGTAGTGTTACAATTAGCCCAACTGTGTTTAAAGAACAACTAAGTTTAGAACTAAAGATTTTGAATTCTGGTGAACTATAGTCCAATTAGCTGAGTCTGAAATTAATTCCTTAATTATCCTGGGCCTGTTTCTCCATCCACACACTGCAGAGCTGGCCTAAGCTCCAAAAGCTCTCCAGCTGATGCTTTGAGAATCTCCCTTAAATATGACCTACAACCAAAGGCCAGTGCATCTAGCCAATAATGGTAACAGTGTTCACTATTGAGGGCAAGCTATCCAGTATCAGGATCATGCTTGTTGGGGTGGCTGAGACAGAAAGCTAAATGCTTTCTTTGTGAAGTCATGAGACAACATAACTTGTCAGAAACAGTCATTACAGGAAGCATTCCAAGTGATAATCTTCAGTATCAAACCTATCATAGGAAAGGTTAAGACGAGTTCAATTCCTTTCCATTAAAAGACCACAGACCACATGATCAGGAGATGGCTAGCGGCTAAGATTCCAGTACTGGAACAGGGAAATGGCTCAGTGGACTGGAGAAAGCTCGAAACTAACAAAAAGAAGATCCCAGGTTAGACTAGTCCGGGCTGAAAACTCTGGAGCCTTCTGAGTGTGGTCAGGCAGATTCTCCTCTCTGTCTGAAAGCAAAGCAGCTCCCTGCCACATTGGACATTCTCCGGCATAGAAAGGACCAGCTCCACAACTGAACCTCATAATGCTGCCAAGTAACCAAAATTCTAGCTCCATACCTACTGGAGCAGCCATGCAACACCTCCAAATTCATAGTAATGTCAGCCCAGTAGAACAGATATCTGGTGGGAAAGTTGTAAAGACCAAGTTCAATGAGCAGAAATACTAATATAGAAGGTTCAACTAGAACCAACCAGCCCACTAAATCCTCAGACAATGACTAACAGTAGCACTGTCATCCCGTCCTTCATCGAATTGCTCGAGCAGGCACCAGTAATGTTTCCATTGTGAGACTTGTTACTGTTTTTGGCATATCGAATATGCCATGGGTAGCTTGCCAGGCTCTGCTGTGCGGGCGAGATATTAGTAGTGAGTTCACAAAATAAAATGTGGGGGTGCTGTGATGATGCAACTCACAGATGAAGCCTAAAACACTTTGGGTTAATATCCAACAACTAGTGACACCATAGTAAGATATAACAATCATCACAAATTGACTTTTATTGACCTATATTTTGATAATTCCATTTGTGCTTTAAAAGCAGTATGAAGTAAATTTGAAACTGGGGACATAGGAAAAAGGGAGGTCACAGAGCTGGAGGGACTGGTGTTGGAACATTGAATGCCTGTAACAACTATATTATAAACAACTCAGTAGATCGTAGTTGTAGGATAACATAGCCTCAGGTAGTTTAGGTTTATTGGGTTGTTCCCATCACAATGCTCCCTTTCCTGTGTTTATTCGTAACTTCTTTTCTTTGTGCTCTGTTGACTTGTAAATATTGTTTTTCTCTTCTTAAGTCCTTTGTATAGTTTATTCAGAGCAATGTCCTTTTTGTATGGGCACAGGAAGATAGCAGTAAATGCTATGCTTTTGTTATGTGGAAGTCATTTGACTCTAAATGATATTCTCCTCCTAGGCATCTGTTCTCTCAATCTAAGCCTCAGCTGCCCTTACTTCCTAGCACCCCCAAAAAGCAGGGTCCCGGTGAGGGACTGAATGGACCCAGTGTGCCACCCTGGCCATCGAGATGGGCCTGGCCAAGGTGCCTAATGCTTAACTGTAAGTTAAGAGCTTGATCATGGACAGATGCTGTCAAGATCCAAAAAGTAATAACTAGATTTGGACCCTGCTAGGGTTAGGAATGATTAATCTGGCCTGAGCTTTGTAGTCTGAGTCTGTGGCAAGATGTTGCCAGGAGAGCTGCCCTATAAGCTTCAATGTATCTCTTAATGTGTCCATACAAAAATAACTAAAGGAGAAAAACACCTTAGAAGGTATTTTGCGGGGCTGGAGCAATAGCATAGGGGGTAGGGCATTTGCCTTACATGCAACTGCAACGGAGAGATTGAATAAACAGTAACTAATTAGCAACCAGCCTGGTCCTCTTCTTTAGCCTGCTCATTGCTTACACATAGTGAGATATATACATTATATATATTTGCTTTTTGGGTCACACCCGATGATGCACAGGGGTTACTCCTGACTCTGCACTCAGGAATTAACCCTGGCGGTGCTCAGGGGACCATATAGGATGCTGGGAATGGAACCCGGGTCGACCGCGTCCAAGGCAAACGCCCTGCCCGCTGTGCTACTGCTCCAGTCCCGATATGTATACATTTTTTTTTAATGATGGAAAGAGCACATGTGTACACGCAGGAGGTCCAGGTTCAATCTCCAGAATTGCACGATCCTTGAGTAGCACCAAGAGAGACCCTGAACACTGATCTGGAAGTAGTCCCTGAGCATCACTTGGATGTGCCCCAACCAAAATTAAAATTTGTGCCTTCCAAGTATGAAGTCATTAGGTGGATCCACAATGTTACCTATGCAATAAGATCCCCAGCACTATAAGAAACTGTACCAAGTACACGTAAGCACAATTTAAAAAGTGCAAGCACCACAGCCAAAAGTCTGACTCAATAGCAAGCACCTAGACCACCCCATCAAATCTGAGAGCAATACAACAGTGACTTCTGATTATCATCATATCAACAAAGTTTTCTTTTGTTGATACTTTTGGGGAGGCAGTGATGGAAAATACAAGTCAGTTTATAAAGCGTAAGCCTACAGACAAGAATTTATTCAGCACCAAGGGAAGGAAACAGATCACCCAATACTAATACTTAAGATGGCAAGAAACTATTTTCTGCATATACTCTCCAAGTAAAAGTCCCATGCATGGTTCTCTTTTGCCTTCTTTCTCCTTGTACCATCAAGGAATATTTTAAAGAAAAAAACAACAATGCCCTTTGTCCCTTCCAGTTGCCTGTCTGAAATGTCAAAACTAGTCACAGTATCATAGTCACCTCTTGTTCTTCAGCTTTCTGCCCTTGGGAAGGCTCCTCCTCTCCATCAAATGTCGGTGGGATGCTATTGTTAATGTTAAAGGTGACAGTGATCCTGGAGAGACAAAAGAAGAAACTGTCAAATCTGAGGACAAAATAAATATACTTAAATTACTATACTTAAAAATCCTTACTAGGGTGCTGGAGCAATAATAAACTGCGTAGGGTATTTGCTTTGCACATGGCCAATCCAGGTTCAATCCTCAGCACCCCCTACCCCCCCTACCCCCACCAAGGCTGCCAGGAATGATCACTGAGCAGAACTGGAGGTAAGCCCTGAGCACTGCTGGGTGTGGCCCCAAAACGAAACCCAAAAAAGCGTATGAGGAAGAGTAGAGGGGAGTAAGGGGACTGAAAAGATAATGCAAGGCGTTTGCCTCATATGCAGCCAACTCCAAGATTCTCAGCACCATCTACAACCGGTCCTCTGAGCACTGCTAAGTATGATCCCTGAACACAGAGCCAGACATAATCTGAGTGCTGCTGGGGTTGGCCCGAGAACACAAAGCTCTTTACTGGGGAGCTGGAAGAAGCTAGAAGGGTTAGTGTTCATGCTTTGCATGCTGGAGGCCCAGGTCAGATGCCTAGCATGACTGGTGTGACTCAAATGACAAAAATGCCTTGTCGAAAAAATAGAAGTCTCTTTCCTAGCTATACATCTGAATTATTTAATTGGCCCTGATTTACCTGGAATAGTCAGATGTGAGCTGTTTCCACAATACCAGCAACCCAAGCTCACTGCAACCTGTAACCACTGGTTTTCTCACGACCATGCCAACTGACAATGATCACTATGGTTTTTCATCCTCCAGTGGCAGATATGGAACAGAAGTCCCCACTACAATATTACCAAAATTTCTGCCCCTGGGAAGGGAGGAGCATATGAAGGAGGACCAAGAACACAAAAAACAACATATACAGATTCAATCTTTTTGTTTTGGAACCACACCTGGCGATGCTAAGGGTTTACTCCTGGCTCTGCACTCAGGACTTAGTCCTGGCAGTTTTCAAGGGGCCATATGGGATGCTGGGGATCAAACCCGGGTTGGCCTCATGCAAGGCAAGTGCCTTATCCACTGTACTATCGCTTGGGCCACTACAGCTTCATTCTTCATTACTTGTGGGATGTTGAATCATCACAAAGGAGACCAACATCAACCAATGACAAAATTAAGGCACAAGAATCCTTAATCTGACAAACCACATTCCAAAGTTTAAATTCAAATTCTAGGGGGGTAAGACTTGGAACTAGCACTGCTGGGCTATGTTGCTCTAGCATATGGTATCAGATGTATATAATCGTGATCTGTACTTGCTGCCTTCCCATAGGAAAAATAGGACTTGTGATGAGGTCCAGCCACAAAAGTTGTCTAATCTGCCACCGTGCTCATTACACTGAGCTCCTGCACAGAAATGCAGTCACTAGAATTTAGAGCCACTCCCAGAGATGCTAAGCTAGGCAGTGCTTGAAGATTGGGGGGGGGGGGAGGGAGGGGGAGGGTAGGAGTGGGGAACATGGGATTCAGGGCTTCATACATGCTTTGCATGTGCTCTACCACTTCAGCTATCTGGCCCCAAACTGTGCATGGCTTACCTGAGGAAAACAGTTTAGGTTAGAAAAAGTTTTATACAATACACAAGTGACCTATATACTAGAAAAACTATACATCTAAGTAAAAAAGAGTCAGACCCCTACTTTACAAAATGTGTAAGACTCACACAAACTCACAAAGTTAAACAATTTAAATAGGCCCCCAAGTCCTCACCTTGGGTTTTTTCTTTTTTTGTGTGTGTGTGAGTGTGTGTGTGTGGGGGGGTAGGGAGCATCAGGGCTGAACCTATAGCTTCACACATACAAGTCATGCCCTATGAGCTATCTCCCTATTTTTCTAATGGCAATTCTTACCACATATACTCTAACTTTATCTTGTTAGGAGTTATACAGCTTTCATTTTCTATACATAAGAGACCAGTGGACTTGCGCTGCTAGATACATGAGTCCTGGAGTAGAACCAGAGATAAAGCTGATTTTGTTAGTACTATAAGGATTTCTGAATTGCATTCCTACTTTAATGCAGGCGTGGCTATACCTCATGTTTGAAAAATATACAGCAAACTACACCTACAGTGTGCACCTTAATAGGCTTCCAGCATGTGTGCTTATTAAGTCATCCAAATGAATCCTGTCTCATGGACATTTGAAAGTAACAGCCAGCTGGAGCAATAGCACAGCAGGTAGGGCATTTGCCTCACATGCAGCCAACCTGGGTTCTATCCCCAGTATCTCATATGGTCTCCTGAGCACAGAGTAATTCCTGAGTGCAGAGCCAAGAGTATTCCCTGAGCATTGCTGGGTGTGACCAAAAAAAAAAAAAAAGGTAACTCAAGTCTGTTGTGGATCACACAAATGTAATCATCTGTCCCCAGGTCCTCTGCCCAGTGCTTACTTTTCTCCTGCAACTTTTCGCACTAGTTTAGCTTCTGTTCCGTTCACTTCCAGCTCCCATCCTCCAGACATCTTGGGGAGGGACTTATGCTTCTGTATCTTCTTTTCCTCTTTAATTTCATCATTCAGAAATTCAACAAAAGCTTTATCTCCTGAAATAAAATTGCACAGGACAAACAAAAAGCCAATCAATCTGAAACATAAATGACCTTCCCAGTGTACAGCCAGACTGTTTCTAATCCTTCTATTAACTGTTGCCCTGGGGCTTTAATCTAATTCGTATCTATTAAGCTCCAATTTCTTCATCTGTAAAAGTACTGTGTAACTATGAGTGGGAGGTTGAGTTTGATTTCCGAAGAAGTGAATTTCAGCAATCAACTAATACTCCTTTTAAACCCCACGACTTTTATCTTCCAAGAGTTTCATTTTCAAGAAAGTATGGGTAAAGAAGGTATACAGGGTTAATCTCTCCCTTTCCACAAATCAAACATTTGTATGAGATGCAAAATGGGCTCACCTCTAGGTGTTGAACCTCCTGCTTGCCCATCAGTGAGAAACCCATTCCTGGCCTTGAGAAACAGCTAGGAGTAGCTAATTTCCGGTGCACATTTCCCATTACTCCATTGAGAAGTCTACATTTTCCACTAAGAACTACTCCTATCTAGGTTCTACACTTCCACCAGGAAACCCCCACTCCCACCCAGGAGCCTACACTTCCACCAGAAAACTCCCACTCCCACCCGGGAGTCTACACTTCCACCAGGAATCCCCCACTCTCGCCCAAGAGATCGCAGGCCCGGCCCCACGTGCGCGACCCTCACCTTCGGTGTGCAGCGAGCCGCAGCCGCAGCCGCAGCTGCAGGGTCCCTGAGGCTGCAGGAGACCGGGCCGCCGCACGGACCCCGCGCGCACGCTGAGCAGCCCAAAGGGCCGGGCGCAGAGCCGAGGCGCGGGCTGCAGCAGCTGCCGGAGCGGCTGCGAGGGCGCGGCGGCCCGCAGGCCGCTGGCGGCGGAGCCCAAGGCGCGGGGCACGAGGCGCAACAGAGACTGCATCGCGGCGGGGAACACGTGCAAATGCGAAGGACGACCCAGGCCAGAACGCCCCTTGACCGAGCGCACCGCCGGAAGTCCCGCCCCCACGCCAAGCGCTTCCGCGCCGACGCTCTCGGCGTACAGCTCGGACAGGAGGGTCGCGCCCTCTGCTGGCCGCTTCCCGGGCGGCCTCCAGCGGAGCTCCTGAAGCCTGATGGAGCTTGCCTAGACCAAAGGGCCCAGATCTGGAATGGAGAGCTCTAGTTGGCATCGGTTCTGCCCTGTGGAGCTTATGCTTTCCGAATACCCATCTACCATTCTCAAAGCGAACCATGACTTCGTATGACTTCTGGGAAAGCTCTTGTGTTGGTCCCAACTCCCCTAGTTGTGGTCAAGCAAGAGACCTTCCTCTCCACTCTGAAACAAACAGGAACTCAGATGTGAATCTGGACCTTATTCTTCATTGTCTCCGCAGAAACTTAGGTTTTAACCTGACCACCTGCCCTACTCCAACCTGCAATAGAAGGGGAGTTCCTGAAAGGCAGGAGTCAAGGGTAATTACAGCTTAACGTCTAACCCTACAACCTTACACTATTCCTTTTGCTTGCTTTGTTGTATACTTAAGTTCTGATGGGACATTATTTTTCTGAGCCATGCCCTACATTAAATTTAAGAATCAACGGAGTGGGGGCCAGAGTAAGTACACCAGATAAGGCACTTGCTTTGCACTTGGCCAAACCCTGGTTCCGTCCCCAGCATCGGATGTGATCCTATTCAGAGTAATTCCTAAGAACCAGGAGTAAACCCTGAATACTACCGGGTGTGGCTCAAAAAGAAAAAAAAAAAATCCATGGAGTGGATTAGGGGATGGGAAGGAGACAGCTGATAGGGATATATGCCACAGGTAGAGAACTTGCCTTGCAAGTGTGAGGGCCTGGGTTAGATCCTCATTACCAACTATCTAAAGAAAAATCAATGTTCCCCAGGCAGAAAGATGACAAAAAGGGCTGGTGGGCACGCTTTGCCATTAGGGAGCATTGAGTTTGATCCCAAGATGCTCTTCATATCCCCCTGCCTCAACCACCAGTGGCATTAAGAAAGTTCTCTAATATCACTGTGTGCCCTACCAATTCTGAAAAAAAAAAAAAAATTTAATGTTCCTGCCTTACCAGAACAAACAGAACATATAAGGTATCAAGAATGTAACTTAATTAATAATTAACTTTTCCTTTTTTGGGCCACACTCAGTTGATGCTCAGGGCTTACTCCTGGCTCAGCACTCAGAAATCACTCCTGGCAGGTTTGGGCGACCAGATGGGATGCTGGGAATTGAACCCGGGTCAGCCATGAGCAAGGCTGCTGTACTATTACTCCGGTCCAGAACATACCTTCTAAATGGAAAAAATACAATTATTTAGTACAGTTTAAATATTCCTGAACAGCATTCTGTGAACAAGGGAAAGGAGACCCAATAAAATAGCTACAATCCTCATGTATAAGATTTTTTTAATGGATTTGACAATCATTTGCAAATCTGAGCTTAATACAGTGTCTTTATAGAGCTATGCCTGTTTTTACTACTAGACTCTTAAAATACAATATGAATTTACATTAACTTTCTTCTTTCTCTTTCTGTAAATTACAATATCCCGGTCAAATAAAATATAAAATCCTTGTTTACCAACTGGTGCGATATTTCCTTATAAGCCCAAGACATGATATTTTAAATGCCTTGCCCCAGATCCAACCAATTATCAATAACTGGATTAAACTTTTATGCATCACAGTTTATAATATTTTACCCAGAGTAAAACTTTGTGTCTATTCTGATCTCTGTACCTAGTAGAGATGCAATATTAAGTAAAAGACCCCACCTCCACCCCACAGCTTGTATGCTTTTAAAAAAAAAAAACCCTTTTTATGGTAGTTTAGGTGACAGGGCTATAAGAGTATTTCAGTTTATGGTATTAAAGCACAATATTACTACATAAGTACTTATGACCCTCCACTTCTGTCCCTACATCACCTCTGGTCTAACCATTCTTCCCTCCCGCCCTTCCCCCCCAACCCCCCCCCCTATTATTTACTGGTTGACTATGGTTTGGGTACAAAGTAGGTGATTTTTACTAAGAACTCTGGGTTTTGGCAGTTTTTACTTTCTTATGAAATCTGTTGCTCCGGATGTTTCAAACTCCTTGATTACTAGATTTAAAAATAAAAAGCCATACACCTGGGGCATGTAATCTGATCAGATAGCATACATTTACATGAAGATGCTCACATAAGCTAGTGATCACTCAGGTAAGGATTTTACATAGTGAAAAAAGAGGCATTACACCATCAGAAATTTCACCAGTTGAAAAAAAAGAGTAGCTCAAGATTATACTGCAATATCATGAAGCACTGAACTTTTGGGAGGGGAGGGAGCACACCCAGAATGCTTGGAGAACCATGCAGTGCCAGGGACTGAATCTGGGGCCCCCTCATGCAAAACATGCACTCCAGCACTTTGGGCCATCTCCCTGGCACACAATGAACTTTCATAAAATCTAAATTTAATTATAGTATCCCCTGTAATTTAGTTATACATAAATATTTCTTTTTAAGTAATACATAGAATCAGAATGAATTTTCCAGTCTGATTTAATCCCTGAGCAGCTATATTACAAATAAGTTTTGAAAAAGCCAAATAAAAAACTATATTAAAACTCTATCAGAATGTTATAGTGATAAATATATTTCTGTTTTGAAGCATTAAAGCTACTTAGAAGCTATTTACTTGGATCAGTTAAATACCCCTTATTCTACATTTTTGCTCAGAAAATACACATCTCCATAAACTTGCTACTTAAGCTGGATATGTATTATTCCAAGTTTTATTTTACTGAGAACACCTCTAGAAAATTTGCTGAGGAACATCATGTTCTTTCTCAGTTTTTTACCAACTGTCACTCCTCAATTGTTTACCAATGTAACGAATGTTTTATTTAGTATAATATTTACTTTCACCACGTCGGTCAAAAATTCCTAGGCTTCCATTAAATGAGAAGAGTACACCTGAAATTTAAAAAAAAAAAAAAAAAACTCTTTCAGAAAGAGCAGTGGTATTAAAAAGTCAATCTGAGGAAGACCTAGACAAACTCTAAAAATTCACTAAGACAGAGTATATATCTGCCAAATCCTACTTGGCATGAATGTAACAATTTCTAACAGAAACAAAGCACAAATGTTCATTCACTGAACACTAGTTAGAAGTTTGTATGCTCAGGGATTGGAGTGATAGTATAGCAAGTAGGGCACTTGCCTTGCACACAGCCAACCTGGGCTTGATCCCTGGTACCACATATGGTCCCTCGAGCCTACCAGGAGTGATCCCTGAGTGCAGAGCCAGGAATATACCCTGGGCACCACCGGGTATAGCCCAAGAACAAAAGTTTATCTGCTCAAGGCTACCACAATGTTAAAAAGTCCATGCCAGATTTGATATACAGATCAGAAAGATGAGACTTGGATCCAGGATACTCCAGTCAGCTATGACCTCAAGATGTACTCACTGAACCTACAGTAAAATTACCATCTTCTACCATTAGGAGAGTCTTTCATATTTGGGGTCAGAGATGGTAGAGGGGTTTAGGCTTTGCATGTGGTTAATCTAGTTACAGAACCCCATATGGCCACCCAAGAACCATCAGGTGATCACTGAGTACAGAGCCAGGAGTAAGTCCTGAACACAGTCATGTGGCCCCAAGACAGCAACAACAAAATCACATCACTTATTTTGTAATAATCCAACTATTGCACATATACATTTAGACCGAGTAAGCAAGATAAATGTACCTGATTTTGGCTTCTTTTGGGGCAAAACATTCTCTAGGGAAATACTCTGATAATAGTCAAGAAAATATTTTGTGCGGTATTTTTCTCAAAATGTGAGAAAAAAATAGACTCTGGATAAGCTCTACATCCCTCTAAGAAATGTAATGATTGAGGGCTGGAGAGAAGTAACTGGCCCAGGAAGCTACAACACCAGGTTGCCCTCCAACTCCCAATGAAGGGAAAATGGATCATAGTAAAGAAATAAGATGCAAGAATAGTAAGCAGATATGGTGGGTGGAGGAGATAATGCTATCTTGGTTTTCACTGACCATTTGCCTCCCTCCTCACCCACCCTGACCAGAGGTCCTGCCGAAGAGGAATGATGGCTAATGGCTAAAACTGAGGCAAGGTGTTAGTCCTTATTTTAGAAAGAAAAATGGGAACTGGGTATACTGGAAGCCAGTACATCACAAGGACAGTTTCCTGAGTCTTGTCTTGATACGATTCAGAAGATACAAATCAATCTTCACGAAGAAAAGATTCTATGTCTCCTGGAAATATGGGTAGAGAATTGTGCTACAGAAGCACATGCTGGAAATGAGGTCTAGTACGGACAACCAGCCCATGAGTTAAGAAACTACAGCACGTTCCTCCCAAAACTTCTATAACAGTCAATTTCTCATGTTTGCAGCTTAAAAAATATACATATAGACGTTAAAATTGACAAAAGGAAATGATCTGAGCCCTGCGACCTCTTTGGGTTCCTTTTAAAAAATCTCCCCATCTTTAAGAATCCAGAGGAGGGTATGCTGTACTCAATTCGCATCATGGAGAAAGCTAAATATCAAGCATAAAGGCTCATAATTCATTGTGTTTTGATCTTGAGTCAGGTACAGCTCTGGGTACTTTCCATTAGGTTTCTCTGAACTTGGTCACCCCAACCTTCTAATTATATTACCCCCATGAGGCAGATGTGGAAACTGAGATTCAGACGTTAATTGAGTCATCCAAAATCACCCTATAAGAACCCAAAACAATGCTCTGTTTGATTTCAGTTTTTGAGGGGCCACAAATGACATTACTCAGGGGCAACTCCAGCTCCACACTTAGGGAGTGCTCCCAACCCAATGGTGCTTGGGGAATTGTATGATGTCAGGGAACTCCAGAGTATGCACAGCATGCACTCCAGCCCATTGGGCTAATCTCTCCCACCCCCAAAAGCATGATTTTAGGTTTCCAAGGTATAAATGCTCTAACTCTACACAATTGTCTTAGGAATTCAAAATTCAGTCTCACTTCTCTAGCTGCCAAGCTGTAAGGTACTACAAGGACAGCTGCGGTCTTAGTGCACAGGCACCCACAGTTCTGGCAGCATGTTGGGTGGCTCAGGTTCTGGTGGTCCTCAACTTTCTCCTGAAGTACTCAGGGGCAGCCTCGTACAGCCACTCAGCGTCCACAACACAGAGGTCTCGCATGTAGCATTTGTTGGTGTAGAGCAGCTCAGTGTACACAACGCAGGCTGGCTTGCAGTGGAAAAGGACAGACGAGGGGTGGATGGCCACAGGCTGGTGGGTGTCTGTGGTGGCATAAGTGCCATCCGGCTGAAGCTCGGCAGTGTTCATGAAGAGACTGTGAGCAAGGCAGCGGCGAATGTTCTCTGTGTCTCCCCGGGATGACATGATTGGCATTGACATCTGTTTCAGGAGGAAAGCAAGAAACAGAAAATAATCAAGTCATAACATTGCTCTGCACTTCACCATATTTGGAACAACTGTACCTGAAAAGTATCCCATACTGGAAGTCCAATCACTGTATCACTGTCATCCCGTTGTTCGTTGATTTCCTCGAGCAGGTACCAGTAACATCTCTATTCCTCCCAGCCCTGAGATTTTAGCAGCCTCTCCTTACTCGTCTTTCCCAACTATTGGAGGCTCTTTCAGGGTCAGGGGAATGAGACCTATCGTTACTGTTTTGGGCATATCGAATACACCACGGGTAGCTTGCGAGGCTCTGCCCGTGCAGGTGGGATACTCTCAGAAACTTGCCGGGCTCTCCGAGAGGTATAGTTGCCTACTGTCTGAACTCCATCAAATATGGTGTGGTAATTCTGTAAAATGGGTAGGAAGTGTCTTATAATGTGTCCAAGGTCCAAGGTCACAAAGTTCAGCATTATCTGGGTTCCGTGGGACTTCGTTCATGTGTGAGGCTCAGCCGCAGTGTGGCGGCAGCTAAGTAGTGGAGGTTGGCTGCCAGGGCTGGGTCCCTTGGGGCGAGAAGGGTTCTCACCGGCCCCCCTCTGGGGCGCCCCGAGTGAGAACAGCCTGGCGCGGAGTCCAGTGGCATGGCTATGGGGGCCTCATTTTATACTCCTGTCTTTGAGGAGCAGCTGTTGAGATCAATAAAGTGCATATTGATACTCAGAAGTATACTCAAAAGCCTTAGGGATTAGCATGGGCAGAGTAAGAGGCACTTTTGGTTTAAGAAGGATAACTGAAGATAGGCAGAGAAAAGCCAGGGCAAGCTGTTAGAACTCAAATAAGTTCATTGACCTGGCATCTTACCATCTCATGAGAATATTTACCCTCCCAATAAGGAAGACCTTTCTCTCTCACTCTGGCTATGTTTCATCTTCCCTTCACCTCCAATTCATCTCACACACTACTGTTGAATTAATCTTCTTAAACACAACTCCAGTCATTCTTCATCCATCCAAAAACCTTCACAGGGCTACGAGATGGCCCAATAGCTCAAAGAACCTGCCTTGCAAGTGTGAAGCGTTGAGTTCAATCTCCAGTGCTGAGTGCAATCCTGCGGCTACACTGTTTCTGTCAGCTCTGCTGCCTGATAACCCATACAAGCGATTTTCAGTTGTACCTCAGCAAGGTATGTATGAGCACAACTAAACAGTGCTGATCCCTGGCGAAGCCAGTAAATGCTAGAGCACCACAATTCTGATCATGGCAATGAAAGTATCAACAGAGGGAAAAGAAAGGGGAAAATGCCTCACTGTCTCTACCGGCCCTCACAAAACAATGTAAGTGTCAAATTGTTCAGCAGTGAATAAGACCCCCCGACCATCCTAGAGTCCTCCAAAATAGACTGACTTCTCTTCCTTAGGCCTGTGCCAGAACCCTGACTTTGCCTTGAAAACCTAAAACCCTCTGCACCAGAGTAGAGAGATTAGCCATCAGTCACTCCCCATAATGCAATAGCCTTACTGCAACAGTCTTGCCACAGCCGAGCAGATGTGGGGGGGATACCTGCTTGACATAGAAAGCCTTACCAATCTCAGTCAGTCTCTTGGATGGGTGGGAAGTCAGAAAGTAGGCTTGCATGCTAAAGCAGAAGATGAAGAGAAGAAAGCGAGAGTTGCATGTCTTCCTCTCCCAGAAGGGAGCATAAAATGACACTTGCCATAACCATGTACTGGACTCCATGCCAGGCTGTTTCATTTGAGGTGCCCCGGAGGGGGTGGGGTGAGATCCCTCCCCGCCCCAGGAGACCCAGCCCCAGCAGCTGAAAACATCCAGAACTCAACCTCTGCCATGCTCACGGCCACTGTCCACACACTTGGGCCAAGCCTCAGCCATGAGTGAATCCCCAGAAAACCCAGGTATGCAGGACTTTGTGATTGAGAACTTGGGTTCAACCGAACCGGGAATGGGGATCCTCCGCCCAGATCCCCAGATCCCCATTTCCGGCTACTAATCTCATCATCAGCCACCATCCAGAATTGTATGTCTTTCTCTCCTGGAAGGAAGTATAACATGACGCTCACCATAACCATGCCGCCAGACCCCACGCCAGGTTGTTTCATTTGGGACGCCCTGAAGGTGGGGTGGGTGAGACCCCTCCCCGCCCTAAGGAACCCAGCCCCGGTAGCTAAAACCTCCAGAATTCAATCACTGTCATGCTCATGACAGCTCTCCACATGCTCAGGCCGAACCTCATCCATTAATGAACCTATTCCTGTATACTTCATACTATACACCACCTGTACTCCAAGAGTACCGCACCACATTTGATGGGGTTCAAAGTAGGAGGCAACCAATCTTAGTGGGAATTTATTTTTTTTACAGATACATACACATGTGTGTGTGTGTGTGTGTGTGCATGTGCGCGTGTGTGTGTGTGTGTGTGTGTGTGTATGTGTGTATAAAAGCATACACGGCTCAACCTTTAACATGTTAGTGATCTCTTATAGAAGGGCTTAATGGCCCCTGGGTTAAATACAATAATCTTCACACTCTTTCCTCTAAGGAAACTTTTTGTAGCATTTTTAGTGGTTTTACATAACAAACAATACAAAATATATTTCAATTCTGCTTTGGGGCAGGGGTTGGGGTTTGGGATGGAAACATCCAAAATATGGTGGTGGGAAGGTTGTAATGGTGGTGACATTGGTTTTTGAATATTAAATGTAACCAAATATTGTGAACTACTTTATAAAAGAAAAAAAAGAAAAAAAAAAGAAAAGAGGAGGCATGTCCAAGAGCCAAAACACTAGGACAAGCACACCCGAGTTGCCCTGGTTCTAGAAAGCTTTTTCTCTCTCCTTAGTCCAGTCACTGAAGGCTTGACTACTTCCTGCTCAGAGGTCCCAGATGTATCTTTTTACCCACCTTTTCCTTTAAGATGGTCCAAGGGATTTTACTGTTTGCAACTAGCTGATCCTGGCCTGATGAAAATGATTTTTCCTCTTATCTATCAAGATGTAACCAAGCATTCCATTTTGAAGTTGTCTGCATACAGTTAACAATATACTGTTTCTCTTAATTTTCTTGTGGGACTCTTTCTCTCCCTCCTCTCATATTTTAGGAACCTGTCTCTTTGTACCTTTCTCTCTCTGTCTCTCTCTCTGTCCCACTCTCCCCTTTCTCTCCCCTGCCCCCTGCCTTTCCCTCCTCAAATTTCCTAAATAAAAGAAAGGGGGCGTGTGGGGGGGAAGTGGAAGAGAGAGAGATAAGAGAGAGAAGATGCTCAATTGTTACCACCTCCAGTAAGCACCGAAGTCCTATATCTAGTGGTCTGACTCCTTCCAGCTACCAGGTCCATGTCTCACCGATTGTATTCCAGGACCAATTACTACTTAACTTCCTAGTCTCTTGTTTCATTAGTAAATGGAGAATAATAATCAATTTTGTAAAGGCAAAATAGTATTTTCTAATAATAAAAACACATGAAAAGTGTTTTTGAAAGTACCTTTAGAAGTTTCCATCAATTATTTTGGTTGCTGTAATTATTACTAGCCACTCAGTTATTCATGAATAGATGTGAGATTCCCTCTCTAGAATGGTTTTTGAAGACAATTACTCTTAGGCATAGTTGTAAAATCCTGAACCCTAGACAAGTATTTGGCATATAGAGAGCTATTATTTGTGGCAAGAGAGAGCAGTACAGCAAATACAGCACTTGCTTTGTAAGCATGCAGCTGACCAGCACACCATATGGTCCTCCGAACCCTTCAGGAGTGATCCTTGAGCACAGAGCCAGAAGTAAGCCCTGAACACTCCCCCAAAACCCAACCCCAAATAAAATAAAAGGCCACAAGCCAGGAATGTGGTTCAGTAGCAGAGTACTAGCCCTGCATGTGTAGGTTCCTTATTCTATGCCTGGCACTGCAAAAATAATAAAATTAAAATAAAATAAGGCCAGAAAGATAGCTCATGAAACTGACCACATAAAAAGCAGCTATGTGTGTAGGCCTGGGTTCAATCCCTAAAGTATCACTAGGAGTAACCCCCAAACATATAGTCAGGAGTGGCTTCCAAGCATCACTGGGTGTGACCGTCGCCCCCAAAATACATACATACATACATATATACAGCACCATGATGAAATAAACCCAAATTATGAGAACTGTGAGCAAATATTTCATATTTTAAATCTTTTCTATAATGAGTTTTTTTTGTCATTCTAAGCAATAGTAATTTAATTTTTTTCCACCTAAGAGGCCAAAGAGATAGTACAGTACATAAGGGGCTTGCCATGCATACAACTAACCTGGGTTTGAGTCCTGGGACCCCCATGTGGCTCCCCCAATCCCCACCAGGAGTGATTCCTGAGTGCAGGCCAGAATAAGTCCAGCACTGCCAGATTTAGCAACCACCCCCCCAAAAAAAAATTCACCTAGAAAAACACAGTATGTCCCTTCCCAAAGAACTATAGAGAAGAATTACCTTTAGGCAGATGTCCCTCAACTGTGCTCTGACTTCAGCTACTAGCATCATATTCCTGCTGTTGACAAAATTCTCTTTGCACCAATCCTAATTAAGGAAAAAGAAAAAAAAAGTATCACAGGGCTGGAGAGAGCTGAAAGACTGGAGCACCAGCTTTGTATGCAAAAGGTCTAGGTTCAATCCCTGCATCACATGGTCCTCTGAACACCTTTGGAAGAGAGCCCAGGAACAAGCACCACCAGGCATGGTAAGGCCCTCTCCCCACTCACAAAGAAGCAACACGATCCTTTCATTCCCACCAAGAAAAAAATAACAATTTTTAGAATGTAAGTTTGACTTCAGAAGGAAAACTTCAGTTGCCAAAAAGAAACAAGAGAATATCTTAAGAAGTCATAAACTAATAATTTAAGCTAATGTTTTCTTATTATCTTACTACTCCAATTTCCTTACCTCAGTCTTGAAAAAAAGCTATAGACTAGGATATTTGAATGATTATACCCAGTAAGAGTCTTCTCCAAGGGCCAGAGAATCGGTATAGGGATTAAGTGAGTGCCTTGCATGCTGCCAATGCAGATTCAATCCCTGGCACCACCTGCTCAGTCCCCAGCATTTTGGGAGCACTTCCCCAGTACAGAGTCATGGGCTACCCCATGAGCACTTGCTGGCTGTGTGCCCAAAAACAAAAACTAAAATGAGTATCCCCGTAATATAAAAAATAGTACTATAGGGCTAAGGAGATAACCCAAACATGCTTCACTTCTGTGAGGCCCCAAGTTTGGCTCTGCATAGCTCCCTGAACATCATCAACTGTGGCCCTGGAAGCCCCTGAGCATTCTGAACCCAAGCATCATGATGCTGTCCCAAGCACCAAATCTTTAGTCCAGCATCACTGAACTGACCATTGTAAGGAATAGCCCCAAAAGAAAAAAGAGAAAAACCAGCTATTATTCTCTGAGAAAAACCAACAATCTAGTGTGTGTGTGGTGGGGGGAGACAAAGAACATGGACAACTCATAGAAGGTAACTACAAATGACCAATAATCTGTGTAAGAATTCCTTAGGAGGACTGAAGAGATAGTACAGGAGATAAGGCATTTGCCTTGCATGTAGCTGACCCCCGTCAGATCTTGCATTGCATATGGGATTTCAAGCACTGCCAGGACAAATCCCTGAGCACAGCCAGGTGCAGCCTTCTCCCCCAAAAAAAGATTCTTAAGGAATCATGGCAATACACTTTATTTTTTAGAGGATTCACTTTTATTTTTTATATTTAATTCTTCTTAAGCCCCCCCTGCCCCCCATTATTTGTTCATTTTCATGATGACAAAGGGTCGCACACACCTGGCTATGGTGCTCACATATACTTAGCAGTGGTGCTTGCTGGGGGTCACACATCAGGTGGTGGTGTCTGAACACTTGGACATAGTTGTCACTCAACAAGATCTATAATCCTTTAGCTGCAGTGCTTACACATGTGCTTTGCCATGAAACCCAGTATTAGCTGAAGCACACAAATTATGACTGTGGTGCTCACACATGTTTACCAAGGATCACACTTCCTGGCCTTGGCATTCAAGTATCTAACAGAAGGTCTTGCAGGGTTTGTTGGGCTGGGGGTGGAAAGGGAGTGGGGGTCACACTGCCTTTCATTTTTTTTGGCTTTTTTGGAGGTCACCTCCAGTGATGCTCAAGATTACTGCTGGCTCTGCATTCAGAAATTATTCCTAGTGTTGTTCAGGGGACCATATGAGATGCTGGGAACCAAACCTGGATCAGTCGTGTGCAAGGCAAATGCCCTACTCACTGTACTATGGCTCCGGCTCCCAAACTGCTTACACACACCTGGCTGTGGTGTCTTCAGAAATTATCTATGGTACCAGAGATCACAGACAGCAGAGCTGCTAGGCTTAAGAACAGAACTGGCAGGATCAGTCTCAGCACATGTGGCACATTGGGAATTTGTGCTCATAACCATACCCCTTCAAAGGTCCCATCTGAGCTGCTGTGCTACTCCTCCATTTCCAAAGTAGACTGAAGTAAGACTATTTTATTTTACATCATCAACTTGGCAGAAAATGAAATCATTTAACCAAGAACTGGAGAAAATGGTAGGAATGAAAATTCATATGTACTATGGGGAGTATAAAGAGGTGCTCACAATTTGGGGCAGCTCCTTGTCAACCTAGTAATGCATGATGCGGCATCTGCTAGACCAAGATATCGCCTGCAGGAAGACAGGCCCTAAGAAACTCTCTTCTATGACAACCACACAGATGTTCACTGCAGCAGTGCTGGAAGCTGAACAAGTTGCAAAAGGGTAGGTGGAGTGAAAAAGATTTGATTCATAGTGTATGTTTATCTATGTAAAATAAAAGCATGCTATGAACCATGGAAACAGACATCAACTTTAGGACAGTGGTTAAGGGAGGAAGGATGATGAAAAAGCAATCAGGGCTTTTGCTGTATATAACGGGAGGTGCCTCAGAATGCTAGAGCAAACACTTGCATGCACAAGACCCCTGAATTTAACCACACAAGTGCAAGGCCCTTGTGCTCCACCAGGGTGCTACTGGTGCCCCTAGAAAGCCAACAGGCCCTGCAACACTGAGACAACTATTGCTTTCAGTAACTCTCAAGTCTTTGAACCCTACTAAAGAGATGCCCTCAAAAACATTTTTAAATAAATTGGAGCGGGGTATGGAGAAATAGTACATCAGGTAAGGGTCCCCTTGCATGTAGTCGACACGACTTCAATCCTCAACCCCCCCATATGGTCCCTTGATCCTTGACAGGAATGGTCCCTCAGGGCTGAGCCAGGAGTATGTCCTAAGCATTGCTGGATGTGGCCCCCCCAAAAAGCAAACAGACTGGAGAAATAGTACAATGGGCAGAGTGTTTGCTTTGCATGCAGCCAATCCAGGCTCAATCTCCAGCTTCCCATATAATCCCCTAAACACTACCAGAAGCAATTCCTGAGTTCAGACCCAGAAGTAACCTTTGAGGATCACTGGATGTAACCCCACACCAAGGGAAAATAAAGTAATAAATCTGAGTAAATAAAGCAAAATTCTCACAGCTACTAAAAGTGGTATTGACTGTTTTAAAGAACTGACTGCCCAAAAAAGGGAAAGTTCGGGCGCAGAAGAGTGTGCAGTGGAGAGGCACTTGACTTACGCAGGACTGACCCAGGTTCGATCCCTAGCATCTCCTATGGTTACCAGAGCACTATGAGGAGTGATTCCTGAGCAAAGAGCCAGGAGTAGCCACTGAGGATTGCCAGGTGTGCCCCCACAAACAAAACAAAAGAATTGACTGCATTAGAATGCAGACAAAGGATATACCCTATGCTACAATTAATGGCTTATTAATAATACTGCCACTTTTCATCTTAGCTCAAAGAAATAAAATACCATAGTGGGCAAAAACTACTACAAACAAAGAGGGAAAAAATTAGGGACAGGTGCGCTGAGTCTTTTGTAGCTAACAAACTGTGGGCTAGGGAGGAAGTCATTTTGTAGCTAAGAAGTTGGGTCACCAAATACTTAACTCAAGACAGTTCCCATACTAAAGACATTTCTGAAATAAAATTAGGCATTTTTTAAAAAATTATTCCTTAAAGAATTTAATCACAAAGGTGCATTCCTATTACTTGCCTAGGAGTTTATCATTTGAGGAAAGTCTTACCTTATTCCCGCCTATGTTTTTGAAGGTCCGGTAGATGTTGAGCAGGGTGATATGGTCCCCCTCACTAGATACGAACTTCTTTCGGACACTTTGTACTTCATCCCGTCGGGAGGGAGGGTTGTAGAGTACACTGTCCACAGACAGCAGGGACACAATGGTCAGTATCTCCTCTGTACAGTGGAATTTGGGGGACAGGAGAATAGTCTGCAAGTCAAAAATTTACAACCCTGTAAGCCAAAATTTTTCTTAGCTTCTGAATGCTGCATTTATGTTGCTCTTGCAACTTCCTATCTAAGGATTTAAAAAAGGTAGGTGTTTCTAAAACCCTATGTATGTTACTATGACTTAATTTTTTTGTACATGAGATAGCTACAGGATTCTATATTCCTTTCGCATTGGGCTCACTACTTAATGAGTTTGAATCCCACACAGTATTAGACACAAAGTATTGCTATAACATAAGAGAAGTGAAGATTAATCTAGAAGCATTGGGTTAACAAATCTGTGCTGTGACTGCAAATCTGTAGTATACATAAAGAAGACTGAGGGGAGGGCTTCATTTACTTTGGCAAATCTGGGTTCTAAGGGAAAAGCTGCCATCTTTTTTCCAACTGGAGTCAGGGTAAGCTGCTCATCCTTACGTTCAAGAGCACCTAACAGGTCCAGCTGGGCAATGGCTGCCTGGACGTGATCTGAAAAAACAAACAAACAAACAAAAAAAAAAACCATTAAGAAGGAGCCAAAACACAAAATGGAAGAAGTCATTAATTCAATACTTTAGGAGGGTTGCTTATATCAATATCAAGCAACAGCAACAATCAAAACCACCCTTCTCCCACAACATGCTTGCAAGTTGTTAATTTTATCAATGCATTCTGTTCAATTCCTTTTATTTATTTGGGGGGTGGAGGTAGGGGATCATGCAAGTAGTGCCCAAGGAGCCTGGGGATCACTCCCAAAATTCCTTGGCCCACTGGCCTGTTTGAGCCCAACAGTGTTGGGAGCCACACAGGCCAAACCTGTCAGTGCTCCACAGCCACGAGGTGGTGGGGATGCAATTTGGGCCTCATTTATTCAGCCTTTCTGGATATCTCCCTGGCCCTCACTTCCCATTTGAAATAATGACCTATAATTTGGGAAAATGTAAGAGAATTTTAAACCCAATAATGTTATATTTTTGGACTGGAGTGATAGTGCAGCAGGTAGGGCGTTTGCCTTGCACGCGGCCAACCCAGGTTTGGTTCCTCCGCCCCTCTTGGAGAGCCCGATAAGCTACTGAGAGTATCCTGCCCACACAGCAGAACCTGGCAAGTACCTATTGCGTATTCAATATGCCAAAAACAGTAACAAGTTTGGGCTGGAGTGATAGCATAGCGGGTAGGGTAGGGCATTTGCCTTGCACGCGGCCCACCCGGGTTCGATTCCCAGCACCCCATATGGTCCCCTGAGCACCGCCAGGAGTAATTCCTGAGTGCAAAGCCAGGAATGACCCCTGTGCATTGCTGGGTGTGACCCAAAAAGAAAAAAAAAAAACCACAGTAACAAGTCTCACAATGGAGATGTTACTGGTGCCCGCTCGAGCAAATCGATGAGCAATAGGACGACAGTGCTACAGTGCTTAAATGTTATATTATGAATTTCACAGGCACCAGTTATCTCCAGATGCATACATATAACAATAGAAAAAGCTGTTATCTCAAAGGCACCTGGTGAGATGGTGTTTTTCCTCCCCATACTTTTTGAATTTTGAAACATGTAAATGCATTTCCTACTAAAGGATAAAAAGGTATTCCTAAGGGTAAAATAAATATATGCATACTGAAAGGAAATGATCCATAAAATAATAAGTGAATATATACAAATGTCTATAACAGAAGAATGGATAAAGGGATAAATATACATTTTGATTTATTCAAAGATTAGAATAGCATTTAACAGTGAAAACTGTATCAATACAAACAAATCTTAGAAGACATGATGAGGGTTCAAGAGATACTTTGCCTTGCACACAGTTGCTCTCAGTTCCACTCCCAGCACCACATACGGTTCTATGAGCACTACCCGGGCACAGAGCCAGGAGTATGATCTGAGTACAGCAAAGTGTGGCCCACCCTCCCCCTGCCAAAAAAGAGAAGAAAACATGAAGAAAGAAAAGGTGACTGAAGAATTGAGAAAAGGGGGCACAGCGGGTAGGGCGTTTGCCTTGCACGTGGCCAATTCAAATTCGATTCCCAGCATCTCATATTATTCCTCAGCACCACCAGGAGTAATTCCTGAGTGAATGAGCCAGGAGTAACCCCTGTGGATCGCCGGGTGTGACCAAAAAGCAAAAAAACAAAAACAAAAACAAACTGAGAAAAGATAAAACAATAGATAATTTAGGAATACATAGGCAATGAATAAAACATTAAAGAAAAATTCTTTTTTCTTCCTCCATAAGAGATACTGTAAGGACAGAAACCAATTGTTCTCTACCCCATAAGAAAGAAACTGATCTTTTCATCTTTTATTAGAAAAGGTAAAATTTTGTTGTTTGTTGTATATAGAATTCTATACATCCTTTCAACTTCTACCATCTTAATTGTCTCCAGTGGTCAAGGAACCCAATTAGGAGACTCTTCTATAGTCCATTTCTACAGAGCAATGCTGCTGACAGCAGAATTTATCCTTTTATAATAAAGTGGCCACAGTGATAGCATGACATGTAAGGCACTTGCCCTGAATATGGCTGACCCAGGCTTGAATCCCGGCATCCCATATGGCTTCATCAAGACGTGGTCCAAAACCAAAAATTTTAGAACAGAATTCATCCTTTTATGATTCTGAGATGTTTCTGTAAAAAGCTCAAGTAAGTATCCCCCAATCAAAATCAAAAGAAAATTAACACTTTATTTTTCCTAAGTATCATATGCTGTTGTCTGTCTATTCATATGTCTTCCACAGCACTAAAGATTCCATTACCTGGAGAGGGTTTCGACATGAAGTCAAAGGTGAGGACATTTGGGACTTTCATTGCTAGGAGCTGCAGCAGCACGTTTGCTAGGTTACACCTACAAAGAGAGAAAGAGGCAGGTCATTCACCTGTCCCTGATCCCCCATTAGTGAGGCTGACTGCAGCCAGCTCAAGGAAGAGATAGCAAGCAGGAAAAGGAGATTCAGGGACAAATGCTAGGTGCATGGATGCAGCTTAGGCCTACCTTTGGATCTCTGGCACAGTCATCTTCTCAAACTTCTCAAACTCATCCTCTGTGTAGAGTCTGTAACAAATGCCACTTTGCTCTCTCCCCGCTCGTCCTGTTCGTTGCCAGGCCTGAGTTTTGGACACCCGCTGCACAGCTAACACCTCCAGACCACTATCTGGAAGGAGATTAGCCCACATTAGTACTTTTCTCACCATCAAAACAAACTGTTTCTACAAAGTGGACAAATAAAGCATTCCTTAGTATACCAATGATTCTTTCCACAATAGGAGTCTAGAAAAACTCAAGGCTAAATGAGAAGTTCAAAATCAGACAGCTGTATAGTAAAACAAGGCTTACAATGAATACTCTGTGAGATGTTATTAAAAGCAGAACAATCTCTCGCCTATAGCATGGGGCCAGCAGAGTTGATCTCAGAGGCCATGGCTTAGATCATAGGGCAATAACCACTCCACTTTTCCCAACACTGAGATGTTTCCTCAGAACTATTTTTTTTTTTTTGGCTTTTTGGGTCACACCCAGCAATGCTCAGGGGCTACTCCTGGCTTTGCATCAGGAATTACTCCTGGCGGTGCTCAGGGGACCATATGGGATGCTGGGAATCAAACCGGGACTGGCCGTGTGCAAGCAAATGCTCTACCCACTGTGCTATCACACCATCCCCGCCTCAGAACTTTTTATGCTAAAATGAGAGTCAATAAGCTAGGATGGATGGTCACCCTGTCAATCAGTGACTTACAAATTCATCCCTGGTACACTATGCCTGCTCTCCTAACTATTTAAAAGAGATAAAATGTGTTGTTACTCCTAGGAATAAGTGAGATTTTCCTGATAAAGGAGTTTTGTGTCAGGAACTGAAGGACTAAACCTTCTCCATGTTTTTATCACCAAGAGATACACAAGTCAAAGTCAACAATCCTGAGTGCTCAGGAGTGCATTAAACATATCTCGGAGAATCATTTCAGCTGCCTCAGATCCTTTGTAGAATAAAGCAAGGTATAAAACATAAAACATGCATGTAAAGAACCTCAATCAAGTCTCCCTCTATAAATCCTCAGGAAACAGCATCTCACTCTAGTCTAGGGGCCATTTCTTTCATACAATGTGAAAAGGAAGATTGAATATGATTTTTATATTATGTAATTACATAATTACATAATTATATAATTGTATAAATTATATAATATTTTTATTATCAAAATTAAAAAAAGACATTTATGAGCTACAAATTCTCACCAGGGTTATACTTCTTTGCTTTAACCATGCCCGTGTCAACTACATATTTTATTCCTGTAACAGTTATGGAGGTTTCAGCGATGTTAGTTGAAATGATGACTTTGCGATAGCCCTAGAAGAAGGAAGAAAACCAAAACCCGTATAATGCACATGATTCAGAAGTTTTAAAAACATATTCCTTACCATTAATTTCCACAATTCAAGAAAGATAATTTTTGGGTTGGAGAGTACAGCGGGTATGGCACTTGCTTTTCACAGCAGACCCAGGTTCAGTCCCCTACATCCCATGTGGTTCCCCACCCTCAGCACTGCCAGATGTGGCCCCCCCAAAAATAAAAAAGATAAAAAGATGACTTTGTTATTGAGTTGCTAATATTGATGGTTGGTCTTTATTTTTTTAATTTTTTGTTCTGGGGCCACACCTGGCAGTGCTCAGGGCTTACTTCTGACTGTACTAAGGGATCACTCCTGGTAATCAGGGGTCTGCATGGGGTTCTGAAGATCAAACCCAGGTCAGATGCCAAGGCAAACACTCAAACACTTACCTACTATGGCTCTAGACCCAGACGGTTGGTCTTTAAAGTGAGTGAGGTGAGGTAGAGTATGGGAAAAGCAGCTATTCCAGTCCTTGTGTGTGTGTGTGTGTGGGGGGGGGCGGTGAAGTAGAGAGTATGGGAAAAGGAGCTATTCCAGTCCCTTTGTGTGTGTGTGTGTGTGTGTGTGTGTGTGTGTGTGTGTGTGTGTGTGTGTGTTTGGTGCCTGGGATCAAATCCTGTGCCTCACATATGCAATGCAAGTGTGAGTCAAGCGTGCTCTACCACTGAGCTACATCCCATTTAGTATTACAACTTTTTTGAGACAATGGGATATAGAATAGGCACAAGATTTAGAGACAGAAATTGGTTAAAGTTCTGGTCCTGTCTGTTACTTACTACATGACCCTTGAGCAACTGTTATTTTACTTTTTAGGGGACCAACATTTACAAAATAAAACCAGCACCTACCCTGCCAATTCTTAAAATGAGAGACAACACATATTAAGAGAAACTGGTGTAGTGCCTGGCACAGCAAGGATACCTACTAACTGGTATTATTGGCTTATTTACATAAGACCTTAGAAATACTACTCATTGACTTTTCAGCTTTTGCATTTTACTCTCTCTATTCCCCTAACCACTATTTACCTATTCTTACTATGGGAAGTTTATTTGTAGCTACACATAACAGTAATACTGGTGCCCGCTCAAGCAAATTGATGAACAATGGGACAACAGTGCTACAGTGCTACACATAATATTTCAGCTGTTTTTTAGTCAGTACATCTGGTAATTGAGCACTCTGTCCCATACACATTATATGGAGTCCAGTAATGGGCATTTTAAGTGCCACTGACAGGTCCTTTGAGGTTCCCAGGGACAGAGATGGACAGGCGAGCTGCTGCACACACCTTTGGGGCCACCTGAAAGACACGGAGCTGTTGTGCGTAAGGCAGGGAAGCATAGAGAGGAAGAACCAGCATTGAGGGGCAGCCATCTGGCAGGTGCTTTGCAATGTCCCGGCATGTCTTGCTCATTGCTTCTATCTCCTCCTGACCGGTAAGGAACACCAGGATATCCTGAGAAGAAGGAGCTTCCTATAAAAATGGTGAAGTGTGATTAGGAAAAATTGACAGGTTGCACAAAACAAAACAATGGTCACTGATGATTCCCCAGTGTTCTTTTTCTTTCTTTCCTCTTTTTATTTTGGAGGGGTTAGGGAATTGAGGCAGTAGCATTACTCAGGGTGCTCAGGGGACTCAGGGACCTTCCTTACACAGTGCTCTGGGGTCACTCCCAGTGACCAGTTTGGGCTACACCAGGCAGTACTCAGGGCTACGTCTGGTTTGTTGCGGCAAAGCTGTGCCCAGCTATACTCTCCAGAGACCATACAGTCCTGGGATTGAACCCAGGCCTCCTGCAAGCAAAGCATGTACTTTAAAGACAGACCTCTGAGCTATCTTCCTGGCCCCCAGTGTTATTTTCCTTACCTGCTAAGTGCAGAGACGCACATGTACCTATGTCATCTTTGGAAGAATAGCCTTATCAATAATACATAACATACAGCTCACCTGAGTTAGTCAATATGGTTTTTATTACTACTTCTTTTGATTTTTGTGTGTGACTAAGGTGTAGGGAATTGAATCCAGGTCTCCCACATGCAATCACCACGTACTCACCCACTGAACTCTCTCTCCAGCTCTAGTCAGTTATGTTCACTTTTTTTATGTTAACAAAAAAAATTTTGTTTTTGGGACACACCAAGTAGTACTCAGGGCTTTCTCCTGGCTGTACGCTGAGAAATCACTTCTGGCAGGGCTCGGAGGACCATATGGGGTACAAGGGATCAAACCTGGTCAGTCACAAGGAAGGCAAGGACCCTACCTACTGCACTATATCTCCAGCCCCAAGTCAGTTATAAGCCCTAAACAATTAAGGGTTGGAGAAATAGTACAGAGGCTAAGGTGCATACGCCAATCCTAGTTATATGCCCAGCACCATGTATGGTCCCCCAAGTACCATAATACAGGGGGTGGGGTGTTTGATTTGCACATAACCTACCTGGGTTCGATCCCCAGCATCCTATATGGTCCCCCAAGCACTGCCAGGAATAATTTCTGAGAGCAAAGACAGCAGTAGCCCCTGCACATTGCTGGGTGTGACCCCAAGAATGATAAATAAATAGCAATTAAGCAGAGCCGGGGAGATCTCTCAAAGGGCTAGAGCACATGCTTTGCATGCAGATGCCTGCCTTTAATTCTGAGCACAAGCATGGCTCCTTGAGCACCACAAGGAGTGACCCCAGAGTTTATGAAGGGAGTAAACCCTAAATATTGCTACTGCCCCCAATAAACAATTAGTGTCAGAGAGATGGCTCATGTAATAGATCAAAAGTCTTGCATGTGTGAGACACTAGGTTCAATCCTTAGCACTATATGTCCCCCTGGTGAGTTCCCAAAACAATAATATAAATACCAATTAAGGAAATTTTGTTTGTTCATCTGTTTTTGGATGACTTCAGATGGTGTGCTCACTCCAGATGGTGCTCAGGGGACTATGCAGTGCCAAGGATTGAAGCTGGGCCTCCTGCATGCAAAACATCTCAGTCTATTGAGCTATTTCTCTGGCCTTGACTACAAAACTTTTGAATAAAATTCACCAATCTACTTTTGTAACAAGAAAATATAAAAAACACAACCAGGAATACAAAAATATCCACACGGAGCTTCCTTTTCCATAATTTCAAATTATCAACATTTTTTCATAATTTCAATTTAGAGTTTCTAATTTCATAATTATCTTGAAAGATGAAGCTGCTGTAACAAGACAGATGGGGCTAGAGGGATAACACAGCAAGAAGGGTGTTTGCCTTGTAGGTAGTGGACCCAGGTTTGATCCCTAGCATCCCATATGGTTCCCCCACTTGTGCCAGATGTGATCTAAAATAAGAGACAACTTGAAGAAATCCTGATTCACAGAAATAGCTAGAGATCATCATGCGGGAAAAGGAGATCTTTTTTTTTTTTTTTACAGTTACAGATTTATACATTTTTGTGCTCGTGTTTCTCCCTTACAAAGTTTGATAACCCATCCCTTCACCAGTGCCCGTTCTCCACCACCAGCAAACCCAACATCCCTCCCCCCTCCACAGTCCCGTCTCCCCCCACCCCACACTGCCACTATGGCAGGGTATTCCCCTTTGTTCTCTCTCTCTGATTAGATGTTGTGGTTTGCAATAAAGGTGTTGAGTGGCCATTGTGTTCAGTCTCTAGTCTATATTCGGCCCGCATCATCAGGAAAAGGAGATCTTATTAAATGATGCATTCAAAAGTACTTTCAGGCTGGATAGTACAATGGGTGGGGTGCTTGCCTTGCATGTATATGCCTTACATAGAACTCAAGTTCAATCCCTGGCATTCCAAATGGCCCCCTAAGCTCCACCAAGAGTAATCTTGAGCACACAGACAGGAGTAAGCCCACCACACACTTTCATGTGCAAAAAATACATGTGATTAGAGTATCTGAGACTCAGAGGTTAACTGGATTCTTCATTTTACAAGACATAGGTCCAGTGGCAATGAACCGAACAAGCAGTGACAGTGAACTAGAAGACCCCTCCTTGACTAAGGTGCCCTAATGAGCACCTAGGTGAGAGGGGACTCCTACAGTTTTAGAAGTGTGCTGGAAGTAGAACTGTAACCCAGTTGGTAGAACTTTACAAGAATGAAACATCCAACACCATCAAAAAATGAAGAGAAGGAATGAACAGAAATTTCCTAAGGAAGAAATTCAAATAGCCAAAAGGCACATGAAAAAATGCTCTTCACCCCGGGCTGGAGCAATAGCACAGCGGGTAGGGCGCTTGCCTTGCATGCAGCCGACCCAGGCTGACCCAGGTTCAATTCCCAGCATCCCATATGGTCCCCTGAGCACCACCGCCAAGAGTAATTCCTGAGTGCAGAGCCAGGAATAACCCCTGTGCATCGCCAGGTGTGACCCAAAAAGAAAAAAAAAATGCTCTTCACCCCTGATCATCAGGGAGATGCAAATCAAAACAAAAAGATATCATCTCACATTACAGAGACTGGCACACAGTCTGGCACACAGCACACGGTGCTGGAGTGGATGCGTGGAGAAAGGGTCTCTCATTCACTGCTCATCAGTTGGAAAGCCAACTGGTCCAGCCTTTTTGAAAACAATGTGAATATTCCTCAAAAAAACTAAAAATTAAGCTCCCATTTGACCCAGAAATACCACTATTGGGAATATACCCTTGGGGACCAAAAACATACAGCAGGAACACCATCTTCACCTCTATGTTCATTGCAGCACTATTCATAATAGTCAGGATCTGGCTACTTGAGTGCCTGAGAACAGACGAATGGATAAAGAAACTATGGCACATCTACATAATGGAACACTATGCAGCTGTTAGGAAAAATGAAGTCATGAAATCTGCCTATAAATGGATGGGCATGGAGAGTATCATGCTGAGTGAAATGAGTCAGAAGAGAGAGATAGAAAGACAGCATTTATTTGTGGTATATAAAAAATATAGTAGAAGACTAATATCCACGGCCAGGGAAAATGGGCTAGGAGGACTGGTCAGTGGTTAGAACAAACGACAACTGTAGGTAAAGGGCGGAGAGTAGGTAAGATAGAGAAGAGACCAGTATGACAATGGTAGCTGTTGAGTGATCACGCTGGACAAGAACTGAGTGTTAAAAGTAGTCAAGGAAATATTCTTGATAACCTTTCAGTACCTATTTGCAAACTACTATGCCCAAAAGGAGAGGGAGAGAAGGAAAGGGAGAGTCAGAGAGACAGAAATAGAATGAAACAGAGAGAGAGAGAGAGAGAAGAAAAGTGCCTGCCATAGAGGCAGGCTGGGGGACGGGGGGTAATGGGAGGGAATCTGGGGACACGGGTACTGGGAAATGTACACTGGTTGGAGGGATGGGTGTTGGAACACTGTATGACTGAAACCTAATCGTGAGCAGCTTTATAAGGGTCTATCTCACAGTGATTCAATTAAAAAAAAGAAAGCAGATGGGTCCATCAGTACAGTGCTCCTCAGGCCCATGGTGTTTGGAGACCATGCAGAATTAGGACTTAATTTGGGCTTTTACACTTGTAAAATATACAGCTATATATGCATTGTGGGGCTGGGGAGATAGTACAATACATAAGGTGCTTCCACGCGGCCAAGCTGGGTTCTATCCTCAGCATCCCATATGGTCCCCCAAGCCCACTGGGAGTGATTCCTGAGTGAAGAGCCAAGAGTAACCCTAGGCAACAACAGCTGAGACCCCTTTTAAAAGTTTAGTATGTGTTGTACTGGTTGCAATATAAAATGTGCTTCTTAGAACTTGAGTGATAGTACAGAGAATAAGTACAGATAGTACAGAGAATATCAAGAATACCAATATTCTTGATAACCTTTTAGTACCTATTTGCAAACTACTATGCCCAAAAGGAGAGGGAGAGAAGGAAAGGGAGAGTCAGAGAGACAGACAGAAATAGAATGAAACAGAGAGAGAGAGAGAGAGAGAGAGAGAGAGAGAGAGAGAGAGAGAGAGAGAGAGAGAGAGAGAAGAAAAGTGCCTGCCATAGAGGCAGGCTTGCCCTGCACCTGGCTAATCTGAGTTCCTCAAGCTCCGCCAGAATTGATCCCTGACTGTAGAGCCAGGAATAATCCCAGACACCACCAAATGTCTGCCCCCCACATTTCCTCCCTCCCCGCCAAAAAAGCATGCTTCATTATGGGTTTTACAGTCAAAAAATTGCAAGCCATGTTGTAACATACATAGGGGATTTGTTTGGCTTAGTTGAGGCTAGACATGGTTCAATTATTTCTCTTTTTTTCTTTTGTTTTTTCAGTGCCACACCTGTAATACTTGGGACGACTCCCAGCTCAATGCCAGAGATGAGGGGCACTCCCAGAAGTGCTTAGGGGACCACGGAGTGCAAGTGATTCCACCTGAGATTGTAATCATGTAATCATTCCACCTGAGGTTGTAATACATGCACTCCAACCCTGTGAGTCATCTCCCTGGCTGTTTCTTTTTTTTTTAGAGAAATAAGAGATATTGTAATTAAGGATTAAAAACTTGGGCATGGTTAATGAACTTATACCAAATATCCTACAAAGTCATTTCAAAGAGTAGTTTTTCTTTTCAGAGTGAAATATTCTACCAACAGAAATGTAAAATTAACTTTTTCATGCATTTGCACCCCGTTCCATACCTGGTGGATCTGGAAGACTGAAACAAGTGCGGCGTGCAGGTAATCATGCTGAGGTTGTTTAGTGTAAAAAACCTGGATTGGATACTGCCGACCCTCCAGGTAGAGTACAGGGGCACCATTGAAATACTGAGAGAACAGGTCTACATCCATCGTAGCTGACATCACAATTATCTAGATAAAGATATGAGAAAGATGGGAAACAACACTTGTGACAGCCTTATGCTGCTCTCCAGTCCTAAAAGCATAGGAGGAGGCCTGTATTACTCCCATCCCAGTAATCTTTCTTCATCGTTCTAAAACAGAATGGGTGAAGAAGGAAACTGAGGAGGAAGCACAAGTCTGGCTCTACCTACTTTGAGGGGCAGCTTCCCCAGTTCCTTTCGCCTCTTCTGTGCAGCTTTCACCACACCAAAGAGCACATCTGTATGGATTGTCCGTTCATGGGCTTCATCTAAAATGACACAGCTGTACTTCCGAAGCAAGGAGTCTGAAATTGCTTCACGAAGAAGCATGCCATCTGTCAGGAACTTGATCCTGGTATCTTCTGAGGTGACATCATCAAAGCGTACCGTATAGCCAACCTTTGAGAAGAAATCATTCATTCATCACATGCTTGCTGCACATCTACTAAGTATCCTGCACCACACCAGGCACTTGGATTATCAGTAGGAACAAGACCAATACTGATGCTGATCTGTTCTCTCAGAAACATGCAGTCTAGTGGTCAATGACATGTCACTTTAGCTGCAATTAAGATAAGCATAACAAAGAATATGAAAACTAGCATCAGAATGTGTTTGAAGCCTTAGGTCTGATCCCAAGGTCCAGAACAAAACAAGAACAATTAGTAATTAGTCTCCTAATCCCAACTAATAGTCAGTGAAGCAATGTACATACATGAAAAGAAGTCCACGGTTTGGCTTTTTTTCTTTTCTTTTCTTTCTTTCTTTCTTTTTTTTTTTTATTGTTAGGCCACACCTAGCAATGCTCAAGGATCACTCCTTGCAAGCCTAGGGGACCATATGGAGTGTGGGGGGGATAGAATTAAGGTCAGCCACAGGCAAGACAAGTGCCCTACCCACTGTACTGTATCTCTGGCCTGTCCAAGATGTTTTTTATGTGAACTGAAAAACACAAATGCTAATGAATCATATACAGTACTGGGTGTGGCCCAAAACAAACAAAACAAAGTAGGGGGCAGGGTGTGCAGGTGTGGGGAAAAGAAATGTTAGCAAATAAGGAAATTACGTACCAGCTTCCCTAGTTCAGTTCTTTTCTCATCTGAGACTCTAGTAGCTAGAGAGATGGCAGCTACTCGACGAGGCTGGGTCACAGCAATGATGCCCTGGCGGCTAATGCCTCCTTCGTAGAGGTACTGAGGGAGCTGAGTCGTCTTCCCAGAGCCAGTTTCACCTAGAAAAGAAAAGTCTCATTTAAATGCAAACTGAAACACATTTCTTTTTTTTTTTTTTTGCTTTTTTTTTTTGGGTCACACCTGGCGATGCACAGGGGTTACTCCTGGCTCTGCACTCAGGAATTACCCCTGGCCGTGCTCAGGGGACCATATGGGATGCTGGGATTTGAACCTGGGTCGGCCGCGTGCAAGGCAAACGCCCTACCCACTGTGCTATCTCTCCAGCCCCAAAACTGAAACACATTTCACCAGATAAAAACCAGAAGGAAGGGAACCAGGGAGATGTCTCAAAGGGTTGATACACATGCTTTGCAGAAATTCAATCCCTGGAACCACATGGTCACCTGAATAACACTCACAGTAACCCCTCTCCCTGCCCCACAGAAGAAAAGCCAGAGGAAAGGATAAGCTGAGAGAGCCACAGAGAAATAGATAGTAATGGTATCTACTACTGGTGAAAGGTCAACAGGAATTGTTTCTCAAAAGGCCAGATTTTTTATTAGAAAACTTTTAAAATCCTTGTTCCTTTTGGAGGAATTTATTCCAAAGGAAATTGTAAGGATGTATATAGCTTCAGAGATGTTTTATTGGGTAAGGCATGTGGCTTAGTGGCATAGCATGCATCCTGCAAGTATGACCCCTGGGTTTGATCCACAGAAAACACACACTTTATTTAACTTTGCTCCTAAAAGCAAAAAATTAGAAACAATGTTCATGTTCAACAGTAGGTTGTAAAAACATAAAATTAAAGTAATTGGGGCTAGAGCAATAGCACAGTGGGTAGGGCATTTGCCTTGCATGTAGCCGATCTGGGTTCGATTCTCAGCATCTCATATGGTCCCCTGAGCACCTCCAGGGGTAATTCCCGAGTGCAGAGCCAGGAGTAACCCCTGTGCATCGCCGGATGTGGCCCAAAAAGCAAAATATATATATACATATATCATACTTTGCAAAAGCACAAAAGCATTAATGAGACTTATTTGTTCTGACATGAAGAATCTTCAGTTTACATACTGTGGCCATAAGAAATGCCTCACCAGACCCAAGTAATAGTACAAAAGACAGGGCACTTTTTTGCCTTGCATATGGCCGACAACCCCAGCACCACATAAGATGGTTCCCCAAGCCCTGCCAGGGGTGATTCCTGAGGATCACTAAGTGCAGCCTGAAACAAAACAAACACCTCACTCCTCACCCCCCCAAAAAGTTCTTCACTATTCTCTACATTCTCTAGCCATTCTCTCTCTCTATCCATTTTTTTTAATTGAATAACTGTGAGCTACAGTTACAACACTTTCATGTTTGAGTTTCAGTTATACAATGATCCAATACTCATCTCTCCACCAGTGTACATTTTCCACCACCAATGTCCCCAGTATCCTCCCCTTGCCCCCCCCATTCCACCTCTCTCCCTGCCTCTATGGCAGATAACTGCCCACTTTCTCTCTCTACTTATGGGTATTATGGTTTGCAATACACATTACAGATAATGAGAGACCATCATTTTTGTCCTCTACTTTCAGCACACATCTCCCATCCTAAGCAATTCCTCCAATCATCATTGACTTAGTGATCCCTTCGCTAGCCAGCTGCCTTCTTCCCCTGCTCAAAAGGAAAGCTTCCAACCATGGAGTAATCTTTCTGGCCCTTGTCTCTATTGTCCTTGGATGCTAGTCTCATTATGATATTTTATATTCCACAAATGAGTGCAGTCATTCTATGTCTGTCCTTTTCTTTCTGACTCATTTCACTTAGCATCTCCATGTCAATCCATTTATATGCAAATTTCATGACTTCATCTTTCCTAACAGCTGCATAGTATTCCATTGTGTAGATGTGCCACAGTTTCTTTATCTATTCATCTCTTCTTGGGCACTCAGGTTGTTTCCAGATCTTGGCTATAATGAACAGTGCTGCAATGAACAGATGAGTGCAGATGTCATTTCTACTGTGCTTTTTTGCACTGTCAGGATATATTCCCATAAGTGGTATTGCTGGGGCAAATAGGAGCTCAATTTTCAGTTTTTTGAGAAACGTCCATATTGTTTTCCAAAAAGGTTGGATGAGTCGGCATTCCTACCAACAATGAAGGAGAGTCCCATTCTCCCCACATCCATGCCAACACCAATTGCTTTTGTTCTTTTGGATGTGTGCCAGTCTTTGTGGTGTGAGATGGTATCTCATTGTTGTTTTGATCTGCATCTCCCTGATGATTAGTGATGGAGAGCAGTTTTTCCATGTCTTTTAGCCAGATTTCTTCTTTGAGGAAGTTTCTGTTCATTTCGTCACCCGATTTTCTGATGCGATTGGATGTTTTCTTCTAGTAGAGTTCAACCAGTGCCTTGTATATCCTTGATATTAGCCCCTTATCAAAAGGGTATTTGGTGAATATCCTTTCCCATTCCATAGGCTCTCTTTATATCCTGGCTGCTGTTTCTTTTGAGGTGCAGCAGCTTCTGAGTTAAAGACAGTCCCATTTACTTATCTCTGCTTCCACTTGTTTGGTTAGTTACGTTTCCTCTTTGAAGATACCTTTAGCTTCAATGTCGTGGAAGGTTTTGCAGGCTTTTTCTTCAATGTACCTCATAGATCGTGGTCTGATATGAAATGCTTGCTCTCATGTTGGCTGCCTGGCAAACTCTATAGGATGAGTTAGATCTCCTTTGTGGCTGCACTAGAGGCCACCTCTGCACTCATCAGTGTCTTTTTCATTGCTCTTCCAGCATTCACAAGCCTGCTTTGTGCAAAGATATTTAAATCCTGGTGGGCAGAGATCTGCCTATTGCTTCCATATACTTAAGCCTTGTGCATAGTGATCACCCTATGTCATCTTCTACCTACCTTCTGTGGGTTTCTTTAATACTACTTAATTAGTACAAAGAACTAAGTAAATCTGAACATCCTTTCCCTCCCTTGCTGCCACTACACCTCTCTCACCAAGAAATCCTGACTGCTCATTATTCTTGACCTGGACTAAAAATCTGCTCTTCTGCATTTGTCCCACTGAATCCACCTGGCAAAACCCCAAATTTGGATCAATGTCTCCCTACACGTCTTTTCCTCTTCACCTATTTTGTAGAATCAAAATAACCCAATTGTGCAGTGAGGACAACAATGTCCCTGATCATCAGTGCCACTATCAATCCACAATCTTCCGTTTGCAGTCCATCATGTGTTTCCATTCTCCCCAGGGGCCTCTCAAAAGCCCTACAACTCCTATATCAGCAAAGCTCCTGCATCATTTTCACAGAGAAGAACAAATTCCGTGTTCTCTCTCTACCTCTCCCAACAAGGTTTTGGACAGGTATGCTCATTTTACCTCCTACCTCCTGTGACAGCCTCTAGGTTATTCTTTCTATTCCAGACCAACTCTGCCCTAAGATTTTGTTACCCAGAGTCCCTTCCCCCACACTCTATTACTGTCTGCTTTCCATATTCAGTCTCCTCCAGTAATTTCCTTCTACCAATGAGTACCTTTAAGTTTCTCTCAGTCCCTCCTTTTCCCCCTGTTCCGAATGCCTTCATTTATCTCTCTCTCATTTACTCTTCAGCACAGCCACAGATCAGCTCTTACCCTCCACAGTTCTGCTTAGTTGGGAGCCACACTCAATACCTTTCATCCAAGTGGATATTTTGGGATCCTTGTATTAGGAAACCATATTGATATATTTGCTCACTCCCTTCTTTCCCTTCGTCTAACAACTCCCCCTAGGATTTCTCTTTGGGAGCTCATCCTCTCTGACCATCAGGAGAGTTCATACTTAAATGCTGAGGATCAAAGCTCCCTGCTTTGATCAACCCACAATTACGCCTCTTAATTAATGCACCAAAAACTGTTATTTCTAAGAGGCTAGTTTGGCTACAGAGCGCTTGCTTTGCATATAAAAAAGGGTTTGATCCCTGGTACTGCAAACAAAAATAAAGCTGCAATGCAAAAATTACTACTTCTAGGTGAACAAATAGTTTCTCGTTAGCACTCCCATGTATGAGGCATCTCTCCCGGATCAAGCAGTCCCCTCAGGGTAGCATGTCCTGCGGGGGCAACTTCCCACGCGGCCTTCTCCCAAAAGCTCAGATCCATTCTTCTAATCTGCCAAAGCCCCGGATCCCCCTTTGCTCTTTCAAAGGGAAGATGAGTCTTCGCCTAAGACACCGTGCTGCCACTAGCCTGGGAGCCACTGTACCCTACTTTTCCCCACGGCTGGCATAAGAGAAAAGGCGGGCAGGTTTGTCGCAGGGTGAGAAGCATCAAAGAAAAACTGTTCTCTCGGACACAGGAACGGGGGCAAGAAAGGATCCGCCAGTCCCGCAACTCACCGATGAGGATGGCGCTGTCCAGGTTCCGGAGCTGGACCAACAGTTGCCGCCGCGCCTGGAAGATGGGCAGGCTCCGGCGCTGCTGCTCCACGGCCTCGGGATGGGCCAGCGGTGCCTGCTGCCTCCGGCTCCCGCCGCCGCCGCCGCCCGCTGCCAGCAGCATCACCACCCGCTTGCCGGGAGCGCAAGACCCGGAGCGCCTCGGAACCTCTTGGCCAGCGAGAAGCCCGCCTCCTCGGGCATGACGGAAGGACACCGAGAGGCGAGCGCGAGGACAGGCAGCTCCTGCCGCTCGTGGGAGCGGACAGCTAGCGGGCACCGCCCCTTCCCGCCACGTGCTGACGACTCCGGGCGACCACTGATGACATCTCCGCCGCCGTCGGCTTCCAGGGAAGCGGCTCCTCCTCCCAGCATGCACCAGGTGAAAGGTTTTTCACTTCCTGGGGGCGGGGCCAGCAGGCTGAGATCCAGCGGGGAAAAGGGTCCGAGCAACAACTCTAGGAGAGTAGGAGTAAGGTTCCCGAACACTTCGGATAATCAAGACACTCTTCTTTTTTTTTTCTTTTTGGGTCACACCCGGCGATGAACAGGGGTTATTCCTGGCTCATGCACTCAGGAATTACTCCTGGCGGTGCTCAGGAACCATATGGGATGCTGGGAATAGAACCCGGGTCGGCCACGTGCAAGGCAAACACCCTACCCTCTGTGCTATCGCTCCAGCCCCCAAGACACTCTTCTTTACAGTTTTCATTTCTTTCCAGCAAAATTACAAAAGTTTCTCCTGTCTGTAAGTCTGCTGGCCCTTTAAGGACAATGCTTAATTCGCTCACAAATTTTGATACTTAGACATGAAACAAGTCTCAAACAATTTATGTTGTGGGGTACTATCTCAGGGACGTAGGCAGACCCTGGAATGTGTCCTGAGAATGATGCTGAAACGTAAACCAATAAATGCAAAGGCATGAAGGCCTTTGAAATACAGTGCCCAACTGAGATGCAAAATTCTAGGCTTAGAACATGGTTGTACCCCCTGGATGGAGCCCATTCAGCAGTACAGAAGCAAAGGCCATGCTAAGTATCAAAATAAGAGGAGCGGCCTGAGTGATGGTACAGAGGGTAGAGCATTTGCCCTGAATGTGGCCCACCGGGGTTTGCTCCCCCAGGAATCCAGTACTGCCAGTGATCCCTGAAGGCAGAGCCAGGAGTAGTAAGCCCTGAGCACTGCCAGGTGTGCCCCCCTCCCCCACCCCAAGAAAACAACCCACTAAAGATCCCAAGCTTTATCTCTTGACAACAATCCTAGCAAGACATTTCTCTCTCTCTCTCTCTCTCTCTCTCTCTCTCTCTCTCTCTCTCTCTCTCTCTCTCTCTCTCTCTCTCTCTCTCTCTCTCTCTGTGTGTGTGTAGGGACAAAAATGTGTGTATTTGCAAATTCTGGGTAGATTCCCATATCTGCCTAAGCTATGTACTCCTTTCTTTTACTTTATGATACATTTTCCATCTTAGAGCTTTCACCTCAGCTCTACCTAGATATATTCTTGGCCTTCTCTTTTCTGGAGAAGACTGTGTTGTCTCTTGGGCACAAAATTGACTCTTCTATTCTCATATTTCCCAAATAAACTTACCTTATTCATCATTTGTCTCCTTCCTGAAATTCCTTTCAGTAATCAACAGGAGAAAAAAATAGAAGAGTCTAGGACTTTTCCTATAAAGACCAATTCCTCACTTCATCTTGAGTTTCATAGCTCCCTGAAAGACCAGGTGACTGGGATAAGTATTCATGCCATGTAAATCAGGTAAAACTTATAGTTCTATGACTGTCATATGGAGCTGATGAGATGTAAGGTATATGCCTTGCAGGTGCTCAAAACAGACTTTTATCACCCCTAAACCTCCATATCCCCTTTCCTGGTGACCAAGATGGGTAGAGGAAAGTGGTAGGCTCTCTTCTCAAGGCTGCTACCTCTCCTCTCCTTACTTCTCCTAAGTCGCCTGCAATAGTGATACAAATATTATCACAGGGAACTTTTCCGTGGTAATTCCTTAGACCTTCTGAAGCAAAATCGAATTTAGCAACCTATCCATACTCTATAGTTAGTTTTTATTTCTCCAAGCCAAAGGAACACAAAAAAAAAAACTGGTGGGAGAGGCCCAGTTCAGAAGATTCTTAAAAATGTTACCTCCAACCTTATGTCACTTTCTGGGTAGAATCCGTAAGTAATATAGTTGGAACAATAAACATTCTTAGCTTCCTGTCTATTTCTGTGGAATATACCAAAGCAGAGCAGGAGACTTTAGGGTTTAAAAATTTGTGGTTCATTTTCAGCCCTGAGTAGATATTTGACCATAAAATTTAAAAATAGTACCCAATATTACCAGAGCATATTAGATTGTCAGGGGTTTCATTTAATTGTAGAACATTTATACCATTATTTTAATATATTCTTAGGAAGCTAATTATGTTTCCCTGTGTGGTGATGCCCTTTTTGAGAAGGTTAATTTCAATAAACCAAACTATCACTCAATTACTGTCATTCCATTGCCAATCAATTTGTTCGAGCAGGCACCAGTAACATCTCTATTGTGAGACTTGTTACTGTTTTTGGCATATCGAATATGTCAAGGGGAGCTTGCCAGTCTCTGCCTGGGGGTGGGATATTCTTGGTAGCTTGCCGGGCTCTCCGAGAGGGGTGGAGGAATTGAACCTGGGTCAGCTGCGTGCAAGGCAAATGCCCTACCCACTGTGCTACTACTCCAGCCCAAACCAAAACAAACTAATCCACATTTTCTACAATAAGGGGATAAATGGAGTTCTTTTAAGACCCCCCATATTCACTATCTCTTTAATAATTTAAGGGTTTTATTTTTTGTGAGGATGGTTTTCTAAACCCACCACACAGTGCTCAGGGTCTATTTCTGGCTCTATTCTCAGGGCTAATGCTTAGTAGGTCTTGGGGAAACCATATAGTGCCAGGGTTCAAACCTTGGCCTCTTACATGTAGAGCAAACTCTGTCTCTCTGACCCCTAAAAAATTTCATTATACTCTTGTTTTTTTGCTTTTTGGGTCACACCCGGCGATGAATAGAAGTTACTCCTGGCTCTACACTCAGGAATTACTCCTAGCGGTGCTCAGGGGACCATATGGGATGCTGGGAATCGAACCCGGGTTGGCCGAGTGCAAGCAAACACCGTACCTGCTGTGCTATCGTTCCAGCCCCTCATTACATTCTTAAAATTCTGATTCCCAGAAATGCTTGGGGAATCATATGTGGTGCTGGCAATCAAGTTATGGTCAGCTGCATTCAAGGCAAACACTTTACCCACTTGACTATCTCTCCAATTCATCATGTATTTCTTCCCCAGTAAAATTGTTTATGTTCAGGCAGAAGCATGGATAGGCTTCACTCCCTCCTCTGGGTTTTCTCTCTTTTCTAGACCTCTTTTCCTGGAATTTAAATGTTATGGAAAAATGGGCCTGGCATAGGAAAAAATTATTTTTTTAAATGTTTGAATATGGTAGGGTGAACCTCAGTGGGCCATCTCAGAAAGGGGTTCAATAATTCATTTTGGTGCCCACTGGTCTGTCTCATCCTTTTCTTAAAAATGTATTTTCCTGTTCTCATTCTGTAAAACTCCATTAGTTAATGGCATCTCCCAGTCAGCCATCTTATTGCTAATATAGTTCTTTCTAGACCTGTCATCATACTCTTGTACAATTTGGGCAAGTCCAGTCAGGAGTGTGGAATCTATTACGATGATGTGGCCTTAGAAATGTGAGACTTTCAGGTAAGTTGCTCACATGATAGGTTTTCTTTGTCTGGGGAACTGTACCCTTTCTGACCTACCTCTTGCTGACTGCCACTAGCACCAAACCCAATGGTCAGAGAAACAGGATAATTAAGCTGATCAAATGTGTCTATGTGGGACCACGTAATATGTTATTTGTTATATATTGTGCTGTGTGTTTTACATTTTTCTGTAACTCCAAGGGTTAAATAATTATTTCCTTTCTATCTCTTAGCCTTATGTGAAATTTATGTTGTCTTCTGTTATTAATAAAAAGAGAGACAAAAGCAGCACTATCGGTAGGTCTGATGTTCCTAACACTCTAAGAGATTTAAGATGTAACTAAGACAGTTAATATGATGATTATTTCCCTTTGTCTTGTCTTTTATTTAATGAAGGAGTGTGTTTGGGTTCAGAGTGGTGCTCGGGGGCTCTTCCCAGCTCTGCACTCATGTGTTGTATTTAGCGGTGTTAAGAAACTATACAGTGTTGGGTATTTAACTGGGGCCTGCTGCATGTAGGGCAGTGTCTTAACCTTTGTACTATCTCTCTGCTTCCCATCCTTTTGTCCTGTCTTATATGGTGAATAAACTTACAATCTTTTGGATAACTGATACAGTTTATTATTTTGGTGAATAACAATTAAGTTAGAATATTTCTTCTATTTAGGGGGCCGAGTCACTCATGGTCATGCTCCAAGGACCATGTTGGGGTGCCCAGGATTGAAACCTGGTTGGCGAAGTGCAAAGCAGGTGCCCTAACCCCAAACTCTGCACACTTAAAATACATTTTAGGGTTTTCAAAAATGGAACCTCTACTCAAGCCTTGTCACCTCCCAACTGAGTGCGGATTCAGTGGCCATGTCAGTCTTCAGTGCACTGCCCAGTCCCATGAGAAGAGCTGAGGGAGACAATGAGAGTCATCAAGATTAAAAATTTTTCAGTTCATTTTCTAGATCTGAAAGGAGAGGAGAGATATGACGAGAAATTTAAAAGTGGGTCTTTTTCCTTTTTCTTTAGTTTTTTTTTTTGGGGGGGGTCACACCTAATGATGCTCAGGGATTGTTCCTGGCTCTGAACTAATGAACCATTCCTGGAAGTGCTCAGGGGACCATATGAGATGCCAAGGATCAAACCCGGGTCAGCTGTGTGCAAGGCAAACACACTACCCACTGTGCTATCTGGCATCAAAGGGATCTTTTTTCTTGCTTCAGGAGTGGAGGCAGCTCCTGCAGGGCAGTGGTGGCAAGAATCATGCTTTGTCAAAAACAGCCACAGCACTGAGTATGGGCAAATAATAAAATATTTTAATAGGCATAAAATATATTAGGAATATATAATAGAGGCTAGAGAGATAGATAGTACATAGGATAAGGTGCTTGTCTTGACTGCTGAAGACTTAGTTCAACCGCCCCACTGCATATGATTCCCTATACCCTACCAGGAGTGACACAGAAGCAGGAGTAATCCCTGAGCATCTTCTGATGTGGTCCAAATTGCCCTCTCTTCCCAAAAAAGTCTGCATGAACACTTTAGGGAGTGTCAGGTCCTGTCAGTGGCATGAATGTAGCTATCGGGCTGGACTTGAGACCCGCTTTATCTGCTTATTGTCAGAATTGATTTAGGGAGTGGTGGTTCTCAAGCTGAACCACAGTTTTGGTTTTCACTGGAAAAGGAAGGTCCTCTGAGTTTCATTCCAGTTTCACCTATTCTTAAAGAAAAGAATGTCAGGAAAGGGGTCAGAGAAATAGTTCAAAGGACTGAGCCCCTGCTTTGAAAGCAGGGGACCAAATTTGATCCCTGGCATGATCTCTCAAGCATTGCTGGGTGTGGTCCAAAGAATAAAAAACAAAAAATTTTTAAAATGAAAAGGGGAGAAGAAAAGGAGCTATGTTAAAGAGAGAACACAAGCTTCTTCAGAGAAAGGAGAGATGCTGAGATGGCTTTTGGGAAGGGGTTATTTATGATTCCTCCAAGTTACATGATTTGGGGTTCTCTATGCTTATAAAAGTTGACAGGGGATAAAGAGAGAACTCAATGGACTGGAGCACATACTCCGCATGCACCAGGCTTGGTTCAATCCTCAGAACCTGGTAGTCTTCACAAGCATAACCAAAAGTGACCCATGAGCAGAAACTTGATCAGAAATTAAAGGACCTGAGAGAAAAAGGGGCACCAGATAGTACAGGTGACAAGGTATTTGCCTTGCATGCAGCAAATCCCAATTTAATCCTACTCACTGCATATGGTTCTCCAAGCACTACCAGGAGCCACTCCTGAGTACAGAGCTTGGAATAACCCCTGATGAAGTTTCTCTCAAAGATGGTCCAGCTTCTCTGTTTGGACTGTGTCACTGAGTCCAGTGACACGAGTCCAAATCAGGCCTTAGTTTTATTACTCACTGAAGTTTATTACCAAAGGAGTCATCTAACTTGACTACCTACTTTAGAAGAAAAGATCCAAAATTAAGAGTGGGAAAATGACTACTCCTTCCCTTCCTAAATTCAAGGAATTTAAGTTATTTGCTAATTTACCACAGAAAGTGTAGCAATAACAACAGTAAATCACAGCACACATTTTTTAATGAGTGAAATATTTTTATAGAACTGTATAAGCTTTTTGTAACTTCTCCCCTTTTATTCACCTCGTGAAAATTTCAGAGTTTTAACGCTCAGGTTAGGAAAAGCAAAAACAAACTGGGCCTGAGGCTTGTAGTTTGGAAGGAGTAACAATCTTTCTTTGGAAGAAACTGTTCCATTATGTTTTATTGGCTTAAATTTGGTCAAGGAGGAATTCTAAAAATATTTTTGTACAGCTAAGGATTCCAGGACAGTGACTGGCCAATAATGGTGGGTGGAGACGGAGTAATTAAGCATTCTAAAACTTTATTACCATACTAAGAAACAACTTTCCCAAATGATATTTGCCATTTTCTGTACACCCAATGTCTTTTCATTTTATGTTTCTTAACTGTGCATTATTGTCATTCTCTTATGAATACCTGAGTTTCCTGGAAAATCTACTTGGCTCTGCTTGGCATAAAACCAAAGCCCCATTCCCTTTATAAAGCTTTGTTTTGTGGTTTGGAACCATACCCAGATGTACTCAGGGTTTACTTCTGGCTCTACACTCAGGGATCACTCCTGGCAAGGCTTTGGGGACCATATGTGGTATTGGGGATGGAACCTGGGTTGGCATTCAACGCTGTACTATATCTCTGGCTCTTACAACTTTAAATTTTGATGCTAGGCCCGGAATTTGATTCCTGGCACTCTTCAAAAGAAGCTGGCTCCAGAGTTTTAAAAAAATGTTTCAAGAAAAATAAGTCACGTGTGGATATCTCATCCATCATGTCTGGCCTAATGACCCAGCTATTCTGCAGACTCAGAGTAAAACATAGGGTTAAAAAATAAAATCCTATGGAACAAAGATACAGCTTTTTGTTTGGGGGCCACATCCAGCAATTCTCAGGGTTTACTCTGGGCTCCGCTCTCAAGAACTACTCCTGGTGGTGCACAGGGGGCCATATGGGATGTCAGGGACTGAACCTGGGTCAGTCACATGCCCTACCCACTGTACAATCTCTCTGGCCCCTGGAGACATAGTTCTATGGGCTGAGTAAATGCTTTGCATGTAGGAGACATGGGCTCCATCTCTGACCTGCATGGCTTCCTAAGTACCATCAGTAGAATCTGAAAACTGCCAGAAGCTGCCCAAGCACCCTCTGCCCACCGCACTAGAGTAAAATCTTGTATAGGGCTTTTAGATGTAGATAACAAGCAAATAACTATTCAAAGAATATCTGAACCATTCTTCCAAAAAGTGAGGAGTTAGACAAATATGTATTTTTTTGTTGTAAGGCTGGACCACATTCAGTGCTCAGGGTCTGTGTGGTGGCACCAGGTGGAGCAGGGTATTGAGCCCTCGCCTCCTTCATGTGCTTAGCTTATTGAGCAGACCATGACCCATACTTTTTTGTTGTTCGTTTGGGGCCGTGTTCAGTTGTACTCATGGGTTACTGCTGACTAGTTGCCAGGGGGTCACTTCTGACATTACTTGGGGAACCATGCTGTACTGGGGATCAAAACAAGTATTGAATAATATATTTTATTTTTTGCTTTTTGGGTCACACCCAGCGATGCTCAGGGGTTACTCCTGGCAGTGCTTGGGGGACCATATGGGATGCTGGGGATCGAACCCGGGTCGGCCATGTGCAAGGCAAACGCCCTACCCGCTGTGCTATCGCTCCGCCCCCTGAGTAATATATTTTAAATGTACTTAATTATTACAATACACTTGCACCTGGCTGCGGAAATTTTCTTTTCGTACAAGACTAATTTGGAGGAAGGGGTACACACATTAGTGGTACTTGGGGGACCATGCAGTCAGGAACCAAACTCAGGGCCTCACACTTGAAAGGCAAGTTCTACACCACTGGAACCACATCTCCAACCCTATTCATATTTTGTTTTAGGATCACAGCATTGCTTGGGGGCTATTCATGGCTCATGTTGGGGATTATGTGGTGCCAGAGATGAAACCGAGGTCTCCTGCATGCAAAGCATATACTCAGCCCACTGAGCTACCTCTGCAGTCCTAATTCTCTCTCTTACCATGACCATACCGGGTGTAGTCACTGTTGTTGGCTGGCTTCTCTGACCACCAAACCACTGCCCATGATTGTATTTCATTTTGTTCCATCCCACTTCCAGTCAATTAACTTCAGCAACTACATACAAGCTTGCATGCACATAGTAATCCATTTAAAATTAAAAATACCAGATGATAGTTTGCTGATCAAGAAACAAAGTATTTATTCAGCACCCGTGTGCCAAGCACTGCTAGGCACTGTGGTGGATACAAAAATTTAAGACATGGTCCCTGCCCTTAAAGGAGCTTACATTCTCATGAGGGAGACAAGACTAATATACATGTACCAGCTAGGAACAGTACAAGACAATATATAATTTGGTGTAAGAGTATGTCTTACAGACTTGAAGCTTGGTAGGGATTCAAAGAAAGACCATAAAATAGGACTTAAGAGTCAAGATTTCTTGAGGAGCCAGGAACAGGGCCAGGTCTTGAAGGACTGAAGAGATTTAAATTTATGTCCTTGTTAGGCAGAAGTGGAAGTAAGGTTCAGAGGAAGACAAACAATACGCACTTGATATGGCAGCTAAGTCTCTGTGGATTTCTGAGCAGAGAAGCAATTTGATCAGAGTTGAACAATTTAAATAAAAATTCATAAAACATGCTAGCAGTTTAGGAAGACATCCTGCAGAACACTAAAAATAATTGCAATATAACTAGCAATACAGATGACACTCACCTGTCAAATGAAAACACATCCACAACTTAAAAATTCTATTAAGGGCAGATGACAATTCTAGGAAGCCCCTTACTCAATAAGCCAACAGCTCCAATTATTTCCTAATTGTCATGGGCCTCAAAGACAGAATGAGTTTCATTACAAAGATCTAGAACCTGGGTCCTCTGGATTTGAAGAGACTACACAAGAGAGTATGAGGATATTAGGACATATAGTGTGACACAGAGAAAGAACAAGTGAAGAGAAACAAATAGAAATCCATAGTGAAAAATCCCCCACCAAAATGTATATAAAATGTATCTCCTATGGAGATGCAATTTGCATGTCCATTTAAAAAAATGAACTTATACTATATTTCTACAATAAAACAACAAAGATGCCTTAGGTGTGCTTTTCAGTATTACTGGTAGAATCCAGAAATCCTTTACATTGTGTACACACACACACACACACAAACACACACACACACACGCACACACACACATTTTATATATAGTTAAATTGGTCACAACTCCATGTATCAAATGTCACTTTTCAGTTGACCTGCATTACGAAAAGGAACTGTGTTCTGAAGAATCAAGATTGGGAAATATGCTGGGGAACAAAGTAGAGACTTTTCCTCAATTCTAGGTAAGTCTACGGTATCCTGCTGTTAGGGATGGTGGTAGTGACTGAAATTACCACTGACCAGGACAGCATAATAATACAGTATGGAATCCTGTCTCTAGAAATTCTCATCCCATAAATAAAAACTGCTTAATTGACTGCCACTTAGGTCATGAATTCAATGTTTCCCATTTTACCTAGTCAATTGTGTACAAACAATCCTTATTAAAGGGATTGCAAATAGATTTTAGGATTAAAAATTTTTTGCAGCATTCCATGAATTGTACAACTCACAGTTAACTAAGATACCTATTTCCAAATAAACATTGTTAAAAACCACATCTAATTTAATTCACTGATAAAGCTTTCTTGAACAGAAAAGGTAAGACAAACTTTGAGAATCTTGTAAGGATTATACATTCTAGGATTTAAGGATCTTAAGAAAAAAAGCACTTAAGAAAAAAAATCAGTCTCATTAACCCAGGTTTGGCAACACTGAAACACTCATCCAAAATTACTGACTAGCAACATGTAAAATATTTATACTAACTCCATTACTTATGCATATTCCATTTAAAGATACTGAAATATTTTTCACTTCACAATTTGAAAATTTCCAGTTAGAATATTTATGATTACCTCGTTCCATCATTCTGAAGAAAATTTCATTCTAGAAAGCTACACTTAAACCAAGCTGGAACTTTTTGGGAAATGGTCCCAAGTCTACATGCATTTATGAAACTATCCAAAATTCGTTCCTTATTCTTCTGAGTTCTTTGAGTTACATAAAGCAGTATAAATGCAAAACTGCTGAGACCCCGTAAATTAATATTTTGGACAGGCATTATGTTTACTCCTAATTTTGTTCACCCTGTCTTAACTTTTATCTGTGTGAGAAGCATTTGGCTTTACAAAGCTTGAGTTTTCATGAAGCAAATGACAAACATTAACAATTAAAGACCCAGAAAAAATTTTAACCTTGCCTACAGATACCTGTTCTTTTGGCTCCAACAAAGTCAAATTCTTACTTGGTTTCTAGGTCTAAAGATCTTCCTGTTGTCTTCACAAGATGTTGCAATTATCTGTTTTGCCCCCCGACTATATCTTAATGGGGAAATGCAAGAGAAAACAAGATGCCACGTTAATTTTTTCTTTTATAGCTGACTTTCCTATGGCTGAATTCTGCTGCTGTAAGAACCATCCTCTTCCCCTTTTTTTCCATGTTGTATGACAACTTGAAGTTTTGCAGAACCCAGATGAGAAACTATGAGATAAAAAACAAATCTTTCTACTGGAGCTGGACTTCTGAATTAATAAGTGTATATAGCCAAAGTATAAAAATTGCCACGTGTTTCCAGTTATGAAATGAAATCCAGTTGGAAGCTGTGAGGACACAGGAAGAACAGGCACATAAACTGCTCTGAGCTCAGACCTATGCAGGAGAGCTAGAATACATTATCATAATTTAAAAGATCACACAAAAAAGCTTTAATTCAGTGAGAGTGAGATGGAATTCAGTTTTATTTTGTCCTCTCTGAAAATTCCATTTACACCATGGCCTCGTCAATCAAAGAAGAGGAGGAAAACTTCTGCCTTAAGCCATAAAACTCAAGTACTTGTGTACTTGTAACTTTAGAGTTGGCAAGTTATTTGTTTCTCCATATTTTTGGCTCCAAGAGATTACACTTTCATTACCAGCGTAGTGAAGAACCACTGGCAAACTGCTGGAAATGTCTTCTGGATTAATCAGTGTACCATTTCATAAAGTGCTTCTGGAGTTAAAATCTGTCAAGCTGTCAAAAGTGTCCACACTTTTGCAACACAAAGGATAAAAGAATCCCCTGGGCATGTCACTGAGTCCGTCCCAGCTGGGTCTCGTTATTGGCACTGCTGCTTAACCACCCAGTCGCTGACCCTCACCCCAGGCAAAGCCTCCTGGCCGTTCTTCAGGTAGTGGATTATAATTTGGATCTTCATCTGGTGTATCAAAAATAGCCTTCCTGAAAGATAGACAACAGATATAATTTAGTCCAGAGTCATCTTAAGTCCTACCTACAGTCTCCCAAAAGTAAGATCAGTCTCCCAAGAAGGTTTCCATCAATGGATAAACATCACATCTGTGGGGCTGGAGCGATAGCACAGCGGGTAGGGCGTTTGCCTTGCACGCGGCCGACCCGGGTTCGATTCCCAGCATCCCATATGGTCCCCTGAGCACTGCCAGGGTTAATTCCTGAGTGCAGAGCCAGGAGTGACCCCTGTGCATCGCCAGGTGTGACCCAAAAAGCTAAAAAAAAAAAAATCACATCTGCGAGTTATGCCCACAAACCATCTCCGGCACTGCCTCCATGTAAGCTCGTTTACTGGCCTTGCTAAATAGATTAATGGATAAACCTTGAAAGAGATCAAAAAGCCGGAAAAATTTCTCCAGACACCCACGAATGGCCAAGACACCCAGTGTCCACACAAACAGAGCCTCTGCGGCTGATTGCTCTGACATTCCAAAATTGCTGCCATGCCCCTGGCCAGACTCCACTTTCTGGGGACTGAACAGAAATTAATATGCTTAAAAAATCAAGTATGTGGGTTTAGTGGCTGAAATCAAGTTTTTCTCAGGGGATCAGGATGAGCTACCTCCCCTTACTTCCCAGTACTTCTGGAAGCCCTAGCAGTCATACCCACACCCCAAAGCCACCACCTAGTTATAAATTTAACTGCAGATGTAACATCCACTTAAAAATTCTGTACTTCCTGGAGTGCATGGCTGCAAATGCAGCCGTGTGAAATCTCAATCTCTGCAACACTAATAAACCAGTAGTAGCACACCAAACTGGAAGGGATGTAATGTGGAAGGCAACTAACTCAATTAACAAAACAAACATTGAAGATTTAACCAGTAACATCTTAATAATCTCTCATACAAGGACTTAACGTCTCCATGGTGAGATACAACTATTTACACTAATTTTTTTCTAAGAAAATATTTTTTGATAACTCTCTTAGCAAAATTACTGATAACAAACAATATAAAATAAAAGGCTTAAAGGGTGGATGTACATGGAAATGATGGGAGTGGTGTTGGAATACTGAATATGTGTAACAAATTATCATGAACAACTCTGTAAACCAGTGTTTATATAAAGTATAGGGGAAAATTTACATATGTATGTTTTACCTATTCCAGGTAAATTCCAACATATATTAATATAGAATTGCTTTAGACGTTTTATTAATTATAGATGAGACAGATTACCATGAGATTCAAGTATAAAATAAAATTTAGAGGCTGGAGCTATAGTACAGTGGGTAGGGCGTTTGCTTTGCATGCGGCTGAACCAGGTTCGATACCCAGCATCCTAAATGGTCCCCTGAGCACCAACAAGAGTAAAACCAACAAGTGGTTTTAAATTTACATTGGCTCTTACTGATTTATTTTCTGATCGGATATTTGTTGTTTCTTAAAGTTTTGTTGGAATAAGCAATATAAAGCAAATTTGTCATGTGCTTAAGGGGGTAGGTTGGAACTGGAAGGGAGGGCCACAGTGATGGTGTTGGAACATTAAATGCTTGAAACAACTGTATAATGAACAACTTTGTAAATCAGTGTTTTCAATAAAAGCTAATTAAAAAAACAACAAAAATATTTCATCTGCCTCTCAATGCAAGTTAAAAAAATCCATAATTTCCCAACATTTATATTAACCCTTTCTATAAAAACAATGTATGTTAATTGTAGAGAAAACAGCAAGTATATGAGCAAAATGTCTTTAATATTTATGAACATTGTTGAGATTTTTATTTTTCTTGTAAAACTTTTACATATATACGTTCACAAAAGTTGAATCAGGCTATTTCTGTTTTGCAAGCTAATTTTCAATTATTTTATAAAATCTGCCTCCAACAACCAAGGTATTACTCATTAGTAGTTAAATAAATCAAGAAGCATGTTTGAAAGTCTTTTAGAACACTATTATGGGGTCAATCGAAATCTTCAACCAAGGGCTAGTGAGAGCTCAGTAGTTAAGAGTACCCGCCTTGGGGCCAAAGCAATAGTACAGCAGGTATGGTGTTTGCCTTGCACGTGGCTGACCCAGGTTCCATCCGCGGCATCCCTATGGTCCCCCAGCACCGCCAGGAGTAATTCCTTAGAGTAAAGCCAGGAGTAACCCCTGAGCATTGCCAGATGTGACCCAAAAGCATAAAACAGAGTACTTGCCTTATAAGCATCTGATTTGCAGTGCAGCCTAAATTTACCAAACGCTGTTCTGATGGCTCAACTACTTGAAACACCCCAGGAGTGCTGTGCAATCTCTGACGAGAACTACAGATTGATGAGCAACCCCAGGTGAGCACAGGTATGAGTACAACTGAAAACGTGTGACCTCCCCTTTCCCCCTTGAGCAAGTTGTTTTAGCTCTGCAAATGTTCAATTCCCATCATTTCAACAATAACATAGGGAAGGGAAAGAGGGAAAACCCAGCACCCTCTATTTTGCAGTACTGGGTTGATTAAACTGGCAAGGTTTAATATATTCACAACTTTTTACCACTGAGCAACATTCACTCATATTTCTAACTGTACTTGGCCATAGCTAGTAACATTTATAAAATTAGAAGTGAATCTGAAAATTCATACTTTACTTAAAATTTAAAGAACTTAATTCTTATTATAAAAACATAAGTTAGACAAATATAAGGCTTCACAAGCAATTCAAAAAGAAATTCAATTGATCATAAACATAAAAATCTTTGCTTTCAAGGTTGGAATTTATCACATGTGTGTGGGGCAGAGGGTAGGTAAGATAGGGAAGGGACCAGTATGACAATAGTTGGAAATGATCATGCTGGACAAAAAGATGGACAAAAAGCAAGAGTAGTAATTAAAATATTAATTTACAACTTATGTGGTGGGTAAACACATAACATTCATTATCTTTTCCAGTTTCCTAGACATTTGAAAATTTTCATAAGGTATTGAAACAAAGAGAACTAAAACAATGCAGATTTGTATTAGAACTGAAAGTATCAGGATAAATAGAGTCAATCACACTGAAAACATGAAATCCAAACTTCAACAACCAAATTTAAAAATGGACCTGTCAAAGTGGCAAACTGGGGGACGTGGGAGTGAGAGGAAACTTAGGAACACTGGTGGAGGGAAGCTGACAACGGTGGTGGGATTAGTACTGGAACACTGTATGTCCAAAACTCAACTCTGAGTAACTTTAAACCAGGCTGCTTTATGGAGATGGAGTGATAGTACAGAGGCTAAGGCACTTGCCTTGCACATACCAGATGTGGGTTCGATCCCCAGCATCCCACATGGTCCCCCAAGCACTACCAGGGGTAATTCCTGAGTACAGAGCTAGGAGTGACCCTTGAGCATTGCCATGACCCCAAAACTAAAACAAAAAACAGGGCAGTCTCGGGCCGGGGCCGATGCCGGCTCTCACTCTGCTGAGATTCGACCTGGGTGGTCATGCTTTTGCACGCCGCTTTGCTGCTGAAAAACCAAGATCCAGAGCCAGCTGGTCCCAGCAAGTGCTTGCAGCCATGTCTCCAGACTGTGAACTAAGCTTCTGCCCCACGCCGGCTAAGCGGGGAAATATCCTTCTTCCTTGGTTTTTCTTCCCTCTGGGAAGAAGTGGCGTGGCGTCCGCCATATTATGGGACTTTTAAACAGGTATGAACTTGGTGGCGCAGGGAAAAAAAAATGTGTTTTGAACTTAAAACTGCGTGACGCTTGGGCAGTCTCGGGCCGGGGCCGATGCCGGCTCTCGCTCCGCCGAGATTCAACCCGGGTGGCCATGCTTTTGCACGGCCACTTTGCTGCTGAACAACCAAGATCCAGAGCCAGTTACATGACTTCTGGTCCCAGCAAATGCTTGCAGCCATGTCTCCAGACTGTGAACTAAGCTTCTGCTCCATGCTGCCCCAGGAAGGGAAATGATGCAATTTCCAACATAAATCTCTCTGGACTTAATTATTAAAATACAAAAATCCTAAACCGCGCGGCCGCAGACTTTATATCTTTCATTCTCATCAGTGGAAAACTAATTATCAAATGTTTCCTTGTCAATAGGGCCGTATTTTTGGGGGATAAACTCCAACAAGAATAGTGAGTTCTGTGTTGAAACTCCAACAACAATAGTGAGTTTTGTGTTGAAATATGGAATGTAATCAAGGTAAAGAGAAAATGAAGTGAAATTTATCAGTTATGCAGGTGGGGGTGGAGGTACTGGGGGTGGGGGGGTAAGAGATATACTGGTTTTTTTTTGGTGGTGGAATATGGGCACTGGTAAAAGTACGGGTGTTTGAGCATTGTATAACTGAGACATAAGCCTGAGAACTTTGGAACTTTCCACATGGTGATTCAATAAAATAAATTAAAAAAAAAAAAACCACCACAAACCTCCTTGTTGCCTCCCCCACCACACACAAATGAACCAACCAAAACAAACAACTGCTCCCCGCCCCCCATAGGGTGCTTTAATAAAATAAGGAAAATTATTATGTAGTCTAAAAATATAGCTGTTTAAACAGTCATATGTGTACATATGCTGTTAGCAAAGAGGAAGTAGGAATAGATACATTCCAAAATCATTGAGTTTATCTAGCACCCAGAACCTGACTCCTATCTTCCTCCAAAAAAGAAACCAAGGCTTCTTGAAGAAATAGCTGATTCTAGCATAGGTCAGGCAAACACCTATAAAGTGATAATAAGGGATTCAATCTGTAAACAAAATGTAAAACCATGAATTCATACAAATATTAACTAAAATTTGATAAGAGAATATGTATACAAAGAACCTTCCCACAAATACTTAATTAGAAAAAGAAATAAAATGTTATAAAGACTTTTATACTGTTGACAATCTGATTAACTGAAACCCTGTGCTAACATGCTGCAATTTATAAGAATGCTGTTCACTAACCCTTTAAACTATCATCATGCCCTATTTCCTGATTTTACCCAAGTAGAAACTTGTCTTTGCTTATAGAAAAATACATATTAAAGGGAGTCATGGGGCACTGACACTTAACTTTTAGACACCGCTGGGTGGGGGATTCATAGTGGCTGGTGATATGGCTCAGGGTTAGAGTATATGACTTGCATGTATGAGGATTAAATTTAATCCCAGCCCCCCCCAAAAAAAAGTCCTTTTTTTACTGTGATTTTTATTCTTTTTCCATTTTGGAGTGCTGGGAATCAAACCCATAGCCTCAAGGCAAGTGTTCTATTGAACCACATCCCCAGTCATGGTTTCTTTTTTCCCTTTTTTTAAAAAAATATGGTTCAGATACATTTAATCTTTTAAACTCTTAAACTAGAAAAGGGTAAGTTTTAAGGTGTGCCTTTGAGGATGTAACAAAATGAATCCCTATTGCTCATAAAAATGTAAACTTGAGAGTGAGTATGACAGTACAGAGGTTCAAGAATCTTCCTTGCATGTGGCTGACCTTGGTTCAAACCCTGGCATTGTATGGTCCCCTGGGCATCACTCAGTGACATCCCAAGCAGAGTGCCAGGAGTAGCCCCAACACCAAAGAGTGTGTCCCCCCCCCAAATCTTCCACCCTTTGAAAAAAATAAATAGTAATTCTACTTTTATGAAGTTCGCCTTTGAAAATGAACAACGTTGTGCAAAGACTTAGCTAAAAGAATGTTTACCTCTTCAATTATAGAGGAAAAAAAAGAACTAATGTAAATGTCTATTAATAGGGGCTAAATAAAATTATACTCTACTCATGTAATGGAGTATCATGCAGCTGTTACAATTTATAGGACATAACAGAAAATTTCTATTATGTTAAATAGGTTATGAAATACCATTTAAAAATGTTGACAATAGAAGACTGAGGAATACATATAAAAAAATTATGGTAGCCATTGTTATATCCAAATGGAGAGATTATGAAGGCTTTAACTTTCTTATTTTTGATTAGTCTACAACAAACCTTTTGTAACAAAAACTCACATTTTATTTTTCAAGTGAGCCTTTTTAATGCAGTATATCCCAAGGACACAAAATCTGGAGTAGATAGAGGTCTTATAAATCAAAGCTCTACCCTCAGGAAACTGAAGTACAAAAGAAGGAGAGGGACTTGCTTAAAATCATACAGCTGGTTTACGGAATAACTACACATGGTTTCCAGCCTAAAGTTATATTATTTCCATACTATTCTTTACTGATCCTTATCATCTGCTTGAAAGGCCAATTATTTCACTACTAGGAGTTGCTACTAATTAGTTTTGCCCACTTTGCCACCTCACTCCTAAATTAGTACAGCAATTTTCATGAAACCATCAGGTTCCCTCTAGAACAGAAAGAACAGAAAGAATCATCTGCGACAATTACTAAGTCACCTCTGTGATATCTTAAGCCCGTTACCCTTGCTCGTATCACAATCCTGGCAGTCTGTTCCTACAGAAACCAAACGTTCCTCAAGCGCAGAGTGCTCAGTCTGTAGATATTTACTAATCTGAACAGAATTAAGTGTGTCAGAAGATAAGGAAATTTCAAGAAAACATAAATCATGAACACTGTCTTCATTTAGACAAATGAAAATGTAAAGAACACATAACACGTGAATTAAATACATACAAAATAGATGGTGTTTTCAGAATTCTTATTCCACCAGGCTGATTGGGAAATACATCTTCCAAGAAAAAATATATATGTCCAACAGCTATACCTAAAAGTAACCAGAAATTAAAGGATTAAAATTCCCATTGCAGGTAGATACACCAACACAAAATCTTTGTATTTAGAATGTCAGTATAATTATTAAAAAACCTCTTATAGTCTTTGAAATTAAAGCAAATCATCCTATAAGAGATATACATGAAAGCTTGACAGAATATGAAAAATGGTGACTAAGTTTACAAGTGAAAAGGTAGTGTTAAGACTCTTACCCAAGAGGTCCACAATGATTGAATTCCCCAACAACAAGGAAAAGCCCATGAGCACCCAGGGTAGAAAGGGAGCCTGGAAGTTGAGAAGGCCGAAGAAGTTCATGCGGACATAGGGATTCCTTCGGCTCCACACGTAGACAAGCATTATTGTAAAGGCCTGGCCCAAGAAAACTAAACTCACAAACAAACCAAAAAGCTAGCAGATGGCATTAAGGAAAACATCAACATTATAAATACAATAGGGAAGTCTGGAGAATAGAACTAAGGATTATGTTCTAATCAAGTTCAAAGTAGGAAAGGTAAACACTAGCTACAGCTTCAGTAGAGAAAAAGCCTGAAAAATGGAAGATAAAACAAAACAAAACCCGGAGCAATCAGGCAAAATCCCGCATAGGGTAAATCAATCTGGTTTGTAGCTACTTCAAATTAATATTCTATTTTTGTGAAGTTCTTGCCTTTTTGAAAAACATGTTAATTCCTTGGTCAATAATTACAATGACATGCACTCACCATTAGCATCTTTACAGATGTAAATAAAGTCAGCTGGAGCAAAACCATCTTGTCAGACAGGACTACATTCAAGTGTGTTATACAGGTAACAGTCCTTTTTTAAAAAAATTTTGGTAGTGGCCAAAAATATTTCTTACCAACTTAGTTTAAAAATAAAGCACATCCATCATTAATAATATATCTAAGACGCTTAATAGTAACCCACCTGGGCTAAAAGTTCCTTGATTTCCTCATAGCCAAAATACATCCTGTTTAACCTCTAGGTTTAGAAAGTGTGTTGCAAAATAAACAGTTGTACTCTGTTGCTAAAATAAAGAGATCTATTTGTTCAAATTATCTAGTGAACAATGGGAAATGAAGTGTTTTTAAAAGCGTGTAATTCAATGTGTTCCTGGGTTTGTTCTAGTTGTTGAAGGATACAGTCATTAAGAATCCACCAAATAGGAACATAAATACAAAATCTGCTGTCCGACCTCGGAAAGAGCCTTCTTCTAGCATTCGACAGTAACGGTATCTTAAGTTCCAAGTTAAGAAAATATAAAGCACATAAATAAGAAAAAAGTAGTATTTAATATATCACTTAAGTACACTTGGCCTCCATATTATTTATAAGAAGCCAAGCTTTCGTTTCTGTAAGAATTTTTATGATTGGTGGTATGATTATATCTCTTTTACCAGGGATTTTGGACAAGACAAAGACCGTATTTTAAAAAAGAAATTGTTCATTACTGGGAAACTAAGTCAAATCCTGCATAAACATACTTATAGTCATTTACTAAACATTTTCAAATTTATATCATTTCCCCCATGTTTAACTAGGCCACATGCTTAATTTTTCATAAACTAGCTTGGAAGAAGTCCCCACCAAGAAGTCTTTTGTGATGACTACTTTCTCAGGAAAGGTTTAAATATTTCTATGCCTCAGTCAATAAAAATGTAATTTGATTTTTTAAAAAATGTAAATTATCAGAAACTTTCCAGAATGTGTATCACATTAGGTGACAGGAATCCATCTTAGAGTAGGAATCCTATAATCCCTTGGAGACCCTCTTTTTATTGCAGATGAGCTGAGATGTAATTTCCCTCTACATCCAGAAAGTGGGAGAGGTAGAGAAATGTCCTTCCCTGTACTCCCAATCACCACCAGTACACAAACCAGCACACAATTCCATTCTTTTTCAACAAACCAGAACCTGGAACTACACATTATGGCACTGTATTTTCAGTCAGTTGTATCAGCAATTAAAATCTAAGGAGCTCTATTCCTGCGTCTACTCCCAATCTACTCTCTCTTTGTTGTATGTCACTAGGAAAAATGCTTTAATTTATTGTTTATATTACACTTCCTTTTGGAACTGTAATATGCAAACACTCTTAAAACATTACTATTTGACCAACGACCCTGAATAGTTACAACTAATATGATAACCAACCAGATTAATAGTTTCAACTTAAAAGATACAATTTTTTTCTTTTCATTTTTTCTATTAGAGTTTTGGTTCTTGTTTTGTCGGTTTTTTTGGTGGTAGGACTCAAACTCAGGAGTTCATAGATGTAAATCTCTCTTAACTGTATCTGTGGCCATCAAATACTATATTTAAAAACACTTAAGGTTTTCTGCTACCCCACTTAATAAAGGATACAAAAAAATCATGTTAAATAAAAAATTGAATCCAACTGGCCCAAAAAATAAGAAATTGGTGATTAGCCTCCATATCTGTTAAAAAAAAATAAAAGAGAAAATTGATATAAGTACAATATATTACCAGCAAATACTTATCTAATAAGACAAAAGGAATATCCTATGACTGATTACTTAACGTCCTGGAGAGATACCAATTTCTGAACCCTAGGACATGCAATCTGACAGTGGATTTTTCTATGCTGCTTCTAGGTGAAAGTCTGAAAGATGTCATTTGTTCCTTAAAATTTCTAAGAATAGAACAAGAAACTGCAATTATTCCCCTCAAAGAAAACCACATACCATATGTTCAGGCCAACCACTGAAAGAACCTGAAGGAAAGTTTAGCTTAATTTACCAGAAACAGGGCTTTTGTGTATGTAATAATCCAATGTAACTTATAGTCTTGAAAACACTAGAGTAAAACCTCCAGGAATCTTGTATAAATTGCCAAGGAATATTTCTATAAATTTGACAGCCAGAAATGTCTACAGTAATAATTCTAACACAAATACTTAAGTTCTACTCTTATTGGTAAATGAAAGAACACTCATTTTCATTTGTGAAACTTGACACACTTTTCCCTACTTAGTCCAGATACACAAATTTTGAGAATATACAAATTTACTCATTACAGTAGAGAGCACTTACCATTTTAAAGTGTTTTACATATTCTATTATCTCATGGAATCTTAATAATTCTGTGAGATGAGTATGCAGATACTGCTATCCTGATTTTATAGACAGGAAACTAAATGACTTAGGTATTTTAATATGGCTTGCTCAAGGCAAAGCTTGTAGAGGGACACTGAACTCAAAACTAGAATTTCAACAGATACATGGTTTTATCAAGAGTTCACACTGCGCAAAACTAAGTAAAATAGGGCTGGACTAATAGTACAACTGGTAGGGTGCTTGTGTTGCACATCTTGGTTCAATCCACACACCACAACCGGTGCCAAGCCCCATTGAGTGATCCATGAACACTGAGTCAGGAGTAAGTACTGAGCAATGCTAGGGATGGACCAAAAACAAGAAACAAACAGATAAAAATGCTAGTCATACAAATAACACTTAGATGAAATCATAGGACACATAAGTATGGGAGTTTTTGTTAGCATGATGTGATTTTTGGAATATGCATCAATTTAAAAGCATTGAGAGGAGGCTGGAGTGATAGCACAGTGGGTAGGGCATTTGCCTCCCACAAGGCCAACCTGGGTTCCATTCCTAGCATCCCATATGGTCTAGTGAGCACCGCCAGGGGTAATTCCTGAGTGCAGAGCCAGGAGTGACCCCTGTGCATCTCCAGGTGTGATCCAAAAAGCAAAAATAAATTAAAAAATACATAAATACATAAAAGCACTAAGAGATAGGAGTTTCTGAATTGGACCATGGTGATGAAAAAAGCAGGGGTTGGTAGGTGTGTCCAGGCAGTGAGTAGACAAAATAAGGTCATTGTGAGATTCCTCCTGATGTTAGGTAGCTTCTATTTTTGTGGGGCCCCACACAGAGTATTTGGGGGTTACCAGCACCACACACAGATGAAGATCAAACTGAGGGCTTGCATGCATTCAAACACTTGAACTTTTTCAATGGCCCTTTAGACCACAGTATTAACTCTGAACTACTGATGCCTAATTACAGGGACTGGACAAATCAAATCAGAATCATGAACAAAACTTTTACAAACAAAACATAAGTTTGTTTTTTTTTTTTCCCCTGGGCGGGGCGGGGAGGTCGATGGTGTAGGAATTGAACCCAGGGACTTACACATACAAAGCAAGTGCTCTACCATGGAGTCACACCCCAGTACCCAAATAAAATTTTTTTCTTTTGTGTGTGTGTGGGATGGGAGGGAGGACCCCACACTCCACAGTGCTCAGGGACAAATAAAAATTCTTAATTCCTATTCATGGAGAGGTTTGAATAGCTCTTAAAAGTTCCTTAAGTGATTCATAAAGCAAACAGAGGCTGAAAAATCTCTACTTTGTCTCCTCTATCCCTCTCAATAAGTCTTATAACTAAGTATTCCCAGGATTTGTTACTAAACAGAAAGAAAAGTTATAAAACATTAATGTTGGTTGTGACGGACTACTTACTTGAAAGTGTTTAAAGATTAATTCAGGATTGAAATACAACTGAAAAGGTGTGATTAATTCCAATTGCTGAAAGAGAAAAAGAGATTATTTATTTACAGTGGCGATGCCAGAAACCACCCCAAGGCTCTAAGACATGTAAACCACTGTACTATATCTCTGGCCTTAAATAAAGTTCCTACAGCAAGCAAATCATTCAAACTTGCCCCATTTACAGGATAGACCACACGATTTTCAGCTCTAAGACACTTACACCCTTCTAAGATTTCGTAGGCGGGAGAAAGAGACTCTTTAATGAAGGACTCTGTAGAACTGCATCCCCAATACCTTGGTATTGACAATATCTAACACAAAAGTTTGTTTTGGGGGGCATTAGCTACAGCTGACGTGAAAGCATGGGGGCCTGGGCTCTTTCCTGGAAAGTACAGATGCAATGAACCTGCACATTACATGGGCAGAAACTGATGACAGTTGTGAAGCAATACTACTCACTCAGAGCAAGCAAGACTCGAAGTCGGGACTGGGCGCTTGCTTATAGCCCGTCTCAAGGCTTTTCCCTCAATAACTTCCAGCTTTTTAACCTCCATACCTAACTTTATTAAGCGGGGCCTTGCCCCCAGCAGACATTACGATCCCACCTGCACACAGTTCTCAGACGTGTTTCTCGGGTGGGCGGCTCCCGCAGGGATAACTAATAGTTACCCTTCACAGCTGACCAGCCTCAAGAACTGATCCTCCATCCCGCTGGACGAGGTACTCCCTTCTCTTCAACCGGGTAAGGCCTCTAGAGAGAACCCCGAACTCCAGAGCGAACCTCGTACGCTTCCACTCACCCCTGAGACCAACCCCTCCAAGGCCCAAAGAGCAGTTTTCTTAAGACCACGTCAGAGCCAGCCCGGAGGGTGAAAACTGGCGCTGCAGCTTCTTACCACAGCGGCAGTTGTGAGGACGCAAGCAGTAGTGTAGGCTCGGCTGACCGGTGGGATCTGCAGGTATTCCAACCGGAGGCTCTGGTACGCCATCTTCCCCACCACCGCCTGCCCCCCTCCACTTCCCCTTCCGCCCGTCAAGCCGCGCGACGGGGCGGGACTAAAGCAGGACTCTCGGTTAGCCTCCCGTTACCGTCCAATCAATGTCGCGCGGCCGATCATCCACCAATCGCTAGAGTATTTAGGAAAGTCCAACGGCCAATCATAAGTTGTGTCTTTGCAGCGTTCCCGCCTTTCTCCTCCAGCCACCAACGTCCGGAAGAAGAGAGTAAGTACCGGTTTCTTCCGCCAATCCCTGCCGGCCACCGCTCGCTTTCCCGTCCGGCCCAACTGCGTCAGCCAGTTTAGGTAAACCCCCGAACGTACAGCTAGCCAATCGGAAACGCGATAGCATCCCGCCTTTGCGTTCATTCGCTGAGACAGGCATCCGTCGGAATTTTACGAAGCTCGCGAGACTGCCTATCGTTGTCAGCAAGCGGTTGTTTAAAGGAGGTGGCGCGAAGCTGGTATTTGGTCGAGTTCATACCGGTTTTGGAGACTAGGGTAAGTGTGGCCGGGCAGCATTTTCTGTGGTGAGCAGCGGAGAGGAGTTAAACTGGGTTAGGCAACATCGAGAATGCCGGACCAGCTTCCGAGAGCGGTGTTACCGGTCCGGTCGCGAGTCTACGACCTGAAGATCCCGGCATGCAGTGGGGCGCAGGGCCGGATGGGAGCCGGTCCTTGCGTCCGGAAGTACTCCCTTAACATTGGGTTCTAGGGCTCTTGGTCAACTTGCCGCGTCTGTAGCACCTCCAGTGTTTCGGCTGCAGATGTTTTTCAAGACCTACTTAACAATCCCTTCCCCACCCCCCAGGACCTCTAAATCTAAGGAAAGTAGATTAACAGACCTTGGAATAGTAATATCCTATAATTGAAATGTGACTCTCCGAAGTAAGTGCTGATGAGAATTTAGAGGAGGGAGGGTAGGGGTACGGCATCTTGATCCTTTTAGGAAAGCCATCACAGGGAAGAAAAAGGCCTGGTTTGGCCAAAACCAAAGTGGACATTATGACAGGCAGAGATAGCTATCATACTTCGGTGGGTTATAAGAAAGCACTAAAATAATTTGAAACAACGACTATCAAGTCTGTTTTAAGGAAGGAACCAAATAAGAGCCTGAAGAAACACATATGAGGGTTTCATCTCCAGGAGCACAAACAGAATTGTGAATGGGTAACTTTAAAAAGGGCCGATCTGAAGAACTAATAGTCATTAGGTACTCAAATTTACATGGCAATCTGAGAATGTACATTAAAATACATTCTGCCCCCAGCCCCAAGCATGTGCACATCCCCTTAAAACAGTATTGAGCGTATTCCTTAACCTGTTAGAACATCGTCTTTGTCTGCAATAGTGTGTTGGCAGTACCCACACAAGAGAAAAGCATGATAGGAAGATTTTGAAAATTGTCAGATTTAAGGTGGATTTTTCAATTTGGGGGATTTGGGGGCTTGATTTTGTTGAATAGAGATCAGAAAATAATGCAGGATTAGTAGAGACAGCTGCGGTTTTGAGGCGAGGATTATGTAGACTTTAAGGAAACAAATCATCAATGCTTCCCATTAACAAGTTGGTCCATCTTTTGGGGAGTTAACAGTGGATAGTCACACCTTTTGAAGAGTGAAAACTTGATTCTGGACTCCTAGAATAGTGAAGTGTGAATGTGGAATGTTTGGAAGGTGGAGTTTAAGTAGCTTAGTGGTTAACCAATGTGTGGCTAGATGGTTTGGATTTTCAAGAAACAATACTGAAACAGCTTGGCAAAAATTGGCAAAAAAATGTTGAATAATACCAGGTGTTGTCAAAGAAATTAAAAAAAAATTTCATGCTGCAAGTAGGAGTATAAACTGGCCTCAACACCCTCAACACCTGTATTTAAATAACATTTTGGAATTATTTAGAGAAATTACATATGAGTAAACTGTCCCAGCAACCGGTGTAAATATTCTGCAAGTTCCCAGGGAGACATTTGAAAAGGGTATTTGTTATAGGAGCCAGTGGGTTAAAAGCACTTGCGTGTGGCTAATCTTGTGAGAGCCTTGACTCCACATGGACCCCCTAAGCATTGTTGGGTGCAGCTTTGTAGACTCCCCAGCAATGTGGGTCTTATCACTGCAACTCTCCACTGGGGTTGCAGTGATAAGAGACCTTGCTATCACTGCAAGCCCTAAATTCTACCGTGTTCTAACCCTCAAATTGAACTGCTGACTTGATCAAGAATCTCTGAGAAGAGCACAACATTTTTGGTAGCAATGTTCTAAAAGTAAATTGTCTGAAGGAGAACATGTACATTAAGTGTGATATGTGTATGTGATAAAACTTATTGAATACTTGAGTTAGAATCAATGAAGTATAACAATGTTAAATTATTGTAAACAGACAAAACATTTTTTTGGGATTGGGGGAGATAGCTTAAGGGTCTGGACCACATGCTTCACAAGCAGGAGCACTGAATTTCAGTCCCTATACCTGGTTAGTACCACTGATAGACCCCAAAACCAAAACAAAAGAAAAAAGGAAAAGAAAACGAGGGCTGGAGATAGTTCAGTGGGTTGGATGCTAGCCTTGTTGTGGCCAACCCAATGATGTATCATTCCCGAGCCCTGCCAGGAGTAAACCCTTCAGCACTGCCAGGTGTAGCACCAAAACAAAAAGCAAATACCAAACAAAAGCCAAAGAAAAATTACTTACTTTTAGCATTACATAAAACTTATTTAAGATGATTTAAAGTTGAGTTAAAATACATATATTTAAAACACTCAAGTTTCTATGGGAGATTAAAGAAGCAAGAATAAAAAACCTAGCATGAATCAAAAAGGGGCTGCCAGGTGGTTTGAAGGACTGGATTGCATTATCTAGGCCCGATACTGCATGGCCCCCTGAGTACCAAAAATAGAAAAAAGGAGGATGAAGAACCTTGTAAATTATATTGGAAATGAATTTAATCCTGTAGGCATAAGGTAGTATAGAGAAGATAAAAATGCTGCTAATCTGAGGGCCAGAGCAATAGTACAGCTAGTAGGGTGCTTGCCTTGCATTCAGCTAACCCAGGCTCCATCCCTGGTGGTCTCCCCCACCCCCCAAAAAAACCTGCTAATTTAAAGAATTTTTTTTTCTTTTTGGGTTACACAGCCAATGCACAGGGGTTACCTCCTGGCTTTGCACTCAGGAATTACTCCTGGCGGTGCTTGGGGGACCATATGGGATGCTGGGAATCCAATCCGGGTCGGCTGCATGAAGGCAAATGCCGTACCCACTGTGCTATCGCTCCAGCCCCCCCTAAAGAATTTTTAAAACAAAATTATGATTATCACATATATGCAGATTACTCTATAATAGGTAACCTATGAATGAGGTTACAGAAAAAAAAAATGTATCCTAGGGGTCAGAGACATAATAACAGGTTTTAAAGTGCTTGTCTTCCATGCAACCAAACCTGGCATCACATTTTCCCACAACACTCTAAGTCACCCATACCCCTGCTGGATGTGACCCAAAACACCACCTCTTTCCAAAAGAAATTTCGTCCTCCAAGTGATTGTATCTATTCTGTTTTGATTGAGGAGGGTAGAGGTACTCCTGGTAATGCTGTGGGATTCAATGTGCCGTGTATCAAATCAACTTTGACTACAAGCAAGGCCACAGCTATTCTATTATTAACCATTATAGGTTAATAAAGTTCTCAAGATTTTATGACATTTTTCTTGCCATAAAAAGATTTGATTGCATTATTTGCTTCAAAATCTCCCCCCTCCCCTCCCTCACCCTCACCTATTTTACTATTTAAAATTTTTTTTTTTGGAATTTGTGCTATCCTGGCTATGCTCAGGGCTTACTCTCAGCTCTGTGCTCAAGGATCACTCCTAGTGGGGCTTGAGACCATACGGTATGTCAGGGATTAAACCCAGGTCAACCGAGAGCCAGGCAAATACTCTATCCACTGTACCTATTGCTTCACCCCTATTTGCTTCAAATTCTTTCGTGAACTTTACCCAAAAGTCACCTGGTAATTGGGGTAACCTTTGTTTGGGCTAATTTTCTTTCTAAATAATGAAACTTACCTTATTTTTATGCAAATGATATGGTTACAGGTAAGAAAAATTACTTAGCTTAAACTCGCACAGTGATAGGGAGGTAGGAATGCTATTTTCCTAGATACACATGTTGAAAGACTTCCAGATCCCTGAAAAATACATCAGGCCTGTAAATTTTATAGGAAGCTTTCTCAGTTTGTAACTGATGGTTAGGTTGGAACACAAGGGAGGTGAAGATATTGGCAAGGCGGTGGTTCAAGTGATAAACCACGGAGCTTGATTTAAGTGAAGTGGGAGAGAGCATGAAAGAAGATCAGGGGACTGAAAGTCTTGAATTAAAGGTACAGATGTGTGTAGATAAATGAAACTTGGAAGGATAGTGTATGAGGCTGGGGTCAAAAAGAAGGTACACTCAAGAGGAGGTATTATTAATAGTCAGGTGTCTAAGAGTAGAAATGAAAGTCATTGCAACTCAAGAAACCAGAATTTCCAAGGAATTAGGTTGTTAGCTTAATTTGTCAAGAATAATATCAATTCTGAAGACTGATCCTGAGGCCAGTACCTTCAACAGATGAGAGTTGAATCAAGTGGAGTGAGGTTTTGGAAAGGGAGGTTATGGAATGAATTTCATAGGCAAGGGTCTTTATTGTTGATAAGTAAAATTGGAAGTAGCATTGGGTATTTACAATGATGCTGTTACTTTCCTTAAGATGATTTTCCAAATGAATTTCTTTCTTTTTACATTTAAAGATTTTTCACAGTCAAAATTAACACAGCAAAGTCGGTCAAGATGTCTGTTGATCCAATGACCTACGAGGCCCAATTCTTTGGCTTCACACCACAAACTTGCATGCTTAGGATCTACATTGCATTTCAAGACTACTTGTTTGAAGTAATGCAGGCTGTTGAACAGGTTATTCTGAAGAAGCTGGATGGCATCCCAGAATGTGAGATTAGTCCGGTTCAGATTCGTAAATGCACAGAGAAGTTTCTTTGCTTCATGAAGGGACGTTTTGATAAACTTTTTGGCAAAATGGAGCAACTGTTTTTACAGCTGATTTTGCGGATTCCTCCAAACATCTTACTTCCAGAAGATAAATCTCAGGAGGTGCTTACTTACAGTGCAGAAGAGTTCCAGCTTCTCCATAAAGAAATTGAGCAATTACAGGAGAAATATAAGACTGAATTATGCACTAAACAGGCTTTTCTTGCTGAATTAGAAGAACAAAAAATTGTTCAGGCCAAACTCAAAAAGACATTGACTGTGTTTGATGAGCTTGAAAATGCTGGCAGGGAAAATGGAACAAGTGATTTTAGGGAGAGCTTAGTGTTCCTAGTCCAGAATTCTAGAAAACTACAAAATATTAGAGAGAATGTGGAAAAAGAAGGCGAAAAACTGAAAGTATCTTAATTTCTGAATCATGGAAGGTGACTCAAAAATTGGAACTCATAAATTATTTATATCAATGATGATTCCTAGCCTTAGAGTGTATTTTATTGGATTTTCCTTGTGCCTTGTATTGGTTCATTTGCCTGAAGTATCTGTGTACTACCCTTAACTAATCTTTGAAGCATCTCTTTCTTAGAGACTTAAGTTGGTAAGGAGCAATTCCCCATTCAATAATAATTGTAACCTTGATCCTTTCAACTTATCTTTTGGATGAGACTAAATGAGAGAAAGATTAAATGGGTGACATATTGGAGGCTACTCCTTGCATGGTGCTTGAGATTGCTTCTGACAGTACTGAGGGGCAGTACATGCACCTCCGGCCTGTTGAGCTGTCTCCTTAGCCCTTTAGTGGCTTCTTAAAATACTTGGTTTAAAATTTCTGGTATCCTACTTGTATATGGAGTGTGATCATGGTAGGTCTGTTAGAGCCTCACAGCTCTGCTATATGTGATCTCTAGTGCTACAAGTGATTTCTAACTGCACTGCAGTCAGGTGTGTAAGTACCTCAACTCAAAAGATGTGTGAGCACCGTGGTCGGAGAATGTGACCTCTGGCAAGTAAATGTGTAAGTACCACCACAATTCATAGTGAACACTGCATCCAGAGCATATATGCATCAACTAAGATCCTCGGCCAGCATGTATGCAAGCACTGAAAACAAAGGAATTCATACCTTGATGAACACTGTGGCTTAATGCACAGGTACCGCAACCAGATTGAGACCCTGACAACAACCACGGCTAAAAATGTATGAGCTTCATAACCAGGCACATGTGAGAGACCTTTGGTTATTGTAATAGTGACATCAAAGGGGAGGTGTAAGAATAAATTAACTAACAACAACAAAAAAAGATTGTTGTTTTTATTTCTAAGGTAAATTCTTTCCAGGACTAAGGTCTTGATAATGTTAAACCCAATGTGTTATTGGAGCCCAGCAGTAGAAGATCTTGGACTAACAAGAAACCTTGAATGTAATAGCTAAATCAATACTAACTGAGATATTTATGCCAATTTTTTTTATATTGCAATTACCGTGCACTGGATCACTGAGCATGCGCTGGACCACTGAGCTATGTTCCCAACCAAAATGCATGTTTAAAATTTTTATGATGTTTTCTTCCTCAGTACCAACTTTTTGCCCAAATGAAAAAAAATTTTCCTTATATTTTTTTCTAAAAAAATCCATTAGGATTGTGGGTGGAATGGTTATATCTGTTTGTTTGTTTGTTTGTTTGTTTTTGGGCCACATTCTGATTCTTCGGTGTTACTTCTGCCTCTGTACTCAAGAATCACTCCTGGCGGTACTTGGGGGATCATATGGGATGCGAGGGATTGAACCCAGGTTGGCTGCATGGGAGGCATGCACCTTACATACTGTACTGTCTTTCCAGCCCCAGTTATATCTTGAGTGGGGGGACAAGCACTGGCAGGGGCACACCTGCCAGTGCTTAAGGTTTACTACTGAGCTCTGTGCTCAGGGATTGCTCCTGCGTCTCCCAGTACCATTGATTCTCCCCTATTGCCCCAGACAAAAATAAAATAATTGGACTGGAGAGATAGTATTTTGGGTAAGGTGCTTGACTTGCAGATGCATGAACCAGGTTTGATCCCTGGCACCACCTGTGACTCCCCAAGCACTGCCAGGAGTGATCCCAATTTCAGCATAGAGCCAGGAATAGGTCCTGAGCACAGCTCAATGTGGCACAAAAGACAAAACAATAATTGCCTTGATGATTTGTGATCTGGTAAGTGTTGCTACTAGTTACCTGTTAACTTTGTCTAGAATACATGACTGAAAACATGTATTTTCTTTGGGCAAACAAACAACTATTGCATGCTATCAAAGGATAGCCTTTTTAGATACCCTGTCTTTGGCTAAAGAAGGCCAGTGCAGTTGACTAAGCCGGTCAGTAAGATTCATTAGAATTTTATTCTTGAGCAACAGGACACAGGATCAAGAAAATGAGCTCAATTATCAGAGGTGCCCTGCACATTTGAGGGGGGTGGGGGGTGGTTCTCACATCAGAAAGTGCTTGAGGGATCATGCAGTGCTGGAAGTCAAACTCACTATAAATAAAAATGAATAAAATGATTTAAAAATAAAAAGGCAAAAGATAGTTACACTAAAAAAATGAACTCATTTTTATTTGAAAAAAACTTAATTGAAAAGGTTTGGTTTTTGGGTTTGGCAAAAACAGTAACAAGTCTCACAATGGAGACATTACTGGTGCCCTCTCGAGCAAATCGATGAGTAATGGGTTGACAGTGACAGTGGTTTTTGGGTTTTGGTGTTTGCTTGTTTTTTCTTTTTTCGGCCACACCCAGTGTGCTCAGTGCCTGGCAGGGTTCTGGACCATATGTGATGATGGGGATCCAACCTGGATTGGCTCTGGTCATCTGCATGTAAAGCAAGTGCTAATACCTGCTGTATTGTATTATCTCAGCCCAAGACTTAGCATTTTGATAAGGGAATTTCATTGGAAGCACAGTAATTGAACAATTGAGAGCTCAGCAAAGGCAGCAGTAATCTTGAAATTACAGTGGGATGGGGATGTGATGGATGATAAAATGATGTGGAGTTTATTATAAAGGAATATTGGCTACGTCTGACACATGAGGATACAAAAGGGTCACCTGGTATAACTGGTGGAGGGTCTGAGGAGCTAGTTTAATGGGCTGAGCACATGCTGGGAGTATAGAATAAGGAGTAGCCCCAACTGGGGTTGCCCTACCCCCCAAATTCAAAATATAGAGGAAAATACTAATAGAGACTGGTTATATGTAAATAAAGCATTAATTTTAGGGACTTGGGTGAGCTTAATATTGAAGACAGCAATGATGGGGTGGATGCTTACGAATTCTGGAGCACATTGACAAGACTAGTAGCTTGGTTGGGAGCAATGCAATCCTGAAATAATGGGGCTAAGCAATTAGAACCACTGTTCAAAATATTGAGGTAATTTGGGCCTAATGATATAGTCGTGGAACTCAAAATGGAGGGTAAATTTGGTAGCACAGTAAGGATCATGATATGAATGTAAAAATATCAAATATTCGGGAACAGGGAGCTTTAGTTGTGGGAGAGAGGGTTTCTATCAGGATTCTCTGAATGAAGAAGTGTGTGTGTAGTGGGGGTGGAAGGGGTGGGGTTATATCCTGAGCACTAAATGAAAGATTGTATAATGATATGTTTGTACAGTATATGTGATTGTATATTGTGTGATTGGTAATCTGAGACCAAATATTTAGGAAAAAATGGACCATATTTTAATAGTCATGTTAAAAGAAGACCCAATATCCAGGACTAAATGCTGGAAAAATATGTGCTTTGAATATTTTGTGGAGAATAGTGCTATGGAAAAATGAGGTGAATTATTGCAGCAAACTTGCTATAAAATATGAACTGTGGATGTCAGTTGTAGTACTGAGTGTAGAGATTAAAATTTTTCTTTTTAGGGGCCGGAGCGATAGCACAGCGGGTAGGGCGTCTGCCTTGCACGCGGCCGACCCGGGTTCGATCCCCGGCATCCCATATGGTCCCCCAAGCACTGCCAGGAGTAATTCCTGAGTGCAAAGCCAGGAGTAACCCCTGAGCATCGCTGGGTGTGACCCAAAAAGCAAAAAAAAAAAAAAAAACAAAAAAAATTTTTCTTTTTAAATTGAATCACTAAATTGCAAAGTTACAAAGATATTTGTGATTGAATTTTAGGCATACAGTGTTCCAATACCAATCACTTTACCAGTTTCCACTACTCTCCACCAACGTCCCCAGTTTCCCTCCAGCCCCTCAGCCTGCCTCTTTGACAAGCACGTATGTCCTTCTCCCATTGCCCTAGTGTTTCCTTCCCTAATTTATTACCCCCCCCCCCCCCGCACCCTTCTCCTGCCCCAGTGGCAAGCTTCCTACGGAAGACCTGTTTTACTGTTCTTCGTTCTTCATTTCCATTGCCTATGTTATTGCCCTGCAAAATTTCTTTTTATCCCATATATGAGAGATCCTTCCGAGGGTTCCTATCTCACTGATAGGCAAGATTTTAAGGAATATAGTGAAAATAGCATTGCAGGAACTTAAAAAGGGGAAGTGACAAGGCCCTAATACTAGAAATCATAGCTTATGGAAAGCTGGGTAAATCGGGAGTAAATTCTAGACCATAAAAAGATTGTTCTGGGACAGCAGGATCTTGGAGGAAGTAGGGACTAAATATTGAGGAACTAAATATTGATAAAGCCACAATGGGGTACTAGCAGACCTGTTAGGTGGTAGAACTGGGCATTGGCATATTGCCTGGACCTGCATGGGAGAACAATACAACTGAGAGGCTTCTAAGTGTTACTTAAATAAAGGAGGGAGATGATATATGTTGGAACTGGCTAACTGGATAATGGGGATCTTAGTCTGGGAGAGAGAAGGGATATTGTGAAGATTATGAGGTGAAACCTGGGACAGATTAGGACATTTGAGGGACCCTTTGGATAGCTGAAAATTAATGTAGAACGAATATAGAGACTGAAAAAGATGGTTTATTATATCAGAAGTACCACAATTACATTTCCAAGTATATGCAGTATTAGAGCACTACATTTTTACATTTAACATTCACGAGTAAACAGATGACTGGTGGGTGAATAGCCTGATAAGTTGTTTCTAGTATTAGGTCTTTTGGGTCAGAGATCATAAACCATAGGGGTCGGGTAGTTTTCCAACACGAGATATCATCAAGAACAAATTCCCCCAGTCGTCTTTGGTCCCTTAGGCTCCTAAGGGTTTGGGTCAGGATCAAACTCCATTGCAATCGTCAGAGAACCCTCCCGCCTCAGTCCCAGCCCGAGTCCTTGCTGGCGCATCATGCGCGTGCGCACATTCGCGTCCCTGCGCTGGCCGCGCAGCGATGTGATCCTGCGTCACGGGAAGCCTGCAGCCGCAGGTCCCGCGCTGTCCGGCACAAGTCAGAGATGGGGCCTTCGGGCAGGGTAGGCCCACCGTCTTTAGGGGTCCTTTTGGTTAGGCAGCGGTGACAAAGCCTGCGGCAGCAAATAAAAACACAATCCAAATCAATTAGAACACTCCCCCCACTTCGTCGCCTCCCCCCCAGGCCCCAAGGCGACTCGTGAGCTACCCCAGGTCACCCTTTACCTTATTCTGCGCTCTGCTGGCATCAGCTGCAAGCCCTGGATAGCCAGCTCCCGCGTTCTGAATTCTGTCTGCGCCAGCTCAGGGGCACAGCTGGCTCCTCCTGGTGGCCATGCAGCGTCACTAGACAGGGCGCGATTTTGGCAAGACCGCGGCCCTGGATCTTACTCATTCCTTTAAGAAGAGAAGGCGGGACCGCTCTAGCGGTCCGAACACAAAATGATGGGCGTACCCTACCACTCAAAGTGGAAGGATCCCGAGACAGCATCCTAATTGTAGATGCGCCTTAACAGCACTCGGAGATTCAATATGTTGGGAACTAACTGCTCCCGTCTCTAAACTTTGTACGCTAGACTCTTATTTATTTACCCGTCGCTTTCGGCTATCCTACTGATACTTAGACAAAGGTATTACGATACAGAGTGGAAATAGGCATCAAAAGCTAAACGAAGGGGGTAGATCGCGTCACCAAAACATCAAATGCTGAGACCCTTCTTTTCCCTCCCACCCTCCCTCCTCCCACCTTGGCTCTGCACCCAGCCTCCTGCCCTGGCTATTCAGGCAAGCTGCAAATGGATATAGGTGAAGATGCAGGAGGTGATGGAGAAGGCGATCGCTGCGTAGATAAAGATGGAAAGGTGCGGGAAATGGTCGAGATAGCAGCCCTCATCCAGTGGAGGCGCCTCTTCCTTGGGCTGGGGGCGCGCAACAGCTTTCAGGGACTGCCCAGAGCGGGCCGCCAGTGCCCTCCCAGCGCGCCGACCACCCTTCTTGCTGCCCCACTTGGGATTGCGGGCAGGGGGCTCCTCCGGAGGGGCCTTGTCGAACAGGCCGTCAGACTCAGGGTCGGGGCTTCGGCGAATGTGCTCAGGGTCCCAGGGTTTGCGCTGAAAGAAGCCATCAGCCATCGCTAAAAAATGCAGTTCGTCTGTCGGCTAGGTCTGTAGAGGTAGCGTTCGGGCAGCTCCTGTCGCAGTGGGCGGCGGCAGGGGCTGCGGCTGTATATCTACCACCCGAGAGGGGGCGGCGAGGGGCGGAGCCAGCGGGGCCTGGGGCCTCTGCAGGGTCCGCAGGGCCTCTCAGCAAAGGCTTTGCTTCCCCTGGCTCCTCCTTCGGCCCCCAGCCTGTTGTTGAAGTGGGCTGGTCGGGTTGGAGCTTCAGTGCCCGGGCCTCGGAAGTCTCCACACAACCTGGTTTGTTTCCATGGCAACTGGATGCTGGGCACAAGTGGGAGTGGGCGAGAACTGCTAGCTGGGGCCCAGGGGCGCGAAAAAGGGGCCTGGCACTAGAAACAGGAAAATGCTGGATCCCAGCTGCGCAGAGCTTCCAGGATTTTTGTTCTTCTTGGAAAAGAATATTCTGGAAGTCTTTTAAAAAAATTAACATTCACTACTTAAAAAAAAAACCCACAACCACTAATACATAATCTTTGTGGAAAACCTAAAGTTCTATACAAAAACAGTAACAAAGCCTTCCACAAGAGCCAGTGATAAAACAATGTGTCCACTAATTTTCTGCCACTTGTCCTTTTCTTCTCTCCTGCATCTACATCTGCATCTGCATATCCTGGGTTTACTCATTTCCTTCATGTGAAAATAGAATTCTAGCCGTTGGGGCCTCCAAAATATGATTAAGAACTGTCACACTGTCACTGTCATCCGGTTGCTCATCGATTTGTTCGAGCGGGCGCCAGTAACGTCTCTCATTGAGAGACTTATTGTTACTGTTTTTGGCGTATCCAATACACACGGGTAGCTTGCCAGGCTCTGCCACTTGGGCTTGATACTCTCGGTAGCTTGCCGGGCTCTCCCTGAGGGGTGGAAGAATCGAACTCGGGTCGGCCGCGTGAAAGGCGAATGCCCTACCCGCTGCGCTATTGCTCTAGCCCATGATTAAGAACAAGCTTAAAAAATCTTTCTGGGGCCAGAGAGGTAGGGCACTTGCCCTGCATGAGGTTGACTCTGGTTCAATTCCTGGCATCACATATTGTCCCCTAACCCCCTAAACACGGTTAGGGGTTAGGGGCTCTGTCCTTGAGCACAGAGCCAAGAGTAAATCCAGAGCACTACCCAGTGTGACAACAAAAATATATCTTTGCTTGATCTGAGCACATTTCTTCTTCCATTTACTTGGGCCCCACTTAAGGTATCTACCAGCCATTCTCTGGTTTCCACTGGTATCAGTGGAATATGTGTTTTGATGTGGTATCAAAACACATCACCAAGCACTATACTCACCTTGTAGCTCTCTGTGGTACCTAAGTTTTTAAGGCTGGATGATGTTTCCTTGTACAATGTGAGGAAAACAGACTCTGAACTCACTTGGATCATAGGGATACACTGGTAGACCCTGACAGTTGCAGTACACCCAACTTTCTTTAGTAAACTCACTCTCTCCTCTATCTGAACGACATTGGGAGAACCAGGACCAGCATGTTGGAATAGTTATTGGGTACTGTCTTTTTCTCATCAACAGTGTTGTCGGGGGTCTCTTGTAGAATTAAAATCCAGAACTTACCCCTCTTTTAGTGGTAAATACAGAGATAATATTCACTGGATGAATGGTTGTTATTGTTGGCAATAGCCAACTCACATTCTTCAGCTAAAATTTTCCAGATGTGAAAACTATGGAACCATCAAATACTTTGGTTGGGAACATCAAATTCCACATCTACTTTGGAAAGCAGACTGACAGTTTCACAAAATGCTAAAAATGTACTTACCATATTATCCATGAGTTCTGTTCTCAGACTTCTACCTGAGAAGAGTGAAAATAAAGACTTGCACATGAGTAGTCATAGCAGCATTACTGCTAATAGCCCAGAAGTGGAAACAATCCAAATTTTTATCAAATGGTGACTAGAAAAACAAACTGTGGTTTATCTATGCAACTGAATATTCAGCAATAAAATGAGTGACTGAGACTACAATATGAACTTCAAAAATATTCCGGTGAAAATAAGCCAAGTGGACAAGACCACAGAGCATATGATTCCATTTATATGAAAAGTTAAAAAAGACCAATTTATTTATATAAAGACAAACAGAAGGATCAGAGAGATAGCTTACAGTTTGATCACATGTTTTACATTGGGGAGGTCCTGGTCTTCCAAGCGCCATTGGGAATAGCCCCTTGAGTAATTCCTAAACACAGAGCTGGAAATAGCCTTTCATCCCTACCACACCCCCACCACAGTGGCAATAAATGTAACTCCAAAATCCAAAAACTGAAAAACAAAACAAATAGCTGACACAGATATGTTGTTGCCTAGGAATGGAATATAAGAGGCAATTAGCAGACATCTATAAGACAGCTTTTTTGTTTGCTTTGGGGTAAACAAATAAAATTTTAAAAATAATTTTTAAATTTATTTTCAAAAGTGTTTAGTCAAATTAAATGTTTTTATTTAAAATTTTATTATGGTGGTGAGTCAGTTTACCAATAGTATTCATGCTTTTGCGATACAGTTATTGTACCACCGTAAGCACCACCACATCTGCTGAAGTGCCCCGAGTCCTCCAGTGCTATCCCCAAGACCTTTCTAGGCTACTACCACCTTTGTTGTGGTGCCCTTCCAACCTTCTTAGTTTTATTTTATTTTGATACTGTTTTTTATTATCTCTATTCATATACTGAGATTAAGTACCAAGGAACACAGCTTTTGCTCTCTCCACACCCAACTATTTTAACCTCTGGTTGACTCTTTCAAAATCCTGGCCTCTTCTCCCATCCAATCAGGGCAGAAAACAAATGGGAGTTTTTTTTTTTTTTTTTTTTTTTTTGCTTTTTGGGTCACACCCAGCGATGCTCAGGGGTTACTCCTGGCTTTGCACTCAGGAATCACTCCTGGCAGTGCTCGGGGGACCATATGGGATGCCGGGGATCGAACCTGGGTTGGCCGCGTGCAAGGCAAACGCCCTACCCGCCGTGCTATCGCTCCGGCCCCAAATGGGAGTTTTGAATCTTAATGATCTGTCTCTTCAGCTTACCCCATAGGACCAGATTGAAGTTCTACATCACAACTTGGGCCTGTCCCAAGGTGGGAAGAGATTAAAGCTTGGTACTACCATGGCATTTTTGAGAATCCTGCCCTGTACCATCTGAGTGATGGTCAGTACCTGACCTGTCTCAGGTACTTCTTGGTTTGAAGAAATAAAATTGGCCTTTTTGCAAGTCCAGATTCAGCTGTGCAATTCTTCTTTGCATTATAGAGCAAGAAACCACTAGCTGGGGAAATTTACCCACTAACAAATTCAGTTCTTTGTCCAAGGGTTTGTTTTCATTGGATAATGTCCATACCCTTGCTTTGTGTGTTTAAAATAAATTTAAAAAATATCAGGACCCACACTTGGCCATGCTCAGGAACTACTCCCAGCTCTGTGCTGGAGGGTTCCTCCTGGCAATACTCAGAGGGATCCTTAAGTGCTGGGATCAATATAATATTTTTTCAGCCTTTCATTTTGAGCCTGTGTTTTCTGAAAGTTCAAGTTTGTCTCTTGAAAGCTGCAAAAGGTTGGATTTTGGTTTCTACTTAGGCACTCTGTGCTTTTTGACCAGAGAGTTCAATCCCTTTGACATTAGAGAAATTATTGTCATAAAGGAGAATATTACCATTTTATATGAAGATTTTATGTGTTTGTACTTTGTTTCTTTGACTTTTCCTTATTTTCTCCATTTTAACTTTGATATGGGCCCTCGGAATAGTGCTCATATTCCTATAACTTTCTTCCGTGCATATATATATATATATATATATATATATATATGTGTGTGTGTGTGTGTGTGTGTGTGTATTTTTGAGGTGTTCATGTAGTTTACATTTGAAATTTCCCCTTTTAGGTTTAAAACAGATAAACCTTGAGTTCATTCTGGAATACCCTTTTTTAGTCTTCTTTTGCCCACTGTAAGTTATTATGTGTCTTACTACTTTTGAGTTGGGGTTCCTTGCATTTTAGGGAAGACCATTTAATATTTCTTGCAGAAGTGGTTTAGAGCATCATTATTTAATCTTTCTACAACTGAGGACCAGGGAATGTATAATAAATATTTTCACAGACTGACTAACAGCTAAGGCAGAAACATCAACCAATGTACATAATATTTTATTTAATACTATGTCATTAAATTACAATTTTTAGTTAGAAAAACATCTGCTGATGATTAGAGGTTAGAAAATTTGATATATGACAGTAATATTTCTGAGAGACAAAGTGGGGCAAAACATCCATTTGAGTTCTCTTTGTAGTTTTTATAACTGACATGACTGAAATGTCTTTTTCACACAAATTGGAAGTCAAAGAAATGACAAAAAATTGTATAGTTTTTTTTTGTTTTTTGGCCACAGCTGGTGGTGCTCAAGCTTACTTCTGGCTCTGTATACAAGGATCACTCCTAGTAGGCCTGGGTGCCAGAGGATTGAACCTGGATGGGATGCATGCAAGGCAGCACTCTATCTATTGTACTATTGAAGATAATCAGCAAAAACATTAAATTTCTTTGAACTAGTGGTTCATTCAAGTAAATCAAGGCAACAAAGAAGTTCTTCTCTTAAGTCTTCATCTTTACTTCATGGAACAAAGTATAATAGAATGGTTTCATCAATTGATCCATGGAGTTAAATGGTGAGGCACATGTGAAGGGCACAATGAAAAGGGGATTGCTCGAGTTTTGGGGGAAGATTCAAGAATGTTTTGACGGTCATGTACCTGTCTGAGTAGCAAAGCCTTCAGGGTGCCATTAGATAGTGCACTATCCATTTGGGAACAAAATGCAGATAGGAAATAGGCTGGGGTATTTTGGGAGCATTCTCTGTTCTCTGCTTCTGATTTGTTGTTTAAGTGGAAAAATACTATCCCCCATATGTCCCAAAGTATAGAGAGAGAGTATGTGAGAAATTGTTTGCCAGGGAGGCATGGGGAGGGTGGGAAAGGGGGGTTATATTGGGGAGATTGGTGGTGGGGAATGTGCACCAGTGGAGGGATGGGTGTTTGAACATTGTATGATTGTAACTCAAACATGAAAGCTTGTAGCTATCTCACGGTGATTCAATAAACTAATTTTTTAAATCGGTTTACTTTTATTTTTACTTCATAGTACTTCTCCTGAGCTGATACTCAGGCTCTTATAAATTTGCAATGGAGGAATGCCGTATATTGCAGAAAGTGATTGAAGAAAACAGAAAGTGCTAGGTTGCAAATCCAAGGAATCTTAAATTTTGCGAGGCCTGAAACAAATAAAGTTATTCCAATAGTGGAACCTAATTGTAATATAAATGACAGGATCTGCAAGTCCCTAAAATTATAGAGGATATGGATCAATGGTAAAATAATTGCATTTATGAGGGAGGCCCTGGGTTCAATCCCTGGCATACTCCCCAACAAATAAATTGTAGAGTATGCATATAACTGGGCTTCCAGAAGAAAAGCAGAAAAGCAAAGAAATTCAAACAAATTAACCACTTGAGATATTTTTGGCCGTCCCCTATGATTTTAAAAGTTTAAGACAGCAGGGCGGCAAAGAGATAATACACTAGGTAAGATTCTTGCCTTGCACGGGGTTGACTTAGGTTTGATCCCTGGCACCACATATGGTTCTCTGAGCACCTCCAGGAGTCACTACTGAGAACAGAGCCAGAAATAGACCCTGAATACCAATAAGTATAGCATCCTTCCCTCCCTCAAAAGAAAGAGAGAGAGCACTGTCACTCTTCCAGCCTGCATATGGTGATCCAAGGGTCCCCTGTGCATTTGGGCCAACTACCGTCCCCCACAACTAGCCTATGCCGATGGATGAAGGAACAGGGGCCACCAGGCTGTTTGGTAATCAGTGGACCAGTGGACATTTATTCAAGTCTTACAAAGTTTCTCACAAAGAAATCATGAAGGGTTGGGTAGCAATTAAACATAGGTGTGGTAGACCATTATAAACAAATAACAGATGTAAAGCCTTTCCTTCCGGGGAATTTCTTCTAAAATTACTCAAGGTCAAAATTTCATCTAATTGCTCAGCATGCTAGATTCCTGCTAGGAGATCTGCTGAAGGGCAGAATTCCATCTAGGGATATATTGCTTTCTTCTTTCCTTCGCCAGTATGCATTTCAACAATCATCTTAAATTTACTTCTTAATATTCCTAGTCATTTGTATGGACACAGTAGGAGATATATTAAGCTTAAAGAGAGGCTCTTCCTGGGGACATCTAACTATATATTCCAGACTACAGTTCTTAGCCTAGGTTAGTCTTTCCTAAGACCATCAGGGTCCTTATTCAGTTACTTCTTTTTTGGGTAATGACTGAGTTTGTTCCATGACAATTTGTGCCATAAATTATACTTTTTACGGCGCTTAGTCTATTCCTTTTTGATGCCAGGGTAGCGTACAGCTTGCCTTGGGTCCATCCTTGTTTCTTGCCAGGACCCCCCTTTTGGGGTGTTAGGAACTAAGGACAACTGAGACTTAAGTAAATACCTGGAGTAAATATTATTTGGAGTCAATTAACTCCCACTTTACAAAAGCATAACACTATCTTTCTATGTCTATACAAAAAGAACATTGCTCTAAAATAAACTATGCAAATGACATAAAGAAAAGAGAAAAGCTATGTATCATTTACATATACTATATCCAGAGCTCTCAGAAAAATTTGATTTTACAAGTTATAGTTTTGATTTGGGCATGAGAGTGATTAACAGATGAAGGAAGAAGAGCACAAAGAAGAGGTAAAAGATACACAGGGGATTGGGTGTGCCTGAAGAAATAAGGTGAATGGATGGAATCAGGAGCACTGTGGTGGGACCTAAGTTCCCTGCAGGGGAAGAAAGGACAAACCAATGTTATTTCTTAAAATACTTAGAACTATAATCTAACAGAGCCATATTATGCAAATGACAATATTGGTAGGGAGAGCCTCCTATAAAGACTGAGGAATCTTATTAGTCTTATTTTGGCCAAATTCCCCTAGAACCTCTGCATACAATTATGACAATGGGGAAAAAATGAATTGACTTTTCTTATTGACAAAGGAGTGGCCTGTTCTGTAGTCATTATCTACAGACAGAACTGTAAGAATCATATGGTTGTAGCTGAGGTATCATAAGTTCTGACCATTCCCTTCCTATAGTCTGTGGACTATCAACCTGAAATCAGGAATTTAAAACATGGGGGGAAATGCCCTGGAGCAATATCACAGTCCCAACATCCTATATGGTCCCCTGAGCACCGCCAGGAGTAATTCCTGAATGAAGAGTGGTCGACCCAGTTCGATTCCCAGCATCCCATATGGTCACCCAAGAACCTCCAGGAGTAATTCCTGATAGCATGAGCCAGGAGTAACCCCTGTGTATTGCCGGGTGTGACCCTCCCCCCCACAAAAAAGGAGGAAAAGCAAACAAAAATGTAATTAAAAAAATAAAAATAAAAACCGCTACAATCAAGTGAGCATCAGACATTGTAACAAGGACAACAGTGGGTCAGGAATGGGGATAGGTCATTGGGATGGGTCAGAAAGGGGAAAAAATAAAGTGGTATTGGGCTGGAGAGATAGCACAGTGGGTAGGGTGTTTGCCTCGCATGCAGCCGACCCGGGTTTGAGTGCCAGCATCCTATATGGTCCCCTGAGCACCATCAGGAGTAATTCCTGAATGCAAGAGCCAGGAGTAATCCCTGAGCATTGCTGGGTGTGACCCAAAAAGCAAAAAAAAAAAAAAAAAAAAAAAGCGATTTTTTTTTTTAAACATAGAAAGTGTAAATGATTTTCTCACCAAGGTGAATGGAGATGGTTGTTCTTTCTGAACATGCAGTCTCCTATTTCTACGCCAGTTTAATCTGGCAACACTCACAGTGGTACAAGAAGACATCTTAAAGGAAGATGGGACGCCAAATTCTCTTAGATGGCTTCTCATGTTCAGGTGCTCCTAAAGAAGGATTTTTTTGACTTATAGCTCTCATCATCATCATCATCATCATCATCATCATCATCGTAATCCTGTTGATCGTCGACTTTCTCGAGCAGTCTCAATAACATCTCTATTTGTTCTAGCCCTGAGATTTTAGAAGCCTCTCTTTACTCGTGCTTCCAAGGATGCTGCTTTGGAGGCTCTTTCAAGGTCAGGGGAATGAGACCAGCATTGCTACTGGTTTTGACATATGAATACACCATGGGGAGTTTTCGAGGCTCTCCCATGTGGGCAGAAGACTCTCGGTAGCTTGCCAGGTTCTCCTAGAGGGAGAAGTAGGCTATAAAATGTCGCTTCTGGGATCTTGGTTTTAAGTCTCTGGATGTTGGCCATTGGTGGGATTACATGGCGCCAGGGGCAGTCCCTGGGTGTGACTGCCTAGGTACTGGAAAAAGGGAAATCTGGGTGGAAGAGGCCCAGTCCCGATCCGAGAAGGCTTGGAGGTCTCAGCCCCGGGTCCCATACACCTGGGTTCCTCTGCTGGTTCCTTCATGCGTGAGGCTCATCCGAACGTGTGGAGAGGGGCCTTGAGCATGGCTGTGGCTAGGCCCTGGAGGTCTTCGGCCACAGGAGCTCTTCTCGGGGCGGGGGGTAGAGGGGAAGCTGGAGCCCACCCCCTCCGAGGGGCACCGGAGAAGACAGCCAGGCTTGAGGGCAAGAGACTCTCTGCGTCGCTCTCTTCTGGGAGCTTGGTTTTAAGTCTCTGGACGTTGGCCATTGGTGGGATTACACAGCGCCAGGGCAGTCCCTGGGTGTGACCGCCTAGCTACTGGAAAATGGGAAATCTGGGCGGAAGAGGCCTTGTAGTCCTAAGTACTTGCAATTACTTGTAGCCCTAAGTAATTACTTAGCTAATTACTTGTAGCCCTAAGTAATATCATTTACAGAGAAAGTAAAAAAGGGCATACTGCCTGTTTTAACAGTCTCTTTGGAGTAATATATCATAAAGCTATGCCTTTCCTTTTTATAGCCATTCTCCAAGTACAGAGCCAAACTCTTAAGAATATTGCTTCATGCATGATTCCAAAGCTGCCGTATATTGGAGGATGTTCACCAAATATAGTATAGTTGTTCCTAACACCTACCCTTTCCTGATAATGTAATAGTATATGCCTGCTGACTCATTTCTGGATTTACTGGTTTGTTTTTTGGAGTCACACCTGGTAATGCTCAGGGGTCTCTCTTGGCTCTGTACTCAAGAACCACTACTAGCAGAGCTCGGGGAATCATGTGATATGCTGGGGATTGAACCCAGGTTGATTGCATGCAAGGCAAGTGCCTTAACCATGGTACTATCACATTTACCCTCATTTCTGGACTTAAAGGATGCCTTTTGCATCTTCCTATAAAAATAACCTTATAACTTTGATAAACAATAGTTTTTCTGTATTCCTTTACAGGTTTTAGAACTTCCCCTAATATTTTTAGAAAAGCTGTGTTCAGAGACGAAGTGGACCTTTAGCTAGTGGAAGGAACATTTTAATAGTATGTGAATGACATCTCATTTGTCAGTGACAGAAAGGATACATCATTGAAAATACCATATGAACTCAAATTTCTTGACTGAGGGGAGATATAAAATATTTAAAAAGAAAGTCCAAATTTGCCAAGAGACTTAAATATTTGGGATTTCAATTATCTAAGGAATGTGAAATGCAGATAACTTTTCTACAGAAAAGAGGCATTTCCTGAGTAACAACTCTCACTACTTACTGCCAGCTGCAAGGCTTTCTGGAAATGATTCAATTTAATTGTTAGATAACTTTGTTAAACTTCTCTTTAGAGCCTTGAGAGGAGACCAAGAATCTCTACCAAAGACTAAAGACTGCCAATAATCTCCAACCAGATATAGCATTCACTGCTCCAACCATAGGCCTCCGATATCTAAGAAAAATCTCTAAGGGCTGGAGGAATAGCACAGCGGATAGGGCGTTTGCCTTGCATGCTGCTGACCCAGGTTCGAATTCCAACATCCCATATGGTCCCCTGAGTACTGCCAGGGATGATTCCTGAGGGCAAAGCCAGGAGTAAACCCTGTGCATCACCAGGTGTGACCCAAAAAGCAAAAAAAAAAAAAAAAAAAAGAAAGAAAGAAAGAAAAATCTCTTGATCTCTTTGTACAAGAGACTTTTGGCTCTTGCTGACCCACATTTCTCAAAGCAATTGAGTCTAATTGCCAAGGGATAGTCCCCTGCCTCCAGGCAGCTACTGTTAACTGTGATATGCTTTAAGCTGCTGAAAAATTCACTTTAGGATAGTGTACCACCATAAACACTTCCCTCAATATCTTCTATTTATTAAGAAAAAAGGGAAAGTAAAGTCCTACTTCAGCTCATTTATGAAAAAACAATAACAACAACACTACTATAAAAATAAAGGCTGTCTCTATGCTGCATCCTGCTGCCTTGCTCCCCACTGAATTTGGTGTACTGCCTATAGTCATCTAGAAAAAATTAAACAGTTGCTTTCAGCCTATCAAATATGACTGATTAACTGCTGGAAGAACCCAGTTTGGGACAAGTTTGGGACAGTCCACCCATAGCAGAAGCTTTATGGATCAGGGACCAATTACTCCTGGCGGTGCTCAGGGGACCAAATGGGATGCTGGGATTCGAACCCGGATCAGCCACGTGCAAGGCAAATGCCCTATCCACTGTGCTATCACTCCAGCCTCATATACTACATAATATTTTAAATGATTGAAAGACTGGGCATTTGAGGCTTTCTCTTAGGACCACTCTGGTTAGAAATGTAATGAAAGGACATAATCTTGTACCAGAAACTAAGAAGATCTTAAGATAGATCCACCAAAGCACTCACTATTGGAGGGGTGTCATATTCCAATGGGTTCAGAAGTATCCATGAGCTCCAATTTATATAAATTAATCCATATATTTGTCCAGCAGTGCTCATTATGTCCAAAGACCAAGTCCCCAAATCAGAACAAACCAATACTGAGGGCAGACCCTTTTGAGTACTGACAATTTTATTTTATCTGATGCTGTTAATGCCTAGAAATGTTAAATACACATTGGTCTCTGTGGATACTTTCACTGGCTGGATTGAGGCCTGTCTCACTTGAATTTAGAAAATTTTGGAAGTAACTAAGTTTTTATTAAAAGAATTACAAATTGAAGAAATAGCACAATGGACTGGACTGTATACTTTGCATGCCAGAGGTTCAGGATTGATCCTTGGGACCACATGATACTCTGCATATAGAGTCAGTAGTAGCCCTTAACAAAACATGACAAAATTAAAAGAAATCATTCTAGGATATGAACTGTCTATATCTATACAGTGCAATAATGGAGCTGTCCTTATGACTAAGGTAATTTAGGATTTTAAGAATCACCATAAAATTGCATGTATCATGTAAACCTATGACCACAGGGTGTGGATGGGGGAACAGAAAATTAAAAAACATTTAAAAAATAAATGAACACAGACTTAACTCAATAAAGAGCCTGACTTGCAAGCATGAAGCTACAAGTCTGTTTCCTGGCTGTCCACGTATGCTGAGTATGTTTCTGGCAGATCTATTATGTGATTTCTGGCCACCCAGAAATTGTTCTGGCTGAACCAAGGCAGGGGTGTGTGAGCATCACAAAGGGTGTAAGCCCCTGGCAAACACAACTTAAGTGATTTCTAAGCATGATGTCCAAGAGTGAAACTCCCTGGTAAATATGTGTGTGTGTACAACAACAGAAATGCAATCCCCCCTGAGTACCACAACCAAATGTGTGTGTATCCCTTCATCATTGAAACAACAGAAAGAGGGGAAGGGAGCAAAACAAACAAAAACAATATTGTAAAATATTTATCAGGAAGTCCATTTTGCGCTAGAGTGATAGTACACTGAGTGAGGTACTTGTGTTGCTTGTGGCCAATCTAGGTTCAATCCCAACACCACATATGGTCCCCTTGTACTGCCAGAAGTGAAACCTGAGCACAGAGTTAGGAATAATTTTTGAACACCATCAGGTATGTGTTCCAAAACAAAAATTTAATAAAGGAAAAAAGAAAAAAGAAATAAGGAATAAATTTGATATGTGACAAGCTATTACCAATTGTTCTTTTTTTTAAAATTCTTTTTTTTTTTTTTTTTTTTTTGCTTTTTGGGTCACACCTGGCGATGCACAGGGGTTACTCCTGGCTCTGCACTCAGGAATTACTCCTGGCGGTGCTCAGGGGACCATATGGGATGCTGGGGATCGAACCCGGGTCAGCCATGTGCAAGGCAAACGCCCTACCCGCTGTGCTATCACTCCAGCCCCCTTAAATTCTTTTATTAATTCACCATGTGGAAAGTTACAAAGCGTTCAGGTTAAAGTCTCAGTTATACAATGCTCAAACACCCATCCCTTCACCAGTGCACCTATTCCACCACCAAGAATCACAATATACCTCCCCCCTTCCCCCCATCTCCCCAGCCCCCCACCCCGCATGTGTAACTGGTAAATTTCACTTTACTTTCACTTTACTTTGATTACATTCAATATTTAAACAAAAAATTTCACTATTATTGATTTGGAGTTTCTCCCCCCTAAAGTCGATCTGCTGAAAAGAAAGCATTTGGTAATTTGTTTTCCATTGTTGAGAATGAAGAGATATGAGGTCAGGAGGCCGCACTAGCAGCAGCATAGTTTTGGATTTCTGTATTTTAGTATTTTAGTAACTAAGTCCAGAGAAATGCCTGCCAGGAATCGCAACATTGTAAGCTTGTACCTCTCAGCTACTTTATATTCCACATATGAGTGCGATCTTTCTATGTCTGTCTCTTTCTTTCTGACTCATTTCACTCAGCATGATACTTTCCATGTTGATCCACTTATATGCAAATTTCATGACTTCATGTTTTCTGACAGCTACGTAGTATTCCATTGTGTAAATATACCAGAGTTTCTTTAGCCAATCATCTGTTTTCGGGCACTCTGGTTTTTTCCATATTGTGGCTATTGTAAACAGAGTGGCAATGAACATGGAAATGCAGATGTCATCTCTACTATACCTTTTTGCCTCTCCGGGATATATTCCCAGGAGTGGTATTGCTGGGTCAAATGGGAGCTCAATTTCTAACTTTTTGAGAATCGTCCATATTGTTTTCCAAAAGGGCTGAACCAGTTGGCATTCCCACCAGCAGTGAAGGAGAGTTCCTTTCTCCCCACATCCACGCCAACACCGGTTGCTTTTGTTTTTTGGGATGTGGGCCAGTCTCTGTGGTACCAATTGTTCTTAAGGGAAGAAAGGGACACAAAAGAAAGCTCCTATTAAGTCCATATAAAATTATGTATGGATGACTACTCCAGAATTTTCCACCTGTGAGAGTCTGACATTAGAAAACTACCATCACTGGTTATTTCAGACCCTTGAACCAAATTCAACGACCATTCATGAATTTACTTCTTTTGGGGGCTGGGGAGCATTTATTTATTTATTTAAAATTTTAATGAAACACCATGAGATATAATTACAGACTTAAACACTTTCGTGATTATGTTTCAGTCATACAATGGTCGAGTACCCATCCCTACACCAGCCCCATTCTCCACACCAATGTTTCCAGTATCCCTCCCGCCACCCCCACTACTTCTCCACTCCTGCTGCTGCCTCTGTGGCAGGCACATTCCCTTTTACCTCCTTTATCCTTTTGGGTGTTATGGCTTGAAATACAGGATTAAGTGGCCATTCGTATTCGGTGTAAAGTCTACTTTCAGCACACATCTCCCATCCTAAGTGAGCCCTCCAAGCATCCTTTGCTTGGGGGTCTCTTGTCTGTCTCATCTGCCTTTTCCCCCTGCTGGCTTCCAAGCTGTGGAGGGATCATCCTGGTCCTTGTCTCTACTATCCTTGGGTGTTAGTCTTCTGTTATGTTGCTTTATATCCCACTAATTTAGTCATTCTATATCTGTCCCTCTTTTTCTAAATTATTTCACTTAACATGATAATCTCCATGTCAATCCACTTATATGCAAATTTCATGACTTCATCTTTTCTAACAGCTGCATAGTATTCCAGTGTGTGGATGTACCAAGGTTTCTTTATCTAGTCATCTGTTCTCAGGCACTCGGGTTTTTTCCAGATCCTGGCTATTGTAAATAGTTCTGCAATCTTCATACAAGTGTAGATACCATTTCTAACTGTACTTTTTTGCATCTCCGGGATATATTCCTAGAAGTGGTATTGCTAGGTCAAATGGGAACTCAATTTTTAATTTTTTGAGAAACATCCATGCTGTTTTCCAAAAGGACTGAACCAGTCAGCATTCCCACCAGTAGTGAAGCCAGTCCCCTTCTCCCCACATCCACACCAACACCGGTTGCTTTTGTTCTTTTGGATGTGAGCCAGTCTTTGTGGTGTAAGATGATCTGCACCTCCCTGGTGATTAATGATGAAGAGCAATTTTTCATGTGCCTTTTGGCCATTCGGATTTCTTCTTTGAGAAAGTTTCTGTTCTTTTTCTGATGGGATTGGATGTTTTCTTCTTGTAGAGTTCAACCAGTGCTTTGTATATCCTTGATATTAACCCCTTATCAGATGATATTGGGTAGTATCCTTTTCCATTCTGTAGACTGTCTTTGTATTCTGATCACTGTTTTTTTTTGGGGGGGTAGAGAAGCTATTTTATTTTGGGGGCTGGGACAATAGCACAGCGGGTAGGGTGTTTGCCTTGTATATGGCTGACCCAGGTTCGATTCTCAGCACCCCATATGGTCCCCTGAGCACCGCCAGGAGTAATTCCTGAGTGCAGAGCCAGGAGTAAACCCTGCGCATCGACGGGTGTGACCCAAAAAGCAAAAAAAAAAAAAAAAAAAAAAAAAGCACACACAAAACCAAGATTTATTTTATTTTATTTTATAGCAATTCTTTTAATTAATTTATTATTTTTTAATGCTTCACCCCATTGGTTCCTCAGCCAAGCACATACTCCAAATGTCTGAACCTGCAGTTCCTCTTGTACTGAGTAGGATTACCATGGCAACAACACAACATCAGTAGGGTAAAACTAACCTGCCTCACAACGGTCTAAGCCCAGCTCACGTTCCCTATTAGTGGATGAACAATCCAATACTTGATGAATTCTGATTCACAATGATAGAAAGAGCCGACATTGAAGGATTAAAAAGTGACGTCTTGGGGCTGGAGCAATAGCACAGCGGGTAGGGTGTTTGCCTTGCACGCAGCTGACCACGGTTCGATTCCCAGCATCCCATATGGTCCCCCAAGCACCGCCAGGAGTAATTCCTGAGTGCATGAGCCAGGAGTAACCCCTGTGCGTCGCCGGGTGTGACCCAAAAAGCAAAAAAAAAAAAAGTGACATCATTATGAACGCTTGGCCGCCACAAGCCAGTTATCCCTGTGGTAATTTTCTGACACCTCCTGCTTAAAACCACAAAGGTCAGAAGGATCGGCTGGAGCGATAGCACAGCGATTAGAGCATTTGCCTTGCACGCAGCCAACCCAGGTTTGATTCCTCCGTCCCTCTCGGAGAGCCTGGCAAGCTACCTACAGTTTCCCGCATGCTGGTAGAGCCTGGCAAACTACCTGTGGTGTATTCGATATGCCAAAAACAGTAAAAACAAATCTCACAATAGAGACATTACAGGTGCCTGCTTGAGCGAGTCGATGAACAACGGGACGACAGTGCTACAGTGCGAATTTTTAAATGAATCACTGTGAGGTACAGTTACAGACTTATAAACTTTCGTGCTTACATTTCAGTCATGCAATGATCGAGTACCCATCCCTCCACCAGTGTCCATTCTCCACCACCAATGACCCCAGTATCCCTCCCACCACACCCACCCCATCCCTAACACTCCACCCTGCCTCTGTGACAGGGCATTCCCTTTTGCTCCCTCTCTTTCTCTCCTTTAGGGTGTTGTAGTTTGCCATAGAGGTGTTGGGTGGCATGATTCAGTCTATAGTCTAATTTCAGCACGCATCTCCCATCTTGAGCAGACCCTCCAGGCACCCTTTACTCAGTGGTCCCTTCTCTATCTGGGCTGCCTTTTCCAGCTTCCAAGCCGCGGAGCAATCCTCCTGGTACTCATCTTTACTATTCTTCGGTGTTTTTCTCCCATTCTGTTGCTTTATATTCCACAAATGAGTGCAATCTTTCTATGTCTGTCCCTCTCTTTCTGACTCATTTCACTTAATATGATACTCTTCATGTCAAGACAGTGGTGAAGATAGCCTCGCATGGGGTCAGGACATTCTGCAGTGCTTTTTCGGGAGTTTTAGTTTATAGTCCCTGGGTCTTGGCCATTGGTGAGATTACATGGCACCGGGGGCAGTTTGTTGGTGTGACTGTCAAGCACTGGAAAACTGGGGACCTGGGGGAGGAGACCCAGTCCTGATCCAAGTGGGTCTGGAACTCTCAGTCAGGGGTTGCTGCTTACCTCAGTGCTACAGGCTCTAACTGTGTCATTTGATCTCTTTTGAGATTTGTGGGCCTCTGAAATAAGGCCAATAAATGAGCTTATATAGCTGAGCTGGAGGTGGTTTGTGGCTGTGTCTCCTACATACCTAACTTTTGGCTGTTTAATTTCTTGGCAAACTTGGCTTCAAGTTGGTGGGTTCTGGACAAAGGCACAGCAGCAATTTTGGGGTATCTGGAAGTCTGAAGGCACCATCAGGCTGCTGATACACTTATCCCATAGGTACAGGTTGACCTGCTGGTGGCACTACACCCCCTCAATTTCTAATTTTTTTTCCCCTTTTTGGGCACACCTGGCTCTGCACAGGGGTTACTCCTGGCTCTGCACTCAGGAATTATCCCTGGCAGTGCTCAGGGGACCATATGGGATGCTGGGAATCGAACCCGGGTCGGCCACAAATGCCCTACCCGCTGTGCTATTGCTCCAGCCCCTCAATTTCTAATTTTTTTTCTTCTTTTTTTAATTAGTTTATTTATAATTAGAGAGTCATCGTGAGGGTACAGTTACTGATCCTCCTTACATCTTTGTGCTCATGTTTCCCCCATACAAAGTTCGATAACCCATCCCTTCACCAGTGCCCATTCTCCACCACCAGTAAACCCAACATCCCTCCCCCCCTCCCCAGTCCCGTCTCCCCCCACCCCACCCTGCCACTATGGCAGGGAATTCCCCTTTGTTCTCTCTCTCTGATTAAGTGTTGTGGCTTGCAATAAAGGTGTTGAGTGGCCATTGTGTTCTGTATTCTCTAGTCTGTATTCGGCCTGCATCACCCTTCCCCCACATGACCTCCAACCACATCAAAATAACTTTTTAAGGTTGTGCCGGTGCTGGATCTCTGAGGTTACACAGGGCTGGCTCTCGGAGGTTACACAGGGCTGGCTCTCTGAGGTTACTCAGGTGCTGGCTCTCGGAGGTTGCACAGGTGCTGGCTCTCGGAGGTTGCACAGGGTTGGCTCTCTGAGGTTACACAGTGTTGGCTCTCTGAGGTTACTCAGGTGCTGGCTCTCTGAGGTTACACAGGTGCTGGCTCTCTGAGGTTACACAGGGTTGGCTCTCTGAGGTTACACAGGTGCTGGCTCTCGGAGGTTGCACAGGTGCTGGCTCTCGGAGGTTGCACAGGGTTGGCTCTCTGAGGTTACACAGGTGCTGGCTCTCAGAGGTTGCACATCAATTTCTAATTTTTTGAGAAGCATCCATATTGTTTTCCAAAGGGCCAGCAGTGAAGGAGGGTCCCTTTCTTCCCACATCCTTACCAACATCTTTTGTTCTTTTGGATGTGTGCCAGTCTTTTTTTTTTTTAATTTTATTGAATCACCATGTGGAGGGTTACATAGTTCTCAGGATTATGTCGGTTATACAATTCTCAAACACCCTTCCCTTCACCAGTGCCCATCTTCCATCACCAACCCCCCCAGTATACCTGCCGCCCCCTCCCACCTCCCCAGTCCCCACCCTTGTACTTGATAAGTTTCACTTCGTTTATGCCTTATCTCGATTACATTCCATGTTTCAACACACAACTCACTACCGTTGTTGGGGTTTCCCCCCAAAAAGAAAAGCAGTCCTATTGCCAAGGAGGCATTTGATAGTTCTCCACTACTAAGAATATAGAGATATTAAGTCCCGCTGTTTGTTACATAACTTTTCTTTTTCCCCCTTGCCCCGCGCCACCGAGTTCACGCCTGTTTAGTAATCGCCACGCTGCCTGACAAGGGAAAAAAAAACCGAAAAGGATGGTTATTTCCCGTCATCAGCAGACGTGGGGCTCTGGCTTAGTTGATAGACTAGTAGAGTGTCTGCAAGCAGTTTCTGGAACCGAAGGTCTTGCGCTGGTATCGGCTCCGGCTCGAGATTCCACCAGCGTCCCACTGTTCCATGTACATAATTTTCCCCCTTATATCCCATTCCCACGCCACCAGGTCTGTTTGCTTAATGGACATCACACTGTAGTTGACGACACGCCGCGTTTCTTCCCGAGAAAGAAGAAAATTTCTTCTCAGCTGGCGTGGGGATATAGCTTAGTTTAGTCTAGAGAGATGGCTACCGTTTTGATTGCCTTCAATAGTTCAGCAACAGACTTACTATTCTTGTTAGGATCTCCCACAAAAGTCCGACCCATTAAAAGCGAACCATTACATATTGCTGATGCTAAGATGACATTAGGTTGTGCGGCAGTGGCCGCGCGGTTTTGGGTTTCTGTATAAAGTCCAGGGAAAGTACAACCAGAAATAACATCACTACAAACTTTTACCCTTTTATGGTGCTCATAAGATGGAGAAGTCCTGCGCTGTGTTCAGGAGGGAGGAGTTGAGAGAGAGACAGACAGGTTAAAAGAATTGGGGGATGCCCGGTTCCCACTGTTTCAGCGCACCGTGGGGTCTCTGGTCCCATGCCGGAATTAGTTCAGTGGGCTGCCTGGAGTCCAAGGGCGCTCCCTTGGGCTCTTCCATCATGCTCGCTCCGCAGCCGGATCCAAAGGGAAGCACACGTGGGGGAGGTGGGTTTAAATATCTATCTGCGGTGGGCGGGGGTCGCCGCCCCCGCCCCCTGGGGTCTCCCGCAAGCGCGCGAAAGCGTCCTGTTTCAGCTGGATCACCGGCTCCATTTTGCGCTCAGGAAAACCGCGGATCCTGCGCTGTGCTCAGGAGGGAGGAGTTGAGAGAGAGAGACAGGTTAAAAGAATTGGGGGATGCCCGGTTCCCACTGTTTCAGCGCACCGTGGGGTCTCTGGTCCCATGCCGGAATTAGTTCAGTGGGCTGCCTGGAGTCCAAGGGCGCTCCCTTGGGCTCTTCCATCATGCTCGCTCCGCAGCCGGATCCAAAGGGGGATGTGTGCCAGTCTTTGCAGTGTAAGATGGTATCTCATTGTTGTTTTGATCTGCATCTCCCTGATGATTAATGATGAAGAGCAATTTTTCATGTGCTTTTTGGCCATTTGGATTTCTTCTTTGAGAAAGTTTCTGTTCATTTCATTGCCCTATTTTCTGATGGGGTTCGATGTTTTCTTCTTACAGAGTTCAACCAGTGCCTTATATATTCTCGATATCAACTCCTTATCAGATGGGTATTGGGTGAATATCCTTTCCCATTCTGAATTGTCTTTATATTCTGGTCACTGTATTTTTTGAGGTGCTGAAGCTTCTTAGTTTAAGATAGTCTTATTTGTTTTTCTCTGTTTCCACTTGCTTGGTCAGTGGTGTTTCTTTAGCTTTAATGTTGTGGAGGGTTTTGCCTATGTTTTCTTCAATGTACCTTATGGATTCTGGTCCGATGTTGACTTTTTTTCTTTTCTTTTCTTTTTGGGTCACTTTTTAGCCACTAATCTAGCATAATTTAACAGACGCACAGGGGTTACTCCTAGTTCATGCACTCAGGAATTACTCCTGGCGGTGCTCAGGGAGCCATATGGGATGCTGGGAATTGAACCTGGGTCAGCCGCATGCAAGGCAAATGCCCTACCGGCTGTGCTATTGCTCCAGCTCCCGATGTTGATGTCTTTAATCCATTTTGATCTGACTTTTGTGAATGGTGTTAGGTAGAGATCTGAGCCCATTTTTTTTGCATGTAGCCATCCAGTTTTGCCAGCACCATTTGTTAAAGAAGCTTTCCTTACTCCACTTCACATTTCTTGCTCCCTTACCAAAGATGATCATATATTTGAGGGTGTGTGTAAGGATATTCAACCATGTTCCGTTGGTCTGCAGCTCTGCCTTTGTTCCAACACCATGCTGTTTTAATTACTACTGCTTTGTAGTAGAGTTTGAGGTTGGGAAAGGTGATGCCTCCCATCTTCTTGTTTCCCAAAAATTGGTTTAGCTATTCATGGGGGTTTGTTGTTTCATAAGAAGTTCAGGAGTGTTTAATCAATTTCTTTGAAGAATTTCATGGGCATCCTTATAGGGATCGCATTGAATCTGTGTAATGCTTTGGGGAGTATTGCCATCTTGACAATGTTAATTCTCCCAATGCATGAACAGGGGATGTACTTCTGTTTCCTCGTGTTCTCTTGATGCAGTGTTTTGTAGTTTTCTTTGCACAGGTCCTTTACCTCCTTAGTTAAGTTGATTCCAAGATATTTGATTTTTTTTTTTTTTTTGCTTTTTGGATCACACCTGGTGATGCTCAGGGGTTTGTCCTGGCTTTGCACTCAGGAATTACTCCTGGCAGTGCTCAGGGAACCATATGGGATGCTGGGAATTGAACCCGAGTTGGCCGCATGCAAGGTACCCTACCCACTGTGCTATCGCTCCAGCCCCGGTATTTGATTTTCTGAGGCATGATTGTGAACAGGATTAGTTTTTTCATACTGCTTACTTCTCTCATTATTTGCGTATTGGAAAGCCATGGACTTTTGGGTATTGATTTTATAGCCTGTGACTTTACTATACATGTGTATTGTTTCTAGGACCCTGCTGATAGGGACTTTAGGGTTCTCCAAATATAGTATCATATCATCTGCAAATAGTGAGAGCTTGATTTCTTCCTTTCCTATCTGGGTGCTCTTAATGTCTTTTTCTTGCCTAACCACTATTGCAAGTACCTCCAGTACTATATTGAATAGAAGTGACACTTCTCTGTTATTTCCTCCCCCCGCCCCCCAATTGAGAGTCCTCTTCTCAACTCCTTATCTATCACTCAAAGTCTTGGACTTGTTCTGTTATTGTTGTTGTCCCTCACAAAAAATTAATGCTCTCTTTTTAAGTATCCTCATATCTTACTTAACTCTTGTATTCATTCTCTTCATGTATATAAACATAACCTCCTGCCACAAATAAAAGTGATGAGAATGGGCATCCTTGTCTTGTCCCTGGTCTTAAAGAGAAGTCTCTTAGTTTTTCCCCATTGAGGATAATACTTGCCATGGGTTTGTGGTGATGACTTTGACTATACCGAGGCAAGTTTCTTTAGTTCCCGTTTTGCTGAGAGATCTTGTCAGATGCTTTCTCTGCATCTATTGATATGATAATATGGTTTTTATCTTTTCTTTTATTGATATGATGGATTATGTTGATTGACTTTCGAATGTTAAACCATCCTTACATCCCCGGGATGAATCGGTTGGGAGCATTTCAAGTGTGCTCTTTATTAACTAACAGTAGGTCAATTTGGGGTTTCCCAGAAATAAAAATAGTGGAGCTGATGTTGGAATCCTTGAGTTCCCACCATCACTTCTTTAAGTGTAACCAGTAAACATTGTTGAGGAGGGGTGGAGCTTAATGCCATGTAGTCCATTTGTGTGGGACCATCAGACTTAAGATACAGCAGAGCATTGAGCAATGTGGCGCTGCCTGGGCCAGAACAACTTAGTAGGGTGTGTGACCCAGTTTGAACCAGAAAACAGATCAAGGGTTGTGGAATGAGATAAGAACTTTTCCTCTTGGACATCAGTGTGGTAGAGTCACAGGTACACATCTGTGCCAGAGCCTTGCAAGGCTTTCAACTATAGGGAACTACCCAGCTGACTGTGTAGGCCTATGTTGAGAGAAATTCCGAGCTAGGTCAAAATGTAGGTCTCAGTTGTCTGCCACTATGCATTTTCAGGTGGCTGAAGAGTGGCTGATTCAGAGGTCCTTGTGCTGATCTCAGTTGTTGTGAAGTAGTGATTTTGTGAGTGATTGCCTTGCCATCTACTGAAATTATGGTAATGAGATTAATATTGTTGGAAACAGTATTGTAGGGAATATTTTTTGGCATAGAGTCTTTTATTGCTGAAGGCAAAGAAATTACACTTAATGGAAGGCAAAGGTCACACTAATAAATGCTCATTACAAAGTTATTCTGACACAGAAGCGAGAGAACTTCTCCAAGCTCTTCACCTGCATACCAAATCAGATTCGGGAGATGGACAAATCTGGAGGTAATCCAAACGCCCAACAAACTGCCTTTTCAAGAATGTTTATCCACGGAGAAATGAAGAAATGAACATTCTTATAGTCTCCTACTCCTCAATTAACAGGAATTATTCATCCAACGAAGTTCATGACAACAAGGTGCAGAATGGTGCTGTCAAAGAGAAAATCAGCAAAGGCTCGTTCTGGGGAGATGCCTTGGAAATCTGCCTTGTTTTGTGGATTGATCTGTATTTTCAGGCAAACGGTGAGGATGAAACTCCCCACGCAGGAGATGAATTCCAAAGGAAAGAGTTGAAGGGGAAGGTCCCCACAAGGAGACAGGTCCCACAAGGAACTGCAGCGCCCCAGTCAGCAATATGTACAACAGGTATGCATGCAGTAACTTCAGACGCTGAGGAGTGGAGCTTAAATACTCTTCCAAGAAGCGCGAGATGACCGACACCACCGACGCCAACATGACTGAGCCTTCACCACTCCGGCCCGCGCTTCTCAAACTCATAGCGCTGCCAGCAGAGAAACCGGATCTGTATGGAATATTTAGATGATTTTTTTTATCATGGCTCTCATAGCATTCTGGAGCAGCAGGATGGAGTCAAGCAGCATAGGATGTAGGGAGCAAAGACAACACATGTTCACAAATGTTGGTATGGAGTTAAGGTAATGTAGTACTTTAGGGTCTAGCAAAGTGCTTTCTTTTCAATAATCTTATGCTTGGTGTACAATACATGTGACACAGTGATGTGGCTTTCCTGGCATCCATGCATCCTTGGGGCATAAAAGCAATGGCATTAATCCTTTAGAAATTGGATGATCTCCCCAACTCTTGGTTGATGAAAGAACTCTGAGTAGGGACCTACTCAATTTACCTTCTGCTGTTGTCTACATCTATAGCTCTCATAGAAGTATCTAATTGAAGAGTATACTCTAAAGAAGCCTCCATATAGCAATTCAATACTATGTTTAATGTCCTAGGTGACCAGGAAATATAATGAATGGTAGATTTTGAAAAGCCTAATGAGACTAACAAAAGTAGATGTCCTAATATATCAGTCTCTCAGCTGGCTAGGTGAGGTCTTTAAAAGTTATTTTTACAGGGCTAGAGTGATAGCACAGCGGGTAGGGCATTTACCTTGCATGCGGCTGACCCAGGTTTGATTCCTTCATCCCTCTTGGAGAGCCCGGAAAGCTACCGAGAGTATCTCGCCTCACGGAAGAGCCTGGCAAGCTACCTGTGGTTTATTTGATATGCCAAAAACAGTAACAATAAGTCTTACAATGGAGATGTTACTGATGCCCGCTCGAGCAAATCGATACTTTGAAACAGTGATACAGTGATAGAGTATAGTCAGTCATACAAGAGAACAATTAAGGGGCAGGAACACAATGATACAGATAAGTTCATGTCACTGTGTAGAGGGAACTATTGTGGTTGTTGCTGCTGAGGGAACTGCTACTGAAACTGCTGCAATTGGTTCCATTTGAGAATGCACTTATATATGGTAAATAAAAAAGCAGTGACACTGAAAACATCCAGTGGCCACATGCTAATCTTACTATTCAAAAGAATCTGAAGCTAGTTAGAACTGCTGCAACATATTTGCTGCAAGGCAGCCAAGAGAGGATAATAGCTCTAAGAAAAGGTGTAATGAAAGTTCCTTTCTCAGAGCCGTATGAATTGTCCCATCACTTGTATCACTTGTCATCCCATTGATCTTTGATTTGCTCGAGCAGGTGCTAGTAACGTCTCCATTTGGCCCTGTCAAGTGCTAGTGTAGCCCAATGGTTTCTGTTCACTCCAGGAACATGAAGTGCCTCAAACCATTTATTCAGGGTTTTGACGAAGAAGTCTGACCATCTCGTAGGTGGGTGGCCTCTCGGTCTTTTGACGTCCTGTGGAATCCAATCAGTAACAGCTCTAGTCCAGTGATCATCTCTGAATCGCATTACGTGTCTGGCCCATGTGATTTTTGACCTTGGCAAACGAGACAGCATCCCTGATTCTTGATTATTGATGGAGGTTGGAACTCCGGATTCCTTCTCTCACTTGAGTGAAACATGATACTCCAAGCATAGCTCTTTCGATTCCTCTTTGGGATACCTGAATAGCGTTCTTATCCTGTTTTCACAGGGCCCAGGTCTCTGAGGCATATGTTAGTGTAGGAAGAACAGTGGAGTCGAAAATATGTGCCCAAAGCCAGAGGTTCTTTGTCCTCTTAACTTCTTTGATGCTCTTGAAGGCGTTCCATGCTGCTCTCTTCCTCCTGCACAGTTCTGGCACCAAGTCATTTCTCATGTTGAGTTCCGAACCCAGGTACATATAACTGCTGCATTCAGAGATGTTCGTTCCATTGAAAGCAAATGGAATGTCAGGAACTAGTTCGTTTTTCATGAGCATTGTTTTGGTGAGATTCAGCTGCAGTCCAACCTTTCCACACTCGCAGTTGAAGTTGGCCAGCATTTGTGCTGCTTGGCTTATGTTTGGCATTATGAGAACGATGTCATCAGCGAAGCAGAGGTGGTGTAGTTGCCGACCATCTATCTTCACTCCCATTCCTTCCCATTCCAGTCATCGCATGACATTCTCGAGGGTGGCACTGAAGAGTTTCGGTGAAATGGTATCACCCTGCCGAACCCCTCTCTTTACGTCGATGATCACTACCTTGTAGAATGGTGAGATCCTGGTGGTGAATCCGTAATACAGCTAATGGAGGATCTTGATGTACCGAGTTTGAACGTCCTCTTTGGCTAAGGCTCTGATGATCGCTTCAGTCTCAACAGAATCAAAGGCCTTCTTTAAATTGATGAACGTTATACAGAGCAGCATCTTGAACTCTCGTGAAACTTCAATGAGCTTGGTCACTGTGTGGATATGGTCGATTGTGCTGAATCCTTTTTGGAATCCGGCTTGCTCGCGTGGTTGTGCTTCATCTAGTGTTCTGCCTATTCTATTCAGGATGACTCGAGTGAACAACTTGTAGACGATGGACAATAGATGATTGGGTGATAGTTGCCAATGTCATGGATGTCTCCCTTCTGTTGGGATGACCCAACAGAAACGTCCTGCTGGTTTTCCATTGGGATGGAACCTTGCATTCAGACAGGAATCGTGTAAAGAGCCAAGCCAGTGTATTGACGAGTACTGGTGGCAGATTCTTCAGATTCAGGTCTGACCTTGTCTGGACCGGGTGCTGTACGCGTCTTTACCGATGAAATGGCATGTCGGATTTTGGAAGAGATGACGATGGGAATGACATATCTATCCTGCAGAATTTGCTATGTGGGCAGGTGGATGTAGCTGTCAAAGAGATTCAAGAAGTCGTGAATAATCCTCTCCATTGCCCTTCTGGAAGATGTGATAGATCCATCAGGACATCAGAGAGCAATCATCTTGGTCTTGTAGTTGGTGAAGGACAGGAGAGCATTTTGAATACTTTTCCTGGCTTCTGCTGCATCAGCCAACACTGCTGCTCTTCTCTCTTTGAGGTCTTCCTTTATCGCTTCTCTGCACAGCTTTGCAAGCTCAGACATTAGCTTGTGGTTGCCTGAGGCTCGCACCAAACCACGTTGGAGAATGAGCTCAAGAGTTTCCGAAGACAGACGACTTTTTGTGGCTTTCCCATTCTTGGTATTCTTCTCTCAGTCATGAAAGAGCTGAACCAGTTGATCATATTCCTTGTTGATGTTGTCAACAACAGCATCTTCCCACGTTGCTGCAATAGTGCCAAAGAGCTCCCAGTTAGTGGTCATTTTGGGAGTTCTCTTCTTAATCTTAAACTTTGCAGACCTTTCTCCCTGCTCTGTGAAATAGAATTTTGCACCAAGGAGATGGTCCGATCCTGTTTGGAATTTTGGGACAACAGCAACATTGGTCAGGCAAAACTTTCAATTGAATATGATGTGGTCAATTTCATTGTGGAACTTTCCACCAGGAGACACCTATGTCCAACGTTTAGATTCAGCCTTCTGGAAGTGTGAGTTACCATGGATGATCTTGGTTGACACGATGAACTCAGACAGTCTCTCACCCTATTCATTCCAATCTAGGCCATGGGTCCCAACGTGGAGTTCTTCAGGCAACCTTCTCGGTACTATCTTGGCACTAAAATCACTGACAATGATCTTGTAGAAGGTATAGTCTTCTTTATAAAACTTCTGCAGCTCCATGTAGAACTTCTCTATTTCTTCTTCATTGTAGTTGGACGTTGCTGCGTAGATGACAAAGATAGAAGATAGAAACCGCCGGCAGTGAGCCACATCTATTCAAATGTAATCACTTGATTTGGGGTGTTATGCATTCGAATGAATCAATGCTCATGGCCAAATTCATGTTGGCAAGGACACCAACGCCACCAACACCTTTGTTGTCACATGTTTCAAGGAACAGTTCTTCTCCAGTGTCGAAAATGATGTAATGGTTAAGGTATATTGAAGACAAGGTCGGCAAAACCCTCCACGATATTGAAGATAAAGGTATCTTCAAAGATGACATGCAACTGGCCAACCAAGTGGAAACAGATCAACAAATGGGACTACATTAAACTAAAAAGCTTCTGCACCGCAAAAGATGCAGTGACCAGAATACAAAGACAATCTACAGAATGGGAAAGGATATTTACCCAATACCCATCAGACAAGGGGTTGATATCAAGGGTATATAAAGCTCTGGTTGAACTCTACAAGAAGAAAACATCCAACCCCATCACAAAATGGGCCAAAGAAATGAACAGAAACTTTCCCAAGGAAGAGATACGAATGACCAAAAGGCACATGAAAAAATGCTCTGCATCACTAATCATCAGGGAGATGCAAATCAAAACAACCATGAGATACCACCTCACCTCACACCACAGAGACTGGCACACATCCAAAAGAACAAAAGCAACCACTGTTGAAGAGGATGTGGGGAGAAAGGGACCTTTCTACACTGCTGGTGGGAATGCCGACTGGTTCAGCCCTTTTGGAAAACAATATGGACGATTCTCAAAAAATTAGAAATTGAGCTCCCATTTGACCCAGCAATACGACTGCTGGGAATATATCACAGAGAGGCAAAAAGGTATAGTAGAAATGACATCTGCACTTATATGTTCATCACAGCACTGTTTACAATAGCAAGAATCTGGAAAAAACCCGAGTGCCCTAGAACAGATGACTGGTTGAAGAAACTTTGGCACATCTATACAATGGAATACTATGCAGCTGTTAGAAAAAATGAGGTCATGAACTTTGCATATAAGTGGATCAGCATGGAAAGTATCATGCTAAGTGAAATGAGTCAGAAAGAGAGAGACAGACATAGAAGGATTGCACTCATCTGCGGAATATAGAATAACAGAATAGGAGATTAACACCCAAGAATAGTAGAAATAAGTACCAGGAGGTTGACTCCATGGCTTGGAACCTGACCTTACATTCTGGGGACAGGGCAGCTCAGATAGAGAAGGAAACACCAAGTAAAATGTGGTTGGAGGCCACGCGGGGGAAGGGTGATGTGTGCTGAATGTAGGCTAGAGACTGAACACAATGGCCACTCAACACCTCTATTGAAAACCACAACACCTAATTCGAGAGAGAGAACAAAAGGGAATACCCTGCCACAGTGGCAGAGTGGGGTGGGGAGAGATGAGATTGGGGGGGTGGGAGGGATGCTGGGTTTATTGTTGGTGGAGAATGGGCACTAGTGAAGGGATGGGTTCTCAAACATTGTATGAGGGAAACATGAGCACGAAAATGTATAAATATGTAACTGTACCCTCACGGTGATTCACTAATTAAAAAATAAATTAAAAAAAGAAAATGATGTGATGGTCCCATAGAATTTTATTTTTTAATAAGTGGCCATTGATTTTTGGGGTCACATGTCCAGTCCCATGATGTATCTGGACACAAGACTAATACAATCTCTTCTAAAATCCCATAACATTCAGACAAGGTCTAAGGAATGAAAGACTTCCTCATCCTTATTTACATTCTCATTCTTTTTGAGAAACCCTTCCACTCATATCCCTTATATAAGTCTATCTCTTACAAGTAACTGCTCTATTTGGTGCCCAGTAGAGCCCTCCTGAGAAAGTGACTTCCACTTTTATTTCTCAGGAGACAGAACCTGGCTACCATTTTTTCATGGTTAGCAGTCCCTGTGCAGAATGATTACATTTCATGGGTGTGATATGGAGCATTATCTGGACAGGTAAAGTTTTTCCTTTCCGTTCTGTTATATTATGCTTGATTAGTGGCTAAAAAGTGACACTTCTCTGTTATTTCCTCCCCCTTTTCCCCCATTGAGAGTCCTCTTCTCAACTCCTTACCCATCACTCAAAGTCTTGGATTTGTTCTATTATTGTTGTTGTCCCTCACAAAAATTTAATGCTCTCTTTTTTAGTGTCCTCATATCTTACTTAAGTTCCACTCCTAATCATTTTTAGTGTCCTCATATCTTACTGAAGTTCCACTCCTAATCATTTACTTTTGGTAAAAAGAATTTTTTTTTTTTTTTTGCTTTTTGGGTCACACCTGGCGATGCACAGGGGTTTCTCCTGGCTCTGCACTCAGGAATTACTCCTGGTGGTGATCAGAGTACCCTATATAAATAAAAATTTGTGTGACTGACCAATTGAAAAAATTATCTGATCCTTTCCTGGTGAACGCATGGTTCAGTACTTGAGCCTGATGGTACTTAGGGGCCACAGGGCCACCTGTGTGCTGCTCAGAGAAGGCATGTATTGCTGGAGATCGAACTTGCATTGAGCATGCTAGGCATGTGCTTTACTATTCAAGCTATCTCCCCAAGTGTTTTTAATAATAATAATAATAATGATTATAATAATAATAAACTGCCACAGGACCGGAGTGATAGTATAGCAGGTAGAGCACTTGCCTTCCACACAGCTGACCTGGGTTTGATCCCCTACACCCCATATGTTCCTCTGAGTCCACCAGGAGTGATACCTGAGGGCAGAACCAGGAGTAATCCCTGAGCACAGCCAGGTGTGCCCCTCCAAACAAAATACAACAAACAAAACCAAAAAAAAACCCCACCACATCTAGCAAGACCATAGTTACAAATGATTATAGTGTCAATTCATCTGACCCCAAAATGCCCCAGAGCACTAGAGTAAAGAAATTATACTAAAGATATGCTCCCTAAGGTGGGTGGCAGGGAGTGTAGGACAGAGAAGGGACAACTATGACAATGATAGTTGAAACAATCACTTGGAAAAGAAATGGAAGGAGATAAAGTGATATGCATGGTAATTCTTCTGTAACAGCATTGTAAACATAGTGCCTAAAAGTTTACTTAAATTTTAAAGAGGGAGAGAGACAGAGATAGAGAGAGAGGGACACACACACAAACACACAGAGAGACAGAGGGAGAGGGAGAGGGAGAGAGAGATCCCCAATCTAAATAATGAGAGAGAGAGATGGAGGGAGGGAGGGAGAAAGTGAGAAATAAGTGTTTGTCATAGAGGCAGACTAGGACGGGGGTGAGAGGGCGGCAGGAGGGAAACTGGGTATATTAGTGGTGGGAAATGTGCACTGAAGAATGAATGGGTGTTGGAACATTTTATGACTGAAACTCAATCATGAACAACTTTGTAATGTATCTCAGTGATTCAATTAAAAAATTTTTTTCTCCCCAGTAACATAAGGCACTTGATTACAATGAGAAAAATATAGCAGTGACCTTAAGAATCACGAGTTGGTTTGGGTCTGTATTCTATGAGCAGGTTTTTATTTGGTGGCCCTAACAAAACACACTAGATTGGCACAACCAATCTATGGCCGTGGCTGCTCCTTATCTGGCTAGGTAGCTTCAGGCTGGGCTGGCTTTGCCTTGGCTTAGGGCAGATATATCACTATACTTACGGATCCTACCAATTTTCCCATGTTTCTATCCAGATGGAGCAGGTATGTCTCCCAATGGTACAATTTGGAAGCCATTTTTGTTCCTAGAATAGGTAATGAAGATATCATACTAATTTTTCAAAAAAATAGTAAGGGCTTCATGACAGAAAGTGACAGGGCTTTAAGGACAGAAAATAGGAGCTACCATCAGTAAACAATAACATTACTTAATGAGAGAAGCATTTTTACAAAGACAAGCATCTCTTGACTTTCTTACTACTGTTCAAGGGGAACTTATGTCATTCTTAGAACTGATTGCAAGTAGGGCATTTTCTTTGTATGCGGCCAACCCAGGTTTGATCTCCGGGATCCCAGATGGTCTCCTGAGCACCACCAGGTGTAATTCCTGAGTGCAGAGCCAGGAGTAATCCCTGAGCATCGCCAAGGTGTAACCCGAAAAGCGAAATTAAAAAAAAAAAAAGGGATTTGATTTCCATGCCTATAAACCCATGACTCTCACAGAATTTCCTTACTAATTCAGAATCTGTCTTCTCATATCCCATCTAATGCATTATTCTTTTCTGATGTATTATCAGATGATTGGAATCATGGGGATCCTCATAAGAAAATTATTATATTGAGACATAATGTTCTGCAAATTCCTTGTTGTTCTTATATTCAAACTTTTTATGATAATGGCAATTTTTATAGGGACCATGCCTGATAGTGCTGGAGATGAGATGAGTATGAAATGCTGGGAATTGAACCTAGGTATTTGTTTTTGATGGACATGTTCTCTACCATTTGATTCACATCTGTAGCCCGTGATTATTTATTTATTTTTAACCAGTAGTCTAAACAAATAATAAATGGTTTATTAAGAAACTGCTCCTGGGGCTGGAGCAATAGTACAGTGGGTAGGGTGTTTGCCTTGCACGTGGCTGACCCAAGTTTGATTCCCAGCATCTCATAGCTAGGAGTAACCCCTGTGCATTGACGGGTGTGACCCCAAAAAAGAAGAAACTACTCCTGGGGGCTAGAGAGATAATGTAGAAGATAAGGAGCTTTACCTTGCATTTAGTCATCACGAGTTTGAATCCCTGGCACTATTTATGGTCCGCAGAGCACTACCAGGGGTCACTTCTGACCACAGAACCAGGAGTGGTCCCTGAGCATCTCCACTTCTCAAAATTAAAAAACAAAAATACCCCAAAACACTCCCTCACACAAAAAGAACACCTGCCTGTAACTTTCAATCCTGTTAAAACAATCTTATTTCCCACTTTCCCCTACTTTTGCCATTTCCAGAAGAAAGTAAATCCATCATGCTCTTTAAACCTTGAGGTTGAGGAATGATTAAAAAAAAGTGGAAAAAATTTTTTTTGTTTCTTTTGGCCACACCTGGTGCTTTTCAGGACTTATTTTTGTCTCTGTGATCGGGGTTCTCTCCTGCTGAGTTGATGATGGAGGTCAAATTGGGGTTGGTTACATGCAAGACAAGCACCTTAATCCCTGTACTCTCTCTCAGTAGTGGAGAGAGATTCTCCCAGTAGTGGAGAATTTTAAGCAAATCCCCCAATCTAAATGATGATAAAAGAAACCCCACCATTCTATAGATTGTTAACTAACATTGGCCTTTTCAGGTCAGGTCCAGTTGATCTAACCTAGTTTTCTACCCTCTTTTCATAATTATAGTTTAACTTTGATCTTTTGCTGGCAGAAGAAATTATTAGTATAAGATGATTTATAAGCTTGTTTTGCAGTAAAAGAAGTAATCAGTTGAGCATTGGATGAGGAATAAATATATCTTTCAGTGACTCAAGGTCTGCTTAGAAGATTTTATCAAGCCTGGGAGATTATAGTCTTTCTCCTTGAGTCCCCCTATTCTCTCTTTGCCTATGTAAATAAAACCCACTAGCTAGAGTAAGATGGATTCATGGTATACCTGCCATCTTCCATCAGGCATCATCTGTATGAGAATATAATTTTCTTACTCTGAGCCTTGGTGTCTCAGTGTTTGACTTCTTGTTGTGTATGAACAAGATTTGAATTCGTAACAAGATTAAAATGTGTTTCTGCAGAGAAAGGTAGGAAAAGTAAAAGAAAATAATCATATTTACATTGTTTGGTGAGGTCGTTGGACAATTTCTTTTTTATTTTTTTAGGCTATGTGTACCATTGTTACATTGTGTGTGTGTGAAACAAAAGAAATTAACAGATGAAAGAAACCAAAGTAATGGACCTGAGGCCATTTCAGAATTAACAATTCTCTGTGATGTTCAGATCTACTCCCACGCAGACTGAGGCCTTTACCCAACTGTCTGGATGACCTCACATCGCTTAGCAACCACCTGCAGTTCCTACAGTTGCTAGGAAACCAAGGACAGAGCCTGAATCATATTACTGCCAGTAGCTTAAATTTTCTCCCCAGTGGCTTGCTACCATCTAACTATTCCTCCTTCTTTCCCTCTTTATGTTCCCTATCTAGAGTAATCTGCCAGCGGCACTCTCTGGGCCTACACCAACATAAAGTCCATCATAGCACAGGAAATAACTGTTTCTTTCCCTGCATTACATAATTAGTATTTTCATCAGAGTATGTATGTAGTTTAAAGCTGAAGTCTGTAGTTACTTTACACTTAGATTACATGTTGCCTATAACCTTCCTTCACTGATTCCTAGGCCTGATAACCCTTCTTTCAGTGGGGAGTGATTCTCTCAGGAAAGGTGTTGAAATCAGTCCAAAGTTCCCACTGTCTCAACAGAGTGCCTAACTCAACAGAACCATTAAATTCATGGCCTTTGAATGAGTTCTGTGACAGGATATTGCCCTGTTCTCAGTTAAAAAATTAAAAAAAAAATATTGGTCAGTCTTGGGGCTACACTAAGTGGTGCTTGAGAAATACTTATGATTCTATGTTATGGGGTCTCCCTGTGGCACTTGGGGAGGGCATGCAGGGTCCCAGGATCAGCACCATGTAGGACAAGCACCTTAACCCATGTTCTGACTGGTGGGTGCCAGGGTGGTAATAAATTCCATTGTAGACTAGCCCTCAGAGCATACTACAATGTACCTGTAAGTCTAAAGAAAGATTTCTAGGGCTGGAAAGATAAGCGAATGGACTTGCATGATGCATTGCATATAGGAGTCCTGGGTCTATTTCTGGTATTCATGGTCCTCTAAGTCTCACTGGGAGCAATCCCTGAGTACTGAGCCAGGAATAACTCCTGATCACCACTGGGTAAAAGTTCAGCCAATATTTTGTCTTCTTCTTATAGCAGAGATTCCCAATTTACTGGGCCTGCAACCTCTTTCTTATTTTTATTTATTTGTCTTTTTGCTTTTTGGGGTCAGACCTGGCAATGATCAGGACTTACTCCTGGCTCTGCATTCAGGAATTATTTCTGGTGGTGCTCAGGACACCATATGGGATGCAGGGAATCAAACCCAGGTTGGCTGCATACATGGCAAACACCTACTCATGCTTTTATTCTGCCCCTGCACCCTCTTTTTCAGAAAAAAAAATTAACTCAGTCTCTTGGTGGAAATCTATGTTCATTATGTGAACAAACAGAAAGACCTCCTCCCCTCAATTGTATTTGAAGCTGAAGTTGGGTGGAAGATTGTTATTAGAATTAAGTCAACTCTTCTTAATCTCAAAGTCGAAAGATAAGGACAGTTTATCTTCAGTTTACTTTATTTACGTTTGTAGAGAAGGTGCAAGTGTTCTTCAGGGAACCTGCCCATGAGAGGATTTTATTCATTCTGGCACCAACTAGTCTGCAGCCCACTCTTTCTTCCCTGTTCTTTCCTTTTGGAAACCCATTACTGTGACCATGCAGAAAGCTGGTTGTTCCAAACAAGAGTCTACCATCTTTTGACTTGCAAGTATGTTGTCAATGAAACTCTTTCTCTTGAACCATCACCATGGGTCAAGAACAGAACCAAATCTTCATGATTACAATTTAGCAAAGTACCCAGGAGTAGTGTCTGCAATGGTAAACTTACCTTAAAATTTCAGGTAAGCACCTCAAAAGGGCCTCTTTTGCCTAGGGAGTTTTCCTCTTTCTTTCCTGTTCTTATACCACCACCAGCTGCCTCTTCTAGCCATCCTGGACTGGCCAGAGAAACAGCTTCGGGTAAGTCACTTGACAGTTTCTGTGTGTGGCTACTTCTCTGTCTGCAAATGGGGAGAGTCGTCTTGGAATGCTTGCCCAAGAATCTCCCTTCCTCTCTGTCTGGGTGGTCCCGGTTCTCTGTGGTCTTGAAGGCAATTCTTTGAGTACTATCTAAAAATAAGAATAGTGTACACTTTTAACCAGATATGTCTGTTTATGTGTAGCCACTTATGTCTGCTATTTTCCAGGGAAAAAACTTGCTGACGAGAAATTCTGATATAAAAGATATTTTAAACAACTTGTGAGAACTCTGGAATGTTGAAGTCAGATTATAGTAGAAACTATAATGTTCAGATCTGATTAAATTATGGTTAACAACTATGAAAAGCTGAATCATTGCTGGAGATCAGAGCAATGTGTAATCTAGCAATTGTAGAGACATAGTATGCCTATGCTCAGGTTCTTGTTTCCAGCTTCCAAAGATTAGAAGCAAGAGATGGAACTAAAATGGTTAAACCAAGCAGATTTACTAAGAAATGAAAGCTTCCACCAAATGGGAGGGGTCCCTGAATAAGATACCAGAGGAGGGAATGATTACCTTTTCTTTTTATACCTTTTTAACGGGGGAAGTGGGAAACACTTATTTTTTTACACTTTAAAAAAAAAATCTTCTCATGAAACCTAATGCAGCCAGTTTCTTATTCTCAAGATCCCTCTCTCCCTTTAACTTAATGCCAAGACAGAGGCAGGCTGAAGGTTAAGATGGATTTCAGCTGGACATTCATGTTATCAGGCTAAGACGGATTTCAGCTGGACATTTGTGTTATCAGGCCCAACATTTCTTTCTTTTTTTTTTTAGGACAAAAATGTTTCCCTCCTTAATTTTACCCTTGACTTTTTAGCATTTCCCTTGACTCTGGTTATTCCTTATATAAATAGTTGTCCCTTTGTTAGAAAAGTTGGAATTCACTTAAACACTCCATGACCTCATGCCTTGAGAGAGTCCAGTTGGGTGCTTTATTCATATGTTGCGTGTGGCTTAGATTATATGTTATGTGATATGATATGATTTTGGGGTTTGCCTGCATCTGAGTTTGGAAAAGTTTTTATTTTCATGTTTATCTCTTAACTCTGTGTTGTAGGATTTAAATTCTGTCTTTTCTGTTACTAAGAAGGAAAGCTAAAAGGGTAAATACAGGTTTGATTGTTATTTTGACTCTAAAAGATCCAAGGCTTAGCAAAACACTATTAGTGTTTTGATTTGTTCCTTTTATTTGTTTTATAGTGAGTGAATTGTGAATGTGTTAGAAAAATAAAAAAAAGGTTTTTGATTTATTGGATGTCAATAAAGTCGAAAGATTTCTGGCTATAGGTTTATGAAGACATATGAAATTTTTAAATATAAATATATTTGTTATGTGCAATCCTTTTAATTTTTTAAATTGTAATTTTTTTGTTAATAAATTTTGCTATTTTAAAATTGTAATTTTTTGTTAAGGCACTATGATTTGCAAAATTATTCATAGTCAAGTTTCAGACTTACAATGTTCCGACACCAATCCTATCATGAGTATAAACCAGTGTCCTTCACTCCCCTCCCACCCTTTAGCCTGCTTCTTGACAGACGCTTTTTAAAAAAATTTTTTAAAATTTTATTGAATCACCGTGAGATAGTTACAAGCTTTCATGTTTCGGTTACAATCTCACAATGATCAAACACCCATTCCTCCACCAGTGCACATTCCCCACCACCAATATCCTGGGTATGCCCCCCCCTTAACCACCCTCCCCCCTGCCTCTAAGGCAGACAATATTCCCTATACTCTCTTTCTCCTTTTGGGCATTATAGCTTGCAACACAGACACTGAGAGGTTATCATGTTTAGTCCATTATCTACTTTCGGCATGCATCTCCCATCCCAACTGGTTCCTCCAGCCATCATTTCCTTAGTGATCCCTTCTCTATTCCATCTGCCTTCTCCCGTCCACTCATGAAGCAGTCTTCCAGCTATGGGGCAATCCCCCTGGCACTTGTATCTACTGTCCTTGGGTGTCAGCCTCATATGATGCTACCCTACACTCCACAAATGAGTGCAGTCCCTCTATGTCTGTCCCTCTCTTTCTGACTCATTTCACTTAGCATGATACTCTCCATGTTTATCCATTTATAAGCAAATTTCATGACATAATCTCTCCAAACAGCTGCATAGTATTCCACTGTGTAGATGTACCAAAGTTTCTTTAACCAGTCATCTGTTTTAGGGAACTTGGGTTGTTTCTATATTTTGGCTATTGTGAACAGTGCTGCAATGAATATATAGGTACAGATTCATTTCTACCGTGCTCATTTGCATCCTCGGGATATATGCCCAGAAGTGGTATTGCAGGGTCATATGGAAGCTCAATTTCTAGTTTTTGAAGAACTGTCCATATTGTTTTCCAGAAAGGCTGGACCAGTTGGCATTCCCACCAACAGTGAAGGAGCGTCCCTTCTTCCCCACATCCACGCCAGCACTGGTTGCTTTTGTTCTTTTGAATGTGTGCCAGTCTCTGTGGTGTGAGATGATATCTCATTTTTGTTTTGATTTACATCTTCCTGATGACTAGTGATGTGGAGCGTTTTTTCATGTGCCTTTTGGCCATTTGTATTTCTTTTTTGAGGAAACTTCTGTTCATTTCTTTTCCCCATTTTTTGATGGGGTTGGAGGTTTTTTTCTTTTTTCTTTTTTAATTAATTTATTTTTAATTAATGAGTCACAGTGTGGGTACAGTTACAGGTTCACACATTTTCGTGCTTGTTTTTTCCTCAAGCGATGTTTAAGAGCCCATCCCTCCACCAGTGTTCATTCTCCACCACCACCCATGAACCCAGTATCCCTCCCACCCCCCAGTCCCATCCCCCCACCCCACCCCGCCTCTGTAGCGGGGCATTCCAATTTGATATCTCCCTTTCCTTTTAGGTGTTGTGGTTCCAAATAAGGGTATTGAGTGGTCATCCTGTTCAGTCTCTAGTCTACTTTCAGCATGCATCTCCCTTCCTGCGCAGGATCTCCAATCACATATTACTTGGTGTTCTCCTCTCTATCTGGAATGACTTTCTCCCAGCTTCCAAGCTATGGAGCCAAGCTCCTGGTATTATATACTACTATTCTTGGGTATTAGTCTCCTACTCTGTTGTTCTATATTCCACAAATGAGTGCAATCTTTCTATGTCTGTCCCTCTCTTTCTGGCTCATTTCACTTAGCATGATACTTTCCATGTTGATCCACTTATATGCAAAGTTCATGACTTCATCCTTTCTAACTGCTGCATAGTATTCCATTGCATAGATATACCAAAGTTTCTTCAACCAGTCATCTGTTCTCGGGCACTTGGGTTTTTTCCAGATTCTGGCTATTGTAAACAGTGCCGCGATGAACATATAAGTGCAGATGTCATTTCAACTATACTTTATTGTTTCTTCAGGATATATTCCCAGAAGTGGTATTGCTGGATCAAATGGAAGCTCAATTTCTAATTTTTTGAGAATCGTCCATATTGTTTTCCAGAGGGGCTGGAGTGTCGGCATTTCCACCAGCAGTGGAGAAGGGTCCCCTTCTCTCCACATCCTCTCCAGCAGCGATTGCTTTTGTACTTTTGGATGTGTGCCATTATCTGTGTTGTGAGGTGGTATCTCATGGTTGTTTTGATTTGCATCTCCCTGATGATTAGTGATACAGAGCATTTTTTCATGTACCTTTTGGCCATTCGTATCTCTTCCTTGGAAAAGTTTCTGTTCATTTCTTAGGCCCATTTTCTGATGGGGTTTGATGTTTTCTTCTTGTAGAGTTCAACCAGTGCTTTATATACCCTTGATATCAACCCTTTATCAGATGGGTATTGGGTGAATATCCTTTCCCATTCTGTAGGTTGCCTTTGAATTCTGGTCACTGTGTCTTTTGCTGTGAAGAAGCTTTTTAGTTTAATATAGTCCCACTTGTTTATCTCTGTTTCTACTTGATTGCTTAGTTCCGTGTCATCTTTGAAGATACCTTTAGCTTCAATATCGTGAAGGGTTTTACCGACCTTGTCTTTGATGTACCTTATGGATTGTAGTCTGATGTTGAGGTCTTTAATCCATTTAGATCTGATTTTTGTGCATGGTGTCAGGTCAAGGTCTAAGTCCATTCTTTTGCATGTGGTTGTCCAGTTATGCCAGCACCATTTGTTGAAGAGGCTTTCCTTGCTCCACTTCACATTTCTTGCCCTCTTATCAAAGATTAGATGATCATACATTTGGGGTTGTGTGTAGGGATATTCCACTCTGTTCCATTGGTCTGCGGCTCTGCATTTGTTCCAGTACCATGCTGTTTTAATTGTTACCGCTTTGTAGTAAAGTTTAAGGTTGGGGAGGGTGATGCCTCCCATCATCTTTTACCCAAGAATTGTTTTAGCTATCCGTGGATGTTTGTTGTTCCATACGAATTTTAGGATTGCTTGATCTGTTTCTTTGAAGAATGTCATGGGTATTCTTATAGGGATCGCGTTGAATCTGTATAATGATTTGGGGAGTATTGCCATTTTGACAATATTGATTCTCCCTATCCATGAGCAGGGTATATGTTTCCATTTTCTCATGTCCTCTTTTATTTCATGGAGTAGCGTTTTATTTATTTATTTATTTATTTATTTTTTCTTTTTGGATCACACCCGGCAATGCACAGGGGTTACTCCTGGCTCTGCACTCAGGAATTACCCCTGGCGGTGCTCAAGGGACCATATGGGATGCTGGGAATCGAACCCGGGTCAGCCGCATGCAAGGCAAATGCCCTACCCACTGTGCTATTGCTCCAGCCCATGGAGTAGCATTTTATAGTTTTCTTTGTAGAGGTCTTTTACTTCCTTGGTTAAGCTGATTTCGAGGTACTTGATTTTCTTTGGCACGATTGTGAATGGGATTGCTTTTTTCATGTCCCTTTCCTCTGTCTCATTGTTTGTATATAGGAAGGCTATGGATTTTTGGGTATTGATTTTGTAGCCTGCAACTTTACTGTATAGGTCTATTGTTTCTAAGAGTTTCTTAGTAGAGGCTTTAGGCTTCTCTAGATATAGTATCATATCATCTGCAAATAGTGAGAGTTTGATTTCTTCCTTTCCTATCTGGATGCCCTTAATCTTTTTCTTGTCTAACAGCTATTGCAAGTACTTCCAGTGTGATATTGAAGAGAAGTGGTGAGAGTGGGCATCCTTGTCTTGTGCTTGATCTTAGAGGAAAGGCCCTTAGTTTTTCCCCATTGAGAATAATGCTTGCCGTAGGCTTGTGGTAGATGGATTTGACTATCTTGAGGAAAGTTCCTCCAAAACCCATTTTGGTGAGGGTTTTCATCATGAACGGATGTTGGATCTTGTCAAATGCTTTCTCTGCATCTATTGATATGATCACATGGTTTTTATCTTTGCTCTTGTTGATATGGTGGATTATGTTAATTTATTTCTGAATGTTAAACCATCCTTGCATCCCCGGAATGAATCCCACTTGGTCATAGTATATGATCTTTTTGATGAGTTGTTGGATTCTATTTGCTAGTATTTTGTTGAGGATCTTCGCATTGGTGTTCATCAGAGATATTGGTCTATAGTTTTCTTTGTTAGTGGTATCTTTGTTTGCTTTTGGTATTAGGGAGATATGTGCCTCATAGAAACTGTTCAGAATGGTTCCTGTCTTTTCAATTTCCTGGAAAAGCTTGAGGAGAACTGGCAACAAGTCTTCTTTAAATGTTTGGAAGAATTCGCCGGTAAATCCCTCTGGACCTGGGCTCTTGTTTTTGGGGAGACTTTTGATTACAGTTTCGATTTCCTTGATATTTATGGACTTATTCAGGTATTTCAAGTCTTCTTGGTTCAGTCTTGGGAGATTGTAGGAATCAAGGAATTCATCCATTTCTTTTAAGTTCTCTTGTTTTGTGTCATACAGACTTTCAAAGTAGTCTCTGATGATCTTTTGAATCTCCTTGGTTTCTGTTGTGATGTCCCCTTTTTCATTTCTGATTCGGTTTATTAGAGTTTTCTCTCTCTCTTTCTTTGTGAGTCTTGCTAGCGGTTTATCAATCTTATTTATTTTCTCGAAGAACCAGCTCTTTGGTTCATTGATCTTTCGGATTGTTTTTCGGATTTCCATATCATTAATTTCTGCTCTAAGTTTAATTATTTCTTTCCTTTGATCTGGTTTGAGTTCCTTTTGCTGGTCTTCTTCTAAGATCTTGAGGTGCGTAGTCAAGCTATCTACATAGGCCCTTTCTTCCTTTCTGAGGAAAGCTTGCAGAGCTATAAATTTTCCCCTTAACACATCTTTAGCTGTGTCCCATAGGTTCTGGTAGCTTGTGTCTTCATTCTCATTTGTTTCAAGGTATTTTTTGATTTCTTCCTTAATTTCCTTCGTGACCCACTCATTGTTCAATAGTGAGTTTTTTAATTTCCAAGTGTTTGATTTGGTTCTCCACATCTGTGTTTGATTAACTTCCATCTTCAGCGCATCATGGTTGAAAAGATAGTTGATACAATTTCTATCTTCCAGATTCTATTAAGGTATAATTTGTGACCCAGAACGTGGTCTATTTTGGAAAACATTCCGTGTGCGCTAGAAAAGAATGTGTATTCTTTCTTTTGGGGGTATATAGTCCTGTACAGGTCTATTAGCCCTGTCTCCTCCATTTCTTCCTTCAGAGCCATTGTTTCCTTGCTCAGTGTTGTTCTTGTTAATCTATCCAGAGGTGATAAGGTAGTGTTGAAGTCTCCAACTACTATTGTGGTGCTAGTTATGTGCTCCTTAAATTCTGTTAGGAGTTCTTTTAAGTATTTAGCTGGTCATTCATTAGGTGCATATACATTTAATAGTGTGATTTCTTCCTGTTGTACATATCCCTTGATGAATAGAAAATGATCTTCGCTGTCCCTTCTGATCTTTTTCAGCCCGAAATCTATGTTGTCAGATACTAGTATGGCCACCCCCACTTTTTTGAGGGAGCTGTTTTTTTGCAGGATTGTTTTCCATTCTTTGACTTTGAGTCTGTGTTTGTTCTGACTATTCAGATGTGTTTCTTATAGGCAGCAGAAAGTTGGATTTAGTTTCCTAATCCATTTTGCCACTCTGTGCCTCTTGATTGGTGCATTTAGATTGTTAACATTAAGAGAAATTATTGTCATGGGATTTTGTGCCATTTTTTGTTAGGGTTTGTTGTTCTTGTAGGTTTTTTCCTTTCTTATAGTAGCCCTTTGAGTCCTTCTTTTAAATTTGGTCTTGAGTCTATGAAGTTCCTGAGCTGTTGCTTCTCCGTGAAATAGTGTATGGTTACTTCAAGTTTAACTGAGAATTTAGCGGGGTAAAGTATTCTTGGTGAGGCGTTCATTTCATTAAGTTTTTTCACTATATCCCACCACTGTTTTCAGGCTTGGAAGGTTTCTTCTGATAAGTCTGCTGTGAATCTGAGGGGTGCTCCTTTGTATATGATCTCCTTCTTTGATCTTGCTGCTTGCAGTATTGTGTCTCTATCCACGGCATCCGTCATTCTAACTATGATATGCCTTGGGGATTTTCTATTTGGGTTCCTGTTAGCTGGCAGCCTTCAAACTCCTTGTATCTGGATGTCCGCATTCTCTAGCTCTGGGAATCTTTTAGCAATGATGTCTTTAATTGTGCTTTTTTTCATTGGGATTGGTTCCGTGTGGTTCTGGTACTCTCATGATTCTTATGTTGTTTCTCCTAAGTCATCCCCTAGGACTCTAATTCGCTCTAGAGCCATTTTGAGGTCTTTTGCCATTATTTGTTGTTCCCTATATGTTTTGTGCAGCTCATCTTCAAGCTCACTGATTCTGTCTTTGGCTGTAGTCATTCTACTATTGAGGGCTCCTACCGAGTTTTTTATTTCATCTACTGATACTTTTAGTTGTGTGACTTCTGTTCGTAGCTTTGAAATTTCTGCTTTCATTTTTCCTGGATTATCTTGGTGGACCGTTCCAATGCTGCATCCATATCCTCCCTTAATTTATTGGATGTTCGTTCCATAGTTGCTTTTAGTTCATGAACCATCTTCACGATTTCCTCTCTGAATTCTTTATCCAAGAGGAGGATGTATTTCTGGGAGGTCGCTGCTGAGGTTACTGAGATACTTTCTTCGATCTCTCCTGGTGGTGGGGATTTTTGCTGTTTCTTCATCTTGTTACGGGCTTTACTACCAGGCGTTTTCCTTAGCTTGGAGGGGCCTCAAGTGAAGAAGTGGGGCTATGATCTTTTTACAAAGACTTTTATGTGCACCTTGATGTGTTCACTGACAGTTTTTGTGAAAATAGAATAGGCTAGGTTAGTTGACTATTAACATATAGTGATTAAGATGACCAAGGTATTCTTCAGAGGAATAGATTCTTTTGATTGTGGCCAAAGAACAATGCATGGGGTGGGAAAAGGAAGAGGCCACGCCCACTTTTGAGACCACACCTCCTAAGGTGAGGACACGCCCCTAACCATGAGAGTAGGGGACAGGGGAAGCGCTTCTCCATGTAGGGCAGGGTCTCCAAGGGAATCCCAATTACCTGGAGAATGGGGGGGGGGTGTGAGGGCCGGTTGGCAGGTGGCTGAAAGGTGCCAGGTGGGGCTGGGGGCTTCAGACGGAGCCCCAAACCACGGGCAGGGGACAGGGGAAGGGCTTCTCCATGTAGGGCAGGGTTTCAAGGGAAGTCTCAATTATGGAGGTTTTTTTCTTATATAATTCTACAAGTGTCTTGTATATCCTGGATATTAATCCCTTATCAAATGGGTATTGGGTAAATATTCTTTCCCATTCTGTGGACTCTTTCTGTATTTTTGTCACTGTTTCTTTTGAAGTGCAGAAGCTTCTTAGTTTGATGTAGTCCCATTTGTTTATGTTTGCTTCCACTTGCATGGTCAGTGCTGTTTCATCCTTAAAGATGCTTTTAGCTTCAATGTCATGGAGAGTTCTGCCTACATTTTCTTCTATGAACCTTATAGATTCATGGACAGAAACATTTTTTATGGTTTGATTGTTGTAGTTTGGATCTCACATTTTCAGTCTTGTTGGTTCTATGGTTCTGATATATGGATATACTACAGCCAATGTGTTTGAGGTCCATGTTTTCTGCCCCTGTCACCTCCCGTGCACCTCTTCTTAGTCCTGTCCCTCTCTGCCACTACTCTTTTCTCAGTTCTATAATCTAGGGATCAGGATAATCTAAGTATAACTCCTCTGATACCTAGCATTCCTTTGTCCCGTTATTCTATATACCACAGATAGGTGTGATCTGTATATTTGTGTTTCTTCTGACTTCACTGAACATGATATCCTCCAGTTCCATTCAAATTGCAGTGAATTGCTAAATCTAAATTTCTTATTAGAAAATGATTAAATGGATAAAAGTTAAAGAAATAATGTAAGATAATATAATATGGCTAGTAAAGCATTTTTTAAATTTTTTATTATATCACCATGTGGAAAGATACACAGTTTTCAGGTTTATGTCTCAGTTATACAATATTCAAACACCATCCCTTCACCAGTGCCTGTATTCCACCACCAGAATCCGCAGTATACCCCCCGCCCCCCACCCCCCACTGTATAACTGATGAATTTCACTTCATTTTCTCTTTACCTTGATTACGTTCCATATTGCAAAACAAAACTCACTATTGTTGTTGGAGTTTCCCCCCCAAGAAAGACAGCCTTACTAAGGAAGCATTTGATAATTGGTTTTCCATTAAAAGATTGTATGTTTTCAGTTTTTAGAAAAGGTCATGCGTCCGCGCTACCGGCTGCGCGGTTCGGATGTGTTCCAGTCCCGCAACTCGGAGCCGTGTTAGTTGCTGCTCAGTGTCGACAGGGCTCCATTTGGAGAAGGCGTCCCAGCTGTACCTCCTCCGTCTGGATCCCTGGTATTGTTGGTCCAGATTCCGGTCCGGAGCATTTCTCCGGCCGCGTTGCTCACCAGACTGCCTGGCCTCTTCTCTGTTCAATGTGGCAAGATGGTGCCGAGGGTGGGTCGAGGGCAGGACTTCCGGCGGCGGGGCCATTTGGAGTTTGGGCTAATTGTTTTAACAACTGAGATCAACTCATATATTAAAGTTTCATTGACCATAGGACACTCTCTTGAGTTTTAAAAACTGGGCTAAGTTTAAAAATGAAAAAAGAAAAGAAAATGAAAAAGGCAATGGACTGAGTAAGGTCTAGGAATTACAAAATAAAAATAAGAAATATCATCTTCTGTGTGCTTACCATTTTAGTGCTGAATCTCAAAAATGACTGAATAACTGTAGAATTTATTTTACAGACTGAAACCCAGGTTAAAATAGGAGCTAGATTTGTATTTGTCTTAGAAATAAAGATATGATTTCAGCAACTTCAAAAGAAACTTGGAGCAGAGAACAATTGAAATTAAATCAAGGAAAGTGTTTAAAAATTAAACATGGTGAGGCTAGAGAGAGTACAAGGTGCTTGCTTTACACACAACCAATCCAGGTTTGATCCCCAGCATCCCAAATGGTCCTCTCGAGCACTTTCAGGAGTGATTTCTTAGTACAGATCCAGGAAAGGCCCCTGAGCATCGCCAGGTGTAGCCCTAAATCAAAACAAAATAAAAGTTAAGCATGTTAGTTAAAAAAAATTGTTTTTAGCTTTTTGGGTCACACCTAGCAATGCTCAGGGGTTACTCCTGGCTCTGCGCTCAGGAATTCCTCCTGCTGGTGCTTGGTGGACCATATGGGATGCTGGAATTGAATCCGGGTCGGCCGCATGCAAGGCAAACAGTGTGCCATTGCTCCAGCCCCTCAAATATTTTCTTTTGTAATACCTGAAACTTCAACTAAACTGGCAGGTTTCTTTTTGTTTCTGAATGTATCTTTGTTATCTAGTTTTGTTTTGCTTCTGGATGAAACTGTTAGAATATCTGGCTCAGAATTTTTATAGTATGAGATAATTTTATTGAATGAAAATTTGTTAGAAATGTAGTTTTATTTGAAAGATGAAGATACCTGGAGTTGTAAAGTTAGATACAAAGTTTTTGTCATACCTGTTTTTATTAGTCTGAATTAACTCCTTTTATCTAAGAAGAGAAAGTAATTGAGCTGGTCTTCTAAGGTTTTTTTTTTATTACTATGGAGACAAAATGGAGTCACTTATGCTAATACAAATAAATTTCAAGTAGGGGGCGCTGGAGCGATAGCACAGTGGGTAGGGCATTCGCCTTGCACGCGGCCAACCCGGGTTTGATCCCCGGCATCCCATATGGTCCCCCAAGCACCTCCAGGAGTAATTCCTGAGTGTAAAGCCAGGAGTAACACCTGAGCATCGCTAGGTGTGACCCAAAAAGCAAAAAAAAAAAAAAAATTTCAAGTCAGGTTAATTTACTTGAAAAGTAAAAGATTTAGGCAAATGATAGAACTCTTTAGGAATATTTGGTTTTTGAGATTTTTGGCAACTTAAATTTTAAGAGTCACTTAGTGAAAATAAATAGATTATTTCAGAAAGACAGTGATTCGAGATCGACTGAATTACAGATTTGAACATAACTTCTTACATGACTGAGTATTGGTTATATGAAATAACTGAGCAAAATAACTTCATGATATACCCTGGGGTACACAGGGTTTGGTTCAGATCCGGAGAAAGTTCCCCAATTTGCACAAAGATAATATAGTTATAGTTGAACATAGTACAGCATATTGGGCGTTGCCTTGTACATGGCTGACCCGAGTTTAATCCCTGGCACTCCATATGATCTCACCCCCGCCCCCACCAGTTTGCCAGGAGTGGTCCCTGACTGCAGACAGATGTGTGCCCTGAGCATTGCTGGGTGTGACCCCCCAAAAAAAGCAAACCAATCTCTCCAACAAACCCCTCCCCAAATAAAACAAATTCTGTTCCCCTTCAGTTTAAATGTTATGAGAAAGATTTAAATAAACTTGCACAAGTTACCTCAATTAGTTGACAGTGGCAAAATTCTAGACACATAAGATTCCAAGTACTGGCTTCCTATTTAGTTGTTTTTTCACTTTCATTTTATTTTTATAAAGTTATTCACAATATTTTATTACATTTAATATTCAAACACCAATTCCACCACCATTACACCTTCCCATGACAATATTTCGGATGTTTCCATCCCAAACCCCAAACCCTGCCCTCAAAGCAGACTGAAATAATTTATTTTGTATTGCTTGTTATGAATAATCCGCTAAAAATGATCCAAAGAGGTTTCTTAAAGGAAAGTGTGTGAAGATTGTTGTATTTCACCCAGGAGACATTTAGCCCTTCTACAAGAGATTAGTAACATGTTTTTAAAGGCTGAGCCTTGTGTGCATAGATATACATGTATATATACAGGTATACATATACATATATGTGTGTATGTATAAATAAATTTCCCCTAAAATTGGTTGCCTTCTACTTTAAACCCCATCAAATTTGGTGTTCTACTCTTGGTATATCAGTGGTGTAAAATGTGAGATGTTGAATAGATTCACTCATTAGTGAGGCCCGTTCGAGTGTGTGGAAAGCGGCTGTGAACATGGCAGCAATTGAGTTCTGGAAGTTTTTGGCTGTAGGTGCTGGCTCCATTGGTGCAGAAAAGGGACCTCACCCATGCTTCTCTGGTTTGCCTAGATGAAACATCCTGGCACAAGGTCTGGAGGCATCTCTATGGCATATCGTTCTGTGCCCTCTTTCAAGAGATTTAATGTTGAGTCTTTGGATCATGGCTGTTAATGAGATTATATGGAGCCAGAGACAGCTTATGGGTGTGACTAACAAGATGCTGGAAATAAGGGGAGGTGGTGGAAGGTTATCCATTCCTGATTCTGTTGAGCTTGGAGTTTTCAGTCACAAGTCCTGCATACCTGGGTTTTTCTGCATATTCACTTGTGGGTGAGGCTCTTCCGAAAGTGTGGAGAGAGGCCATCAGCATGGCAGTGGTTTAGTTTTGGAGGTTTTTCAGCTGCTGGGGCTGGCTCAATTGGGACAAGGTCCCATTTAGTTATTGATCATAGATAAAATCCCTTAACATGATACTATAAAGTAATTATATTTCTAAAATAATGCTTCATCAGAAAAGGATAATAAAGTGATTCCCCTCAAAGTATATCACACACACACCAGAAACCCTCTCCTATTTTTTAAAAATTTTATTATTTTTTAAAAATTTTATTGAATCACCATGTGGAAAGTTACAAAGTTCTCAGGCTTATGTCTCAGTTATACAATGCTCAAACACCCGTCCCTTCACCAGTGCCCATATTCCACCACCAAAAACCCCAGTATACCTCCCACCGTCCAACCCCCACCCTTGCGTGCATAACTGATAAGTTTCACTTCATTTTCTTTTTACCTTGATTACATTCCATATTTCAACACAAAACCCACTATTGTTGTTGGAGTTTCCGCGCCCCCCAAAAACAGCCCTACTGACAAGGAAGCATTTGATAATTAGTTTTCCATTGCTGAGAATGAAGAGATATGAAGCTATCACGGCTGTGCGGTTTAGGATTTCTGTATTTTAGTATTTTAGTAATTAAGTCCAGAGAGATTTATGTTAGAAATTGCATCATTTCCCTTCCTGGGGCAGCATGGGGAAATGGCTTATTTCACAGTCTAGAGACATGGCTGCAAGCACTTGCTGGGACCAAAAGTAGTTTATCTGGCCTCCGGATCTTGATCAATCAGCAGCAAAGCGGCTGCACAAAAGTGTGGCCAGCCAGGTCAAATCTCGGCGGAGCGCGAGCCAGTATCGGCCCCGGCCTGAGACTGCCCAAGCGTCCTGCTGTTTCAAGTTAATAACACATTTTTTTCCTCCTTCCTGCGCCACCAAGTTTGTACCTGCTTAATAGTCCTCATAATATGGCGGACGCCACGCCGCTTCTTTTTTTTCCCTGAAAAGGGAAAAGAAAAAACGAGAAAGAAGGATATTTCTCCTCCTCGGCTGGCGTGGGGCTATGGCTTAGTTCACAGTCTAGAGACATGGCTGCAAGCACTTGCTGGGACCAAAAGTAGTCTAGCTGGCCTCCGGATCTTGGTTGATCAGCAGCAAAGTGGCTGCACAAAAGCGCCAAAATCCCCTCTTCTGAGTTTCTCTTACACCCTCTCTGACCAGTGCATCCTTTAATAAACTTTCTTCGCTTTTACCTAGACTTCTTACTAAATAATATGTTTCTTAAAAATATTAAAAAATTGAGTGAAGAATACTGGCTGGTGGGCAATGCAACACTGGAGAATGCTCCAGGCCCCAAACTGAGCCGATAACACCGGGATGCCCCAGATGGAGGAAGTACAATCTCACTGCCTTCTCCAGATGGAATCCCAGCATACTGAGCTTCTACAAACATGGCTCCGATATGTGGGGACAGGACTATTATGTGGCCATGCGACCTTTCTTGATATACAAAGTGAGAAATGGAAAATAGATGATCTAACATTTGCCCCTAGAAGGCAGGCTTGAATGGTGGTGTTGAATATCCAAGCAAAATATTATGCCCCAAAATATAGAGAGAGCCCCAGAGGCACTCAAACAAGTTCGGAACCCAGCGACTTCTTGCAGAAATGCCTCTACACTGTGAACTAAGATACGGTCCTGTGCTTCCCTGGGAGGGAAAAGGCTTTGTTCCCTCGGCCTTTTCTTTAGGCAGCAGCGGCATGGTGACCGTCATCTTTCAGAGCCTATTGGACAGAGGTATGAGTTTGCAGTGACAGGGCTCACGGGAAATCTCAGGATGGGAGGGAGGTACTGGCACTGCTCCCCACCCAGACGAGATCCCGAGTGGCTGCCCAGAAATGGATCCTCCGCTCCTGAATGTCCATGATCCCAGAGGCACACAAACCAATTTCGGAACCCAGTGGCTTCTGGCAGAAATCACTCTGGACTTAATTACTAAAATACCAGAAATCCCAAATCATATATTCTTCATTACTAGCAATAGAAAATAAATTATCAAATGATGCCTTTTCAGCAAGTCTGATTGTTGGAAGGGTGGTGGAAATTCCAAATAATAATAGTGGGTTTCCTGTCCAAACATAGAATATAATCAAAGTTGAGAGTAAAGTGAAAATCATCTGCCACACAGGCAGGGTGGGGGGTAGTGCGGGGGATATACTGGGGTTCTTGGTGGTGGAACATGTGCACTGGTGAATGGATAGGCCTTTGATCATTGTATGACTGAGACTTAAACCTGAAAGCTTTGTAACTGTTCTCACGGTGATTCAATAAAAAAATTTTAAAAAATATTTAAAATTTTTTATTTAATAACTGTGTGACTAAAAAAGTTACTGAGGCAGAATCTCCTGCCCTCGTTCCAGTCTATCTTCACCAGGGTCCCTGAGAGGGGGGCAAGTTGAGTTTCCCTCCCTGCCCCAAGCAGAACCCTGGCAGCCAAAAACCTCCAGAACCCAGTTGCAGCCATACTCAAGGCCACTCTCCACACACTTGGATGAGCCTCACATATGAAGGAACTGACAGAGGAACCCAGGCAAGCGGGACCCGTGGCTGAGAGCTCCAAGCCTGCTCAGATCGGGACTGGGCCTTCTCCACCCAGATCCCCAGTTTTCCAGTAGCTTGACAGTCACACCCACAAACTGCCCCTGGCGCCATGTAATCTCATCAATGGCCAAGATCCAGAGACTATAAAACAAAGCTCCCGGAAGACAGCGATGTAGTATTTCCTGGAGTATGCAGCCACATTCACGTCCACGTAACCTCTTTTAAGTACTGATATACTTAAAGTAGCACACATTTGTTTGATTTTAACATACTTGCTTGTATTCTCTGATATATGGGCAAAAATGGCCCCAGAATTAAATACAGCAACTTTCACATACTTCCCTCTTATTGTGGTAAGAAGATGCTCACTTGTGGGATGAGTGTTTGAATATTTTCTGTAAAGAACTATTGTGAACTACTTTATGAAAATAAAATGTATAAAAATTGCAAAAAAATTACTGTTAAGTTTTAGGCATATAACTTTCTAGCACAAATCCACCCCCAGCACCAGTATAAATTTCCCTCCACAAGTGTCCCTAAGTTCCCTCCAGCATTCCCAAGCCTGCGACCTTATCAGGTACATTTTTAAGTTTGTTGGTTTTAGTTTGGATCTCATGTTTAAGTGTTGTTGACTCTGTGATTTGAATATATAGCTGTAACACTTCTCCACATTATTGATGTACTTAATGTTTTTGACCCTTGCACTTCCACCACTTCCTTTTCTTGTATTACTTCCCCTTTTGATTTTTTTTATTCTTTGTTAAGGTACATTAAAAAATAACCCTGTGCTCTTGTCTCTTAGTGTTTAGGCCTGAGAAGTTCTCCATTTTCTTCTGAGTTGTGATTTTTTTCTCAAGAAGTCTTGCAGATGGTGCTGTAAAGCAGCAAAACACTGTCACCCCAAAATGTCGTGTATGAAATATAACTTTCATGGGAGGGAGGGATCTTGAAAGTAGAACATTGTTTACCTTTTTTTAAAAAATTATTTTATTAATTCACCATGTGGAAAGTTACAAAGCGTTCAGGTTAAAGTCTCAGTTATACAATGCTCAAACACCCATCCCTTCACCAGTGCACATATTCCACCACCAAGAATCACAATATACCTCCCCCCTTCCCCCCACCGCCCCAGCCCCCCACCCCACATGTGTAACTGGTAAATTTCACTTTACTTTCACTTTACTTTGATTACATTCAATATTTCAACAAAAAAAAATTCACTATTATTGATTTGGAGTTTCCCCCCCTAAAGTCGATCTGCTGAAAAGAAAGCATTTGGTAATTTGTTTTCCATTGCTGAGAATGAAGAGATATGAAGTCAGGAGGTCACACTAGTAGCAGCATAGTTTTGGATTTCTGTATTTTAGTATTTTAGTAACTAAATCCAGAGAAATGTCTGCCATGAATCGCAACATTGTAAGCTTATATCTCTCAGCTACTTTATATTCCACATATGAGTGCGATCTTTCTATATCTGTCTCTTTCTTTCTGACTCATTTCACTCAGCATGATACTTTCCATGTTGATCCACTTATATGCAAATTTCATGACTTCATGTTTTCTGACAGCTACGTAGTATTCCATTGTGTAAATATACCAGAGTTTCTTTAGCCAATCATCTGTTTTCGGGCACTCTGGTTTTTTCCATATTGTGGCTATTGTAAACAGAGTGGCAATGAACATGGAAATGCAGATGTCATCTCTACTATACCTTTTTGCCTCTCCGGGATATATTCCCAGGAGTGGTATTGCTGGGTCAAATGGGAGCTCAATTTCTAACTTTTTGAGAATCGTCCATATTGTTTTCCAAAAGGGCTGAACCAGTCGGCATTCCCACCAGCAGTGAAGGAGAGTCCCTTTCTCCCCACATCCACGCCAACACCGGTTGCTTTTGTTTTTTGGGATGTGGGCCAGTCTCTGTGGTGTGAGATGATATCTCATTGTTGTTTTGATCTGCATCTCCCTGATGATTAGTGATGTAGAACATTTTCTCATGTGCCTCTCAGCCATTCGGATTTCTTCTTTGGAAAAGTTTCTGTTCATTTCATCACCCCATTTTTTGATTGGGTTACCTTTTTAAGAATAATTCCCCCCCTAGGTCAGTTTGTTCAGTTTTGCCTTTATCCCATATGATGACCCCATTCAGTAAAAAATGGCCAGATTAGAGTCAGAACCCCATTTATTTTGAACAGCTGACAGTGGAAATAGAACTAAGATAATAGGGATATAACTTATAAAGGACAGCTTTCCCTTATGTTAGATGCTCTAAGAAAAAGAGTAAAGGATTATTTAAGCAGGAAACATTCAGATTTACTCTAGATCCCAAGTTCCATGGAAATAAAAGTGTGACAAGGAGACATGGGGATTCTGGTAATGTGTGTTGGGATAAAAACAGTGACAGAAGCCTAAGATAGCCAAAAGGTAGGAATGCTTTTAAGACATAAGACCCACCTGAGGAGATCTGGAAAACCTTGAAGATGCTGAATTTCAGTCCCAGATCATGGCTAGGACTCCTGGGAAGAGAAGCTCCATTGCTGTAACAAAGACTTGCTTTAAGTAAGACTATAAAGAGAAGTTCATCAATGTACTGCTTTACAGTACCATCTGCAAGACTTCTTGAAAAAGAGAGGCCCCATTGCCGTAATGAAGACATTGCTGTAACTAAGACTTTAAGGACAAGTTCATCAACAACTCCAAGTTTTCCCCCAGGGCAACCAACCCAGCAACAGACTTTTGGGGGGCAGTTTGAGAAAACAGTATAGAATATAACTTGGCAGAAGCAAAGACTTCTATAGTGAAGAGAAGTCTGGTTCCAATGTGAAGGGAAGTCTGGTTTCTGTCCCTCTTTTTGCTCATTACCGTTTTCAGGGGAATATGATTTCTGGTCTTGGTTTAAAAAAATCTATATATTTACACACCCTGACACTTGTGCAATATACCACTTTGTCATGTGTAACCCTGACCCTCATTCTTTGATCCTAATGCCTCTTGACCTTGCACTCATCAGTTGCAAGTAGACCCCTACATAAGTGTGACCAAGATGAACTCAGCCTTTGGAGATGATTGATGAGCTGGCACCAGTGCTAAACAAGCTTGAGTGTGTATCTTTGTCTCTTCCCTTTGCTTGTCTGTTCTGCAATAATTCTCTCAAGTTCTGAGAAAGTGGCCTACATCTCTGCCTGAGGTGTGTACTTTCTTACATGCATTCTCTGTCAGCTCTATTTAGAGTATGTACTTGACTATGCACTTTGGAGAAGCTCAGATTCTCTCTTGAATGCAAATCTCTCTCTCTCTCTCCCTCCCCACATGTAACAAATAAATGTATCTTAACTCACTGTTGTTCCTTTTTCATATTTTCTATAAAGAAATCTGACTTTCTTGGAAAATCTGGGTAGAATTTAGGACTAACTTTATTTTCCTGCAAAGAGAATTCTTTTTTTTTTTTTTTACTGAGTCATGTGTTTATTTTATTTTTTTTATAAATTTTTATTTTTTTAAAAAAATTTTATCACCATGTGGAAAGTTACAGAGTTCTCAGGTTTATGTCTCAGTTATACCGTATTCAAACACCATCCCTTCACCAGTGCCCATATTCCACCACCAAAATCCCCGGTATACCCCCCGCCCCCCACAAAGAGAATTCTTGAGAATCTTCAGCCTGAATGTCATGGCTCCCTGACAACTAGAGTGTCAGGGATAAGTTCCCCCACTAAACAGACCAAGTGGACTTCAGGTGCAGTTTGATGATTGCTGCATGAGGTTAGTAGGACATTAGTATCCCTGCCATATAGGGGTTTGTAGCAATTTTTAAAAATCCCAGTCTTTCCCAAGTACTTCCCTGGATGATTGAAGCCCTGCCCTAGGTGACTCTGGATGAGAGATAAGCCGTAGATTCCTCCTCTCCAGGCAGCTACCTCTCCTCCCTACTTGATTTAAGTCACCCACAACACAAAAAAGAAGTGAGTGGAAATTAAAAAAGATCAAAGATGGGGCCGGAGCGATAGCACAGCGGGTAGGGCGTTTGCCTTGCACGCGGCCGACCCGGGTTCGATCCCCGGCATCCCATATGGTCCCCCAAGCATCGCCAGGAGTAATTCCTGAGTGCAAAGCCAGGAGTAACCCCTGAGCATCGCTGGGTGTGACCCAAAAAGCAAAAAAAAAAAATCAAAGATAAGTATTAGACAAGTGTTAATACATTGTCCTTGGGGGTGGAGAGACAATACAGTGGGTAAGGCATTTGCCTTTCATGCAACTGATCGTCAATTGTAATCTCTGAGTGCAGAGCCAGGAGTAAGCCCTGAACACAGATAGCTTAACCTACCAAACAAAAATAAATAATTAAAAATTAAATTAATTTTTCTTATTTTTTAGAGGGCTGGAGCAATAGCGCAGCAGGTAGGGCATTTTCGCCTTTCACGTGGCTGACCTGGGTTCAATTCCTCCACCCCTCTCGGAGAGCCCGGAAAGCTACCGAGAGTATCTTGCCCGCACAGAAGAGCCTGGCAAGCTACCTATGGTGTATTCAATGCCAAAAACAGTAACAACAGGTCTCACAATGGAGACGTTACTGGTGCACTCTAGAGCAAATCGATGAGCAATGGGATGACACTGATTTTTAGAAATAAAGCTCTTTCCATCCATCACAGATCACAGTAGTGAGCTCAACCTTCAGTATTACCTGGGGGCGGTTGCTTTGCCCACTTTGGAAAACAAAGTTGTATAGTGTATTGGGGGAAAGGAGAAGATAAAGAGTAATTAAAAATTTTTATTGAATCACTGTAAGAAAGACCCTTATAAAACTGTTTATGATTGAATTTCAGTCATACAGTGTTCCAACACCCATTCCTCCACCAGTCTACATATCCCAGCACCAGTGTTCCCAGGTTCCCTGCCATCACCCCTCACCCCCACCTGCTGCCTGCCTCTTTGGCAGGTGCTTTTTATTCTCTCTCTGTCTCTCTCTCCTCCCTTTTGGGCATTGTAGTTTGCAATACTGACACTGAAAAGTTATCAAAAATATCCGTTTACCTACTTTTAATCCTCAGATCTTGTCCAGCATGATCATTCCCTGCTATTATTGTCATACTGGCCTTTTCTCTATCTTATCTACTCTCAGCCCCACACCCTCGTGGTTAGTTCCAACTGTTGACCAGTCATCTTAACACTGTTTTCCCTAGTCATGGATATTCATCTTTTACTGTATATATTTTTATATACCACAAATGATTGCAGTCATTCTGTGTCTGTCTCTCTCCTCTGACTCATTTCACTCAGCAGATACTCTATATGTACATTTATAAGCAAATTTCATGACTTAATTTTTCCTGACAGCTGCATAGTATTCTATTGTGTAGATGTTCCATAGTTTCTTTATCCATATGTCTGTTCTTGGGCACTCCGGTTGTTTCCAGATTCTGGCTATGGTGAATAGTGCTACAATGAACATAAGAGTGCAGATGGTGTTTCTGCTGTGGTTTTGGGCCCCAGGGTATATTCCCAGAGTGGTATTGTTGGGTCAAATGGGAGCTCAATTTCTAGTTTTTTGAGAAACATCCATATTGTTTTCCAAAAAGGCTGGATCAGTTGGCATTCCCACCAACAGTGAAGGAGAGTCCCTTTCTCCCCACATCCATGCCTATACTCATTGCTTTTTTTCCTTCTGGATGTGGGTCAGCCTCTGTGGTATGAGATGATATCTTATTGTTGTTTTGATCTGAATCTCCCTAATGATTAGTGATGAAGAACATTTTTTCATGTGCCTCCATAGGATGTTTTTGTATCCTGGTCACTGTTTCTTTTGAGGTGCAGAAGCTACTTAGTTAAGATAGTCCCATTTGTTTATCTCTGTTTCCAATTGCTTTGTTAGTTCATATTTGAAGGTACCTTTATGTCGTCGAGGGTTTTGCCTATGTTTTCTTCAATGTACTGCATGGATTCTGGTCTGACATTGAGTTCTTTAATCCATTTTGATCTGACTTTTGTTAGGTAGAGGTTTGAGGGTGTGTGTAAGGATATTCAACCCTATTCCATTAATTTGAGGATCTGTCTTTGTTCCAATACCATACTGTTTTAATTATTACCACTTTGTAGTACAGTTTGAGGTTGGGGAGGGTGATGCCTCCCATCTTTTCTTTTTCTGCTTTAGCTATTCGTGGGGGCTTGGTTGTAGAAGCTATGTGATAGATAGGAAGCTGATGATCAGAATTATCCATTAAGCTTGAAAATACACACAAAAATAGAATCTACAGTGCTCTAAAATATCTTAGCTAACTCCAGTAAATGCAATTTGCACCACATGCCATTTCTTCAACCTTCAAGATTATTTTGGATTTCAGGCCAGGATTTAGCTGCTGTTAACTGACTTAAATTCCCTATAGACAGCTCTCACCAAGCTACAATTTGAATTCTGGCCAGCCCTTACAAAGCAAACATTGTAAGGACTCCTTTCCTATTTGTGTTATCATGCATATGAGAAGCATCTATTTCATCTCTCAGACACCCTCACACGGCAGTCCAGCAGGACACATTACTTTGGAACCCTGAAGAACTTTATTTACCGCTAAAATGTTGAGAACTCTTTATCACTGATGGCAAGATTTTGTAAATCTTGCTGCTTTCACTGCCAAGAAAACTGGGTCCAAATTGAGAACTCTTCTTTGGGGCAGAGTGAAAGAACAGCAAGTAAAGCACTTGTCTTCCATGGAGCCCAATTGGGTTCAATCCTCAACATCCTATAGGTTCCTTGAGCCTGCCAGCAGTGATCCCTGAATGCAGAACCAGGAGTAAGCTCTGAGCATAAGCCGGGTTGAGGCCCCCATAACCATTCCACTGGACTCTGAGCCAGGCTGTTTTCATTCGGGGCACCCCGGGGGGGGGGGTGAGAGCCTTCCCCACCCCAAGGGACCCAGCCCTGGCAGTTGACCTCCACAACCCAAATGCTGCCATGCTCATGGCCGCTTTCCACACGCTCGGGCCGAGCTTCACATATGAGTGTACATATTCCAAAACACATCATAAGACACTCTCTACTCATTTTCCATAATTGTATCACTTGTCATCCCGTTGATGTTCGATTTGCTCGAGCAGGTGCCCAGTAAAGTCTCCATTTGTCCCTGTTGTGTGCTAGTGTAGCCCAATGATATTTGCTCATTCCAGGAACAGGAAGAGCTTCAAATCATTCATTCAGGGTTTGATGAAGAAGTCTGACCATCTCGTTGGTGGGCGTCTATGCAGTCTTTTGACATCCCGTAGAATCCAGTCAGTAAAAGCTCTAGTCCAGCGGTTGTCTCTAAATTGCATTATGTGTCCGGCCCATCTGATTTGATGCCTTGGCAAACTAGACAGCATCCCTGATTCTTGATCATTGACGGAGGTTGGAACTCCAGATTCCTTCTCTCACTTGAGTGAAACACGATACTTCTAGCATGGCTCTTTCGACTCCTCTTCGAAATACCCGAATAGCTGTTTTCATAGGGCTCAGGTCTCTGAGGCATATGTTAGTGCAGGAAGAATGGTGGAGTAGAAAAGATGTGCCCCAAGCCAGAGGTTCTTCATCCTCTTAACCACTTCTTTGACAGTCTTGAAGGCGTTCCACGCTGCTCTCTTCCTCTTGTGCAGTTCTGATGCCAAGTCATTCCTCATGTTGAGTTCTCGACCCTAGCTGCTGCATTCAGAGATGTTCGTTCCATTGAGAGCAAATAAAATGGCAGGGACTAGTTCGTTTTTTATAAATATCATTTTGCTGAGATTCAAGCTGCAGTCCGACCTTTCCACACTCGCGGTCGAAGTCGGCCAGCATATGTGCCTCTTGGCTAATGTTTGGCATTATGAGAACGATGTCATCAGTGAAGCAGAGGTGGTTTAGTTGCCGACCGTCTATCTTCACTCCCATTTCTTCCCATTCCAGTCATCACATGATATTCTCAAGGGTGGCACTGAAGAGTTTTGGTGAAATGGAGTCGCCCTGCCGAACCCCTCTCTTTATGTCAATGATCACTTCCTTGTAGAGTGGTGAGATCCTGGTGGTGAATCCGTAATACAGCTTGTGGAGGATCTTGTTGTACTGAGTTTGAACACCCTGTTTGGCTAGGGCTTTGATAACTCCTTTAGTCTCAACAGAATTGAAGGCCTTCTTTAAATTGATGAAAGTTAGACAGAGCGGCATCTTGAACTCTTGCGAAATTTCAATGAGTTTGGTCACTGTGTGGATATGGTAGATGTTGCTGAATCCTTTTTTTCCCATAATTACCACACCATATTTGATTGAAGGCAACATGGTGCCAATGCCACTCAAACCCCTCGTGCTCTCCTGAACCTGGCTCACCATCTCACTTTAGACAACGTGTGGCTCAGCATACCAGGCATGAAACTCTATGCGTGATACCTGCTGGAACCCTACACGTGGTTCCTGATGAACATCACCGGCTGTTTTGCAAGATTCAGACAGAATGGCATTGGTAGGGCACAGAGAAACCGTGGGGGTGGCCGCAGCATTGCCGCCTGCCCTGGCCAGGCTGAGTCACAGTGCCATCGGACATAGAGCCATGGTAGCAGTGTGCGTAGTGGCCCATTCACTGTGGGGTGCTGGCAGCCAACCACCGGGTGACTTTTGAGACTTAGCACAGATGTTTGACTTGGCACAGACTCTCCATGATAGGGTCCTGCTCTGCCAGCTGCTCAACAACCTCTGGGCACACTCCATCACCTCAAGGAGATCAACCTGAGGCCGCAGATGTCCCAGGTACTGCCCAGAGACACAGGCAGGTGCGTGTTTGTGGGTGTGCAAATCATTTACAACATGCCAATTGACCAAAAGCTTACATTCAGTAGACTGGGAACACCTGTAAATGCGATTAGAGGCTGCCCCCAAAGCTTCCATCCTTCTTGGAGAGCCCGGCAAACTACCAAGAGTATTCCACCTGCATGGCAGAGCCTGGCAAGCTACACGTGGTGTACTCGAAATGCCCAAAACAGTAACAACGACAGATCTCATTCCCTTGATCCTGAAAGAGCCCCCAGTACGCCATTGGGCTACACTAGCAAGTGACAGAGATGAATGGAGACATTACTGGCGCCTCCTCAGATGAATAATGGGATGACAGTGATACAATGATTCGTGGGGGGCTTATTGCTTCATATGAGTTTCAGGAGTGAAACTTTATCAATTTCTTTGGAAAATGTCATGGGTGTCCTTTAGGATACTCTCTCACATTGAATCTGTATAATGCTTTGGAGAGTATTGCCATTTTGACAATGTTAATTCTTCCAAACCATGAGCAGGGGATGTGTTCCCATTTCCTTGTGTCCTTTTATTTCTTTTTTTGTTGTTGTTTTTTGGGTCACACCCGGCAATGCACAGGGGTTACTCCTGGCTCTTCACTCAGGAATTACCCCTGGCGGTGCTCGGGGGACCATATGGGATGCTGGGATTTGAACCCGGGTCGGCCGCGTGCAAGGCAAACGCCCTACCCGCTGTGCTATCGCTCCAGCCCCTGTCCTTTTATTTCTTGAAGTAGCATTTTGTAGTGTTCTTTGCACAGGTCCTTTACCCCCTTATTTAAGCTTATTATGAAATACCTGATTTTGTGAGGCATGAGTGTGAACGGAATTGTCTTTTTCACATCACTTTCTTCCCTCTCATTATTTGCATATAGGGAAGTCATGGACTTTTGGGTATTGATTTTATAGCCTGTGACTTTAGTATACAAGTCTATTGTTTGTATACTAAACAATAAAGAATAAAGAATAATAAAGAATAAAGAAGGTCCTAACCTTCTTTGTTGAGGCTTTGGGGTTCTCTAAGTATAGTTTTATGTCATCTGCAAATACTGAGAGGTTGATTTCTTTCTTTCCTATCTGGTTGCCCTTAATATCTTTTTCTTGTTTGACTGCTATGGCAAGTACTTCCAGTACTATATTGAATAGAAGTGGCAAGAGTGGGCATCCTTGTCTTGTCCCTGATCTTAGCAAGAAGGCTTTTAGTTTATCCCCACTGAGAATAATGCTTGCCACGGGCTTGTGGTAGATGGATTTGACCATAATGAGGAAATTTCCTGCAATTCCCATTTTGGTGTGAGATTTCATCATAGACCGGTGCTGGATCTTGTAAAATGCTTTCACTGCATCTATCGATATGATCATATGATTTTTATCTTTTCTTTTAATGATATGATGGATTATGTTGACTGACTTGTAAATGTAAAATGGTTCTTGCATCCCCAGGATGAATCCCACTTGATCATGGTGTATGATCTTTTTGATGAGTCTTTGGATCCTATTTGCTAATATTTTTTTGAGGATCTTTGCATTCATGTTCATCAGTAATATTGGCCTGTAATTTTCTTTTTTTGTGGTGTCTCGCTGAGAGGGAGGATTCTGGAGTAGTTTTTTTTGTTTTTTTTGGGGGGGTCACACCCAGCGATGCTTAGGGTTTACTCCTGGCTTTGCACTCAGGAATTACTCCTGGCGTGCTTGGGGGACCATATGGGATGCCGGGGATCAAACCCGGGTCGGCTGCGTGCAAGGCAAACGCCCTACCCGCTGTGCTATCACTCTGGCCCCTGAGAGGGAGGATTCTGAATGAGCTCAGTTGATGGTGGTCTCTTTATCCCCCTTCAAGAATACTAACTTCCTCTTTAGGTCTCCTCTGTGACTTATGTGGGACCTCTAGTGCAGCTTTAGGAGATTTGTTCTTTTACATTAGGCTTGTTCAGATTCTTGTGTTCACCATTGTATTGGTGAGTTTGGGGAGTGAACAGTCTGGTGGACTATTGGCCTAATGTGCTTGGGATAGCCAGGCTGTTCTCGTAAGAATTAGGTAATGGAGGTTGAGGTATGAATCCAAAGCACTGTGAAATGGGAAACCGAAGCCCTAGAGCCCACTCCCCCTGCCATTGCTGTACCTGTGGGGGTGGGGCTTGGTGCTGGTCAGTCCTGAATTGAAGTTCCATTTCTGGTGCACTTCTAAAAATGCAGGAGTCCCCTCTGGTCTACGTGCTCATGTGGGCAGCTTAGCTGAGGAGAGTTTCCAGTTCCCTGTACATATGTATATGTACATATATGTATAATATATATGTATATATATGACATTTCATCCCAAAAAAGCTGAATACACATTCTTCTCAAGTGCACATTGGTCATTCTCCAAGATTGATCACGCACTGGACCACAAAACATACCTGTATAAAATTAGGAGGATATAAATTATATCAACAATCTTTGCAGACCACGATGCACTGAAAATAGAAGTGAATCACACTCAGAAACAAAAATTCAAATTGGACACCTGGAAATTATACAACTCACTACTTGAACAATGAGTGTCTTAGGAAGGAAATCAAAGAGGAAATCAAAATATTCCTGGAAATGAACGAGAATGAAGACATGAGTTACCAGAACCTATAGGACATGGCAAAAGCAGTGTTAGGAAAGTTTGTAGCTCAACAAACATTCCTCAGGAAGAAAGAGCGAGCCCACAAAAGTAACTTAACTTCAAAGCTTAAGATCTTGCAGAATGACCAACAAAAAGAGCCCAATCCAGGCAGGAGGAAAGATATAATAAAACCTAGAGCAGAAATTAACGACATGGAAACCCAAAAGACAATCTGAAAGATCAATGAAACCAAGAGCTGGTTCTTTGAGAAAATAAACAAGATTGATAAACCACTAGCAAAATTCACAAGGAAAGAGAGAGAGAACCCTAATAAACAGAATCAGAAACAAAAAAGAGGACATCACAACAGAAACCAAAGAAATTCAAAGTATAATCAGAGATTACTTTGAGAAGTTTTATGCCAAGAAACAAGACAACCTTGAACACATGGATAAATTCCTGGACTGCTATTGTCTCCCAAAGCTGACCCGAGAAGACTTGGAATACCTGAACAGACCCATGACTATCAGATAAACTAAAATAGTTATCTAAAGTCACCCAAAAAACAAAAGCCCTGGCCCAGATGGATTCACTAGTGAATTCCTCTGAATCTTCAAAGAGGATCTACTCCCAATCCTGTTCAAGCTTTCCCAAGAAATGGAAAAAACAGTTTCTATGAGGCAAATATCACCCTCATACCAAAAACAGACAGAGACATCACACAAAAAAGAGAATTACCAGTCAATATACCTGGTGAATACAAATGCAAAGATCCTCAACAAAATACTAGCAAATAGAATCCAGTGACTCATCAAAAAGATCATACACCATGACAAAGTAAGATTTATCCCCAGAATGCAAGAATGGTTTAACATTTGCAAGTCAATCAACATTATACACCATATCAATAAAAGGAAAGATAAAAACCATATGATCTTATCAATAGATGCAGAGTAGGCATTTGACAAGATCCAGCACCCAATTATGATAAAAACTCTCAGCAGAATGGAAGTCAAAGGAACTTTCCTCAATGTAGTCAAAGCCATCTACCACAAGCCCACAGCAAGCATTATTCTCATTGAGGAAAAACTAAAAGCCTTCCCTCTAAGATCAGGAACAAGACAAGGTTGCCCACTCTTGTTACTTCTATTCAATATAGTACTGGAAGTACTTGCCATAGCACTTAGGCAAGAAAAGGATATAAAGGGCATCCAGAAACGAAAGAAGTCAAGTTATCACTTATTCACTGAACATGAACATGTTACTATACTTAGAGATCCCTAAAGGCTCTACAGAAAAGCTCCTAGAAATAGTAGGTTTGTATAGCAGAGTGGTAGGCTACAAAATCAATACCCAAAAGTCCATGGCTTTCCTGTACACAAATAATGAAAAAGAGGAAAGAGATATTAAAAAAAAATCCTGTTCACAATAGTGCCTCAGAAAATCAAGTACCTTGGAATCAGCTTAACTGAAGAGGTGAAGTACTTATATAAAGAATATTACAAATAAAGAGGACACTAGGAAATGGAAACACATTCCCTGCTCATGGATTGGGAGGATTAATAGCATCAAGATGGCAATACTCCCCAGAGCATTGTACAGATTCAATGCAGTCCCTATAAGGATAACCATGACAATTTTCAAGAAATAGACAAAACTCTTCTGAAATTTAAGTTGAGTCATAAATCTCATGAATATCCAAATCAATCCTTGAGAAAATGAAGACGGGTGGCATCACCTTCCCCAATCTCAAATTGTACTGCAAAGCGGCAGTAATTAAAATAGCTTGGTATTGGACTAGAAACAGACCTGCAGACCAATGGAACAGAGTTGAATGTTCTGACACAGCCTCTTAAGTATACAGTCATTTAATCTTCGTTAAAGGAACAAGAGATGTGAAGTGGAGCAAGTCTCTTCAATAAGTGATGCTGGGAAAACTGAACAGCTACATGCAAAAGAATGAACTCAGACCTCTGTCTAACATCTAGCACAAAAGTCGGATCCAAATGGATTAAAGACCTCAATATCAGACTTGAATCCGTAAGGTACATGGAGGAAAATGTAGGCAGAACCCTCCATGATATTGAAGCTAAAGGCATCTTCAAGGATGAAACATCACTGAACAAGCAAGTAGAAACAAATAAACAAATGGGACTACACTAAACTAAGAAGCTTCTGCACTTCAAAAGAAATAGTGACTAAAATACAGAAAGAGCCCATGGATTGGGGAAAAAAATTACCCAATACCCATCAGATAGGGGCTTAATATCCAGGATATACAAGACACTGATGGAACTTTACAAGAACAAAAACTTTAACCCCATCAAAAAATGGCGAGAAGAAATGAACAGAAGCTTCCTCAAAAAAGAAATTCAGGGGCTGGAGTGATAGCACAGCGAGTAGGATGTTTACCTTGCACGTGGCCGACCAGGGTTCGATTACCAGCATCCCATATGGGGTCCCCTGAACACCACCAGGGGTAATTCCTGAGTGCAGAGCCAGGAGTAACCCCTGTGTAATGCCGGGTGTAACCCAAAAAGAAAAAAAATTCAAATGGCCAAAAGGTACATAAAAATGCTCTGCATCGCTAGTTATCAGGGAGATGCAAATCAAAACATCAATGAGGTATCATCTTACACCGCAGAAACTAGCACACTTCAATAAGAACAAGAACAACTAGTGCTGGCACGGATGAGGGGAGAAAGGGACTCTCATTCATTGTTGGTGGGAATGCTGACTGGTCCAGCCTTTCTGGAAAATAATATGGACAGTCCTTCAAAAACTAGAAATTGAGGTTCCCTATGGCTCCACAATACAACTCCTGGGAATATATCCTGGAGATGCAAAAAAAAAAAACCACAATAGAAATGTCATCTGCACTTGTATGTTTACTGCAGCACTGTTTGCAGTACCCCCAGCACTGTTTACTGTAGCACTGTTTGCAGTACCTTGGAACAAACCAGAGTGCCCGAGAATAGAAGACTGGTTAAAGAAACTCTGGTACATCTACACAATGGAATACTATGCAGCTATTAGAAAAGATGAAATCATGACATTTACATGTAAGTGGATGGACAAGGAGAGCATCATGCTAAGTGAAATTAATGAAAAAGAGAGACAGACATAGAATGACTGTACTCATTTGTGGAATATAAAGTATATAATATAATATGAGACTAACACTTAAAAACAGTAGAGATAAGGGCCAGGAGGAACACACCACAGTTTGGAAGCAGCCCCACGTGCTGGGAAAAAAGGCAGTTGGGATGGAGAAGTGACCACTAAGTAAATGATGATTGAAGGGACCACCCAGGATGGGAGATATGTGCTGAAAGTAGACCAAAGACCAAACATGATGGCCTCTTACTATCTGTATTGGAAATCATAACACCCCAAATTAGAGAGAGAGTAAGAAGGACTGTAAGAAGGACCTGTTATGGAGGCAGGTTGTGGAATGGGGTGAGGGTGGTGGGGGACCACTGGGATCAATGATGGTGGAAAATGTGCACTGGTGGAGGGATAGATGCTTGAGCATTGTATGACTAAAATGTCATCATGAAAGTTTGTAACTGTATCAGACTTGAGCCAATAAAATTTATTTTAAAAAAATTAAAAAATAAAAGGCCTGTAAACAAACAAAAATCAAAGAATGAGGTTGTAAAATTAATCTCTGCAACCAACCGACATGCTCAGTGAGAGCTTGCTTGTACTGCCATTCAGGATTCCTGACAATTTTCTGGGCACCTCAATCAAACGTATGAAAGTCCTCCACTCACTGCAGCAACAATAACTATGAAAAGTGAAGGGGAATATAGAATATTTTCTGTATCAGACATTTGATCTCTTGGGTCAAAATATGCATTTTCTTGGGGTCAGAGAGAGATAGTATAGTAGGCAAGGTTCTTGAATACAGCTGACCCTAGTTCAAATCTCTGGCACCACATAAGTTTCCCCAAGCATTGCCATGGGCCGTTACTGAGCACAGAGTCCTTGAGCACTATTGCATGTGTCCTGATACAAAATGCATTTTCTTGTTGAATCAGGATTGTTGAATTTTTTTTTTTTTGCTTTTTGGGTCACACCCAGCAATGCACAGGGGTCACTCCTGGCTCATGCACTCAGAAATCACCCCTGGCGGTGCTCAGGGGACCATATGGGATGCTGGGATTTGAACCCGGGTCGGCCCCTTGCAAGGCAAACGCCCTACCTGCTGTGCTATCACTCCAGCCCCAGGATTGTTGGATCTTAACCCAAGTGCTTTAGGCTTCATCAGTGAATTGCCCTTCCTCCCAACTCCTAACACTCCCAGAGAAATTAAAGTGTTCTTGTGAGTACCCCTGATCCCCTGACTTTATCTTTAACCTTTCCTTTGTGCTTTACAATTCTCCAAGTCAGGGTTGATTACTTAGGTGTCTCTGGACTTTGTATTTGAAGTTAATCACTTCCTTGTCTATTTCCACTCATTTCAAGGCTCTATTTAGGTACTAGAGAGATAGTACATCATGGAGTTGCTTTGTGGGCAAAATCTAGCGATTCTTAAGGAAGGCTTGCTCCTCACTCTCCACTCAGGGATCACTCCTGGTGGGACTTGAAGGACCATTTGGGGTGCTTGTGATTGAACCTGGATCAGCTGTATGCAAGCCATATACTGTCTTACATGTCTTACATCTACAGCAACAATAGTACTGTCGCTGTACTATCACTCCAGCTCCAATTATTGCCTTCATCTTAAAAAAATTGTTGCTAAATATTTTGTTAAATCTATTTGCTACCCAGTAATCATGATGCATATTGTTTTCTGATTACATAAGCCAGAATAGATTTATTTGCAGCCAATAACTCTGGCAAGGTTAGCAGGTGAAGATGTTGAAGATTTTGATAACACAAGAGAGGGGTTTATGGGATAAGGCTGGTAGTGGAGAGACATTGGTCTGAGGACAGCAGTCCTGGTTCCGTCCCTCTGTTGCTTAGCAACTGCTGCAGTACAGGTAGTTTCTGGGCAAAGAGGGATATCAGTAAGCTGGAAAATACCCTTCATCTGTATGACAAGAAATCAAAACTAGTAATTTTTTGATCCCAGAAGACGCCATGGGGATCAATAACTTTTTTGCTTATTAAATTATTATTTTATGTGAAAATTAATATCATGCCATCCAAAATAATGTAGAAGTCATATTGGATTTCACCAAACAACACAACTATTATTACCATATTTCATTTTCTTTGTTAATATTTCTCCACAGAGACACATTTTCATACATCTATGGTAGTTCCTATAGCTTTGTTTCTTTTTATCAAATCAATTTATATTGGTTCAAGTGTCTGCAGGATTTTTAGCGACTGCAGCATGTGATCCTACTAGTATCCTATAACTCAGATGTTACCTAGTTTCAGCACTGAGGATACTTCCTATTGTGTAAAGTAAATAGTCCTGCAGTGCACATACTTCTGCAGAGTTTATCTGAGTTCTTTCTTCTTTCCTTTTTTTTTCTTGGTGCCACATTTGGCAGTGCCCAGGGCTTTCTCCTATCTATAACTCAGGTATCACTTCTGGAGAACTTGGGGACCATATGGTGTGCTATGGATAGAATTCAGTTCATCCATGGTCAAGCAAGGACCCTACGTACTATATTATTGCTCCTACCCCTCCCAAGATTTCTTGACTTGCATCCTGACCACAATCTATGGTAGTTATGAACACTTTTGTCTCACTGAGTTTAGCTGAATTCCAGAAGGGCTGTATGTTTCCAAATCACTAAGATGACCATCCATATTTTCTTTGCCTGAACTGAAAATGATTCTGGGTTGCAGGGCTTCTGGTGCTCAAATAAAATCATGGGTAATCTGAGATGAACTGGATGTACACTTTCATATATTCTTTTCCATAGACTATAGGAGAATAACTTTCTTCAAACCCACTGAGTGTGGATGTAACGATAGGTTTGAGAGAGGAGGAAATAATAATAAAGACTCTAAACTTAAAAGGAAAAGCATGCGTGATTACTGTAATAATATCAATGGCAGAGAGCCCTTTTTCCTTGGAGCTGATTTTGGCTAGTTTCATCAGAAATATCCAGAAATGGCCATCATGGGGAGGGGCATTTCTGTGGCAAGTCTGGGACAAAGACTTCACTTTTTTCTTTTCTTTGCCTTTAAAAATATATTTTCCCATTACACCATATATAAACATTATGGTTTACAAAGTTCTTCATGACAATTTGTTCATGACAATTTGTTATGGACATTTAATATACTAATATAAATCCCACCACAATTGCATCTTCCCACAGTCATTATCTCCAATTTTCCCAACCACACTTAAGACCCCATAGCAGGCCCTCGATAATTTATTTTATATTGGTTGTTATAATTTGCTAAAAGAATGATCAAAAAATGTTTCTTCAGAAGAAAGTTAGTAAAGATTATATATCTCACCATGGACTTATTTAACCCTGATACAATAAATTACAAATGTTGTTACAGGTTAAACCTTCTGTGTTGATATTTTGTTAATCGAGGTTGGATGCTTTCTGCATTACATCTCATCAAATCTGGTGTATTACTCCTGGTTTATCAGTGTTGTAGAGTTTGTGGTGTCTCGAGGCTGTGCTCTCTAGGAAGTTCAAAGTTTTTAATGAAGTGGTACAGATGGAGTTAAATGTTTAACTGGGTGGCGTTTTAGGGCATGTGCATGACTGCTAAAGCTTCTGGAAGTACAGGTAGATGGGGGGAGGTAGCTCCTACCCACCTCTGTGAAAGCCTGAGATTTCAGCCACAAAACCCGTATACTTGAGTTTTAATTTCTGGATGAGACTCATCTGAGCGGTAGAGTCTGGCTAGGAGCATGGCAGAGATTGGAGTGTGGAAGTTTTTGGCTCTGTTTGGATGGGTGGTGGGATCACCCATCCTCTTCCAGGGTACCCTGGATGACTAAGCCTAGCACAGGATCTGGAAGTATCTCTGCATCTTGTTGATCTCTCTCAATATTTATTATGGGCTTCTGGATCATGGCCCCTGAAAGAGCTTACATGGCACTGGAGGTGGTTTCCACTTTTTTTTCTTCCTTTGGATCACACTCAAATGCTTAGAAACTACTCCTGATTTGGTGCTCTGGAGCCTCTCCTGGATGTTCTCAGGGGACCTCACTAATCTGAAACTTTGCAAACAAGCCGTGTGTTCCATTTTACTGAGCTATTTCTCTGGCCCAAACGTTTTTTTCTTTCTTGTTTTAGGTTAAAAAATACAGTTTGGGGGCTGGAACGATAGTACAGTGGGTAGGGCATTTGCTTTGCATGTGGCCTACCCGGGTTCAATCCCCAGCATCCTATATAGTCCTCCATTGTCCTACCAAAGTCCGGACATTGCCAGAGGTAATTCCTCAGTGCAGAGTCAGGAGTAACCCCTGAGCATTTCCGGGGGGACCCAAAAAGCAAAAAAAAAATTGTTAAAAAAATAGTTTTAAAAAAGTACAGTTTTATAAATGTGTAGTTTAAATATATATGTATAAACAGTTAGGAAATATGCAAATAAAGATAAAGTGCAATTATACTGATGAACTCTTACTGAGGGAATACTGAAACATTAGTTTGGATGATGATTCTATAATGCCTACCAATTTTTTCCTTTTATGTATGCTGTTCAATACTTATGGATTATGACTATGGACTTAGAGTCTTAATGTCTTTTTCTGATCCTATTTTAGTCTCCACTGGTTATAGGCAAAAATCCTAACTAATATCAGATTTTTTTACTCCATACATTGTGCATATGCTTGTGGTAAATAACTAGCAGCTGCCTTATGCTCATGACTCACTTTATTTGAGACACTTTCCAGTATTTTTATAATGAGAAGAATTCTAATAGCATCTTGCATTTTGATGGAAAAGAAAGACTGCGATCTTCTCCTGGGCAATATCATCATCATCATCATCATCATCATCATCATCATCAACATCTTCTGTCTCTCATTTTCCCCAGCACTGGGAAACTGTTACTCCCCATCCAGGAATGTCTTGGTATTGTGATGATTAGACGAGTTTGTATCTCTAAAGGACTTGAAATAGTGAGGATTACTCTATACAATAAATGGTAAAATTCAGCCTTACTAAGAACATCATAAGTTGACTCTTGTGTTTATGTCCATGGTTCATTTTTTCCTTAAAAGACATGGCCAATTCCATATCAGAAGAAATTTAGTTCTCTTCAAATGTCTTGATAATCCTGAGGTCTTGGAAGAGAAAGATATTTTAAATAATTTTAAGATTTGTAATCTGCTAAACCTGATGCATAACTGGACTCTGTTGTTGCACAATTCATGACTTTCCAGAGATGCAACATTTTCAGGCAGGTGAGATGATATAGTAGTTCCCAAGAATTTATTTAGATTTGTGTCTGGGAAGTGGAAAAGTAGAGGAAGAAGATAGCAAAGATCCCACCCAGATAGTTGTGTGAGAATTCTTTGTCCCTGGAAAAGCAGAGAAGATTAGTAAATTGACCTTCCATGGAGAAGGGCCTTGTGGAAGTAGAGGTCTATGTTGAGGGAAAAATATGTGTGGTGGGGATGGTACACAACATCTACAGTTCCTGGCTCAACCTTGATATCAAACAGAGGCCCTGTAAACATCTAGCTGTGCTGTAGAATAATTCTGTCTAGGAACTGGTCCCAGGCACAGAATTTAAGCTCAATGTTTACTGACCCTATGACAACAAAGTGGGGACCTGTATGAAATTAATGCTAAGAGCCCACCATGGGGAGATGAATTCTAGCCCTAGGGATTAAAACATCGAATTAGTCAATATATTCACTGAGAACTTACCAGATTGTAGACTTTATAAAGGGCACTTTGGATCCAGGTCAGTAAACTGGTTGCCAGAAGTCCTGCCCCATCTACTTTCTTTGCGTCCCTGAGTAAGACATTAATCTCCCTAATCTCTGATTCTTCTTCTGTAACAGGAATAATAGTGACCTGATGGATGGACACAGATTAACACATGTATGTATTTGGGTAACTATTTCTATAATCAGTATAATGATGTTGAAGATAAAATAGGAAGTTGTTCTTGACTTTAAAAGGTCTTTGTACCAATAATTATTAACTATTGTCTTGTTGAGATTAATGATAAATTCTTGGAACTTTGCAAGGATCTTAATTGGTGTTCCCAAAGTTCCCATGTTAGTAAGTGATGTTCTGGGATATAGGATTCTCTACGTGAAAGTTGGGAGTGGTTTATTGTAGGATAACATTTGGGTTTGTCCTTTCAGCCTTGCTGCAGGGAACTAAGTTTACCTTAAAGCAATGTCCTTTCTGTATGGACAAAGGAAGATAGTTAATATTATGCTTTGTAACTGGGGAGCTGATTGACTCCAATAATATTTACTCCTGGGAATCTTCTTTTTTGACTCAGTTGCCCTTAGTTCCTAGCACCCCAAAAGCAGGGTCCCGACAAGGGACAGAATGGACCCAGGGCAAGCTGTGAGCTACCCTGGCATCGAAATGGGCCAGGCCAAAGCACCACAATACTCAAATATAAGTTGAGAGCATGGTCATAGACAAATGCTGTCATGATCCAAAAGTAATGACGAGACTAGGACCCTGCTGGGGTTAGGAAGACTAACCTGACCTGAGGACTGTGGTCTGGAATATATTGTGAGATGTCCTCAGGAAGAACCACACTTCAAGTTTGATATATCTTTTACTGTGCTCATAAGAATGACATTTCTAGAAATATTAGAAGCAAATTTACTATAACTATTTAAGTGGATTACTAGCTGAGGAAGGAAGAAAGTGACACACCCTTGTTTGGATCCCGCCCTTGAGCAGATCTCCTAGAAATCTGGAGTAATCTCTTTAGATGAGATTTGTTAATCTCCTGGAGGAGTGGTTTTACCCCTCTTTGTTGATTTGTTAATGTTCAATCCACCTTTGTGTCACTGCCCTATGTGATTGCTATATAAACTAAGACTGTAAGAGAAGCAGAGAGAAGACACAGAAGTGGGGAGAGAAGATACAGAAGCAGAGAAGACACAGAAGCAGAGCACAGAGCGAAAGAGAATCATCGGAGCCAGAAGCAGGGGGAAAAAAGAGCACAAAGTGAGTGAGAAGTGAGAGCAAGTTGGCTCCAGAGACTGAAGCAGAAGGGCTCCTGAGAGAGAAATTGGAAGAAGAGAGATCAGAAGAGACCAGAAGAGAGACGACAGAGACAGAGAGAGGTTGGAAGAGACCAGAGGAGAGACTACAGAGACAGAGTCAGAGATAGACAGAAGAGAACACAGCAGCACACATAGAAGCAGAGCACAAAGATGAGCCATCCCGATCCTGTCCATACACAGCAGCTTGAGAGCACCGAACGTGAGCATCGAGAGAGAGAGAGAGAGAGAGAGAGAGAGAGAGAGAGAGGGAGAGAGAGAGAGACACCCCGAGAGCTCTCGAACAACGCACACACATCACATCCCCCTTCCGCGTGCACTTGTGCATGCATTTGTATTTTTTACAGTTTGTGGTATTTTGGTGAATGGGAAAATGTTGTTATATAAGATATTATGATCATGATTTCAGACATTTGTTGCTTATGACTCAATCCTTTAGAGGAAGAACTTCCATTTACATCTGATGATTCCCAAACAAAATGGTTCTTAGTACATAGTGTATATATGTTAATAGATAGCTATAGATGAAATTGATGAAAGACACATAACAAATAAAACACAATAAATAGATTTTCTTTAGACACTGATTAGAATTAACCATCTACAAGGACACATTTTAGACAACTGAGAACATATATTTTTAAATTTTTGGTCACACCCAGTGATGCACAGGGTTTAGTCCTGGCTCATGAACTCAGGAATTACTCCTGGCGGTGCTCAGGGGACCATATGGGATGCTGGGAATCGAACCCAGGTTGGCCATGTGCAAGGAAAATGCCCTACCTGCTGTGCTATCACTCCAGCCCCAACTGAGAACATTTTTGAAGGTGGATTAGGTATTAGATGATATAAAGAGCTATTATAAACTTTGCTAGGTGTGATAATGTCATTGTGGAATTAAGTAAAGCTTTATTGGGGGGTAATTTTTAGGTCACACCAGCAGAGCTGGGGTAAGGGTGGGGGTGGCAAATAGGGTGGTTGTTCCTAATTTTGTGCTCAGGAGTGAGCCCTGGTCAAGGGACCCCTTATGATGCCAGGGATTCAAACCAGGCTTATGACCACTGCAACTGGATGCAAGGCAAGTGCCTTACTTCCTATACTATCTCTCCAGCCCTGAAAGTGGAACTTCACACTTACATATTTTGAAGTGCATTTCAGAATACTTAAAGATAGGGCCTATTACAGCAAGGAGGCTTAGAATGCCTGCTTTGCAAGCATGTTCAAACAAGTTCAAATCCAGGTACTGGGACTAGTAAGAATGCTCAACAGGCCGAACTGAATGTACGTTTTGCATGTTGGAGGGCTGGGTTTGAACTCTAGCAATGCTTGGCCTTGTCCCCCTTTCCATCTAAATATAAATTGCTTATGCACAGATTGCAATCCCAGGCAGCCCTGTTGTCTGTGATCCCTGTCAGATGCACTGAAAAGGGGCCCCTGGTGAGCACGACAATTGAAAATATATACTAGCACCCTGGTCAGGAAGTGCCCGGTGAATATGTGTGAGTGTAGGAGTTCTTTCTGGTGAGCACTATAGTCAGAATGTGTGTGTGTGTGTCATAACTAAAGAGTAAGATCTCTGATAAGCACATGTGAAAACACAACTGTGTAAAAATAAAAATAAAAAGAAAGGGCGCGCAGGGCGGCGAGGCAGGTGAAGGAAGGAGGCCATACTGGTTGCTCGATCGGTTTATTTCATGTCCATCTCCATTCTCCTCTGATTCTCCTCCTGCTTCTTTCTCCCCCATCCTACTTCATTCTCTCTCTCTCTGCCTCTCTCCCGGCTCTCAGTCTCTCTCTCGATCTGTGGATCTGGCCCCCGTGGATCTGGCCCCCGTGGATCTGGCTCCCATGGATCTGACCCTGGTGGATCTGGCGCCGTGGATCTGGCTCCCATGGATCTGGCCCCGGTGGATCTGGCGCCGTGGATCTAGCCCCCAACCCACTCTTACAGCCTAGTTAAATCTCCACAGCATGAGGGGGTTGGGGCATACACATAGGTGTGGTCAGCAATAGGGTAAGGTTCTTTTCCCTCAGGGGATGCTTCTCCTAGGACTTAATTCTCTTTCAGCAGGAGGATCCACCCAAGGGCAGAGTCCCATGAATGTGTCTCTCTTCTCCTCAGCCAGCAAACATATAAGAATTCATAATATTAATTATTTTGTATGGACACAATAAGAGATGCATTAAAGCTTATAGAATTGCTCTCCTGGGGCCATCTCAATCTCAGACTACAGTGCTCAGGCCAGATCAGTCTTTCCTATCCCTGGCAGGGTCCCAGTCTCATAATTACTATTGAATCATGACAGCATTTGTCTATGATCAAGCTCTTAACTTATAGTTAAGAATTAGGCACTTTGGCCAGGCCCATCTCGATGCCAGGGTAGCACATAACTCACCGCTTGCCCTGGATCCTTCCCGTCCCACGTCGGGGACCCTCCTTTGGGGTGCTAGGAACTGAGGGCAACTGAGGCTTAAGTGGAGAAAGCAGATGCCCAGGAGGGAATATCGAGGCCAATTAAGTCTTAAGTTATAAAAACATAATATTGTCTTCTTGTGTCTATACAAAAAAGACATAGCTTTAAAGTAAATTATTCAAAAGGCATAAAGAGGAGAGAAAGGCAATGTTATAATATTCAGTGTCCTAGGAAGTTCTGACCTTACCAATTAACAGAGTTTGATTAAGGGAAGAGCAGATAAACTGGTAGAATTGGTTACAGATAAACAAAAGAATGGGAGTGACTCGGGAGCACTTTGATGGGTGTGACTGATAAACCTAAGCTCCTAGTGGCAAGGGGGAAAGGACAAACCAATGATATCCAACACACAACTAATGGAAGTTTAAATGTGTGAGCATCACTGCCAAGTGTGCAAGCATCCGAACCTTATGTGCCACCCCTGGTAAGCACAATAACTAAAAATATGGGGGCTAGAGTGATAGTACAGCATATAGGGCACTTGCCTTGCACGTGACTGACATGGGTTCTATCTCTGGCACTCCATGTGGTCCCTTGAACACTGCCCAGAGTGATCCTAAGTGAAGAGCCAGGTATGGCCCCAAAACAAAACGAACAATTCAGAAAATAAAAATGTGATAATCCCATTGCAAAACATGTATGATCCCCAGTCACCAGCAGTGAATAAAAAATAATTGAGGATAAAAGACACCAATATTTATATCTCTATTTTAAAATTTTATCAGTTATGATGCTAGGTGATGGGTATTTGGAAGTCTCTGTATGCCTTTGTGTGTGTGTGTGTGTGTGTGTATGTATGTGTAAGATCAAACTTTCAACAATAAACCTCTTGAAAAAGAAAATGCTTTGTTCAGTCCTGTCTCTACCTGGTGACCAGTCAAGAGCTTGTCATAGTGGGGAGGGGGTGTGGAGGGCATTTAGGGCAGAGAGAGGACAGCTATGACAATGGTAATAGTAAGTGATCACCCTGGACAAGAATTTGGTACAGAAAGGAGATAAAGTTATATGCATAATACCCTTTCTGTAGCAGTATTAATATAGTCACAGAGACAAGTGGGGTGGCAGGAAGGAAACTGTGGATATTGGTATAGGGAAGTGACACTGGTGAAAGGATGTGTGCTTAAACTCTGTACCACTGAAATTAATCATTTTGTAACTTTGAACATTTTTGTAACTTTGAACAACTTTGAATAATCATTTGAACAACTTTGTAACTTTGTATTCACGGTGATTAAAAAAAATTTAAAGGAGAAGTTATCCTTTAAGACATGAATATGGGGGACCCTGTGGATATTGTGGGGTGGCAGAATTCAGCTTAGGACAAACAATACTCTCACCAGTACAGGTTCCTCTCCTTGTCATCCCTCTCTATTTTTACCTTGGACGGCCACAAAGTGAGGGAGGTACACAGCCTCCACAGTTTCTGGCTCAGCCTTGATGTCAGAGGACCTGAAACCATTCATCTGTGCTGTAGGACAGTCTTTAATTTTTTTTTTTTTTATTGAGGAAGACTATGATCCTGGAGAGCTACTAATCACTTTGGGCACCCAGTGGCTTCTTACAGAAATGCATCTAGACTGTGAACTGAGCCACAACCCCATGCCGCCCTAGGAGGGGAAAGGATTTTCTCTCTTGACCGTTTCTTTCAGCGGGAGTGGTGGAAATGGCAGTGGCGGCACCCAGGTGGCGACCGCCATCTTCTAGAAACCAATACCCAGAGATACGAGTTTGCAGTGATGCGGCACGCAGGATATCTTGGGATGGGGGTGTTACCGGCATGCTCTCCACCCAGACAAGATCCAGAGCAGCCACACACAATACTATGAACTGAGTTAAAATATCAGAAATCCAAAATTATGGGGCCGCAAGCTCATATTCTTCATTCTCAGCAATGGAAAAAACAAATTATCAAATGGTGCCTTTTTCAGCAGGTTTGATTGTTGGGGGAAAGATCTAAATAATAATAGTATTCTATTGAAATATTGAATGTATTCAAAGTATAGAGAGAATAAAGTGAAGATCATTAGCCACGGAGGTGGGGGGTATGGGAGGGGGATATACTGAGGTTCTTGGTGGCAGAACATGTGCACTGGTGAAGTGATAGGGATCTGATCATTGAGTGACTGAGACTTGAACCTGAAAGCTTTATAACTTCTTTCACGGTGATTCAATTAAAAAACATTTTTTATTGAATTACCGTGAGATAGTTACAAGCTTTCATGTTTGAGTTACAATCACACAATGATCAAACACCTATCTCTCCATCAGTGCACATTCCCCACCATCAATATCCCCGGTATACCTCCCCTTTCCCACCCTCCCCCTGCCTCCATGGCAGACAATATTCCCCATACTCTCTCTCTACTTTTGGGCATTACGGCTTGTGGCACAGACACCGAAAGGTGTTTATGTATGGGTAAGTATTGTGTATGTTCTGGGATATTGTCTGACTCACCTTCAAGGATTTCTTTTTTGTCTTTGTCTCCCTCTTGTGTTCATAGATTTCCATGCTCCAATCTCTCTCTTAAATTTATGTTTTCATTTGTGTTTGGGTCACACCTCATGATGCTCAGGGGTTACTCTTGGCTCTGCACTTAGGAATTACTCCTGGCGATGCTTGGGGGGTCTATATGGGATGTTTGGGATCAAACCCTAGTCAGATGCAATCAAGCCATACATGTTGTACTATCACTCCAGCCCCAACTTTAAAATTTAAAAAATTATTATAATTTATGTTATAGCTGTGTTCAAGTTTTGAGGAGTGATAGTACAGTGGATAGGGAATTTGCCTTGCATGAAGCCAACCTGGGTTCAATCCTCAGCATCCCATATGGTCCCTGACTCTAACAGAAGTGATTATGGCAATAGAGCCTGGAACACTGCTAGGTGTGTTCCCATTCGCCCCGCAAAGAACCCCCAAACAACAACAAACTGTCCATGACCCTTCACTACCCCCAGTCATCCCCCATTATTTGTTTATAGCTATAGTTTGGAGTTTGGGTGCATACTGTTACCTTCCTTAATACCACTCGTGTGCTCCACACCATCCATCTATGTTCCCATGTTACTTCCAATCAGTCCCTTCCCCACATCTCCCCAAACCTGTCACTATCAGGTCTGTATGCCAGGATCTCCTTAAAAAAGTTGTCCCTCTCAAGTCACCAGAGACATAGCACAGGACTTAAGGCCTGTGAATGACCTGGTTCAATCCATGGCAGTATATAATGTCCCCTAAGTACCCCCAGGAGTGATCCCTGATCACCGCTGGATGTGGCTCCCCAAACAAACAAACAAAATTTCTTCCTCTCCATCCACTTGAGGGTTTAAGCAGGAGGGACATAATTATATTTACAACAATGAACTAATCAGGACTTACTGATGTGGCTTTGATTTCTTGTAGTTGTTCTTGCTGTGTCTGTTTCACCTCCATCCCAGGTCTTCATTTTTTTTTTCTGATTCAGTTGAATTTATTTTTTAAAATTTTTATTAGTGAATCACCGTGAGGTACAGTTACAAACTTATGAACTTTCGTGTTTGTATTTGGTTTACATCCCTCCACCAGTGCCCATTCTCCTCCACCAATGTTCCCAGTATCCCTCCCACCACACCCACCCCGACCCCCACCATTCCACCCTGCTCTGCAGCAGGGCATTTCTCTCTCTCTCTCTCTCTCTCTCTCTCTCTCTCTCTCCTGTTGGATGTTGTAGTTTTCAATAGAGGTATTGAGTGGAAATCATGTTTGGTCTATAGTAGATTTTGATACTCAGCTTTCAACCTGAGTGGGTCCTCTCAACATTCTTTATTAGGTGTTCCCTTCTCTGTCTCTGCTGCCTTTCTCCCCAGCATGTGAGGCCAGTTTCCAAGCTGTGGGGCAGACCTCTTGGTTTTAATCTCTACTACTCTTGGGTGTTAGTGTCACATTCTGCTACTTTATATTCCACATATGAGTGCGGTCTTTCTATGTCTGTCTCTTTCTTTCTGACTCATTTCACTCAGCATGATACTTTCCATGTTGATCCACTTATATGCAAATTTCATGACTTCATCTTTTCTAATAGCTGCGTAGTATTCCATTGTGTAGATGTACCAAGTTTCTTTAACCAGTCATCTGTTTTCAGGTACTCCGTATTTTTTCCAGATTTTGGCTATTGTTAACAGCGCTGCAATGGACATACAAATGCAGATGTCATTTCTACTATACTTTTTGCCTGTCTGGGATATATTCCCAGGAGTGGTATTGCTGGGTCAAATGGAAGCTCAATTTCTAATTTTTTGAGAATTGTCCATATTGTTTTCCAAAAGGGCTGAACCAGTCGGCATTCCCACCAGCAGTGAAGAAGAGTCCCTTTCTTCCCACATCCGTGCCAACACTGGTGGCTTTTGTTTTCTTGGATGTGGGCCAGTCTCTGTGGTGTGAGATGATATCTCATTGTTGTTTTGATCTGCATCTCCCTGATGATTAGTGATGTAGAACATTTTCTCATGTGCCTCTCAGCCATTCGGATTTCTTCTTTGGGAAAGTTTCTGTCCGTTTCATCACCCCATGTTTTGATTGGGTTGGCAGTTTTCTTCTTGTGGAGTTCAACCAGTGCCTTGTATATCCGTGATATCAACCCCTTAATTGATTGGTATTGGGTAAATATTCTTTCCCATTCTGTAGGCTGTCTTTGTACTTTGGTCACTGTTTCTTTTGAGGTGCAGAAGCTTCTTAGTTTAAGATAGTCCCATTTATTTATCTCTGTTTTTACTTGCTTGGCCAGTGGCGTGTCATCTTTGAAGATACCGTTGGCTTCAATGTCGTGGAGGGTTTTGCTGACCTTGTCTTCAATGTACTTAGGGATTCTGGTCTGATGTTGAGGTCTTGAATCCATTTTGATCTGACTTTTGTACATGATGATAGATGGAGATCTGAGCCCATTTTTTTTTGCATGTAGCTGTTCAGTTTTGCCAGCACCATTTGTTAAAGAGGCTTTTCTTACTCCACTTCATATTTATTGCTCCCTTATCAAAGATTAGATGACCATTATATTTGGGGGGGTGTCATAATATTCAACCCTGCTCCATTGGTCTGTGGCTCTGCCTTTGTTCCAGTACCATGCATTTTAATTACTACCGATTTGTAGTACAGTTTGAAGTTGGGGAGACTGATTCCTCCCATTTTCTTTTTTCCCAAGAATTGCTTTAGCTATTCGTGGCGGCTTATTGTTCCATATGAATTTCAGGAGTGCTTTTTTGTGGTGTCTTTGTTTGCTTTTGGTATTAGGGACTATGAGCCTCATAGAAACAGTTTGGGATGGTTTCTGTTTCTTCAATTTCCTGGAAAAGCTTGAGAAGAACTAGCAGTAGGTCCTCTTTAAATGTTTGGAAGAATTCGCTAGTGAATCTGTTTGGACCTGGCCTTTTGTTTTTGGGAAGACTTTTGATTATAATTTCAATTTCCTTCATATTAATAGGAATATTCAGGTACTCCAGGTCTTCTTGTTTCAGCCTTGGGAGATTATAGGAATCCAGGAATTTATCCATTTCTTCTAGGTTCTCTTGTTTGGTGGCATACAGATTTTCAAAGTAGTCTCTGATGATCTTTTGAATTTCTTTGGTTTCTCTTGTGATATCCCCCTTTTCATTTCTGATTCGGTTTACAAGGGTTCTCTCTCTTTCTTTGTGAGTCTTGCTAGTGGTTTATCAATCTTGTTTATTTTCTCGAAGAACCAGCTCTTAGTTTCATGTCTTTCAGATTGTCTTTTGGGTTTCTATGTCGTTAATTTCTGCTCTAAGTTTTATTATCTCTTTCCTTCTGCCTAGTTTGGGCTCCTTTTTTTTGTCTTTTTCTAAAGTCTTAAGCTGTGAAGTCAAGTTATTTATGTGGGCCCTTTCTTCCTTCCTGAGAAATGCTTGAAGAGCTATAAATTTTCCCCTTAACATGGCTTAAGCTGCGTCCCACAGGTTCTGGTAGCTTGTGTCTTCATTCTCATTTGTTTCCAGGTACCTTTTGATTTTGTCCTTGATTTCCTTCCTGGCCAACTCATTGTTCAACATAGAGTTGTTTAATTTCCAGGTGTTTGATTTGGTTTTCTGCATCTGTACATGATTAACTTCTTTTTTTAATGTTGATTTTTAGAAATTTATTCTTTTATTGACTCACCATGTGGAAAGTTACAAAGCTTTCAGGTTTAAGTCCCAGTTATACAATGCTCGAATACCCATCCCTTCACCAGTGCACATATTCCACCACCAAGAATCACAGTATACCTCACCCTCACCTCCCCACCTCCCCAGTCCCCCACCCAGCCTGTGTAACTGATAAATTTCACTTTTCTTTCACTTTACTTTTTTTTTTTTTAAATTTATTTATTTTTAATTAGAGAATCACCGTGAGGGTACAGTTACAGATTTATACACTTTTGTGCTTATACTTCCCTCATACAAAGTTTGGGAACCCATCCCTTCACCAGTGCCCATTCTCCACCACCCGTAAACCCAGTGTCCCTCCCACCCTCCCCAATCCCATCTCCCCCCCACCCCACCCTGCCACTGTGGCAAGGCATTCCCTTCTGTTTTCTCTCTCTAATTAGCTGTTGTGGTTTGCAATAAAGGTGTTGAGTGGCCGCTGTGCTCAGTCTCTAGCCCTCATTCAGCCCGCAACTCCCTTCCCCCACATGGCCTTCGACTACAATGTAGTTGGTGATCGCTTCTCTGAGTTGACCTTTCCCCGGAACGTGAGGCCAGCCTCGAAGCCATGGAGTCAACCTCCTGGTACTTATTTCTACAGTTCTTGGGTGTTAGTCTCCCACTCTGTTATTCTATATACCATAGATGAGTGCAATCTTTCTATGTCTGTCTCTCTCTTTCTGACTCATTTCACTCAGCATGAAACTTTTCATGCCCATCCACTTGACTACAAAATTCTTGACCTCCTTTTTTCTAACAGCTGCATAGTATTCCATTGTATAGATGTACCAAAGTTTCCTCAACCAGTCATCCGTTCTGGGGCATTCGGGTTTTTTCCAGATTCTGGCTATTGTAAACAGTGCTGCGATGAACATACATGTGCAGATGTTGTTTCGATTGTACTTTTTTGCCTCTCTGGGATATATTCCCAGCAGTGGTATTGCTGGGTCAAATGGGAATTCAATATCTAATTTTTTGAGAGTCGTCCAAATTGTTTTCCAGAAGGGCTGAACCAGTCGGCATTCCCACCAGCAACTTTCACTTTACTTTGATTACATTCAATATTTCAACAAAAAACCTCACTATTATTATTTGGAGTTTCTCCCTCCTAAAGTTGGACCTGCTGAAAAGGTAGCATTTGACAATTTGTTTTCCATTGCTGAGAATGAAGAGATATGAGGTCAAGTGGCCGCATTAGCAGCCACATGGTTTTGGATTTCTGTATTTTAGTATTTTAGTAACTAAGTCCAGAGAAATATCTGCCAGAAGTTGCATCATTGCAAGCTTGAACCTCTCAGCTACTTTATATTCCACATATGAGTGCAATCTTTCTATGTCTGTCTCTTTCTTTCTGACTCATTTCACTCAACATGACACTCTCCATGTACATGATTAACTTCTATCTTCAGTGAATCATGGTCTGAAAAGATAGCTGATACAATGTTTATCTTGCTGATTCTGTTGAGGTATGTTTTATGGCCCAGCGCTGTTTGAGAAATAATAATGCAGTTAGGAAGGTCAAGTGAGGGTCAGGGAGATAACTCAGCAGTTAGGAGCAGAGGCTTTGCATATGCCAGGACCTGAATTCAAATCCTAGTACCTGAGTTAAAACCCTACTATCTATTATCCTATGGCCCTTCAGCACTGTCACATGTGGTACCAGAGGCTCACAAACAATTTCAGAGTGACTCTAATGGTACCAGAAACTCTCAGGCTCCGAGCAGCAGCACATCCTCAGGCTCTAGCTTGAACTACCCAGGCTCAATGACTGAGATTGGCCAACTTTCTCCAGGAGTGACTCCAAGGCACCCTGAGCATTGCTTTGGAGGCTCCCCAGACACAAGAAAGTAAAAACACTTACATAGGTGTTTCTTTTTTTTTTCCCAAAAAGTTTATTTTATCGACCACCATGAATTACAGTTATTCATAGTTGGGTTTTTCACTGTTCCATCACCAGTGTCAACTTCCAATATTTGGAATCAAGGCATCTTTTAATTTTGGTTATTAAAGTTTGGGTCTCTCAATTTCAATGTAGCTGATTGGTGATTTGGATATTTAATTCTCTCAATATTTATTTATTTATTTATTTTTGGTCCTTTATCTATTTTTTGTTTAAATTTTTAAAAATTTTTATTGAATCACTGTGAGATAGTTACAAACTTTCATGTTTGGGTTACAATCACACAATGATCAAACACCCATTCCTCCAGCAGTACACATTGAATGTGAAGCTGGCCTCACATTCTGGGGAGAGAGCAACTCAGATAGGGAAGGGAACACCAAGTAAAATGTGGTTGAAAGCCATGCGGGGGAAGGGTGATGCAGGCTGAATGTAGACTAGAGACTGAACACAATGGCCACTCAACATCTTTGTTGCAAACCACAACACCTAATTAGAGAGAGAGAACAAAATGGAGTACCCTGCCACAGTGACAGGGTGGGGTGGGGGGGAGATGGGATTGGGGAGGGTCGGATAGATGCTGGGTTTATTTGTTGGTGGAGAATGGGCACTGGTGAAGGGATGGGTTCTCGAACTTTGTATGAGGGAAACATGAGCACAAAAATGTATAAATCTGTAACTGTACCCTCACGGTGATTCACTTATTAAATAAATAAATAAATAAATAAATAAATAAATTTAAAAAAAGAACGATGTCATCTGTGAAGCAGTGGTGGTGTATTTGCTGACTGTCTAGCTTCACTCCCATTCCTTCCCATTCCAGTTGTCACATGACGTTCTTGAGGGTGGCACTGAAGAGTTTCAGTGAAATGGTGTCACCCTGCCAAACCCCTCTCTACATCGATGATCACTTCCTTGTAGAATGGTGAGATCCTGGTGGTGAAACTCTAATACAGCTCACAGAGGATCCTGATGTACTGTTTGAACGCCCTATTTGGCAAGGGTTTCAATGACCACTTCAGACTCAATGTAATCAAAGGCCTTCTTTAAATCAATGAACATTAGACAGAGCAGCATCTTGAACTCTTGCAAAACCTCACGAGCTTGGTCACTGTGTGGATAGGGTCAGTCGTACTGAATCCTTTTCAGAACCTGTCTTGTTCGCATGAAGTTCTTTGTCTAGTGTTCTGCCTATTTTATTCAGGATGACTCGAGTGAGAAACTTGTAGACAACGGACAACAGGCAGATTGGGAGATAGTTGCCAATGTTGTGGATGTCTCCCTTCTTGTACAACAGAACAGTCCTGCTGGTTTTCCAGTGGGACAGAACCTTACATTCAGACAGGTAGCATGTGAAGAGCTGAGTCAGTGTATTGATAAGTACTGGCAGCAGAATCTTCAGGTGTTCATGTCTGACCTTGTCTGGACCGGGTGCTGTATGCTTCTTTACCAATGAAATGGCATGTCGGATTTCGGAAGGAAGAACCCTGGGAATGACATATTCATCCTGCGGAATTTGGTATGTGAGCAGGTGGATGTGGCTATAGAAGAGATCTGAGTAGCAGTCGTGGATAACCTTTTCCATTTCCCTTCTGGAAGATGTGATAGATCCATCAGGACACTAGAGGGCAATCACCTTGGTCTTATAGTTGGTGCAGGTTTTTCGAATACTTTTCCAGGCTTTGCCACATCAGCCAACACTGCTGCTCTTCTCTTTTTGAGGTCTTCCTTTATCGCTTCTCTGTGAGCTGAGACGTTAGCTTGTGATTGCCTGAGGCTCGTGCTAAACCACGTTGGTGAATGAGCTCTAGAATTTCCCAAGACAGGCATCTTTTTGTGGCTTTCTCTTGGTGTTCCTCGCAAATCATGGAGGTGCTTAACCAGTCTATAGTATTATTCATTGATGTTGTCAATGAGGCATCTTCCCATATTGCTGCAATAGTGCCAAAGAGCTCCCAGTTGGTGTTCGTTCTGGGAGTTTTCTTCTTAAACTTTGCAGTCCTTTCTCCCCGCTCCGTGAAGTAGAATTTCACATGAAGGAGACAGTGGTTTGATCCCATTTGGAATTTTTGAATAACAGAAACATTGATTAGGCAAAACCATCGATTGAATATGATGTGGTCAATTTCATTGTGGAACTGTCCACTGGGACACTCCCATGTCCAACGTTTAGATTCGGCCTTTTGGAAATGGGAGTTATCATGGATGATCTTGGTCAACATGATGAACTCGGACAGTCTCTCACCCTGTTCATTCCATTCTAGGCTGTGGATCCCAATGTGGAGTTCTTTGGGCGACCTTCTCAGTCTTATCTTGGCATTAAAATCACCAACAATAACCTTTGGAATGTGCGGTCTTCTTTATAGAATCTCTCTAACTCCATGTAGAACTCCCCAATTTCTTCTTCATTATAGTTGGATGTTGGTGCATAGGTGATGAAGATAGAAACTGCTGGCAATGAGCCACATCTATTCAAAGATAAGTATTTGATTTGGGTTGTTAGGCATGCAAACAAATCAATGCTCACGGCCAAGTTCATGTTGATGAGGACATCGACACCACCAACGCCTCTACTGCCGCATGTTCCGAGGAACAGTTCTTCTTCAGTGTCGAAAACAGCATGATGTGATCAATGCCTTCTTGTCTCGGTCAATCCAATGATGTAGTACTTGATCTTCTGTGCTTGCACCATTAGGTCCTCGATGGATGCTTTCTATTCCAGCATACGTGTGTTAAAAATACAGACAGTCATTTTAGTACTTCATTTTGGCAGCCTAGTTTGGCCCCGAGATTTTAGCAGCCTCTCCTTGCTCATACTTCTCAACGCTGCTGTATTGGGGGCTCTTCCAGAGTCAGGGGAATAAAGCCCATTTTTCTTACTGTTTTTGGCATATGGAATATGCCATGGGTAGCTTGCCAGGCTCTGCCCTGTGGGGGTGGCATGTAGGGAGGTGGCCTCCTTCTTATTCCTCACTTATGCACAATCCATCTAAGGCTAAATACTGGCATGAAACTGATTGTCAACAAATACCGTAAGGGAAAGTTGAAAATAACTTTGAAATAGAGTTCAAGAGGGCGTGAAACCGTTAAGAGGTAAATGGGTGGGGTCCGTAGACTGTGGACGATGTGAGGCTGGTCGTGGCCACTGGCACGCCGGGTCCAGGTCTTCCCAGAGTCGGATTGCTTGGGAATGCAGCCCAAAGGGGTGGTAAACTCTCTTAGCTAGTAATTTATTGAAATTATAATATTAAATTGACAACCCAAGTGCCCTAAAACAGATGACTGGTTAACGAAACTTTGGTACATCTACACAATGGAATTCTATGAAGCTATTAGGAGGTATGAATTCATGAAATTTGCTTATAAATGGATAAACATGGAGAGTATCATGCTAAGTGAAATGAGTCAGAAAGAGAGGGACAGACATAGAGGGACCTCACTCATCTGTGGAGTGTAGGGTAGCATCATATGAGGCTGACATCCAAGGATGGTAGATACAGGGGTCAGGGGGATTGCCCCATAGCAGAAAGATTGCTTCATGAGTGGAGGGGAGAAGGCAGATGGAATAGAGAAAGGATCACTAAGAAAATGATAGCTGGAGGAACCAGTTGGGATGGGAGATGTGTGCCAAAAGTAGATAATGGACCAAACATGATGACCTCTCAGTGTCTGTGTTGCAAGCCATAATGCCCAAAAGTAGAGAGAGAGTATTGGGAATATTGTCTGCCTTGGAGGCAGGGGAGGGTGGGAAAGGGGGAGGAATACTCAGGATATTGGTGGTGGGGAATGTGCACTGGTGGATGGATGGGTGTTTGATCATTGTGAGATTGTTACCCAAACATGAAAGCTTGTAACTACCTCATGGTGATTCAATAAAATGTAAAAAATAAATAAACTGTCACTGTCACTGTCATCCCGTTGCTCATCGATTTGTTCAAGCGGGCACCAGTAATGTCTCTCACTGTGAGACTTGTTGTTACTGTTTTTGGCATATCGAACACACCACGGGTAGCTTGCCAGGCTCTCCTGTGCGGGCTCGATACTCTCGGTAGCTTGCCGGGCTCTCCGAGAGGGGCCGAGGAACCGAACATGGGCCGCCCACGTGAAAGGCGAACACCCTACCACTGTGCTATCGCTCCAGCCCAAATAAATAAATAAATAAATAAATAAATAAATAAATAAATAAATTGACTTCTAATCATTTTGTATGAACACAGCAAGAGATATATTAAGCTTAAAGGTGGCTCCTCCTGGGGACATCTTATATCAGAATACAGTCCTTAGGCCAGATTAATTCTTCCCAACCCTTGTGGGGTCCTTGTTCAGTGACTTCTCTTAGGGTCATGACAGAACTCATCCATACCCATGCTCTTAACTTTCTATTCCCATTTTGGTGCCAGGGTAGCTTGAAGCTTGCCCTGGGTCCATCTAGTCCCTTCGTCGGGACCCTGCCTTTGGGTACTAGGAACTAATGGCAATTGAGGTTTAAGTTGAGTAAATGGATGTCCAGGAGTGAATATCATCCAGAGTCAATTAAGTCCCAAGTTACAAAAGCATAGCATCAACTATCTTCCTGTGTCTATACAAAATGACATTGCTCTGAAGTAAATTATGCAAAAGGACATAAGGAAAAGAGAAAAGCAATATATGCACACCCATATATTACAGTTGGGAGTTGCCACATGTAGGAAAGTAGATTGTGAGGGGTTCATATTGTTGAACTGTAAATTGATGGACCAATACCCAAATCATGTTTGAACAAGTCTAAGTAAGCAAGGGGCCATGACTAAATAATAAAGAAATTCACAATAAAGGTGGTAAGTAGGGTAAATATCCAAGGTGGGACTGAGGCCATGAACCAGGAGAAGAGGAGTGGACGTCGAAGCATTCCCTAAGATTATCGTGATTTTTAACCATATTCTTTTTTTTTTAGTTTATTTTTAATTAGAGAGTCATCGTGAGGGTACAGTTACAGATCCATACATCTTTGTGCTCATGCTTCCCCCATACAAAGTTCGATAACCCATCCCTTCACCAGTGCCCATTCTCCACCACCCGTAAACCCAACATCCCTCCCCCCCTCCCCAGTCCCGTCTCCCCCCACCCCACCCTGCCACTATGGCAGGGAATTCCCTTTTGTTCTCTCTCTCTGATTAGGTGTTGTGGTTTGCAATAAAGATGTTGAGTGGCCATTGTGTTCAGTCTCTGGTCTGTATTCCGCCCGCCTCACCCTTCCCCCACATGACCTCCAACCACATTTTACTTGGTGGTCCCTTCCCTGAGTTACCCAGAATGAGAGACCAGCCTCCAAGCCATGGAAACTATCTCCTGGTACTTATTTCTACTATTCTTGGGCGTTAGTCTTATAGTCTATTATTCTATATTCCACAGATGAGTGCAACTTTCTATGTCTGTCTCTCTCTTTCTGACTCATTTCACTTAGCATGATACTTTCCATGTTGATCCACTTATATGCAAACGTCATGACCTCATTTTTTTCTAACAGCTGCATAGTATTCCATTGTATAGATATACCAGAGTTTCTTCAACCAGTCATCTGTTCTAGGGCACTCGGGTTTTTTCCAGATTCTGGCTATTGTAAACAGTGCTGCGGTGAACATATAAGTGCATATGTCACTTTGACTATACTTTTTGGCTTTTCTGGGATATATTCCCAGCAGTGGTATTGCTGGGTCAAATGGGAGCTCAACCTCTAGTTTTTTGAGAATCGTCCATACTGTTTTCCAAAAGGGCTGAACTAGCCGGCATTCCCACCAGCAGTGTAGAAGGGTCCCTTTCTCCCCACATCCTCTCCAACAGCGGTTGCTTTTGTTCTTTTGGATGTGTGCTAGTCTCTGTGGTGTGAGGTGGTATCTCATGGTTGTTTTGATCTGCATCTCTCTGACGACTAGTGATGTAGATCGCTTTTTCATGTGCCTTTTGGCCATTCGTATCTCTTCCTTGGGAAAGTTTCTGTTCATTTCTTCGCCCCATTTTTTGATGGGGTTGGATGTTTTCTTCTTGTAGAGTTCAACCAGTGCTTTATATACCCTTGATATCAACCCCTTATCTGATGGGTATTGTGTAAATATCCTTTCCCATTCTGTAGATAGTCTTTGTATTCTGGTCACTGTATCTTTTGCGGTGCAGAAGCTTTTTAGTTTAATGTAGTCCCATTTGATTTTTAACCATATTCTTAACCATATTCTTGATATCATCCTCAACCATCCAAGATTCACTAATGAAATAATATTGTTCATCAAGAAATACACAGACCCTCCCCTCTCTTGTCCAGTGCTCTCTGAAGAATGACTTCAACCTGGGAATTAATCTGACATTGCAGAGTCACCAGGGATTATGTGCTGGAGTCAATTACCCTCTGCAGCTGGTTGGTGAAGCCTAGGGCTGCAAGGAGCATCTGGGTCTGTTGCTGTACATAGGTGAGGGTCTTGTCAGGCCTTAGTTTCTGTTTTTGTTGTTGTTGTTGTTTGTTAGTGTTTTCTGTTTTCGGCAGGGTCAGCTTTTGCCATTGCTTTGGGAATATGATGCATACATAATATTCTCCCCCGCCCCCCCCAGAGATTTTACCACCTTGAATCTTTAAGGGAAGAATGGTTGAAGTTCTGACTTCTGGAACTATTTCATGCTGACAAAGAGGTGTCAGCCTACATAAGGGGTGAAATATCATGCTACTTTGGATTTTAATGGGCCTCAGGCAATGAATTGGTTGGGTTCCTGAAGACATAATGAGCTGTAACACAACCGTTTGCTGTGGGGTACTAGTCAAAAGAAGCTAAGATCTGTAGAGAGTAAAGCATACAGTTTATTATCATGTTTAACTCATTCAATTCCATGTTGAAAACCTTGACTTCACATTATCTAAGAGCACTGTACCAGGTATCCAGTGTACAGTTTAATATGTCTAATTTATTTAATCCCATGTCAAAAACCCTTGATTTCTTGCAATTTTTTTTAAAGAATTCATTATCTAAGAGCATAACAGGAATCTGGATAATCTGTCCAATATCTTTTCCATAGATCTTGCCAAAAAAGGTACTAGAACAATACTGCAGATGTAATTTAAAGAGTTTCTTATAACAATAGAGTTTGATCCATTCCTTAAAATACAACCTCAAATTTCTACACATTCCTTTACATTCATTCTGTCCTGTAACTTTTCTTCAGCCCATTTCAAAATCAACTTCACTTTAACAGGATTCCCTTTCTTTTCCCACTGATAATATCTCCATTCATAATCTTTCTGATTTAAGACAAACATATAGAGTCCTCTAGTCACATCATACAAGTTTAAACTCTTATTTTACTGAACTTAGTACAGCATGATCTCCCAAGTTTGGACACAAGTTGCTAATCATCTCATTTAACATGACAACACTGTATTCTGAAATACTATTTCAAAGCATTATATCAGTTTCTATAGTTACTTGAAAAGCTTTAAAGATACTCACAATTAAAATTTTTACAACATATATTCATTTGGCAAAAGTTCACTTCACATTAGAAATTAACCAGGAGACATTTTTTAGAATTCTGATTTATAGGAAAAGACAGATATAAAAAGATTAAAAACACTCATAGATTACCATGAAACAGTAAGGATTTCACACTTGTGTACAAAGCTCTCTGAAAGTCAGGACTAGGTTAATACTTGATGACAACGCTTCGCATGAAATAAAGTTATCCTAAAAGTATGCATTATCACATACTGGACAGACTAATTAGCAATATAGTCAGTAAAAGTTGACTAGTTATTTTTCCACATTTTCCATGTAATTCTCCATTCACAAAAACTACTATAGCCAAAGGTTCTTAGCCACTTGGATTTTAAAGTTACTCACTTTCTATTTCAGCAAGAAGACCTGAATGAAGCTGGTCTAAAATTCCAGCAGGAATGCCTGATATCCTTATAACTTTTACCAAGGCACAATGCTATGACTTTAGACTATCAGGCTGACATCTGAGATGAACTCATTATAACTTTTTGCTAAGTAGCTCTAGAAATTTTAGTTACCAAAAGTCTCAGAGATCAAATAAAACACTGGTAGGATAAGTTTTGTAACCAATTTTATAACTACAAAAGCTCATGCTTTAAACTAAACCAGGGGCTGGAGGGACAGCACATATAGGATCAGTGGGAGTTCCCAACTATTGGGACAGTCCAGAAAATTTTTGGTGGAATTGGAAAAGGTGGGGGTGCTAAAGTCTTCAGAGGGGACCCATCCTTGTGGGGTTTTGGACTTACGGTCCTTCTTCCAATGATGTCCCTTCTAATATCGAGGGCAGAGGGGTGTTAGGTTTGGAGGGATCTCCTCTGGGTGTGTGTGGGGGGGGGCGGGGGGGAGTCCTTCTAGAGACTGCACTCCATACTTTCTTTCACTGTCTGAACAAAGTCGTGGAGAAAGCTCTGTTGCTTTCTGATGCAGGGAAGTTAGAGACTCGCCAGAGAGCCCATCAGCACCAGGTATTAGCTTTTTCCAAGACTGATTGGCGCATGAGCAGACTTGGAGCAAAAAACCCGGCGTGCTGTTGCAACAGGGAGTGCAGGTCTCTAACTACGTCCTCCCTCCCCCCCCCCCCCCGCCCAGCAGGAGATCTAGAGTCCAAGTTGGTGGGGCGTGGGAGCATGCGCTGCGGTGGTCAGCCTCCTGGAACTCATCTCTATAAAAAAGTTTCCCATTGCAGAAAAAGAGAGCCCGGCAGGACAGCCTGAGTGATGTTCCGCCAATCATGGAGGGTGTTAAGCATAGAGAAATAGCATACAGCATCAATTTGGTCCAAGGCGGCTTAACGCCATCCTCCTTAATGGCGGTGTGCAGATCCTTGAGTTCCTGAGATGAATAAGGGGTCCACGTAAGAGGCGTTCCTGGCATAACACGTACTGGATAAAGAGCGGACGGCTCAGGAACTGGATACTGGGGCGGGTGAGCGGGGGTGGGGGGGGTGGGGGGGACGGAGGGCGGTGCTGCAGTGGGCTGAATAAGGAGATTAGAAGAATCCTAAGGGGTGTCAGTTTTCAGAGAGCCACTCTCATCAGGGGCGTTAGAAGCAGTATCTGACTCCTCCCCATCAAGGGATCGCCAGGGGATGTATCTGAGATCTCCTCTGGAGTTCCCACTTCCTCAAAAGGCACTGGCAAAAAATTGAAAGAATGGAAGAATGGCAAAACTCTCGGGGGAAGTTCGTTCTTTCTTTCTTCCTTTCTTTCTTTCTTTCTTTCTTTCTTTCTTTCTTTCTTTCTTTCTTTCTTTCTTTCTTTCTTTCTTTCTTTCTTTCTTTCTTTCTTTCTTTCTTTCTTTCTTTCTTCCTTTCTTTCTTTCTTCCTTCCTTCCTTTCTTCCTCTTTCTTTCTTTCTTTCTTTCTTTCTTTCTTTCTTTCTTTCTTTCTTTCTTTCTTTCTTTCTTTCTTTCTTTCTTTCTTTCTTTCTTTCTTCCTTCCTTCCTTCCTTCCTTCCTTCCTTCCTTTCTTTCTTTCTTTCTTTCTTTCTTTCTTTCTTTCTTTCTTTCTTTCTTTCTTTCTTTCTTTCTTTCTTTCTTTCTTTCTTCCTTTCTTTCTTTTTAAAATTTTATTGAATCATTGTGAGATAGTTACAAGCTTTCATGTTTGGGTTACAATCACACAATGATCAAACACCCATCCCTCCACCAGTGCACATTCCCCACCACCAATATCCCTAGGACAGTAGATACAAGGGCCCAGATTGCCCCAGAGCTGGAAGCCTGCTTCATGAGTGGAGGGGAGAAGGCAGATGGAATAGAGAAGGGATCACTAAGAAAATGATGGCTGGAGAAATCAGTCGGGATGGGAGATGTGTGCCAAAAGTAGATAACGGACCAAACATGATGACTTCTCAGTGTATGTGTTGCAAGCCATAATGTCCCAAAGTAGAGAGAGAGTATGGGGAATATTATCTGCCAGGGAAATACTTTCTTATCTCTCACCTGAGCTCTAGAGGCCAGGAACTGGATTCGGGACCAGGTGGGTTTGGTGATCCAGGGAGCGATCTCACACACAAGTCACCCAAAAGCCTCACCCGGAGACTGGCTAAGATTCTTGGAGTTGGTAGCCCCCATGGGAAGAAGAGGGAAAGTGGGGGTGGGAAAAAAGGAAGGGCAACTCTCTGATGCTCGTTTGGCCAGATCCCTCGCAGGATCTTAAGGTTCCCTTGGCATTGGAGCACAGGTATAACCCCCCTGCCAGGTTGCTCCCTTGTGGGGTAAGTCTCCTTCAGCCATTATGGGATCCACAGAACTGTGGGTTGGAGCCCACTCAGACCTCGTATCCGAAGCCATGGAGCCTTCTTCACTCACTCTCCAGTCACTCACTTGGCACCCTCACTCACACGTTCAGAATTCAAAAGTGGAAGTAAAAGAGGCTGCTCCAGCCCTTGTGCTGTCACAAGCCATGAATGAACAGAGAAAGCTCAGGATTATATGCAAGTGTGAGGGAAAAGTAGAAAAAATAATTAGACAAGGAAAGATGTTTGAGGGGCTGAAGAAGCCTGGTATTCCCCCAGATCAGGTCAGGGGAACTCATCCATCTGAAAGTCACCAATTACCATTACCTTTGTAGGCGCCCCACGTTCAGGTGCCAGGTGTTGGGGAACAGTTTTTACCCAATGTGTCCAGACACGTTGCACACTGGATCCGGGTAGACATGGGGCAAAGGATGACAGGTGGACAGAGAAACCACTCCGTGAGACAGATGATGGCCACTCACTTTATTGCCAAGTACACACATATTTTATAGCGGGTCTTGGCTTAAGAGGATTATCTGATCACATAAAGTTTAACATTACTGACACACAAATGAATCTCGTACCCGAGCAACCTGAGGCAGAGATGGCCCGGAACTTTGCAATAGATCCTCTCCAGTGGGTCGCTCCAGATGGGGGCAGGTGTTGTCCCTCCACCTGCCCTTTCAGAGCTCCAGCAGTTGCCATTTTCTAGAAGCCAGCAAGTAGCATCAGGTATGGGCTGCGGTGATGGTAAATCCCAAGTCTCAAGGGACAGGGGAGGGGTGGGCCCTCCTTCCCCCTACCCCGACGGGACTCAAAGATGATGCCACATCCATCTACTGTCTACTTAAGCTCCCACGTGGCCACAATCCAGAGACATCAAACGAATCTCGTACCCGAACAACGTGTGGCAACTATTTCTTCAGACCCTAATTATTAAAATCTTAGAATTCCTAGACATTATGTTATATTCATAATAAGCAATACAAAACAAATTGTCTAGCAATTGCATTCTCAGCAAGTAAGAGGGGTGGTAGGACTGGTCTCGAAACATCGAAGGTAACTAAAGTAGAGAAAGAATAGTTTGCAAACTGCCACATAGGCAGAGGAGATGTGGAATGTGCCGGGGGGGGGGAATACGGAGGATTTTGGTGATGGAAAATGTGCACTGGTGAAGGGATGGGTGTTTGATGACAGTACTATTTAAGTTCAAACATGAAATTTTTGTTGTTGTACCTTATGGTGATAAATAAAATGAAAAAAAGAAAGTTTAGTATTACTGACCTATCACTTTTTCAACTCTGCTTTGCCCCTGCCCAATCCCAATTAGGGCTAGATGCTGCAGTTAGGAATGACTCTTGAGGGGGAGGTGAGACTTCTTGGGAGATTGGCTGAGACTCAAGGCAGGATACTTGGTGCTTGTAAAATGCATCCAGATACTCCCTACTGGGTGCTATGCAGAGACAGGTCTTATCTGCTATGTAGGGACAGGTCCTATCTGCTCTGGCACCTGTTGCCATGTTCCACACTTATATATGCCTATCTAAACTTCTGTGGAAATAACCTTCAGGGTGACTGCTCAGTCCGTGTTCCCCAGGAGTAGCCTTGTTGTGTTCAGGCAGCAGCATCTATTGAACTTTCCTGTTAACTTCACTATAAGAGTGCTGAGCAATTTTAGGGTATCAGGAAGCCTAAAGGCACCATCAGGATGCTGGTGAACTCACCCCACAGGTACAGGTTGACCTGCTGGCAGCACCATACCCCCTATGTAAACATTAAAAAACTTCATATAATCCTACTTGTTTATTTTATTTTTTGTTAGCTTTGCCAATGAAATAAAGTTTTTGAAAACACCTTTGAGGTCCAGATTCTGGACAATTATACCTATGTTTTCTTCAGTGTATTTAATATTTTTTTCTGGTATAATTTGTAGGTTTTTAGTCCACTTTGAATAGAAGGAACATTTCTCAAGATAGTAATAATAATTTACAATAGCCTCACTGCCTACATCATACTTTATGACAAAAGTTCTTTCTGAGATCACGCACAAAGCAAGGATGTCTGCTTTCATCACTACTATTCAATGTAGAAGTCCTCACTATGGTAGTCATGCAAGAGAATTGTTACAAATTGAAAAAGAAGTCAAACTATCATTAGATGTGGATAACATAATAATATACATAGAAAACCTTAAAAGCCCCACTTAAAATCCATTAAAAATAAACCAATAGTCTTTCTCTTTTTGTGCCTTTTAACGATTAAAGTGAAGAAACTATCATTTAATCCTCGTTATACAACAGGTGGCTACCAAATTTCAGAAGTGTTTAATAATTCCCCCTTCTACTCTTGCCTAGGAGCATATTTACTGTCCTTTGTCTAGACAGACTCTAAATTGTTTTATTTCATTCTTTCTTGGGTGCACTTTTGCTGCCCTTGTGTCTAAACTGGTTAATATGTTTTACTCAGGAGACTATCCTGATCTTGGAGTTTTTGGTATGGAGTAGGGGGTAATTTTATACAGTGTTTTTGAAAGAAATTTAGAATAATATGAGGAGAGAGATAGATAAAGAAAGAGAGAAATGTTCAAGAGAGAATATTGTGTTCTCCAGAGTGTGAAAAAGCAGTGGGGGGGAGAGAGAGAGAGAGAGAGAGAGAGAGAGAGAGAGAGAGAGAGAGAGAGAGAGAGAGAGAGAGAGAGAGAGAGAGAGAGAGAGAAAGAGAGAGAGAGAGAGGCGGTATTCAGGGCTTAGAAAAAGCAATAAATTGTTGTTTAAAAGAAATGACCTGTAAATGTATAAAAAGACAAGGAGGAGGATGATCAGGGAGATAATTCAAATGGTAGCTAATGTGTCTATTGTTTGTGAGGTCCTGATTTTAATTCCCAGCACTGTGAGGCCATTGAAAATGCCAGTTGTACCCCTGATGTCCATTGAATTGCCAGTAACCCAAGTGGGTCCCAAAACCTCTGGATTCAATCACTAACCATCAGAACCATATTTTTCACTAGTCATAGCCTAGAGATATGATACTCTGAGGAAGGCACTTGCATTGTATATGGCAAATTTTGGCTCAATCCTGAGCAAATGGTCTTCAGAGCACCAATACTTCCTGGTGTGGAACCAAAACAATAACAAAAATGCTGACATTTTGGACAGATAATATACTATTTTGTTGAAATATTGAATGTAATCAAAGTAAAGAGAAAGTAAAGTGAAATTTATCAGCTACACAGGCGGGGTGGGGGGCTGGGGGGAGTTGTACTGTGGTGGTTCTTGGTGGTGGAATATGTGCACCGGTGAAGGGATGGGTGTTCGAGCATTGTGTAACTGAGACTTAAGCCTGAAAGCTTTGTAACTTTCCACATGGTGATTCAATAAAAATAAATAAATAAATAAATAAATAAATATATAAGACACTTGTCTTACACACAGCTGATCTTAGTTCCAGCACTGCATTTGGTCAGTTGAGCATCACCAAGAGTGATCCCTAAGCACAGAGTCAGGAGTAAGTCCTAAATAAAACCGTGTATGACCCCCCCAAAAAATCTTTTTAATTAATTTATTTTTTAATTAGTGAGTAACAGTGAGGGTAAGTTACAGATTCACACATTTTCATGCTTGTTTTTCCCTCATGCATTGTTTGAGAGCCCATCCCTCCACCAGTGTCCATTCTCCACCATCAATGAACCCAGTATCCCTCCCACCTCCAATCCCATTCCCTCCACCCAACCCTGCCTCTGTGGCAGGGCATTCCAATTTGTTCTCTCTCTCTCTCCTTTTGGGTGTTGTGGTTTGCAATAGGGGTATTGAGTGGCCATCATGTTCAGTCTCTAGTCTACTTTCAGCATGCATCTCCCTTCCTGCGCAGGATCTCCAATCACATTTTACTTGGTGTTCCCTTCTCTATCTGGGATGACTTTCCCCCAGCGTGTGAGGCCAGCTTCCAAGTCATGGAGCCAACCTCCTGGTATTATATACTACTATTCTTGGGTATTAGTCTCCCACTCTGTTATTTTATATTCCACAGATCAGTGCAATCTTTCTATGTCTGTCCCTCTCTTTCTGGCTCATTTCACTTAGCATGATACTTCCCATGTTCATTTGTATCACTTGTAGTCCCGTTGATCTTCGATTAGCTCGAGCGGGCACCAGTAACGTCTCTATTTGTCCCTGTTGCGTGCTAGTGCAGCCCAATAATATCTGCTTGCTCCAGGAACAGGAAGAGCCTCAAATCGTTCATTCAAAGATTTGATGAAGAAATCTGACCATCCAGTTGGTGGGCGGCCACGAGGTCTTCTGACATCCCGTGGAATCCAGTCGGTAACAGCTCCAGTCCAGTGGTCGGCTCTGAATCTCATTACATGACTGGCCCATCTGATTTTTGACGCCTTGGCAAACGAGACAGTGTTGGGGACACTATACTGCAGACAGGAATATTTTCCCCTTTTCAGCTGCCTTCTGGAAATAATTTCAGAGGCAGTTTTCCTTCTCTCACAGAAGCCTGGCTGGTCTTTGACATGCAGATGGTGTTAGCCAGGCCTGACCTTTGATATTGTAAATTGTAGGCTCTGGCCCAGCCTAGTCTTTGGGATGTAGATTTCAGGTGCAGGGCCCAGTTTTGTCTTTGGGATGTAAATCCAAGTGCTTTTAGCCCAAGGAAGGTTTCAGTTTTGGTTTTGCATCTTTTATCCTGAGGCCTAGATTACTGGCTTGTGGATACAAGGAAATAATGTTGCCTTAATGTTCTTCCTGTAACATCTTTTGATGCCTTTGGTGACGTCACTGTACTGCGCCCTTTAGGAATACCATGATCAATAAAAGGAGGTCCACGAGGCCCTCTGCCTTTGCTAAGAGCCAGAGCGAGCCTTAGTCCTCCAATCAATGCATTTCTTCCGCGTTCCTATCTCAGCGCCTCCGACTGCACGAACGTTCACGCAACAAGACAGCATCCCTGATTTTTGACCATCGACGGAGGTCAGAACTCCGGATTCCTTCTCTAACTTGAGTGAGACATGATATTCCCAGCATAGCACTTTCGATTCCTCTTTGGGATACCCTAATAGCATTCTCATCCTGTTTGCGTAGGGCCCAGGTCTCTGAGGCATATGTTAGTGCAGGAAGAATGGTGGAATCGAAAAGATGTGCCCAGAGTCAGAGGTTCTTTGTTCTCTTAACCACTTCTTTGACGCTCTTGAATGCATTCCACACTGCTCTCTTCCTCCTGCACAGTTCTGGCACCAAGTCGTTCCTCATGTTAATTTCTTGACCCAGGTACACCTGTTGCATTCGGAGATGTTCATTCCATTGAGAGCAAATGGAGCTTTAGGGACCAGTTCGTTTTTCATGAACATCGTCTTGTTGAGATTCAGCTGCAATCCGACCTTTCCACACTTGTGGTCGAAGTCGGCCAGCATTTGTGCCGATGGCTAATGTTTGGTGTTATGAGAACGACGTCATCAGCAAAGTGGAGGTGGTGTAATTGCTGACCGTCTATCATTCACTCCCATTCCTTCCCATTCCAGTCGTTGCATGATGAAATGGTATCACCCTGCCTCACCCTTCTCTTTACATCAATGATCACTTCCTTGTAGAATGGTGAGATCCTGGTGGTGAATTCACAGTACAGCTCTTGGAGGATTTTGATATACTTAGTTTGAATGCCCTGTTTGGCCAGGGCTTCGATGACTGTCTCAGTCTCTACAGAATCGAAGGCCTTCTTTAAGTTGATGAACGTTAGACAGCGGCATCTTGAACTCTCTCGAAACTTCGATGAGTTTGGTCACTGTGTAGATATGATTTATCGTGCTGAATCCCCTTCGGAACCCGGCTTGCTCGCATGGTTGTCCTTCGTCTAGTGTTCTGCCTATTCTATTCAGGATGACACAAGTGAACAACTTGTAGACGACAGACAGCAGGCAAATTGGGCGATAGTTGCTGATGTCGTGGATGTCTCCCTTCTTGTACAACAGAACATATCAACAACTTTCATATTGATCCACTTATGTGCAAAGTTCATGACTTCATCTTTTCTAACAGCTGCATTGTATTCCATTGTATAGACGTACCAAAGTTTCTTTAACCAGTCATCTGTTCTCGGGCACTCGGGTTTTTTCCAGATTCTGGCTATTGTAAACATTGCCTCGATGAACATATAAGTGCAGATGTCATTTCGACTATACTTTTTTGTTTCTCCAGGATATATTCCCAGATGTGGCGTTGCTGGATCAAATGGAAGCTCAATTTCTAATTTTTTGAGAAGCGTCCATATTGTTTTCCAAAGGGGCTGGACCAGTCAGCATTCCCACCAGCAATGTAGAAGGGTCCCTCTCTTCCCACATCCTCTCCAACGGCGGTTGCTTTTGTTCTTTTGGATGTGTGCCAGTCTCTGTGGTGTGAGGTGGTATCTCATGGTTGTTTTGATTTGCATCTCCCTGATGATTAGTGATGTAGAACACATTTTCATGTGCCTTTTGGCCATTTGTGTCTCTTCCTTGGGAAAGTTTCTGTTCATTTCTTCGGCCCATTTTCTGATGGGGTTGGATGTTTTCTTTTTGTAGAGTTCAACCAGTGCCTTATATACCCTTTATATCAACCCTTTATCGGATGGGTATTGGGTGAATATCCTTTCCCATTCTGTAGATTGCCTTTGTATTCTGGTCACTGTGTCTTTTGCGGTGCAGAAGCTTCTTAGTTTAATATGGTCCCATTTGTTTATCTCTGTTTCTACTTGCTTGCTTAGTTCCGTTTCATCTTTGAAGATACCTTTAGCTTCAATGTCATGAAGGGTTTTGCTGACCTTGTCTTCAATGTACCTTATGGATTCTGTTCTGATGTTGAGGTCTTTAATTCATTTGATATGATTTTTGTGCATGGTGTCAGGTCGAGGTCTAAGCCCATTCTTTTGCATGTGGTTGTCCAGTTGTGCCAGCACCATTTGTTGAAGAGACTTTCCTTGCTCCACTTCACATTTCTTGCCCTTTTATCAAAGATTAGATGATCATACATTTGGGGTTGTGTGTAGGGATATTCCACTCTGTTCCATTGGTCTGTGGCTCTGCCTTAGTTCCAATACCATGCTGTTTTAATTGTTACCACTTTGTAGTAAAGTTTGAGGTTGGGGAGGGTGATGCCTCCCATCATCTTTTTCCCAAGAATTGTTTTAGGTATCCGTGACCCCCAAGCAAATTAACAAACAATAAACCCAACCATACAGGCTTACGTAGGCCACAGAACAATGGCATTTGCTCCAGATTCCCTGACTCTACCACTGGGTGTGGCCACTACAAATAATTATATAAATATATGGAGAAGGATTGGGATGTGGTTCTATGTGAGGACCTGGGTTTGATTTCCAGCACTGCTGTGTCAAATCCTCCTCTGGCTACACACATACACAGACACACACACACACACACACACACACACACACACACACACACTGAAATGCATATTTCTGGTTGAAAGAAGCCAGAATGAAAAGACGATTTCTATGTGTAGTAGGGACCAGCTGAGAGTGGCACTTATAAAATAATAAAAATAAAAAGAAATAATACTTCTATATACCAGTATGAAACATCCAAAAGTGAAACTAAGAAAATAACTCCATTTACAGAAGTATTGAAAAGTGCCTAAGTGTTCAAGGAATAGGGAGGAGGTCAGTGAAGCTAGAAATAAAGGGTATGGCAGGATGACAGGAATGACAAAGAGCCAGGTCTTCCTCCAGTGACAAAAGATCAAAATACAGGAATTTGAATTCAGTTCTTAGATCTCAGAGACAGGGGGAAAATGGAAGGGTTTGTTCAAAAGAGCCCAAAGCTTTTTACTGGGATTTGTTTCTGACTATTCCTTAGTACCTGTGCTTTGCTGATGGGAAATTTGGGGAAAAAATTTTAAAAATTATCTTTTAGTGCACGTTGCATGAGCTTGGCCCCATGAGGTGCTCAATGAGTGCTCTATGGGCTTGTGGAGTCAACAGGTGAGTAAACTCAAGTAAACCATGGAATTTATTCACATTGGTTGCCTGTGGTTTCACATCTGAAAGCTGCAAGGACCTCTGGGCTGAGTACCAGCTGGACCCTCACAGAGCTGAAGCTGAGCATTAACAATCATAGAGCCCAGAACCTCTGAAGGACTGAGAAAGCCAAGCTACCGGCTGAGGTGCCTGCTGTATTTGCTTCTTAGATGACTCTGCTTTGTGAGGGTTGACATAGGATGGTGGAGGGAGATGCCCTAATATCAAGGGGCAGAAGAAAGATGGGAGGTAAGGGTGGGGGAAGGAAAAGGAATGAGTGTTGATGCCAAACCAGAACTGTTAGAATGAGCCCCTGAAGACTTACCCACAAGCGGGCTGGAACACAGGCCCCATGAAAATAGGCAAACCATGACTCGTGTGTTCGGATTGGTTTGCGAAGGGTTAACATCTCTTCTTTTGGCTGCCTTTTAGTTCTTAGTATTACATAGAGCAATTTTCCCTTTCTCACTGATCCCTAACCCAGCTCAGCCTTGGAATGCAGACATTCTCTCACATCCCCCTATCACTCCAGGTGCAAGGGGCTGTAACTCATGGTGCCAGACTGCTTGGCCTTGGATTCCTCTCTGGAGGTTGGACCCTTGGCTTGCTGATGTGATGGAACAATGTAGCCTTGATGTCTTGATGTCTCTTCTGCAACCCCAGTCTCTTGATACCAACCACAATTCCATCAGACCTACATTTCCATGGGGAGCAGTGTAATCATATGAGACAGAATAGACTGGAGAGTCAGGAAAGAGTGGTGTTTTTGGAATTTGAGATATTAAAAAATATAAAACATTTTTTGTGAAGCTGTGGTGAAGTTTGTGTGTGTGTGTGTGTGTGTGTGTGTGTGTGTGTGTGTGTGTCCAGATTCCCTTCAGGAATGGGAATGTGACTCCTAGATACTGGAAGAGAGGATGGCAGCCAATTTTTGGAATTGACTCTGCAATGGTCACTTCCTGCTTCTCACAGGAAGTGGGGGGTTGGGTCAGTGTTCTCTGTCCCATACATAGTCCAGTATAGGTCCTCAAATTATATACATTCTCAGATTTGATCCTTATGTTAGGGCCTCACTATAACTTCCCAAATATCCAAACTTCTAAAATTTCCAAACTTCCCAAATTTGGTTCTCATGTTAGGACTTATCTCCTCTACTCTTTGTGGGGAATTCAAAAAAAAAGCATCCATATTAGTGACACTGAGAGTTTGTCAGTATTGTAGGTTTAACAACTAGAATCAGGACTATCAATCACGACTGGGTAGTTAATCTTACAATGATATAGTGAGTGAGCAAGACTTGTCATCTGTTATTGGGCACTAGGATTGTTTCCAGAGTTTGACCTTGTGATTAGTGCTGTAATGAATAGGAGTGCTAAAATCATTTATTGTGGAGAGCCTCCATGGAACCGTGCTTCGTGAACACCTGTTTCTTGTTGGTTGCACCGTGCTTCGTGAACAACACCTGAACGGGAATCAGGATGTCTTGTCACGCTCACAAGTTATGGCTGGTTTATCAGCTGCAGACACTTGAGGACAAACAGGCAGGGAGAAGTATATAAGGGGGGAAGTCACCTAGCTAGTCGGTTCTCCCTCATGCGTCCCCTTTTCCTCCTTACTCCACGTCCCCGTTCCTGATTTCTTCTCTAACGCATGAGAAAGTTCCTAAATAAATCGCAGCCAAAAGGATCTCCGAGTTGCGTGTTTCTTCGCTGGACGAAGCGGCGCGCGACAATTTATGTGTTACGTTTTTGGGCCTTTGGGATATATTCTAAGAAGAGGAATTACTGGGTCAAATAAAAGCTTAATTCCCACTTTTTATTTTTTTTATTTTTTTATTTTTTTGCTTTTTGGGTCACACCTGGCATGCACAGGGGTTACTCCTGACTCTGTACTCAGGAATTTCCCCTGGCGGTGCTCAGGGGACCATATGGGATGCTGGGAATCGAACCCGGGTTGGCCGCGTGCAAGGAAAACGCCCTACCCACTGTGCTATCACTCCAGCCCCAATTCCCACTTTTTAAAGGAGTATTCATACGATTTTCCAAAAAAGACGGGATCAGTCAATATTCTCATCATCAGTGCATGAGGGTTCCCTTTTCCCAATATCCACAACCAACCCCTCATTGCTTTCTTCGCTTTGATATGAGCCAGTCTTTACAGTGTGTGGTTTTGATGTTGTTTTGATGTTAATTTCCATGATGGTTAGTGATGCAGAGTATTTTTTCCACATGCCTTTTAGACATTTGTCTTCTTTGAAGAAGTTTCTGTTCTCCCCATTTTTTTTTTTGGATGGGGTTGGATTTTTTGGGTAAAGTTCTACTAGTGCTTCAACTAGTAGAACTTGGATATTAACTCTTTATCCAGTGTTGGGCACATAATTTTTCCCAGTTTTGAGATTTTTTTTATTTTGGTAATTTCTTCCTTTGAGCCTCAGAAGCACGGATCAGGACTGGGCCTCTTCCGCCCAGATTTCCCATTTTCCAGTAGCTAGGCGGTCACACTGAGGGACTGCCCCCAGTGCTGTGTAATCCCACCAACGGCCAACATCCAGAGACTTAAAACCAAGCTCCCAGAAGCGACATGTTATAGCCTACTTCTTCCTCTGGGAGAACCTGGTAAGCTACCAAGAGTTTTCTGCCCACATGGGAGAGCCTCGCAAACTCCCCATGGTGTATTCATATGCCAAAACCAGTAACAATGCTGGGTCTCATTGCCCTGACCCTGAAAGAGCCTCCAATGTGGCATCCTTGGGGCTGGAGAGATAGCACAGCGGGTAGGGCGTTTGCCTTGCACGCGGCCGACCCGGGTTCAAATCCCAGCATCCCATATGGTCCCCTGAGCACCGCCAGTGGTAATTCCTGAGTACAGAGCCAGGAGTAACCCCTGTGCATTGCCAGGTGTGACCCAAAAAAAGCAAAAAAAAAAAAAACAACAATGCGGCATCCTTGAGAAGGATAAGTAAAGAGAGGCTTCCAAAATCTCAGGGCTAGGACGAATGGAAACGTTACTGAGACCGCTCAAGAAATTCGATGATCAACGGGATGATGATGATGATGATGATGATGATGATGATAATGATGATGATGAACCTCAGAAGCTTCTTGATTTAATGTAATCCCATTTGTTTTTCTTTGCTTTCATTTGCGTGGCCAGTGGCATTAACTCTTTACAGATGCCTCTAGCTTCAATGTCATGGAAAATTCTATCTTTGTTTTTCTCAGTGTGAAATATGGATTCAAGTCTTATATCAAGGTCTTTGATTCATTTTGATTTGACATTTGTGCATGGTTTTAGAAAGGGGTCAAATTTCAGTGTGTGTGTGTGTGTGAGAGAGAGGGGGGGGAGAGAGAGAGAGAGAGAGAGAGAGAGAGAGAGAGAGAGAGAGAGAGAGAGAGAGAAACCAGTTTTTCCAGCAACATTTGTTGAAGATTATTTCCTTGTTCCACTTCCTACTTGTTACTCTTTTATCAAAGATTAGCTGTACAAATACACGAAGATCTATCTTTGAACTTTCAATTTTATTGCATTGATCTGAAAGTCTGTCCTTATTTCAATACCACACTGTTTTTTTAAAATAGATTTTAAAATTGAATCACTGTGAGATAGTTTCTTACAATACCATTCTTGATTAGGTTTCAGTCATACAGTGTCTCAACACTCATTCCCCCACCAGTGTACCTTTGCTGGCACCAATGTCCTCAGTTTCCCTCCCATCACTTCTCTTGCAGCCTGCCTCTATGGAAGGCGCTTTTCCTCTCTTACCATGCTGTTTTAATTACTACAGCTTTGTAGTACATTTTGAAGTAGGGAAGAGTGATGTCTTCTATCTTTCCCCACCTAGGATTGCTTTGGGTATTCATGGGGTAGGGGGTAAGTGTGGTGTGTGTTATTATTCCATGTGAACTTCAGGAGTTCTTGATATACATATTTTTTAAAATGTCATAGATATTCTTATAGGAATTGCATTAAGTCTATACATTGCTTTGGGGGAATATTGCCATTTTGACATAGTAATTCTCCTAATCTATGAACAGGGGATATGTTTCCATTTCCTTGTGTTTTCTTTCTTTCCTTTTTTTCTTTTTCTTTGGCTTTAGGTCACACTAGGAAGTGCTAAAAAGCAATTCTATTTGGGGACAGGAGTAATAGTACAGCCAGGACATTTGCCTTGTGTAAGTCCAACGTGGGTTTGATACCTCCACACCTCATATGGTCCCCCAAGCTCACCAGAAGTGATCCCTGAGTGCAGAGCCAGGAGTAAGCCTTGAGCACTGCTGGGAGTGGTCCAAGAACCAAAAAAAGTTCCATTTGGTTCCTTTTAAAATTATATTTCAGGTTTTTACAATAATTTTAAAGTTTATGCTATCAATGTGTACAAAATTACTGCACACCACCATCACCAAGATAAAGCTTTTGAAAAGGCATAAGTAAGTAGTTGAGATTTAGAGCATGAAGCTCAGTGACCAGTGGGGAGACAGCGAGTCTGTGCAGAGAAAGGTGAGTCTCACACCATCACAACACACAGGGGAATCTTAGGGTAAATCCCAAGAACAGAAGAGTATATCATTTATACTGAGGAATCTGAGACAACAACCCATATTCTTCCAATTTGGAGCATTTCCTTGTTACGACATAGTTCATCTGTCTCTAGGCATTGGCTCTATATCAACAAAAAGCTAATAAAAGGGATCCTAGGCTCAGGATGAGGACACATTTATCACTGGGCAAAGGTTTCCTGAAACTTACAGTGCTAGGAGGGCACAGCAGTGAAGGAGGTCCCAGCTTCCAGGGACTAGTACAACAGCAAACCGGACACAGAATCCACTAGACTCAATGGCTAACCTTAAAGATGGGTGAGTGCACTGATAAATCTCTGTTGACAAGAGCTGAGCTGAGCTCTGAATGAGGGGAGGGATTACATGGGCAAAAATTGTGAGTTTCAGGCAGAGGCACTGAAATGTGGTTTCTTTAAAGACAAGACAGGAAGTCCGTGTCTGGAACTGCACTGCTCAGAGTATAGCATGTAGACCAGTAACTAAGCATCACCTGGATGCTGATTTATATATGCAAAATTTCAAACCCTTGTTGTACTGCTTCAGAATTTGGACTGGGTCTAAGAATTTGTGTTTAACAAACCCAGTGGGTGATGCTATACTGAGCTTGAGAGGAGTGAAAACTGGAGGGGAATGTTTTGGGCCCTGCACAGTAAGGCCTATTAGTATAATTTAATTTTACCCCAAAGTAATGGGGATTATTTCATGGCTTCAGCATGATATGGGGAAGGTTCATATAAAGTATCTGATGATATGTAGAGATGTATGAAGTGGAATGAGAGCAGAATATGCTACAGGGACTCAAGAACAAATGTCAGGCTTCAGGCTTAGGCTAGAAGTCATAACGGTGATAGGGAGAATGGAAAGGAGTCTATAGTGTAGGTAGTATCAAGATTATATATAAATACCCAGAGGGGAAAGGGAAGAGTCAAATGACATCCTTGTTCTGGAATATGACTAGATTGATAGAGGCCATTTACAGAAACAGGGACAATGAGGGAAGCCCACATAGAACTATGCAATGAAATGAAATGAGTTTAACTTCTGTGGGAATGTTATGGAGACAGTCACCTTCTATATGATCTCAGGGAGAATAAATGTTTCTGTTTCTAGGAAGCTCAATGAGATGTGCCCTATTGAGTGTCCTGAAGAAGGAGTGATGAGTGGTGACACATATTTGCTCAAGCAGCAGAGATTCAAATCAGGTAGTTGGAAGAAGGCAGGGTGGGATGATCATGATGGAAACGGGAGGGACAGTGGTGGAATGTATCTCCACTATCACCTATCTCTGATGAGGGACAGAGCAGGATCCCTTCCACCCCTAGATGCATACAGTCCTGCCTCATACCTAATAATTCTCTGTCACACCATGTGGGATTTCTGCATCCTTCTCCCCCATCTTTGGTGGTTGGGCTGCTCTTTCCAAACATCTGTGCCTTGTTTCAAATTCTGAACCAAGTCACATTTTTTTTTAATTGAGTCACCATGTGGAAAGTTACAAAGCTTTCAGGCTTAAGTCTCAGTTACATAATGCTCAAACACCCATCCCTTCACCAGTGCACATATTCCACCACCAAGAACCACAGTAAACCTCCCCCAATCCCCCAGCCCCCCAGCCCCCACCCCGCCTGTGTAGCTGATAAATTTCACTTTACTTTCTCTTTACTTTGATTACATACAAACAAAAAACTCAAAAAAACTCACTATTATTGTTTGGAGTCCCCCTCCCCCCCCGAGTCAGACCTGCTGGAAAGGAAGCATTTGATAATTTGTTTTCCATTGTTGAGAATAAAGGGATATGAGGTCGTGTGGCCACAATAGTGGCCGCGAGTGAACCAGGTCACATTCTATCTGATACCACTCTGACCATCTGAAACCTGCTGATGCCTTTCTATCACAACTTTTAAAAAACCCATCTACCTTTCACAGACTTCCTGTCAGGTATTATGGGGCTAGAAACACATCTAGACCAGTAAGGAAGGGGAAAGAGGGCAAAGATGGTGAGTAGACCGCAAATTTTCTGTTAGTAGGAGGCAGACAAGCCTAGGAGCAGGGACAGAGGCATCAGACACACTCCCTGCCATTGTCCAAGTAGATAAGCCTTGATAAGTGGATATAGTCCACTGCATGGAGAGAACAGGTAGGAGATTGTAGACCTTACCACAATCCTGCCTGTTTCAGGGAGAAGATCCTCTCAAATAGCAGAAGATGAAACTCTCTATTTAATTTCAAATGATCCTCTGGAAGACCTGGATATGGAACCTATGGAGACTGAAGATCACTTCTATGGTTCTATGGGGTCTGTGACTACCGACATGATTGATGAGGAGAGGAACCTGTACCTGTGAGTGAAGGGAATCTGTCAGTCTCAAGTGTTTTGTCTCAACCCATAATTCCCACAGAGTCCCCAGATACTCAGCACCCCATCCATGTCTCAGAGGATTCTTTTCCTTCTGTGAAGTCAGTAAGCAGGTTGGGTAGAAAAATAACTGCCTATAAAAGTATTATTAAAATTGTAGGTTTTGTTGTGAAATTTTTATAGATATAAAAATGAAAAAATCAGGAACCTCTAAATATTTGACACACACATAACAACTGTTTTGCCAAATTTGTTTTAACTATTTATTCCACCCTTATTTTGTTGTAGTTGCAGAATTTAGGACCAAGATATTGGTGAATTTCATCATTAAATATTTTGTGATGCATTGCTTCACAACAACAATAACAACAATAATGCTATCATTACAAAGTTTGCAATTAATTTAATATCAGCTGATACACAATTCAATTTCCTGATATTCAAATGTGCTCAGTTATCTAAAAAGGGTCCTTGAAGCAGGAATTAATCAAACTACACTCATTGTTCTCAATTTGTTGTTTCTCTTAGAAAACATGCATATTAATTTTTCTTATGCTACTGTTGTTTTTTTTTTGCCACATCCAGTGGTGCTCAGGACTTACTCCTGGCTGCTAGGACTTACTCCTGGCTCTCCATTCAGAGACCAGTACTTGTGGTGCTTGGGGGAATACATATGGTGCCAGGACCACATATGGTGCCAAGCCAGCAGTGTCCAAGGCAAGGACCCTACCCATTGTGTTATTGCTCTAGTTCCTACTCTTATTAACATCCACTTTACAATAAGCCATACTGGTAACTGAGAATTATGAATTGAAGTTACAGCCATACATCTTAGAGTCACAAATGATAAATATCTGTAATACTAATCAGATTCTCTTGTAGAAAACATTGCCAACCACCAAAACTGTGACAGGCCCGAAGATAATTCCATTTCTGTTACAGAAACTGACATCTCAGAACCTCACCATTTACCACTTGGGGAACCTTGGGAAAATCCATTCATATTTCTGCAGATTTTTTTCAACTTCAGGGGATTATAATTAATAATAGTGTGTGGCTACTCATGATAATTCAGAGGTGCTTTTAGTATCAAGAACTTTTTCATATTTCACCTTTGCCATTATTATTATTATCACAAAAAGAGTAACCTCACCAGAAATGTATTAAATTTTGCTAATTGGCTTTTGAGTCACTTCACACATACCTCTATAAGACAGTGGGTTATTATTAATACCTGTATATAGAGGAGGAAACTGAGATCAAGGTGATTCAGTGACTTAGGGATCCACAGTCAGAGAACAGAAGAAACAGGATGCAAAACCACATCATCTGCATATATCCTCTGGATGTGTTTTCACTCTGCAAGGATCAAGTATCCTTCATAGGGTCTTACATTTGCAGGTACTCAATGAGTTTGGGTAGAGTAACTCAGTACTTGTCTCTATCTATGTTTCCTAGAGTTCACTTCCCTGGGGCTGACACCTACCACTGGCCCAGCACTGGTCTACGTTTTGTGGTCAGAGGTCCAGTGACCATTGAGATTGAATTCCTTTCCTGGGACAAATTTATGAACAAGAATACCCCGCACCACAGCTGGATGATTGCAGGGCCTCTGTTTGATATCAAGGCTGAGCCAGGAGCTGTGGAGGCTGTGTACCTTCCTCACTTTGTCGCGTTCCAAGGTAAGCAGAGAGAGGAGTCAGGGAAGTGCTGATGGTAGGAATGGGCCTGGTAATCATTGTTGATGATGCTGTCCTAAGATGGGGCTGTGGCTTCTTTAGGCAAAAAGAGGCATGTGGAAATATAGACAGCTTTTCTTCACTTCACTGTGCATCTTTTCTGAAAAATTTTTTTCTACCAGCATCTTAAATAGTTTTGCCTAAATTTCTACAATACAGCAGTAAATAGCAGTTTCCAGAACACTATTTATAATTGCCATCTATTTAGCATTCTTTATATAGATTGGGTCATGTATACTGATTTATTTAGTCCACAAAGTTTCAGTAAACAGTTAATGCAACACACCAGGAGGAGAGCAGAGAGCAAGGAAAATAGAGGACAAGAACAAGGGGAGACTTGGGAGTTTGGGTCACTTGGATTGACATGAGGAAAGATTCTAGGAAAGATTTCAGAAAGAAGCAGGAAGAACTTTAGGCCCATTTACTGGGCACAGTGCACAGAAATCTACAATAAATATTGAGGCTGATGATACAATAAATATTGTATGCATGATGGCACATGCATACAGTGTGAGTTCACTAAGTTTGTGGTTCTTTCTGTGGAGGCTGCAGTGACAGGACTAATCATACTATATTAGTTTAAACAACTGTAAATAATTGTTGAGTGTTCCATGCAAGTGTCAGGCAAATGCTCCATAAACATTTCTGTCATCTCTATTTTCATAATGTCTCTACGTGTGAAGTGTTAAGGTTCTCGCTGATGTACCAATGAACTGAAGCTCACAGTGATGATTATTAGTGATTGACTAGATATGGGATTCTATTTCAAATTCTGATTAACTAAGGATGTGCTACACAAAAAGTCCCCTTAATTTTCTGACCTGCTCTACCCCTTTCAGAAAAATAGATTATTTGGTACTCTTAGAAATCTACCTCCTTTAGGTGAGTGGAAAGATGCAATGACAAATTTATGTTCTGTATGTATCTATATTTTTACCTATGTTGTATGGAAATATGGTATTATAGATAAGACCACTGGAAAGCTGAAAATTACAAAATTATTTATGAAATTAAACCATAGCCTATGCATTACACACAGAAAATTAAGAAAAGTAAAGGAGGATGCTAAAATGAAATCTATGCGTAATATTACAAATAATCCTAATGATGAAGATGTATTTGGTACACTCCACCAATTTATTAATGTTTGGTTCTATATTTGTAAGAAGCATTCTTTTAAAATTAGAGTTAGGTAACACAGCTAAAATAATGTTAGCTTTCAGACCTTTTATGGTGAATAAAATTACTGCACCTGGGTGCTAAAGACATTCAGTATGCTGATGTCACTTCTCGTGTACCTATTCCTCCCTATCCACCAACTCCTTCTTGATACCATCAGTTCTGTATTCAAAATTCAAGGGTTTCTATCATTAAATATTTTCCACTTCTTTGCTCTTTTCTATACCACACGAGTCAGCTCATCATTCCCTTCATCCTCTGATAAATTTCACTGAACATGAACCTTTGTCCATTCTAGTTGTAGCAAAGACAAGTTGGGTTTTTTTAATAGCTGCATAGTATTCCATTGTGCAAATACACCACAATTCCTTTAATTCTTTCTCTGTCATTGAACTTTGGTGTTATTTCCAGATCTTTGTTATTGTAAAAAGCATTGATTTTCACAGTAGGTAGGCATAACAGTTGGACATTTTTAGTTAATATTTTTGCATTCTTATGTAGCTGTTGATGCAGATATGAGATATGAAAACACGGAGACTATTACATGATCTAGGGCTAATGGCTCAAAGGCATGCATGCAATGCTAGGAGATAGTATCCATGTGGGTCATAGACTGATGGTCATAGACAAAGTGTTTTTGGGGAGAGCAGTGGTTATATAGGGGCAAAAAGGAATGTATTATGTGTGGAACATGAGACAGGAAGAGGATGGTGAACTCTATGATTACAGGGGATAGATGGGACAGAGTGTCATGAGGTGCCACAGGGTTTCGATGATCTAATGCAGAGGTAGAACAGTTAAGTTTTACAGATAGCACAGGTGTCAGTTTCCCCTGCCTCAAGTCCCAGCCACTGATATTTGCAAGGACATCAATCCATGCTAATCGTCAGGAAATGTCAGGTCCCACAAGTTTTGATGCTCAGAGCTTGCCTACAAGCATATTGGTTGAGATGGTCAGGGAGCTGTGTCAGGAAGAATCCCAACAATATGGGAGTTCTATTTTTAATTTCTTGAGAAGTGGCCATAGTGGTTTCCATGGGGGTTTAATGAGACAATATTTCTACCAAGAGTGAATGAGGGTTACTTTTCTTCCTGCCCAATACTTGTTGTTTCTGTTTTTAATCATGTTACTGATGGATGTGAAGTGGTATCTTGTCACTGTCATTGTCATACCGTTGTTCATTGATTTGCTGGAGCAGGCACCACTAAAGTCTCCATTGTGAGATTTGTTGTTATCTTGTAAAAAATTCAAAAACGTACAAGGGAGGGGTGATGTGTGTGTTGTGTATTGTTCACGGGCTCTTGGGGTGGTGCTCTCTCTCTCTCTCTCTCTCTCTCTCTCTCTCTCTCTCTCTCTCTCTCTCCGCTCGTGTTTGGTGCTCTTGAGCTGCTGTGTATGGACTGGATCGGGATGGCTCCTTGTGCTCTGCTTCTGTGTGTGCTGCTGTGCCCTCTTCTGTCTGTCTCTGTATTTCTGTCTCTGTCTCTGTAGTGTCTCCTCTGGTCTCTTCCGACTTCTCTTTGTCATCTCCTCTGGTCTCTTCCAATCTCTCTTCTTCCGATCTCTTTCTCCAGAGCTCTTCTGCATCAGTCTCTGGAGCCAACTCGCTCTCAGTTTTGACTCTGGCTCTGACTCTGACTGATTCTCACTCACTTTGGCTTTCTTTACCCTGCTTCTGGCTCCAATAATTCTCTTTCGCTTCTGTGTATTCTCCCTGTTTCTGTGTCTTCTCCCTGATTCTGTGCCCTGCTCTCCTTTATTTCTTACAGTCTTAGTTTATATAGCAATCACATAGGGCAGTGACACAAAGGTGGGTTGAACATTAACAAATCAACAAAGAGGGGTAAAACCACTCCTCCAGGAGATTAACAAAATCTCATCTAAGGAGATTACTCCAGATTACTAGGAGATCTGCTCAAGGGTGGGATCCAAACAAGGGTGTGTCACTTTCTTCCTTCCTCAGCTAGTTATCCACTTAAATAGTTATAGTAAATTTACTTCTAATATTTCTAGTAATGTCATTCTGTATGAGCACAGTAAGAGATATATCAAACTTGAAGTGTGGTTCTTCCTGAGGATATCTCATTATATATTCCAGAGCACAGTCCTCAGGTAGGGTTAGTCTTCCTAACCCCAGCAGGGTCGTAGTCTCATCATTATTTTTGGATCATGACAGCATTTGTCTATGACCATGCTCTCAACTTATAGTTGAATATTGTGGCACTTTGGCCTGGCCCATTTCGATGCCAGGGTAGCTCACAGCTTGCCCTGGTCCATTCTGTCCCTTATCGGGACCCGCTTTTGGAGTGCTATGAACTAAGGGCAACTGAGTTGAGAAAGCAGATGCCCAGGAGTAAATATTATTGGAGTCAATCAGCTCCCCAGTTACAAAGCATAATATTAACTGTCTTCCTGTGTCCATACAGAAAGGACATTGCTTTAAGGTAAACTAAGTTCCCTGCGGCAAGGCTAAAAGAACAAACCCAATGTTATCCTACAGTATCTCACTGTTATTTCGATTGGCATTTATCTGATAATAAGTGATGATGAATCCTTTTTCACATGCTTATTTGCTGTTCATCTTCCCCCATTTGTGATGGGATTGTTTATTCTTTTGTTGTTATCTTTGCTTAGCTTTGTGTGAATTTGTGTATCTTGGATATTAGTCCTTTATAAGATATATGAAATGTAAATATTTCTCCCATTTCCATAGGATGTTTTTTAGTCTTTGCCCTTGCTGTTTTTGCTGCCCCCAAAATTTTAGTTTTATGTAGTACAAGTTTATAATTCTTTTGGTTTTCTTTTCAATGAACTTGGTTACTGGTAAGACCTCTTAAGTTTGTCGGTGTTTTAATTAATTATTTTATGTATTCTGGTATAATATTAATACATTTAATTTATCTTGAATTAATGTTTGTGTGTGTTGTGAGATATGGGTTTAGCTTCAATTTTTCTAAATTAATATTTATATTCACTAAACATTTATTACAGAATTTTTCCTATACTTAATGTCCTTATCTCTTTTTCAATGTTTAGTGTCCATACACCTGGAATATATATCCACTATGGTATACTAGACTCTCAATTATATTTCATTGGTCTGAAAATCTGCTTTTATTCTAGTTCCATACTTTTTTGTTACTACAATTCTATAATACAGTTCAATGCCAGGAATGCATTGCCTTCCATCTTCTTTCGGGGAAGATGGGGATTAGGCCATATTTTACAGTGACCAAGGGTTATTCTTTTAAAAAAAATCAACTTTTTTCCAATTTCCCCCTTACACTTTATTTAAACAATATGGTTTACAAAGTTTCTAATGATGATTTGTTACAGTTATTCAATATTCCAATACAAGCCCTACCACAATTACACCTTTTCTCTTCCATTGTCTCCAATTTTCCCAACCACCCCTTAAGCCTGCCCTCAAGGGTTATTCTTGGCTCTGCTCTGAGTCACTTCCATGTGAAGCTCAGGAACTAAAGGTAATGCCAGGAATCAAATCAGTATCATTTTGACCAATGGTTTTGACCATTTAGTCAAAACAATTCAGGGTAGGTTTCATATAATCATGAGCTACAACCAGGCTTATGTAACTTCCTTTGGGGTAGATATAAATAATGATACAGGGCATCAGTCATTGCTGAGACTTAGATGGTAACTCACAGAGACAATGGGAACCATTAAAAATCAGTTGCTTGGCTGTATCATCCGAGGCAACCTGGAGAGAGACAGATGAGTGCCATCCCTTAACCCCGCCCCAACTAGCCCTAACAGCAGAAAGCCTTCAGAACCCAATCACTGCCATGTTCACGGTTTACTTCCATAGGCTCAAACGAACTTCATCCATGAGTGAATCTGCTGAAAAACCCATGTAATCGGGACTTGTGACTGAAATCTCCAGGCTTGCACAGGGTCAGGAATGGGTGACCTCCCCTTCATCTCCCTGTACTTCCAATAGCTGGCAGTCACATCCACAAATTGCCTCTGATGCTGTATAAGCTCATTAATGGTCATGATCCAGAGACTCAGAAATAAATCTCTCAGAAGAGAGCAACACGAAAGCAACAGGCTGCAGAGAGCCTCTGGATTCCAAAGTCAACATCCAGTTAAAAAATTTAAATTAACCTCAGCTGTATCACCGTATTTAAAATTTAAAAATTTCAGAATTCCTGAAGTGACATCTCATATTCCACACACTGATGTACCAAGAGTAGCACACCACATTTGATGGGGTGTAAAGTAGAAGGCAACCAATCTCAAGGGGAAAAAAATACATATATACATTATATATATATATATATATATCAGCACACAAGTTTCAACTTTTAACAACATGTAGTAATCTCTTATAGTAGGGCTTAATGGCTCAAGGATGAAATACAACAATCTTCACACACTTTCCTCTAAGGAAACTTTTTGGAATCATTTTTAGTAGATTATTTGTAACAAACAATATAGAATTAATAATGTAGGTCCTGCTTTGGGGCTGGGGTGAAAATATTTGAAATATGGTGATGTGAAGGTGTAATGGTGGTGGGATTGTTGTTGTCATATTAAAGGTAGTAAATTATTGTGAACAACTTTATAAAAATAAAATAAAATCAATGACTTGTTTAGAATTGAGGTGGAGATTAATGGCCAAGATTTAAAAGTATATTTTCATTTGGCACCTCACCCTGTGACTGTAGTAGTCAGTACAATTCAGCCAAAGCAGCATCCTATGTAGGGACTGGAGAGATAGTATATCAGGTTAAGCACCTGTGTTGCACCTGGTTCAACCTCTGACACCACATAATGTTCTTGAGCACTGCCAGGAATCCAGGAGTAATCCCTAAGCATAGCCAGGAGTAAACTCTGAGCATAACTGGTGTGACTCTAACCAAAACTAAAACAAAACAAAACAGTGTCTTATGTAAAAATATAATTTTGGGCACTAACTCAGCAAATGATCATGGATAACAAAATATATGGACAACTATAACATAAATAAAATAATACTAGCACTTAGAAAATTCCCTCTGGGACATATCTATTCCAGAATCTTCTAGGATATTAGGGTGTTAATATATAACTTCTATAACTACTTATCTGATGATATAGAGAAATGGTTCTAAACCAGAATAGAAGTTAACCTTTGTACAGAGTATGTTATTGACACTATTTCCACATAGAGAGGTGAATCATTTATCTGAGTGGTTTGGTTGACACAAATCTCTGGCTAAGCAGGTTGAATTAGGTACCAGTTTCCTTCACTTATGTACAGTTAAAAAAAAAGCTAAAAGAAGTAGATTATGGACAGAACAAATGCCCTGACTCTACGCCAGGCTGTCTTTACCGGGGCAACTCAGAGTGGGGCAGGTTGAGTTTCTCTCCCTGCCTCAGCAAAACCCCAGCAGCTGAAAACCTTCAGAACCCAACTGCATAGCCGTACTCAAGACTGCTCTCCACAGACTCAGATGAGCCTCACCTATGGGGGAACCTGCAGAAAAATCCAGGTATGCGGGACCCATGACCGAGATCTCCAAGCTCACTCAGGACTGGGCCTCCTCCCCCCAAGCTCCCCCAGTTTTCAAATAGCTTGGCAGTCACACCCAAAAACTGCCTCTGGTGCCATATAATCTCATCAATGGCCAAGATCCGAGACTATGAAATAAAGATCCCAGAAGAGAGCAACACAGAATGTCCTGGGCACATGGCCTCTTATACTCTTATACTCTATTATACTCTTATACTCTAGCCCACTGATGTACCAAAAGTAGAACACATTTGTTTGGATTTAACATTTATGTTTGTAATTTTTTATACAAGGGCTTAAATGGTTGGAGGATGAAATACAACAATCTTCATACACTTTCCTCATGGTGGTGGGATTGGTGTTTGAATATTATATGTAAGGAACTATTATGAACAACTTATAAAAATAAAATAAATTAAATTAAAAAAAGAAGTAGATTATGAAGTGCTATGAGGAGATTTTTCCAATGAGAGAAATTACCCTTGATGGAAGAGAGACATGTATGATTACTTTTTACAAGGGTTCCAAGGTTACTTATCTGAGCACTAGACGTGTGAAGTGATTTTCTCTCAAACAGGAGTCTATATTATTATTATTATTATTATTATTATTCATGACCACGATCATGAAATCCGCGTTAATCATCGATTTCTCGAGTGGGCTCAGTAACCTCTCCATTCGTCCTTTCTATGAGATCTTAGAAGTCTCTCTCGACTCAGCCCTCCCTACGATGTCGATGTCGCACTGGAGGCTCTTTCAGGGTCTGGGAAATGAGATCCAGCTTGTTACTGGATTTAGCATATGAATACACCATGGGAAGCTTGCAAGGCTGTCCCATGGGGGCAGGAAACTCTCAGAAGCTTGCCAGTTTCTCCCAGAGGGAAAAGTAGGCTACAAGATATTGCGAGGCCGCTTCTGAGAACTTGCTTTTCAAGTGTCTCTCTGGATGTTGGCCGTGTATGGGATTACACATGCCTGGGTTCCTCTGCCGGTACCTTCATGCATGAGGCCTGTCCAAACGTGTGGAGAGGGGCCTCGAGCATGGCTGTAGCTAGGTTCCGGTGGTCTTCAGCCGCCGGAAGCTCTGCTCGGGGTGGAGAGGGAAGCTGGAGCCCATCCCGTCCGAGGGGCCCCGGGGAAGACAGCCAGGCGTGCGGGCAAGAGACTCTCTTAAGAAACATTATTATTATTATTATTATTATTATTATTCACTCTGCTCATGTGGAACTTTTTCTGTTATTTCACATCAGACATAATAAATTGAGAGTCCAGGTAAAGATTTAAAAAGGGTTGGGCTGGAGTGATAACACAGAGGGTAAGGCGTTTGCCTTGCATGCAGCCAACCCGGGTTCAATTCCCAGCATCCCATATGGTTCCATGAGCACCGCCAGGGGTAATTCCTGAGTGCATGAGCCAGGAGTAACTCCTGTGCAAAGCTGAGTGTGACCCAAAAAGCAAAAAAAAAAAAAAAAAAGTTAAAAAGGGGTGGTTTGTGGATTGGCACAAACTTGAGCATCTTTCCTTAATCATCTATAGCTTAAGGAGAATAGAGAGCAATGATTCATGAGGGAGGGGCACATGACTTTTACCCTATGGAATGGTGGATGTTCCAGTGCCCCTCCTGAACAGGAAAGTCTCCCTATGCCTAAAAACTCAACTGAACATGGAAGGTGAAGAGGACACTTAGAAGGGATATTGGGTCACATGCCTAAGAGTAGATTCTGAAGCAGATAGAACTCTCAACTCTAGATGCATGAACAGAGATGGATTGCTGCTGGAAATAAAGGAAGGCAGCACTTATGATATTTTGGGGCATTGTTCTACTTGCTGTGTTTTCCCGGTGGGCCCTGAGCCATGCAATTGCAGGGTCAATGTCATCCCTAGTCATACCTGTATCTCCAGGATTTGAATTTAATAAGCATAAATGAACAAAAGTTGATTGAGCACTTGCTTTCATATAGAGTTATAAGCTGCCAGTCTTTGAAAAGGGCCATACTTGTAAGAATTAGGGTCACGGGCTGAAGATATGGACTGAGGAATTCTTTGCAATCAGGAGGCCCAGACTGATTTAAAACACCCTCATAGTCCCCTAAGCAATACAAAGAACAATTCCTGAGCATTGATCACCAAGTAGCCCCTGAAAAACACCAGGTAGGTCTCTGCTTCCCACCCACAAAAGTGTTAAGGACACTAACTCATCTAATTCACCTGATATTTTCCAAATTTTAGCGCCAAAATCTTGAAAGATGGGATTCCTCTCAGTGCTGGGAAAATAGCAGTTGAGCACTCAGACAAGAGTTGGGTTTGAGAACAAAGAACTTTTTGGGATTTAGCCAAACTTAGCATTCCACAGAATTTATAATAAGCTACAGACTGTTGGGGATGCAAGGATCTGGTCCTAGGACTGAGACTGACTTGTGACCTTGGGAAAGTATTCCACTCCTCAGGATTTCTGTTACCCAATCTAATTTTCAAGGACATTCTAGTGCTGCAGATGAAAGGGTAAGATCATACATTCCCAAGGGCTCCCAAGTAGCCCTTGGAAGTGCCTTGTGTCACCATCTTTGACAGATACAATGTGGCAAAATAAAGGCAGATATGTGTTACATATATTCAGATGTGTGTACATTTACATGACAACTTACCTGAGAAATTAGAAGTAATCTCTACTATTAAAACGTGATTTAAGTGGTGAATTGAAGGATGGTGCATCCAGTAGCAGGGATGCTTTAATACCAGTGACAATACTTGTCACTAAGTGAAATTATCTGGGAAAAACTATGTACTAGGCTAGATAAGCTCTAAAGGAACCATGGAATGGTTTCATAGCAGAGAAAACCAGTGAAAAGAAAATGTTAGTAGTAGCAGTTGTATTTGGATACAGAAGTGATTTTTACATTTTTCCAGATGGAACATTTCACATTACTCATTGTTCATAGGCAAAGATGCAATTAATAAATAAGAAGTCCAATGACAATCTCTGTTGTCCTTTCTGGGGCATTCTCTGACAGCACTTAGTGGTTTTTATTGGTTTCCCTGCAACTTAAGACCAATTTCAGTTTGCTGGACATCCTGAACAGAGGTGACTTACATTTCAGAAGTTATGAGGGAACTCAAGGTTGTAGCCAGCCCCCTTGACTTCTCTAATATAGTATTTATCCAACTACCAATCTCCATCCCCAAGTTCTCTTTCTTGCTTTTATCTTGGTGATGTGATAAAAGTTTGTGGCTTTAATGAAAATGGTTATGATTTATTTAGACATCAAATCAATGTATATGATAATTATTGAGTACTTAAAAATTTTAATAATAAAAGTTATGGAACAGTTTTTTTAAATTTACTTTTTATTTGTTATTATTGAATATATAATAACTTGCAGAGCCTGGTAAGCTACCCGTGGCATACTAGATATGCTAAAGATGGTAACGACGATGGTCCTCATTCCCCTGACCCTGAAAGAGCCCCCAATAGGCCATCAGGCTACTCTAGCATGCGACAGGGATGAATGGAGACATTACTGGCTCCTGCTCAAGCAAATCAATGAACAACGGGATGACAGTGTTACAGTGATTATTGAATCACCATGAGATACAGTTACAAGCTTTCATGTTTGAGTTTCAATCATACAATGATCAAACACCCATCCCTCCACCAGTGCACATTCTCCACCACCAATGTCCCCAGAATACACCCCCTTTCCTAACCTCCCCCTGCCTCCACGGCAGATAATTTCCCCTGTACTCTCTCTCTACATTTGGGCATTTTAGTCTGCAATACAGACACTGAGAGGTTATCTGGTTTGGTCCTTTATCTACTTTCAGCACATATCTCCCATCCCGAATGATTCCTCCAACCATCATTGTCTTATAATCCCTTCTTTATTGTAGTTGCCTTCTCCCCCGGTTTCTGAGACAGGTTTTCAACTATGGGGCAATATTCCTGGCCCTTGTGTCTACTGTCCTTAGGTGTTCATTTCATATTATCTTTTTCATATTCCACAAATGAGTGCAGTTCTTCTATGTCTATCCCTCTCTTTCTGACTCATTTCACTTAGCATGATACTCTCCATGTCCATCCACTTATAAGCAAATTTCATGACTTCATCTCTCCTAACAACTGCATGGTATTTCATTGTGTAGATGTATCAAAGTTTCTTTTTTTTTCTATTTGGTCTTTCTTTCTTTCTTTCTTTCTTTCTTTTCTTTCTTTCTTTCTTTCTTTCTTTCTTTCTTTCTTTCTTTCTTTCTTTCTTTCTTTCTTTCTTTCTTTCTTTCTTTCTCTCTCTCTCTCTCTCTCTCTCTCTCTCTCTTTCTTTCTTTCTTTCTTTCCTTCCTTCCTTCCTTCCTTCCTTCCTTCCTTCCTTCCTTCCTTCCTTCCTTTCTTTCTTTCTTTCTTTCTTTCTTTCTTTCTTTCTTTCTTTCTTTCTTTCTTTCTTTCTTTCTTTCTTTCTTTCTTTCTTTCTTTCTTTCCTTCCTTCCTTCCTTCCTTCCTTCCTTCCTTCCTTTCTTTCTTCTTTCTTTCTTTCTTTCTTTCTTTCTTTCTTTCTTTCTTTCTTTCTTTCTTTCTTTCTCTCTTTCTTTGTTTCTTTCTTTCTTTCTGTCTTTTCTCTCTCCCTTCCTTCCTTCCTTCCTTCCCTTCCTTCCTTCCTTCCTTCCTTCCTTCCTTCCTTCCTTCCTTCCTTCCTTCCTTTTTTCTTTTTTTCTTCCTTCCTTCCTTCCTTCCTTCTTTCTTTCTTTCTTTCTTTCTTTCTTTCTTTCTTTCTTTCTTTCTTTCTTTCTTTCTTTCTTTTCTTTCTTTCTTTCTTTCTTTCTTTCTTTCTGTCTTTTCTCTCCCTTCCTTCCTTCCTTCCTTCCTTCCTTCCTTCCTTCCTTCCTTCCTTCCTTCCTTCCTTCCTTCCTTCCTTCCTTCCTTCCTTCCTTCCTTCCTTTCTTTCTTTCTTTCTTTCTTTCTTTCTTTCTTTCTTTCTTTCTTTCTTTCTTTCTTTCTTTCTTTCTTTCTTTCTTTCTTTCCTTCCTTCCTTCTTGACTAGAGAAAACTTTATCTTTCCAAACTGTAACAAAAGGTTAAAGGTTAGAGACCACAGTTCCCATGGTAGATTTCCTTAGATCCATCAATTGCAAATTATAGTGTCAAACTCTACCCTTACAATGCTCTCAGGATAGATTTACTGGCTTATCAGTTAATTCTCGCACGTTTTGTTTGCTTCAGTGGCAGAATTAAAAGAGCTTTTTATACTGAAAGCAGATAATTACCATACTATCGATTAACTTTTTAAAAAAACACTGAATGGGGCCGGAGGGATAGTACAGCAGGTAGGGCGTTTGCCTTGCATGCTGTTAACCTGGGTTCAATCCCCGGCATCCCATATAGTTCCCTGAGCACCGCCAGGAGTAATTTCTGAGTGCAGAGCCAGGAGTAATGCCTGAGCATCGCTGGATGTGACCAGAGAAGCAAAAATAAATAAATAAATAAAAGACTAAATAATATTTATAATAGTTTTAAAATACTGCAAAAATTACCAAAACACACATTTAAAAACTAGAAATCTTAAGTTTAGTATAATCTTAATGGAAAGTACTGAATGCATTGTTTGCCAAATGTCATAATCTTTTTTTAAAATTGCGCAATTAAAGGTTAGCAGTTTTAGCCTCTTACTTAGCCTGTAAATACTTGACAGTACCTCATTCCATCCAGGTATTAGCTCATGTCAGAGCTCCTTTCCGATATCGGCTGTGTCAGGGTTCCTTCTGGGAGCCTTTTTAAACCAGTCCCCTGAAAAGCTGGTTTTCAGCCTTGGTCTGTGGGGGACAGGAATTGAGTGACACCACGTGCGCACCCCCAAGCTGAAACGTTTCATGCATATTCTGCCCATTCCATCCAGGTATCGGCCCGTGTCAGGGCTCCTTCCCAGATGGGGTCCAAACAAGGGTGTGTCAGGGTGTGTCCCTTTCTTCCTTCCTCAGTTAGTAATCCGCTTAAATAGTTATAGTAAATTTATCACTTCTTGAAGATCAACCAGACTCAAGCTTAGCAAGAACATAGTTCATTTGAGGGAAGAAATGGAAGAAAGTGTCTTAGTAGATATATACAGGACACTTCATACTCAAAAAGCTGAATATACATTCTTCTCAAATGTGCATGGAACATTCTCCATGAAAGACCACATGCTGAGCCACAAAACATACCTCCATAAAATTAAGAATATAGATATTGTATTAATGACCTTCTCAGGCCACGATGCACTGAAATTAGAAATAAATCACACACAAACAGAATACTAAATCAAACACCTGGAAATTGAACAGCTCACTATTGGACAGCGGATGGCTGAGAAAGGAAATGAAAGAAGAAATCAAAAGATTCCTGGAAACCAACGAAAATGAGGACACAAATTACCAAAACTTATGGGACATAGCAAAAGATATGTTAAGAGAAAAGTTTATAGCTCTACATT